>NC_135497.1:20103098-21303098 GCF_052857255.1 Amblyomma americanum | reverse complement strand
GAATTAATCAGGGAGACGAGGGAAACACCGTAGACTAGCTCAGCAGAACAGCTGCCGAGGTCAGCCTTCAGTGCCGAGCGAATTCCCAAGAGGACGTGGGGAAGGTGGTCGGACCAGCGCTGCTTTGGCTGATCAGTGGTAAGGGCAGCCTTCAGTAGTCGATGCAGACGTTCCACCATGCCATTGGCCGAAGGGTGATAGGCGGTCGTATGGAGGTGGCGGACGCCCAGAATATTGGCCAAGGCAGTAAAAAAAAACAGGGCCGATTGAAATTGGCGGCCGCGGTCAGTGGTGACGACAGATGGGCAGTCGAAGCGAGACCCAGCCGGCCATGAAGGCCGAAGCAACGGTCTCGGAAGTTGTGGCAGCAATGGGCAACGCCTCATGCCAGCAGGTGAAACCATCCACACACGTAAGCAGATAACAGGCCCCACGTGATAGTGGGAGGGGTCCAACAATGTCTACGTGAACGTGGGAAAACCGTGCGTCGGGCGGCCGAAAAGGAGAAGCAGGCGTGACGGTACGCCGGTGAATTTTGACGCGCTGCCAGTGAAGGCAGGTTCGTGCCCAGTAGCGGATGTCGGCATTGATGCTTGGCCAAAGGAAACAAGGTGGGATCAGCTTCTGCGTCGCACATATTCCAGGGTGGCTCATGCGGTGCAGTTTATCAAAAATGGTGCGACGGAAAGCCAAAGGTACGCAGGGGCTCGAGACGCTAGTGGACGTCTCGCACGTAATGATATGGGAGGAAAACGGCAGTGGACATTCGACGGAGGACAGGGACATGGATAGGAGCGAACGCGATGCAGCTCTGGATCGTTGCGCTGTGCTGCCGCTAGCTCCGCCATGTCCACTGGTGATTCGGACGACATGACACCGACACGAGAAAGTGCATCTGCAGTGGCATTCTCCGGGCCATGGACGTGACGGAGATGCAGTGTAAGCTCTGAGATAAAACACAGTTGGCGGACCTCGCGCGCAGTCTAAATGCTGTGGTTCCTTTGGAAGGCAAACTCCAAGGGCTTATGGTCCGTGATGATGTGAAAGTCCCGGCCCTCCAGGAAGTGGCAAAAATGATTGATGGCGAAGTGCACAGCGAGCAGTTCTCTACCGAAGGTGCTGTATTTAGTCTCAGGTGACTTCAGATTTTGGGAGAAAAACTGAGAGGCCGCCGACTAGACACATGCTGCTCGAGAACTGCGCCAACGACAATGCAAGAGGCGTTGGTGACGAGGCACAGTGGAGCATCAGGAACTGGCGGTATGAGCAAAGTGGTATCTCGGAGCGCGTTCTTGGCAGCAGAAAATGCAGTTGCAGCGTCTTCAGTCAGCTAAAGTGGCGCAGCAGAATCTTTTTTCAGTCGCCAAAAAGATCTGTCAGAGGCTTCTGGAAAGAGGCGCACTTCGGGGAGGCGGCGATGAAAGTTTAGGAGGCCCGAGAATTCTCTGAGCTTTTTAAGTGACGTGGGAGTTGGAAAATCTTGAATGGCTTTGACTTTGCTGTCGAGAGGCCGAATACCATGTAGAGTGACGAGGTGGCCGAGGAACTTTATTGTAGCTACACCAAAGAGACACTAGTTCGGGTTGATCACGAGCCCATATTCATCACGTCGGTTGGAGAGGGCGCGCAGATCAGCTTCGGGCTCAGAACCTGATGAACTTGCGACGCGAAGATCATCGATGTAAGCTAACATGAAGACGAGGCCTCGCGTAACCTCGTTAATAGTTCGCTGAAAAGTCTGTGCGGCGCTGCGCAAGCCAAAAGGCATCCGCACATACTCAAAGAGGCCGAATGATGTGGTAATGGCCATCTTAGGAATATCAGCGGGCTCCACGGCAATTTGATGATAAGCCTTCACTAAGTCTATTTTAGAGAAGATCGTGTACCCAGCAAGATTTGATGTGAAGTCCTGTATGTGAGGAAGTGGATAGCGGTCTGGTAAAGTGTGAGCACTGAGGGCGCGGTAATCTCCACATGGTCTCCAGTCGTTCGGATCCTTCTTTGGCACCATGTGAAGTGGCGATGCCCAGTTGCTTAAGGAAGCGCGTACCATGCCGAGTTCAAGTATGTGTTGGAACTCACGGCGACCGATAGGGAGGCGTTCTCCAGACAAGCGGCGAAGGCAAGCAAACACCGGAGGCCCCGAAGTCACAATGTGGTGGGTGATCGAGTGCTTCACTGGTGACTCTCTGGTGTGTGGCTTTGTCAGGTTGGGAAAAACAGCGAGAACTTTCGCATACGGAGACACAGGGACGAGAGCGCCAAGCCCCGTCGCCGCAGTTGTGGAGAGTACGCCGTTGACGAAAAGGTTCGTGCTGACACCTATGGGGCGATGAGCTTGCATGTCGGCTTCTATGTTGAAGAACCCGAGGAAGTCTGGACCGAGAACAGCTTGCGAGACATCAGCGGTAGTGAAGATCCAAGGAAACGTACGGCGCAATGCCAGGTTAAGCGTAAGGGACCGTTGGCCGTACGTGCGAATGGGCGAGTTGTTGATCGCTTGAAGCAAGGAGGTCTGGCTGTTGCGACAGCGATATGCCCAAGAGGCAGCTATGACGCTGACCTGAGCTCCCGTGTCGGCCAGGACGCCAGCGCCAGTGGTCTTGTCTTAAAACAAAATAGGCGGCATGCCCGTCCACCTGCACCACTTGCCGCTTTCAGTGGCCGGTCGCAGCGTTTCCACGGGTGGGTGCACTTGCGTGCAGACCGAAGGTACGGTGGTACCAGCATACAGCTGAGGGCAAGGTGTCGGGCCGCGCGTCAGATGGTTGGGGCTCTGAAGAATGCGAAGGTGGCGGGGAGCAGTGGAGTGACCGGAAATTTGGCGACGAACGGCGTGATAAGGGCGCGAGGACATCGAGCCGGCTGGCAAGAGCATCAATTCGACGTTCAATGCTGGCAAGCTGGGAGTCTGCGGTAGTAGTTGGAGGCGGACTGGGCACAGAGCTGACGTTAGGGAGCCGTGAGTAGTCCGAAACACGGTCAGCGAGTTCAGCGAGCTTGTCTAATGAAACATCACCCTCAGCTGCGAGGATGGGGACCATGTGTTGGGGACGGACGGACGGATGGACAGACAGACACAGAGACAGAGAGGAAAACTTTATTTCTGCAAGTAAGTTTTATACCCATTTGGGGAAGAACCATTTGCTGGGAAAGACGCTTAAGGAACAACTCCCGCAGAAGGGGGTTGTGCTGAAAAGCGGAGCCTCCAAGAAGCTGGCGCATGCGACCGAGGAGCAGCGAAGGGCGGCTGTCACCAAGCTCCGTAGCGCTGAGGAGCTGCAGGAGTTTGCTGCCCTCGGACGCTGACTTGCGGTCGGTGATAGCCGCCTTCAACGTGTCGAAAGGTCGAGCCGAGTCCGGAGAGCTGATTACGTCCGTGAAGTCCTCAGCGACGTCAGGAGGCAGGGACGACACGAGGTGGAGGAACATGGTCTTCTGGCTGGTGATACGTCGCAGATGGAAATGAACCTCAACCTGCAGGAGCCAGGCGCGGCGGCTATTGGGCTAAAATGGTGGCAGGCTGACTAGCTGGAACGCGGCCACCGAAGCACCAAGGGCCTGAGCGTTCTGGGACGGGTCACCGGCGGTAGGAAGGGCAGAAGAGCCAAGGAAATCCATGTAGGAGGATGGGGTTGCGTGTTCGAAGCCGGGTCGCCAAATCTGTCGGAGCTGAGGCGAGGAAGAACCATATCCAACAGCGTTGAAGTTCGAACAGTTTCTAATTGCTGTTGTTTTTGTTGTTACCCTCATGCAATGGCACATGCCCACATGGGGAGATTGCCAAAGAATTGGGGGGCACAGAGAGTTTTTCAGATACATATTTCCTGGACGAAAATAAAATAAATGCTCAGGAAGGAAGAACTAAGCACAAAGGAACCGCGAAATGAAACTGGAAATGCATAAGGCACACAAGAGATCGACACTGAGCTTTATAGCCGTGTGGCTAAATGACAATGATAATTGTAAGAATAAAAATAATTCACATGAGGTTCCATAATGCACAACCATGAAGGGACAAGACGCAAGCACCCCCCTCCCCATTTGTGTCCTGTCTTTTCGTAGTTTTGAGCTATGGAACCTCATGTTCGACGAATGTCCGGAACGTGCCTGTCCTGGAGGCTTCTAAATGAGGATTAAGTCTGTTCACATCATTCTGTAGAGCACCGAGAGTAGTAAGGAGGCACAAAGAGTTCCTTACCCTAGACCACGGCAATACTGGCGAGAATGAGAAAGTAATTGCGCAAGCTGTCATGTACCCACCTAGACGTCGAGTAGAGTACTCTGTATAAGTTTACATGCAACTACAAAACCCCTCCTTGCCATTTCTGTTAACGTCTGCGTTAAAAAAAGCTAGCCTTCGACGGCCTGCACCGGAAGTTACCTATGTTTCTCAGATAGGAAAAAAACCGAAGTTTATGCACGGTGTTCACGGAAAGACCAAGTAACATTCAAAGACTTCACAATAAACTGATTATTCTCTCATGATCACTGTGGCGGCGTTCATGGCTATCATAAAACAAGTCATGACTTTATTCGTAGACTAATATACAACCCTCGTCATAACCTTTTTAGGTATATGTATTTGCCTGTAATTAGATATTTCTATCTAGTGACAGTACATCAAATATGAGATATAATATGAGGCAAAATGTAAACCCTTCTTGCACAGCACACGGGCGCCTTAGCGTTTTTCCTCCATAAAAACGTAGCCGCTTCGAGCCCGACCGCGGCGGCTGCGTTTTTATGGAGGAAAAACGCTAAGGCGCCCGTGTGCTGTGCGATGTCAGTGCACGTTAAAGATCCCCAGGTGGTCGAAATTATTCCGGAGCCCTCCACTACGGCGCCTATTACTTCCTTTCTTCTTTCACTCCCTCCTTTATCCCTTTCCTTACGGCGCGGTTCAGGTGTCCAACGATATATGAGACAGATACTGCGCCATTTCCTTTCCCCCAGAAAAACCAATTATTATTCTTGCGGAAGAGCTTTACTGAGCTGAAGCGATGACCATGAGGTAAGCAACGTGTCCGTTCCGATGCGCTTCGGACACGCCATCGAACCGAAGACCGCGAATGGAAGAAGCTCGAGTATGCACATGAGCGTATCGACGCCAAAAGGTGCCTCTGTTAACCCCACCGGGCAGTCGCCCGTGAAACGTCAAAATCGGCGTGCCGCTAACTCCCGTCCACTAATGCGAATGAAGAAAATTGAGAATTGGTTTTAGGGAAAACGAAACGGCGCAGTATCTGTCTCGCATATCTACGGACACCTGAACCGCGCCGTAAGGAAATGGTGTCAAAGAAGAAAGGAAAAAAGAGGTGCCGTAGTGGAGGGCTCCGGAATAATTTCGACCACCTGGAGATCTCTAGCGTGCACTGACATCGCACAGCACACGGGCGACTTAGTGTTTTGCCTCCATTAAAACGCAGCCGCCGAGGTCGGGTTCGAACCCAGGAATCCGGATCAGTAGCCGAGCGCCCTAACCACTGAGCCACCGCGGCGGGTTGCAGTCCGTCATAACTTTTCGATTATCGTGTAGTCGGAGCGAGTGCATCATGCATAAATACTCTCAAAACTGCAAACACACTACTGCCACGAGTGAAACAAGTATGTGCTGTCTATTTCCAGGTCAGTAGAGTTATTAGTCTCCACGCGACCACACAGATACGGTGCCATACGCGTAGCGTACTGCACGCAACTGACGCGTGGGACCCAACATGCCGCTGCGTAGAACGCAGGGCCAAGAGAGCCGAGGCTCTAGAGCTGAGGTTCGGCAATATGGAGAAAGCGGACGTAGCGTATGTTGATGCGGAAGTTGCTGAACGGTCGTCAACGGCCAAGGGGCTCCAGTCTCCGCGGCTGCCATCCGGGGGCGCAACAGAGGCTGCGGAGGTAGTTCCTATAGCGCTCGCCTGCGTAGAAGCGAAAGCAAAATTCGTAGTAAGCATCAGTAGAACTGCCATTCAAAATTTTGGAAGAGGCAGGATCTCACCGGAACCGGCCAAGATCCTTAGGAAAATTCATTTAATTTGGACACCCGCAAACGCCGCCGTCCCCGGTAACGAGGCGGCACACGAGCTATAGCCCGAGTTCTCTATTTCCGGGTAGCCGTAGAACTCCCCGAGCACTGGGGAAAGAGGAGCGCCTGCAGAATTACGGGAAATTGTTGACCATTACAAACTGGGACGCAGGCTGGTACCCCCATCAGTCCCAAAAAATAGAGAAGCTGTCGCGTGGAGGCGGCTACAAACCAATACATATAATTATGAACTCAGTATGGGCTTACCACTTGTTCCCAGAGAGGAGTTCGCACGGTCGATGCACAGCGGGGCGAGAGGGACCCTCGACCACATAGTTTGGGAGTGCCCAAATTCTCCCGGGACGGGCAAAAATATTGTGATAGTAGAGAAGCCTGAGAGACGCTGCTAAGGAAGCCCGGACGCTGAGCTCCAGCGCAACACCATCCACCTGGCGGAAGAGGCCGCTACCAGTCAAGGGCTGCCAGCCAGCATCTAACCGCGGACGCGGAACTCCCAGTCTCCCAGGCCTGTGTGCCGGGGGCGGGGAGAAACGTCTTTTCTGGTTTAAATTAAAGTTCAGTCAATCAATGCCGCTAAAAGGGGGAAACGGCGGCGCAGGGTAGTACAAAGGGTGTCCCCACCCTGAAAGCCGAGGCGAGCGGGCATCTAGACACCGTACTTCGTAGGGATGTTTCCAGGAAACAAATATCCACGGATGTTTTCATTTGATCTTCTCCATGTTTACTGAGCACACCGATGGAAACACTTGAAGCTGCCGTATTTAACACACTTAAGTCGAACACTAAGGCTGTATTGGCGAAATAAATTTGTTTTCAAGGAAAGGTAATAACAGAGTAACTAACTCACAGATCTCGGTGGACACCTAAACCGCGCCTTATGGGAAGCTGCAAAGGAGGGAGGGAAAGAGGAAGGGAAGAAAGAGCTGCCATAGTGGACATCCCCAGCAAAAATTTCGGCCGCCTGGGGATCTTTCACGTAAAATTATAAAAATCGCTTTTTGGGGAAACGAAATGTAGTAACTGTCTCATATTTCGGTGGACACCGGAACCGCGCCGCAAGGGAAGGGAGGAAGGATCTTTAACGTGCAGTGACGTCACACAGCACACAGGTGCCTTTTAAATTCGTTTCGCCTCCATCGAAACGCGGCCGCCGCGGTCGGCTTTGAACCCGGGTACTCCGGCACAGGAGACGAGCGCCTGAAAGGGACACTGAGGAGAACCCTATCAAATTTTTTTCGTTAGCAAAATCTGATAGTTCGGCATTTTATGGCTTTGTTGCCGCTTGTCCGGCGGCGAAAGATGCATTTATTTCAAAGAAATTTGGATTCGATGTTGAAAAAGTTTTTCCCGCCGCTCCGATTCAAACTCGGGAACTCTTATGACGACACGGAGAACTCTTATGACGTCACAGGACGGAGTGATGTGAAACGTGACGTAAACGGAGACTCCGTAATTTCCGGCGGCTAGCGGTATGGTCTAGAAGCTGCCGAAATGAAAGCTACCGCCGCCGCACGTTGAAGGCATCTATCGGGGGTCGCTACCGTCGCTCTGTTTACGTTTGCACCGGCGTCTTGCCAGATTTGCGATGAATCCCGTTCCCGAACCCGACGACGTAGTTCTCGCAAAATCTCCGGCCTGCATTTCAGCGACCTCAGCTCCACAGAGCGTGCGATGCTTTCGAGGGAGCACAGCTAGGTTAGGCGCCGGCGGGTCGTTTACCCCTTCCTCAGTGAGCAGCCGTTGCAAACTAAATATCATAATCCCAGTGCGGGGAGTCGCGAGGCGCCAGGACAAGGTCGGCGCGTTGCGCCCATCGGAGTCTGGCCGGGGCTTTGGGGCCAACGGATTGGGATTCCTTGAACGGCGCGGTTGCACGGGGCAGCAGGAGGCGTCGAGGCCCAGGGTTGCAAGGGCCAAGTAATTTATTTATTTTATTGCCACAAAAAACGGATAGGTGCTCAAGGGCGGTCGCGTTTAAAGTGGGCGCCTTGAAACTAAAGCCGACGCACGACGCTTCAACGTCTTCCGCTAGATCCAACAGGTCCACTGGATCGGGCTCTCTCGCCCACTTGCATGTACCTTCATATGTGTACCGTGAATGGATCAAATTAGCCGAGAGCTCGAAAAGAACAGCTCCGCCCAACTGCCGAAGTTATTGAATTACGTCACAACGCGCACCTCGCCGCGGAGCCGAATCGGTCTGGCCGGGCCGGCGGCGGCTGGCGCACTCGGCGCGAAATATAAACATGCTCCAAGTCTCCCCGCCAGTGCGGTCAGAGTGCGCCGAAGCCGCCGAACGCGTCGGCGGTCAAGCGCAGTATATATGGATCTCGCTTTGGCCGACGTGACGGCGCCGTGCAGCGCGCGCACGCGCGATACGCCGGAGCATAAACGCGCCTTAACAGAGCCTGCGCTTAACCGCTAACCAACGTATTCGGTGGCGGCATCTATGGGAGCCACTGAAACCCCCCGCCCACTCACTGAATATAAAAAAAAGTCCTATGCCGAGGTTCGGAATCGAACCAGGGTGTGTGATGTTTGAGGCAGATACGCTACCACTCCGCCACAATGGCTCAAGCAGCAGTGATCAATAAAGGCACATCTAGTGAATGAACTCTTCCGATGCTGAAATCTCCGCGCTTTCGCTACGTATATCCTGGCCTAACAGAGCTAGGCCATCAGCAATTTTTCTGAACTGCCTTGTACCTTGTCTCCCGTCCCTAATAAACGATTTCCGCTAAGTAGTTTGAAGTTTACCGGCACAGCCGGGAATGTTTCGCCGGGCGAGCGTGCGAAGACACAAGTGCTGCCTTGTACGATTACCGACCATCTTGCCATCATAGTTTTTCATCGACCGTGGCGATCATCTGACAAGCCTTAACGGGCTCCTTCAAAGGTTAACTAGCACGTGAAGCGGCACTTGGAGTTCCTCTGCTGTTCGGCGCTTGTAAATCGAGGCGCGTCAAAAACAAAACCACGGGGCACGCAAAGCTCATATACGCGAAGCGCCTTAACAAATCGAAACTCTCCTGGCCGCCTGTGGTGCCGCCAAGCATCCGTTTTCTTTGCTTCCAACATTCAGGTTGCCTTTTGTCTGCCTTCTTTATGTGATAAAAGTGCACTATCGGTTTTAAAACAAAATTTACTTCAATATTGAACCGCGCAATCTTCCTTTGTCAGCCTCAGAGATTCCCGCAACATGTAGGAAGGAAAATTCCTCCAAGGTGGCGTCTCTTGTCCTAGGACGTCACCACGCTTGTACTTGCAAGTTTGGCCTGTGGCGGCGATACCTGTATTTTGGTTCTTGCTATTTTCTACCTTACAAGAGCTTTGTTTTCAGTAAGAGCGGCGTTTTTGTGATCAGGAGCTGGTATTCTATTGATAGAAGCCAACTTCAATTTCTCCTCAGTGTCCCTTTAACCACTGAGCCACCGCGGCAGGTCTCTGTCGTGCAGTGACGCCACACAGCACACCGCTTTTGTTTTACATGCTAAAAAGATTTTTGCGCCAAAACAACACACACAAGAAAGGCGACGACACTTCAGGCAGCACTCAATGCTACAGTTGCCTGTCTCAATGGTATGGGTCTATCCATATCATCTGAAAAAAAAATTGGCTGGGGCTTAGCTAAGGTTACGCCTAGATATCTGGATGCGAAAAGGTTCTGTGATGCTTATGGTTTAGCTTATGAGACTCCCTCAATTCTCACACCGCAAGAGCGCCTTCAGACTACCGTTTCGCATACATTGAAGGCAGCTTAAACGGCAGCGGTTACAACGAAGACTCGCTTATTACGAATTAAGGTGGTGCTACCGTAAAAATTTGCATAAGAGGAATGACAACTCGTCTCAGATATAACGAACGACTGCGGCCGTGCAACTCGGTTAGGACAAACAAGGAGGCGCCGGGAATTCTACCCAGCTGTCTAAAAACTCGCGCTTCCCGTGACCGCAGATGGCGAACAGCGCCACCCAGCCCCGGTGACATCGCTCTGGAGAGAACTTCGAGACACAAAAAAGCAACAAATGCAGCATTAAACACACGAAAATTCGCCGTCGAAGCGCACGCCGACGGGTTAAGGCATACACGTTGATCACTGCGTAAGTATGTGCCTGCTGGGCAAAGCCTCTAAAGTGCAAGTGAGATTACAGCCGGGTCGGCGATCAACCAATGGTGGCGATTAGAGAATCTTAACAGCAGTCACGTGGAATACCTGGCTTGCCCAGCCGATCACGTGGCAAGCGTCACCAGCCCAATCGGTTCTCCACATTCTGCGCTGCCACCGTGAGTAGACAATGCCCAGACTGTGCAGTTGATATGTTCTGTGTGTACTTGCGCTAGCTTCACCGCCGCATGGACCCCGGCATGACAGACGAAGGTGACGCACGTGGTGTTTGTGGCAATGGGTCGTTATTGCGCAGCTGGCTGGCACGGGTGACTTCGTTAATGCCGACATCACTGAGCCACGAACTGATGAAGCATTGTACGCTAAGTACGAGCACTCCCAGACTGCCAGGAACATTATGAAGACCACGACAAGGAGGTCGACCTATTGCCACCTGCCTTGAACGCGTCAACCTTAGTTATGTCGCATCCCCAAAGCAGATTGTTGGCGGCAAGGTTCTCGGCCGGGAGCACATGACCACCGTGGACAGCTTGCAAAGCAACGTGATGGGGCTTGCTTTCAAGTATCAGACGCACATAACTCACTAACTCCCTTTTTAAAATATATGTATTGCTTTTCTTATTTTATAATTTGGTTGTGGCATTAGAAGTTCACTTACTACGAACTTCAACAACAACGCAATCAATGCGACCGTCAGGCTCGCTTGGACTGTGTTTGTTAGCTTGCTAGAAAAAAAGTGCGCACTGTTTATGGAAAATGAGCACATAGCGCGCACAACAAGCGCGAAGGCACACTTTCAACTGCGCTACTGCTACTAGTGATGCTGATGACTGCGTTGTGCACTGTCCGAAAATCGTGGCATTCAAACATTCATTGTGTATTTGCACTGCGACTTCACGATTTGTGCTTTATAACATATTTATGGCTTCAAAAGGTGGCTCGTCGTAAGAAAGGCCATCTCTCCAGGGGCCGTATTCTGTACCGCTCTCAATACTAAAACGAGACCAAAACGCTCACAATGCCGCCATATTGCCCCACTCCTATTTTTTGCGTCACCGGCGACTGCTGTAAGCGTAGTGAACACGGCTGAAGTGATGACGTTGCGCACTTAATAATGCGGACTTTAAATTGAGAGCGAAAAAGGTAGCACTTAAAAAAATGGCGGCGAACGTGGCGGCATACTTTGCAATACGCCGGTTGCGTCGGCACGAGCAACGACGTAGAAGAGCGCACGAAGACGCTTTTGACTTGCCGGACCAGTTGTTTCGGCGCGAGCTTCTGGAGAAGGACACTGCGCGGCGGTTGTGTCACGACCTTTGCGATGAACTGGGAGGTTTGCGAGCAAGTACGGTGTCAGTGGAGCGGTAGGTTCTGTGCGCACTGCGCTTTTTCGCCACCGGCGGTTTTCAGAGCGCCGTAGGCAACGAGGGCAATGTCGGCGTATCGCAACCGACGGTTAGTAGATGTGTGCGGCGGGTTTCCGAAGCCATCGTTCAGGTTGGGTCGCGGAAAGGGTGGGTGCGCTTTCCGGCGAGCCCCGAGGAAAAGGCGGCGGCGAAGGAGGGTTTCCATCGCTACGGCAGCATACTTGGCATCGTTGGGTGTGTCGATGGCACACTCATCGCCATTAAGGCGCCGCGGGGCAATGCTGCACACACGGCAGCCATCTGGGGCCGCAAATGATAGTGAGTAGACTTCATCTGCTGTTTTTGACTACATGTGTTCGCCTGCAAGTCCAGGCCGCAACAGCGGAAGTTCATGCCTAAGCTTGTATTGTACCAGCTGTTTTCTTTCAGGTCTGCGACTTCAACCTTCGCATCCTGGCCGTAGACCCCCGCTGCCCCGGCTCGTGCCACGCAGTCTTCGCCTGGCGCTATTCGTTGCTGCGACGTGATGTTATGAGACGCATGTTGGAGGGAGGAGTTTCTTTTGGGTAAGCAGCAAAGAATGCCCTGTCTGGGTTACATATATCGAGCTACAGTGGTCCGCATGCACTGAAGCTACAAGCGTGCTAGTTGCTCATGCGCCTCGTGCGAGTTTTCGCCCCTGTGTTGTCACCGCATGCAGTAGAAACACAAGGCACATAAAGCATTTTTGGAATGCTTGCTATTTCAAGCTTAAGCCAAGGCAGAAAGCGTTTGTACGACACTTGTGGTGTATTGGAATTAGTGAAACGTTTATTTCAATATGAGCTTACAAGGGCGTATGCCTAAACATCTCAG
The DNA here is from genome assembly GCF_052857255.1 of Amblyomma americanum. Lineage (NCBI taxonomy): Eukaryota > Metazoa > Arthropoda > Arachnida > Ixodida > Ixodidae > Amblyomma > Amblyomma americanum. Next base: position 21,290,710 of record NC_135497.1, on the reverse strand, counting down.
CCATGCATTGCCTGCATGCCCAAGAATGTCATGTTCAGCAAAACCTGGTAGTGGGCTACTTAATCTGAATCTTCCATTGTATTGTAGGGCATACTTGAAGGCTGTTGAAACCAGTAATGGCAAAGAACATTGTTAACAGTGCATGATTCTGGTTATGCAGGAGACAGTGAGTACCCTCTGGAGTGTTGGCTTTTAACACCTCTGCCAAGCCACCCAAGTGCATCGAACATGGCGCACGCATCAATGCGTTCGGTGGTCGAGCGCGCCATTGGCATGCTCAAGAGCCGCTTCCAGTGCCTGCAAAGGTACCGGACGCTCTATTACGAGCCGGAGCAACTGGCTCTCATCACCACAGCGTGTGCCGCGCTGCAAAACCTCTGCTTGGAGGCCGCTATGCAAGCGGACGATGAGGGTGCCCCTGCCCCAGAAGACAACGGCCCGCCTCTGCCTGCCGGCTATTTGCCAGGTACTGGGACCCGCATTACCTACCTTCAAGAGAAATTGTGCGCGCGCATGCAGTCAACCAGCTGCGGAGAAACCGTCTGCAGCAGCCGTTGGCACGGTTGCGCTGGCAACAGCAGCATGTGCAATGAACTAGCTGGCCAAGTCGTCGCAGCCACAGAAGGCAGTGTCCAGCCAATGCTTCTGTGTGTGTGTGTGTGTGATGGCTGTTTTAGTTACAGCTAGTCAAGTGGCGGCTTCTTTTTTATTGTTTCTTGTTCACGGTCTGTCTCTGGAAGCAAGTGTGCACACCAGCTGCCACTACACTGATAGTGCATTTGCACGTATACTTTCCAGTTCATCGCATAACTCGCAATACAGCCACTTCACAGTCGTCTTGTTCAGTCGGAACTCTCGCCAAAACAACTCGTCCAGCAAGCCAAAAGCATCTTCATGCACCCTCCTACACCATTTCCTGTGTGGACCCACCCGCCCCTCCACTGTCGTCATCTTGCATCCTGCCTGTGCTGTGCTGTGTGTAGAGCTACCTGTGCTCACTGTTTGTGTGATGAAGCTCGTGAATACATAGCAAGGGAGGAAATGTTTGTGATGCCTGTTGTAATGGGAAAGTAACACCGAAGCATTTAATCACTGTGCACCACTATTTTTTAACTGCATGATGACCATTTCATACAGGCATTGCATAATCACGGGGTAGAAGAGCCTTATGTTAAAATACTGGAAGATATATATAGCAACTGCACAGCTACTATAGTCCTCCATAAAGTCAGCAATAAAATTCCAATAAGGAAGGGCGTCAGGCAAGGAGACACGATCTCGCCAATGCTGTTCACCGCATATTTACAGGAGGTATTTCGAGGCCTGGCTTGGGAACAGTTGGGAATAAGAATAAATGGAGAATACCTAAATAATCTGCGATTTGCTGATGACATTGCTTTGCTGAGTCACTCAGGAGGTGAACTGCAAATCATGATCAATGAGTTAGACAGGCAGAGCAGATCGATGGGTCTAAAAATTAACATGCAGAAAACCAAGGTAATGTTCAACAGCCTAGCAAGAGAACAACAGTTCACAATTGGCAGCGAAAGCCTAGAAATTGTGACGGAATACGTCTACCTAGGGCAGGTAGTGACAGCTGATCCGGATCATGAGAGGGAGATAACTAGAAGCATAAAAATGGGGTGGAGCGCATATGGCAAATTCTCGCAGATCATGAGTGGCAGTCTACCAATTTCCCTCAAAAGGAAAGTGTACAACAGCATAATCTTACCGGTACCCACCTACGGGGCAGAAACGTGGAGGCTAACGAAAAGAGTTCAGCTTAAGTTAAGGACAATGCAGCGAGCCATGGAAAGAAAAATGATAGGTGTAATGTTAAGAGATTGGAAGCGGGCAGAGTGGGTGAGAGAACAAACACGGGTTAATGACATCCTAGTCGAAATCAAGAGAAAGAAATGGGCTTGGGCAGGGCATGTAATGCGAAGGCAAGATAACCGCTGGTCCTTAAAAGTAACGGAGTGTATTCCAAGAGAAAGTAAGCGTAGCAGGCCCCCGGCAGAAGGTTAGGTGGGCAGATGAGATTAAGAAGTTTGCAGGCAAAGGGTGGATGCAGCTGGCAAAGGATAGGGTTAATTGGAGAGACATGGGAGAGGCCTTTGCCCTGCAGTGGGTGTAGTAAGGCTGATGATGATGATGATGACCATTTCACACAAGTGGTCGCATCACCAAAGGCATTAGCAAAACATTTTGCACGGCATAACATGGGCAGTTAATCCCATGTCTTGTCCATTGGAGCACAATCTGTCATGCAGACATGATAAAAAAATATTGCAAAACTGCAAGCTTGCATGGTAATTATCACAGCTTGTGTAGGCAGGAAGGCCACTTTTGCACATAAGCATACAAACATGGTACGCAACTACTGCAATGTTCAGTAAGTAGTGCATAATACATAGGTGCCGACTGCGGTGGGGCTGGAGGGCTCGAGCCCACCCAAAAATTATTCCCCCCAAGGGGGGCTATCGATACGAGATTGAAGTGTACAGTTGGAAAGGTATCATCATGCAATGCATATTCTAATAATCGTATCATAGCATAGTACACAAGGATGTAGTGGTCATACCAGTACATAAAGCTGGAGATAGGCAGAATCCATCTAACCATTGACCCATTACTTTGAGATTAATAGCACGCAAAATAATAGTACACACATTTACACATTTTAATTTTCTGGAGGATAGCAATTTCTTCTCTCCAACAGAGCATGGCTTCCGAATGTCTTTCTCTTCTGACATTCAACTACTTTCCTTCACTTACTACTTGCACTTCTATTTTGAATGCGCTTTTCATCTCACTGCATATTTCTTGACTTTGCTAAACCATTCGATAAAGTTAATAACTCACTGCTATTATATAAGCTGGGTGTGCTGAACATTGACCCTGAAGTTCTGAACTGGATTTATAGATTTCCTTCTTCTCGTGTTGAATTTGTCAGCATTAATGATGCTGAATCCTGTACTGTAGCTCTTGGTGCTAGGGTTCCTCAAGGGTCAGTACTTGGCACCCTTAACTTAATTCATCTTCTATATTGCTGTGAATTGCAGTCCCTGTCCGGAATGTACTCTGTATCCTGAGAGTAAAATAAATATGTTTTGTTTAGGAGCATTCCCGGAGGATGGGGGAAGGCGAGTGAAAAAACAGAGAGGATGCTAACTGTGCCCCAGTCCCCCTGGCAGATTGAAAACTTGGTGCCTGTGACTTAATGCATTTTACACGACTCGAAATGTAAAAAAAAATGTGAATGTCACAACTGGCTGTTATCACTAAATATGATAAACAGTCCAGTAGTGCCTATGAAAAGGTACATAACCAAGTGCATGACACTTAATGCAAGTCGCTGTACCCAAAATGATAGCAGCATGAATAGAAAGTCCTCATTAATATATAGAGACATGTAAGCATCACAGTCACATCAGTGAGGTGGTGTGTGAGTAGAGGTCTGATGATGATAGTGAATTTTTTTGACGCAAGGGCATGTGTGGCCAAAGAGCACCACGGGACAAGGTATTTTCGTTTGTTCAAGATGTGGTCCAACATCCATTTCCCAAGAATTTCACCCTGAATAAGCCGAGCACCAGGCCAGGGGAAGCTTGTACCCGTTGTATCACCAGTGGGTACACAGCAGCACTTGGGATCGAATCTCACACCTCCCGCATGCGAGGCGGATGCTCAACCACTATGCCTCCGCTGCAGTCATTAGAGGTTTTCACCGAACAGCAAAACATAAAGCACAGTCATGCAGAGCTTTACAAAATATGCAGGCAACACTGCATGAAAAGCCCCATTACAGCAGACATATGGTTTGGTCACTAACACCTCTGCATCTTGGAGAACGTGAAATGGTAACAAAATGGTAAAATGGTGAAATGATAACAAGAAAAATGCAGATACAGACTGACTAGATATTATACATCTGCATTTTGCACAATGTAAAAAGGCACCATTAGAAATATGCATAAACAAACTGTCTAGAAAATATCACACATGTGCATGTCACAGAGGCTAAAAAGGTACAGTAACAAAAACTACAGACCTTCTGCGACTTGCAGAAAAATATAAAAAACAGTAACAAAAACTACAAACCTTCTGCGACTTGCAGAAGGCTATAAAAACTACCAAAAACTTCAAGCCTTCTGCGACTTGCAGAAAACTGAAAAACGAGTAACAAAAACTACAAACCTCCTGCGACTTGCAGAAGGCTATAAAAAACAGTAACAAGAAATACAAGCCTCCTGCGACTTGCAGAAGGCTGTAAAAAAACAGAAACATAATCTACTAACCTTCTGCGAAGTGCAGAAGGTGATAAAAAACAGTAACACAAACAAACCTTCTGTGACTTGCAGTAGGCTGTACAAAAAATAAAGGCTGCGCAAACAGGACAACAGGAACTTAGCTCGGTGGTGGATGTACCTGGTAGTGGAGCATAAGCACCAAGAAGGAGACGGCCACCACAAGCTGCTCGTGCAGGCGCACAGACTGCTCCCTGGTGTCCCGCACAGCTGCCGCCAGGTCTGCTACAGTGGCTGTTAACTGCCGCCTATTGGCAGCAGCTTCGTTGAGGTGCTGCACATACAATAGCGTTGAAGAATTAAGCACGGATTTGGAAAGGTGAATATGGCAACATTATGTTGCATGGAGCTGCATCTGCTGTACAAAATGTGGTGCACGGTGTCAGCACGTACCTCCAGGAGGCGCGCCTGAAATTCGGCATCCCTCCTGTTGCGAGCCTCAGCGAGGTCCACTGTGCGCCGGGTCTCACGAAGGAGATCAGCCACCTCCTCGTCCTGCTGACTCCTCCAAAGCACAGGACGGCCCGGAACTGGTGGTGAGGGCGGTGAGGGAGATGAGGGCAGTGTGGGCAGTGCAGTCGGCTGCTGGGTGCCTGCCAGAGGGAAAACAGTCTGAATGTGCAACTTGTCATACAATACAGCACAATGTGCAATAAACAAACTGTTCAGTGCAATGTCTGAGGGGAGCAGAGCAGAGTACATAAAAGCAGTTACAATCAGTGATATGACAAAGGCAGCATTGTTTCAGTGTACTCAATGTGCACATCAGCCTCGTCACAACTCCCACTGTAAGAGGGAAACAGCTGAAACAACGTGCCAATGCAGGATGCGCTAAAAACTTTTGTGCACTTTGTAAAACAACTGTGACTGTATGATGCTCCTGTATATACTATTAATTTGAGGCAGCTAGCAAAAATGGTAATGTCCAGTCTGCATAGCCTCTATACTGGCAGGCGAACTCACTAGCTATCTCGCCATGCTGGTGTTGCTGCTCCTCCTCCAGCAGCTCAAGAGGTGTTGTCTCACTTGCCCCTGCCCATGACGTATTGGTGTCATCTAGATGAAATCATTACACAGGACACAACTGCTCAGTGAAGTTTCTGCACAGCGGGAAATCTGTACGACTAAAATGTGTGCTTAGTCATTAGGGCGGCACAATCAAGGTGAAAACATACTACCAGAAGAGAGAAGGTAAAGAAGCTGAGGCTGCATTTGCAGTCTCCAATTTATGCACTCCCACACCTTCCAAATTTAGCAGGAACACATATGAGGTCATCACCAGTGTACACAAGCTGTAAGGCATACACATAGAATGGTTCACCTACCAGCTGCAGAGTGGGCCTCCCTCTGTAGGCCGCTTGTACCCGGTATGCTGCCCACTGAAGCTCTGTGGCCGCGAGGTGGCCTGAGGGGATGAGGTGGGCTGGCCCGCTCCTGCAAGAAGGAAGGCGCAGCACAACATGTTCAAACACGAATGTCTTGTGGTTCATCAGAGGGCTGCATTGCTTACTGCACATGACCGTGAGGTTCGATCAAGAACCCTTCGTTACCAGCAAGCTGAAACCTTTGCAATTGCCTGTAACGTCACAGCAGTTGACTAACGACAGTGGACATACCTGCTGCTGGCAGGGGGCGGCGAGCTGCTGGCAGTATGGCCTCCCGACACCCCCGGCACTCACTGGCCCGACCAGTTGCACGACGCGGCTAGCCCTACTCGATAGCCTACCGCCACTGGTGCCCCTGTGATGTATGATGCGGAAATGCACGTTAAACGGTGCTCCACAGACCACTGTTGACCAGCTCAGCCTTGGCCAGCTTGCAGCCATGCCAATTCTGCGTGCCACTGGGAGGCCAACACATGCCAAGTGTGGCACCAGTGCTCAGGTGATTTCACAGCCGGACCCTCTCGATTCAGTGTGGCGGCAATCTGTTCCCAGAGCTCCAGCCTGCGAGCCGCCGGATACTCGGGCGAGAGCTCTGACGCAGCCCGTGCCAAGGGCGGATGCTGCTCGAGAAGCTCGATTAGCAACAGCTCCTGGGCGACGGACATGCGTGACCTGTTCGGTGGGGTCGCCACTTCAAATGATAATGGTTTTTCACCCCAATTCCCTAGGCAATTTCTCGGTATCGACCTGAGTGAAATTAATTTTGTAGACAGGGAATTGTAGGGAATCTACAATAGTGGTCGCTTACATATACGTGCGCTGCATTGAAACAACTTGTAGCAAAGTTATGAAAGACCACAGAGTAGCGAGACGGTTTTAAATGTGCACCTAAATGTTTTACTCACATTTTTTCGTCCCGATGCTCATATCCGTTTGACAACATATTTACCTCCACAAGTCGTCTTCGTCGATTTTCATGCCGACAGCTCCTTGCAAGTTGATCTCTGTAGGCCCGTAGCAGTCACTGCCTTTAAACTAATTTTACTGTGCACTTAACACATCGGCAAAGTGCCTTGATTTTAGACGACACGCAAAAAAGGACAGGAGCAGTGGCTGGGGATCAGTTGCTTTCTAGCAGACCGCCATGTTCACGCTATACCACTGCCAGCACGCCCTCATGGCGAAAGAAGTTACCCAACAGCAAATTTAATTGCAAAAGTGAGAACGCTTCTAATTTTCCTTCATGCTGTTGAATTTGCAGCACAGTTTATTACCAAAATAAGCATTATTTGTTTTCTTCATTGCGTTTCTGTTTATTTTTAGACTGGCATATTCACGCTTTACCGCTGACAGCACATCTTCGCGGCAACAAAAGTGACTGAACAGCAAACTTAATTGCAAAACTGAGAACACCTATTGTTTTCCTTGGTGTTGTTGAGTTTTAAACACAGTTTGTTAGCAAAATAAAACAATACTTATTTTGTTCACTGCAACTTTACAGAAAAACGTTAGCGTACGGTCCCTTCTCATGCGAATAAATGTTTCCGGGGCGGAGCCACCGCAACCCTGCTACTAGTTGGTTGATCCCGCAGTTGGCATCTTGCTGTGTCGTCATTTTGACGTCACGCACTAAAGCTTGAGAGCGATTTAGAGAGGGGTACAGAATATGGCCCCATTTAACTAGCCACGATGGCGTCAAGCAAGGTACAACATTTTAAAAAGGTTTTAGGCCTACCTGTGACTGCTCGTGCAGGTGCCGTACGTGCAGCTGCAGATTCCCTGCGTCGTATGTCGGTGTTTCTGGCTGGTATGCATTTCTAAGTTGTATTGTGTAGAGAAGAGGTCTCCGCATTTCTCACAGGCGAGGAGCACGCTGTGCAAAGGAACGATATTGACGTCCTCTGAAAAACCAGTGGGAGGAGCGAATGAGCACATGTAGAGTGAAGAACTGCCCACAGAATTCGGTGTTCTTAATGAGTACTGTACAAGAAAGGTAAAGGCCATCAGTAGTACTTTTTCACATCAGTTCCTCAGTATCAATTCTGTGCATGGCAGTTTTCTTAAGGTAGTAACAGAACAGTACATCATATTAAATATTTGCCTGTTCACGATACAAAGGCAGCGCGATTGTACAAACCTGCACAGAGCAGTCAGGAGGCAATATATACAATAAAGATAAAAAGGCAGTGCCTTTTCCGGAAGCGCGATCGACCAGCTTCGTATCGGCACACATGCATCAAATGGGGAGTTCTCTCACAATGCTGATGTCTTTTACATGCACTATGAATATATACATAAAAAGCAAGCACCCATTCTTTTTAATCCACAGTTTAATACCCCTGCTATTCAGGCAATGTGTCAATGTTCCTTCACCTTTCACCGACATGTCCTCGCACAAAAAGGTCCGCCGTCCCTGCTGACATTCATAGTGGTCATAGTCAGGCATATTCGAATTAGCTTAGACTTGAAGAGGGAACGGAAGAAGCTAGTGAAGAGGAAGTCCATTAATGAGTTAGCAGCAAGAAGGAAAATAGAGGAATTCAGGATATCGCTGCCGAACAGATATTCAGCTTTAACTGAGGAAGACGATCTTAATGTACATACAATAAACGATAACCTGACAGCTGTCATTACTTAGTGTGCAGTAGAAGTAGGCGGTAGGATGGTTAGACAGGATACCGGCAAGCTATCTCAAGAGACAAAAGATCTTATCAACAAACGCCAAAGCATGAGGACGCATAACCCTACAGACAGAATAGAACTAGCAGAGCTATCGCGGTTAATAAATAAGCGCAAGATAGTTGACATAAGGAAGTTTAATATGGAGAGAATCCAGCATGCTCTAAAGAACGGGGGCTGCCTAAAAGCGGTGAAGAGGAAACTAGGCATGGGTAAAAACCAGATGTATGCGTTAATAGACAAGGAGGGCAATGTCATTAGCAATATGGATAAGATAGTTAAAGGAGCAGACGAGTTCTATACAAATCTATACAGAAGCCAATGTAATGAGGACGGTAATGAGAGAGAGTAGCCCACACCAATGCATCATCCCTCCAGTAACGAAAGAGGAAGTAAAGAAAGCCTTAGGAGCAATGGAAAGGGCAAAAGCAGCTGGGGAGGATCAGGTAACAGCAGATATCTTGAAGGACGGTGGGGAGATCGTGCTAGAAAAACTAGCCACCCTGTATACGCAATGCCTTATGACCTCGACCGTACCAGAAGCCTGGAAGAACGCAAACATTATCTTAATTCATAACAAGGGAGACGTCAAGGACTTGAAAAATTACAGGCTGATCGGCTTACTCTTCGTTGCCTTCAAGATATTTACTAAGGTACTCGCTAATTTATCAGGGCAACTTTAGACTTCAATCAACCAAATGATCAGACAGGCTTTTGTAAAAGATACTCCACAATAGGTCATAGTTACAGTGTCAGTCAGGTGATAGAAAAATGCGAAGAATACTACAAACCTCTATGCACAGCCTTCATTGATTACGAGAAAGCGCTTGACTCAGTGCAAATATCAGCAGTCATACAGGCATTGCGGAATCAGGGTGTAGAAGAGCCTTATATCAAAATACTGGAAGCTACATATAGCAAAATGGCATTGCTCTGGGACAGTTGGTATCAATCCATCTTTGGGCCAGGGTGAACTTTGGGACGCACCAACGTAGACAAACACATTGAAACACAGAACACCATAGCTGCCTTAGTCCCCCCATAAAGTCGGCACGAAAATTCCAATAAGGAAGGGCATCAAGCAAGGAGACACGATCTCGCCAATGCTATTCCTCCCCGGTTTGCAGGAGGCATTCCGAGGCATGAAATGGGAACAGTTGGGGATAAGAGTTCATAGGTAATACCAAAATAATCTGCCATTCGCTGATGACATTGCCTTGCTGAGTCACTCCGGAGGTGAACTGCAAATCGTGATAAATGAGTTAGACACGCTGAGCAGAATGGTGGGTCTAAAAATTAACATGCAGAAAACCAAAGTAATGATCAACAGCCTAACAGCCTAGCAGGAGAACAGCAGTTCACAATTGGTAGCGAGGTGCTGGAAGTGGTAAAGAAATACGTCCACTTAGGACAGGTAATGACAGCTGATCCGGATGATGAGAGGGAAATAACTAGAAGGATAAGAATGGGGTGTAGCACATGTGGCAGGTTCTCTCAGATCATGAATAGCAGGTTACCAATATATATACCTCAAGAGAAAAGTGTACAACAGCTGTATCTTATCGGTACTCACCCTACCGGGCAGAAGCATGGAGGCTAATGAAAAGGGTTCAGCTTAAGTTAAGGACAACACAGCGATCCATGGAAATAAAAATGATAGGTGTAACGTTAAGATACAGGAAGCGGGCAGAGTGGGTGAGGGAACAAACGCGCGTTAATGCCATCGTAGTCAAAATAAAGAGGAAGAAATGGGCTTGGGCAGGGCATGTACTGCAAAGGCGAGATAACTGCCGGTCCTTAAGGGTAACAAAGTGGATTCCAAGATAAGGCAAGCGTAGCAGGGGGAAGGTTAGGTGGGTGGATGAGATTAGGAAGTTTGCAGGCATAAGGAGAGCGCCGCTGGCAAAGGATAGAGTCAATTGGAGACATGGGATGCTTTGCTCTCCAGTAGGTGTAGCCAGGATGATGATAATGATAAATCACGCATGTTCGAAGCTTGCAAATGCTATCAACCGATTATTATCTACCAGCTAAGGAGTGCAGGATAAGTTTCTCCTCGCCTTCTTTCAACGCCTCTGGTCCTCTCGGGTTCTCTAGCAAACTCTTGGCAAAGGACATTGAATATCCAACGAGTAGTTCTTCGTTGGGGCCAATGTTCCTTAGTGTGCGGTAGTAGATGTCTCCGTTGATGAGCAAGGCCCCGAGGTTTTGTCGATGCTTGCAGGGGGAGTAGTTCAAGTCGTTCATCCAGTGGTTGCGCTGCTGTGGGCGTCCATCTATCACGAAGAACTGTCCATATCGGCGCACCTGCATAATGCAGAGGTTCAACCGTCTAAACGCTCAAGTCAATATTTTTCTCTACCATACTCACGTAAAACAACGGACACAAAAAAAAACGTGGCGTAAATTTTAAGTGTCCGGAAACGGGCCAGTATTTTGGTATCTAATCGGAAACCTCTGTCAGATGGGCATTTCAAACGCCTTCTTACCGACCAGTCTATCCTCTCTAAGGCCACTGAGCGCTGTTACACGGACGGGTTCTGTGGCCATTGAGACACCGTTAGCGTACTGTGTACCCTATTACTTTTACGGAAGTACCAGCCCGCCCACCGCCTGCGAGCACGCGCTGATTGGCCCGGATGCTGCAGGCACACGCCGGGTACCTGGTGCCATCTGGTGCCGTTAGGATGTTTTGCGCGTGTGCATTGGCTGCGCGCGGCCTCCCGGTACGAGTCAATGGAGCAGCGCAGAACTCCTGGAGATTTTGAGGGCCTCCCAGCAGTGGCCGTGTGCACTCTCGGGCGCGATTGCTCGCAGCAGCGCGTAGGAGAATAAAATCCGGGCAGTATCAATTTTGAAAAAGTGGAATTAAAATATACAACTTATTTAGATGATGATTATAGTAAATTTTTATGCCGCAAAGGCTTCTGAGGCCGAAGAGCGTCGCGGAACAAGGTATTTTGGTCTACTGACAACTTATTTTGCGGAAAAAAAGGACAGCTCGGGCTACCAAACACTGCGACGTGCATATATAGTGCCATTCTCGGGGATATAAAACAACCAACACCAGCTTCGTTAAAAGTGCATGAATGCTACTACATTCAACTTGTCCAAGAACATTGAGTTCATTTCAAGAGTAATTAATATTCATCTAACGAATAATTTTGTTTTTAACCTTTTAGCATAGCCTTCAGCTTACGATCAAGCTTCCAGCTTGGCCTGTGAGTGCGACTCTTGTACGGTGAGCGGGACGGTTTAGCGTGCACCCGCGCCGGTAGCCATACCTGAGATTTCGCGAAAACTTGCAAGGAAAATGAAAAGGCTTCTAATAATGGATCTGGTGACTCATGCAGCGATGTCCCATGGTTTTATCTCATGTTTTGCGTCCCAAAGAAGTTTGGCAAAATGGTGAGGCACTGACAACCATAGGTGAGCCTTTTGTTACATATATTTTTTTTCTTTTTCCTCTGACATTATTATAACGCGGCATTTCAGTGCAGCCGTACAGTATTATACAATAACGTTGGAAAGTCCGCATGCTCATTGCATCCTCGATATGCGGTTTGCCATTGTAATCATCCGCTGCAATCTTCCCTCTCACACAACAATGGCACGTATTCCAGCATAATCTGTCCCCACTAAAAACTCCCCTCGAATGCCCTTGCATGTATGGGACAGAGTAACAATGCGAGCAGCGTAGTGCAATTGCAACCCAGGTGTTCCGAACGTTGTCTATAAGAGCATTTACAACCTGAGTCTGAGTATTCTATACACTGGCCGGGCAAGCTCACCGGCCAGGTGCAGCCGCCATTTTCGATGCTGTCCACCTTGATTCCGTGATACGGGCCGAAGTGAAGTCCCTTGGGCAGCGCCTTCAAAGTGAACACTCTCAGCGGGACGCCCTTGACTGTGGACGTGCCCGAGGCCAGGAACTCGAACAAGCTCGTACCTACGAGACTGGAGCCTTGCGACTGCACCTGCGTATAGGAGTATTATTCCGCCGTGTTCAGCAGCCGCTGTACTGCAAACTGGGGGCTCGGGCATACAGGTTAAATATTATGGCGCTGGCTGTTAGTGCTAGGATTGCCGTGTTTCGTGCCGTAATCGCAGTCGTCATCCCGGCGCGTGTTTGCGATTAAGTACCCGTAACCACCCCACCCCCCACCCAAAAAAAGGAACGTTCGCGTAAAAACAGGTTGACTCGTGCAGCCCGCCAGAAGAGTGAAGTTGCTGTTTGTGAAGTGTAGTGCAGATAGAACCGGCCAAAGCTTGTGACCTCCAAAAATAGACGAAAACGTGTACACGACCTGGTTAATAAGCAGTATATAGCACATAAATGGGTGGACGGTATGATTTGGCGGGTGATTTGGAACGCACATGGGGTGATGCATTTTTGAATTTAGTATCGCGTTCAAGCAGTTATCGCAACGTTTTTCAAATGTGCTCAACGTTTTTTGATTGATCCGATTTACATTCTTTCAGCTAAGGCGAGGAAGAACCAGCTCCGACAGCGTTGAGGTTCGAACTGCTTTTAATTGCGCTGCTAGCGCTGCGGCTGCATCGCCCAACTTGTTCTCTCTTGTCCGGCGCCGCGCCCCTCGTAGTGCGGAAGCCACAGGATGCGCCCAGCGGATGTGCTTGGAGGAAGGTGCGCACAATGATGGCGCAGCCGAAGCGAGAGTGAGTGGAGAGCCGACGGGCAGAGGAGTGGCCACGTAGGCTGGTTTGAGTCGGTCAGCAGCCACGACGTCTTCACAGCCGTTGACGTCAGACGTGAAGCTCTTCTGCGCACGATGGAGCATGCGGAACGGTCCTTCGTAGGCCGGCGTGAGGGGTGGACGGACATGGTCACGGCGGATGAAGACATGGGTGCACGAGGCCAGGTCCTAGCTGACGAACACGGACTGAGGGTGACGGGCTGCAGCGGTGACAGGAGTTATGTGGCGAAATGTGCTGCGTAGGTCTCGTGGCAGCGTCATGGATTAATGTAGGGTGAAAGGAGAAAAGAATTAATCAGGGAGACGAGGGAAACACCGTAGACTAGCTCAGCAGAACAGCTGCCGAGGTCAGCCTTCAGTGCCGAGCGAATTCCCAAGAGGACGTGGGGAAGGTGGTCGGACCAGCGCTGCTTTGGCTGATCAGTGGTAAGGGCAGCCTTCAGTAGTCGATGCAGACGTTCCACCATGCCATTGGCCGAAGGGTGATAGGCGGTCGTATGGAGGTGGCGGACGCCCAGAATATTGGCCAAGGCAGTAAAAAAAAACAGGGCCGATTGAAATTGGCGGCCGCGGTCAGTGGTGACGACAGATGGGCAGTCGAAGCGAGACCCAGCCGGCCATGAAGGCCGAAGCAACGGTCTCGGAAGTTGTGGCAGCAATGGGCAACGCCTCATGCCAGCAGGTGAAACCATCCACACACGTAAGCAGATAACAGGCCCCACGTGATAGTGGGAGGGGTCCAACAATGTCTACGTGAACGTGGGAAAACCGTGCGTCGGGCGGCCGAAAAGGAGAAGCAGGCGTGACGGTACGCCGGTGAATTTTGACGCGCTGCCAGTGAAGGCAGGTTCGTGCCCAGTAGCGGATGTCGGCATTGATGCTTGGCCAAAGGAAACAAGGTGGGATCAGCTTCTGCGTCGCACATATTCCAGGGTGGCTCATGCGGTTCAGTTTATCAAAAATGGTGCGACGGAAAGCCAAAGGTACGCAGGGGCTCGAGACGCTAGTGGACGTCTCGCACGTAATGATATGGGAGGAAAACGGCAGTGGACATTCGACGGAGGACAGGGACATGGATAGGAGCGAACGCGATGCAGCTCTGGATCGTTGCGCTGTGCTGCCGCTAGCTCCGCCATGTCCACTGGTGATTCGGACGACATGACACCGACACGAGAAAGTGCATCTGCAGTGGCATTCTCCGGGCCATGGACGTGACGGAGATGCAGTGTAAGCTCTGAGATAAAACACAGTTGGCGGACCTCGCGCGCAGTCTAAATGCTGTGGTTCCTTTGGAAGGCAAACGACAAAGAGCTTATGGTCCGTGATGATGTGATAGTCCCGACCCTCCAGGAAGTGGCGCAAATGCTTGATGGCGAAGTGCACAGCGAGCAGTTCTCGACCGAAGGTGCTGTATTTAGTCTCAGGTGACTTCAGATTTTGGGAGAAAAACTGAGAGGCCGCCGACTAGACACATGCTGCTCGAGAACTGCGCCAACGACAATGCAAGAGGCGTTGGTGACGAGGCACAGTGGAGCATCAGGAACTGGCGGTATGAGCAAAGTGGTATCTCGGAGCGCGTTCTTGGCAGCAGAAAATGCAGTTGCAGCGTCTTCAGTCAGCTAAAGTGGCGCAGCAGAATCTTTTTTCAGTCGCCAAAAAGATCTGTCAGAGGCTTCTGGAAAGAGGCGCACTTCGGGGAGGCGGCGATGAAAGTTTAGGAGGCCCGAGAATTCTCTGAGCTTTTTAAGTGACGTGGGAGTTGGAAAATCTTGAATGGCTTTGACTTTGCTGTCGAGAGGCCGAATACCATGTAGAGTGACGAGGTGGCCGAGGAACTTTATTGTAGCTACACACAAAGAGACACTAGTTCGGGTTGATCACGAGCCCATATTCATCACGTCGGTTGGAGAGGGCGCGCAGATCAGCTTCGGGCTCAGAACCTGATGAACTTGCGACGCGAAGATCATCGATGTAAGCGAACATGAAGACGAGGCCTCGCGTAACCTCGTTAATAGTTCGCTGAAAAGTCTGTGCGGCGCTGCGCAAGCCAAAAGGCATCCGCACATACTCAAAGAGGCCGAATGATGTGGTAATGGCCATCTTAGGAATATCAGCGGGCTCCACGGCAATTGATGATAAGCCTTCACTAAGTCTATTTTAGAGAAGATCGTGTACCCAGCCAGATTTGATGTGAAGTCCTGTATGTGAGGAAGTGGATAGCGGTCTGGTAAAGTGTGAGCACTGAGGGGCGCGGTAATCTCCACATGGTCTCCAGTCGTTCGGATCCTTCTTTGGCACCATGTGAAGTGGCGATGCCCAGTTGCTTAAGGAAGCGCGTACCATGCCGAGTTCAAGTATGTGTTGGAACTCACGGCGACCGATAGGGAGGCGTTCTCACAGACAAGCGGCGAAGGCAAGCAAACACCGGAGGCCCCGAAGTCACAATGTGGTGGGTGATCGAGTGCTTCACTGGTGACTGACTCTCTGGTGTGTGGCTTTGTCAGGTTGGGAAAAACAGCGAGAACTTTCGCATACGGAGACACAGGGACGAGAGCGCCAAGCCCCGTCGCCGCAGTTGTGGAGAGTACGCCGTTGACGAAAAGGTTCGTGCTGACACCTATGGGGCGATGAGCTTGCCATGTCGGCTTCTATGTTGAAGAACCCGAGGAAGTCTGGACCGAGAACAGCTTGCGAGACATCAGCGGTAGTGAAGATCCAAGGAAACGTACGGCGCAATGCCAGGTTAAGCGTAAGGGACCGTTGGCCGTACGTGCGAATGGGCGAGTTGTTGATCGCTTGAAAGCAAGGAGGTCTTGGCTGTTGCGACAGCGATATGCCCAAGAGGCAGCTATGACGCTGACCTGAGCTCCCCGTGTCGGCCAGGACGCCAGCGCCAGTGGTCTTGTCTTAAAACAAAATAGGCGGCATGCCCGTCCACCTGCACCACTTGCCGCTTTCAGTGGCCGGTCGCAGCGTTTCCACGGGTGGGTGCACTTGCGTGCAGACCGAAGGTACGGTGGTACCAGCATACAGCTGAGGGCAAGGTGTCCGGGCCGCGCGTCAGATGGTTGGGGCTCTGAAGAATGCGAAGGTGGCGGGGAGCAGTGGAGTGACCGGAAATTTGGCGACGAACGGCGTGATAAGGGCGCGAGGACATCGAGCCGGCTGGCAAGAGCATCAATTCGACGTTCAATGCTGGCAGCTGGGAGTCTGCGGTAGTAGTTGGAGGCGGACTGGGCACAGAGCTGACGTTAGGGAGCCGTGAGTAGTCCGAAACACGGTCAGCGAGTTCAGCGAGCTTGTCTAATGAAACATCACCCTCAGCTGCGAGGATGGGGACCATGTGTTGGGGGACGGACGGACGGATGGACAGACAGACACAGAGACAGAGAGGAAAACTTTATTTCTGCAAGTAAGTTTTATACCCATTTGGGGAAGAACCATTTGCTGGGAAAGACGCTTAAGGAACAACTCCCGCAGAAGGGGGTTGTGCTGAGAAGCGGAGCCTCCAAGAAGCTGGCGCATGCGACCGAGGAGCAGCGAAGGGCGGCTGTCACCAAGCTCCGTAGCGCTGAGGAGCTGCAGGAGTTTGCTGCCCTCGGACGCTGACTTGCGGTCGGTGATAGCCGCCTTCAACGTGTCGAAAGGTCGAGCCGAGTCCGGAGAGCTGATTACGTCCGTGAAGTCCTCAGCGACGTCAGGAGGCAGGGACGACACGAGGTGGAGGAACATGGTCTTCTGGCTGGTGATACGTCGCAGATGGAAATGAACCTCAACCTGCAGGAGCCAGGCGCGGCGGCTATTGGGCTAAAATGGTGGCAGGCTGACTAGCTGGAACGCGGCCACCGAAGCACCAAGGGCCTGAGCGTTCTGGGACGGGTCACCAGCGTTAGGAAGGGCAGAAGAGCCAAGGAAATCCATGTAGGAGGATGGGGTTGCGTGTTCGAAGCCGGGTCGCCAAATCTGTCGGAGCTGAGGCGAGGAAGAACCATATCCAACAGCGTTGAAGTTCGAACAGTTTCTAATTGCTGTTGTTTTTGTTGTTACCCTCATGCAATGGCACATGCCCACATGGGGAGATTGCCAAAGAATTGGGGGGCACAGAGAGTTTTTCAGATACATATTTCCTGGACGAAAATAAAATAAATGCTCAGGAAGGAAGAACTAAGCACAAAGGAACCGCGAAATGAAACTGGAAATGCATAAGGCACACAAGAGATCGACACTGAGCTTTATAGCCGTGTGGCTAAATGACAATGATAATTGTAAGAATAAAAATAATTCACATGAGGTTCCATAATGCACAACCATGAAGGGACAAGACGCAAGCACCCCCCTCCCCATTTGTGTCCTGTCTTTTCGTAGTTTTGAGCTATGGAACCTCATGTTCGACGAATGTCCGGAACGTGCCTGTCCTGGAGGCTTCTAAATGAGGATTAAGTCTGTTCACATCATTCTGTAGAGCACCGAGAGTAGTAAGGGGGCACAAAGAGTTCCTTACCCTAGACCACGGCAATACTGGCGAGAATGAGAAAGTAATTGCGCAAGCTGTCATGTACCCACCTACACATCGAGTAGAGTACTCTGTATAAGTTTACATGCAACTACAAAACCCCTCCTTGCCATTTCTGTTAACGTCTGCGTTAAAAAAAGCGCGCCTTCGACGGCCTGCACCGGAAGTTACCTGTGTTTCTCAGATAGGAAAAAAACCGAAGTTTATGCACGGTGTTCACGGAAAGACCAAGTAACATTCAAAGACTTCACAATAAACTGATTATTCCCTCATGATCACTGTGGCGGCGTTCATGGCTATCATAAAACAAGTCATGACTTTATTCGTAGACTAATATACAACCCTCGTCATAACCTTCGTAGACTAATATACAACCCTCGTCATAACCTTTTTAGGTATATGTATTTGCCTGTAATTAGATATTTCTATCTAGTGACAGTACATCAAATATGAGATATAATATGAGGCAAAATGTAAACCCTTCTTGCACAGCACACGGGCGCCTTAGCGTTTTTCCTCCATAAAAACGTAGCCGCTTCGAGCCCGACCGCGGCGGCTGCGTTTTTATGGAGGAAAAACGCTAAGGCGCCCGTGTGCTGTGCGATGTCAGTGCACGTTAAAGATCCCCAGGTGGTCGAAATTATTCCGGAGCCCTCCACTACGGCGCCTATTACTTCCTTTCTTCTTTCACTCCCTCCTTTATCCCTTTCCTTACGGCGCGGTTCAGGTGTCCAACGATATATGAGACAGATACTGCGCCATTTCCTTTCCCCCAGAAAAACCAATTATTATTCTTGCGGAAGAGCTTTACTGAGCTGAAGCGATGACCATGAGGTAAGCAACGTGTCCGTTCCGATGCGCTTCGGACACGCCATCGAACCGAAGACCGCGAATGGAAGAAGCTCGAGTATGCACATGAGCGTATCGACGCCAAAAGGTGCCTCTGTTAACCCCACCGGGCAGTCGCCCGTGAAACGTCAAAATCGGCGTGCCGCTAACTCCCGTCCACTAATGCGAATGAAGAAAATTGAGAATTGGTTTTAGGGAAAACGAAACGGCGCAGTATCTGTCTCGCATATCTACGGACACCTGAACCGCGCCGTAAGGAAATGGTGTCAAAGAAGAAAGGAAAAAAGAGGTGCCGTAGTGGAGGGCTCCGGAATAATTTCGACCACCTGGAGATCTCTAGCGTGCACTGACATCGCACAGCACACGGGCGACTTAGTGTTTTGCCTCCATTAAAACGCAGCCGCCGAGGTCGGGTTCGAACCCAGGAATCCGGATCAGTAGCCGAGCGCCCTAACCACTGAGCCACCGCGGCGGGTTGCAGTCCGTCATAACTTTTCGATTATCGTGTAGTCGGAGCGAGTGCATCATGCATAAATACTCTCAAAACTGCAAACACACTACTGCCACGAGTGAAACAAGTATGTGCTGTCTATTTCCAGGTCAGTAGAGTTATTAGTCTCCACGCGACCGCACAGATACGGTGCCATACGCGTAGCGTACTGCACGCAACTGACGCGTGGGACCCAACATGCCGCTGCGTAGAACGCAGGGCCAAGAGAGCCGAGGCTCTAGAGCTGAGGTTCGGCAATATGGAGAAAGCGGACGTAGCGTATGTTGATGCGGAAGTTGCTGGACGGTCGTCAACGGCCAAGGGGCTCCAGTCTCCGCGGCTGCCATCCGGGGGCGCAACAGAGGCTGCGGAGGTAGTTCCTATAGCGCTCGCCTGCGTAGAAGCGAAAGCAAAATTCGTAGTAAGCATCAGTAGAACTGCCATTCTAAATTTTGGAAGAGGCAGGATCTCACCGGAACCGGCCAAGATCCTTAGGAAAATTCATTTAATTTGGACACCCGCAAACGCCGCCGTCCCCGGTAACGAGGCGGCACACGAGCTATAGCCCGAGTTCTCTATTTCCGGGTAGCCGTAGAACTCCCCGAGCACTGGGGAAAGAGGAGCGCCTGCAGAATTACGGGAAATTGTTGACCATTACAAACTGGGACGCAGGCTGGTACCCCCATCAGTCCCAAAAAATAGAGAAGCTGTCGCGTGGAGGCGGCTACAAACCAATACATATAATTATGAACTCAGTATGGGCTTACCACTTGTTCCCAGAGAGGAGTTCGCACGGTCGATGCACAGCGGGGCGAGAGGGACCCTCGACCACATAGTTTGGGAGTGCCCAAATTCTCCCGGGACGGGCAAAAATATTGTGATAGTAGAGAAGCCTGAGAGACGCTGCTAAGGAAGCCCGGACGCTGAGCTCCAGCGCAACACCATCCACCTGGCGGAAGAGGCCGCTACCAGTCAAGGGCTGCCAGCCAGCATCTAACCGCGGACGCGGAACTCCCAGTCTCCCAGGCCTGTGTGCCGGGGGCGGGGAGAAACGTCTTTTCTGGTTTAAATTAAAGTTCAGTCAATCAATGCCGCTAAAAGGGGGAAACGGCGGCGCAGGGTAGTACAAAGGGTGTCCCCACCCTGAAAGCCGAGGCGAGCGGGCATCTAGACACCGTACTTCGTAGGGATGTTTCCAGGAAACAAATATCCACGGATGTTTTCATTTGATCTTCTCCATGTTTACTGAGCACACCGATGGAATCACTTGAAGCTGCCGTATTTAACACACTTAAGTCGAACACTGAGGCTGTATTGGCGAAATAAATTTGTTTTCAAGGAAAGGTAATAACAGAGTAACTAACTCACAGATCTCGGTGGACACCTAAACCGCGCCTTATGGGAAGCTGCAAAGGAGGGAGGGAAAGAGGAAGGGAAGAAAGAGCTGCCATAGTGGACATCCCCAGCAAAAATTTCGGCCGCCTGGGGATCTTTCACGTAAAATTATAAAAATCGCTTTTTGGGAAAACGAAATGTAGTAACTGTCTCATATTTCGGTGGACACCGGAACCGCGCCGCAAGGGAAGGGAGGAAGGATCTTTAACGTGCAGTGACGTCACACAGCACACAGGTGCCTTTTAAATTCGTTTCGCCTCCATCGAAACGCGGCCGCCGCGGTCGGCTTTGAACCCGGGTACTCCGGCACAGGAGACGAGCGCCTGAAAGGGACACTGAGGAGAACCCTATCAAATTTTTTTCGTTAGCAAAATCTGATAGTTCGGCATTTCATGGCTTTGTTGCCGCTTGTCCGGCGGCGAAAGATGCATTTATTTCAAAGAAATTTGGATTCGATGTTGAAAAAGTTTTTCCCGCCGCTCCGATTCAAACTCGAGAACTCTTATGACGACATGGAGAACTCTTATGACGTCACAGGACGGAGTGATGTGAAACGTGACGTAAACGGAGACTCCGTAATTTCCGGCGGCTAGCGGTATGGTCTAGCAGCTGCCGAAATGAAAGCTACCGCCGCCGCACGTTGAAGGCATCTATCGGGGGTCGCTACCGTCGCTCTGTTTACGTTTGCACCGGCGTCTTGCCAGCTTTGCGATGAATTCCGTTCCCGAACCCGACGACGTAGTTCTCGCAAAATCTCCGGCCTGCATTTCAGCGACCTCAGCCCCACAGAGCGTGCGATGCTTTCGAGGGAGCACAGCTAGGTTAGGCGCCGGCGGGTCGTTTACCCCTTCCTCAGTGAGCAGCCGTTGCAAACTAAATATCATAATCCCAGTGCGGGGAGTCGCGAGGCGCCAGGACAAGGTCGGCGCGTTGCGCCCATCGGAGGCTGGCCGGGGCTTTGGGGCCAACGGATTGGGATTCCTTGAACGGCGCGGTTGCACGGGGCAGCAGGAGGCGTCGAGGCCCAGGGTTGCAAGGGCCAAGTAATTTATTTATTTTATTGCCACAAAAAACGGATAGGTGCTCAAGGGCGGTCGCGTTTAAAGTGGGCGCCTTGAAACTAAAGCCGACGCACGACGCTTCAACGTCTTCCGCTAGATCCAACAGGTCCACTGGATCGGGCTCTCTCGCCCACTTGCATGTACCTTCATATGTGTACCGTGAATGGATCAAATTAGCCGAGAGCTCGAAAAGAACAGCTCCGCCCAACTGCCGAAGTTATTGAATTACGTCACAACGCGCACCTCGCCGCGGAGCCGAATCGGTCTGGCCGGGCCGGCGGCGGCTGGCGCACTCGGCGCGAAATATAAACATGCTCCAAGTCTCCCCGCCAGTGCGGTCAGAGTGCGCCGAAGCCGCCGAACGCGTCGGCGGTCAAGCGCAGTATATATGGATCTCGCTTTGGCCGACGTGACGGCGCCGTGCAGCGCGCGCACGCGCGATACGCCGGAGCATAAACGCGCCTTAACAGAGCCTGCGCTTAACCGCTAACCAACGTATTCGGTGGCGGCATCTATGGGAGCCACTGAAACCCCCGCCCACTCACTGAATATAAAAAAAAGTCCTATGCCGAGGTTCGGAATCGAACCAGGGTGTGTGATGTTTGAGGCAGATACGCTACCACTCCGCCACAATGGCTCAAGCAGCAGTGATCAATAAAGGCACATCTAGTGAATGAACTCTTCCGATGCTGAAATCTCCGCGCTTTCGCTACGTATATCCTGGCCTAACAGAGCTAGGCCATCAGCAATTTTTCTGAACTGCCTTGTACCTTGTCTCCCGTCCCTAATAAACGATTTTCGTTAAGTAGTTTGAAGTTTACCGGCACAGCCGGGAATGTTTCGCCGGGCGAGCGTGCGAAGACACAAGTGCTGCCTTGTACGATTACCGACCATCTTGCCATCATAGTTTTTCATCGACCGTGGCGATCATCTGACAAGCCTTAACGGGCTCCTTCAAAGGTTAACTAGCACGTGAAGCGGCACTTGGAGTTCCTCTGCTGTTCGGCGCTTGTAAATCGAGGCGCGTCAAAAACAAAACCACGGGGCACGCAAAGCTCATATACGCGAAGCGCCTTAACAAATCGAAACTCTCCTGGCCGCCTGTGGTGCCGCCAAGCATCCGTTTTCTTTGCTTCCAACATTCAGGTTGCCTTTTGTCTGCCTTCTTTATGTGATAAAAGTGCACTATCGGTTTTAAAACAAAATTTACTTCAATATTGAACCGCGCAATCTTCCTTTGTCAGCCTCAGAGATTCCCGCAACATGTAGGAAGGAAAATTCCTCCAAGGTGGCGTCTCTTGTCCTAGGACGTCACCACGCTTGTACTTGCAAGTTTGGCCTGTGGCGGCGATACCTGTATTTTGGTTCTTGCTATTTTCTACCTTACAAGAGCTTTGTTTTCAGTAAGAGCGGCGTTTTTGTGATCAGGAGCTGGTATTCTATTGATAGAAGCCAACTTCAATTTCTCCTCAGTGTCCCTTTAACCACTGAGCCACCGCGGCAGGTCTCTGTCGTGCAGTGACGCCACACAGCACACCGCTTTTGTTTTACATGCTAAAAGATTTTTGCGCCAAAACAACACACACAAGAAAGGCGACGACACTTCAGGCAGCACTCAATGCTACAGTTGCCTGTCTCAATGGTATGGGTCTATCCATATCATCTGAAAAAAAAATTGGCTGGGGCTTAGCTAAGGTTACGCCTAGATATCTGGATGCGAAAAGGTTCTGTGATGCTTATGGTTTAGCTTATGAGACTCCCTCAATTCTCACACCGCAAGAGCGCCTTCAGACTACCGTTTCGCATACATTGAAGGCAGCCTAAATGGGAGCGGTTACAACGAAGACTCGCTTATTACGAATTAAGGTGGTGCTACCGTAAAAATTTGCATAAGAGGAATGACAACTCGTCTCAGATATAAAGAACGACTGCGGCCGTGCAACTCGGTTAGGACAAACAAGGAGGCGCCGGGAATTCTACCCAGCTGTCCAAAAACTCGCGCTTCCTGTGACCGCAGATGGCGAACAGCGCCACCCAGCCCCGGTGACATCGCTCTGGAGAGAACTTCGAGACACAAAAAAGCAACAAATGCAGCATTAAAAACACGAAAATTCGCCGTCGAAGCGCACGCCGACGGGTTAAGGCATACACGTTGATCACTGCGTAAGTATGTGCCTGCTGGGCAAAGCCTCTAAAGTGCAAGTGAGATTACAGCCGGGTCGGCGATCAACCAATGGTGGCGATTAGAGAATCTTAACAGCAGTCACGTGGAATACCTGGCTTGCCCAGCCGATCACGTGGCAAGTGTCACCAGCCCAATCGGTTCTCCACATTCTGCGCTGCCACCGTGAGTAGACAATGCCCAGACTGTGCAGTTGATATGTTCTGTGTGTACTTGCGCTAGCTTCACCGCCGCATGGACCCCGGCATGACAGACGAAGGTGACGCACATGGTGTTTGTGGCAATGGGTCGTTATTGCGCAGCTGGCTGGCACGGGTGACTTCGTTAATGCCGACATCACTGAGCCACGAACTGATGAAGCATTGTACGCTAAGTACGAGCACTCCCAGACTGCCAGGAACATTATGAAGACCACGACAAGGAGGTCGACCTATTGCCACCTGCCTTGAACGCGTCAACCTTAGTTATGTCGCATCCCCAAAGCAGATTGTTGGCGGCAAGGTTCTCGGCCGGGAGCACATGACCACCGTGGACAGCTTGCAAAGCAACGTGATGGGGCTTGCTTTCAAGTATCAGACGCACATAACTCACTAACTCCCTTTTTAAAATATATGTATTGCTTTTCTTATTTTATAATTTGGTTGTGGCATTAGAAGTTCACTTACTACGAACTTCAACAACAGCGCAATCAATGCGACCGTCAGGCTCGCTTGGACTGTGTTTGTTAGCTTGCTAGAAAAAAGTGCGCACTGTTTATGGAAAATGAGCACATAGCGCGCACAACAAGCGCGAAGGCACACTTTCAATTGCGCTACTGCTACTAGTGATGCTGATGACTGCGTTGTGCACTGTCCGAAAATCGTGGCATTCAAACATTCATTGTGTGTTTGCACTGCGACTTCACGATTTGTGCTACTCTCAGCTGACATGGCCGAACGTCGCTGTTCAGCTTCATTTTCACGCCGTTTAGCGAGGCGTGCCTGTCGTACTTCTGGCGTTTCAGACTCGGCTTTGCTGCGTTGTTTAGCGAGACGTTCTTCTCATTGTTCGGGTGTCTCGGACGCTCGTTGAGCTTTCAGCCGTTCATTTCTTCGCTCCTTTTCAGCCAACTCCCGTGGTAGCACTTCTGTATCGGTAGTGTCACTCTCTTCTCCTTCCATGTTGAATGCGCACGCCTATTCTCTGGCAAACGGTTATATAGTCGGCCTCCACGATAAACACGCGCTTGCGGCGAACGTCAAACGATGACGCAAAGAGCGCGGCAGTGGCCACCTGCGCCGCGCGTGATGTCACGCGCGGCAGCGGCGAAAGGTCAGGCGACGGAATCGGCGGCGGCCACCTTCCATTCCAAAAACCTTTATTTCCATCAGAAGGGAGGCCCCCTATTCCCTACCCCCGGCACACAGGCCTAGGGGGTAGGGGCCGAGATCCCCGCGATTAAAGGCAGGCAAAGAGTTGCTGGCTCTTCGCGGCCTCCACGGCCAGATGAATGGCTTGCTTCTGCTTGACGGGGTCCGTGCTGCGCCGTGCGTGACGTTACTCGTGCTCCGACATACGTCAGCTCGCACGAAGCGCGGTGTTGACTAGCGTAGTGAAGCTTTTCGCTTCAAAACAGTGGCGTCGATGGTCCACCCTTGGTCAAAAAAATATTAAAATCATGCCCACTCTCCACCTCCACGGAATCACACTCCCCTGGCAAAGAAGCGGTAAATACCTGGGTAACACCATTGATTATAAGATCAACTGGGGCCTCTGCAGTGCAAACGGTTCTAAACGAGAACAAGCGCGTCGCCTCATATGCGCGCGACACGCCTCCTTGCTTGAGGCGAGGGAAGTACTCTATCTCTGATGGAACATATAGCGCTAAGACACCAGGACGAACAAAGAAAGAGACAACACGAGCGCCCGAATAGCTACTCTACTCTATCTCTCCCTCGCCGCTTATGTGAGGTGAGTTGTAATATATAATAGGGAGTCTAAAATAAAATTATGAAGGAAAGAGGTGTGAAGAAGACGAAGAGGTTGGCGATAAGGATGACGTGGATTAATCGAAGATCAAAGAAGATGAAAAAGTTCGGTGATGTGTAGAGAGGTGATTGGTGGGGAAAAGGAGAAGACGACGACAAGGCTTGCGTGGACTAACACCGAGGCTATAAAAGGGCGAGGGAGAGCGAGGCACGAGGGGGAAGACCGAACGCCGACCGCAAACAGTAGAACGCTAGTAGTAGACGCTGGTAGCAGTGTTCCCGGGTCGTGTGTATTTATAGTCTTTGGGTTTTGTGTTAGTTTCTTAGTTTTGTGTGCTAGTGTGTGTGTGTGACGTAGGGTGTATTAAATGTGCGTGTGTGTGGGTACACCTGTCGCCTAGTCCATTCTTTCGGTCGGAGTGTTCTCCGGGGAGATCCGTGACATAAGTACTTCAGCCCGTATCGTGTGTGCGCTCCCGCTAATAAAATTTCGCCCACAACTCTGGCGCCAGTTTGACCCCAGATAACTACATACAGCCTGTAGACATCTCAAATACGGCACTTGCTGGGCAGTGTATGTCCAGTAGATATGCAGATTTAGACACATAACATTCAGGGGATATATAGTGGATTATCAGAAATGCATCCGTACCTCTAAAATAGGACGTTGTACAGATGTCACGGCTGGACATTTGTACATCTAGTAGATGTGCACAGAGGGACAGTTTGACGTCTAAAGTACTTCCAATACATTGGTATCGATGTCTCTGGAAAAAACCTGCTTAAAACTTTGCTCGAAACGGGTCAGCAATATTGAGAACAATGAGCACAAATTACGTTAGGCAATTGGGGCCGTGCCTTTCGAGGACCTTCAGACGGGCATTACGACCGGACTGTTTGTCGCTGGGGTTCTGGATGGTGTCAAACGATTCGGAATGTTGTGATGCACACGTTTATGAAATTTATTAGCTGATATAATGAGGAAATATGCCGGATGTAGCGAAGGTGGCTGTAAGTCGCAATAGGAGTGCAAAATACATGAGGTAGGTGGCGCTCCTTGTGACTTAAAAGTAGGGTGCCTCGATGGGGGCATCCAGGCACCCTAGCTAAGCCGGGTGTCAACGACGGCGCCGGAAAAAGTTATGAAGGCACTTAAGCCTGGTTATGTGCAGGAATGCGAAAGAACGCGGGCTTTCTCACGACGGCAGTATGCGTTGTATTTTTTTCTGTTCTTTTGTAGTGAGAGCTACTCTACCCTCGCCGGAGTGATTTCACCCGTTTTGGCCATCTGATCTTACTGCGCAAGCTTGCGTTTCGCCACAGGCTGGATGAATGGATGGATGGAAAATTTAGTGTTCTTGACCCTAACGGGTCACTGGGCGTCGTGGTCGATCCTCGGTCCAGGATGCGGCACTTGACAGCTGCCAGCGTGGCTCGGCGTACGGGAAATCGTTGCGGTTCCTCGTCCTGGCTGGCCAGCAAGTGCTCCCACTGCGTCACATTCGGGTGGTCTATTTTAGGCTCTAAGTCTGCCTTAGGGCGGGTTCATCTGACATGCTCTAATGTAGGTTTACCCTGGCACCACGGACATTTGTCTGCATATTGTGTACGGAAAATCTTGTGTAGTTTGTGTAGATGCGGGTAGGTACCGGTACATGGGAGCAGCGGCTAAACGGCGCCATGTAAACGCTGCACGTCGCCGGAGTTAGAGACATAATTTGCAATAATCGAGTTTGTTATCCTGCAAATTTCAGCGGGGCCGTTTCGTCCAATGACGATGGATTTTGCTGGCCCTTTGTCCACCACCAATGCAAATGCCTCCGCTGAGTGCAAGAACTTTGCATGCGATTTTCTCTAACCATGTGTTGTTAGATGTCCGCGAAGCGGTCAGGCAGGGTTCAGTAATGCAGCGAGCATCACTAAAAACTTCATCTGCACGCCTGCCCTTTGCGTGGTAGTGCGGGAATACGTGAAGAGGTAGCAGGTCTAATATGGTTTTGTCAAGCCATTATCTCGAAGCCTCCGAGGCTGGCACATGTGCGAGCCACGAATTGCAAACGTGCGTAGCCACGATATTATGAAGTCCGGGGTATGCGTTAATTCGGGAAACCTTGACGAAGCGCTACCCACTTGTGTGGCACTTGAGCACTCGAGATGAAAATGCAAGCCGGTTCCACGATCAAAAAGGCCTCATCGCGATGGCACCACTCCACCAAATCGATTGGCTTCTATCAGTCATACTGCATGCCACCGCGATATTTCAGCGCGGCCTCAATGATAGATGCCGCTAACGTGCCAAAACAGAAAACCAACGACGCAGAATCGGGCTGCACTTGCCCTTCTTGCATGGCCGAGCAGCAGTATTGGCACGCGGCGTCGTTCGGTCGGTGTTGTGGTTGCTACGGTGGGTACCGGCCGTCAACATTCGTGTGTGGGAGCTTCGCGCGAGCCGAAGTCCCCAAACCAGCCACCACCACACGTATGCAGTTAGGCACCGCTGCGGCGCACGCAACCTCCGCAGGGAGAAGTGCGGCAGAGCAGGCTCGCAGCAAGGAAACAGGTTTACATGTCCTCAAAGGAGACGTTTGTTCCCGAATCCTGCGATCGTACCTGCATGTTGTTATAGCACAGTAAATGAATGCGAAACGTATTGCTATGGCCATGCAGTTTGGTCGACTGTTTAAAACACACTGTTGTGCTTTAGTCATTGGCTCGTGTTTCTTTATACGCAGCAATCTATATTGAAATTGAAAATTGTTTTTCGGTGAAAGCAAACGGCATCGTTTCAAATCAGGCGTTCAAAATGCCGATCCATATTTGACGCATAATAACTGGTTTTTGGGGAAAGGAAATGGCGCAGTATCTGTCTCATATATCGTTGGACACCTGAACCGCGCCGTAAGGAAAGGGATAAAGGAGAGAGTGACAGAAGAAAGAGGTGCCGTAGTGGAGGGCT
The DNA here is from genome assembly GCF_052857255.1 of Amblyomma americanum. Classification (NCBI taxonomy): domain Eukaryota; kingdom Metazoa; phylum Arthropoda; class Arachnida; order Ixodida; family Ixodidae; genus Amblyomma; species Amblyomma americanum. The sequence continues at coordinate 21,262,205 of NC_135497.1, read as the reverse complement.
CCGGAATAATTTCGACCACCTGGGGATCTTTTAACGTGCACTGACATCGCACAGCACACGGGCGCTTTAGCGTTTTGCATCTATAAAAACGTAGCCGCCGCGGACGGGTTGACGCAGGTCCGCATTTTTAACGCCTAGTTTGAAAAGATGCAGGTTGAACACTCCGCAGTGGCAGAGATCTCAACACACGTCGCGCACATCGCAGACAGTGCTCCACAACCCAGCTGCTGGTTTTCGTCTGTTAGTACATACGTAGCCAACGCAGTCGCGCCCAGACGACTTGTACTTTCAGGAGGATGACACGCACATGTTTAAGCACTACAAAGCCTGCTTGTAGTGCATGGCGCAAAAGTGGTTTGGCAGCCAGGGGGAAGATGGCCCCTTATGCCGCAGAGTACGCGTGAACCGGTGCCGGTGCGAGAGTGCAGTACTCTCGTCTATACTTCGTTCAGGTGCAAAGCTGTGAAAGTTACGGAAGAAGACGCCATGACACTGAAGGAAGGCATGTTAATTCGCGTTTTTGTTCTGATCGAGTGGTCTAAGGCACGAGAAAGCGACAGCGTGTCGTCGGCAATAAGCGATAATTTATTATAATGCTCATAGCCAATTAGTTTTGAGGAAAGCAAAGGCGCACTAACTGTACAACTTCCCGGTGGGCAACTCAACCTCGCCAAAAGGAAAGGAAGTTAGGTGAGAGTGAAAGAGGAAGGAGATGAGTGCAATCAAGAGCGCTACATTTGGCAGCGTTGCACCGGGTGTCTGAAATGGAGTATAGCTGCCCTTTCGCGGTTATCCCAAGTGGATGATGCAGAGCTTCATCTCTGCCACCATGTGTTACGATAGGCAGACATTGGGCGGCCAGCGAACAGCGGCGCTGAAAATCAAGGGCTTGCTAAAAAATACTGCGCGCCTCATTTTAATGAGAAACATTGCTACTAGTATCATTACGATCAAAGGCGGTGACGTGTGTGTGTAAAATCCGAGCGATGACAAGAATATGTGAGGGACGTCATCAGCGACTGTAAAACGCACTCAGCCAGCCGGGCACCGCCACTTCAGACAATTCTATACATCTCATTCGCGTGTATATATATATATATATATATATATATATATATATATATATATATATATATATATATATATATACATACGCGAATGAGATGTATAGAATAGTCTGAATATATATATATATATATATATATATATATATATATATATATATATATATATATATATATATAGTATATCTGGTCCGGTGACATCACTTTCCTCCAGCCAATCAGCGAATTTTATGACCGAAATCATATTTTTTTCGACAAGGCCTCTAATATTATCGCCTTCAGAAATGCCCCAGTAAAGCACGCTTCGGCAGCTAACAAATCCTGCCGTAAAGGCCGCGATATAGGAATGACAGATTATGCCCCATAAATTTTCAACGACCTGGACCCAATAAGAGATTGTGGTGCGCTGGACGCGTGCATAACACGAAGGACCGAATATTATCATTAGCTGAGAAATGTGCGGGGTGTGTTTTGTAAAGCGGCTCTGCGTAAACATACCACATTTAGAATTTGCGCCTGCGGTTTTCGCCACATCTTATTCATGTCCTCATGCATTTTGTCCCAGGTGTTCCCACTGAAGAGGAACCTATGGTTGTCGAGCCCAGTGAGGTGAGGACAACATTACGTATTCACACTGTCCTTTTCCCTTGATGTGCGTTGCATGGTCAAACCTGATGGCCCGGCTGGTGTTAATGCTCAATAAATTTGGTGTTATTTCGGTTCTTTTGGGATTTAACGTCCCAAAGCGGCTGAGGCTATTGAGGAACGCCGTATTGAAGGGCTCCGGAAATTTTCACCACTTGGGGTTCTTTAACGTGCACTGACATCGCACAGTACACGGCCCTCTAGAATTTCACCTCCATAGAAATGCGACCGCCGTGGCCGGGATAGAACTCGCGTCTTTCTGGTCAGCAGCCCAGCGCCATAAACACTGAGCCACCGTGGCGCACGTTTAATATATTGTGTGGGCCAAACCCACACCATCAGGTCTGAAGACGTCCAGTTTGAACCTCCGGTTTAAATCCATCGATATCCATCGCCAAGTGTTTGCTGCTGCACCTGCACATTCTGCGCGCTGATATCCAATGACCATGGCCTCTATTCGATGGTCAGTGTGACTGGCGTGGCAGCGACCTTCTTCAGACTAACCGGCGTTCCGGCCAGCGTATTTTTGTGCAACGGAAAACTCGTGCAAAAATATAATGTGCCGGTCGACAATGCGGGCGAGAGGAGAGACTACGCTCACTACCGAATGTTCGCTGGTAAACTAAGTGATATTGTCTCGTAGTGGTGACGGCAGTCGAAGCAGCGATGAAGACGGACGAAAGGGTCTTCTAAAAGAAAACTGTTTATTGGGCTGACTTGCACCCAAAATGGACTGAATCATTCGGCGGTGGCGAAGCGACAAGCGTGCTCGGCGGTCGTCGAACAGAATGCCGGCCGCTGTCGGCCGTGCTCAATTTAAAGCTGATAGCGAACTTTCGAGATAAAGAGCGCAAAGTTACTAGAACATTCCGCAACAACGTAGAATCAGCTCTGCCTGGCAGCGATCAATCGAGATAAATCTAGTCGCGTCTTGCGTGGCAAACAAAGCGATATAGTGATGTGGCGGCAGATTTGAAAAACGAACAAACACTGGAAATATTCGCGGCAATATAAAAAAAAACGTTTTTTTTTTAGATACAGCGATCGCTTTCAAGCGGTCGTGCCGGCGACGTATACGCACATCATGAAACGAGCGCGATAAATTAAAATCTTGCGTTTTAAACTAAAATTTCCTTATATTTAAGTTTACCGTGTGGTTCTTAGCTGTAATTGGCATTGTTTAGGGCAGCCTCGGTGCATCGAACATTTCTCATCAGTAGCGGCGCGCGAATATCCAAAATCTTTAGTTAGTGGATCGGATACCCTTGCATTCGATTCGCTGAGCGATCGAAGTAGTACATGTTGAAAATTTTGCAAACGAATTCGACTGCGCTGTCAGGTTTTCGAGTAGTTTTGGAATATTTGGCACCAAGTTCAATTTGAGGCGCCGTAGTTATTTTTTTCGAAGGCAGTTTTAAAAAAATATAATTAGATCTGCACTTGTTGGCTTAGCATATTAATCAGCGAAAGCTGATTTGCCGCGATGCCTCAGTGGTTAGGTGCTCGGCTACTGATCCGGAGTACTCGAGTTCGAACCCGACCGCGGCGGCCGCGTTTCGTGGGAGGCGAAACGCTAAGGCGCCCGTGGGCTGTGCGATATCAGTGCACGACAAAGATCCCCAGGTGGTCGAAATTATTCCGGAGCCCTCCACTACGGCACCTCTTTTTTCCTTTCTTTGACACCATTTCCTTACGGCGCGGTTCAGGTGTCCGTAGATATGCGAGACAGATACTGCGCCGTTTCGTTTTCCCTAAAACCAATTCTCAATTTTCTTCATTCGCATTAGTGGACGGGAGTTAGCGGCACGCCGATTTTGACGTTTCACGGGCGACTGCCCGGTGGGGTTAACAGAGGCACCTTTTGGCGCCGATACGCTCATGTGCATACTCGAGCTTCTTCCATTCGCGGTCTTCGGTTCGATGGCGTGTCCGAAGCGCATCGGAACGGACACGTTGCTTACCTCATGGTCATCGCTTCAGCTCAGTAAAGCTCTTCCGCAAGAATAACAATTGGTTTTTCTGGGGGAAAGGAAATGGCGCAGTATCTGTCTCATATATCGTTGGACACCTGAACCGCGCCGTAAGGAAAGGGATAAAGGAGGGAGTGAAAGAAGAAAGGAAGTAATAGGCGCCGTAGTGGAGGGCTCCGGAATAATTTCGACCACCTGGGGATCTTTAACGTGCACTGACATCGCACAGCACACGGGCGCCTTAGCGTTTTTCCTCCATAAAAACGCAGCCGCCGCGGTCGGGCTCGAAGCGGCTACGTTTTTATGGAGGAAAAACGCTAAGGCGCCCGTGTGCTGTGCAAGAAGGGTTTACATTTTGCCTCATATTATATCTCATATTTGATGTACTGTCACTAGATAGAAATATCTAATTACAGGCAAATACATATACCTAAAAAGGTTATGACGAGGGTTGTATATTAGTCTACGAATAAAGTCATGACTTGTTTTATGATAGCCATGAACGCCGCCACAGTGATCATGAGGGAATAATCAGTTTATTGTGAAGTCTTTGAATGTTACTTGGTCTTTCCGTGAACACCGTGCATAAACTTCGGTTTTTTTCCTATCTGAGAAACATAGGTAACTTCCGGTGCAGGCCGTCGAAGGCGCGCTTTTTTTAACGCAGACGTTAACAGAAATGGCAAGGAGGGGTTTTGTAGTTGCATGTAAACTTATACAGAGTACTCTACTCGATGTCTAGGTGGGTACATGACAGCTTGCGCAATTACTTTCTCATTCTCGCCAGTATTGCCGTGGTCTAGGGTAAGGAACTCTTTGTGCCCCCTTACTACTCTCGGTGCTCTACAGAATGATGTGAACAGACTTAATCCTCATTTAGAAGCCTCCAGGACAGGCACGTTCCGGACATTCGTCGAACATGAGGTTCCATAGCTCAAAACTACGAAAAGACAGGACACAAATGGGGAGGGGGGTGCTTGCGTCTTGTCCCTTCATGGTTGTGCATTATGGAACCTCATGTGAATTATTTTTATTCTTACAATTATCATTGTCATTTAGCCACACCGCTATAAAGCTCAGTGTCGATCTCTTGTGTGCCTTATGCATTTCCAGTTTCATTTCGCTGTTCCTTTGTGCTTAGTTCTTCCTTCCTGAGCATTTATTTTATTTTCGTCCAGGAAATATGTATCTGAAAAACTCTCTGTGCCCCCCAATTCTTTGGCAATCTCCCCATGTGGGCATGTGCCATTGCATGAGGGTAACAACAAAAACAACAGCAATTAGAAACTGTTCGAACTTCAACGCTGTTGGATATGGTTCTTCCTCGCCTCAGCTCCGACAGATTTGGCGACCCGGCTTCGAACACGCAACCCCATCCTCCTACATGGATTTCCTTGGCTCTTCTGCCCTTCCTACCGCCGGTGACCCGTCCCAGAACGCTCAGGCCCTTGGTGCTTCGGTGGCCGCGTTCCAGCTAGTCAGCCTGCCACCATTTTAGCCCAATAGCCGCCGCGCCTGGCTCCTGCAGGTTGAGGTTCATTTCCATCTGCGACGTATCACCAGCCAGAAGACCATGTTCCTCCACCTCGTGTCGTCCCTGCCTCCTGACGTCGCTGAGGACTTCACGGACGTAATCAGCTCTCCGGACTCGGCTCGACCTTTCGACACGTTGAAGGCGGCTATCACCGACCGCAAGTCAGCGTCCGAGGGCAGCAAACTCCTGCAGCTCCTCAGCGCTACGGAGCTTGGTGACAGCCGCCCTTCGCTGCTCCTCGGTCGCATGCGCCAGCTTCTTGGAGGCTCCGCTTTTCAGCACAACCCCCTTCTGCGGGAGTTGTTCCTTAAGCGTCTTTCCCAGCAAATGGTTCTTCCCCAAATGGGTATAAAACTTACTTGCAGAAATAAAGTTTTCCTCTCTGTCTCTGTGTCTGTCTGTCCATCCGTCCGTCCGTCCCCAACACATGGTCCCCATCCTCGCAGCTGAGGGTGATGTTTCATTAGACAAGCTCGCTGAACTCGCTGACCGTGTTTCGGACTACTCACGGCTCCCTAACGTCAGCTCTGTGCCCAGTCCGCCTCCAACTACTACCGCAGACTCCCAGCTTGCCAGCATTGAACGTCGAATTGATGCTCTTGCCAGCCGGCTCGATGTCCTCGCGCCCTTATCACGCCGTTCGTCGCCAAATTTCCGGTCACTCCACTGCTCCCCGCCACCTTCGCATTCTTCAGAGCCCCAACCATCTGACGCGCGGCCCGACACCTTGCCCTCAGCTGTATGCTGGTACCACCGTACCTTCGGTCTGCACGCAAGTGCACCCACCCGTGGAAACGCTGCGACCGGCCACTGAAAGCGGCAAGTGGTGCAGGTGGACGGGCATGCCGCCTATTTTGTTTTAAGACAAGACCACTGGCGCTGGCGTCCTGGCCGACACGGGAGCTCAGGTCAGCGTCATAGCTGCCTCTTGGGCATATCGCTGTCGCAACAGCCAGACCTCCTTGCTTCAAGCGATCAACAACTCGCCCATTCGCACGTACGGCCAACGGTCCCTTACGCTTAACCTGGCATTGCGCCGTACGTTTCCTTGGATCTTCACTACCGCTGATGTCTCGCAAGCTGTTCTCGGTCCAGACTTCCTCGGGTTCTTCAACATAGAAGCCGACATGCAAGCTCATCGCCCCATAGGTGTCAGCACGAACCTTTTCGTCAACGGCGTACTCTCCACAACTGCGGCGACGGGGCTTGGCGCTCTCGTCCCTGTGTCTCCGTATGCGAAAGTTCTCGCTGTTTTTCCCAACCTGACAAAGCCACACACCAGAGAGTCACCAGTGAAGCACTCGATCACCCACCACATTGTGACTTCGGGGCCTCCGGTGTTTGCTTGCCTTCGCCGCTTGTCTGGAGAACGCCTCCCTATCGGTCGCCGTGAGTTCCAACACATACTTGAACTCGGCATGGTACGCGCTTCCTTAAGCAACTGGGCATCGCCACTTCACATGGTGCCAAAGAAGGATCCGAACGACTGGAGACCATGTGGAGATTACCGCGCCCTCAGTGCTCACACTTTACCAGACCGCTATCCACTTCCTCACATACAGGACTTCACATCAAATCTGGCTGGGTACACGATCTTCTCTAAAATAGACTTAGTGAAGGCTTATCATCAAATTGCCGTGGAGCCCGCTGATATTCCTAAGATGGCCATTACCACATCATTCGGCCTCTTTGAGTATGTGCGGATGCCTTTTGGCTTGCGCAGCGCCGCACAGACTTTTCAGCGAACTATTAACGAGGTTACGCGAGGCCTCGTCTTCATGTTCGCTTACATCGATGATCTTCGCGTCGCAAGTTCATCAGGTTCTGAGCCCGAAGCTGATCTGCGCGCCCTCTCCAACCGACGTGATGAATATGGGCTCGTGATCAACCCGAACTAGTGTCTCTTTGGTGTAGCTACAATAAAGTTCCTCGGCCACCTCGTCACTCTACATGGTATTCGGCCTCTCGACAGCAAAGTCAAAGCCATTCAAGATTTTCCAACTCCCACGTCACTTAAAAAGCTCAGAGAATTCTCGGGCCTCCTAAACTTTCATCGCCGCCTCCCCGAAGTGCGCCTCTTTCCAGAAGCCTCTGACAGATCTTTTTGGCGACTGAAAAAAGATTCTGCTGCGCCACTTTAGCTGACTGAAGACGCTGCAACTGCATTTTCTGCTGCCAAGAACGCGCTCCGAGATACCACTTTGCTCATACCGCCAGTTCCTGATGCTCCACTGTGCCTCGTCACCAACGCCTCTTGCATTGTCGTTGGCGCAGTTCTCGAGCAGCATGTGTCTAGTCGGCGGCCTCTCAGTTTTTCTCCCAAAATCTGAAGTCACCTGAGACTAAATACAGCACCTTCGGTCGAGAACTGCTCGCTGTGCACTTCGCCATCAAGCATTTGCGCCACTTCCTGGAGGGTCGGGACTATCACATCATCACGGACCATAAGCTCTTTGTCGTTTGCCTTCCAAAGGAACCACAGCATTTAGACTGCGCGCGAGGTCCGCCAACTGTGTTTTATCTCAGAGCTTACACTGCATCTCCGTCACGTCCATGGCCCGGAGAATGCCACTGCAGATGCACTTTCTCGTGTCGGTGTCATGTCGTCCGAATCACCAGTGGACATGGCGGAGCTAGCGGCAGCACAGCGCAACGATCCAGAGCTGCATCGCGTTCGCTCCTATCCATGTCCCTGTCCTCCGTCGAATGTCCACTGCCGTTTTCCTCCCATATCATTACGTGCGAGACGTCCACTAGCGTCTCGAGCCCCTGCGTACCTTTGGCTTTCCGTCGCACCATTTTTGATAAACTGAACCGCATGAGCCACCCTGGAATATGTGCGACGCAGAAGCTGATCCCACCTTGTTTCCTTTGGCCAAGCATCAATGCCGACATCCGCTACTGGGCACGAACCTGCCTTCACTGGCAGCGCGTCAAAATTCACCGGCGTACCGTCACGCCTGCTTCTCCTTTTCGGCCGCCCGACGCACGGTTTTCCCACGTTCACGTAGACATTGTTGGACCCCTCCCACTATCACGTGGGGCCTGTTATCTGCTTACGTGTGTGGATGGTTTCACCTGCTGGCATGAGGCGTTGCCCATTGCTGCCACAACTTCCGAGACCGTTGCTTCGGCCTTCATGGCCGGCTGGGTCTCGCTTCGACTGCCCATCTGTCGTCACCACTGACCGCGGCCGCCAATTTCAATCGGCCCTGTTTTTTTTTACTGCCTTGGCCAATATTCTGGGCGTCCGCCACCTCCATACGACCGCCTATCACCCTTCGGCCAATGGCATGGTGGAACGTCTGCATCGACTACTGAAGGCTGCCCTTACCACTGATCAGCCAAAGCAGCGCTGGTCCGACCACCTTCCCCACGTCCTCTTGGGAATTCGCTCGGCACTGAAGGCTGACCTCGGCAGCTGTTCTGCTGAGCTAGTCTACGGTGTTTCCCTCGTCTCCCTGATTAATTCTTTTCTCCTTTCACCCTACATTAATCCATGACGCTGCCACGAGACCTACGCAGCACATTTCGCCACATAACTCCTGTCACCGCTGCAGCCCGTCACCCTCAGTCCGTGTTCGTCAGCTAGGACCTGGCCTCGTGCACCCATGTCTTCATCCGCCGTGACCATGTCCGTCCACCCCTCACGCCGGCCTACGAAGGACCGTTCCGCATGCTCCATCGTGCGCAGAAGAGCTTCACGTCTGACGTCAACGGCTGTGAAGACGTCGTGGCTGCTGACCGACTCAAACCAGCCTACGTGGCCACTCCTCTGCCCGTCGGCTCTCCACTCACTCTCGCTTCGGCTGCGCCATCATTGTGCGCACCTTCCTCCAAGCACATCCGCTGGGCGCATCCTGTGGCTTCCGCACTACGAGGGGCGCGGCGCCGGACAAGAAAGAGCAAGTTGGGCGATGCAGCCGCAGCGCTAGCAGCGCAATTAAAAGCAGTTCGAACCTCAACGCTGTCGGAGCTGGTTCTTCCTCGCCTTAGCTGAAAGAATGTAAATCGGATCAATCAAAAAACGTTGAGCACATTTGAAAAACGTTGCGATAACTGCTTGAACGCGATACTAAATTCAAAAATGCATCACCCCATGTGCGTTCCAAATCACCCGCCAAATCATACCGTCCACCCATTTATGTGCTATATACTGCTTATTAACCAGGTCGTGTACACGTTTTCGTCTATTTTTGGAGGTCACAAGCTTTGGCCGGTTCTATCTGCACTACACTTCACAAACAGCAACTTCACTCTTCTGGCGGGCTGCACGAGTCAACCTGTTTTTACGCGAACGTTCCTTTTTTTGGGTGGGGGGTGGGGTGGTTACGGGTACTTAATCGCAAACACGCGCCGGGATGACGACTGCGATTACGGCACGAAACACGGCAATCCTAGCACTAACAGCCAGCGCCATAATATTTAACCTGTATGCCCGAGCCCCCAGTTTGCAGTACAGCGGCTGCTGAACACGGCGGAATAATACTCCTATACGCAGGTGCAGTCGCAAGGCTCCAGTCTCGTAGGTACGAGCTTGTTCGAGTTCCTGGCCTCGGGCACGTCCACAGTCAAGGGCGTCCCGCTGAGAGTGTTCACTTTGAAGGCGCTGCCCAAGGGACTTCACTTCGGCCCGTATCACGGAATCAAGGTGGACAGCATCGAAAATGGCGGCTGCACCTGGCCGGTGAGCTTGCCCGGCCAGTGTATAGAATACTCAGACTCAGGTTGTAAATGCTCTTATAGACAACGTTCGGAACACCTGGGTTGCAATTGCACTACGCTGCTCGCATTGTTACTCTGTCCCATACATGCAAGGGCATTCGAGGGGAGTTTTTCGTGGGGACAGATTATGCTGGAATACGTGCCATTGTTGTGTGAGAGGGAAGATTGCAGCGGATGATTACAATGGCAAACCGCATATCGAGGATGCAATGAGCATGCGGACTTTCCAACGTTATTGTATAATACTGTACGGCTGCACTGAAATGCCGCGTTATAATAATGTCAGAGGAAAAAGAAAAAAAAATATATGTAACAAAAGGCTCACCTATGGTTGTCAGTGCCTCACCATTTTGCCAAACTTCTTTGGGACGCAAAACATGAGATAAAACCATGGGACATCGCTGCATGAGTCACCAGATCCATTATTAGAAGCCTTTTCATTTTCCTTGCAAGTTTTCGCGAAATCTCAGGTATGGCTACCGGCGCGGGTGCACGCTAAACCGTCCCGCTCACCGTACAAGAGTCGCACTCACAGGCCAAGCTGGAAGCTTGATCGTAAGCTGAAGGCTATGCTAAAAGGTTAAAAACAAAATTATTCGTTAGATGAATATTAATTACTCTTGAAATGAACTCAATGTTCTTGGACAAGTTGAATGTAGTAGCATTCATGCACTTTTAACGAAGCTGGTGTTGGTTGTTTTATATCCCCGAGAATGGCACTATATATGCACGTCGCAGTGTTTGGTAGCCCGAGCTGTCCTTTTTTTTCCGCAAAATAAGTTGTCAGTAGACCAAAATACCTTGTTCCACGACGCTCTTCGGCCTCAGAAGCCTTTGCGGCATAAAAATTTACTATAATCATCATCTAAATAAGTTGTATATTTTAATTCCACTTTTTCAAAATTGATACTGCCCGGATTTTATTCTCCTACGCGCTGCTGCGAGCAATCGCGCCCGAGAGTGCACACGGCCACTGCTGGGAGGCCCTCAAAATCTCCAGGAGTTCTGCGCTGCTCCATTGACTCGTACCGGGAGGCCGCGCGCAGCCAATGCACACGCGCAAAACATCCTAACGGCACCAGATGGCACCAGGTACCCGGCGTGTGCCTGCAGCATCCGGGCCAATCAGCGCGTGCTCGCAGGCGGTGGGCGGGCTGGTACTTCCGTAAAAGTAATAGGGTACACAGTACGCTAACGGTGTCTCAATGGCCACAGAACCCGTCCGTGTAACAGCGCTCAGTGGCCTTAGAGAGGATAGACTGGTCGGTAAGAAGGCGTTTGAAATGCCCATCTGACAGAGGTTTCCGATTAGATACCAAAATACTGGCCCGTTTCCGGACACTTAAAATTTACGCCACGTTTTTTTTTGTGTCCGTTGTTTTACGTGAGTATGGTAGAGAAAAATATCGACTTGAGCGTTTAGACGGTTGAACCTCTGCATTATGCAGGTGCGCCGATATGGACAGTTCTTCGTGATAGATGGACGCCCACAGCAGCGCAACCACTGGATGAACGACTTGAACTACTCCCCCTGCAAGCATCGACAAAACCTCGGGGCCTTGCTCATCAACGGAGACATCTACTACCGCACACTAAGGAACATTGGCCCCAACGAAGAACTACTCGTTGGATATTCAATGTCCTTTGCCAAGAGTTTGCTAGAGAACCCGAGAGGACCAGAGGCGTTGAAAGAAGGCGAGGAGAAACTTATCCTGCACTCCTTAGCTGGTAGATAATAATCGGTTGATAGCATTTGCAAGCTTCGAACATGCGTGATTTATCATTATCATCATCCTGGCTACACCTACTGGAGAGCAAAGCATCCCATGTCTCCAATTGACTCTATCCTTTGCCAGCGGCGCTCTCCTTATGCCTGCAAACTTCCTAATCTCATCCACCCACCTAACCTTCCCCCTGCTACGCTTGCCTTATCTTGGAATCCACTTTGTTACCCTTAAGGACCGGCAGTTATCTCGCCTTCGCAGTACATGCCCTGCCCAAGCCCATTTCTTCCTCTTTATTTTGACTACGATGGCATTAATGCGCGTTTGTTCCCTCACCCACTCTGCCCGCTTCCTGTATCTTAACGTTACACCTATCATTTTTATTTCCATGGATCGCTGCGTTGTCCTTAACTTAAGCTGAACCCTTTTCATTAGCCTCCATGCTTCTGCCCGGTAGGGTGAGTACCGATAAGATACAGCTGTTGTACACTTTTCTCTTGAGGTATATATATTGGTAACCTGCTATTCATGATCTGAGAGAACCTGCCACATGTGCTACACCCCATTCTTATCCTTCTAGTTATTTCCCTCTCATCATCCGGATCAGCTGTCATTACCTGTCCTAAGTGGACGTATTTCTTTACCACTTCCAGCACCTCGCTACCAATTGTGAACTGCTGTTCTCCTGCTAGGCTGTTAGGCTGTTGATCATTACTTTGGTTTTCTGCATGTTAATTTTTAGACCCACCATTCTGCTCAGCGTGTCTAACTCATTGATCACGATTTGCAGTTCACCTCCGGAGTGACTCAGCAAGGCAATGTCATCAGCGAATGGCAGATTATTTTGGTATTCCCTATGAACTCTTATCCCCAACTGTTCCCATTTCATGCCTCGGAATGCCTCCTGCAAACCGGGGAGGAATAGCATTGGCGAGATTGTGTCTCCTTGCTTGATGCCCTTCCTTATTGGAATTTTCTTGCCGACTTTATGGGGGGACTAAGGCAGCTATGGTGTTCTGTGTTTCAATGTGTTTGTCTACGTTGGTGCGTCCCAAAGTTCACCCCGGCCCAAAGATGGATTGATACCAACTGTCCCAGAGCAATGCCATTTTGCTATATGTAGCTTCCAGTATTTTGATATAAGGCTCTTCTACACCCTGATTCCGCAATGCCTGTATGACTGCTGATATTTGCACTGAGTCAAGCGCTTTCTCGTAATCAATGAAGGCTGTGCATAGAGGTTTGTAGTATTCTTCGTATTTTTCTATCACCTGACTGATACTGTAACTATGACCTATTGTGGAGTATCTTTTACAAAAGCCTGTCTGATCATTTGGTTGATTGAAGTCTAAAGTTGCCCTGATAAATTAGCGAGTACCTTAGTAAATATCTTGCAGGCAACGAAGAGTAAGCCGATCGGCCTGTAATTTTTCAAGTCCTTGACGTCTCCTTTGTTATGAATTAAGATAATGTTTGCGTTCTTCCAGGCTTCTGGTACGGTCGAGGTCATAAGGCATTGCGTATACAGGGTGGCTAGTTTTTCTAGCACGATCTCCCCACCGTCCTTCAAGATATCTGCTGTTACCTGATCCTCCCCAGCTGCTTTTGCCCTTTCCATTGCTCCTAAGGCTTTGTTTACTTCCTCTTTCGTTACTGGAGGGATGATGCATTGGTGTGGGCTACTCTCTCTCATTACCGTCCTGATTACATTGGCTTCTGTATAGATTTGTATAGAACTCGTCTGCTCCTTTAACTATCTTATCCATATTGCTAATGACATTGCCCTCCTTGTCTATTAACGCATACATCTTGTTTTTACCCATGCCTAGTTTCCTCTTCACCGCTTTTAGGCAGCCCCCGTTCTTTAGAGCATGCTGGATTCTCTCCATATTAAACTTCCTTATGTCAACTATCTTGCGCTTATTTATTAACCGCGATAGCTCTGCTAGTTCTATTCTGTCTGTAGGGTTATGCGTCCTCATGCTTTGGCGTTTGTTGATAAGATCTTTTGTCTCTTGAGATAGCTTGCCGGTATCCTGTCTAACCATCCTACCGCCTACTTCTACTGCACACTAAGTAATGACAGCTGTCAGGTTATCGTTTATTGTATGTACATTAAGATCGTCTTCCTCAGTTAAAGCTGAATATCTGTTCGGCAGCGATATCCTGAATTCCTCTATTTTCCTTCTTGCTGCTAACTCATTATTGGACTTCCTCTTCACTAGCTTCTTCCGTTCCCTCTTCAAGTCTAAGCTAATTCGAATATGCCTGACTATGACCACTATGAATGTCAGCAGGGACGGCGGACTTTTTTGTGCGAGGACATGTCGGTGAAAGGTGAAGGAACATTGACACATTGCCTGAATAGCAGGGGTATTAAACTGTGGATTAAAAAGAATGGGTGCTTGCTTTTTATGTATATATTCATGGTGCATGTAAAAGACATCAGCATTGTGAGAGAACTCCCCATTTGATGCATGTGTGCCGATACGAAGCTGGTCGATCGCGCTTCCGGAAAAGGCACTGCCTTTTTATCTTTATTGTATATATTGCCTCCTGACTGCTCTGTGCAGGTTTGTACAATCGCGCTGCCTTTGTATCGTGAACAGGCAAATATTTAATATGATGTACTGTTCTGTTACTACCTTAAGAAAACTGCCATGCAGAGAATTGATACTGGGGAACTGATGTGAAAAAGTACTACTGATGGCCTTTACCTTTCTTGTACAGTACTCATTAAGAACACCGAATTCTGTGGGCAGTTCTTCACTCTACATGTGCTCATTCGCTCCTCCCACTGGTTGGTTCTTTTTCAGAGGACGTCAATATCGTTCCTTTGCACAGCGTGCTCCTCGCCTGTGAGAAATGCGGAGACCTCTTCTCTACACAATACAACTTAGAAATGCATACCAGCCAGAAACACCGACATACGACGCAGGGAATCTGCAGCTGCACGTACGGCACCTGCACGAGCAGTCACAGGTAGGCCTAAAACCTTTTTAAAATGTTGTACCTTGCTTGACGCCATCGTGGCTAGTTAACTGGGGCCATATTCTGTACCCCTCTCTAAATCGCTCTCAAGCTTTAGTGCGTGACGTAAAAATGACGACACAGCAAGATGCCAACTGCGGGATCAACCAACTAGTAGCAGGGTTGCGGTGGCTCCGCCCCGGAAACATTTATTCGCATGAGAAGGGACCGTACGCTAACGTTTTCCTGTAAAGTTGCAGTGAACAAAATAAGTATTGTTTTATTTTGCTAACAAACTGTGTTTAAAACTCAACAACACCAAGGAAAACAATAGGTGTTCTCAGTTTTGCAATTAAGTTTGCTGTTCAGTCACTTTTGTTGCCGCGAAGATGTGCTGTCAGCGGTAAAGCGTGAATATGCCAGTCTAAAAATAAACAGAAACGCAATGAAGAAAACAAATAATGCTTATTTTGGTAATAAACTGTGCTGCAAATTCAACAGCATGAAGGAAAATTAGAAGCGTTCTCACTTTTGCAATTAAATTTGCTGTTGGGTAACATGTTTTGCTGCATAACTGGAATTTTAAATCGCAACCGCTATACTCTTCCAAAAAAAGTTAAACTAATGGTCTATAACGTTCTCTTTGTTTCCCACCTAAACTACTCTCATTTAGTCTGGGGAACATCAACAAAAACTAATCTGTTGAAGCTTGAAAGGCTACAGAAAAAAATAGTACGAATAATTGAAAACGTTGAATACACAGCGCCTTCTTCAGATATCTTTGCTTCGCTTAATTTATTGAAAGTAAGAAATATTTACGAATACAAATTATGCAGGCAGTACCATTTAAGTGTCCAACGAGAGAGTACAGTTTTTACTGAAATGGCAGAACTAAAACCCAATTATCCCATCTACAGCACCAGAACTCCAGAACGATGGAAGGTTCCAAAATGTCGTACTGCCTATGGACAACAAACACTCCGGTATAACCTTCCGCGATTACTGAATGCTGCAGAAAAAGAAGGCGCTGATGTATCCAATATGTCTCTTCCCAATATGTACAAATATTTTGCTACTCATACTCTTTTTTTGTGAATGAACGCACAGGTCTATCTTTATGGTCAATTACATTGCATTGTTTACTTTTCAAAAACAAAAAATGTTTTTCCAGGAGTCCAAACCCAGTGTTCTATTGAAACTCTTATTTAGGCTTATTTTATTTTGTGATGTGATATAGTGCTGTTTATTTATTTTTTTTATTTTTTTGCCTCTTTGCAACAAAAAAAATGTGACTGTCTATTGTCCCGCTCTGCTGCTGTATGCACTGTAAGGGGGTAGAGGATTTTTCAAGCCGAAAATGTACGGCTTTTCCCTCCGCCTCCTTCCACTTCTTTGTGGCGAATAAAACTTGTATGTATGTATGTATGTATCTTTCGCCATGAGGGCGTGCTGGCAGTGGTATAGCGTGAACATGGCGGTCTGCTAGAAAGCAACTGATCCCCAGCCACTGCTCCTGTTCTTTTTTGCGTGTCGTCTAAAATCAAGGCACTTTGCCGATGTGTTAAGTGCACAGTAAAATTAGTGTAAAGGCAGTGACTGCTACGGGCCTACAGAGATCAACTTGCAAGGAGCTGTCGGCATGAAAATCGACGAAGACGACTTGTGGAGGTAAATATGTTGTCAAACGGATATGAGCATCGGGACGAAAAAATGTGAGTAAAACATTTAAGTGCACATTTAAAACCGTCTCGCTACTCTGTGGTCTTTCATAACTTTGCTACAAGTTGTTTCAATGCAGCGCACGTATATGTAAGCGACCACTATTGTAGATTCCCTACAATTCCCTGTCTACAGAATTAATTTCACTCAGGTCGATACCGAGAAATTGCCTAGGGAATTGGGGTGAAAAACCATTATCATTTGAAGTGGCGACCCCACCGAACAGGTCACGCATGTCCGTCGCCCAGGAGCTGTTGCTAATCGAGCTTCTCGAGCAGCATCCGCCCTTGGCACGGGCTACGTCAGAGCTCTCGCCCGAGTATCCGGCGGCTCGCAGGCTGGAGCTCTGGGAACAGATTGCCGCCACACTGAATCGAGAGGGTCCGGCTGTGAAATCACCTGAGCACTGGTGCCACACTTGGCATGTGTTGGCCTCCCAGTGGCACGCAGAATTGGCATGGCTGCAAGCTGGCCAAGGCTGAGCTGGTCAACAGTGGTCTGTGGAGCACCGTTTAACGTGCATTTCCGCATCATACATCACAGGGGCACCAGTGGCGGTAGGCTATCGAGTAGGGCTGGCCGCGTCGTGCAACTGGTCGGGCCAGTGAGTGCCGGGGGTGTCGGGAGGCCATACTGCCAGCAGCTCGCCGCCCCCTGCCAGCAGCAGGTATGTCCACTGTCGTTAGTCAACTGCTGTGACGTTACAGGCAATTGCAAAGGTTTCAGCTTGCTGGTAACGAAGGGTTCTTGATCGAGCCTCACGGTCATGTGCAGTAAGCAATGCAGCCCTCTGATGAACCACAAGACATTCATGTTTGAACATGTTGTGCTGCGCCTTCCTTCTTGCAGGAGCGGGCCAGCCCACCTCATCCCCTCAGGCCACCTCGCGGCCACAGAGCTTCAGTGGGCAGCATACCGGGTACAAGCGGCCTACAGAGGGAGGCCCACTCTGCAGCTGGTAGGTGAACCATTCTATGTGTATGCCTTACAGCTTGTGTACACTGGTGATGACCTCATATGTGTTCCTGCTAAATTTGGAAGGTGTGGGAGTGCATAAATTGGAGACTGCAAATGCAGCCTCAGCTTCTTTACCTTCTCTCTTCTGGTAGTATGTTTTCACCTTGATTGTGCCGCCCTAATGACTAAGCACACATTTTAGTCGTACAGATTTCCCGCTGTGCAGAAACTTCACTGAGCAGTTGTGTCCTGTGTAATGATTTCATCTAGATGACACCAATACGTCATGGGCAGGGGCAAGTGAGACAACACCTCTTGAGCTGCTGGAGGAGGAGCAGCAACACCAGCATGGCGAGATAGCTAGTGAGTTCGCCTGCCAGTATAGAGGCTATGCAGACTGGACATTACCATTTTTGCTAGCTGCCTCAAATTAATAGTATATACAGGAGCATCATACAGTCACAGTTGTTTTACAAAGTGCACAAAAGTTTTTAGCGCATCCTGCATTGGCACGTTGTTTCAGCTGTTTCCCTCTTACAGTGGGAGTTGTGACGAGGCTGATGTGCACATTGAGTACACTGAAACAATGCTGCCTTTGTCATATCACTGATTGTAACTGCTTTTATGTACTCTGCTCTGCTCCCCTCAGACATTGCACTGAACAGTTTGTTTATTGCACATTGTGCTGTATTGTATGACAAGTTGCACATTCAGACTGTTTTCCCTCTGGCAGGCACCCAGCAGCCGACTGCACTGCCCACACTGCCCTCATCTCCCTCACCGCCCTCACCACCAGTTCCGGGCCGTCCTGTGCTTTGGAGGAGTCAGCAGGACGAGGAGGTGGCTGATCTCCTTCGCGAGACCCGGCGCACAGTGGACCTCGCTGAGGCTCGCAACAGGAGGGATGCCGAATTTCAGGCGCGCCTCCTGGAGGTACGTGCTGACACCGTGCACCACATTTTGTACAGCAGATTCAGCTCCATGCAACATAATGTTGCCATATTCACCTTTCCAAATCCGTGCTTAATTCTTCAACCCGGTTGTATGTGCAGCACCTCAACGAAGCTGCTGCCAATAGGCGGCAGTTAACAGCCACTGTAGCAGACCTGGCGGCAGCTGTGCGGGACACCAGGGAGCAGTCTGTGCGCATGCACGAGCAGCTTGTGGTGGCCGTCTCCTTCTTGGTGCTTATGCTCCACTACCAGGTACATCCACCACCGAGCTAAGTTCCTGTTGTCCTGTTTGCGCAGCCTTTATTTTTTGTACAGCCTACTGCAAGTCACAGAAGGTTTGTTTGTGTTACTGTTTTTTATCACCTTCTGCACTTCGCAGAAGGTTAGTAGTTTATGTTTCTGTTTTTTTACAGCCTTCTGCAAGTCGCAGGAGGCTTGTATTTCTTGTTACTGTTTTTTATAGCCTTCTGCAAGTCGCAGGAGGTTTGTAGTTTTTGTTACTCGTTTTTCAGTTTTCTGCAAGTCGCAGAAGGCTTGAAGTTTTTGGTAGTTTTTATAGCCTTCTGCAAGTCGCAGAAGGTTTGTAGTTTTTGTTACTGTTTTTTATATTTTTCTGCAAGTCGCAGAAGGTTTGTAGTTTTTGTTACTGTACCTTTTTAGCCTCTGTGACATGCACATGTGTGATATTTTCTAGACAGTTTGTTTATGCATATTTCTAATGGTGCCTTTTTACATTGTGCAAAATGCAGATGTATAATATCTAGTCAGTCTGTATCTGCATTTTTCTTGTTATCATTTCACCATTTTACCATTTTCTTACCATTTCACGTTCTCCGAGATGCAGAGGTGTTAGTGACCAAACCATATGTCTGCTGTAATGGGGCTTTTCATGCAGTGTTGCCTGCATATTTTGTAAAGCTCTGCATGACTGTGCTTTATGTTTTGCTGTTCGGTGAAAACCTCTAATGACTGCAGCGGAGGCATAGTGGTTGAGCATCCGCCTCGCATGCGGGAGGTGTGAGATTCGATCCCAAGTGCTGCTGTGTACCCACTGGTGATACAACGGGTACAAGCTTCCCCTGGCCTGGTGCTCGGCTTATTCAGGGTGAAATTCTTGGGAAATGGATGTTGGACCACATCTTGAACAAACGAAAATACCTTGTCCCGTGGTGCTCTTTGGCCACACATGCCCTTGCGTCAAAAAAATTCACTATCATCATCAGACCTCTACTCACACACCACCCCACTGATGTGACTGTGATGCTTACATGTCTCTATATATGAATGAGGACTTTCTATTCATGCTGCTATCATTGTGGGTACAGCGACTTGCATTAAGTGTCATGCACTTGGTTATGTACCTTTTCATAGGAACTACTGGACTGTTTATCATATTTAGTGATAACAGCCAGTTGTGACATTCACATTTTTTTTTACATTTCGAGTCGTGTAAAATGCATTAAGTCACAGGCACCAAGTTTTCAATCTGCCAGGGGGACTGGGGCCCAGTTAGCATCCTCTCTGTTTTTTCACTCGCCTTCCCCCATCCTCCGGGAATGCTCCTAAACAAAACATATTTATTTTACTCTCAGGATACAGAGTACATTCCGGACAGGGACTGCAATTCACAGCAATATAGAAGATGAATTAAGTTAAGGGTGCCAAGTACTGACCCTTGAGGAACCCTAGCACCAAGAGCTACAGTACAGGATTCAGCATCATTAATGCTGACAAATTCAACACGAGAAGAAGGAAATCTATAAATCCAGTTCAGAACTTCAGGGTCAATGTTCAGCACACCCAGCTTATATAATAGCAGTGAGTTATTAACTTTATCGAATGGTTTAGCAAAGTCAAGAAATATGCAGTGAGATGAAAAGCGCATTCAAAATAGAAGTGCAAGTAGTAAGTGAAGGAAAGTAGTTCAATGTCAGAAGAGAAAGACATTCGGAAGCCATGCTCTGTTGGAGAGAAGAAATTGCTATCCTCCAGAAAATTAAAATGTGTAAATGTGTGTACTATTATTTTGCGTGCTATTAATCTCAAAGTAATGGGTCAATGGTTAGATGGATTCTGCCTATCTCCAGCTTTATGTACTGGTATGACCACTACATCCTTGTGTACTATGCTATGATACGATTATTAGAATATGCATTGCATGATGATACCTTTCCAACTGTACACTTCAATCTCGTATCGATAGCCCCCCTTGGGGGGAATAATTTTTGGGTGGGCTCGAGCCCTCCAGCCCCACCGCAGTCGGCACCTATGTATTATGCACTACTTACTGAACATTGCAGTAGTTGCGTACCATGTTTGTATGCTTATGTGCAAAAGTGGCCTTCCTGCCTACACAAGCTGTGATAATTACCATGCAAGCTTGCAGTTTTGCAATATTTTTTTATCATGTCTGCATGACAGATTGTGCTCCAATGGACAAGACATGGGATTTACTGCCCATGTTATGCCGTGCAAAATGTTTTGCTAATGCCTTTGGTGATGCGACCACTTGTGTGAAATGGTCATCATCATCATCATCATCATCATCATCATCATCATCATCATCATCATCAGCCTTACTACACCCACTGCAGGGCAAAGGCCTCTCCCATGTCTCTCCAATTAACCCTATCCTTTGCCAGCTGCATCCACCCTTTGCCTGCAAACTTCTTAATCTCATCTGCCCACCTAACCTTCTGCCGGGGGCCTGCTACGCTTACTTTCTCTTGGAATACACTCCGTTACTTTTAAGGACCAGCGGTTATCTTGCCTTCGCATTACATGCCCTGCCCAAGCCCATTTCTTTCTCTTGATTTCGACTAGGATGTCATTAACCCGTGTTTGTTCTCTCACCCACTCTGCCCGCTTCCAATCTCTTAACATTACACCTATCATTTTTCTTTCCATGGCTCGCTGCATTGTCCTTAACTTAAGCTGAACTCTTTTCGTTAGCCTCCACGTTTCTGCCCCGTAGGTGGGTACCGGTAAGATTATGCTGTTGTACACTTTCCTCTTGAGGGAAATTGGTAGACTGCCACTCATGATCTGCGAGAATTTGCCATATGCGCTCCACCCCATTTTTATGCTTCTAGTTATCTCCCTCTCATGATCCGGATCAGCTGTCACTACCTGCCCTAGGTAGACGTATTCCGTCACAATTTCTAGGCTTTCGCTGCCAATTGTGAACTGTTGTTCTCTTGCTAGGCTGTTGAACATTACCTTGGTTTTCTGCATGTTAATTTTTAGACCCATCGATCTGCTCTGCCTGTCTAACTCATTGATCATGATTTGCAGTTCACCTCCTGAGTGACTCAGCAAAGCAATGTCATCAGCAAATCGCAGATTATTTAGGTATTCTCCATTTATTCTTATTCCCAACTGTTCCCAAGCCAGGCCTCGAAATACCTCCTGTAAATATGCGGTGAACAGCATTGGCGAGATCGTGTCTCCTTGCCTGACGCCCTTCCTTATTGGAATTTTATTGCTGACTTTATGGAGGACTATAGTAGCTGTGCAGTTGCTATATATATCTTCCAGTATTTTAACATAAGGCTCTTCTACCCCGTGATTATGCAATGCCTGTATGAAATGGTCATCATGCAGTTAAAAAATAGTGGTGCACAGTGATTAAATGCTTCGGTGTTACTTTCCTATTACAACAGGCATCACAAACATTTCCTCCCTTGCTATGTATTCACGAGCTTCATCACACAAACAGTGAGCATAGGTAGCTCTACACACAGCACAGCACAGGCAGGATGCAAGATGACGACAGTGGAGGGGCGGGTGGGTCCACACAGGAAATGGTGTAGGAGGGTGCATGCAGATGCTTTTGGCTTGCTGGACGAGTTGTTTTGGCGAGAGTTCCGACTGAACAAGACGACTGTGAAGTGGCTGTATTGCGAGTTATGCGATGAACTGGAAAGTATACGTGCAAATGCACTATCAGTGTAGTGGCAGCTGGTGTGCACACTTGCTTCCAGAGACAGACCGTGAACAAGAAACAATAAAAAAGAAGCCGCCACTTGACTAGCTGTAACTAAAACAGCCATCACACACACACACACACAGAAGCATTGGCTGGACACTGCCTTCTGTGGCTGCGACGACTTGGCCAGCTAGTTCATTGCACATGCTGCTGTTGCCAGCGCAACCGTGCCAACGGCTGCTGCAGACGGTTTCTCCGCAGCTGGTTGACTGCATGCGCGCGCACAATTTCTCTTGAAGGTAGGTAATGCGGGTCCCAGTACCTGGCAAATAGCCGGCAGGCAGAGGCGGGCCGTTGTCTTCTGGGGCAGGGGCACCCTCATCGTCCGCTTGCATAGCGGCCTCCAAGCAGAGGTTTTGCAGCGCGGCACACGCTGTGGCGATGAGAGCCAGTTGCTCCGGCTCGTAATAGAGCGTCCGGTACCTTTGCAGGCACTGGAAGCGGCTCTTGAGCATGCCAATGGCGCGCTCGACCACCGAACGCATTGATGCGTGCGCCATGTTCGATGCACTTGGGTGGCTTGGCAGAGGTGTTAAAAGCCAACACTCCAGAGGGTACTCACTGTCTCCTGCATAACCAGAATCATGCACTGTTAACAATGTTCTTTGCCATTACTGGTTTCAACAGCCTTCAAGTATGCCCTACAATACAATGGAAGATTCAGATTAAGTAGCCCACTACCAGGTTTTGCTGAACATGACATTCTTGGGCATGCAGGCAATGCATGGCTGAGATGTTTAGGCATACACCCTTGTAAGCTCATATTGAAATAAACGTTTCACTAATTCCAATACACCACAAGTGTCGTACAAACGCTTTCTGCCTTGGCTTAAGCTTGAAATAGCAAGCATTCCAAAAATGCTTTATGTGCCTTGTGTTTCTACTGCATGCGGTGACAACACAGGGGCGAAAACTCGCACGAGGCGCATGAGCAACTAGCACGCTTGTAGCTTCAGTGCATGCGGACCACTGTAGCTCGATATATGTAACCCAGACAGGGCATTCTTTGCTGCTTACCCAAAAGAAACTCCTCCCTCCAACATGCGTCTCATAACATCACGTCGCAGCAACGAATAGCGCCAGGCGAAGACTGCGTGGCACGAGCCGGGGCAGCGGGGGTCTACGGCCAGGATGCGAAGGTTGAAGTCGCAGACCTGAAAGAAAACAGCTGGTACAATACAAGCTTAGGCATGAACTTCCGCTGTTGCGGCCTGGACTTGCAGGCGAACACATGTAGTCAAAAACAGCAGATGAAGTCTACTCACTATCATTTGCGGCCCCAGATGGCTGCCGTGTGTGCAGCATTGCCCCGCGGCGCCTTAATGGCGATGAGTGTGCCATCGACACACCCAACGATGCCAAGTATGCTGCCGTAGCGATGGAAACCCTCCTTCGCCGCCGCCTTTTCCTCGGGGCTCGCCGGAAAGCGAACCCACCCTTTCCGCGACCCAACCTGAACGATGGCTTCGGAAACCCGCCGCACACATCTACTAACCGTCGGTTGCGATACGCCGACATTGCCCTCGTTGCCTACGGCGCTCTGAAAACCGCCGGTGGCGAAAAAGCGCAGTGCGCACAGAACCTACCGCTCCACTGACACCGTACTTGCTCGCAAACCTCCCAGTTCATCGCAAAGGTCGTGACACAACCGCCGCGCAGTGTCCTTCTCCAGAAGCTCGCGCCGAAACAACTGGTCCGGCAAGTCAAAAGCGTCTTCGTGCACTCTTCTACTTCGTTGCTCGTGCCGACGCAACCGGCGTATTGCAAAGTATGCCGCCACGTTCGCCGCCATTTTTTTAAGTGCTACCTTTTTCGCTCTCAATTTAAAGTCCGCATTATTAAGTGCGCAACGTCATCACTTCAGCCGTGTTCACTACGCTTACAGCAGTCGCCGGTGACGCAAAAAATAGGAGTGGGCCAATATGGCGGCATTGTGAGCGTTTTGGTCTCGTTTTAGTATTGAGAGCGGTACAGAATACGGCCCCTGGAGAGATGGCCTTTCTTACGACGAGCCACCTTTTGAAGCCATAAATATGTTATAAAGCACAAATCGTGAAGTCGCAGTGCAAATACACAATGAATGTTTGAATGCCACGATTTTCGGACAGTGCACAACGCAGTCATCAGCATCACTAGTAGCAGTAGCGCAGTTGAAAGTGTGCCTTCGCGCTTGTTGTGCGCGCTATGTGCTCATTTTCCATAAACAGTGCGCACTTTTTTCTAGCAAGCTAACAAACACAGTCCAAGCGAGCCTGACGGTCGCATTGATTGCGTTGTTGTTGAAGTTCGTAGTAAGTGAACTTCTAATGCCACAACCAAATTATAAAATAAGAAAAGCAATACATATATTTTAAAAAGGGAGTTAGTGAGTTATGTGCGTCTGATACTTGAAAGCAAGCCCCATCACGTTGCTTTGCAAGCTGTCCACGGTGGTCATGTGCTCCCGGCCGAGAACCTTGCCGCCAACAATCTGCTTTGGGGATGCGACATAACTAAGGTTGATGCGTTCAAGGCAGGTGGCAATAGGTCGACCTCCTTGTCGTGGTCTTCATAATGTTCCTGGCAGTCTGGGAGTGCTCGTACTTAGCGTACAATGCTTCATCAGTTCGTGGCTCAGTGATGTCGGCATTAACGAAGTCACCCGTGCCAGCCAGCTGCGCAATAACGACCCATTGCCACAAACACCACGTGCGTCACCTTCGTCTGTCATGCCGGGGTCCATGCGGCGGTGAAGCTAGCGCAAGTACACACAGAACATATCAACTGCACAGTCTGGGCATTGTCTACTCACGGTGGCAGCGCAGAATGTGGAGAACCGATTGGGCTGGTGACGCTTGCCACGTGATCGGCTGGGCAAGCCAGGTATTCCACGTGACTGCTGTTAAGATTCTCTAATCGCCACCATTGGTTGATCGCCGACCCGGCTGTAATCTCACTTGCACTTTAGAGGCTTTGCCCAGCAGGCACATACTTACGCAGTGATCAACGTGTATGCCTTAACCCGTCGGCGTGCGCTTCGACGGCGAATTTTCGTGTTTTTAATGCTGCATTTGTTGCTTTTTTGTGTCTCGAAGTTCTCTCCAGAGCGATGTCACCGGGGCTGGGTGGCGCTGTTCGCCATCTGCGGTCACGGGAAGCGCGAGTTTTTAGACAGCTGGGTAGAATTCCCGGCGCCTCCTTGTTTGTCCTAACCGAGTTGCACGGCCCCAGTCGTTCGTTAAATCTGAGACGAGTTGTCATTCCTCTTATGCAAATTTTTACGGTAGCACCACCTTAATTCGTAATAAGCGAGTCTTCGTTGTAACCGCTGCCGTTTAAGCTGCCTTCAATGTATGCGAAACGGTAGTCTGAAGGCGCTCTTGCGGTGTGAGAATTGAGGGAGTCTCCCGCGTGCGAAATGGCCCTGCTTGTGCTTTTGGTAGCGGCCTCTCACGAGGACTGGCGCAAGTGTGCGAGCCGCCCACGAAATCTGCTCGCCTTGCGGCCAGCCCATCATAAGCGCTGACCTTTATTGGACGCTAAAGAATTGAGTGTGACATTGCGCGTGTGTGTTTCAGTACTTGCAGAGCTGAACTCAGCAGTGGTGCCTGATTATAATTACTGCTGAGTCGCTCACATTACAACTGAAGTACGGGTCAACCGAGGTTCTCTTAGCGAGGACATAGGAATGAAACGTTAACAGGAGCGGAAAGAGAGTAAGCGTGAGACATTCGCTCATGCGGAAGAGCTGCGTCAGAAACAGGCTAACATGTGCGTAACACCAGCGGCAGTGATATAGATGGAAGGTGTGAACGTCATTGGTGAAATAATAACTTTGAAAGAGATGTGCAGACATAACTAGACATCTTTAGCCTACCGTGTATCGTGTTACCGTCACCGAATTACCGGGTGCCCGTCCACCGCCGGTGAGCACGCGCTGATTGGTCCTGATGCTGCATGCGCACGCGCAGCTGCCAGGTACCTGCTGCTGTCTGGTGCCGACAGGGTGATGTGCGAATATGCATTGGCTACGCGGGCTCCCGGTACTACGGTACGGTACCGGTAACGGTAACATGGTACGTGATACGCTAAAGGTGCCTACTAACGCAAACGTTTTGAGCAGATTTTCGTAGTCATGCGGTAATTCTGATTATTCTTACCCTTCATGTACGCAGGGCTGATATCAGTCACGAGCGTACCCACGTTGGCGGGCGACACTCCACGTGCCATTTGTATCAGAAGAGTTTCTCCCAGCCGGACAATATCAATGCGCACACGAAGATCCACACTGGTCCGAAGCCCTGCGAGTGCGCCCAATGTGGCAAGTGGTTGAGGCAACGCGTCCATGCAAGGAGGCACGAGGAGGTCATACATTTCGGCAGTACCCGCTGCACTGCCCACGGTGCCGGGCTGCGGCTGAGGGCGTCACCAGCTTAGGCGCCACACATGCAAGCCGCTGTGTGGCGGTAATAACTTTATTGGTATAGAAATATATGGTGGGTCTCGGTGTCGAGCCACTCTTCACATCTTTTGACGTAGTCTGTGGCTCTTGTGGCAGGGTTGGAGCCCCTAGTCCAGGGCCCCACTGAGTCTTGCCGCAGGTAGGCTCTCCGGACCAGTCCTGCCTGGACCACCGGATCCTCGCTGGAAAGCATCCTCTCCCACTGCTCCGCACTCGGGATTTTGTTTATTGCAGCCCCATTTATTTTCTTTTCACACCACGTTGTGTGAACTAACGTGGCTTTGTCCTCGCACCACGGGCATTTGCTGCTATATAGCCCTGGATGGATCTTACTTAGCATGGTTTAGATTCTGGAAAGTTTCAGTTT
This sequence comes from Amblyomma americanum, assembly GCF_052857255.1. NCBI lineage: Eukaryota > Metazoa > Arthropoda > Arachnida > Ixodida > Ixodidae > Amblyomma > Amblyomma americanum. The sequence continues at coordinate 21,235,148 of NC_135497.1, read as the reverse complement.
GTAGCTGTCTCCAAGAGAGTGCTTCCTGCTGGTGGAGATTTTTGTGAGGTGGGGGATATGTAGTCCTAACCCCCTTATAGTAATTCAGAATTTCTGAGTATCCTAAGGGCACTGGTTCCGCGTCAGGCTGCTCGAGGCTGGTTTGGTTGGAGGCTCGGTTTGTAAGCCCTTGAGCTCTCCTATCCACCTCGGCATTCCCCGCGATCTCTGTGTGTCCCGGTACCCACATTATTATGTGTTGCAATTGTTTTTCCTTCGGCGGTAATTTGGTTGTTTTTAGGATGTGGAGCACTGCCCCCTTCCCATTTTGCCATTCAAGTATATTCTGCATGCTGTTTGCGAGTCTGTTAGAAGTATTAGACCTTTGAGCACGGCAGCTCTTTCCCGCCGCTAGGGCTATGGCAGCCTCTTCAGCCTCCTGAATCGTGTCATCCCTGATAGTTGCGCTGGCTATTTCTTTGAGCTCATGATTAATTGCCGTTGCAACCACTCTATTTCTGTTGTGTTGTCTAGTTCTTCCGTATGCAGCCGCATACGTGTACGTAATGTTTTCTTTGTTGGCTACGTTCTGTTGCACATACTGTGCTCTAGCCTCCCGTCGCCGTTTGTACAGGTTTGAATCCATATTTTTGGGAATTGGTGCTACCCTAATTGTTTCCTGCAGTTCATCGTGTATTAGTTTTGATCTTTTTATTTCTTACAGTGCACCCTCGTAGCCGCACCTTTTGAGCAGCTCTGTCCTTGTTTTGGTCTTTTTTAGCCTCTGGAGCTGAGCTACGAGTTGGGTCTCTCTTAGCTCCTAAAAGGTGTTATGTAGATCTAGAGCCATTAGATTCTCCGTCGAGGTTGATTGCGGTAGGTCTAGCGCTGTTTTGTATGCTCTCATAAGGATCATGTCCGCTAGCTTTATTTCTGCTTTCTCCCAGTTGTAGTACGGTTTGTTGCAGTTGTAGTACGCCGCTGCAAGTAGGAGTGAAGCGATGTGGTGTGTAAAACTCACCACGGTGATGTGTTGTGTTTTTTGACCGTCGTGTATTCTAAAAATTTTCTAAATGTGAAAATTTACAGCCACAGTTTTTCTGAATAAAAATCAGTTGCGAGGCAGCTCCAGTTGCGTGTTTGTCATTCACGTATCATATCTTTCCGCGGTGTTTAACAAGGAATCATTACCAAGTTGCCCAAATTGCTGCCTTAAGTACCATGGGAAGTTTTTGGTCAAGATCAGAATATCACAAAGCCATCTAAAATACAAAATAATTTTGCTTTTCTCTATGAACACAGCCTAATGAGCAAACCAGTGTCTTAGCTGAATAGAATAACAACAAATGCCAGATATATATATATATATATATATATATATATATATATATATATATATATATATATATATATTTATGAAGGGAGCCAACAGTTACCGAAACCAAGGTGCATAGGGGAACGTAAAGTTTTTTTTTTGTTTTTTTTAATGTGTTATGCTTATCAGTGGGATATTATAGTACTTAGATTAATAAATCACTTAAAGAAAATTACTTATAAAGCAGCAGAAAAAACAACCATGCCGCCGGTGGGATCCGAACCCACGACCTCCGAATATCGCGTCCGGTGCTCTTACCAACTGAGCTACGGCGACGGCTGTCCAATCTGCTGCTCTCGTGGGTATTATGTTTACTTGGTGTAATCGAGCCTTGAGAGTGTTCACCAGCGCCACCCTCGACCATAGCGGCGGACGTAGCAAGTCCTGTAATACCGCGAGCGTGACGTAGAACGTCATCTAACGGCGAGGGCGGAAACTGTGCGAGAGCCCTCTTATGCTACCTATGGCATCAAGACTGCCAGAACCGAGACCCTCGTTAAGCTATTCGCAGACAAGTTAAAGGAAATGAGGGGCCCGTTTGACAAATTTATGAAGGGAGCCAACAGTTACCGAAACCAAGGTGCATAGGGGAACGTAAAGTTTTTTTTGTTTTTTTTTTAATGTGTTATGCTTATCAGTGGGATATTATAGTACTTAGATTAATAAATCACTTAAAGAAAATTACTTATAAAGCAGCAGAAAAAACAACCATGCCGCCGGTGGGATCCGAACCCACGACCTCCGAATATCGCGTCCGGTGCTCTTACCAACTGAGCTACGGCGACGGCTGTCCAATCTGCTGCTCTCGTGGGTATTATGTTTACTTGGTGTAATCGAGCCTTGAGAGTGTTCACCAGCGCCACCCTCGACCATAGCGGCGGACGTAGCAAGTCCTGTAATACCGCGAGCGTGACGTAGAACGTCATCTAACGGCGAGGGCGGAAACTGTGCGAGAGCCCTCTTATGCTACCTATGGCATCAAGACTGCCAGAACCGAGACCCTCGTTAAGCTATTCGCAGACAAGTTAAAGGAAATGAGGGGCCCGTTTGACAAATTTATGAAGGGAGCCAACAGTTACCGAAACCAAGGTGCATAGGGGAACGTAAAGTTTTTTTTTTTGTTTTTTTTTAATGTGTTATGCTTATCAGTGGGATATTATAGTACTTAGATTAATAAATCACTTAAAGAAAATTACTTATAAAGCAGCAGAAAAAACAACCATGCCGCCGGTGGGATCCGAACCCACGACCTCCGAATATCGCGTCCGGTGCTCTTACCAACTGAGCTACGGCGACGGCTGTCCAATCTAAGTACTATAATATCCCACTGATAAGCATAACACATTAAAAAAAAACAAAAAAAAAACTTTACGTTCCCCTATGCACCTTGGTTTCGGTAACTGTTGGCTCCCTTCATAAATTTGTCAAACGGGCCCCTCATTTCCTTTAACTTGTCTGCGAATAGCTTAACGAGGGTCTCGGTTCTGGCAGTCTTGATGCCATAGGTAGCATAAGAGGGCTCTCGCACAGTTTCCGCCCTCGCCGTTAGATGACGTTCTACGTCACGCTCGCGGTATTACAGGACTTGCTACGTCCGCCGCTATGGTCGAGGGTGGCGCTGGTGAACACTCTCAAGGCTCGATTACACCAAGTAAACATAATACCCACGAGAGCAGCAGATTGGACAGCCGTCGCCGTAGCTCAGTTGGTAAGAGCACCGGACGCGATATTCGGAGGTCGTGGGTTCGGATCCCACCGGCGGCATGGTTGTTTTTTCTGCTGCTTTATAAGTAATTTTCTTTAGGTGATTTATTAATCTAAGTACTATAATATCCCACTGATAAGCATAACACATTAAAAAAAAAACAAAAAAAAAACTTTACGTTCCCCTATGCACCTTGGTTTCGGTAACTGTTGGCTCCCTTCATAAATTTGTCAAACGGGCCCCTCATTTCCTTTAACTTGTCTGCGAATAGCTTAACGAGGGTCTCGGTTCTGGCAGTCTTGATGCCATAGGTAGCATAAGAGGGCTCTCGCACAGTTTCCGCCCTCGCCGTTAGATGACGTTCTACGTCACGCTCGCGGTATTACAGGACTTGCTACGTCCGCCGCTATGGTCGAGGGTGGCGCTGGTGAACACTCTCAAGGCTCGATTACACCAAGTAAACATAATACCCACGAGAGCAGCAGATTGGACAGCCGTCGCCGTAGCTCAGTTGGTAAGAGCACCGGACGCGATATTCGGAGGTCGTGGGTTCGGATCCCACCGGCGGCATGGTTGTTTTTTCTGCTGCTTTATAAGTAATTTTCTTTAAGTGATTTATTAATCTAAGTACTATAATATCCCACTGATAAGCATAACACATTAAAAAAAAAACAAAAAAAAACTTTACGTTCCCCTATGCACCTTGGTTTCGGTAACTGTTGGCTCCCTTCATAAATTTGTCAAACGGGCCCCTCATTTCCTTTAACTTGTCTGCGTATATATATATATATATATATATATATATATATATATATATATATATATATATATATATATATATATATATATATATATATATAAATATATATCTGCAAACAGTATGAATATTTTGTCAAACACTAGCTTGTTGAGTGACACCATACGAAGCAGTCAGAGCAGCCATATGACAATAAATAAAGCAAAAGCTACTCTAGCAAATTTTTGCCACACAGGAGCTACTAAAGTAGCCTAAATTTACTTGGCATCATTGTCAGCTCAGAGCAGAAGTGCATTTAAGTTGTTAATCATGAAGCACACTACCAATGATCACTACCAATGGAAACTTTAAAAATGTAGTATTGAGAGGCAAGTTACTATCAAAGTAATTGAAAGGCAAGTTACTATCAAAGTAGACTGACACAAAGTCAACAGCAAACAGTACCACACAGAAAGGAGCTCTGAAAATAGTGCGCTAAATACAACACTAAATTTAACAGCAGGCCGTCACTGTTGCACTTCTTGTCCAATGTCCACAGTTGCCTTTCAAAGTCAAATGCATGCTGGAGACTGCAACACTTAACCGTTCTAGCTAGCTCTAGAGCTTTTCAGGCAGCATTACATCAATACTGCTGTAATTTTCCCGCACTATTAACATTGCATTTTATTTCTGGTGCCTGTTGGTACTGAGTAGCTTAAAGGTAGGTCTTTATTGCCCAACTCAAAATTTGATAACCTGCTGCCACGCAGCAGGAGGACCTGATTCATGATGTGAACACTGCTTCAGAGCGCACATTTTAAATCGCTTCTACGTTCTTTGGCAATCCCGAGTGCTAGGTGCAGAGTGTGCAGCCCTCTGGATAGAAACAGTCTTGACGATGTTGAGCACCCAGATTTCGCTTGTGTAGCAGCACGCCTGAAGAGCGTCACTGCGAAATGTTTTATAAGGCCATCTTACAATCAGTGCCAAAAAATAGCTCCCATCAAATTTACCCACATGAGCGACAGCCACATGCACAGTCTGCGTTACTGGTGTACAACGCTCAAGCACCACATTGCCCTGCAAACAAAAGAAGCCCTCACTCCAGCTCCTAGATTCTGCAGGAAATCATTGCACAGAAGTAAAGCAGCATGGACCAACAAAGCAAGTCGTAATGATCATAATCTCTTAACTATAAGGGTACTGTCTGATTTTAGTTTTTAGTAATTTGTGTACACTGCTTGACAGCTCTACAAAATGAGTGCAGCAGACGGTACAATTGGCTTCAAATGAAGTGCGAACAGGGGAACGCGTGGCGAACGGTCTAGACTAGGCCGTCTGCGTGTCGCTAGCAGCGATAGGCGCCCGCATCCGGTTATCGACACTTTTGCTTCTGTTTTCTCTTGAGTTTGTTTTCTTGCTTTGCCACTGGAGCGCAATTGAGTGCAACTGGCGCAGCGCATTTCCTCTGGCAACAGCGCTGTCGCCCGCATATGTAAAGGGAGTGCTGATAGAGCCCTGGCTTGCAGCGCTTCGATTTTTCTTCCATCATCGTGGTGCTATAAGCCCGTGTTCTCCAAAAAAATAAAGGTTGACCAGTTCAGGAAAAGAGGCTTCGTCGTTTATGATCGTGCAATGGCGGTACTGTCCGCAGTATTTATACGTGAAACCAAACGTGCGCTCAAGTCCGTACTTTCTCCATGCGGAGAAAAATGACTTTGTTCATAACTGCACCGATTTTGCGAACACAAAGCACCACGCTTCCGAGACACTCTCACAGAGGCCTTGCCTATAATGGGGTGCATTAGGCGAGAAATTTCAAGCAGTCTGACGATGCATCATAGAATAGAACTATTTACCACTCACCGTATACAGCATGCATGCTGTTAAGCCAAAGAGCTAGGACAGCTCACTTCACTCGTTGCGAAACCATGCTGTGCAAGTTGTGATCGATGAAAAGCATGAATGTGGCGCTCCAGCGGCAAAGTGAAGTGAAAGTCAAATAAAACAAAAGAAAATTATCGCAAACCGGAAGAGCGCGCCTGTAACTGACAAGGACATGTAGACGGCATAAGCTGGACCGGGTGCCACACGCTCAGCTGTTCGCATTTATTTTGTGGCCGTAGTACAGTATGTTGGCAAAGAAGCTTGACAGACTTGTAGGAACATTGAGCCATTGATACCTGCTATTGTGCACTCTCACAGAGATGGAAGGCCATGATAATAATACTAATTTTCTTTATATGATTTTCCTGACATAATTAAGACTCTGCTTGAGTACAAAATGGTACAGCTAACTTAAAGGTTTTATAGACACCAAATTTTGCTTGTCTGTTTCCTTCTTTGATATGACCCGTTAGACATCAGCATGCAGGTACCACTTCCCGTATTCCTGTGTTCCCGTTAAATTATTTATAATATGATTTATTCTTGATGCGGTTTGGGTTTCATCAAAATTCTTTTATTCAGCGTTCTTTGCACAATCAGCCAGGAAAAAATACTGGGACAGGAACAAAAAGCTACTATCCTATTAGCTTGACGAGGTTCCTGCCCCTGTTTTGGCATGGGTAGCAGACAACAGGCACTTATATACAAAACAGGATAAAACTTAAAATCATACAGCCGCTCAAACACAACATTGCATAAGTAATTTACAGGTGATAGGAACCAGAGACAACAATAAAACAGCAAACATAAAAAGTAAAGGGCATTGTAATGCATTTTTTGTGTGAAGTAATGTGTTTGTTTTTCACTCCGGAATCATGAAAAATAGCAGAGTTACATGTTGTTGTTGTTGTTGTTGTTGACCTCACACAATGGCACATACCCACAAGGGGGATTGGCCATAACCAGGCGGTGACTATTTAAATGACCAGTTGCATGTGGCAAGCATGGGATGACCTAGCAAAATTTGGATCGCACAGTTTCCGTAGCCGAGGTGGTTGCAGGAGGTTAGGGGGCCCATACGAACTAAAATTTAGGCAAAGAAGGGGTAGGGATTACTATAAGTGGTTGCAAAAACCGAAATACAGAAGCTGATATTGGGATGGGCAGGACGAAAGCTCATGATGGTAGACGTTTTGATTCTAGGAGATAATTTTGAACGGCAGAGCAAACATTCCCATTGGTATGGCCAAGCATAGAAGCGCCAAGAGACAGAACAACCGCAGAAAACAGGCGAAAACTGAGATTCTGTATTGGAACTCCTAATAGTCGGTTCCTAATCGATGAGTAGCGACGGCAAAAAAGAAGAAAGTGCTCTATTGTTTCCGGCTCCGCACAATACGGACACAATGGGGAGATCGCCAGACCAGGCCTGTAGAGGTAAAAATTTAGTTGCGGCACCCGGCAACGAAGCCTCGTGAAGGAAACTTCAAGATTGCGCGATCGCCAGACTGAGCTTCTCCAAGGGAACAGCAGGTGCTGGAAGTCGTCCAAGGAAGTAAGCGCTGATGCGCCCAATTCGTTCATTACAGTGCACCGTCGAAAGCGTGCCGCCGTGATGTAAGCAGTTGTTGGAAGCGGGTCAACAATCGGTCCACTCAGGGCTGCCTTCGCTAAAGCATCAGCTGATTCATTTAATAGAAGACCCCTGTGCCCAGGAACCCAAAGAAATCGAATTGATGTGATGTGTGGAGGGATCAGGAATTTTAGTATCCGAAAGAGCTGCGATTCAGTGGACGCCGAGAGGGAAGTGCATAAAGATAACGAGTCCGTAATTATTATTACTGGTGATGAAGAAATTGGTACCTTGCGCAGAGCGAGAACCACTTCTAGAAACTCAGCCAGATAGATAGGAGTGAAATCTTGGAGACGGAGAGAAAAAGACCAGTCAAGGGACTGGGAGTAAATACCTACACCTGCCTTTTCTGCACACACCGAGCCATCAGTCGCAATTGCTACATGTGAGCTGAAGGTCGACAAATAACACTGCAACATACCATTTAACCATGAGAAAGGCAGTAATTTTGCATTACATGGATAAATGTCATCGTAGATGATAGACACAGTTGCGGGGATGGACCGCACCGGAACAATTTCAGGTATTCGCACGTTGAGTGGGCCCAGCAAAGATTCAACGAAACAGATTTGGGGAGTTTGAAGGCGAGACCATCCGACACCCAAGAACTCCGCTCGCTGCCCTAGGAAGATCAACTCGGATGCATGCTGCTCCGAGTCGCAAAACTTTAAAAACGTTTGTACTGTCAAAAGGCGAAACCTTGCAGTAAGAGACGGCACCCGCGCTTCCAGATACAAAACATTGCTTGCCACGTATTTAGGGAGACCCAAACACAGGCGCAGAGCTTCTCGCTCTAAGAGCAGAAGTGGGCGCAGTTTGTATGCAGCTGTTCCAGAAAACAAAACGCAACCGAATTCCAAGATTGGCCGGATATACATTTTGTAAATCAGCAGAAGAGCATGTCTGCGCATACCGCAGCGAGGGCTACTCATCCTTCGCAGAAGGCCTACCGCCCGAATCCCTTTCGCAGCAACCTGGTCTATATGTGACCGCCAAGAGAGAGAGGAGTCATAAGTTACCCCGAGATACTCTAGGGAACATACCTGAGGAATGACATGATGACGATAAGACAATAAAATGTGTACCTGCTGAGTAACTGGAAAAGGTAACAAAGCGCACTTGTTTACATTAAGACTTAAGTGTAATTCAGATAACCATCGGTCAAGGGAATTTAAATATGACTGTAAAACCATATACACAGAATGTAAATCACTCGCAGCAGCAAAGAAAGCTCTATCGTCTGCATACACGTACGTAGTCACGTCAGGGGAAGTCGGAATCGAACTGAGTAAGAGGTTGAATAGAACAGGGGAGAGAACTGCACCTTGAGGCACACCTCTAGATTGATGAAATTTCCTTGTAGAAACTCAGCGTTGACAACAATAAAATTCTCTGTCAGGCAGGAAAGCTGACACCCATTCCACAAAATAACTTGGCAAGCCCAAAGCCCGTAGTCTGTACATCAGAGGCCCATGTTCGACACTGTCATATGCTTTCGAGATGTCTAAAGTTACCAGCGCAGCATACTGTCGACGCCGGCGCGCTAGTCGGACACGGCTTTCGAGGTCAGTATGTGCACACCATATAGAGCACCCAGGCTTGAAACCAATCTGACAGGGGTTAAGTAGTCCCTTTTCAGTAATAATGGGCATGATTCGTCCATACAGCACGCGTTCAACCAATTTCACCAGATTCGATGTCAATGAAATTGGTCGAATGTTGTCTAAGACCAACCCTTCGCCTGGCTTTTTAAGCACCGGGATAATTTTGGAAACACGCCATACATCCGGGATCCATGGGGTTCTAATAGAGTAATTTACCAGCTCCATTATAGCATTGGGGGATTCGTCGAACAGCATTTTAATCATCGCAGAGGTGACACGGTCAGGACCAGGAGCTGCAGAAAGTAAGCGATTTATCACCTGGGAGAGCTCAGAAACCGAGACATTAAGGAAATCATCATAGTGATTCCCAAGCAGTTGTGGGCGTGATAGCGCAGCAGAAGAACGGTGTTCCAAGCCTTTGCCAATTTCTTCTAATGACCTGGCAAGCTCTACTGGAGTCAGCACATTAGAGGGAATGTTGTGAGGCGGTGGCAGCCTGTTCCTTGACCTCAGAAAGCGAAACAAGGCTTGTCTGTTATTAGATTTTGATAGATAATCATAATTCTCTTCATCATATTTTTATTTTGCCCTAGCGACTGTGCGCTTGAAGGTAGCTGCAAAAAACTTATAACCGATCCAATTCCGGGGACATTGATTATGGATAAGTTTCTTCCAGGCTGCCTTGCGCCGCCTATAATCCTTTGAACATTCTGCATTCCACCAAGGGCTCAGAGAAGTACCTATGCTATCGCACACTGTAAACTGATTGCCTCCGTACCCGATCTAAAATAGAGCATAAGCCTAACACCCTGCTCTCCTGAGACAAATTCGGCAAAGAGTGTAGTTCTGAACTGAGTGAACTTTTGAACTTGTTGTAATCGACTAGGGTGCAACTGAATCTGCCGATAGAAGTCATCGGACACACAATGTCAAAATTGAGTGGGAAATGGTCACTGTTTGTTGCAGAGTCAACCGGAGTCCAGGAGGAAACTGCTACCCCTGGGGTTGAAAACGTTAAATCCAATGCTGATCGGGAGTGCCCACGGAGAAAGGTCGGAAAACCCGAGTTATGACAGTTTAGGTTATTCACACAAGCCCAATCCCATAAACGCAAACCGCACTGGTCTGTTCGATAACCCCAAGTCAAGTGATGCGAATTGAAATCCCCAACAAGCAACACATGTGATCTGCTGACAGAGAGTAAGGAATCTAATGGCCGTGTGTCATGAACCCCAGATGGAAAATATACATTTGCGACAGTAATGGGATGGAAACCAGGAACTGAAAGATCCACTGCCTGAATTTCGCGATGAGCGTCCACACGCTGAAACACCAATCGTGCCTTGTGACAGAATCTGGATGAAACCAACAGAAGCAAACCGCCCCCCTCCCCTTGATGGGCGGCCCATTCTAAAAATTCGATAAGGTTCCATTTGAAATGAAAACTCTTTCGACAACCAGGTTTCTTGAAGCGCAATGACATGAGGAGAAAATCGATTTGAAAGAGTTACTAAATCAGTGAAGGCTGATTGAATGGAACGGCAGTTCCACTGCAGCACTCTCAGAGACCCTATTCTGCCGAGAGATCTGCAGCAGCAACTGCATTTTCCATAATGCTGTGGTGACCAGTTTTTCCTGAATTACTCTTTTTTGTTTTGGATTGAGGGGAGCTAGACGGACCAGCAACGGCCAAAGGAGACCTGCTACGTTTCTGAGCTCGAGCATTGAGCTCCATCAGCTCAACACACCCATAAATTGCTCCGGTCGTGACTTCAGGTACATGAGTTGGAGGCGTGCGCTCTTTTTGCGGCTGCATTGAAACAAGGGAAGGCGTCTCCGCACTGAGTTCAGTAGGTACTGCAGGATCCACGGATGACTTCAACGCAGCATTGGAGGTCATTATTGAAGAGGTCATTTGCGCCACCATGACTTGCGATATGCACTCTGTTACTGAATTCACTAGCCAAACCATGACCTTTGCCATTGCCTATTCAACCGCTGTAGGAATCGCATCTGACAGGCTTGAATCCATGACCACAGTCGTCTGCCGTGCTGCCACACTTGAGCACCCGTACGTCCTTTCCTTAACAATAGCCATAGCCTCGCGCCTTGAGCACCGGCGCTTTTCTAACACTTCCAGCACCTTAACCTCCTCAGCCCTTGCAGGACAATTAGAATATGTGGCGGAGTGACTACCGCTGCACAAGCAACACATCTCATCTTTTGAAAACCTTCCTTCACGGTCATGATTACCACCACACACACTGCACCTTGAGCTCGACTTGCAGTCGTTCGCGCTGTGGCCAAACCTCCAGCAGTTGCGGCATTGAAGTGGCCTTGAAGAATACGGATCGACCCTGAAAACCAGGGGCCACACCTTCAACTCAGATGGACAGGAGAGACCCGCAAAAGTGGCAATTACCGTTTCAGTTGGAAGTTTTGTTTCCTCGACGACCCGAGTGCACCAATGTACAGAAATCACCCCTGCGGAGGAGAGTTTCTCTAGCGTTTTCTTAGGGCTAAGGCGTGGGTCAACCCCTCGCACCAGACCTTTAGAGCACGCCATGTGCGGCGGTATAAATGCGCTTACCGACTGGCTTCCAAAAACTGTGCACGTTAACAAATCCATTATGCAGGCCTGGTCGGCCGACCTGCACATCACGCCTCCTCTGCCGTACTGCCGGACATCACAGATTTTTAAGAAGTGAGGCGTAATCGCCTGTAGCGCAGTCTGAACCGCATCCGGGTTATTGAGTCGAATGGCGCCACCATCCGATGGAACCAAGGCCACGGGAATAGTGCCGACGCCACCCCGAAAGAAGGCGTCCAGGGGGAGTTGGTTAGGGGGGAGGCTGGCCGACCAGGGGGAGTTCCCCTGGCCAGGAGAGGACGTCGACATGCGCCCCTAGCGACCTGCAAGCGCCCTGCAAAAGCGAAAGACAATCAAGCAATCAGAAGCTAGTGATACGAACAGTCACCGCCCAGTGAGACCACGCCCGCCTGTTCTTCTTCCCGGACGAGAAGGCGCAACCACGAGAAGGTCGGAACGCAAACTTCTTCTTTGTAATATAACTTCTGCTTTGTAATATAAAATGTTCTTTCTCTTTTTTCTTTGAGTTGTTATATATGTCAATATTATTTTCTTCCAATAAATTAAGGTACTTCGGCATTTGGTATTGTAGTCTGTGTAGACCATGATTTGTGCGTGAAAAGGAAATTGGCCAGAATTCTCTTTTTCTAGTAACTGCACAGTAGCTGTGACGTGAAAGGTTGGTCTAGGTCACCTGAGGCATGAAAAACGGGCTTCACAATCACTACAATCCAATCCAACACAATGAAATCACTGCAATACGGTCGTGAGGAAGGGATTTATCTCCTAATGTGATCTCTTTTTCCTTACTCTCACTCTCCCGTGAAGAGACCTCTTTGCCAGCTACATTTATTAGGATATTAATAAGATATTCAAGATCACTCAACAGTCTAGTTCAGTTCTAATTCACTAAAACGCTTTAGCCAGCCCGCTTTAAGAGCCGAAATTATGACAAACTAACCGGCGATTATATTGGTTATTGCAGTTTTTTTCATGCTCACATGACCTAAAGTCATCTTTGCCCTCACAGCCACCGTTCGGTTGATGAAACCAAAGCGGTATGAGAGAGGAAATATTGTTACTAATTATTTAACGGCCGTAGGAAAAAAATCACCGTGTTGGTCAATGTGTTCTAATGTTTTGAGCATAATTACAGAGAAGGAAACGTGCAACTAAAATTACGTTTCCCTACTTCTTTTAATTCATTATATGATAGTAGTGCCTTTAGATTCTGGAAAATAAATATACGCTCTTAGATATCCACTCACAAAAGAAAGTCTCCAGTTCTGGAGATTTATCAACCCTAAGGCGTGACGCAGGATGCACGGCATAGCCTTTCATTGACCTAGATAGAGAACATGTAAATGACCACAATTTTGATGCGATTAGTGCAATAACGAGTCGAGTGCCTTGGTCATTGAAAAAATGACCCACACCAAGTCCGGCTCTCTCGGACAAATATTTTGAAAATTGGAAAATTGTAAGACTTATAAAAATAGTGAAGGTAATGGTCCTATATTCTGATATGTAGCAAAACTTTTCTTTTAAAGTGTTTCCAGCGATCCCATCGAAACAGTTAAGGCTGCCATTAAAAACTAATGGAGAACGCCTCTGACGACAGTAAAAACGTGAATAGAAAAAAAAAAGATACCAGACTTCCGACGGGTGATCTGCGGATAAATTGATTGTTTAAGTGAAACCTTACATTATATGGAAAAATTGCGTTCATAAACGGTGTCCTGCTGGAAAATGCTTTTGTGCAGAGAGAGAGAGAGGGTTTATCGACGGGAAAGGCAGAGAGGTTGGCTGGAAAAAAAATATCTGGCTTGCTACTCTGCACTGGCGAACGGGAAGAAGAGAAATAAGAGGGTCACGGTTACGGATGATGATGATGATTGGAGGAGGCAGATGAAAAAATACATAAAAAACAAGGCACCTGTTCTTGCATCACAAAACGCGAAGCAAGGCCCGTGGCACTTAGAAAGTGTGAGAGCGCTCGTGTTGCCTATACAGTTTTCGAACTATCTGGCCAGGCCACGAGGATCAAATTCTCTGAGAGGAGCCTGGTGTCCAAGGAACTCAAAGCAGATGCTAGCATCAGTCTCTCTCGTGCATATGCTGCGCACGCCACTAAAACATGTTCAACAGTCTCTAGCACGCCACGTGTGGTACAGTCCGGGGAGTCCACTTGTACAATTAAGTGCAAGTACTTATTTATTTATTTGAGTACCGTCAGGGCCTGAAGGCATTAAAGAGGGGAGTGGGAAAGACATATTGAGTAAGATAGAGTGCAGCAGAAAAACAAAGAGAAGAAATGATGACGCGGCGAAAAATGAACAAAACAAAACACACAAAATAAGGCAAACGAAGCCAAAGTAGAAAAATAACAAATCCCCCCCCCCCCCCCCAAAAAAAAGAAGAAAAAACTTGGGCGTGAAGGCGACAGTAAAGCGTAATGCACACAATAGGGTGTGGTCTTCCACGAGGAACAGAAAAGGTCATCTCTGGTACTAGCCGTTTAAGGCGGATGTGTTGAGTGTCTGGCAGGGCCCTAGCCGTCGCACGCCTGATAGATCCCGAAAGGAGACAAGTGGTGCCCGGTCTAAAAAAACTGCACAGCTGTGCGCAGGCCACTGCTGAAGGCGCTCCTTGCTTCAGCATCAGCGGTTTCATTTCCATCGTGTCCGCAGTGTCCAGGGATCCACTGGAACACTATACGGCGGCCTTTTTCCTGAGCAAATGACAGGAGTCTAATGATATCAAGAGCCAGAGTTTGGTAGGCAGTGTGGCTTTTGTCCAGGATTCCTGAGTATGTACGGAAAATAGAACCCCAGGTTTTAGGTGCAGCCAGGACTGCAGCTCTAAAATTGCATGGCTTTCGGACTAGGGCAATAACACCACCAAAACAGACTATTTTCAGTTGATGAAGCATTTCAACACTTCAGTTCTGAATTAAAGCTTCATTTCATTTATATATTGCTCGAGCCTTGTGCTGTGTATTCTGCTGCTACTTGATGAAGTTTAATAAGAGAATAACGAAATGTACACTTTGTTGCGGCCACAGATGCTAACCAGAGTAATCAGAAATACTTGCGTCAGACAGCACTATGTTGCTGCTTACACATGACAGTGATCTTGTGTAAGCAGCACTCAGTCACATTCCACACTGGTTGGATTCCAAGGATCAGGAAGAGCAAGTCCACTCCCTTGGAGAGTACCATTAGACTAGACTCGCTACCAAAGAATAATTCATAAACGACATAATTTGCAAGTACAGAGTAAATAATAGGCACTCTTAATTTTATTACAAGGTTTTAGCTTTTTTTATTTGAATCAAAGCTATACCGTGGCATGACAGAAAATGGCTACGCTGTTCCGACCAGATCTTAGAAAGTGATGGCACAGACTGCTATTGAGAAGCATCGAATGTGGCTTGTAGGTTTGCTTCATACACTCTAGGATAACGTTATAACGGTGAAAACGCTACCATTGGATGGTATGTTCTAGACACTGCCCTTAGTTTAACGGCAATAAATAATAAACAGTTTTCTATTCGCGATTGCAAAACGTCCCGTAAAAAAAGAATTCTTTTTTATCTACCCTTTATTCATGCAACCAAATCAAAATGACTTTGTGTGCAGCACTCGCATAAGTGTCATTTTTATTTTAAATACATCTGCTGAGCTCATTGAAGAACTAGAATTGCAATATTTTCGCCCACATGTTTTTGGCACACTATATTGCCAACATTGGAAAGGCGCAGTTGAGAATCACACAAACACGTCGACAATCATGTTTGTGACGATAGGTGAAAATAAATAAATCTGCATAGTAGCCAAGGCAAGGGAACGACGACATAAACGTTGTAAACGAGTGGAGCCACAATACTGCATGTCTGAAGCATGTAAGGGAATTTTCACTTCTAAGCCCATGCAGGCGTGAATGAAAGTGAAAAATATAGCAGCTGACAAAGTGCTCAAATGTTCAACAATGCGCACAGTAGTAACAAGTCGTAGAGTAGCCGGCGACCATGAACTGGCAGCCAAAAATACGAATGCAAGGGCTGAGGTCAGACGCAAAAGGTTTCAATGTGTTAATGGCCTGTTGTATAATGAGCAACCAACTCATGCCGGTTTAACCTTGCGTGAGACTGCACGGTTTTTCCGTGAGACACGAGCGTTATCAGGCGGCCTTTTTGTAAACCCAGCAACAAAAAATTTTCCTCAGCATTCTGCCTTCATGCAGAATAGAAAAGGCTTACTGCAGTGCCTTCAGTCAGCTACATTTTGCGCACCACAAGCGCATCGGGTTGAACGGCACATCGACAGCGATAGCAATCTGTACGCCTAAAGCGGTTCTAGGCGACCGCACTGCAAAAACTTAGGCTCAATTCAATACTCGTTAATTCAGAAAGTGATCAAATGCCACCTATGTTTTAAATCTCGGCACAGTGAAAGTTACGCACAAAGGGCTATTCACACTCACATGTGATGAGTCCAAATTTGAAGGGGAAGCATTGGATAGCACGGCACACGAACCCCCAAAGATAGGTCCCAAAGCTGCGTGTACACATTGCCGCACAACTGCAGAACGATAGCACAAACAGCTGAGCGGCGCCTGCCTGTCCAGTGCACCTACCCACTGGGGAGCACATCCACGACTTTGTGCGCAATGGTGCATCGTCTGATGTCACAGAAGCGGCTGGCGCCGTCATAAAAGAAACACCTGCTCTGCGCCCAAACCGGTATCATCTGAAGATGGCATGCTGGCGCGGCTTAAGTCTGAGCACACAATCGCCTCCGCTGCTCCCGTTCGAAAACATATTGGGCCTTAATAAAGCAAGCGCGCCTTAATAAAGCAAGAGACGCTCAGGCGCCCACGAGCGATCGTTCGTTGTTGCAACATACCAGAGCGGGGCTAAAACCGTTAGGAGCAAACAATATAAGCTTCCCTAATATAGTTCACTAGCTCATTTACCGCTCATGAGCACAAATGCAATTCATTTTCAGGTACAGACGCACCTTGCAGCACGGTGGCGCCGAATTCCCAAAAGAACTTGTGAAAGTAGCACACGTTGAAGCGAGCGCGCTTCTCCGGAATGAGGGCGCATGGATGCCTTTCTGCATCTAAATTTGCGCCATAACACAAAAAACATTGCGACCGTCGCTTCGAGCCAAAAGAGCTTGATAATAACGCTGGAAAAAGACTATTGTTATTTAAACTCTGATGTTAAACTACTAAAAGAACCTGATGTTTCGCCAACAGTAATGAATGAAACTAAAGCGGAGTGTTTAGGTTCCGCTGTAAATTTAGCCTGAAGGTGCATGTGGGCTCCAAATCGGGCCATCAGTTTGTGCCAAGCTTTTTGAGGGACGGCTGGTTTTACGTCGGGGTTGAAGTCTGGTCCGATCTTTGATGCCAGCCTTGAGCCAAGCAGCCTGGCATGGGTTCACGGCTCGATCAGTTGCCGAGCTTGTTTTGCCGACATAGTCGACTGCCGACCAGGAGGCACTGAACAGCCGATGTTCTGCAGTCGGCCTGTGACATTTGGGGTGCAGGAGCAGTATCATACTGGTAGCTGTATTGTAAAGGGGCTGCCAATAGATATTGTGAGGAATTTCTCGTTAGATTAAATGCACCTCGTTTGTCTAGGCATGGAGCACAAATTACTTGTGTTGTGGCTCTGTGGCCTGAAAGTTACAAGTCTTGGCAGCAAAGTCCGCATGGAACCCTCAGGGAGGAGATACATGAAATTAGAAATAGCTTTGAATCTGAGTGTTATCATTCTTTGAATGCCTAATGGCACAGAAATTGAAGCGGAGTATGCAGGGGAGCTATTGAATCGTTTCGTTAAAGTTGTGGGGACTGCCCTGCAGCCTCCCCATGTTGTTTGCTTTCCCACGGTGCACCCTTTCTCGGCTTCGCCTCAGGATGGGCGCGCCACGGGACTTTCCCTGGTTAGTTACCTTAATTAACAAGAAAGGGCGGCAGCGTCGCAGCGCGAGAGACGGCTCGCAGCTCGCGCGCGGGAGAGAGCATGACCCTCTTCTCTTCGGCTGGGATCGTCGGCGCGAGCGGACGGGGAGCTCGTGGCTCCACTCTTCGACAACGGGGCGAGGAAGCGGCGGGGAGACTCGCTCCCGTATCTCGTCGCGTCCGGCCACGGAGTATCCCTTGACCTAGCGTGGGCGAACATTCGCTCGTAACCTTGTTGGTGAGTCGGACGACCTAGATTCATTAGCGTGTCTTGTTGCTAGCTGGCGTTATTGTTGTTGTAGCAATAAATGCCTGTTTGTGTCAGCGAATGTGTCGCTCCTTTGTTCTCTCAGAGCAAGGCCCGCCGTGGTCGACGTGCGCTCGGTAGCGTACGCGATCACGGGATGGGGTCTGTCGGTTTAACTGTGTAAGCCACGATTAGGGGGGATGTATTTATCTCTCCTGATTTAAACCCCACAAAGCCTTTACTGACATTTTTTGCAAGCAGCATGCTTCGCACAGTGTGCATGGACTGCCCTATGGCATCCGATGTTGAATACCTGGGTTCAATGGATTGCTGGGTGCATTCCTATTTGAGAACCACATGTCTACACTGAAAAGGCTGCTCCGAAATCCGGAGCATCCACTTGAACAGCTACATAACAGTCTAGCAGAGCAAAGAGCTGTACTGAAGGATGCTCAGCAGAGGCCAAATTTCCCACTGATTACAGAACATGAGTCTGGGTCCCTTATTACTCCATGTCAAGGGCCTTAGTTAAAAAAATTTAAGCTTCGAGCCAACGTGGTTCTTCCCCTCGCAAGAACAGCTGCTCCATTCTGAAAGATGGATCTGTAATTGTCGTCGAGAACTTTGCACATCTGCCAACTCGTACAACTTGTATTGTTGAAAGCAAGTTCATTCAGATGGAGGACCTGTACTCTTCTTCACGCCCATCATCAATTCCTTGCATATATGCAGCTTCACAGCCGCCTAGTCTGCGCACCTGCCCATTAGAGAATGTTTCATGCAAAGCTTTGAAACAGTTTGTTAAACGTGATGACGTTAATTTTCCCCCTTCATGCAGAATTATCAGCGTAACTGACTGCATAAACCATGAGTTTTGCCGTAGTGGCGGAGGCTGAAGGCATACGGTATGGCTGATATCAGTTTGTTTTTGACCAACTCAAAGTGTATGCATTTAAACAGTATCTGTCGTCATTGCATCTCAGCTTGGCTTGTACTAATTATCTGTGGTTCATACTTATGTCTGCGGGATTTTATTAATTTTACTGAGGACTTTTCGGTTTCCTGCTTCTTGTCAGTGGGGCATTTGTAGACAAAGACGAGAAATGGTCTACTTACTGCAGGGAATATTGCGTTAAACAGAAATGTAATACTTGCTGGGGGGATAGTTGGTACATGTTTTCGTAAAAGGACTTAACGCCGAAACAGACAGCACTTCACTTAAATTTAATACCTTAAAGACCCTCGTTAGAGGATATTAGATAAAACGGGAGAACTACTGTAAGAGAGAAGGGACACGCGTTTGTCTCGTCTCTCGTACTGTGCATCGACGCCGAAATAGGGGGGGGGGGGCAGGCGGGGTCAGAGCGCCCCCCCCCCCAGTAGTCTCATGGGGGGCTCAGCCCCTCCCCCACCTGAATTCCTGCCTTGTTTACATTTTTTGCTGTACCCTTATTACGACCTCCGCGCTCCCATGACATACCAGTAGGAAACTAAACGTAGAAGACACCCCCAAGTCTGGAACGGACATGAATTAGAGTGCTAGTCCTCATTTTGGTTTTCATAGAACGGCAGTTTTAACAATAAAAGCACTCTGGAGCAGATACCGATTCTTAGTAGCAGCAGAAACAAGGGGCTGGCTTCGATTTTCATTTGTTAAAAACTAGCGAAGTCCATTAACGTATGCGAAGGGAAGTTTTCCGGGAGTCCCCATCACCGTCGTCTTTGTGAGTCGGATGTGTCATCGCTCAGCATGGCGCACGAAATGTGGGGAGACCGATCTTTGTCGTCGCGAAGTAGCTGTTGGGCTGTTCAGCTGTTCATTGTTCGGGCTAGGGGTATGGAGGAGTGAAGGGAAGAAGTTGGCGCGACGGTGCGGGGTCAGTCTAATTTGTTCAGAACAAAATTCTAAGAAAGTTTAGTATGAGCCCACTCCTGCCGTCACGGAAGCAAAGCCCGTTTCCTTGCATTTCCTGCCTAACCTCTACTGTGGGGCCACAGGAGGCTGACAGCGATCCCCCCTCTCTTGGGGCCATCTTGATGTCAAATGGCGATATTCCAGAAGTTACACAGAAGGGGGAACCCAACTGCACAAAGAGAATGTCGTCTCGGAGCGAGAACTTTTCGTTGGAAAACAAGCCTTGCGGAAAGCTGACTTAAAGATTTTTCAAAATGGTCCATTAGTGTGCAGTAGTTTGTCGCATCGAGGGGACGTCGTAAAAAAGCACGTTCAGCGAACTCCTCTCCTGTTGAAAAATTCAGTCGTCAAAATTGGCGGACGAGGAGGCTTTTCGCATGCGCAGGACGTTACTGGAAAAGTGGTCCATTCCAGTGGCTATATATAAAGAAGCGCTTGGGAAGGGCCTGGGGAGTCGACGTTTAGGGAGCTTCTCGGAAGCTTGTACCGCGATCAAGGAAGGCCGGCGCCGTTTGTCAACCTCCGTGGACAGCTCCAGCCTAGCTTTTGGGGGCTTATTCGGTTATCTGCCGCTCTATCTGCGCTTGCATTATTATTATAGTTGAGTATGCCTGCTTAGTCTTGCTCCTTTTGAAATAGAAAATTCCCTAGACATACAGGTTAAATGCAAGTACTGACAGCGCTGCAGGATATCATTAACCACACCGGTGGACTAATATGGAACAGAGAACTCATGGTGCTTGTTTTCTTTGTTGCCATGGCCTCGTCTTATTTTCAGCCAAATTATTCTTTGTCAAAATACAATTCATATTTCAGCAACATTGTTTTGCAGTGCGTGCAAATAACATAAGGTGTGTTTATCCGCAACTGGAAATATTGAGCTCGCATACCCCTTTAAAAACCCTTGACAGTCCACATGAAATGGTTCGTATTTGAGCCGTCTGGTGGGGGAATCGAAGCAATCTGAGCAATGCGAAAAGACCCTTTCCCTCACCATTTATTTTGGTTTTTGTAGATGTTAAAGTTTCATTTCAGGACTCAGAAGTAAACCATATAGTCAGATGACTATTAGCCAGAGCTGAACGGTACGACGAAACAGCGCTGACTGGCGGGACGGAAGAGGAGACAGGCACCAGCGCATGTGTCTGTCTCTCTTCTGTCCCGTCCGTCAGCGCTGTTTAGTCGTACCGTTCAGCATGAACCAACCAGCCCGACTCAGCCCTCTCCTTGGACTACAGCTGTACACAGGTCCTAAGTTGACGTATGTATATGAAGCCTTATTTGCCATACAATAAATTTCCAGAATGAAACAAAAGAACAGTTCGCATTTAAAATGTGACTAGTCAATTCCAAGGGAAAAATCTTGACTGCTTCAACTGCTTTCCATTTGGTTACAGCTGGAATCAACTGGCAATTGTCCCTTAAACCAGTTGGGAACTTTCGCACACATACATGTATATAGTTTATTTAAATCTGAAAGGCAGGTTGTGGAGTTCGCTGACCTTTCCGCAAACTCGTTGGCCTTGTGTTTGCAAGGAAGGCCGCTCGGAAGTCGCCAACCAGGAGAACCGTCCGGTCCCGGCCTCCCCTGCTTGCGGTGGACGCCCTTATCTACTCCGCGCCGTCACGGGCATAACCCGCCGGGAAGAGCCCTAACCAGACACAGCTGTTGACATGTGTGCGTTGCCACAGGGTTGCCGAGGCTTCGGGAATGAAGGAGATACGGCTGTGTAGGAACCGAGTGACCATGAAACCCATTATTCCCGTAACGACGGTCTTCTTCTCTTTCGATGTTTTGTAAACAACTTGAGTGATCGTCTCGTCGGCATATGTTTGTCGCGTGTGCGAAAGAGAAAACAAGTGACAATGTTAGCAAAGTAGTAACGGCTGTGCCGTGGGTACCGTGGGGAAGGGTGGTCGCGTTTGTGCTGTTTGTGTATTAGATTGCAACCTCTCCGTTCCCAAATGTTTAATCAGTACTCTTTCCCCAATCTGTGATTAGTTGGCAGAAACCTTATTTTCCTTTCCCTAACCATTTGGTGAGGTGAGTCGCTTGTAATCTTAATGGCTGCTGTCCCCGCTAAGTGCGGAGATGGAGGGTTTAAAAATAAGCGTTCTGGGTTGAACGAAGGCTGAATTCGTCTGATCAATGGTTTTGTCATGTAAATAGCTTTCTCCTTGCTTTGTTTCTTTTGTTTTATTTATGTTGTAAATAAATAGTTAACCTTCTCCTTTCTTCGAGTAACGTGAATGTTTGCGAGTTAGAACCAACGGATCACCAAAAAAACCCGATTTCATCATCAACAAGGTGTCTCCTCTCATCACCGCCTGAAGGGGGAAATTCAAGTCATGTATTGTGACTTAAAGCTGCGCATGGGCTATAAGAGACACCATAGCGAAGGACTCCGTATTAATCTTGAACAAATGGGTACAATGTGCGCATACAACGCACAGCCCATGAGCGTTTTTGCGTTTGCTCTCCATCGATATGCGGCCACCATGGTCGGGACTCGATCCAACATCCTTGGGCTCAGCAGCCTAAAACGCCATAGCTAGCGAAACCACCGAGTAGGGGCATGAAAATGTGAGGTAATCTCATACATCATAATCAGGTATCCTCAATGCACATGCTACAATATGCCATAACAATTATATTTTTCAGTTCACATG
The DNA here is from genome assembly GCF_052857255.1 of Amblyomma americanum. Lineage (NCBI taxonomy): Eukaryota > Metazoa > Arthropoda > Arachnida > Ixodida > Ixodidae > Amblyomma > Amblyomma americanum. The sequence goes on along the minus strand of NC_135497.1, from coordinate 21,212,831 downwards.
CAGCCCTGCATCGGTGCCTACGTTGTGCCGGCTCATCTGCGTATCAAATTCAGCAACTGCTATCAGAAGCTGTGACGCTGTGACGGCTCACAAAGACAGCTCGCCGAAAACGGCGCTGTCCGCTACAAATCAAGAGACAGAGTGGGCCGGTACCGCTTCCTCCCTGCATTTTTTCGTGTCTGTAGAGAGTTATATTTTTACCATCGTAAACATACAACGGTTACCACTACCGTCACAGCTGCCTCGCCAACAACGCCCGTACCGCCGCTGAGCGTAAGATTCACCATGCACGCGTAGCAACCGAAACGTGGCCGAGGTTTCGTGGAGAACACAGGTAAACTTATTTCTCTGCACTGCATGCGCACGAATTATGATGATGCACTGACACCCACGGAAGCGCCCAAGACAATGGCTGCAGCGGTTCGCACTAGTAAAATGAACTAGAAGCGTTGCGCTGGTGGAAAAGTAACGTTTTTCCACCCATGGGAAATATCATAAGCAGATGTAGCGGAAGTATGGTGCCTAGCATAAGCCAGTGAAGGAGATTGATGTGGTTTGATGCGTCTCTAACCGAAACTACGGGTTCTTTCGCATCCGTTTTTTTTACATGGCCTAACATCGCTCCTCATATAAAAAAGAGCTTTTTACGTGTGCTCAAATAGTTTCTCAACAATTTGTGAGTGATTTTATGATATAATTTTTAGTGACTAGTCCGCTAAAATTAGTTTCTTCCAACCATGTTTCGCGGAGTCCTGAGCAGTTCAACCAACTGAAACCATAGGGTTAAAATACTGTTGAAACAAACACTGGGCTTCGCGGGATAGCTATGCAAGCGCTTTAGTAATATGATTCAACAACCAGCATAATGGCCAACAAGCGTTTTAATTTTAGGGCTGTTTTTTTCATGTCTCCATGATTGGCATATAAAATTTTTACGTTTCGGAGGCTCGCGCTGTGCCCTGGGTATTATACCCAAAATGCCGTTTTCTCCGGGCCGTAGTCATGTGTGTCAGCTAAGTCAGCATTGCTGATCGCCACCATTTCCACAGGTTCATAAAAAAAATTCACAAAATAAGCAAATAAAATCTTGATTCAAATATAGAAGCATATTTTTTTTGTTTTAAGTCGTAAACACGGCAAGTAGTGAGCGCCTTCTCGTCACCATCTCGAGTCAAGCCAGAGGCTAAACAGGGCCAGACGGATGCACTTGTAGGTAGCATGTCAGCGTGGCATTGGTGGTATGCTTACGCGGAGTGTTCGTGAATGCATTGAATGCACGGTGCATTGAAGCGGTGTTTCCGTGTCACTTGTATTCGCTAGTGTATTAATTCCAGCCTTACACGTAACGTCTGGCTCCCAAAAAAAGATAAACAGTTTCTTCATACCGGCTCCAAAGCGTGCATGCCTAATAAGAGTAAAATCTCAAGGTACGATATCTTACAGTTCTTAGTACTTTATCACGACTTCCATTTGTGTCAATGCGTCCGTTCAACCACACTTTTTGCTTCTTCGCTTTTCCCTGTCGCAACCAGATGGCGCTTCTTGGCGCAACCAGCAGAGAGGCTAGCAGTAAGATAGCATTTGAGGAACGATTGAGAAGGATGGAGGAAAAGCGGTGGGCTAGGAAAGTTTTCAGATACCTGTATATAAAGAATGTTGACACGAAATGGAGAAAGCGAACTAGAAAATTGACAAGCAAATATCTGGACAGCAGTAAGGGGGCAAATCAGCAATTATCGGTTAAGAAAAAGGTTAAAGGAACAGAGAGAGCTTTGTGGAAAACAGGGATGCTGACGAAATCGGCACTAGAAACATACCGGACCTTTAAACAGGAAATTGTCAAAGAAAATATCTATGATAATTGTAGGGGAAGTTCTTTGTTGTTTGAGGCCAGGACTGGAGTTTTGCGGACTAAGAAGTATAGAGTTAGGTACCAGGAGATAGACACTTTGTGCATTGCGTGCGGAGAGGAGGAGGAAACGGCTGAACACTTGATACTTTTCTGTAAAGGGCTTCACCCTACAGTGGAAGGCAGCGGGGCTGACTTACCCAAGGCATTGGGGTTTAGGGATAGTGAAGGAAAAGTGGATTTTAAGAGGTTAGAAGTAACCAAGCGAAGGTTATCTGATTGGTGGCTAAAAGCAAGACAGGAGTAAAATTTCACAAGACATGGCTAGGTGGCTTGAGCCACCGCCCGATGTAAAGGGTTCAGCCGTATCCATCCATCCATCCATCCATCCAGATGGCGCAACCAGATGGCGATCGGCGATGACTCTACCCATCATTCCGAGCTGTTCCTACAATTCTCAGACTGCTTCGCGGGTAAGCATTTTCAGTGTTTCAAGAAAAAGAAAAGTCGCTTATCTCCTATGGTAATGATAATACCTTGTTAAAGGCTGATTCGGGAATATGTTGAGGAAACTTGATTTCGCATGTTTTAAAAACCATTCACTGAAAATTGGAGGAACCCGACGTGAAAAGCAAAATGTGGCCATACGTCCTTGATTTCATTTGTAGTAGCTCCAACACCGCGGCCTTCACGTCGAACAGCAGGAGGAACCAACTTTGATGAAACAAGCAATGTGCATTCACTTGCCTTCACGAATTCAAGAAACAGATCGAGGGAGGACGAGTCAGCGCTGTACGACTGTCGGCCACTTCCAGCCGAAACCAACAGGTTCCCCAGAAACCGAGGCGGTAGATCGTGCCAACGTGATTGGTTTTTGCGATTTCGTTGGATTTTTAATGAAATCAAGAGCGACGTAGTCTTGTGTCACGAGTGCCGTCGACATTTCAATGAAAGAGGCGACAGAGCTGGAAGTACGGAACAAGATTTTGTTAAGGTTGGTTTTACCAATTAGAAAAAAGCTATCGAGAGGTTCCAGTCACATGAAAAGAGCAAATTGCACTAGGCCTCCGTGAGCCGAAACTTGTCATGCCAGGCAGGCATTCCTGTTTTGCGTCTCCTTTCGCAGCAATACACCAAACCGCGAGAGGAGGCCAGGGCAGCACTTCGTGTCATAGTTAGCCCTGTGCGCTACCTCTGCCGCACAGGTAAAGCTCTTCGAGGACGAGGTAAATATGATGGAAATTTGCTCTATTTTCTAGACGAGAGGTCGGAGGATGTCCCGGTCCTTAAAGGGGTAGAGACACCACATAAATAATGCGTAGGGATTCTCTAAGCATGGTACACAATGTTAGAAGCACGAATTCGTATTATATAATTAATAATCGTACTATTGTACCCACCAGTTTCGGTTTCGGTTCGTAGTTGTCAGGTTTCTACACGACGTCAAAAACCAGACAATGCGCTGTCACGTGGGCCCGGAAAACCGTGACGTTGAGTGGGCACGCCGTCTGCTTGACACGCACGTGTCAAGCAGACGTGCGCATGAGTGCTTCGCGCCGAAGTTGCACGTGGGAAGTAACGCAAATGGCTGAGAGAGCCGGAACACAGCTCATGTGTAGGTAAACGCGTTATTTAGTACGGCAGGAAGCCGAAAAGTACAGGAAGCACACATAGTCTAACTTAATATGGCCGCTAGTATGGCGCGTCACTTTGTGAAAAACTCTCCTCTGCAATGTAAAGCCCCTTGATAATAGGAAAGTACCGCCATCCATTCAACTTTGCCGCCGCCGCGCGACCTCCTCGCCTCCTCCTTTCCCCTTTCGTACCCCTTCCCTGAGGGCCGGCTCTCCGCCCGATTTCCTGCGCAACAATTGGTCTCCCTGCCGTTGCCCTTGGAAACGCGTCGCTCCGGCGTTTTGCTTGTGTTTTTCTTTTTCCTTCGCGCCATTTTTCTCCTAGGCTCGCCGATCGAATATTACGCGAATATTGCAACGTGCAAGCGCTATGCCGTGCTGTTGCGCGTACAACTGCAGCAAGCGGCCTGAAGATGGTTATGCGGTATTCATGATACCTCAAGGCAAGCGTGACGGCTTGCGCAAGAAGCAGTGGCTTCACAATATTGGCCGAAAGAACTTTATTCCTACAAAGAACAGCGTTGTTTGCGAGGTAAGGCGCCTTTCTCACTGCCCGTAATGAACGCGTCACCTGACGCTGCGTTTTCTATTCTGCCTCCTTGCTCCTTAAAATTTTTGCTGCGGCAACTTGTTTGTTCCATCAAAAAGAAGTTGTCCTCTGCAGCACGCTGAATATTCTGTGAGGCTCCATCATTTCATACGTTGTCGACTTCTGTACAGTCAGAAATACGGCGCTATGGTCTGCTTTCTGCTGTCAACGATATGTGGGAAGGTACAGCCTCCTGATTGCATTTGTCGCGATTTTGATAGGATTCATGTCCTCCTTTACTAAATACCGAAATTGTGACTCGCCGAGTAGCTAGTTTTTCCAGCTTGTACTAGTGTTCGTAGGTTACTTAGGAACAATTAATACTGGCCCTGAAAAACTCATTGGCAAGTAAACCCGCGGTATTGCGGGTAATGAGCGCTAGCGTGTTCGCACTGCGTTTTTTTTTATTCTTGAACGTGGATTGCCAGGCTTCCACGCATGAGGGGGTTGACAGGTATGGCTTGGTTTTATCAGGGATGCGGTCAATGTGCAGGCGGTGTTCACATGATCACACACGCTTCACTTTGATCGTGACTACTAAACGTTGGCCAGGAGTATTCGCTTTGAAAGCTGGAGCTCTAAAACCGCAATTCCGCGTTTTCTTTTTCTGCGGGAAACCTTTTCCCGTCGATGTAAAATCAGCTGGAATCATCGCGCCAATTTGCTGTATTTACGAAACTTAAACAATCAATAATGATTGTGGTTATGGCGTAAAAATAGCGGAACATTTTGCGAGCAACAATTCTTAGCATAGTAGCATATTAGTTATTTCAATGGTATGCAAGAATTTTTTTTCATCTTGCCTGAGTGGTTAACTCGTCGCTCTATGTTCTAGCTACATTTCACTGAAGACCAGTTTGAGCCACGAATATTACACGAACTTGGGAAAAAAAAAAAGCTGAGGCCCAACGCAGTTGCGACAATTTTCTCTCACCGACCTGTCCCGAAGCAAAGGAAGCCTCCTCGACAGAGACACGAACCTCCCGCTGACAGCAGTAAGTTATTTTTGTGGCTTGCTGTTTTCCAATCTCCATTTATGAAAAAAAAACAAGAAAGTATAAGAAATTAAAGTAAATGTACAGATGACTCGTCAGATGTTATCATAGAGATAAGACTGACAATGTAACTCAATGAAAATTGAGGTATATCAGTGGGTCACGTTACGGCATCAGATTTTATAGTGATGGTTATGAATATTGATAGCTAATCATGGTGACTGTTACGGATATTAATAGTAAGTGATAGTAATAGGCCGGGATAGCGATGTGATAGTGTTCGTTACTGATACTGACGGTTATGATAGATCACTTGACGGAATTACAGTAGATAGTGATAGATAGGGATAGCGATAGTTAATGATGTGGCAGTTATGCTCTTGCATTTCCGCACGTTGGAGACTTAAGTGCACCCTTTAATTTTTTATTGTTCCGTTCGATGAAATTGCTCTCTTCGATGAAATTGCCGGCAATAGGGCCCGCCACTTCTCCTAGTGTACCTTGCTGTAAGCTGCTGTCTCCTTAAGCTCATGCAGCTGTTTAATTTCTCCATCAGCACCATCTAAAGACTGCCGTGGCGAACCTGGTGCGAGCCACGAACCAGCTTTCATCAATGGTTAATTATACATTTTATTTATTTCGTTGTTGAATTTTTGACACTGCGGTTTTTTACACAGCGGAGGAGGCCACCGCATGCTTGACCCATCACTGCAGTGCGTCGGCAATAGGGCCCGCCATTTCTCCTAGTGTATCTTGCTGTAAGCTGCTGTCTCTTTAAGCACACACGAACTCAGTGAGTGGCCGCGTACTCATACAATTATTTAATTCCTCTTTCAGCAACATCTCAAGACTGCCGTGACGAACCTGTTCCTTGCCCCGAAGCGGTTTTGCCCAATGGTAAATGGCCCCTTTTATGCATTATGTTGCGGGAGCCAACGATACAGTGCTCTCTAACGCAGTTTCTGCTACCACCAGACCTTTCTTTCATACTTAGTCACAAAAAGGGGGCTTTCCGCGTCTATTTGTAAATTCGCACGCGATGTTTCTCGTTCTTCAGTGTACGCTTGAACTACACGTACATTGCAGATACTAATTTTTTTTTTCAGCAACGCACCAGGCACTCTTGGAACGAATAGCAGAATTGGAGCGAAATCAAGAGGACACAAATAGGAAATTACAAGCTGCAAGAAAAAGATACTTGAAGAGCGAGGCTCAAACATCTTTTCAATGATGATCAGATGTCGTCACTGGAGCGGCTGTCAAATCAGGGATCGCGGTGGGAAGCTGACACACTTGTGAAGTCACTGAGGTTGCGGCTGGCATGTGGAACGCGGGGCTACAGTGTCCTAAGGGAATATGGTTACCCTTTGCCCTCAGAACGAACCCTACAAAGGCACATCGAACATGCAAAGTTTCGACCCGGACTTCTTACTGATATTTTGGAACCCCTCAAGATCAAGGTAAATAGTTACCATATGCCAAGCCTGCTATACTGTGAGCTCAATTGCCTAGTATCAGGTCGCTTTGCGTAGTTGATTTTGATGGTTTTACCTTTCTTTTCATTGTTACGAAACTAATATGCTGAACAGTTATACCTATATGTTTGGCTGCGTTTCTGCTTTTTTTTAGTGGTGTTTCCTGCGCGTCTTAAATCTATATGTTTACTTAACACATTAATACTATCGCGAGCTTACTTTCAGTCATTCCTAACACCGATTTGCATTCTACGGGTGAATCTCATGAAGCCGGAGGAACGCCACGCCATTTTGATGGTAGACGAGATGCAGATCACGTCGAGTCTCGTATACGATCATTCATGCTGTGAAGTTTTGGGCGCACCCACACTGCCTTTGTCCGATGGTTCGCTTCCTGATGACTGCTTAGCCACACACGCTTTGGTATTTATGCTGGAAGGTCTTTCCCCCAGATGGAAGCAAACCATCGGATATCAACTAACCGGCAACTCTATCCATGATGCCAACTTTAAAGCTCATGTAGTTGACCTAATTACCGCCTGCGAGTCCATCGGAATTAATATTCATGTTGTTTTTTCTGACATGGGCACTGCGAATCAGGCACTTTGGAAATTATTTGGAATCACCGTAGGAAAGCACAGCAGGCCGCGAACCAGTTGCCCTCACCCCTGTGATTCACAGAGAAAGCTTTGGTTTATGGCTGACGTGCCACACTTGTTGAAAAATCTAAGAAATCATTTGACAAAAGGCCAACTCATTTACCTTCCCGACGAAATTGTGAAGAAACACGATTTGCCGACAAACTGCGTGAACGTCGAGTTTATAAAGGCCCTATTAAGGCATGACGAAAAGGATGACATCAAGCTCGCGCCGCACTTGAACGCGTCTGTTCTCGACCCGAATCATTATGATAAAATGAAAGTAGGCCCGGCTTTTTCTCTTTTTCATATCGACACGGCTTCTGGTTTGCGTCTGCTTGAGGAAACGACAAAAATTCCCAGAAATGTGCGTACTACCGCGTGGTACATAGAAACAATTTTTAGGTGGTTTCGCCTGACGACCTCACGAACGACAAACCTAGCTTTCAGCCATGCGGTTGAGGAGGCTTATCATGACAGTGTAGCATTTTTGCATGCCACAGCCGAAATGTTCTCTAAAATTGTTATTGGCAACCAAAACAAAGCGGTTTGGAAGCCTGTACAAACAGGCATCATTTTAGCCACAAGAACATCTCTGGAAGTTCAAGATGTTCTTCTCAGCAAATACAACTTTCAGTACGTCTTCCTAAGCAGATTAAGCCAAGATGGTCTCGAAAATTTGTTTTCCACCCTGCGTGCGAAAAATCCTGTCCCGCGACTGTATGAATTTAAATGCAGCTTGAGGAGCGCAACTCTAGCGCAATTCCTGAAGCCCAGCAAGCATGGTAGCTATTCTGCTGAAGAGGAGGGCTATTTGTTGATGAATTTGCGGGACACAAGAGAGGCAAAAATCATGACAAGCAACATTCAAGCCCCAGAAGACCTTGTAGATTTAAGTCCTGAAGTAGAGGAATCGATTGCCTACCTCGCGGGTTACGTTGTCTCCAGGATGACAAAGCGGATACATTGTGAATATTGTCATAATTCATTGGTTGATAATGGCATACCTTCAAAGTTGATAGAATTCAAAAATTTTTCTGAGCACCGTCAGTCTCTGTCTACTCCGGCTCAATGCGTGATTGAGGTCATCAAAGTTGCTGAAAACTTCTTCCGCAACAATAAAAAAGCACTGATACATAATTCTGTAAATGTGGCCGAGGTGCAGCAAAGCGTTACTCGAAACATTTCAGGGCAAACATGCTTTCCTTCTTGTCACAACGTGATTCCTAACATTGTTCAGATATTCTGCAATCTGCGAATGCAGATTCTTGTGAAAACTGAAGCGTCAAAAAGATTTCTTGCGGCTGAAAGTGCGAGATGCGCCAGCAAGAGTATTGGCATGCGTTCCGCAGTGTCAACCATCAGCTGAGGTGGCAGTAAGCAGTTGCGCAAGACGTAAATGGGGTGCAACTGCATCTGTAAAGTTTTGTACGTAACCTGAGCCTTAGGAGAGGGCGTAAAAGTCAAACGCCACAGTCGCTACCCACTGATATTGGTTAAGGCAGACTTTTGCAAGGTGTATGAAGCCAAGGTTACCAATATTCACTGCAGATATACTGCTATTTTCTAAGTATCAGTTGCGCGTTTTATCTGCTACAGTCAGATAGAGCTCCAAAAAGAAACCAGAAGGAGACCCTTCGGCAAATGACATCGACCAATCACCATGGCGGCGCGGTTAATCCTATTTCACACAGAAACCTACCAGCCACATGCGATGTCACGTTAGGGGATTAACCACGACGTCATAACAAATGGTTGACGCCGTTGGTTGGAAGGCATCCTTCGAGGATTGTTTGCTGCTTCGTTTTTAGGTTATTTTGCAAGCGAGGCCCGAACGCAAGGAATCACCAAAGCATCCGCGCATTGCAACTTCTCTGAAAATAGCGTCTGGACTAAAAACGTGCTAGTTCTTGCTCCTGCAGCGTCGCCTTTGTTAAAACAATTCCGCAGTTTTTAACAGACCAGCTTTTAGCGTAAGATCCCATTGTCCGTCAACTTTCAGTTGCATGAAATTGCTGTATACATGTACAAAGTGATGTTGATTTGAGCTATGACATACACCACTGTTGTATTTCCATGAGCATGTTTTTTTCTCAACTGTCATCAATACTGCATAGCACATTTCTGTACTAGAGTAGATGCTGAATATTATGTGATACTCCCCTCTGTTACGTGTATCTTGTCAATCGACGTTCTTGTGCGCGCGCAAAAATAAATCATCCTGCTGACCATGCTCTCATTTTCTGTAATGATACATTTTTTGTGATGCCTAATCAAAATACCAGCTTTATATCCCCTACTACATACTGGAACGAAATTTCGGCGTCAAGTATAATATTACATTATCGAGAGGCGTTTATCTTGCCCATAGATATAGAGTGCATTCTCTCATAGGTATATTCTTGAGCTTCCTTGACACTAGTTCCTAATAATTTTCGATGAATTGCGGTCGATGAATGGTTGTCCGCGCTTCTTAAGCGCATTGAAAGTGCGCAACTGTTTTATTCAGGGAACAGACTAGAATGAAAAAACCACTTTCACACTGATGAGACCAACATATGGATGGAAGATGCACTCATGACTCATTTATTGTAAGTGGGTGCACGCTAAATAAGACCTGCTGCACGCAAGTATGCACAAGCAAAGAGAAACATTTCGAAGCAGTTCATGTTAAACCTAGTTAGTGTTTTAGCTGTGTTGTTGTAAAGTTTATATTTAAGTTTGGCTAGCTAGCATAATGCGTTCACACTTGCCCTTAGTTTTCCATCTATAGTGGGAAGTTTGGATTAGCTGCATTTAAATAATTATCACTAATTAATTCGGGTCGATAACTTGCGCAGCTCATTTGCATTCAACCTAAGATTTCGAAAGGTATATGACTCGATGCTATAATGCCAAGGGTAGTTTTGATTGCATATAGCTAAGTAACGCTAATTAATAGGGATCGCTAACTGATTCAGAGCATTTGCATTCATTTTAAGCTATTCAATGGTGTATGACTTGATCGTATAGCTTAAAGTTTGGTTTAATACAAAATTAACTAATTTAACGCAGATTAATGCGGATCATTAACCAGCACAGTGCCACTACACTTGGCCTAAGGTTTCCAACGATATATGACTCGATGCTGCAGCGCAAATTTGGGTTTAACTGTAATTTACTAAATATCAATTAATTTGGCTTGGTAATTGGTCAAGATAAGTGTATAATTAACCAATTATCCAAACTAACGGTTGATGACGTGACATATACTATGCTTAGACAGATAGCTTGGCAGTAGCGAAATAGACCATGTCCCGCTTTGACCTCTGATCTTGAAGTTCAAAACACCAGCCTGGGTCGTTTGTTATCAACGAGAGAAAAGGGGGGGGGGGGGGGATGCACGCCCTTCTCAGCGCATACCCTCGAAGCCGGCGTGCGCCGAGCCGCGCGAGCGGAGAGCAATCGCTCCTGGCTCGGTCAGAGCGGCCTGGGAACTTTTGACCACCACTGTACGTGGCGGTGGGGAGAGTTAGTGATGTGGGCTGCATGCATTAGCGCTGACAATTGTAATGTGGCAGACACGCGGCACTGCTGCAACAGGCCGCAGCGTTCACCGGGTGACCAATGTCTCAGGATCAACTATAATTTAACCGCCATCTGGCAAGGTGGGCGCGTTGCGTACCCAGAGTGCGGAACGCACTCAACGTTACAGAGGCCAAGCCGCGTCTAGTTGCCCGATACACCACAGCTTTCGCTCTCTAACCAGGTTCAGCAGTAGTTGAACCGCAGCTAACTTTTTTTTTCTCTGGGATATCCCGATATGCAAGCTGTAGGGACATTATGAAGTAACAAATTTGAATGCGCTTCCACTCAAGAGCGCTAATTGCTGCGGCTACAAATTCCACGTTGCAAACTTGTGATTTCATGGTTTCATTGGTGAAACGATCGATTTTTATTCTGAATCGTGTGCTGTGAATATCGATTAACACGTAATTGACAGCACGTGCATTAGGCCCACACAAACAACTGTTGTTTGTGGTATTTAGACGATGCCTCGCCCCGTCCCCACACAATAAAAGAGAAAAATAAAGAGCGCGCCATCATGGCAATGATCCTAGCGATGTGAACTGGGCTAAATATGTGAGGATATACATTGCTAACATTCAAGGTTAAAAGACACTCACTCCGCTGAGATTTGCCAGTGACATCACGCATATCGTCCGAATTGCCGACCTCGATATATCTGCGAAGGAGCCGGTGTAGAATATGCGGCGGACGTTACGTGACGAGAGACCGCGTGTTATGCTCGACGCTCGTTACAGCCATTTCGGCTGTCTGTTGCGCGCTTGCGTCGCCTGCCCAGCGGAAGCAGACAAGCGCTGTTTGTGTGTGCGTGAGCGCCAGTTAGCGGCCCTACCAGCAGCAGACGCTACAGGCTGCAAAGCGGCTCGAACTGGTGAAGGTGGTCGGCGGCTAGCTCCAGACCGGCTGCCAGCAGAAAAGGCTAGAAGCTGTTTGCAGTAAAACGTGGCGTTGCTAAGCGTTGCCATGAAAGTTTCAGCGCTTTACGTGTACCCGCGTCATTGTTCGAAAGGGAAAAACAAAATGCCCGCTGAGTTCTTTTTCCTGGAGGGAAACGGAGTGAGTGGTGGTGGTGGTGGTTGTTGCTATGAAGTGGGGGAGGGGGATACTGGTCCCGACGTATGTTGGCCCTTTGGGCATCACTCTTGGGGACCAGGGGGGGGGTAGGGGATGTAGAGGGGATGGGAGGGGGAAAAGGCCGCCGCAGTTTCCGTGGACGCCCTAAGCCGTTCTGGAGTCGCACCGCCGCAGCAACGTCAGCGTCCAACAGGGAGGGGAGCTTTGGTGCACTGGGAGTGTGTGCAAGCACCGGGCGGGAGGGAGGGGGCCTCGGTGCTCTGGGAAAGTGTGCAAGCACCCGGCGGGGGGGGGGGGGGGGGGGAGAGGAGCCTCGGTGCACTGGGAAAGTGTGGAAGCACCGGGCAGGGGGGAATGAGCATCGGTCCACTCAGATCCGTCGCCTCGTGCTGGACGGGGCGAAGGTCTAAAGGAGGATGCTCAGGCCAGTCTCCTAGAGGAAGGAGAGGAGGACCCGATGCGCCAGGAGCTGGCTGCTAGCCGGGAAGAGGAGGTCGTGCTCCGTGGTAGACGGGAGACCGAGTGCCCGGTATCCCGACTCGAGTCGTCGCCTGGGGGAATCATGGGTAGGGCACGCCAGCAGGAGGTGGCCGAGCGTCCCCGTGTCCCCGCAGGAGGGGCAGGCAAGAGAGTGGGCCCTGCCACACGCGTACAACCGGAGGGCGTCCATGTGCAACCGATGCGGATGCGCAGGAGGAGGGTTGAGTCACAGTTGCTGCCGAGCGGGATCGGGGGAGGAGGAGATCTAGAGCGGAGGATTCCCGGAATACGGGAAGGCTCAACCCTGGCCTCGTGTCGCGCCTCGCCGAGATAGGCGCACGCGGGCGGCGACGAATAATCGCAATCCACGTCGCGTCGCGCCGCTTTTGTCTCATGCTACGGCTCGGCCGCTCATCATCTATAGGGTGTCTCGGGCGGCGCTCTGCATGAAGACAGTTTGTGAGTGACAGCAGCACCGAAACAGATAAGCCTCGAAGAAGGCCTTTCCGCGAAACTGGGTTTACCAGAGGTCGAAACAAGTCGTACCAGTGGGAAAGCGAGAGGGTTCGCTAAGCTCGCCGGCATAGAAAGCGAAATAATCTGGAATCATGATAATGGACAGTGTAAAGGCTTGTGAAATGTTGATAGAGATGGCATCTTCTTTCCCCAATCCATGATTGGTTGTGCATTGTTTTCCTCGAAGATTTATTGTGTGATTGTTCATGAAATTGCCTCATTGCTTTTGTCCCACCGAAGGCGAGGATATAGGGTTTAAAACAAGCTCTGTTGGCGGGACTAAGTGATGGTTTCATCGGTTCACAATACGAGTCAGAAAAATGTCAATAAGTTTCTCCTTGCTTGTATCTTTCTTTCTCTTTTTATTAATTGTTAATAAGGAGTTAGACTTTCCGGAAGTGGCCTCGAGCAACGTGATTGAGCAACAGCAAATCTGCAAAACGTGAAGCACACTGTAACTATCATCATCAAAATATTTTCCTCTACAACATCCGCAGTGAAAATTAACTATTGCCCTTCGAGGGACACGTGATCATGTCGAGAGATCCCTAACGAGGACATCGGCCTTCCCCGCGGCTTCCTGGGAATTCGGCGTGAGTCCTAGGCCGGCTGCAGGACCAGTGAATGTAGAAGGACCGTTGGGCGAAGATGACCCCGAGAAAGAGAGAGGACCCCAGGGGCACGGCGGATGAAGCAGAGACAACGCAAGCAGTGCCCCCGACGAGTGGGAGGCCGACTACGATACACTTCCCCCCAAAAAATCACGATCACCAAAATGAGCGCCGGATGCCGGGAAGAGAGGCAGACCTCGGGAGCGCCGAAGCAACGTGACCGCCATCCCAAGATGAGCGGACCGCAGTGAAGCCCCTACCTGCCAAGCCAACAATCAGCTTTCCTACAAGCCAGCAGTGAGCGGACCTCCCAGTTTCGCCTTTTGGCGGAGCTAATAATAAATATGTATTGCTGGGTTACCGTTTAGTTGGCTCATTCATTAAAAGGTAATTTTGCTCCCAGCACCGAACATTTAACCTTTTACCCAGAATAACAAATTGCATCATTCTTTGAAGGATGTTATGCCATGCATACAATGCAGCGATGGCGTAGAGGTAGAACATCCGCCTCGCGTGCAAGAGGACCGGGGTTCAAATCCTGGTGCCGCGCAATTCTCCACCGGGTTTAAAAAAAAAAATCCGCGTGTCGATGGAATTGCATAACCAGGCCTGGAGTGCGGCCTGATCTCGGTGACCAAAACCGACAACGCACTCCCTCACCAGAGCAGGATTTGGCCACCCTGGTGTAGTACTTGGCCACAACCTTCTATGATCAAACCAATTAACCCTCGGCCCTCAGTCCCCAGCGGCTGCAGAGCAACTGACCACGGCGGCGGTCAGACCTGTGACGCAGCGGAGGGTGCTAAGAATGTCTGGCTCCGGACAGGCCGCCATTGGAATCTGAACCTGGCAACGTTTAACGCTAGAACTTTAGCTAGTGAGGCTAGCCTAGCAGTGCTGTTGGAGGAACTAGCGGGAATTAAATGGGATGTGATAGGGCTTAGCGAAGTTAGGAGGACAGGTGAGGCGTATACAGTATTAAAGGACGGACACATACTGTGCTATCGCGGGTTAGAGGATAGACGAGAACTAGGTGTGGGTTTCCTCATTAATAAGGATATAGCTGGCAACGTAGAGGAGTTCTACAGTATTAACGAGAGGGTAGCAGCTATAGCAATTAGGCTGAATAGGAGGTACAAGCTGAAAGTGGTGCAGGCCTACGCACCCACATCCAGCCATGATGACCAGACCGTTGAAAGCTTCTATGAGGACGTAGAATCAGCAATGAATAAAGTAAAATCGCAGTACACTGTACTGATGGGCGACTTCAATGCGAAGGTGGGCAAGAAGCAGGCTGACGACCACGCGGTAGGTGACTATGGGATAGGCTCTAGAAATAGCAGGGGAGAGTTATTAGTCGAATTCGCGGATAGAAATAATTTACGGATCATGAATACCTTCTTCCGCAAACGAGAAAACAGGAAATGGACCTGGAAGAGCCCCAATGGTGAGATTAAAAATGAAATCGACTTCATACTATGCGCTAAACCTGGCATCATTCAGGATGTGGCCGTCCTCGGAAGGGTGCGTTGCAGCGACCATAGAATGGTAAGGTCTAGAATTAGCTTAGAGTTGAAGAGGGAACGGAAGAAGCTAGCGAAGAAGAAGACCATTAACGAGTTAGCCGTAAGAGGGAAAGCACAGGAGTTTAGGATAGCGCTGCAAAACAGATATTCGGCTTTAACTGAGGAAGATGATCTTGATGTTAATTCAATGCACGATAATCTGACATCAATAATTACGGAGTGCGCAGTAGAAGTAGGCGGCAGGACAGTTCGAAAAGATACCGGGAAGCTATCTCAGGTGACGAAAGATCTGATTAAGAAGCGCCAAAACATGAAGGCATCGAACACTACCGATAGAATAGAACTAACGGAGCTATCAAAGTTAATAAATAAGCGCAAGGTAGCCGACATAAGGAAGTTTAATATGGAGAGAATCGAGCATGCTATAAAGAACGGAGGTAGCCTAAAAACAGTGAAGAGGAAACTAGGCATAGGTAAAAACCAGATGTATGCATTAAGAGACAAGCAGGGCAATGTCATTAGCAATATGGATAAGATAGTTAACGTAGCCGAAGAGTTCTATAGAGACCTGTACAGTAGCCAATGTAATCAGAGCGCTAATGAGAAAGACAGCAGTGCACAGCAATGCGTCATCCCGCCAGTAACGCAAGATGAAGTAAAGAAAGCCTTAGAAGCAATGAAAAGGGGAAAAGCAGCTGGGGAGGATCAGGTAACAGCAGATCTGTTGAAGGATGGAGGGGACATCGTGCTAGAAAAACTAGCCACCCTGTATACGCAATGCCTTATGACCTCGACTGTACCAGAAGCTTGGAAGAATGCAAACATTATCTTAATTCATAAGAAGGGAGACGCCAAGGACTTGAAAAATTACAGGCCGATCAGCTTACTATCCGTTGCCTACAAAGTACTTACTAAGGTAATCGCTAATAGAGTCAGGGCAACGTTAGACTTTAATCAACCAAATGATCAGGCAGGCATTCGTAAAGGATATTCCACAATAGATCATATTCACGCTATCAATCAGGTGATGGAGAAATGCGCAGAATATAACCAACCTCTATATATAGCTTTCATTGATTACGAGAAAGCATTCGACTCAGTGGAAACCTCAGCAGTCATACAGGCATTGCGTAATCAGGGGGTAGAAGAGCCTTATGTCAAAATACTGGAAGATATATATAGCAACTGCACAGCTACTATAGTCCTCCATAAAGTCAGCAATAAAATTCCAATAAGAAAGGGCGTCAGGCAAGGAGACACGATCTCGCCAATGCTGTTCACCGCATGTTTGCAGGAGGTATTTCGAGGCCTGAATTGGGAACAGTTGGGAATAATAATAAATGGAGAATACCTAAATAATCTGCGATTTGCTGATGACATTGCCTTGCTGAGTCACTCAGGAGGTGAACTGCAAATCATGATCAACGAGTTAGACAGGCAGAGCAGATCGATGGGTCTAAAAATTAACATGCAGAAAACCAAGATAATGTTCAACAGCCTAGCAAGGGAACAACAGTTCACAATTGGCAGCGAGAGCCTAGAAATTGTGCCGGAATACGTCTACTTAGGGCAGGTAGTGACAGCTGATCCTGATCATGAGAGGGAGATAACTAGAAGGATAAGAATGGGGTGGAGCGCATATGGCAAATTCTCGCAGATCATGAGTGGCAGTTTACCAATCTCCCTCAAGAGGAAAGTGTACAACAGCATGATCTTACCGGTACTCACCTACGGGGCAGAAACGTGGAGGCTAACGAAAAGAGTTCAGCTTAAGTTAAGGACAACGCAGCGAGCCATGGAAAGAAAAATGATAGGTGTAACGTTAAGAGACCGGAAGCGGGCAGAGTGGTTGAGGGAACAAACACGGGTTAATGACATCCTAGTCGAAATCAAGAGAAAGAAATGGGCTTGGGCAGGGCATGTAATGCGAAGGCAGGATAACCGCTGGTCTTTAAGGGTAACAGAGTGGGTTCCAAGAGAAAGTAAGCGTAGCAGGGGGCGGCAGAAGGTTAGGTGGGCGGATAAGATTAAGAAGTTTGCAGGCAAAGGGTGGATGCAGCTGGCAAAGGATAGGGTTAATTGGAGAGACATGGGAGAGGCCTTTGCCCTGCAGTGGGTGTAGTAAGGCTGATGATGATGATGCCATGCATAATGAATGCAGTGAGAAGTTAACTGGTATACTCGTATGCAGAAATAATTTGCTCTACCCTATGGACTCGGTATTTGTTTGGCTGGCTTGAGCACAATTGTTGTTCTCAAAGAAAAAAATTCTGCTGTGTGGCACGCCTCACTGTTTCGTGACACCGAACCTATCTTCCCGTGGACCTAGTTACAGGTCATTTGATGTGATTGGAAAGGAAAAGGTAGTGGAGTGAATTTGTTGCAGCTTTCTGTGGAAAGTTTTTCTTTTCGCCTTTGTATGCGTTTGAACATGGATAAAGAATTCAGTTCGATCCGAGTAAAAATACGAGAATGCGGCAGGTATAACAGAACGATTTTGTTGCAGGAAACTTTCACAACTTGAAGTAACTAAACTACTTGTTAAAAAATTCGGTTTTCTTCCGTTTATTTTTACGAGGCAGATTAGATGAGAGCGCACTATGTCAGCATTCTTTCGCTAAGTATCCACTAAGTATCCTCTCTTTTTCTCTCTCTCCCCCTCTGTGTGTGTGTGTGTGTGTGTGTGCGTGTGTGTGCGCGCGTGTGTGCGCGCGTGTGTGCGCGCGTGCGTGCGTGCGTGTGTGTGTGCGTGTGTGTGTGTGTGTGCGTGCGTTTGTGTGTGTGTGCGTGTGTGTGTGTGTGTGTGTGTGTGCGTGTGTGAAGGAAAAAAGTGCGAGGTGGTGACGTTCTAAAGCAACGACTACAGCCAGCGCCATTTATTCGCGGAGGGGGCGAGCGATGCAGCTCGCCTGCATAGGCGATGTATAGACTGCGAAAACTGATCGTGGGTGCCGGGTTGCAGTGTTTATTACCTCTCCTCCTCTCCTCTCTCCCTGTTGCTCACCTCTTTCAGTTTATTTCTCCATCCTGCTTGCTATCCTTTAGTTCCTCTCCGCAGCTCAGGAGCTTCAATATCGATGGCAGATGCCGGGGCTAGCAAAAATCTCTTCCCTCCTTTCTATTACTATTTAATAAAACTACTACTGCTATTACTACTCCCGGGTTTCAGAGACAACACCTGTACGCGCCAGCTGCCGCATAGACACGCGAGCCTTAGAGGCGCAATCGAGGTAATAAAACACTACACCCCGCACCCCGAATAACCCAGCAACTTCAATAACTCTGCTCTTGGGAGTAGTTGGGGCATGATAATACAGTTGATCGATGTGCTCAAAACATTAGACGATCCACGTACGCGAGAGAAACACAAGGACAGGTGCATAACTAACAACTGTGTGCGTGTGTTTTGCGCACATCGATCATCTGTATTATAACCCAGCAAGAACGGTCGCTTTCTTAACTCCGCTCATTCTGCGCCAGAACCTGCGCACAACGTTGTGATGCATCACCCCAGCAACAAAAGTTCACGTGCTCTAATGTGTGGTAGACTACACTTCAATTAGCAGTGATGTCATTTTGTTGCAAAATATGCAAATTGCAACAAGTGCAGATGTTGTCATTACTTGCAGGGCACGGTGGTCTGGGTGCGAAGATCCGCAGGAACAGAGTGGTACTCTACAGGCTCCCATTACCTGGCGATCGCCTGCCGATGCCAGGGGCTGACACCGTCGATTCGTGTCGCTGTCGTTATGGTGTCCACATTTCGACAGGTGCGATGGGCAGACAAGCTTGATGGCCACCGAGCCAAGATTGCTTCTTTTTTTCTGGAGTGGCACCAGATAATTCTTGCATGGCGGGAAGGGGGGGGGGAGACCACTGTGGCGAAGGAATTTAGATTCTTTGAATCCACGGCGTGAGGTTTAATGGTGCACTGTGTAAATTGCGGAGCCCCAATAAGGCTGCATATATCTGCATAAACTGTTTATTGCAGTTGTACAGCACACTTGAGTTTCTGCGTTTCGCCTCAACTGGACCCACGTCCTTGGGTTTAGGAGTCAACCGCCGTTACCCCTGAGCCACCGTGGCGGATAACGAACTGATTCACTGATCGCGTGCCCCGTTGCCACTCCGCGCAGTTTTACGCGTCCCTTTGCGCAGAGTGAGTTTACTGCTACGAATGCATTCTCACAAGAGTGAGCAACGCTGCTGCGAGGAAGTTCACGATCCGGATGCAAAAAAGGTTCCTTTCTGTTTAGATGACTTAATCAGACTCATTCCTCGTGTCACCCTGCCGTATCTACATCTGGGCCACGATGCAGGCCGTAGTAGGGGCTGTATACGTAACTAGGATTTATTTTGAGGGAAGGGGAGTGCCGAACAAGAGCACTGCCAGAAGAGTGGTGTGTGCGGGAAGATCTCGATTTCGGCATGGGGTGAGGGGTGGGGCGCGAAGGGGGGGGGGGGGGGCGTTGCTACACCTTGCGTCGAAGTGGAGGGCATAACATAGCGCATGCTGAGGTTCTGAACACGCACCGTAATTTCAGCACAAAAGTAGCTAAGCGACTCAGATTGGACTCGCGATCTCGTGCTCAGTAGCAACACGCCCACACAGCCACTGCAGCGAGTCGGCAGTGTTTTATTCCATTCCGCATAGCGCGACAAACAGCGTGACGCCACAAAGAAGACTGCCCCTAAGTGCGTGCAGATTAAAAAAAATTCAGATGTGCCAGCATGGGTAAGTTTAGACGGATTTGGTTCAAGATGCATGTGAAATATTGGGCACGAAAAAGTAGAAACTGCTTCGCTCACCGGCAACGCGGACCTCTACCCATTGGTGCTCATTTTAGTTCTGCGAGTTGCATCCATTACAGCTCGTTCGGCGCTTGTGCGGCTATCTCGCTTGCACGGCCAACCTCAGTTTCAGACGGGCACGATAGGCGCGATAATCGTGGCATCGTGCGGTCATGGCTCGGCGGACTGAATGACATGAGCGCAAAATCGCAAGCAAAGACATCTTCGCCCACGGATGGCACGCATCAAGCTCGACGTGGGAAGGCGGATAGTAAGGCGACGCACGAGAATCGAGCAAAATTAAGCAAAAAAAAACAAGAAGCGCTTGCGAATCGCACCTCGAAGTCATCTCGATCGCTGGCAGCGAAGGGGAAAAAAAACGCTCTCCACTGGGAACGTGGTCATGGCACGAGGTGATAAGGGAGCACGATATCTTTAATTTTTCCTTCTTGAAAGGGCGGTTAACCACATCGTGGAGCTGCGCTGCGGGTGACCTTTTGCCTCTAGAAGAACCCGTGCCTCTGGAAGAACGACTCGAGGAGCTTCAAGAACCTCCGGCTCTAGCGCCGCCTCTGGGACCGATTTTCCGGCCACCTCCAGAAGCGCTTTCCCATGCTAGGACCGTTCACTCTCGGTAAGTTTTGCCATGGCGTTCTTTTTCCAGCGACCTCTTTCTACGACCACTTAACGTGCACGACGCGATAGGATGAATTCATTGTTGGTTAATGCTCGCAATATGCACCTTCGCATTCACTTGGTCACGGAGACAATTTTGGAAACCTCGGTGGTAGTTGCTGACGCATCGAGGAGCGGTAGCCTTTGGGGCTTTGCGTGGCACGCCATCTGGCAAAAGTGTTGACTGTGTCTTTCTAGTAACTCTCCTGGGAGGTGTAGCCTGTTTAAGCGAACCAGTTGCGTCCACCATGCGTCCTCCGAGATTCCGGCAAGGCCCCGCATTTCATGCAGTTTGTTGCACATGCATTCCAAGTGTCATCAAACAGCGCGTGGCCCTCATACGGAGGGGCCAACTTAAACGCGTGAGGACCCTTCACCATCGATTGGCTAATGTAACAGCAGCACACGAAAGCCTGCGTCCTCGCCTTGGTTCCTAACCGCGTTTTTCTCCTTCTATTTTCTTCCGTTTAAGCCTACAGCGCATTTTGTTTCACATTCTGACCCTTGCTACTTATTATATGCCCTCTACTGATGTCCTTGTGCTCCAGATAACCTGCGGTACGTGTACAGCATCAAGCGGCGCCACTACCACGATGAACTGAAGGACAAGACTGCGCGCACAAAGTCCGGAGAACTGGAATACACGGGCCGGTGGAAGTTCTTCGACTGTCTCAGTTTCCTGTGCGTTCACTCGGAGCCTTTCCGTGCCGCCGTCGCCAGCCCTATGCTGCACTTCGAAGAAGAGCAGCTGGTGAGTCATTCCTCTCGCGTCCACGTCGTGTCACGCGCACCGGTATATCTGCGTACCGGCCTCACAGTCTCGCTGTGGCTGTGGCCCATTTTCCCTTTTCCCTCGCAGAAACGATACCCCTGCTGAGGAGTATAGAACTGCGCAACACGTAAAGTGAGACAACATGCGCGCTTTGGCACTCGGCAGAGTGTCGTGCTAGTCAGTGCCACACTTCCGGACTTCTGGAAACGATTTTATGGCGTCGCATTCAAACGCATCTCCGCGCTGTGCTTCGTCGCGATTCAAGTGAACTGGGGACTCTCTCTTTCGAAAGATGCCCGTATTTCGTGCAGCCACTTCAGGAGAACCCCCTGAGTTCTACATGCCCGACGTGGAGATGTAGTAAGTCTGTTAGACGAATGCAATTTAGGTTTAAAACGCGCGTGATGATATGGATCGTGCGGAGGCAAAGACGAAGCGGAGCGTGTGCACGTGTTCGTGCGGATGGGGCCTCGTCGTGTGTTCGCCGCGAGCTAGCGCATGCGATCGCGCGAGCACGTTCGTCTCAGTTCAGTGTTTGCTTCTCGCTGCGGTTACGAGCGTTGCGGTGGTGGAACGTGGTATGGCCGCCGATAAACAAACCCGTATTACAGCGCCGCGCCGCTAGCCAGCGTCCTACCAACCATGTCGCTCCGCACATGAATGTAAGGGCTTTCTTGTTTGGCATTTCGGACGCCTCTTAGATCTAGCTTCCATGTTCCTCAGTGTCGCGCTATTTCGCGTCGTCTCGATAAATATTTGCTTTGATGTGTGAAGGCGGTATCTCAGTCGAAGGCTCTTAAGCGGACCTGGGCCCACGATTACCTGCTCCTTGCACGAGAATATCTTCTACGATATTCCAGTGCACTCACACAAATGTACACAAAGTAGAGGACGACACGGAATGCGCAATAATAATAATAATTAATAATAATGATTGCTTTTTTGGGGAAGAAAATGGCGCAGTATCTGTCTCATACATCTTTGGACACCTGAACCGCGCCGTAAGGGAAGGGATAAAGGAGGGAGTGAAAGAAGAAAGGAAGAGAGAGGTGCCGTAGTGGAGGGCGTCAGAATAATTTTGACCACCCGGGGATCTTTAACGTGCACTGACATCGCACAGCAAACGGGCGCCTTACCGTTTTTTATCCATAAAAACGCAGCCGCCGCGGTCGGGTTCGAACCCGGGAATGCGCAATAGACGATCACATTTAAGCAAAGTGTCTCGGAGGTATGCTTGCAGGTCATCTACATCTCTACATGACAATGCGACAGCTCCAGGCACTCTCTTATAGTACAGCATTGGCGTCTATTTTCAGGTCTCCGGCCGCGATCTGCGAGGCGGCTGTTTCTTGAAGCATGTTGAAGTCCTGGTTTACTTACGTGCTCTTCTTTTTTTTCTGCGACCGTGACGTCAGAAGGGTTTGTCTCTAGCGTCTTCTTGAAGGTTTGGTTTGTGCCCACGGCTTGAGCAGATGGTCCCGACGCTATGGCTCACCTCACTGTCTGCAGATCGAGCTAGAAGAAGAGAGTGACGGGACACTTTTGGACGACGGTGACACC
Organism: Amblyomma americanum; assembly: GCF_052857255.1. NCBI lineage: Eukaryota > Metazoa > Arthropoda > Arachnida > Ixodida > Ixodidae > Amblyomma > Amblyomma americanum. The sequence goes on along the minus strand of NC_135497.1, from coordinate 21,190,079 downwards.
AGCGTCGTGGAGGCGGAGGAGTCTAGTATATTGCCGGACAGCATCTTGCCTACTGCCGACGCGTTGCGGGTGGCGGCCAAGGACGAGCCTCCAGCCACACCCAGCACGAGCCTGGAGTACGCCCTCTCCACCTTTCCACCGCCTCTCAAGAATGCGCGCGCTTCCTCATCCGCCGTCGCCGCGCCGGCCTCCAGCTTGGCTGTTCAGCTGCTGATTCAGACGCCCTCGGATTCGTGCAGCAGCAGTGTCGTGCCGCGCGTGGAGAACGTGCAGTCGCTGAGCTCCCCTGTTGTCGGCTACTACGACGAGTGCGACCAGTTCGGCAACATAGTCGCGAACTACATGTGACGCCTCTCGGAGGAGGACCGGCTTGAATTCCACTGCCACATCATGGGCTGTACCAAGGACTTCTTCAAGTGTTTTTCACATTTCGGCGTGAAACGGCGCCTGTGAATGCTGCAAATTCAGGACAAGATGGCCGCGAAGATCGTAATCTTTTCCATCACGGGCACTCTTGTGATCATTTTTTTTTCAGAACATTTCCTTTAATACAGTCAAGTTCGTAGCTTCATCTCTTTGCTTTCACCCGATTGATAAGGATCACACAGGTGCGTCGCTCTGGACGAAGTGTGTGTTGGCTACGCCGCTCTACGGTGAAAACAAGTACTGTAAGCTCAGCTAGCGTGGTCAAGCATCTGCAGCGTTAAGATGCATTCATAACGTTGCCAGTTTCAGCCTCATGACCAGCGAAAGTCTGTGTGTGCGTTCCTTTCATGCAAACCGCTACTATGTTTTTTTTCCCGCAATGCGAATAAGTGTATGTACAGTAGGTGTTGTGTGGTGTCAATAAACAAGTAGTACCCGTTTGTGACCATCCAGACAGTTGGTCTCCTCACTTTGCGGCAGCGCTACACTTGCTGTGCCCATCGCAAACTTGGCTAGCGCACTATTGATAATGGAGCACTTAGCCCTCTTAACCGAGAGTGGAATCAGATGGAGCTTATCTCATAACTATGACCTCAAGACGTGGCCGTCAATTATATTCTAATCGAGAAAGCTTTTTCTAAAGCATATAGATTTTAAATATATCTGGCGGATGGTGTATTATGACACTATAGGCAAGCAGTTGTGGGAGAAACCATTATAATTTATTGAAATCAATACGCGTAACATGTATGAATATTCACGCATTATTCTGTTGCTAGCTTGTGCCGTGATGAAACACGCGAATTAGAAGCTTGTGGAGAACCTGTTTTCCCCCTCCGTTTCGATGCGGCCCATCTTCATCGTCGGCCGTCGGGACGGACAGCCCCCGGCTGGGCGAGGAGGGAAGTCTCCCTCATGGGGGAAAGGGAACGGCGACGGGAGCGCCACCTCGTAGGTTACGCGGAATTCTGCGGAACCGGAGAGAAGCCCTTCGGGATCCGGCCAGCGTCGTGAGCGGTTGGAGCCGCACGCTCTCGTCACCTTCCGCGGCAAGCACACGGGGATCCGTTGTGCCTTGCCGCTGGACTTCTGGTTCCAGGCAACGAAGCGAGCGCAGCAAACGCGCGCTCTGGTCGCCTTCCCCGGCAAATGCTAGGGAATGGCTTTGCCTCAAGAATGCGGCGCGCACGGGAGAACCCGGCCGCCATTATCGGCGCATACAAACGTTCGCCGCCGATACCTCCGAAGTCGCGCCCCTGTCCCAGCCGGTAAGTCGGAAGTCCTTCTTACGTAGCCTTCTATTTCCAAGGAATGCCTCGTTGATATTTTGTAGCTAGCTGGCCCGCTCTGTGTATTAATTGCAAGTGTAATAAATAGCATATGAGTGTTAACGCTGTGTCGTCCCTTCCCTTTGTCCCTCGAGCACGAACCCCTCCGCGGTTAGCGAGCGGGAACGCTGCATCCGCGGAGTGGGAGTGCGGGCGGGGCGAAAGGCTTTGTTTCCCCATATTTCCACAATGGCGTCCCAACGTGTGGCAAGCTCTTGGGACGAGGGACGGCAGTCAGTTCGGTTCGTGGAATGCCCGCCCGGATTTGGAACAGCGTTAGGCCTGAACCGAATTCGGAGTTGCTAGCAAGGTGAAGATGCTTTCTTGACAGCGAGATGAGCGTAATAGCAGCATGGGAGGATTGCCGTGCATGCTAAGCTTTTGATGAGCACTTCATCGGTACACCTGTGGAAGGTGAACCTACGAGGTCCGCTCATGGAGAGCGAGACCGAGACGTCCACGGAGAACAGCAAGCCAGAAGCGAGTGAATGCGGAAGCCTGGAGGGTCGCCCGATTTTTCTTGTACATAGTTGTAAATATTCTCTGTTCTGTCTCTTTGGCTCTGGGAGCCGGGTGACGTAGTCAGCTGTTTTGGATTGCAGTCGTGATTACAGGAAAAGCACCGGGGCGCTGCGGCACCGCGGGAAGCGGTAGGTGCCGTTCGCGTTAGGGTCACCGTGGCAGAAACGTATCTCCTCGTGGCGTTGTGTTCTAGCTGTTGTCCTTGGCCCTTTGTTGGCACCCGGAAGTGTAAGAGCGAGTAGGCCTAAGGCTCTTCGGGAGCTGCCTGTCGTTTTTGGGAGGACACAGTCGTACCGGGGCACAAGCACGCGCAAACGGGCTTGCTTGTTGTATATTTAACCTCGCTAGAGCCGAGAGGTCTCGCTCAACTACAGAAAGCTGGCTTTGTTCGAACGAACTTAATTTTTTGGGCTGCGAAGAGAATTTATAATTTCGCGGAACCAGAGACGCTAACGCAGCTCAAGTGAGCTTAACATCACCATGCCGGAAAGCGAACCGCGAATGTGCTTCGTCCGAAGAGAGCCAGCTACGTTCAAATGAACCGAGCGTTTGGGCGGTGCCGGATAGGATTGTTTGGCACTTGCATTACTCCGCATTTTACCAAATGGTGAGTTTGCGCGGTCTCCATTGTTTTTGCTGCAAACTTTTGGAGATCCTAGGAGCGATATGCAGAGTTGAAGAGAAGCTGCCCCGGCCTGCTGTCCATTGTATGGGTCTCTGCCTGCTGCCTTGCGGCCATGAGTCATCGAGCTGCAGAGTCTCCGGCGAGCAGTTTGCAGCGGCTACGAGAGGAGGGGCCAGCCCCTCTACCTTCCAACAAAGGACGGGTGCCCGGTGACCTTGCTGCTCATCGGATGACCCCGGCACCCCGCCTGTACGAGCTGTCTTGCAGTCATCATCGCAACGCTCGTGGCCCCTTCGTCGATGGCATCCATGGACGGGTTCAACCGTAGGCCGACATTTAAGGAGGGAGGGATGTGTTCCCCCCTCCGTTTCGATGCGGCCCATCTTCATCGTCGGCCGTCGGGACGGACAGCCCCCGGCTGGGCGAGGAGGGAAGTCTCCCTCATGGGGGAAAGGGAACGGCGACGGGAGCGCCCCCTCGTAGGTTACGCGGAATTCTGCGGAACCGGAGAGAGGCTCTTCGGGATCCGGCCAGCGTGGTGAGCGGTTGGAGCCGCACGCTCTCGTCACCTTCCGCGGCAGGCGCACGGGGATCCGTTGTGCCTTGCCGCTGGACTTCTGGTTCCAGGCAGCGAAGCGAGCGCAGCAAACGCGCGCTCTGACCGCCTTCCCCAGCAAATGCTAGGGAATGGCTTTGCCCCAAGAATGCAGCGCGCACGGGAAAACCCGGCCGCCATTATCGGCGCATACAAACGTTCGCCGCCGATACCTCCGAAGTCGCGCCCCTGCCCCAGCCGGTAAGTCGGAAGTCCTTCTTACGTAGCCTTCTATTTCCGAGGAATGCCTCGTTGATGTTTTGTAGCTAGCTGGCCCACTCTGTGTATTAATTGCAAGTGTAATAAATAGCATATGAGTGTTAACGCTGTGTCGTCCCTTCCCTTTGTCCCTCGAGCACGAACCCCTCCGCGGTTAGCGAGCGGGAACGCTGCATCCGCGGAGTGGGAGTGCGGGCGGGGCGAAAGGCTTTGTTTCCCCCGTATTTCCACAAGCTTAGTCGCTTGCCTACAACCCCTCGCCCGAACTCATAGCTAGGGGTTGTGCTTTCGCTAAGTTTGGGAATTCGGTGGAGTTTTTTTGGCGTTTATTTCAGAACGCAGCTTACGGTCGTGTGCTGTATAAAGGCACTTATAGTCCATTTTGCCCTTGTATTAAGCTCGAGCATTCGATTTGCAAGTAATTAATACACAACCGTATTTACAACTGTGCTTGTAGACGGGAACGCTACGCCATTAAAAAATTAGCAAGTAAATGGTGGAACCGTGAAACAAAAAAAAAGTGGAGGTTGTATGGAACAAAGTGTGTTGCTTCGTCTTCGTTGGGTTATAGAGCTACTGGACGGGGCATCACGTGGTTTGCGCACTGACAACCGCGATGGACGTGCCGCTTAACCGTCGTGATATCCAGATTATATTTTTCATGACAATTATGATTGGTCTGGCGTCAGTGTCTTTACATGCGAGAGAGGAACCAACTTCAGTAGCTGGCCTAGGCATGCGATGACAATGAGCAGCGCTACGCTAGCAGACGACGTCTGGCGAGGACGTTAAGCCTCCCGCTCTGCAGAGAGGCGCAGCGGAGCAATACTTGAAAACGCACAACTGCGCCACTTAATCCACCGGTATACCTCCATGCCACAACGCCCCTGTCTCGCGTAATTTTTTTCTTTATTTCTCGCACTCAGCAGCCAGTTAGCTGTGGCGTGCATGACGTGGACAGTGGCCTTTATCGGTCGGAACTGAAAAGTCCAATGCTTGCTCATAACTCATCAGAATTATGCTATGACTGGGCGTCCAGTCAACCATTTCCATTTACTTCGACTCCTAGCGACCGTCCTCTGCACCGCCACCGAGAGTAATTTTATTAATGATCGGATCAAGCTCTCAATGTATCGCGCCTGGTTGACCAGCTCATTTTCCATCTGCGCCGATGTGATATATTTTGAGAGCACGGACTACTCGTTCACGCCGTCTGCGACACTGGGCTTCTCGGACTGCTTTACTCGAGCTCTGCAGCCTGACCGTGACAGTGGGGTATGATGAACCCATTCGGTCAGATGAGCGCTCGTTGCACGGGCATCTTACGAGCGCGCGCGGCAGGTTTGGCTCTTTGTGAGACGCGCAAATTAACACTTTTCGCTGTACTCGAGCAGTGGCACCTGCAAACATGCGTGGTATAGCCCTAGAATCAGCTGTCAACTTGAGCTTGTTGTGACTTGTAGGTGCGTTTGCTGTTTATTACGCAAAAAGGAAAGGATAGCGGCCGTCCCGCGCATAGTTGAGGTGAACAACGTTGGCCGGCCGGAGAGGAGGGGGAAAGATAAGGAGAGTGACAAAAAAGATCTTGAGTGCAGGGTTTCCAGCTAACTGTGCACGGCTGCCTCCCCCGCTATCGTCAGGAGGTTAGTAGTGCGCAAAAAGTGTTTTCGCTCAATCTTTTTTTAAATGGTTTTCTTCGTCCCATAAAGTGACTCAGGCTATGAGAGACGCCGTAGTGGAAAGCTCCGAATTATTTCGACCGCCTGTGGCTCTTAAACGTGCACTGACATCGCACATCAACTTTTCGCTCCGTTGACTGGAAGGCACACTCACGCACTCAGTCAAATAGATGTGAAATTGCATATGCCTTATCTTGTGATTTTGTCTCGGCGCCATACGGGCAGCTGACCTAAGATGTTCTACAATTTAAAAAAATAGGCTTTTTGAGTTAGAAACGTGCTCTTTCGGCATTCTCAGCGATGTAGCGCATCAGAATACACCTTAAACGTGCTAACTAGTAGCTGGTTAAGCAATATTGACTAGTTAACTTTTTGACTATTTCTTAATTATTGAGAAGCGTGTAGCCCATGAAAGTAGTATCCATATCAGTATTTAGAATTACGAAGATGCAGTTACCATCAGCGCTGCGTCTCCGCAAGTTCTGGCTCCATTGCGCCAAAAATACATGCGCTTTTGAGACTCTTGTAGGTGAAGCATTCTCTCGCAGTGCACTTCACTCGTCGAAGCCAACACGTTTTCGAATTCTAAAAACTGGTATGGATATTACTTACGGTGGACTACACGCCTCTCAATAAGTAAGGAGACTATAACAGTAGTAGTTAAAAAGTCAACGATTCAATATTAGTTAACCAGGCTACTAGTTGGTATATCCTTTGTCGAGCTGACTTCCTCTGTTCGCAAATGAGCGTCCCTCGATGGACTTCGGTTTGCGCATGCCAAGAGTCGGAAACTGGAGTCAGTGCAGAGTTCGCATCGCTGAACGGTGGCACTGTTACGATCTCGTCGCCACTAGCGCTCAAGCTGCCAGAGGTTACGTCAGTAGCCGGCTCGTCGCTTCCCCGAGAGTTGTGCTGCAGTCGTTGTTTGGCTGCTTTTCAGAGTGGTCGTACCCTCTGCAGCTCAAGGTGATGTTCCCGCGAGAGGTTTCGCGATTGAGATCGCGTGAGGGCAAGCCTGTCACGCTGGAAAAAGCACACCTTGCCTTGATCTTTAGAATCTTCTCTGAGCGATTCGAGAAGAGGTAGAGAAAATGCACGGGGGGGGGGGGGGGAGCAAACTCGCTAGCTTCGGCAGTAAGCTTACCAAGGGCACCTTCGATAACTACCTTCCCATCGGCAAACCAACGCTTGCTCCTTGAAATCTTTCCTGATCCACGCGCATTCTCCGGCAAAAAGCTTTGGGGAAACGAAAGACGGATGAACAACGACTATTGCTGCTGCCGAATTGCGAAGCGCTCTGCATAACGTTGACAATAATCCCTTCCATACATACGGTTCCAGGAGCCGGATGCTTCTGGCGATTTCCTGAACTATCTCGAATGGAACCTTTTGTGTGCACTTTGTCGCCATATGACCTCCTTTTTACATTTGTAAATACACGTGAGGCATCCGCACGCTCTTGGGAGCATCGTCCGATTTCTGTGGCTCATTTTGCCCTCCCGCGCTGTCTCAATCGTAGGAAACGCATCATTACTAAAATCGTGATGTCGGAAACGGTTGCCTTTTGTCAAGCTTCTTCGGAATAGCGTATTGCCCCCCCCCCCCCTCTTTTTTTTTTGATGCGCGCTGCGCGGCTGGGTAAGTTCTCGTGAATGTAGTACTCCTCAGCTATATCTGCTGCAGTGTCATAGTTAACTTCTGTTAGTTTATCCTTCTGCTAGAGTCTTACATCATCTAGGATGCACCGGTTGGATTATTCTAATACTACTATCTTATTTATGTTGCCATAAACTTCTTCGAACTTGAGCAGTTCAACTAAATTGGCTTTCAGCTTGTGCGCAAAGTATATGTGCGACTCACTGCTTTTCTTCTGTGCCGGAAAACCTTGGCTAACAACCGTGACGCCGGCGCGCGCGCCCCGCCAGGAATGAGGGGGCAGTCTGACAGCACCGGCAGCGTTATGTTCAGCGACTACTACGGCACTTTTTTGGTGTAGGTGGGCAAAACTTCCAGTTTGTTGTGCTGTCATGTCTTATTTTCATGTTTATTAAACTTTGTGTTTGTTTATATGTTTTACTTTGCACTGTTGAAAGGTACGCGTACTTGTTATTGTACTACAAGACCTCAACTGATATGATTAGCTTTATAAAGTTGTACACACCGGGAGTTATCGACTGCATTAGAAAAGTTTGCGCGCAGTCTGTTGCAGTAATGCTGACAATGCTCATGAGCAGAGGTCTGTCAATGAACGACTTTTGTTGGGACAGGATTCCTTTAGGTTACACTAAAAGGTGCGCTAGCACTGCGGTTCTCGCTCTGTTTTCGGCTCGCGGTCAAGGCTCATCTTTCAAGGTTAACCAGGCGTCTGTCAAAGCCGAAATTTTAGAATAGGGGCCTTAATGCTGGCGCACTAAAACCGGACGGGGCACTTAAACTCCGCCTTACGGGTATGACGCGGTATCGCTAATGGCTGGAGGCCCATATATGCGGAATTTGTCATTCTTTTCTTGACAGGCATAAATCGCTGGTAGTCCTCATACCAGTATTCGCTCAGTGAGGCAGCGATCAAGCGATGCGCCTGAGCCCTGCGATGGCAGGTGCTGCCACTGCATGGTGGTGCTTGTGAGACCTAGGTTGTTCTTCCCGAAGCAACCGTTCACGACTAATCATTAATTGAACTGGCAACTACGACGGTGGGCAGTTTGCTCACAGTCCGGACGGCATGCTGTGATGACGTCACAGGGTCACATAACCTAGACCTAGGCGGGTGGCACCCAGCCACTCAGGTTTTCAATGTCGCAGAGAGACCGCACAGACAAAGGCTAAGCGGCTGAGTTGGAGCTATAGTCCTTGCGTACGTCCTTTCAGAAGGCATTTGTTGCTCATAATTTCCTTGTTACGCGCCTACAGTCTTAATGATAGTGTTATTGTTTTGATTTCCGAGCACCTGTCCTTACGGCAGCAATGTGTAGTCGTTGGTGGTCGCTCTTTGAACTATGGTCCTGTCACTTCTGGCGTCTCCCATGGTACTGGGTCTGCTTCATTTTTTTGTATATAAATCATATTGCTGCTAATTTACTTCCGCATTCAGACTGTCTACGGACGACTGTGACATTTACAGCGTTACATACCGTACACATGATATGCAAAGCCTGCAAGATTATATCGATAAGATAGCTGTCTGGTGTGCTGATGGGGACATGGCTTGAAATGATAACATATGTGTACACGTCATCTCTTCGAGGAAGTGCTCTTAGCTGTCTTACACATATACTATCAACTATGTGGCTTCGAAAAACGCGTAAAATTTTATGCACTTGAGCGTTTTTCTTACTGATGACCTCATGTATATAGGTTGTCAAAGCCTGTTGAATACATTGTGAAGAGAGCTGCTGGTGTCTTCTTAAACGAAAACTTCAGCCATTCTCCCAAACACCTCAAAGAAGAATTGTTTTGGTTTGGTTTGGTTTATAGCGGTTTTACGTCCCAAAGCGACTCAGGCTATGAGAGACGCCGTAGTGAAGGGCTCCGGAAATTTCGACCACCTGGGGTTCTTTAATGTGCACTGACATCGCACAGCACACGGGCCACTAGAATTTCGCCTCCATCGAAATTCAACCGCCGCGGCCGGGATCGAACCCGCGTCTTTCGGGCCGGCAGCCGAGCGAGAAATATGTTTTACTCGCGTCCACACGATACATGAATATGCATCTGCCTGTTGGGACCCATGCATGCAAGAGCTTGTAGACAAGAGGGAAAAGATTCAGAATGGGGCAGTCTGTATTGTTCTCGTTAATTACAACCGGGCACATAGCATGTCGGAAAGCGAAACCAATCTTCAATGGTCCAAACCTTAACACTCGGAAAAAGAAATCTGAGATTGAAATTTTTGCACAAGATTTAATATTTTAATGGTATAGAAAAAGAAAAAATATCTAAAGCCGCCGTCCTCAGTTTCAGAAAGAAGGAACTGCAATTTGAAACTACGAAGTTCCTTTTAAATGTGATGTTCTTTGTTATTCTTTCCTTGTGCGATCAGCCCATGAATGGAATGCTTAGCCGCCACATATTGTTCACGTTGTATCAAATGAACCCTTTTTTCACCTGTAAAGTGCATGATTTGTTGTTTTGCGAATGTGGAAGTGACACCCCTGCTGTAATGCCTATCGACGATGCTGGTACCAAGTGAGTTAAATGTATAAAGAATTGCAGCGTTTGTCAGAAATCTCATGTGAGTGCAAGCAGATTGGGGGTGCACAGCCACCTCTATAGAATTGTTAGGGAGGGGGAGGGGGGGGGCGACCGCTTCCCTGTTTCGGAGTCCTTGGCTGTGCTGGACGTCACGGAGCGGGCCGAAAAACAGCTGGACTCATTGCTTTAGTATGGGGTGCAACTGCATTTGGAGAAATTCGCTAGGACGGAAATTTCAAGGGTTGCTAATGCGAAAGTAGAAGAAATGCCTGAGCGTTGGATACAACTCGTTCGTGGTCAGAAGAAATTTTGGGTTCTATTTTTACTCCGTATCATTTTAGGGCTATAGAGGCTTGCTATAGACTTCTATAATTTTGAAAAAGTAGTCTTCGGAATATCAGCGAATATGTCGACTACCATTCAGAGTTATCTATTTGTACGGACATTCAAGGTCCGTGTCGGAAATTAGATATCTAAGCAGTTTACACAAGAGAATGGTTTCCCTGAAGACGGCGTTCTTAGCTGCAGACTTTTCATAATCAAAATGAATTCATTAAAGAGCATCCTACCTAGTACGACATTTACGTTTTTCGAATTTAACTTTTTTTACCGCAATAAAGTATGCGAATGCGGTTGATGGGACAACAATGTCAGACTTTTCACACAGAAGCAACCATTGTTTATCATCATATTAAGTGAAAATTCGTTCTCACAGCAAATTTACGGGAGAAGTGGTTTCTTCGCTGCGTGTATTGTATCGGCGATTATATATTTTTTTCGTACAAATTTGGCTACAATTTCAAGAATGCGTTTCCGCACTAGCCTAATGCGTAAGTACTTAACACGCAAACCTTTTCTGGCGATCGCCTCTTGACTGCGCTGAAATATGGAGTCCAGGATGGTGTCACGGGACGTCTAATTTATGATTCTCGCTTTTGCAGCAGCTTCTCGACTTTCGCCTCAGCGCTGCGGACTTTGTTGTCCCTCGATTGTTGCGCGATGCTTGTCCAAATATACTCAACTGAAGTAATCTCAGCATGCCGGCTTGGCCACTCTATGCATATAAGATGCGCCGCCCGTCTTCTCCAACCAGTTCTTCACCAGCGTACTGGGTGAGTGCTTTGGGGTCGTAATTCTGTTAAAACTCGTATCGAAATCCCAGACTCTTGCGCGTCAATGGGAGAATAACCTCATAAAGAATGCCCCGATCAACTCTTCGCTCGTGATATACCTTGAATTCAGTCAAGGAGACAAACTCCCCGAGCGGAGATTCAGTTCCGTGCCATTACATTCCCGCCTTTGTGGTTTTACGTGGGAATTTCAAAACGAGGCCGATATAAATTGCGCTTGGGGCGTTATATACAACGAATCTAATCATTCCTGCACGGCGAAAACTTCGATTCGTGACTTATTCATTGACATTGCCTTGCTGAGTTACTCGGGAGATGAACTGCAAATCATGATTAATGAGTTAGACAGGCAGAGTGGAACGGTTGGCCTAAAAATTAACATGCTGAAAACGAAAGTAATGTTCAACAGTATATGAAGGCAACAGCTGTTGACAATTGGCAGCGAGGTGCTGGATGTGGTGAAGGAATACGTCTACGTCTACTTAGGGCATGTAGTGACAGCTGAACCGGATCATAAGAGAGAAGTAACTAGCGGGATAAGAATGAGGTAGAGCGCATATGGCAGGTTACCAATATCCCTCAAGAGAAAAGTGTACAACAGCTTCGTCTTATCAGTACTCACTTACGGGGCAAAAAAGAGGGGGCTATAACGAAAGGGGTTCAGCTTAAGTTAAGGACAGCACAGCGAGCCATGGAAAGAAAAATGATAGGTGTAACGTTAAAAGACCGGAAGCGGGCAGAGTGGGTGAGGGAACAAACGCGTGTTAATGACATTCTAGTCGAAATCAAAAGGAAGAAATGGGCTTCGGCAGGGCATGTAATGCGAATGCAAGACAACCGCTGGTCCTTAAATGTAACGGTGTGGATTCCAAGAGAAGGCAAGCGTAGCAGGGCCAGCAGAAGGTTACATGGGCGGATGAGATTAGGAAGTTTGCAGGCATAGGATGGGTGCAACTGGCAAAGGACAGGGTTAATTGGGGAGACATGGGAGAGGCCTTTGCCTTGCGGTGGGTGTAGTCAGGCTGATGATGATGATCACGAGTAGCATATGGCTCAGTAGTGTACGAGTCAGCACGAAAGACCACCTTAAAAATGCTCGATGCAGTGTACCACCTGGGTCAGCGGATGCCTGCTGGTGCTTCCCGTACAAGCCCAAACCCCAGTTTATACTTTGCGGCAGACTGATGGTCAGTTAAACGATGGCGGAAGTTTACAAGTATAGCGTACGCCCCGAAGGTGTTACGTAATGCTGACAATCTATGAAACGTGCTGTTGTGAAACTCAACGAATACACTGCTGTTTTCAAACCCACTTTCTGAAACACCACTTTTGCCCTTGTTAGAGTCATCGCCCTTTTCCAATACATGAACATGCCAGCCTACAATATTCTGGTGACTTCTTCCTGAAGACATAATTCCTTCCTTGGAAGTGCACCCCGTTGACTGTGACGCATCTTTTCGTGAGGTGGTCAATCAAGGGTCGAAAATTGGCACAAAACAGCACTGCATGTCCCTACAATCAAGTGTATAAGAACACAACAGTTTTAAACTGATAATCCAAGACTTCTCTTTCATGTGCAGTTCACAGCTGTCAGTTCTCCGAAACAAAACCAATGAATAGATACACGAACATAATTACTGCAGAATTTCATGGTATCCTTTTGTGTGTTAGAACCATCCTACAAAATAACATTGCACCTCTGCTATTTACCCAGGTTCCTTAAGTGTGGTTATGGCCCTGTCCTCTGGGAAAACCTACAAAAACCTGTAATGCATTCCCTTCTCAACTGCCTTATCTTTGCATGCACATTGAACCTTAAAATTGCAATATACTGGGTGCCAGGTCACTGTGGTACAGATGGAAATGAGAAAGTTGATGGACTTGTCGTGTCAGCTGCCGAACATAGTCGGATCAATATAAACCAACTTTCATACCAGGACCTTCGGCCACATATTAGCAGTACACTCCGCAAAGAGTGGCGACAGGATTGGGACAAAGGAATACAGAACAAACTACAGACAATAAAACCAAGGATTGGATGGTATGCCTCATAAAAACGTGGATTCAAATAAGTTGCTCTCTCCGGACTTAGGATAGGACATACTTCCCGCACTCATATCTTTTAAACTATACTCTGGCACCACACTGCGCGAGATGTGGAGCCGACATCTTAATTATCCGCACACAAATCATGTGACCGACATTAGAGACAGAAAGACGACAGCATTTCTGAGAATTGTACACATTTAAAATATCAATGTACCTTTATTTTTAGCGGATGACAGCTGTTTTTATTAGATAGGGTTTTTAAATTTTTGACTGTAGGCTTTTCAAATAATAATAATAATAATAATAATAATAATAATAATAATTGGTTTTTTGAGGAAAGGAAATGGCGCAGTATCTGTCTCATATATCGTTGGACACCTGAACCGCGCCGTAAGGGAAGGGATAAAGGAGGGAGTGAAAGGAGAAAGGAAGAGAGAGGTGCCGTAGTGGAGGGCTCCGGAATAATGTCGACCACCTGGGGATCTTTAACGTGCACTGACATCGCACAGCACACGGACGCCTTAGCGTTTTTCCTCCATAAAAACGCAGCCGCCGCAGTCGGGTTCGAACCAGGGAACTCCGGATCAGTAGTCGAGCGCCCTAACCACTGAGCCACCGCGGCGGAGCAGCTTTTCAAAGGAGATCTCTTATTCCAAGTAACCCCAGCCCCTCCTGATTGCTGAGGAGGGGGCTGAGCTTGCCTTATAGCTGTCAGATGCCAGGCCTTTCTTTCTCAAACAAGGACTGTGGTTGAGGCTGCCTGGCTTCGTCTTTTATATGTAATTCTTACCATAATTCTTAAGCGCTATACATCACTTTAGGACATTCCACCGGCTAGATACACCCTCTTGACACATTATAATCATGCACATACTCACTACTCTTAGCCCTATATATCTGGTGTATTGTAGCATGCTAGGCTAACAACCAGGCGGACCTCTCCTGTATTGATTAGTCTCTTCTCTCTATATACAGGGTGTCCAGGTTAACTTTAGCCAAGGGTTAAAAATAAGATATGTAGGTAGGCCAGGGAAAGCACTTACATACGCCTACCAACCGGCTGGCGCATCATAGACAATTTTTGTTCTGCAATTAATTAATTAGCAATTAAGATCATTTTCCTAAATGCGTACATATCGACTTTAGAAAAAAAATGTGAATAGAAAAGTTGGAGAGCACCTTCAGAAACTCCCATTACATTTGTTTGCGATAAAGAAAGCCTCACGTGTATCTTTTTTCCGGGCTCCAGAGAAAGCCGGCGAAATACAAAAAAAAATTACGAGACGCACATTCGTTCGCCACTATTGTGCTGCCCTCAATCCTGGCTTGAGTGAACTAAATGAGCTCCTGGGATGGCCCGACGACCCTGTTGCTCCGGCAGGCCGATATATTGACGGTGGATGCACCGTCACGCTTGCACACTGGCTCGCGCAGGCGTCGCAACCACCGTCGACATATCGGCCTGCCGGAGCAACGGGGTTGTCGCGCCATAATAGCAGCTGATTTTGTTTACTCAAGCCAGGATTGAGCGCAGCACAATCGCGGTGAACGAATGCGCTAGTCACATGATTTTTTTTGTATCTCGCAGGCTTTCTTTGGAGCTCGGAATAAAGATACACGTGAGGCTTTCTTTATTGCAAATAAATGTAACGGGGGTTTCTAAAGATGCTCTCCAACTTTGCCATTCACATTTTTCGTCTAAAATCAATATTTTCGCATTCAGGAAAATTATCTTAATTGCTAATTAATTATTAAAAAAATCGCCTATGATGCGCAAGCCGGTTGGTGGGTGTATGTAAGTGGTTTCCCTGGCCTACGTCAACATCTCCTTTTTTAACCCTTGCCTAAAGTTAGCCTGGACACCCTGTATATACACCCGGTGTTATTTTTACATGTGTACATATTTTAGCCTGCGCGGCCGAAAACCTTGTGTTTGGCGCTCTTTGGCCTTAGATGCTCTTGCGCCAAAAGAATCCAGCATCATCATCATTCAAGTTGCGTATAGTTTGAGATAAGTTGCGGTGGAATCTGACAGGGTGGGAGGCCCCTGCAGAGCGGTCACGTGATATTTCTTGCTGTAGGAACTGCCGTAGAAGACAGCAGTGATCCGGTTGTGGTCCGGACATGATCGCGCGAGTTGCATCTCCGTTGCCGGTCCGTTGTCGCTCTGTCCTAAAGGAAACATTCCCACTAGCACCAGTGTTTGCCGGCAAGTTCTAAAAGCTTGTCGGGACTCGCACCGCGTCCCCTTTGATTTGCTTTCCCCTGCCCTAGCATGGGTGAACATTCGCTCGTAACCTCGCCGGTGAGTCGGACAACTTCGATTCCTCAGCGTGTTTTGTTGCTAGTTGGCGTTATTGTTGTAGCAATAAATGCGTTGTTGGTGTCAGCCAGAGTGCCGTTCCTTTGTTTCCTGAGAGCAAGGCCCGCCGTGTTCGGCGTGCGGTCGGTAGCGTACGCGATCACGGGGTGGCGTCCGGGTCGTTTTGAACGGAGTCAGCCGCGATTAAGCGGGGAAAACGTATTTATCTCCCAATTAAAACCCCACAAGCTGTACCGTTGGTTACGCCGTTAAAACTTGTTTTATGTAAAAGAGACTGACTGCCATTCATCAATTACCGAAAAGGGTAACTGAATTACTACTAGCATAGTGCGTAACGCTTGCCGCGTCCCGCCACTGCGCACGCGCTGATCTCTCCCGACGCGGAGAGCCTGCGGCCTGTTGACGAGAACGTGCTGCAGTCTAGCGGCGATCTGAGCATGTACAGTGGAGGCTCACGGTACGGGGGTTGCGGTGCGCGCTATGCTAAAGGTGTACACTTAGCATAGCCTAATCCACTACCGCGAGCCTCCACTGCGCATGCGCAGATTGCCCCCAGTGCGCCAGGCGGAGCTACGTTCCCGCCAACAGCTTTCGTGCCTTACGCGTCGGGGCCAGTCAGCACGTGCTTAGTGGCTGGCCGCGGTAAGCGATAGCTGCAGAGGAGGGCTCTATGCTAAAAGCACGAAGTGTATACTGGCTGCGCTGTTTAGCGCGGCGCCTGACTTTAACAGACGCCAGAGGGGGGAACTTTCGTTGTAAAACTCCTGGAAGAATTCAGACCGGAAATGACGGCGCGTAGCTTCGCCATAGTTGGTTGGGTCGGAGCATGGGGACAACTGAGCCATAGACCAGCTTCGTCGGAGTGCAGCGTATATATTGCTTAAATGTATAGTGCGGACACTGATGAGAACCAGCGATAAGGACGTTGTCCAACGTACGGTATCGATTTGTTTATGCGAGACCTTGAGTGAGCGATGAGACTGTCCAATCATAATTTCCGTTGACGCAAGGATGGTAAGCTGTAGTGCAAATTCTTGAATTTCCGAGCAGGGCAAAATGTATTTAAAGACCAACGACTCGAACTGTCGACCGCGCTGTTTGGCGATAACTGACGAAACCCCACATCTGGACACCCTACCTAATATACGAAGGTTATAGCGATGATTTCGCTAGCAGCGTTAGGCACAGAATGCTTCTGGCCAGCGAGTGAAGATGCAGGTCAGGACAGTGTCAGATGATGGCCGTGGGCCTAAAATATCGATGGAGACCTTGTACAAGCATTCTGATGATGGCGAGAAGAAGCGTCACTAGATTTTAAACTGCTACATCGTAAGCCAGGAAACCACGGGTAAAGACGCAGACATCCCTTTGGTTCCACATAAAACACTGCGCCAGAAAGTGTTGTGTGGCGCGAATTCCGCGAAGGGAGAGATTGTGGACAGCGTCTAAGACGAGGCAACGGAACATTGAGGGGATCAAAAGACATGGAGTGCCTGTTGATGTGTCGCCAATGGTAAAGGCCAGGAATGCAGGTGGGGAATTGAGCACTTCTCGGATAAAGGGTGATCCGGGAGCCTTGCGAAGATCGGCGGTCTGAGCCTCCTGGTGCTGCGCTGCGGCAAGGGCAGCAAAGTCGATTTTAGCCGACGTTGCGGCAGAGGAGAGTGCGTCAGCTGGGCCATTATCGAGACCTTTCACGTGTCTGAATTCTGCCATCTACGAATGGCGATGATTTTCCTGTGGCGAGAATGTGCTTGATAGCGAAAGTCAATGGCTTACGGTCGGCCACAACGTAGAATTGCCGACCTTCAAGGGTGCTTGAAATGCTTCATGGCCGTTGCGAGGAGATCGTGGCAAAAGTGCACTGTTTGAAAAATAAGACAAGTGGGAGCAAATGACTTCTCTAGCGCACGCTCATATGGGGTTTTATCCTCCATCAATATAGAATATTTCGTTTACTCCCTTAGAGATGTGAGATTTTCGGGAATAGAAGAGATTAAAAATCTTCCTCCCCGGTCTGGAACAACAAGGCGACGGGGCCCAACGTGTGTAGGTGGGCCGGTAGTTATGATGTCATATGTGACATCATACTTGATGTCAGCATGAAGTTCGATGTTCGCAGCAGGGAAGGCACTCCTCAAGGATATCGTCATGTACTCTGGTGTGATAATAATGACGTGTGTGGTCTCAAGGGATTCGCGTATCGGCAGTCCTTGCACGGCAAGTTGCGTCGCGGCTTCGACGTTGTGCTTGCTTCGCACATCAACCAGTAGTTTTAGCGACAAAGGAAATCAACCTCTAGGCTAGGGTGGGCATCGTCGGCGACAACCAAATGCACGCCAGAAGCACAAACTTAGGGCGTGAGCATGATCTCCGTACGCCTCCTCTGGTGTTTTTTTTTTTGTTGGAGTGGAGGGGGGCAGCTTTAATGGAGGGCCGGACCGACGGTATGTTGGAAAGCTAGGTTGCGGGAAATTACGCACACTGTTTCCCGAGTGTCTACAAGGAAGCGAAAACCTGAGATCTGGGATCTCAATTGCCTAGGATGAATACCTGTAGCGACTGGTGGCCGCGCAGACATCGCTCTCCACTGCATGCCCGGGCAAGGCAATGTCCTGCCCTTGCTCACCGGCGTCATTGGGTGTTAAAGTAGCACGCCAGCGAGGTGAAGGCTGAGGGTCGACTGACGCGCTGGTCGGGCAAGGTGACCATCGCAGCATGGAATTTGTCGTAAAAACTCGGCAGCGCCGATCGGAAACGTATACGTGGCCGAGAGTTTTTCAGAGAGAACGCGTGGGACAGATTCCCATGACAGAGTCCTCAAGCTCAGTGAGCGTGTACAATGATAATTCGTGGGCGGGAACGTGCCCCATGCAGCGCTAAAAGGCAAGAAGGAGCAAGGGCTGGTCAAAAGTGTCGGCTTTGTCGGCCAGGAGCGGTTTAAGGCGCCGCAGCGATTGGAAATGTTTGCGATGCCCCACTTCTTAAAGAAAACGAGCTCTTAATGTTGGCTGTGCTCTGACGTCGCAGTTCACCCGATCAGCTCGGCCGCCAACGTGTCAAAGGGGGCCGACTTTGACAACGCTAAGATCAGGTCGACGACTTCCACGGCGATCTGCAGTGGGAGGGAGGTGCAGACGGGGTTGTCGGCGGGGATATTCGGGGAATGGCATATCGGCTTGTGGCTTGAGCTAGCCATAGTTGGGGATCCGCCAGCCAGAACTAGGGAAGCCGCTGGGATGAGGAAAACATCTCGTGAGGGGGTCCCTCACTAGGCTGCTCGGTGCAGGTGCGAGCGGCGCTGTCCGTGCCATTCGAGGTCATCAGCCTGTGGTGTCGGTAGAAGCCGACGTAAGGAAGGAATCAACGATGTTTATTCTTCCGTTGTGCCGGTGTGCATTGTCTTGCCGTCAGCTGGCAAGGACAGTCATGCGCATGTGGCGCCGGCGCGAGACGCGAGTTAACCTCGCTGTCGTCAGCGGCGTGAAGGCGGTGCTACTGATACCAATCAGCTTCTTTGTGATAGCACGAAGAAACTCACAACGGGTAAACGGGATATTGAAACAGCTGTTGGTATTAATATTTAGCCGATGTCTCGCCCCGGCCCCCTAAAATAAAAGGTAAAATATAAAGAGCACACCTGTATAGTAATGATCGTGGCGATATGGTTTGGGATAAATATGTGAGGCATTTACTAACGTTCAGGGTTACAAGACATGTGCTCGCATCCGCTGACATGTGCCATTGACATTATGCCTATATTCAGTATTGCAGACCTCGATACGTCTGCGAAGAACCCGGTGTGGATAATGCGGCGGACGCTACGTGACGCGAGACCGCGTGTTATGCTCGAGGCTCATTACAGTCATTCCGGCTGTCGCGCGCTTGCGTCGCCTGCCCAGCGGAAGCAGACGAGCGCTGTTTGTGTGTGCGTGCGTGCGCGCCGGCTAGCGGCCCTACGAGGAGCAGAAGCTAGAGGAAGGAAAGTGGCTGCCAGCAGAAAAGGCTAGATGCCATGGCTGCAGTAAAGCGTGGCGTTGCTCAGCGTTGCAGTGAAAGCTTCAGCGCTGTACGTGTAGCCTCGTCTGTGTTCGAAAAGGAAAAACAAAATGTCCGCTGAGTTCTTTTTCCTGGAGAGAAACGGGGTGAGTCACACTCGCTGCCGAGCGGGATCGGGGGAGCAGGAGATCTAGAGCGGAGGATTCCCGGAATACGGGAAGGCTCAAACCTGGCCTCGTGTCGCGCATCGCCGAGGCAGGCACACGCGAGCGGCGACGAATCGTCATTATCCACGTCGCGTCGCGCGGCTTTTGTCTCATGTCTGCGGCTCGGCCGTTCATCCATAGGGCGTCTCGGGCGGCGCTCTCCATGAAGACAGTTTGTGAGTGACAGCACCACCGAAATAGATGTGCCTCGAAGATGGCCTTTCTGCGAAACTGGGTTTACCAGAGGTCGAAACAAGTCGTACCAGTGGGAAAGCGAGAGGGTTCGCCAAGCTCGCCGGCATAGAAAGGAGACTACTCTGAAATCTCGACAGTGGGGAGTGTACAGACTTGTACAATGTTGATATAGATCACGCCTTCTTTCCTCAATGCTTGATTGGCTGTATTTCTTTTCCTCAAAGATTTATTGAATGATTGTTTGTGAATTTACCAAATTGGTTATTGTCGCACCGAAGGCGGGGACGTAGGATTTAAAACTATCTCTGTTCGCGGGACTAAGTGAAGGTTTCATGGGTTCCTATTACGAACCAGAATAATTTTAAATAAGTTCCTCCTTGCTTATATCTTTCTTTCTGTTTTTATTAATTGTTAATAAGGAGTTAAACTTTCCGGAAGTGGCCTGGAGCAACGTGATTGAGCAACATCAAATCTGCGAAACGTCAAGCACACTGTAACTATCATCATCAAGATATTTTCCTCTACAACAACCGCAGTGAAAATTAACTGTTGCCCTTCGAGGGACACGTGATCATGTCGAGAGATCCCCAACGAGGACATCGGCCTTCCCCGCGGCTTCCTGGGAATTCGGCGTGAGTCCTTGGCCGGCTGCAGGACCAGCGAATGTGGAAGGACCGTTGGGCGAAGAGGACCCCGAGCACGGCGGATGAAGCAGAGACAACGCAATCAGTGCCTCCGACGAGTGGGAGGCCGACCACGATAGACTCCCCCCCCCCATAAAAAAAATCACAGTCATCAAGATGAGCACCGGATGCCGGGGAAGAGAGGAAGACCTCGGGACCACCGAAGCAACGTGACCGCCATCCCTAGATGAGCGACCGCAGTGAAGTCCCTACCTGCCAAACCAACAATCAACTTTTCTACAAGCCAGCGGTGAGCGGATTCCCCAGTTTCGCCTTTGGGCAGAGCTAATAATAAATAACGTTTTGCTGGGCTACCATTTTGTTGGTTCATTCATTAGAAGCTTATTTCGTTCCCAGCACCGAACATTTCTTCACGTTTTACCGAGAATAACACTCTGCATCATTCTTTGAAACATGTTATCCCATGCATAATGAATGTAGTGAGAAGTTAACGGGTATACTCTTATGCAGAAATAATTCGCTCTACACTATGGACTCAGTATTTGTTTGGCTGGATTGAGCACAATTGTTGTTCTCAAATAAAAAAAATTCTGCTGTGTGGCGCGTCTCGCTGTTTCGCTGACACCGAACGTATCTTTCGGTGGAATTAATTACAGATAATTTGATGTGATTGGAACGAAAAGGGTAGAAGGAGTGAATTTGTTGAAGCTTTCTGGGGAATTTTTTTTTCTTTCGCCTTTGTATGCTTTTGAACATGGATAAAGTATTCAGTTCGAACCGCGTAAAAATGCTGGAATGCAGCAGATATAGTAAAACGATTTCTTTTACACCAGAAAAGGAGTGTGCATTGGGTCCTGCTTAGCCCCCCCCCCCCGTGTGTGTGTGTGTGAGTGTGTGTCTGTGTGTGCGTGCGTGCGTGACTTTGGAGGGTACTTAATACCATCGACACTGGCGAACCTGAAGGATCAAATTGCGAGGTGGTGACGTTTCAAAGCAACGCCTACAGCCAGCGCCATTTCTTCGCGGAGGGGGCGAGCGATGCAGCTCGCCTGCATAGGCGAAGTGTAGGCTGCGAAAACTGATTGGGGCTGCCGGGTTTTAGGGACAACGCCTGCTTGCGCCAGCTGTCGCATAGGCACGGGAGTCTCACATGCGCGATCGAGGTTATAAACCACTACCCCCTGCACCTCGAATAACCCAGCAACAACGGTCGCTTTCTCAACTCCGCCTATGCTGCGCCAGAACCTGCGCACAACGTAATGATGCATCACCACAGCAACGAAATTTCACGTGGTAGACTACACAATATATAACAGGGAGGCCATTTTGTTGCAAAAGATGCAAATTGCAACAAGTGCAGATGTCATCACTTGCAGGGCACGGTGGTCTGATTGTGAAGTTACGCAGGAACAGAGCGGTAGTCCACAGGCTCACATTACCTCGCGATCGCCTGCCGATGCCAGAGGCTGGCACCGTCGATTCGGTTCACTGTCGTCATAGTGTCCACATTTCCACAGGGGCGATGGGCAGACAAGCTTGATGGTCACCGAGCCAAGATTTCTTTTTTTTTTTTCTGGAGCTGCCCAAGATAATTCATGCATGGGGGAAGAGACCACTGTGACAAAGGAATTTAGCTACTTTACATCCACGGCATGAGGTTTAATGGTGCACTGTGTACTTTGCGGAGCCCCAATAAGGCTGCATATATCTTTTCCTGGACGGTACGAAAACATGGCGATCAAGTTTTATTTTGTTGCTAGTAATGCCATCCATAAACGGTTTATTGCAGTTGTACAGCACACGGGAGTTTCTGCGTTTCGCCTCAGCTGGACCCAAGTCCTCGGGTTCAGCAGTCAATCGCCATAACAACTGAGCCACCGCGGTGGATAACCAACTCATGGCGAATTCACTGATCGCGTGCCCCGTTGCCACTGCGCGCAGTTTTACGCGTCCCTTTGCGCAGAGTGAGTTTACTGCTACGAATGCAATCTCACAAGATTGACTGAGCAACGCTACTGCGAGGAAGTTCACGAGCCGGATGCCAAAAAGGCTCCTTTCTCCTTAGATGTCTTGATCACACTCATTCCTCGTGTCACCCTGCCGTATCTACATCTGGGCTACGACGCAGGCCGTAGCAGGGGCTGCATACCTAACCAGGATTTATTTTGAGGGAAGGGGAGTGCCGAACAAGAGCACTGCCAGAAGAGTGGTGTGTGCGAGAAGATCTTGATTTCGGCATGGGGTGAGGGGCGGGAGGGGGGGGGGGTGTTGCTACACCTTGCGTTGAAGTGGAGGGCATAACATAGCGCATGCTGAGGTTCTGTACACGCACCGTAATTTCAGCACAAAAGTAGCGAAGCGACTCAGATTGGACTCGCGACCTCGTGCCCAGTAGCAACACGCCCACATAGCCACTGCTGCGAGTCGGCAGTGTTGCATTCTATTCGGCATAGCGCGACAAACAGCTGGACGCCACAAAGAAGACTGCCCCTAAGTTCGCGCAGATTTAAAAAAAAAAGTCACATGTGCCAGCATGGGTAAGTTCAGACGGATTTGGTTTGGGACGCATGCATAATATTGGGCACGAAAAAGTAGAAACTGCTTCGCTCACCGTCAACGCGGACCTGTACCCATTGGTGCTCATTTTAGTTCTGCGAGTTGCATCCATTACAGCCTCCTTCGGCGCTTGTGCTGCTGTCTCGCTTGCACGGCCGACCTCCGTTTCAGACGGGCACGATAGGCGCGATAATCGTGGCATCGTGCGGGCTTGGCTCGGCGGACTGAATGACGTGAGCGCAAAATCGAAAGCAAACACATCTTCGCCCACGGATGGCACGCATCGACTCAACACCCTCTCAATACTTAAGGCCTCTCCACCAGTCGCATGACGTCACGCCAAGTGACCTTGCCGGCGCTGCGCTCCGCGATTTCAGCGCGCCGCGCCCGTCTTCACTATTCGGGTACTGCCGGATCTAGCTGCTAAGAAGCTCCTAGCTGTCTTATAAGTGATTCCTTCATTTTTATTTTTGTCCTTGCTGTAGAAAAGAAATGCGCGAGTCTGTGCACGCTTTAGGCTATCAATTTATCTGCTTTATATACATATGTATATATATATTTTCAGAACAGCTTATTGTCAAGAAAGCTCGTGCTTCGAGCTGCTAATCCAGTTTTTTTTATAATAAACAATTAGCATACAGCCGCCAATTTCGCAATATAATATTGGTCAGTATAAAAAACTGATTAGTTAATTTCAAAAAATTATCTAATTATTGCGCCCGATCACGTAGGTAATGTCCTCCTTGCGGTAAATCCCAACTGCACAGACCGCACATGAAATTATATAGTTTTTAAACTAGAAGTTCCTGAAAGGGGATAAAAACACCATCTTCTGCGCATTGTGGTAGCTTTTATATGCATTGTGTTTCGCTTAAAACTTTCACACACAGGTGTAATGACACTCACAATAATGTTGCGCTGTTAAGTCCTACCACGTGTGTTATCATTTGCCTGCATAAGTGAAGTATTTGTACAGCTAGTCTGACCGTTACAATAACAAACGACGAGACACCAGCAATGAAGTTTTCGTAAAGCATTTTTATTTCTTCGGGAATAAAACTTACTTCTTAAGCGTTGCTGCTTTCCGGGCTGCGGCCTTCTGCTGCGCATTGTCCTGTATGGCGTCATTTTTTAGTTTGCAAAAGTTTAGAACAACGTTGGTTGCAACGCGAACTACCAAGCGCAAGACAGTTTTTGCAGTGTGGCCATCTTCACGTCTCAATGTCATTTTCTTCCAGGAGGCAAATCGTCTATGAAATCACGACACCACGTTGATTACTACAGGAAAATCTTCCGCGTTTTCTCCGAAAGACAACTTCTCTGCAACTAGTTTTGTTATCAGTACCATGTGAACTGTGCATGGCTGGGGAAACTTGAGCCCTCCTCTTGACAGGTTAGCTATCATGGCAGTGTTTTCCGCTTCGATCTCTAGATTTTCAATGACCAATGTGCTGAAGCAAGCAGAACATGAAAGCCTATTTAAAGCAGCACGAGCAGCGTATCCTGTAATGTAAACAATAGCATCCATGTCAGAGTGGGCGCGTGTAATATCGTCGTCGCTGACAGCTACAGAAAAGTTCACGCCCCAAGATCTTCACTTACGTCTTCACACTTTGTTTCCTCGCGTGGAAATGTCAAAGGTTTTTGAAGACGAAGCTTCTTCTCACATTCGTAGAGCTGACGCACGGAAATGTGGCACTGTGATCCTGCCAGCTGCGGTAACGGCCGAACCGGTCTTCTAGCGCGTCCGTCTGAAATTTGCCCCGCCGAACGTACTTGAAGTGAAGTTCTTCTAAGCAGTAGCGCGAGAGTTCTACCAGGGAATAGTATGTCAATCGCAAAGCATTGTGTGTCTCTTTCATCAGCGAGGCAGTGGTGATGTCCATTCTCGCCAAGCGTCCAACCTGTCGACAACGCGCCGCGGCACTCAGGAATACTAACTGTGTGTCATCAACAGACCTTACAGAGTCTTGCACGCTGTCCCTTAGCCTGTGGCCTTTGCAAGGGGTCTTAAAAAGGACTATTTTCCACCATGTGAGGATAATCTCAATGAAAAGAGCGGTCGACTCAGCTTGAGGAATCTTGAAAGCGGAACCATGTGTTCTGAAGGCATTTGACACAAACTGATTAATGACGTCGAGAACGAGCTTTACATTTTGCCGCTACATTGACGTTGAATTCACGGGTTTTGCGTTCAGCCTGTAAGCAGCCTTCACAAGCGACGTCTTCTCTGAAGAATAAAGTTGCCGCACAGCTGCGAAAGAAGCAGCTTTCATACGAGTAGGCCCGTCAGGCATTGTTCCACTCAAGTCCATTTCAGGGAAATAGAGGCATGTTCCAGAGTTTTTCTGGTTAATCCAATTGTTCCTGACGCACTTCAAGAGATGCACAGGATCGACCACGTAGAAAAGAGGACGAGCGTTATCGGCTGGATGTGGATAGGCAATGCTCACTTGAGGACTTTTAGCAAATAACAATCTCATTTTGCGGCTCAGAGCGTTGTTGTCGGTTACTACAGCGATATTTTTAAGTCCCATTTTCTCAACATTAATGATTATGTTCTTGGCATGATCGTGAAAAATTTCTGCGCTCAGTTTGCTCACAGGTAATATGTGAATGACGTCCTTGCTTGCAGAAAGGAGTGATTGTACCATGAACGCATAGGCTGTTGTCGCTGATTCCATGGATTGTACCGACGGTCCTACTATTGTGCCCCCTTTTGTAGTCGAAGTATCGTTTTATGTGGATCACATCGATCATCAGCGTCACTGTCTTCTCGTGGTCTTTCATTGATTTCACTCGTTCTCGGATGTAGGAGAGACAGAGGTTTCTGCCGACTCAGCGGCGGTTCTCTTTGAGGCAACAGTTGTACGAAGCTGGCGTCCGTCAGTGTCCATCGCAATTCTGGCCTATGCCACGCAGAGATAATTATGGTTTGCGGTATTGGCGGAGGTTGAGTGCCGTAGGGACGACCCGAATAAAAGTTGTCCTCGGAAAGTGTATTCGCGACCCTGGCGTGTAGGTCCCAGCTGAGGCTTTAGTGGTCACCTGGCCCTGCGGTGCGGAAGGGCAAGCATAGTGAAGATAGGGACAATGCGGGGTCAATGCAATGTATACAAATCAAAGGTAGAAACAACCACAAAATTTTTTCGATGCGAGAGAGGTTGCGATAACGAGCCAAGTTTAGAGGCTCAAGATCCTTTATATTTTACTAGCGTAGTAAAAATTGCATATTAGTTTTCTACCAATAATTTAGAGATCACTGCGGCGACCTGCAGTGGGAAAACGCGAAAGCATTGACGCCTCCTCGGCACTCTAAAATCATCTCCTACAACAATCGGAAGATTACGCAGATTCAAGGACATGTTGCGAAACACGAACGATGCAGCTGTTTCGCGCGGCAAGTTCAGAGCAAGGTACAAATCCTGAGTCGACACATCCATATTAGCATTAATGAACTTATTAGTTAAGGAATTATTTTCAATTTCTGGCTATCAAATAAACGTCCTTATTGCCTGGGATTATCAATTGCAATTATATTACTAATTTTCTACTTTTTTACTCTTGTTAATTAATCACATTTACTGTATTTACATCTTCTTTTACTCCAATCACATATTCGTCTTCAAATTTGGCGCCAAATCTGCTTTCCCGTCCGCCTACTATATCACCGTGCAGCCTAACGCAATTTGCTTGTAACTCTTAACTAATTCCTCTATATCACTCAAACTTTTTCGCTTAATTATCACTCATTAAAACATTTCAGTTCGTTTGAAACTTTATTCAACTCCTTCGCCTATTTTCCGACGATTTTGCCATCCACGCTAGTTTTCCCGTCCACTCACTATATCGACGTCCGCGCTATTTCGACGGTTTTTAGACATTTTTGGCCCTAATTAACTATTCGCCCTATTGACATATTTTTTTTACTTATCCTCACATCGTGCTCTTTCGATTACAACGATTCATTTGATCCTGTCTATTCTGAGACCGCCACAACGTATGCGGATGCGTTTTGATGACATGACCTCGCCGATACAGCCAATTAATGCTTTAGCATTAATGATGTACATAGCAACATACTGCGCATTCCCTCTCAATAGCTTGCGCCATGAGATAAGCTTTATTTTCGGACAGTAACAGTGTCAACATAAAGGGCTCCTTTAAATACATTTTCTTTAATGACATCTATGTACGACTGGACAGCCTCAATAACGATGTGACACTAAGGTGACTGGCATGCTCGGAAGTACGCAGACATTGAGTTTATTATCGTTTTCACTTCGCGCGCGCTGGCGTTCATCTCACATATGCACTCCTTAGTGTTCTTGTTGTATACTCATGGGCCATATATTGCTACAATATTGGTGCTCCACATTATAGGGCCAGACGATATGACACCTCGCCACATGCTTTTCACAGCCTTCAAGCCGAATAGTTAAAATTCGCGGCGTAGCTATGTCACAGATACGCCCACACAGAAAGGGGGCATTGTACGGGTGCTTACATCGGCCTCCGTGTGATGGCTGCATCTTTTGCTGAGCGTAGTCCTGCAACGATGGTAGGTGCAGCGCGTAGAAACGTTCCGCGTTGCCATGTGGCCATCCCACAAACTGCCGCTGCGGTTGCAGCTGCAGCTGTGGCTGCGGCCCTGCCTGCGGCTGGTGCTGTTCTCTTGAACGGCCAACCACCAACGGAAGCGCCGTCTGTTGAGACGTGGCCCTGCCGAGCCGCGGTGGGGCGCTGCTGGGCCTTGGCGCAGGTTCCTGCACGCAGTGAACAGACGATGACACTCGCTGGGGAAGTCACAAAAGGCGGCCTATATGGGTACACGCATGGTTGATCCCCTTTGAAACAGAGTGCACGGTGGCAGTTGCCACCATGCTTGGCTTTTTTCATTCACTTTTTCTTTATATTACTTAAACGGTGTTATAAATCGGTCTACATATTTTTCATTTTCTTCAAATACATTTTAATATTACCCTTCTGACATTGTCACCTATCTGCATTTGCGCCAATGATCTTCTGACTGTCTTTAGCTAACTTTATTATAATGCAGAGCTTAAGCGCCACCAGCGGCGACCATAGTCAACTGCCGACTACGCACTTAAACGCCACCGCTGAACGGCCCCTGGCGCTCAGCATAGTGGGCAAATGAACGGGTTAGGGCAATGCCGCGTGGAACAGATGAAGAATGATAAGCTCCTGGTTGTCGATGATTTTTTCTGTTGTCTCCCCGTTATGTTAGCGTAGCATAACGCAATATCAATAACGTAATATGGCACCGACACTGGGCTACTGGAAAAGTTCTTTGCACCCGGCATTTAGAAAAAGTTTTCAATGACGTTCATGGCGAATAGCGCATGAAACTTGTTTTTTCGAAAAGCATGTAGGTGATGCGATGAAGCGGTCAAAAAGTGACAGTATAATAAACGCTGTAAACTTCATCATAAATTAAGGTTGCATGGGTGCACATAAGTCTGCTTAAAGGGGCTCTGAAACGCCTTCCGAGGAGAGCACATTAACTCACTTAATCACTGCACTGTGTTGCCATGAAAACCAGAGCGAAATAATACTCTTCTACATGCAGCACACGACCCACAATCACGCGTCAAAGTTGGTGAGCCCTTCCCGGCGACTTTTTCATACTCGCACCGTCTTCCGTCCCCCGCATCTGCGTAGACAATGTGACAGGTGGCTATTGGATAGATTCGTTCAGACGTCAGGCAGCTACAATGGCGGCGGCCAATAAGCCGCTTAGCTCCGGCGGGTCGGGAAGTTCCACTCCCAGACGGGGGGTCGGCGAAGGAGCGCCTACCTTCCAGCGTGCAAAAAGTGTCGAGAGGAGAGGGAAAGGCGCGAAGACGCTGAAATTCAAAATTTAATTACAGATAACTCAGCTTCTACAAAGCGCATTTAAAAAATTCTTGCTTCAATATCCCATGCAGGCCGCAACTTTATTGGAGCCCCCTTCACAGCCCCTTTAAGTGCAGTACTGTGAAAGCATTTCTCTTACTGCTGCCGATTATGTTGCTGCGTGTTCGCTTTTTTTACGCGTTTGCCGTTTCTGAGTAGTGTTTTCGCTCTAACTTGGCTCAGTGGGTAAGGCGCTCCTATACTGAGCCGGAGTACTGGGTTCGAACTCGACCGCGGAGGCCGCGTTTCGATGGAGGCGAAACGCAAAAACGCGCCCGTGGGCTGTCCGATGTCAGTGCACGTTAAATATCCCCAGTTGGTCGAAATTGTTCCGGAGACCTCCACTACGGCACATCTTTCTCTCTTTCTTCTTTCACTCCCTCCTTTATCGCTTCCCTTACGACGCGGTTCTGGTGTTCACCGGGATATGTGAAACAGTTACTGCGTTATTTCCTTTCCTCAAAACCAATTTTCAATATACCAGATCCAAAGACATGGGCTTCATTATTTGATCGTCTAGTAAGCATACCGAAATAATAATTAATTAGTTTGTTTAATTAACGGATCCACAATTAAATTCACCAAATCATCTAATTTAACTATGAATGTGTGAAGTAATTACCTAAAGGATCTAGTTAATCAACTCAGGTAATTAATTACCGGATTAAGCAGTAATTTGGGTGACTTAATGGAATGTAACTGTTTGATTAATTCAGTATACAACTAATTCGTCGATTCGATTAAATTACCAATTAATGTGAACTAATTGGCTTTTTCAACTAAATCGTAAAATAAATTCATTAGTAGTTTTGGCTAACTAATAATTTGTTAATCACATATTTATTTAAACAAGTATTCAGAAAATTGACCCTATAATGCATGAAAGACTAAGGGCGCACCGACACCTTCTGATGACACGCTTTGTCGACAGGCTCTTATTACAGGTCCTGTGCATATCATTCATTAGACAAGAAATGCTTTTGCCTTAAAATCCGTATTGTCACCACTGTTAACGTGCATGTGTCCACAAACAGTATATGGGCGGTTTTGCTGATTAACTATTTCATTTGGTAGAATTCTCGTACCGCGCGCGTGTTGCGGGACTTCGACGACATTGGGTGTAATTGAGCCCACGACATTGTCACACTCGATGGAAAACTCCTCCCTGGCTTCCAATTTCGCAGCCGACAAGTAACTCACGAACATCAATCAATTTCACAAGGCGCTTCGGGTAAGTCAGTAACTGTAATACCAACCAGGCCGGAAAGATGTGAACAGACGCCGTGCGAAGTGCCTTGTCGATGGAAATCCAGGAGGTAACTCTGACGGCTATTTTAATGAAGCACAGAATCATGCTTGGTGAGTTTTCGTGGCTGTTCAGCCGAGAACGACCATTATGAGTGACTATTATACCAAATTCAGCCCTAATACCAAGGCTGCCTTAAGCACTCCGAGAATAAAAGCACGTTTTTCGAGCTTGAACCACCCTCTTGCAGCGCTTCAATTATGAATCCACCAATTTCTGACCACAAACCGATTTATGATGGGCAGGCTGAATGAGAAAACGTGCACACGGCTTTCACGAAGAGTCAGGCATCACGTTCGACCATGTGGTACGAAATGATATGCAAATGAATGAACTGAAGCCACAAGGCTGCCGCGTGCGTCTGCTTCTGCAAACTACTCGCGTGGTTCCGGCTTGCATACAGTGGAAGAGGGAAGCGGTTTTCAGGGTGCCGATAGTAGGTACCTGCACCGGTAACGGGCCTGGATATTTGACCGTTGGAGTATCATTGACGCCGATGCACCTGCCCACCGGTGCCGCCTCTGCACGAGCTGGAGCCGAATTCGAGACGGCGGTGTCCCTGTATTGTGGCATCGGTGACACTGGATTAGAACTCGAGGGAGACGACTTCGGCGTTGCCTGCGTCGACCGTGGCAGCAGTACCGGCAGAGGCGAGTTTGAGGTACTCGACTCTTCCTGGCTCTGCGATGAGACCATTGGCAGCTGTGACGCCCCCGTCGTGGGCACCGACGACATTCTGAGGTCCCTTGGTGGCTCCAAGTTCGGCGGTGTCCTCGCTGAGGACGGCATCAGCCCCAGGTCGCTAGCTGAAGTTAATGCCTCCATTGTCTCAAGTGGTTGGCCCTGCTCTTCTTTCTTGGGCATGATCCACTCGCGAGGTATGTATTTAGAAAACCAGCAGGAGAAAAAAAAGGTTGTCAGGAGTTCGGACCCAAAGAAGCCCGGGGCAGAGATGACCGGTCCTGTTGTACTTTAGCCACCGCGTCTCAACAAAGATTCGAGCGCCTTTAATCTAAGGTGCCTTTCTCGCGTCTGACAGACTCTCCTCCTGAAGCTATATAGCGCGCAGATATGCACTTGCGAAGACCGAGGGGAGCACTTGAAACGAGCGACGTTAAAAGGCCAGGGAAGTGTCGCTGCAGCGCTAAGCGGTGTCTGAGGCTTTCTTGGACGGAACCCGTAAACGCGCTGCGGTCTACTACCATTCAGGAAATGCGCTCATTTGCGGATTTCATTCCGGATAGAAACGAAAGCGCGGACGTTTACATTAGAGACACGTTGTGTTTCGCTGGGTGTTTCGGTGGCTACAATGACATCCGTTTGTCCGCTTGACGTACGTTCCCCAAGATTGCGTGTAAGTCTATAGCTTCGTAGCCGCCTCCTGCAGGCGTCATCGCGCTCCCCCTTGAAGCTTCTCTCCGGAGACAATGTCCGTCAGTAGACACCACAGATGCCTCACTCACACCTGCTAACCATAGCAATGAAGTCTCTGGCCTCATTGGTAGCCAACCTTGAGGGACACCACGTACCACGGCGGAATTTGGTTTCGGGCATGCCTGAGCTGGAGCGGCCGTTCCTGTAACTCGAATAACAGGCTTGGAACGTACGTGTAAATGTGCTCGTTTGTGGTGTGTTTATATCACAATCAAGCACAGACTCTTGGCCACGGTTACCGTGAGCGAACTAGGGCCTCCAACCATAATACTGTCTTTGGCAAAAGTAACCAGGCATACGGGGTTTGCTTCTCGGGAATTTCGCCGAAATCTTGCGTTGCCCTTTAAAACGAAAAGGTCTAGAAAGGTGAGGAAAAAGGTTCTCCTTACCTTACAAAGATTTATGGCTAAAGGGGTGACATAAGTACTCCGCAACATGGCTAGCACACAAACCCCATTGCCTCGTTACCTTCGTCAAAAGGTAAGGCAATTACACACGTCACTGATCTCACACCATTGAACGACCAAAGGCTGGCTTTGCCTCCTGAAGGGAGCCACACTCATCGTGGTGCAGTGAAAGCGCCATAAACAGCCAGGTACTTTTAAGAATCATGCAAAGGCAGACAAGGATTATCCAAGGGCATATTGTATCTTTTCCTCTTCTCTGAAGGATTTCTCGCTTTCTATGTGCTAGAAACGAATGGACTAGGAACAAAAGCTGCCTGCTTAGACTGGCTAGGCAGTCGTACATAATTATTTGCACAGATGGAGAGAAGACAGCCCAAAAGGAGTACGCTACGACCACGGGGATTTTCGTTGCGAGGAAGTGTGCATGAAGTTCCTGAAACATATATTTTTAGAGAGCAGATTTTAAGTGCCCGTTTCTGGCTTGCGCTTCGTCATCGTTGTTGTCGTCGTAACCGGCAGCTACAGTAAAGCGATGAGCTCAGCGAAGAATGCGGAAAAGGTAGCAGCGGAAGAGAGAAAGGTAGAAGCGTAAGATGGAAAGTGAAGACAAAGGATACGGCGGAGGCTGAAAGCGGTTGCGCTAATTTTGCGTAGTGGCTTCCTAATCGAGTTGACAGATGGCCGTCATACTTACCCCATGTGCTGAAACAGCCTGCTCAACAGCAACTTGTTACAAGTTTATTTAACATTGAGAAGAAAACGAGGAGTCCCAACAGGACAGAACAACAGACAAGAAGCATATAACAAATGAAACCAAGGGAAACACACTAGCGCAGCAGCAAAAAAAAGTGCGGCGGATGCGGTAGCAAGCATATATCCCAGCAACCGCTCCGTTACTGGCGGCATAAACTGGCGGGTTCATTGAAAACGGCGCACTGCCTTGCCCAAGTGAGGCGAGGTCCTTGCGCAATTAAGAGTGCGGGCTCCTTAATTTTCGCATACTAGCGTGGCTGATTAAATTCAAAACAATGTAAGATCTACCACTAAACTGCTAGTTGCAACTTGAGTCAACCTTGAATCGCCTGTCCAACCGTCAACCAGCAAATACAGGGGCATCTATGGGGTGGCCTATGGGGGCCGTTAATGTCAGACACACTGTTTCCCGTGGAAACGGGCACGCGTTACTCTGAATGTGAGGCCACTCGCCTAGTGGCCCGCTCCAGACAAAGGCTTGTTCTGTGTGCCTTCAGCGTTCTTACTTGAAGCAGTGAGAGAAGCCATGTCCAAAATTCTTGGACAAAAATTTTTAATATTGGAAAGCTGTAAGGCACTGCTATATACATATTGAAGGTAATTGGCCAATTCTTCAGATATGTAGTAAAATCGTCTTTTTAGAGTGTTTCCATTGCTCACAGCAAGCAGTTAAAATATATGTAAAGAACCAATGGGGAACTCTTTTGAGTTCCTGTGCCTGCAAATCAAGCCTGATGACAGGAGATCTCCAGTTATATTGATTGTTACAGTGCAATCAAAGAATGCATGAAAAATTGTTCTCATAAACTCTTTCTCGTTCAAAAATGCCTTTGGCCTAAATTAATCAGAAAGTGTGCAAGAGAGGGGAAAGCCTCAGGGTGCTGCCAGCGGTTCGACAAGAGGACCGGTCATCGTCTGGGCGGGTATGTGTTTGCAGCGCGTCCTCGCAGGGAGCAGCAGACGCGGGAGAGGCCGCCGTAAGGCATGGGCCGCACCGTGCCGCTATTTACCACTGAAGAGGATTCGTTCAGTGCGGTAGATAAGGGGCCTTGTGCGAGAAACGGCATGCTAGTCATAGTAACTGTCATTCAAGTATTTTGCCTGAATATGTCGCAAAATCAAGCTGCGCTAAAATTTCGCATAAGGTAGTATTAAAATCGTCGGTCAAGTACTTGTTACTCTTACTATAAAATTGCCTTCGTTTACTCGAGGAGAAGTTACTCTCTCAATATCTCCATTTAACGATCTCCTGCGCCAGCAGCTGTTAGCCTGTCAACGCGGAATTCCTAACTTCATTCGTCCAGCGGACCGTATGCTGTGCACTGCTTTGCTTGCCTTTAATTAGAAGCCACTGCACTCCCCCAAGCAACCCTTGCTTATCTGTCCTCAGCAGGGGACGCCCTGAGCATTTCCATTTCCGCTTCATGATTTCAGTTAGAAGGAAATAAACTTGTGAGGGAGTTCCTTCACACACAGCGCGCGACAGAGGCACGTATGCGTACCTTTCATGGTAGTTGATAAACCAAAAGCGGTTCTTGGCTCTGCTGGAGGGCACCTTGATAAACCAGTGCTGGCAGAGGGCATGGCGCACCGAGCTCTGCGATAGTTCACCGCAATGTGAAGGACATTTAAAAGAAAAATCTTGGCTGCTCGCGACAGATTTACAAAAAGACAAAAAAAACGGGAGAACACTTAAGCTCTGCCTTAAGGGTATGACTTGACAGCGAATTGGATTAATTCCCATATGTGCACAAAGTCATTCAATACATTCATAGGTGTCCAACCTGCCTCCTAGATTTCTCTCTGGGCAGCAAGGACATGACGCGATGGCAAAGTGGATTAATACCCATATATGCACAAAGCCTTTCTATACATTCATAGGTGTCCCACATCGCCGGCGAATGAAAATTGGTTGTTGGTGAAAGGAAATGGCACAGTATCTGTCTCATATATCGTTGGATACCTGAACCGCGCTGTAAGGGAAGGAATAAGGGAGGGACTAAGAGAAGAAAGGAAGAAAGAGATGCCGTTGTGGAGGAGGTCTGAATAATTTCAGCCACCTGAGGATCTTTAACGTGCGCTGACATCGCACAGCACACGGGCGCCTTTTGCGTTTCGCCTCCATCGAAACGATGCCGCCGCGGTACGGTTGGAACCCGGATACTCCGATTTGTGTTAGTGAGCTGAATTCGCTCAAGGCTGTTGTGATCGGGTCTGCGGGAGTCGCCTCAGTGCAGCCGCAAAACAGTAACAACGCCACTCTGAACGAGCGACGGCGTTGGTGGAGTACACGACAGCGTTTCATCAAACGGTCATCGTAAGGAGCTGGCTCTGTACGGACCACGTGCCAACGGCGAGGCGTCGATCGAGAGCCAAAAGATCTCCCAATCCCCCTCACCCGCGAGCTCATTGTTTCCCCACCGGCACTGTTTGGACGCTGTGATTGGGCGCTGTGATTTGCACGCTGCGCCGCTGAGCCGGGATACCCGGTTTCGAACCTGGCTGCGGCGGGCGCGTTTCGTTGGAGGCGGAACACAAAAGGCATCCGTGTACTGTGCGATGTAAGTGCGAGTTAAAGGTCTTCAGATGGCTTAAATTATTCCGGAGCCCTCCACCTGGGTACCTCTATCTATTTCTTCATTCGCTAGCACCTTCGTGCTTTCCCTCATGGCGGAGTTGAGCAGTCCACCGAGGAGTGAGACAGTTACTGTGCCTTCTGTTCCCTCAAAAACTAAATGTACTCAACGCTTTCCCCCTCTCCTCTGCTGACTCGAAGCTTTAAACTTGCAACGGCGGTAAATATTTGATGGCAGTTCTAATGATAAAGCACGAAAACTGTCAAGACTGTTACCACTGTATAATGCGAGATTCGGGGTGATATGTTGAGATACTCTGTTTTCGTAATGTACTGAAGAAACGAAATTGAGAAGGCCATGCATATCTGTAGAGTTATAGACCACTCTTTATTTTTCAGGCATACTCGCTCTCGTAGCGCTTCTATCTCAGTCCTTGATAGTCACAAAGGAAGCGTCGCGATCTGAGAAGTGGCAAGAGATGTGTTCGAGTTGTCGGACCAATGTATAGTTATGCGAGACGAAGTTTATGATGCGTGTCGGGAGGTCATCACGGCAGTTATAGGAGTTACGAGGGAGAGGAACTACGATGTCACACGTCACGTCAGTGGGTTAGGACCACTCAGTGGAGCCAGTTGCCATGCGCATCCTACTGACGTTAGGGCAATTTCCTCTTCCTTCCCTATGGTAACCACCCTCCGGTTACGCCGACTGCTACTACTGACAGTGCTAGTACTACTACTACGACGGCGCTAAACCTAGGGAACGAGCCTCTAACTGCTGTCGTTTTAAACTAAGAAAGGGGACTGTTCACTAAACTGCAGTCAATGCTTACATCCCGCATACAGGACAAGAGTAGAAAATGCTTGGTGTGTGCAGTAATGCATCCTAGGGTTTGCAGGTCCGGCTTCCCCGGCAGCAGTTTTTCGTCAGCACTGCAGATCAGCAGTTGAACAACAAAAGTGGTCTAACCTCAGCTAGATAATGATAAATTCCTTGTGTTTCTTTGTAAGCGCACATTGTGTACATGGCCATCTTTAGCTCATAACTACGTGCACAACCACATAGTTAAGAGATTATGTATGTCACCTCAATGACTTCAAAAGGATAGAAAGATAACCAGAAAAATAACAAGAAGGCATTTCTTATAGAATAGAGAGGCTGCTGCAATAGCAGCTCCCGTTAGCAGAATACTTTCCTGTAAATATCTTTTGCACAATATTTTTTCTGTTGCTTTTTCCCCTTCAAGTCACCTTCACTACGCAGACCAGTATGTCCGTGGTTTTAAATGCATTCTAAAAAAATAGTCTTGTCAACAAGACGCCTTTCTCATTCTCTCTTTCCCTTTCTCTCTTTCCCAGTTACGCTCACCTTCCAAGTGGCCTGGGCGCCCATATCCACGAAGCGGTAGAACGGGAACTTGTTCCTGCTCATTCGTGAGACAGGTAAGAGAGAACACCTAAATGACGAGGGACGATTCAGAGTAACTTCAGTTATCGAGCTGCATGATGTGTTGCTCATATTACTCGTTTTGAGAAGCGCAGGTCGTTTAGGAAGTTTTAAGCTGGGCACATCTTGATAAGAGCCGCTCACACGCGAGACAAAATGCGATGTAACCTGAAGTGCACGTCATGTGGGGTCCTCCCGGACTGCTGCCTCCTAGAGTCTCCGTGACGCGGCGCAGTCCGTCAGGACCCCACGTGACCATACTGAGCCGGGGGAGACCAAAAACTTAGCAAGAGAAAGTGCGGGAGTGGGGCACAGGAAAGGTCTGATTTCGTCATTTCTGCCTAGTTTATAAGCATTCAAAAGCTTAGGAGAGGGTGGTGCAACCTAAGGTCTTCGCGATCAGGCAAGATACCTTCTAGATCATGCGTGCGAAGAGGGGCTTACCTCAGTGCCTCGTAGATTTGTGACACGCGCAACATTTGCCTCGGACTCTTGTGGATACCGTTAGCGATGTGCTGCACCAAGAAGCCTGGCGGCCTCCGAAGGCAGGTGCCCGTGGACAGCAGTTCTCCCAGGGGATCAGGTGGCGCCATGGCCACCGTGCATGTGTCCTCAATACTCGGTTGCTTCCGCCGTCTGACGGTCGACTGCAAGGCAGCTCCTGCGACGGACGGCCAACCGCAACGAATGGTGGCGCCATCCAGCAGTACCGTTCTTTTAAGCTACGCCATTTGTTTCCTGCACAGCTCTTCTAAATTGCGCCCGTTTTCTCCTTTACTATTCCTTTGAGCTGCGCCATTTCCCCCGAGTACCGCTTTTTTAGCACCGGCAATGACTGAACCGCGCACAAACAACTCAAGTCGACATCCAGCAATAGGCGCCGTGGCGTCTCCCTGCCAAGTATTGACCAAACCCAATGTGGCAAAGGAAGTAATTCAGAGTTCAATTTGATGGAAAAGGGTCTGCAATATGAAGTAGATTTTAAAATACGCGTTCAATCACATGCTAATCTAGAGGCTTCGTGTTGGAGGTCATTTTTTTGGTTGTTCTTTCCAGTCCAGATATAAAGACAAAAGCCAGCTACTGCTTCGTGGTAAAAGTTACGATGCTAAACTTCTTCACGGAGAACGAAAAGCGTTTATTACTCTTTTTATCTTAGCTCAAGTACTCACAACGTGGGAAACATAATGCTAGCGGCTCTACCTCACACGATTTATAAATGATTTATTACTTATAATGATTTATAACTATTTTTCCTGCCTATCCGCAGTTACGCGTGGATGAGATCCCGATATTTTAAAAAAGCAGGAAAACATGATGTGCTGCTTCTATCAAAACCCCTCGGTAGTCTTAACGTTTCCGGCGGACATATATGGGATTTAGTACAGGATATGGAGGGGCAAGGGGAGGGCTGCCCAGCGGTGCCAAATTCGCCTTGTCAGCATAGGGGACGACTTGGCAAATCACTCATGCGTCAGATGCTCAGAAAATAAGGAGTGTCGTTTCTGTTAGAGCGAGAAAGACGACCACAATCTTATCACTTATTAGAAGACACAACCCGATACCCAGAGTGTAGGGCTAAATTCGTTAGTGCATTAAAACTGGCCGGCCGCAGCCACCACAGCGCTAACAACGAAAAGTACAGGGTCGTGGGGCAATTCGTTAATTAATATGAAGTAAATAACACGCAAGAACCACGGCAACCTCACTCCAATGCCGCGTGACGTCGCGGAGACTGTACCTGCGCACGCTTTGTGCTGCACTTGTTAAGTGGGTGGGATAAAAGACGCAACCAGTATAACAACACAGCCGAATAATGTCTGCCATCACAGCAGATATCTGCAGTGTTTTGGCCGTGAAATTTAGTAACAGAAAATTTTTTAGTGACAATGAAATTTTCAGTATATTGTGCTGTCCTTTGTCGTACCGCAAAGAACTACATCATCATCATCATAGTCACCACCACAACCACCATCATCATCAGTCTGACTACACCCACCGCAGGGCAAAGGCCTCTCCCATGTATCTCCAATTAACCCTGTCCTTTGCCAGCTGCGTCCACCCTATGCCTGCAAACTTCCTAGTCTAATCCGCCCACCTAACCTTCGGCCGCCCCTGCTACGCTTGCCTTCTCTTGGAATCCACTCCGTTACTCTTAAAGACCAGCGGTTATCTTGCCTTCGCAGTACATGCCCTGCCCTAGCCCATTTCTTCCTCTTGATTTTGACTAGGATGTCATTAACACGCGTTTGTTTCCTCACCCACTCTGCCCGCTTCCGGTCTCTTAACGTTACACCTATTTTCCTTTCCATGGCTCACTGTGTTGTCCTTAACTTAAGCTGAGCCTTTTCCGTAAGCCTCTACGTTTCTGCCCAGTAGGTGAGTACCGGTAAGGTACAGCTGTTGAACGCTTTTCTCTTCAGGGATATTGGTAACCTGCCATTCATGGTCTGAGAGAACCTGCCATATGCATTCCACCCCATTCTTATGCTTCTAGTTATTTCCTTCTCATGATACATATCAGCGGTCACTACCTGCCCAATGTAGACGTCTTTACCACTTCCAGCCCCTCGCTGCCAATTGTGAACTGCTGTTCTCTTGCTAGACTGTTGAACGTTACTTTGGTTTTCTGCATGTCAACTTTTAGACCGAGCACTCTGCTCTGCCTGTTTAACTCATTGATCATGATTTGCGGTTCATCTCCTGAGGTGCTCAGCAAGGCAATTTCATCAGCGAATCGCAGATAACGTATTCTCCATTAACTCTTATCCTGAGCTGTTCCCAGTTCAAGCCTCGGAATACCTCCTGTAAACAGGCGGTGAATAGCATCGGCGAGACCGCGTCTCTTTGCCTGACGCCTTTCGTTATTGGAATTTTATTCCTGACGTTATGGAGGACTACGGTAACTGCACAGTTCCTATACATATCTTCCAGTATTTTGACATAAGGCTCACCTACACCCTGATTCCGCAATGCTTGTATGACTTCCGAGGTTTCCACTGAGTCAAATGCTTTCTCATAATCAATGAAATCTATATATAGGGGTTAGTTATATTCTGCTCATTTATCTATGATCTGATTGATAGTGTGGATATGATACATTGTGGAATATTCTTTACGAAAGCCTGCCTGATCATTTTGTTGATTAAAGTCTAAGGTTGCCCTTACTCTATTAGCGATTGCCTTAGTAGATACCTTGTAGGCAACGGACAGTAAGCTGATCGGTCTGTAATTTTTCAAGTCTTTGGCGTCTCCTTTCTTCAGAATTAAGATTATATTTGCGTTCTTCCAAGATTCTGGTACGGACGAGGTCATAAGGCATTGCGTGTACAGGATGGATAGTTTTTCTAGAAAAATCTCCCTGCTGTCTTTCAACAGATCTGTCGTTGCCTGATCCTCACCAGCTGCTTTTCCCTTTTGCATTGCTCCTAAGACTTTCTTTATTTTCTTTTTCGTTACTGGCGGGATGACGCATTGCTGTGCGCTACTGTCTCCATGATTAACGTCCTGAATGCATACAGATTTGTGTAGAACTCCTCGGTTGCTTGAATTATATTATCCATATTGCTGATGCCATTGCCCTCCTTATGTCTTAACGCATACATCTCTTTTTACCTGTGCCTAGTTTCCCCTTCACCGCTTTTAGGCTACCTCCGTTCTTTAGAGCATGCTCGATTTTCTCCACATTAAACTTCCTTATGTCGGCTACATTGCGCTTATTTATTAACTTGGATAGCTCTGCTAGTTCTATTCGGTCTGTAGTGTTAGACGCCCTCATGCCTTGACGTTTCTTAATAAGATCTTTCGTCTCCTGAGATAGCTTGCCGGTATCCTGTCAAGCCGTCCTACCGCCTACTTCTACTGCGCACTCCGTAATGATATCTGTCAGAATATAGTTCACTGTATCAACTTTAAGATCGTCTTCCTCAGTTAAAGCTGAATATCTTATCTGCAGCAATATCCTGAATTTCTCTATTTTCGCTCTTACCGCTAGCTCGTTAATGGAACTCCTCTTTACTATCTTCTTCCGTTCCTTCTTCAAGTCTAAGCTAACCCGAAACCTTACTGTTGTGTGGTAACTACAACGCACCTTTTCTAGGACTTCCGCATCCTGCAAAATACCAGGTTGAGCACATAGTATGAAGTCACTTTCATTTTTAGCCTCATCATTAGGGCTCTTCCAGGTCCAGTTTCTGTTCTCTCGTTTGCGGAAAAAGGTATTCATGATGCGTAAATTATTTCTATCTGCGAACTCTACTAATAGCTATCCCCTTCTAGTGCTATAACCTATCCCATAGTCGCCTACCGTCTCGTCGCCAGCCTGCTTCTTGCCCACTTTCGCATTGAAGTCGCCTATCGATACACTGTACCATGTTTTTACTGTGTTCATTGTTTGAAAGAACTCCCTAATAGTATCAGATATAACTACTAAAGTGCTACAGAAAAATAGTACAATACTACAGAAAAATCATCTGTTGTTGCTACAAACCTACAGAACATACTGTCGTATTGTGGGCACGATTCGGTAAGTTTTTTCGACTGGGCATTCCTTTATTGGCGCTATGACACTGCGCACTTCCATGGTGGCCACTCTGGCGTGAGCATGAGCTAAGCATACATGTCCGCACACATACGGGACTCTGCGTCAGGGCATTCGGTTGCGGGCGTTTGGCTGGTGCTGATCACAGCTTTATTGCAGGTAGCACCTACACAGCGGCCCCAGATCTACAAGCCAGACGCGATCTACAAGGACGAAGCGGACGGTATCACCTGCGATACGTGTCACCTTTGATGCAAGACGGAGCATGCCTGGAAAACCACTGCGCAGCGTGGTCACTATCACCAGGGCATCGTGCTGAGCGCTTCCTGCCCCGCCCCCGCCAAATTCCAGGAGGATAAAAGACGCCGTCAACGAGCACTGCGCGCAGTCGGTGGCGGGCGGTTGGCTGGTGCTGATCACAGCTTTATTGCAGGTAGCACCTACACAGCGGCCCCAGATCTACAAGCCAGACGCGATCTACAAGGACGAAGCGGACGGTATCACCTGCGATACGTGTCACCTTTGATGCAAGACGGAGCATGCCTGGAAAACCACTGCGCAGCGTGGTCACTATCACCAGGGCATCGTGCTGAGCGCTTCCTGCCCCGCCCCCGCCAAATTCCAGGAGGATAAAAGACGCCGTCAACGAGCACTGCGCGCAGTCGGTGGCGGGCGTTTGGCTGGTGCTGATCACAACTTTATTGCAGGTAGCACCTACACAGCGGCCCCAGATCTACAAGCCAGACGCGATCTACAAGGACGAAGCGGACGGTATCACCTGCGATACGTGTCACCTTTGATGCAAGACGGAGAATGCCTGGAAAACCACTGCGCAGCGTGGTCACTATCACCAGGGCATCGTGCTGAGCGCTTCCTGCCCCGCCCCCGCCAAATTCCAGGAGGATAAAAGACGCCGTCAACGAGCACTGCGCGCAGTCGGTGGCGGGCGTTTGGCTGGTGCTGATCACAACTTTATTGCAGGTAGCACCTACACAGCGGCCCCAGATCTACAAGCCAGACGCGATCTACAAGGACGAAGCGGACGGTATCACCTGCGATACGTGTCACCTTTGATGCAAGACGGAGAATGCCTGGAAAACCACTGCGCAGCGTGGTCACTATCACCAGGGCATCGTGCTGAGCGCTTCCTGCCCCGCCCCCGCCAAATTCCAGGAGGATAAAAGGCGCCGTCAACGAGCACTGCGCGCAGTCGGTGGCGGGCGTTTGGCTGGTGCTGATCACAACTTTATTGCAGGTAGCATCTACACAGCGGCCCCAGATCTACAAGCCAGACGCGATCTACAAGGACGAAGCGGACGGTATCACCTGCGATACGTGTCACCTTTGATGCAAGACGGAGCATGCCTGGAAAACCACTGCGCAGCGTGGTCACTATCACCAGGGCATCGTGCTGAGCGCTTCCTGCCCCGCCCCCGCCAAATTCCAGGAGGATAAAAGGCGCCGTCAACGAGCACTGCGCGCAGTCGGTGGCGGGCGTTTGGCTGGTGCTGATCACAGCTTTATTGCAGGTGAGAGTTGTATTTTTTTGCACTCCCGATTTTGCCTTTTGCCCACCACCGACTGCGTTTCTGTTTCATCGTGTTATTTGTGACTATGTCAACTTGCTGCAAATGTTCGGAAGCATTGCCCTCCGCAGGGAATTACTTAACATGTTCTGGTTGTAACAAGTTGTTTCATTTGAAAAAAAAATGTTCAGGGGTTACTGCAAAGTCTGCTGCCAGCAGAGGGTTTGAAGCGTACGCCGACTGGTGCTGTCTGCAGTGTGGTTCACAGAGTAGTACGGATTCAGAAAATGAAAAGGCGAGCTCATCAAGAACTCTTGAGGAGCTCTTCGACAAGATTGAGAGCTTGTTGCCAATTAAGGACGCCATCAGCTCACTTTCTCGAAGAGTGGATGAGTTGTTGCTGAAAACTAATGTTGCGTCGCTAGAAGAATCAGTAAAAAGTATACACGCGTCTATTTCTTTCTTCTCGGAGAAATATGACGACTTAGTTAAATCCACTGCTAACCAACAGACCACGATCCAGAAGCTTCAAGATGAAGTGCTTACTCTGAACACCACAGTGGCGGGCCAAAATGAACAACTACGACACCTTCAGAAAGAGATTAACGACATGGAGCAATATAGCAGGCTGCAGAACTTAGAAATACAGGGGTTCTCTTAAGCAAGGTGAGCAGGTGTCTGACGCACTAAAAAACTTAGCTCAACTTTCAGCTTCTCTGCTAACTGACTCAGATATTGAAGCAGCTCATTGCCTCCCGCAGAAAAAAGACAAAAAACCAATTCTGCGGGTGAGATTCACTTCTGTCGCTGCGAAAGAAAAATGGATGAGTCATCAAAGCCAGATCATGCCCCTAGTGGAAAAAGGGGAGCTATCTGAAATACACTTTAACGACAACCTCATCACATCAAACAGGAAACTACTTTGGGAGGCTAAGCAGAAAGGCAAGGCAAATAATTTTAAATTTGTTTGGGTCAAACATGGAAGAAATTTTGCTAGGAAGACCGAAGTCT
The DNA here is from genome assembly GCF_052857255.1 of Amblyomma americanum. Taxonomy (NCBI): domain Eukaryota; kingdom Metazoa; phylum Arthropoda; class Arachnida; order Ixodida; family Ixodidae; genus Amblyomma; species Amblyomma americanum. The sequence goes on along the minus strand of NC_135497.1, from coordinate 21,146,477 downwards.
CTTCTATTTTTAGAATCCATGATTCTACCGATTTAGATAAACTAGTTTGAATCATGAACTCTACCTTTTCCCATTGCGCCAATATTGATGAATTTTGTAACTTAGTCTCGCCAAAGGCGGACACGTTCAGTGTATTTCATGTAAACATACGTAGCTTGCGAAAACATTGGAATGAATTTTTGGCTGTTGTTTACCACTCTAAAAATACTATTGATGCATTTGTACTTACCGAAATTAACATCCCTTCCACACTACTCTCCTCTTTTTCGTTACCCAGCTACTCTAGTTTCACTTTAACACGCTCAAATCGGCCAGGTGGTGGAATTCTTGTTTTTGTTCACAGCAAATGGAATGCCTACCCTTTAAAATCCAAATTCTGCTTTGCTGAGTGCGTTGCATTGCAGATACCATTCGTAAGTTCGGAGGTTACTCTACTAAGATTTTACAGGCCTCCTTCCCAAAATGAGAAAGAATTTCTTTCTGAGCTCGACAATTTTTTGAGCTCCCTATTGCCAAATTATTCTATATGCCTCATAGGAGACTTCAATATTGACACCTTGTCACCAGCACGTTCATATGTTTGCGAGTACCTAAATATCTTGGCAAAACATGGTATTGAACCAGCGATAAAAGACTACACAAGAGAAGAGTACCTGGGACATCATTTCGTAGCTTCTTGTATTGATCACATCAATATAAGAGCTCCGTTTGCCCAGTCTTTCTCTTCGGTAATTACATATAAACTTTCAGATCATTACTTTGTAGGTTCTGATATTCTTTTTCCTTCTTTAAATAAATCATACCCCAATAAGGAGCGAATTTCATATACAGACATTGCCACATTTGATAACCTTATAGCCAATTTTAACTGGGTCTCTTTCCTCGAGGAAGTTAATTCTTTTAACGTGTATGACAGGTTTGTGCACGTTGTCAGTTCTATAATAGCCTCATCACAAAAGGTCAAAGTGATCAAAAAACGCAACCCAAACCTTCCTTGGTTAACAAGTGACATTCTGAAGGCCATTGCAGAAAAAGACGCCCTTTGGACACGTTGCAAGCATAGTCCCAAAAACACACTCCTCAAAGATAATTTCAGATTGCTTAGAAATAAAGTCACTGCCATGATTCGAGATTCGAAACGTAACTATTTCAATTCGGCTTTTCGTAACAACCAACACTCTTCACGTAAAACTGGGTCAACTATCAATTGCCTTATCGGACGAAACCCGAAACAATCCATTAGCGATTCATTTGCCAAATCCTTCAAAGATTTGCCCTCTGCGGCATCTGAGTTTAATGCATTTTTCTCTCAGGTTTCCAGAAAGTTTCCTTTATCCCACTATGAGGTTCCACGGTCTTTGTATTGCACAGCTTATTCAGCTTTTCTCCCGACTATTACACCCCAGGACCTTCATAGCATAATCTTTAGCTTCAATTCGAAGAAAGCTGCAGGTATTGACAATACAAGAATGAGTGACCTCCAACGGAATTTTACGAATTTGCAGTCGGTACTTCTTATTATGTTGAACGGTTTCATTACTGAGTGCTTCATTCCACACAATTTAAAAGTTGCCATAGTTAAACCATTACATAAAAGTTGTTCTTTAAAAGATATTGAAAATTACAGGCCTATTTCAATTCTACCTGCGATTGCGCAGATTCTTGAAAAGCACCTATTCCAAGTTATGTACAGTTTTGTTTTCACGAATAATATCCTATCAGAGGCACAGTTTAGTCTCATTGCAGGTAAAGGAACTGTTTTGTTATTAGAAACTTTTACTTATAATATTTACTCATGTTTTGATAATAACCAACTCGCATGTGGTCTGTTTTTGGACGCTAGCAAAGCTTTTGATTGTGTTCGGCATGACCTACTGCTTGAAAAACTTGATGTCATGGGGTTTAGGGGTCCTTTTAATAATTTGCTGAAAGTCTATTTTTCTAATCGGACTCAAGTTGTTGAAATCAGCGGGCATCGAAGTTCTGAATCATTTCTATCGGCAGGTGTTCCACAGGGCTCTGTTTTATCGCCTTTGCTTTTCAATTTATTTGTAAATGATTTATCAAATGCTGTGACAGAATGTTATGTTTTTCAATACGCCGATGACACGTTAATGTTGTCAACAAATGCTTCGTTGCTTCTGGCCATGGAGGCTCTTAGAACAGATGTGGTGCATGTTATCGACTGGTTTTTAAATAATTCGATTTCAAGTAATCAACAAAAACTAAACTCATTTGTTTTCATAATCCTCATAAAAAGATTTTGTCTGTTGAACCATTGTTCTTAGATTCTTCGCATTGTCTTAATTGTTGTTGCATTCCTATTAATTTTTCAAATAGTGTTCAGTACCTTGGTATACTTTATGACAGAGATATGTCTTGGAACAGTCACCTTACTGTAGTATGTAACAAGCTTCGTGGTTTATCATGTGTACTATACAATGTTCGATGTTTATTACCTTTTCAGACTCGCAAGCTTGTTGCGCATGCTCTTATTTATGGTATCCTCAGATATGGAGTCACTGTATATTATCATTGCTCAAAAACTTGGCGAATGAAATTAAATGCCATACTAAGAAACATCCTTCGATCCGTGGCATACAACACGGATGCTTCACCTGACTGCAATTTGTTTTCGCTTTTACAGCTGCCCTCTTTTGATGCCCTCTTCCATCATGTAGTTATTCGTGCTCACTTTTGGGAGAGCGAATTTTTGGTTCCTTTCATTCCTGTTCGTTCTTTTCGACATCACCCCCGTTTTACGGCACCTCGCTGCTACACTCATTATGGCCACTTCACTCGTAATTATTACATACCCACAATTTTTAATTCTTTGCCTGATTCGATCTTTTCAGTTTCTTCGCTGTCACAATTAAGGAACTTCTTAAAAACCCATATGTCGGTTATTTAATCTGTTTTCTTTTTCTTGTTTGCTTTTCATATTAAGGTTTATCATTGTTTGCTTGCTTGTCACACCTGTTTTTCATATGTCATTCTCCGACTGCCGAGTACTGCCCGACAAGCCTTTATGGCTTGGGCAGACTTCTCCTAAGAATTGTAAATGTGCTGTCTGAAAATAAAGGTGTTTAATAATAATAATCAATCAATCAATCAATCAATCTTTATTTTTTCGGTGCCCAGGAACAACCCAAAGGTCTTGGTGCTGGTACATCATTCACACGCACAAAATGTACATTTATTTCACTACAAAGGAAGACACTCAGGGGAGGTAATGCAGCAGTCAAGGCGATAGAAAAAAAAGACACATAAACTAGGCGCGACAGCAAGCATGAAACAAAAAAGCGAGAACAAGGAAACAGCGAGAACAGCGGTAAATGAAAACAGCTAGAACAGGCAACAGACATATAAATAACTAATAAAACAATAAACAAAGAGAATGAACACAAGAACGACCGATAACAGCCAAGTACAGCATATATCAAAATACAAACAAGAATAAAGCCAATACTAATATGAACGAATAAGGGATCTCTGAAATACAAGCTAGAAATACAATCATACACAATAAGAAATGTAATTAGTGAACGCGTTACAGACAATCAGGCGTGAGTACACAGTATTAAAGAAATAATATTAATGAAAACAAGTACACGTGATGTACAATTAAGGAGAGAAAAAAACAATATAATACCGGTGCAAACGCACAAGTGTAGTAAAGACAAAATGCATGAAAGGGGAAGTTATGTATGAGAAAGAGTGCTCAAAGTGGAACGTCACGGACATTCAATATAAAGGAAGGGAGAGAATTTTCGAACATATCAAGGTGAGGACAAAGAGAATTAAACAACTTTTGCATTCTGTCCAGAGGGGAGAGGGAGTGCAGGAGCGCAGAAACTTGAAATGGTCTGAATTCCCTTATGCTCTTTCGCGGTACACGCAAAAGGATACGCGCTAGGAGCTGAGGGCATAGAATGTGACCATGCAGAAGTTTATACAAGAAAATTATATCTGCCCTCACGCGACGGCAGCTAAGAGAAGGAAGCTGCAGTGAGTTACTCCGTCTGAGATGAGAGCTAGAAGTTTTGCAAGAAAACCGATGTTGAAATATGCGTAAAAACTTTATCTGAACTCTGTCGATTTTTTCACAGTTCGACTGGCAAGTGCCGCTCCAAACAACAGACGCATATTCCAAAAGCGGCAAGCATATGGAGAGGTAGAGCTTTAAGAAAGGGAGTTGGGATCGAAACTCTCTCGAAAGCCTGCAGATGAAGCCGAGTGTACGCATAGCCCGTAGAGCAATGCGTTTTGTATGAGAGGAGAAGCTGAGGCTACGGTCGAAAAGTACGCCGAGGTCATTAATTTAATCAACCCTGGGCAGCGGCCTACCATTCACAAAATAAGAGTAGAGAAGACTGTGCGTTTTACGCGTAAATGAGACAACCTTGGTTTTAGATGAATGGAGAGTGAGCCCATTCTTCAAGCACCAATCAGAGAAGGCGGATATGTCCGATTGAAATGACAAGCAATCATGAAGGGTATGTATTGCTTTGAACATTTTTATATCGTCCGCATAAAGGAGAAACTAGGAGTTAATAATAATAATAATAATAATAATAATAATAATAATAATAATAATAATAATAATAATAATAATAATAATAATAATAATATTAATAATAATAATAATAATAATAATAATAATAATAATAATAATAATAATAATAATAATAATAATAATAATCAATCAATCAATCTTTATTTTTTCGGTGCCCAGGAACAACCCAAAGGTCTTGGTGCTGGTACACCATTCACACGCACAAAATGTACATTTATTTCACTACAAAGGAAGACACTCAGGGGAGGTAATGCAGCAGTCAAGGCGATAGAAAAAAAAGACACATAAACTAGGCGCGACAGCAAGCATGAAACAAAAAAGCGAGAACAAGGAAACAGCGAGAACAGCGGTAAATGAAAACAGCTAGAACAGGCAACAGACATATAAATAACTAATAAAACAATAAACAAAGAGAATGAACACAAGAACGACCGATAACAGCTAAGTACAGCATATATCAAAATACAAACAAGAATAAAGCCAATACTAATATGAACGAATAAGAGATCTCTGAAATACAAGCTAGAAATACAATCATACACAATAAGGAATGTAATTAGTGAACGCGTTACAGACAATCAGGCGTGAGTACACAGTATTAAAGAAATAATATTAATGAAAACAAGTACACGTGATGTACAATAATAATAATAATAATAATAATAATAATAATAATAATAATAATAATAATAATAATAATAATAATAATAATAATAATAATAATAATAATAATATAACTTCCCCTTTCATGCATTTTGTCTTTACTACACTTGTGCGTTTGCACCGGTATTATATTGTTTTTCTCTCCTTAATTGTACATCACGTGTGCTTGTTTTCGTTAATATTATTTCTTTAATACTGTGTACTCACGCCTGATTGTCTGTAACGCGTTCACTGATTACATTTCTTATTGTGTATGATTGTATTTCTAGCTTGTATTTCAGAGATCTCTTATTCGTTCATATTAGTATTGGCTTTATTCTTGTTTGTATTTTGATATATGCTGTACTTAGCTGTTATCGGTCGTTCTTGTGTTCATTCTCTTTGTTTATTGTTTTATTAGTTATTTATATGTCTGTTGCCTGTTCTAGCTGTTTTCATTTACCCCTGTTCTCGCTGTTTCCTTGTTTTCGCTTTTTTGCTTCATGCTTGCTGTCACGCCTAGTTTATGTGTCTTTTTTTTCTATCGCCTTGACTGCTGCATTACCTCCCCTGAGTGTCTTCCTTTGTAGTGAAATAAATGTACATTTTGTGCGTGTGAATGGTGTACCAGCACCAAGACCTTTGGGTTGTTCCTGGGCACCGAAAAAATAGATTGATTATTATTATTATTATTATTATTATTATTATTATTATTATTATTATTATTATTATTATTATTATTATTATTATTATTATTATTATTATTATTATTATTATTATTATTATTATTATTATTATTATTATTATTATATACAACCCCACAACCGTAAGCATTTGCTCTTTTCGCTGATTCTCAGTGAAGGACACGGACATTGACTGCTGCATCCCCTATCTGTGGGCCAGGTTTGCTGTGCACAGCCACTAATTTCGCGAGGGATCCAGCACTAACTGCTCAAGTGCAAACACACACACACACCCATGCGCGCACTTTGACGACCATCAGAGCGGGAATCGTCAGTATAGTTCTAGGATTGCGTGTACCTGTGCTTCCGGGGGAGTAAATGGCTCACCAGGTTAAAGGCAATCCGGTAAACCGGATTACCAGCTGCATGTTATGCACGTGAAGTTGTGGCTATGTGGTTAGGTCGAGAGAGCATCTGCGGGGGCAAGTGCACAGTAGACATTCGATATTCCGGTTTACGCCCACGCTGATACGTCTCCGCTGTTCTAAAGCTATCTAATTCGAGCAGCCGCTAGCCGTTACTACCGGCAGAACTTGGAAGCTTTCCGCGTCTACATAAAGGGACCGCTATGGGTTCTGTTCGAGGCACACATCGTTTTCATAACGGGACCTAAGCTGAGGGGTTTTACCATCCTGTTTTCATGGTAACGAATCCGTTCTGCCGACGTCCCTTACCTATATTGGTTCAAAGACTACATGTTGCTCACCTTGGAGACTTGATGCGGATATGTGTATGATCGGTAACACTGCCTAAATGGGATTTTAAATGGCCGGCACGAGTCCACCGGACAGCGCCAGTGGCGCACTGCTCTCACTCACCACGGCGTCTCTTCTTCGTGCTTGGTTCGTCGCAGCGGTGTTGGCGGCCAGGACAAGAAGGAACGTCGCTCGCTGCTTGCACTACGGCGCTCATGTCCGGCATGATGCTGGACACGTAGGCTTTGGAGAGCGCCTCGGTCTCCTGTTCCACCTGTGGCAGGGACGACGAGGACAGGTCACAATGCTCTAGTCTCTGCAAAACCGCAGCTGCAAAGAGAAACTCTACTAACGGAGCTATAAATTAAGCCTACTAATGAAGCCTCACCGAGTAGCCGAAAATGAGAGTAGTATTCGTGAACTCCCCTCAGCACGAGTACTTCTCTGTAACAGACTCCTTTTAAAACTGAAAAAAAAAACAGAGATCGGTCGAAAATCACTTACTATTGTTGCTACAGCACGGAGGAAGGTCTCAGAGCGGAATGACCTGGAAATTGCAATATGTCTCAACCGAAAAAAAACGCTCTTCTACTGCCAGAAAACACGCTGGATATGTGGGCCAAGGCTGCAAGACACGTGGACGGACGCTGTAGATAGCGTCAGCATGTCACGTTATTTTCGGCTATGTAATTATCTTACCACAGATCACGTGACACAATGACGTCGCCTAGAGGGTTCACTCCCCAGCCTGTGCATCTCTTAAGGCGTAACCAGGCCCACCAAGACGACTCTTCGGCCTCTGTCCTCTCGGGTCCTGTGAGGCGAAATGAGCAGAAGCTGGAGTCGAGGATGCCGAGATTGGAGCGCCCTGCATACAGCCAAGCTCGCTCGCCTACTTGTCTTTTAGCTCCCGACCAGATTCCAAGAGCCAGCCATTGTGCTTCGAGAGCGCTCATTTTTGTGAGGCCTTCTTTCATACTGATTGAATTTCTGCAGCCACAACCGTTCATGGCTGTTCCGATGCCGTCCGTAGCCTGCCGCCCCGTGTTGCGTTAAGCCGGCGGAAAAGCGGTGAAGGACACTACTCGGGGCACCGGAGTCTTATATGAGTATCGGTCCCAACGGCCTCCGACTGCAACCTTGCGCTATACTCTATCGGCGCACATGCGAGCCAAAAATGTCTCAGCCGGCCACTGAGCTGTGACAAGCGGTGAGGACCGATACAGCTAGCCCTCGGGGCGGACATATTATGTCAGTTCTGCACCAACCCCACAACAAGATTTGATGTGTAGCAAGTTGGCGTTCATGCGACATGTGCTTGAGGCGGAACAGAGAATGTGCAGGAAATCCAACTGCCATTCGCTTTATTTGTGTTCACTCAGTGTTTACAGGGACACCTACGGCATCGCTGTAAAACGGTACAACGGAGTATACTGAGGGGCCAGTTGGTCAGAAATATTAAACAAAAACGTAGCATATAAGGATGGGACGAAGAAGGGCGAAGACAGGATGGTTGCTACACTTACAACTGAATAGAATGAAATGCGATAGTAAACCGCTCCCCATCCCAGAGCAACAACACGCATGCGCATAACATAAAACAAGGTAAAAACAAACTGATAATCTTAAAACGGGTGTAAAAAGATAAAAAAAGAAGAAAAGAGAAAGAGCGATAGATAATAAAAGGTGCTCAGAAAACTCAAGTGCGATTTAAAAACTTCAATTCCTTCTCCATCATATACACAGATGGGGTGCTAAAGCACGTGCCTTCACTACATTTCGAAATTTCCTGGGCTTCCAAGATTTCCCTAGCCATTTGGGTTTTACCACGCCCTACAATCTTAGTACGATTAAGCAGGGGAAAACAACCATTGCACTTCTTGTAATGCACTGATACGTGCTCCCCAGTTTGTTGGCGAAGTGAAGAGGCATGTTCACCCAGCCTCACGTTTAGACACCTGCCCGTCTGCCCAACGTGCACAGACCCACATCGGAGAGGGAACTGATAAACAATATCTGTTGCGCATGATACGTACGGTTTTCTATGTTTTGTGCCACAACCTGGTTCTCCTTCCCTCTATTGATCTGCTAAAGCACATAGCATTGCTAGCTTCAGGGGCGTAGAAAACACGACGTCAACCCCAAATTTCGCTGCCACTCTCTTCAAGTTGTGGGAGAGCCTGGGTACATATGGCATAACCTCAAACTTCCTATTCTTTTGGTCACCCGGTGTGATATGACGTAACAGGAGCTCTTGTTTTTCTTTTAGCAGTTTCTTTCTGAGAGCAACTGCCACAAAAATCTGCAACTGCCACGAATCCCACCAAGGTGGGCTTGGTGGCTGTACCATGAAGCAGACCACTAATCCGCTTCTGCTCATAATGCAGGTGCTCGCAGCAGTCGTCACACACGCGCTGCTTCCCGCCCTGGTTTCGGCTGGGGTGGAATGCGTGCCGTCAGACCTGCCTGGATACCCCTGCAGTGATACGCATGTCCGTTGTCTCAACGCCATCAGCGCTTCAAACCTGCCAGCGTCATCGCTGGAACCCTGGACACTTCCGGAACCTTGGACACACCCATCGTCATCGACGGCACCTGGCACACCGTGTATAAAAGAGCGGCAATCACCGGCTGCGCTCTGTGGGCTTGGTGGCTGTACCATGAAGCAGACCACTAATCCGCTTCTGCTCATAATGCAGTTCAGTAACCCATACGCCTTATCTGCTAAGAAAACTAGTAATTACTGCCTGGTGCAGCTTCCGAACCCACAGTGTTGTGTCGATGTTGCTATTGAATGTTTAGAAACGATTCGCATCTTGCTACTATTGTCCAAGGACATAGAAACGAATCCGGGACCTGCCAGTGCAGAGGCAGTACTTGCTGAATTGCAGAAGTTGTCCTCAGGTCAGGCTACAATAATTAGTGACGCCCAAGACATCAAAAACACGTTACCAACTACAGAGAAAACCATTACAGATCTAATTCAGAGGATTGCCGATTTAGAGAGCCACTACCAGAACCTGGCTACTTTGAAAACAGATGTCGAATGTATGCAATGCAACACAGAAAAGGCTACTCAACTGGTGCGTGATCTGGAAGACCGATTCGATTACGCCGAAAACCGCTCACGAAGATGCAATCTGATTTTTTACGGCCTTTCCGATCCTACACCATCCGAGTCATTTGCCGATTCCGAAGAAGTCATAATCCGCCACTGCTCCGATCAGCTCGATTTGTCGTTAGATAGTAAAGATATCGAACGTGCACACCGTCTTGGGCGTCACAACACAGAACGCCAGCGTCCCATAATTGTAAAGTTTGCGTCTTTTAAGACTAAACAAATGATCCTCTCAAATGGCCGCAAACTAAAAGATACTGATTTCAGCATTGGTGAAGATTTCTCCCGTCGAGTTCAAAATATAAGAAAGCAACTTGTCGTGTTTGCCAAATCAAAAACAACTAAATTTTCTTTGCGGTACAAAACCCTCCATATAGGCCCCAAACGCTATTTTTTTTATGAGTCTGAGCAAACAGTAAAATAAATCTTCTAGCCACCACGGCGACGCAAGTCGGCACTACACCGTTCCCAAACATGTCCTCGTCCTAATCTTACGTTTTCGGCATTCTTTACCAATATACGCAGTTTCATCCCGAAGCGAGAGCTCGTGTCAAACCTGGTGTTATCATCTGATAGCAACTTGCTTATATTAACTGAAACGTGGCTAACAAATGACATTAGTGATAGCGAGGTGCTTGCTGATCTGCCTAATTTTTCTCTTTCGTTCAGATCGTAAAAACGCACGTGGTGGTGGTGTTCTGATTGCGGCAAGCAACCACTTATCATGCACTGCTTTAAACATTTCATCCGACCTTGAATTAATTTGGCTTATCTGGCGATCCGCACCACATTCCGTGCTGCTGGGTGTCTGCTACAGGCCGCCACACAACACTCCCCGTTTTTGCCGCCAGCTGAACGCAACCTTGTCTAAATTAACCTCGCGGTATCTGAACGCTCACATTCTCCTCTTCGGAGATTTTAATTACCCGACTATTAACTGGCATAACCCGGTGCACTCCATAGATAATCAAGCGGATACAAGAGAATTACTTGATATCTGTTCGAATTTTAATCTTGCCCAACTTGTACTAGAACCTACGCGTGTAGTAAACGACACTGCAAATATTTTAGATTTAGTATTAACAAGCCATCCTGAAAGTTTCTCCTCCATGACTTACTTGCGGGAAATTAGTGACCATAAAGTCATCCACACAGTCTTTAATTTCAAACCAATTCCTCGCCACAGTCCGGGAAAGACAATCCGGCTGTACGATAAAGGCAACTATGAAGAAATAAATAGCGAGCTGCACGCCTTCTTTCCATCTTTTAACGCAACTTTTCAAAGCAGATCTATCCAGGAAAACTGGTCAATATTTAAACAAAAGCTTAACTCTCTGGCAGGTAAATACATCCCGAAGACTACTTTTCATGACACTCGAAACCAGCCGTGGTTCACGAAGTCACTGAAAAAACTCGAAAATAAAAAGAAACGCCTATTCCGCGCAGCTAAAGCCAATCACAGTACCTGCTCATGGGTTAACTATTATGCCGCCGAGAGCTCGTATTTATCAGCTGTGAAAAAACGCTAAGCAACACTTTTATCACGACGACTTGTCGAGAATCCTAAAAAGTAACACAAAAAAGTTCTGGCAAATTATAAATCCTACTAATACGCATTCAGTTACCCTGAATAAAGATTCAGGAGAGCCATTCAGCGATACTGAATGTGCTAATATCTTTTCAGTTGCTTTTTCCTCTGTCTTCACAAGCGAGCCCGATGCGCCCTTACCTATTCTGCCTACAACCATTCCGCACACCATGCCTGTAACCAATGTTTCTGCTAATGGAATAATGTCCTTAATAGATAAAATTAAACTTTCATCTGCAGCAGGCATGGACGAAATAAATTCTAAACTTCTAAAAAACACAAAGTGCATTTCTGCCGAATGTTTATTGTTACTGTTTGCTCAGTCACTTTCCACAGGCACCATACGTGATGATTGGAAGAAGGGAAAGGTCGTTCCAGTCTACAAATCCGGTAACAAAAATTCACCATTAAATTACCGTCCTATCTCGCTCACAAGTGTACCGTGTAAAATCATGGAGCATATCATCTACTCAGAAATCATGCAGTTCCTGGATGGTAACAAATTATTTCATCCTGCACAACATGGATTTCGCAAAAACTATTCCTGTAACACACAATTAGCACTCTTTCTTCACGATCTGCATGCGAACCTCGACTTAAAAATCCAGACTGACGCAATTTTTTTAGACTTTGCTAAAGCCTTCGACAAGGTTTCCCACCGACGTTTGATGCTAAAACTTTCGCAGCTGAACTTGCATCCTAACATCTTAAAATGGATTGAAGCATTTCTAACGTGTCGCTTTCAGTCAGTTGCTGTTAACAACCAGTCATCCCCTTCTGCCCCCGCAACCTCAGGCGTACATCAGGGCTCGGTCCTAGGTCCTCTTTTCTTCTTAATATACATAAATGACTTGCCAGAACACCTATCATGCAATATCCGTTTATTCGCCGACGACTGCGTTATCTACCACTCAATAACTAACACTTCCGACCAAAAAGCCCTTCAGGATGATCTTAACCGCATTGAAAAATGGTGCGATGATTGGCTAATGACACAACCCTAACAAATGCAAGCTTATTTCGTTTCACCGCAGACTTAATCGGTTGTCCTTTTCCTATAGAATTTCTAACAATCCAATAGAGCACATTCATTCATACAAATACTTAGGTATCACTGTGTGTCATGATCTAACTTGGCGGGAACATGTTACTAATGTTATTTCATCTGCAAACAGAACCCTTGGCTATCTGAAGCGCCATTTAGGTCACGCAACAAAAGAGGTCAAATTACTCGCTTACACATCATTGGTAAGACCAAAACTAGAATACGCATCCCCCATTTGGAGCCCCCATCAAGCATATCTAATCGATGCACTTGAAGCCGTGCAAAATCGCGCCGCCCGTTTCATTCACTCCCAATATTCATACGAGGTCAGTGTGACATCCCTGAAATCACTGTCCAACTTACGAAGTCTTTCTTGCCGTCGTCGCGTCGCAACCCTATCTCTTTTTCATAGATTTTATTACAGCTCACTCGGCCATGAACCATACATCTGCGCACCTCTGCCGCGCCTATCACATCGCACTGGTCACCCCCTTCAAGTTACTCGTCCACGTGCCCGTACTGTAACCTTCTCCACCTCTTTCTTTCCACGAGCCGCGTCAGACTGGAACGGCCTCTCCCACTCCGCTGCTGCTATCACCTGCCCGTCGCTCTTCAACACCAATATTGAACTTCATATGTCATCGTGAAAAAATGTACCAATTTTTGATTACCCCACCCCTTATGTAATACCCCGAAAGGGGCCTTTAAGGTAAATAAATGAAATGAAATGAAATATCGGCAGGGAAGCCTGCTTCCTTTGGTCTCTCGGCCTGAATGTCAAAACTTTTTCCCAGTGTGTGAGGGCATGACTTTAGAAGTGCTGACCTAATACATGTAGCTGCTATGCCTCGCTTTATGAGCTTCGAATGGGAAGAGCACTTGAGTTTTCTTAGCACCTTTTATTATCTATCGCTCTTCCTCTTTTCTCCTTTTTTATCTTTTCACACGTTTTAAGATTATCAGTTTGTTTTTACCTTTTTTTATGATATGCGCATGCGTGTTGTTGCTCTGGGATAGGGAGTGGTTTACTATCGCATTTCATTCTATTCAGTTGTAAGTGTAGCAACCGTCCTGTCTTCGCCCTTCTTCGTCCCGTCCATATGCTACATTTTTGTTTATAATATGTCTGACCAACTGGCCCCTCAGTATACTCTGTTAAATTTCATTTCTTCTACATTGGGCTCTGATATTTGTTCTCGTCCCATCAATGAGCAATGTGCGCTATGTGCAACCCTTATTGCAACCACGTCGTGCCGAGCTCGACTCTTCAATTACTGCCTACGGAAACATTGGTGTCCTCCTGATGTCACCGGCATGTTCGGTGTGGTTGGTCCTTCCACAGGCCACTGGAAGCGGATAGCAAAAATCATAAAATCAGAGTGTTGGAGACAAGTTGGTCTTCAGGACTGGCTGCGGTTGCTGTGCCTGAACTCGCGAGGAGGTGGTTCGGCAGGCTTCAAGATGCTCCGAGACTTTCAAGGCAATGCACCAAATTGACGGAGTGGTTGTGGCAGAACAACTTCAAGACCTTCCGAAGAAGTCCAAGAAGCAGGTAGGCAAGGTTCCAGTTACGTCCTTGGGGGCTAGTTCTGTACCAAGCGAAGTTCAGCTGGTTCTAGAAAAAGGCCCCAAGTTTGGCCTTGAGGTAACTGTTCCCAAGCATAAAATCCTTGCTTCAGTTCACAGAATGGCCGACAAGGCGAACCGTGAGGAGAGAGCACATTGCATTTCGGAGGGTTTGACACAATTGACAAGGCGTACAAGCTTGGCAAAAAGAGCCTCACACAGGTGAAGAGTATTGTTGGGCACTTTCGTGATTCAAATTTGACTTTGATGCTGGCAGATAAGAATGGAGGCTTTGTCGTTCTTCCTCGTGAGATGTATGAAGCAAAGGTGGTCAACGCTATTGCGAAGAACTTCAGGCGCTCGCTTCTTAAGCCGGCTAAGGCTAGGACCAGAGCGTTGAAGTTGCTGCAAGAGTGTAAGCTGGACAAGCTGGAGAGCGAAGCGAGCAACTGCAAGGGCAATGCTTTGAAGGTTTTTTCAATGCAAAAACGCACAAGCCGGACTGTCCCTTCAGAGCCATCATCACAGAGACACAGCTGGCAAGCTCGACTAGCCAAGTTCCTCCTGGGTCACTTGAGCAGGCTTGTTACTGTGGACCCTTTCAAAGTCGCCAGCTCGGCTGTGCTAGTTGACATCCTGCGATGTGATTTGTGCGGTGCTAATTCGGCTATTTCTGTAGACACTGAGGAACTTTTTTACTCGGTGCCGCACGACGAACTGTTTATTGCGGTGAGGGAGTGCATTGAAGAGAAGGGACCAGTGTCCTATCAGAATTCTTGTGGTGTCAGCATTGATTCTTTTTTGGAACTCCTGTCTATGTACAACCGGTGACAGAATAAGTCGGGGCACGCGAAAGGCGACCGGAATCAGATAAAACTGCATCGCCGCGCCATCTGACGTGGCACTTCTGGTGTCGAGACATCACAGTGGCCGTTCGCCTCCTTTATTGCTCACAGCCCTGTCTTTTTTCTCGCCTGCAGGGGACTATCTGATTACACCCACCTTTTGGCGTTAGGCATCGCTTTCTTCATTCACAGCGTGCCGTTCGCAGTTCGGCGTGCGCACGGCGAGGGAGAAGCGTGTGCTGCCCTACTTTGGCCGGATAACATATCTTAACGTTTCTGGCTGACAAACCGGTACCTCACACAGGATTACTCCGCTTCTTTGCATTTTTGTGCGAAAGCATTTTTCCGATGGGCGCTAACCCCGAGGGAGATGTTGCGGTCTTTGTGTGTGCCAAGGCAACAGCAACTGCGTCAGAGTAACGCTATAACATAAGTGAGTGTGCGGCGATTCAACTTTAGAAAAGGGCAACGCAGCGCTCAGTTCGGTGGCCATCACCAAAGTATGCTCGGGCCACCCCCAAAATTTGGCCCTAGCTACCTGAATATTGACGTCGGCCAAATTAATATCTAGTTATAATTAACCGAGCTCAGTTCGATGGTCGCACCCAAATTTGGCCTGGGCCACTCGAAAGTTTACCAATATAAATGCACCGAGTGAACCATGCTTCCGCTCGAGTTACCGGTGTATGCACGCTCAGCCGCTACAATTTTTCTTTTTTGGTTTAAACATTCTGTGGTGTGTTGAAATAGGAACGAGCGCACACAAACCGAAGAGTGAGCCGAAATATCGTTTCATTTATTGCCGTCAGATGAAACGGGATAGGCAGGTCACTTTGCACATAGAATAAAATAAGTAAGTAGACACGTAATAAATTCCAGGAGGTATCGCCGTAGCCATAAGTTCGACGTGAGAGAACAAAATGAAATCAAGGCAGAAGTCAAGCAAAAAAAATAGCATCGCCGCTAAATGTGTCCTTTGTGTCCCCTGGTCATTATACAGACTTAGTAGCGGGTGAAGTTACCGTCCGCTGAAATGTTGAGAAAACGAAGCAGCACGAAAAAACGGGGACGAAAAAGACACACATACGACAGGACGAATGCTGCACTTCCAACTGATTTTTATTGAGAATACCAAGCTTAAGTACAGCGCTACTATCGCCTCGTGGCAATCAACCGCAATGATTCAAAAACGCCATTTCATTATCAAGAAGAGACAAGGAAGCGGTGCTGACACACTGACCACCTACTTTTATGATGTGATATGCTTCAATAATCTCTTTCCATCCGATCTCTTCCACGCCCAAGAATTTTAGCTTTCCGAAATATGGGTTTACACTAAGAGATCGGATGGAAAGAGAGATTATTGAAGCATATCACATCAGAAAAGCAGGTGGTCAGTGTGTCAGCACCGCTTCCTTGTCTCTTCTTGATAATGAAATGGCGTTTTTGAATCATTGCGGTTGATTGCCACGAGGCGATAGTAGCGCTGTACTTAAGCTTGGTATTCTCAATAAAAATCAGTTGGAAGTGCAGCATTCGTCCTGTCGTATGTGTGTCTTTTTCGTCCCCGTTTTTTCGTGCTGCTTCGTTTTCTCAAGATGGATCATTACCAACTGGCCCAAACTTCGGTGCTTCCGCTGAAATGATTTCCGCCATCCGCATTGGCATCGAGTCGTACAATGAGACTACATATTCGCGATCAGTTCGAAGAACTTCCCACTCTTCGTGAATGGCGTTCCACAGCACATCTGCTGTTGCTCTGGACAAGTTTCGTGTGGACAGGCACGACTTCATGCGCGCCCACACATTTTCAATGGGATTTGCGTCCGCGCCATTCGGAGTCCACATCAACGTGCGCACGCCAAAGTCTTCGAGAAGGGCTGTCACCTGACGAGCCATGTGCACGGGGCTTTTGTCCTACTGGAACACGAAGCACCCGTCAGGAAAGGGCCCATCCAGCTCATAAGGAAGCATGGTATCCTGTAGTAGAGCACTGTAACAGGAGGCCGTGAACCTCCCATCAATGCGCACAAGAGGCCCTAGCCCATCTTTGCTCATGGCCCCCCAAACGGAGACTGCACACCGGCCACTTGAAAGAACACTCTTTGTATAGCCAGGGCGGTATCTGCAGTTGTAAAAGAAGCACAATGGACGGGTAAAGATGTAGAAAAGTCATTGTGCGAACGGTAAATTAGTCTTCAATGCGTTTTTTTTGGCTTATACATCATTGCATTGTGCAAAATCTTTCAAATATGTGTATTCGACCTAGTGCTAATAAGAAGTTATTGATGCACATTGCTCTGACTTCTAGTGCCCTTAGTTCTTTATTAAGGTTTTCAGATAAATACACTGATGTTAATATTTTGATAATTCCTGAAATATCAGATACACAAAAGCTTTAGGCTTATGCAAAAGCAGAAATTTAGCCAATGTCACCAAAATGTGAAGGCAGTGGTTACCTGGAATTCATGGGCCGCCACACCTGCCTGTGTTGATCCCACCTTGTGCAAAATGTGGACTCATCCGAAGAAATAACATTGTGCCATTCATCTAAGGTCCAGTGCCGATGCTCCTGTGCGAAGCTCAGGCGTTGCTGGCGCTGTCGTTGAGTCAGGAAAGAATTTTGTGCAGCGGCACAATTTAAAATTCCAGCTTCTTTCAAACGGCGGCGCACAGTGGTAGCAGAAATATCCAGTGACAGCTCGTCGCGGATTTCTTTAGCGTTCATGAAAGGGTCAACGACAGCTGCGGCAACAATCAATATGTCGTCCTCATGGTTCGTGACTCTTGGACGGCCAGACTGCTTCGCATCCGCAAGTGTTCCCTCATCTCGAAAGGCGCGGATAATCCTGCTCACCGACGTCTTCTCACCTACCAGTTCTTCGGCATATCTCACGCTGCGGTACACTCTCCACAAAAAGCCTGGCGATTAATCTCCGGTCTTCAATCGGAACACGTGGTGCCATTTCGGTAGACGACGTATCTTTGTTCGGCCTTACACGCTTTTATACCTTTAAGAGGTATCACTGGCCAATGAGAAGTCCGAATACATGACGAGGGGAAAAGGTAAAGGAATGGCGTGACAGCCGCATTCGGGTGGGACCAGTGAAAACTAGCTCGGTCACTGCATAGATGAATTTTCATGCTGCTTCGGTGCCCTCCTTCAGAGCCTTTATATGTTTTGTTTTGTTTTGTTCTGCTGCTATGCGCTGTCTGTTTCATGAGGGCAACGCGAGCAGCGAACGCTTCACCCTTTCCATGCGCCCGCCGAAGTGCAAGCGTGACGTCGGGAATAAAGGAAGCGACGCCTAACGCCAAAAGGTGGATGTAATCAGATAGTCCCCTGCAGGCAAGAAAAAAAGACAGGGCTGTGAGCATGAAAGGAGGCGAACGTCCACTGCGATGTCTCGACACCAGAAGTGCCACGTCAGATGGCGCGGCGATGCAGTTTTATCTGATTCCGGTCGCCTGTCGCGTGCCACGACTTATTTTGTCGCCGGTTGTACCTAAATTCCACGATTGTTAACCATATACAGGATTTCTACACTCAGAAACATGGCATTTGTATCGGGTCAAATGTCGCCCCTGTGCTTTGTGAAATTTTTCTAGCTAAGTTTGGACGTTGCTTCAGTCTCAGTTGAGTGACGAGCACATTGTGCGTATTTTTAGATATGTCGATGATTTTCTTGTTGTCCTCAAACTTTCTCCTAGAGATGACTTCGTTTTAGTAACAGACTCGATCCTAACTCGTTTCAAAGGACTCATGAATTCATTGAACTTCTCCATTGAACTACCGGCTCATGATTCCATTCAGTTTTTAGATATTCACGTGTATTTTAATACTGGTGGGCAAATTTGCTGGGCTTACGAACCTCGATCCAAAAAGGCGCTTCTGCCTTACGACTCTTCCCTTTCGAAGCTCATAAAGCGAGACATAGCAGCTACAAGTTTTAGGCCAGCACTTCTAAAGTCATGCCCTCACAGAGTGGGAAAAAGTTTTGACATTCAGGTCGAGAGACTTAAGGAAGCAGGCTTCCCTGCCGATGTTCTTGTGGCAGTTGCAGATGCTCTCAAAAGAAACTGCTAAAAGAAAAACAAGAGCTCCTGTTACGTCATATCACACCGGGTGACCAAAAGAACAGGAAGTTTGAGGTTATGCCATATGTACACAGGCTCTCCCACAACTTGAGGAGAGTGGCAGCGAAATTTGGGGTTGACGCCGTGTTTTCTACGCCCCTCAAGCTGGCAATGCTATGTGCTTTAGCAGATCGAGAGAGGGAAAGAGAAACAGGTTGTGGCACAAAACATAGAAAACCGTACGTCTCATGCGCAATCGATATTGTTTATCAGTTCCCTCTCCGATGTGGGTCTGTGTACGTTGGGCAGGCGGGCAGGTGTCTAAACGTGAGGCTGGGTGAACATGCCTCTTCACTTCGCCAACAAACTGGGGAGCACGTATCAGTGCATTACAAGAAGTGCAATGGTTGTTTTCCCCTGCTTAATCGTACTAAGATTGTAGGGCGTGGTAAAACCCAAATGGCTAGGGAAATCTTGGAAGCCCAGGAAATTTCGAAATGTAGTGAAGGCACGTGCTTTAGCACCCCATCTGTGTATATGATGGAGAAGGAATTGAAGTTTTTAAAACGCCCGAGTTTTCTTAGCACCTTTTATTATCTATCGCTCTTTCTCTTTTCTCCTTTTTTATCTTTTTCCGCACGTTTTAAGATTATCAGTCTATTTTTACCTTGTTTTATGATATGCGCATGCGTGTTGTTGCTCTGGGATGGGGAGTGGTTTATTATCGCATTTCATTCTATTCAGTTGTAAGTGTAGCAACCATCCTGTCTTCGCCCTTCTTCGTCCCGTCCATATGCTACGTTTTTGTTTATAATTGGTACAACCCCTTGTTGCGAAGCAAGAATGCACTTTCTGCTGAGCGCAAAGACGGCAGCACGTAGACATTGCAAGCGAAGGAAGGAAACGCTAGGAGTACGCGGGAAACGACTGATTAAGTATCCGCAAAAGTCATGTCTGTCATGACTGTCATTCTGTCATGCAAATGAAGAAAGCCATGTCATGCAGAATGCTTCTCTGTCAGACTCCTGTAAATCTCGTAGGAGTGAACGCGGATTTGATTTAGTGAATATCATAGAGGTAAGAATAATACAAAAAAGGCCCATCTCGTATTCTTGTACATCACACAGACCTCGATTATTCATATAAACAGGAGACATAACTCACGAGAAGTTCGAATAGAGTGATCGACAAATCGATTACCGAGGTGAAATGATTCTTAGATATGAAAAACTGCCAAGCTTGAAAGGCAAGGTACAATAGCCGTTTATTCTCAGCTAGTTTTCTTTCCTCAAGCTCAATCGATTCATTCAACAGCATTTCACTTTGGCTACGTCGGACCGCATTCTGTTCGGTTCGAATGCTCTCTTTCAGAGAAAAGAATGCAGGAAAAAATGTTCAGTCGAGCCCGGATATCTCTAATCCGGATATTTAGTGTTATGGGCTGTATCGAACAGACAAATTATTTCCTTGAAAATCACGTGTGAAGGTATAGGAAAGTCGCGCATCATATTTAACTTTCCGGTCGCTCCATATATCGAACGGCGCACCGCGCCCCTGCAAGTGGCGCTTCTCCTAAAGACGCTCTTCAATAATTTTTTTTTTCGGGCGCAGGAATGAGTCAGCGTCGTGTTCTTGGGCGCCTACTTACAGCTGTGAAAGTGTGTATCGAGGTGAAAGGAGGGGGGGGGGAGGGTAGAGGTTGGCTTTCGGTCTCTTGTATTCCTTTTCAACGCCTGTTCACGTCCGCGCGGTGAAGCCGTCCTAACTAATGGCTAGCAGCGGCTCTCGTCTTGCATGCTACCATGTCTTCGCTGACAAAGGCGTTGCGGAATCCAACTGCACCTTCATTTTACCGAACGATGATTCTATAAACTGGGTACTGGTAACAGGGTTAGACATCTTATATGCAGTTCCAAACAACTGTCCGCTGCGGCTTAGGTGCGAAGCAGGTTATGCAGTTGCGCTGCCAGTGCACCGGCGAGCAGAGCGTCAGTGCAAGGAGCGCTTTACTAGCGTGGGCGCAATGTACTCTTGCTTCTAGTCTGTAGATAAGCTTATCTTTTGACATCTTTTAAATATCGAAGCATGGATACATCGAAATATTTTGCGATCCCCTTCGAGTTCGGTTGAGTAGGGTTCGACGTTATAAAAACTCAGTTTCAATTCGTTGCAGACATTTTTTGACATCAAATATTTGCGCTAGTTCCAAGACTACGCCACGACGGTTGCAATAGCACACTCTTCAAACTGGTTTGTGCACAGAGTACACGTCAATCGGCCAATGTGTCAACATTATACAACACTTGCGACTTGATAGGTTTCGTCACAAAATCTGGTCCTTACTTTCTCGAATAAAATCAATCAAGCGTCTTTGTGGACGTCACTTTCTGACCATATAAAACGACTCCGCTTTTAGTTGTTGTAGTGCGTGTGGTGCTACATTGCCACGGATTATAACCAACTCTTATTTTGTCACCCGGATTAAGAATGCACTTCTAGAAAAATGTTACAGTGGCGCATGCGGACACAGAATGAATATTCTGTTAATTTCGGCTACTTCTGACTCCATATTGCTGCTCACCCAAAACTTCTTTCTCATAGAATCAAGGAAGGCTTTCGTAACATGAAGATTCGACGGCGAGGGGATTCGGAAAGCGCGCTGGCCCCGACACTACGTTTTTGCTGGACAACGAAGACTTCGATCCAATGGATTACAAGTAAGAATGACTAATGTGGTTAGCGTGGCACTGTGAGGCCCTTAAAGCTTGATATGTACAAGAAATACAAAGTGCTGTTCTTTTCCGACAGTCTATTCGGGTAACAGAGTGAGCACCAGTTTTGCACAAATTTTCGCCTTCTCGGTAAGTGGCTTACCCGCAAACCTACTTTTACGACAACGGTGCACACTTTACAGGCAGCTGTGATTATTCAAGGCAGCACGAGCGGTCCCGAATCTGGTGCTACATCAGAGGTTGTTTATCTGGGTTCCGGATAGTGTCTGTGCTCAACACGGTGGATGTCCTGTGTAATTTTCCTAGGATGCAATGCGGTGCCAACCAGTTAACGTTACTGTGTAAAGCATGGTCTCAGTGCCGCCGGCACATCACTCGCGGCCCTTTATATGCGTGTGGTTTCATTTTGAACAGGCGGGAAAAAATTCTCGGCGCCTCTTAAAATATTTTCTGATAATATGTTCAGGAGGCAAAAATCGGCGCTTGCTAGGCTTTATTTAGTTTCGGTAGCTCTTATAAAATGGAAAGTTTAACGACGTGTTTCAAAGAAGCCGCTGTGCCGAGTTCTTAACTCATCTCGACTCACGCACGGCGTGGATCGTTTATTGCCAGATAGGGCGATACCTGCAATAATCACCAGTGTATCTAATGAGGGCTGTCAAAAATCTGATATGCATAAGGAGTTTGGGACGCTGACAGAGCTTACGTCGTAGCTTGTCGTAGTCCTTGTCACATTGAGTCTTTGTCCTTGCCTTGAGTTCTTGTCACAAAGGGATCCAAATATACGCTCCAGCTTTCTTTCTTCCTTTCTATCTTTCTTTGTTTCTTTCTTGGTTTCTCTCTATCTTTCTTTCTTTCTTTAGGTTTTTCTGCCTTTCTTCCATCCTTCCTTTCTTCCTTTCCTTTTTTCTTTCTTTCTTTCGTCCTTTCCTTCCCTCGTTCTTTCCTTCTTTCTTTCTTGCTTTCTTTCTTTCTTTCTTTCTTCCTTTCTTTCTGAAATGACGATTATGAGAAAACTGAAATGATATTATGAAAACATTATGCTCAGAATGGCACTACTCGTGCTTAATGTCACGCAGAAATAAGAAATTTAATTATAAGCTATTTACGCAGGAACCTAGGTCGCTTTGCCGAAATAGCTGTTTGTCCGTACCTCTACGAGCCAACTGCCTCTTCCGCAAAAGCGTTTCCTTGATTCAGTTCAAACAGGCACCATTGTAATTCATGGTGCTTCGAAATGAGAATAAATATCAGTTTTCTGGAAAGAAAAAGATTTTATCATTTCTAGGTGGACGTAATAACCACGCCGTGAGGAAAGGAGGAAGTGAAGAAACAAGACACGCATACACCCGTGGTGCAGGGCTCCGGTTAAATTTCGACCACCTGGGTTTCTTTAATGGTGCTACGAGTACTTAAATTTTGTAGATTTATCAGAGATATTGAAAACGGTGCTAGAAAAACACAACACAAATTATAAGGACAGCACGCGAGTTCTAGCCTTGAAACTCAAATGAGCAGGCCGGGTCGCTAATATTCCGTGTTACCCCAAGAAGTACAATTTCTCCGCATTAAAGAAACAAAGAAAGAATAGGGGCAAAATGAGAGGTTGGTATCGGGTTCTGTCGTCTCTTACAGCATTAATATTTATTGTAGCTTCCCATCTAACTTCGTGCCTATTTTCGAGTTGGGGCACATGTTACCCGAAAATTCGACGAAAACATCAAACCTTGAAGGCGGAAATGTTCACCATCCCGCCCGGTGGTTCGGCGGCCGGACAGCATTTACTTATGAACGTCCTTGCCAAACCGTACACGACTGCCAGTGTGTAGAAAAGTTGCACTCCCAAGAAACTGATTTGCTCAAGTAGCGTATAGACAACAGCAGTTAGAAAGACATCCTAGGCATTCACAAACAACCCCTTGTTCACAAACATTGCTTGTAGTTATCGTTTGCCTCTTTTTGTTTATTTCAGCCTCGGCGCGATTCAGAGAGAAGCCTAGTACTCTTTCGTGACTATTTCCCTGTTTTATTGCCATCAAAGGGAAGTGCTCCTTAAAGCATCTCGACCTTCCTTGATGCCTTCCTTGTTCCCAAAACGACAGCCGATGATTGCCTCTTCTTGAGGCCGGTCGATTTCATGGCACGCGATAAAGAAATGGTGAGTGCTGCCACGCAAACGTATCAATTTCAGGACAGATTTGCTACATGTCTCGAGCATTTGCTTTCACACTGGCTCGTACTTCACGAGATACCGGTGCGCTTGTCTGCGTGTCTTCAGATGGTAGTAGGGGGCCCCTTTCCGAAACATGACTGGACGCGGGCGTACTAATAAGGCATTCTTTGAATTTACATGCGCGCTATAATTAGGCGCGCTCGATGTGAGGCAACAAGACGGTTAGAAGGAATCGCTGTTCTTATTTTGTCCAGGAGTAAAAGGGACATCCGTGGGATCAGCTTATCTACGGCCAGAAGATTCGGCAAGAGATTAAGCCCCGGTTTATCTGACGAATCCTACCAATCTGCTGCGTAAGCGACGCTTGATTTTCCGGCTTTTATGGTTTAGTATTAAATAATTTTTTTAGTAACGAACTTGTATTCTTTAAAGAAATAAAATTATTCTACAACAGTCAATTCTAAGCACAGCATTAATTTAAATGCAAGCTATGCAAAGCATTCAAAGCACACCAGCCTGAAATGTAATTCATGTTCAAAAATAATGAGAATGTCAACTGCTGTGTTCACACTCGCAAATGCTGAGAACGCAATTTGGGAACTCAGAATTCATACTCGTACAGTGCCCCAAAGCTACACTTTAGCACCAAATCTCCGCCTTTTGAAGGTGCGCAGACAAGAACTTTCGAACGCAAGAAAACGGCATGATTTGCTTTATAGGCGTAACGCGGTGCCTTCTAGCAAGTTTCAGTTGCCGGCATTGAGCGGAACATACAAGTAGTTTAATGGTATTTTGAATGTTGTCCAAGGAGCCGCTTGGCATTCCCACCCGCATCTTTTGACGCCAAGGTGCACTTTCCCCAATTATTGTGACGTCACCAGGCACACTTGTTGTTCACAGAAACAGCCAGTTCTTGCCCGCGAAGGCAACGTCATCACAAATGTGATAGTCCAGGTTAGCCGCTACACTGTGAGAACTGGCGCCGACCGAGACCGAAATTGCCGGTACAAAATCGTGTTTAATTCATTGTTCACGCTGCGCAATGATGTTCTGGGCTCATTTTCGTGATCATTAGGCCCCTAGACCTCCTTTGGGGCGAAAAAACGAACACCTTAAAACTTTGTGTCTGCATCCCGTTAACCTTTTACTTGTGCCCAACGACATAGTAAAAATGTGCTCCACAGGATAATTCGCCGAAGTGGCGCTCCTCATACACAAAATTAGCGATGAAATTTGAAGCACGAGATCAGGTGACGTGTGAATATATCTCTGCTTACCTGTCGTCTGCGCACGAAGGTGCCTTCTTGAAACGTGTGAAAGTCAACAGATCCCGGAAGGCTTCGTGCGAAAAAATGAGCTTCATGTGCCTTGCTGGTGCGCTTCTCGCAGGCAGCCAGCCGGCACTTGGCTAGCAGAGGAGGTGGCCAAGGCAGACTTAAATGGTGAGTGTCCCGGAGATTCTTCACCAAACTTTGGTTGGTAAATTGTATGGCATAAATATAAACAAAATGAAATTCCAAAAAACAGCAGTATCGTACCATGAACAACGAAAAAATAAAAGAAAAGCCAGCCGTTGAGCTGAAGTCCTTGCACTCAAGCCTATATAGCAACGTGTATTCGGGGCTCTTCGTTTTTCGGTTTATTTTTTCCAGAATTTGGGGGTAAAACTCGGGGAATATTTTTCGAGCTCAAAAAGAGAGGTGTTCAATTCTTGTTCAAGTACTAATGGCGGAAAAATGTGAATACGTCCTAGGCAGGTGAGCGACCAATGACTCGTATAGAACCTCATTTAGTAAAGCTTGGCAAATCGCTTCAAAAATTACTTTGACGTTATAGATAAAGTCCGATGGGTAGTACCAGCACTAAAAGACGCTTCGGGTTGCTTATAGTCCACAACGACACGGAAACAAGCCTAGTGTTCAGTGGGTTAAGCGCTGGCGCCAGACAAGGTTTTATTGTTTTATTCTATCGTCTACGAACCAGGGACTGCCGTAATACCGCGGTTCATCCGAAGGGAGCCCTTGAGAAAGGCTGCTTCTGAGAGCTGCACGAGATGCAAGTGCAGCAGCCAGCTTTTCATCAGACGTGGACTCCGAACCACGCCGGTCAGCTTTTTGCTTTGGTTTATTTCTCATATGAATAATACTTGTTTGCCTCAGGACCGCGGCTAATAATCAGGGAACCTGAAATGCTATAAAACTCAAACTAAAAGGTCTTTCATAATTCTACAAGCCCTCCGAAAAAGTACCATTGTCGTTAGCCCATTTTATGCCGGGTTCGAGGAATCGCGACATGCCAACGTTTGCCATGTATTGATTTACGCATGGAGCTTTGACGCAGGTTTCGGTGTCAATATGTTCCCGGTAGGCAGTGCTTTGTAAACATATGAATGGCACCACTGCGAAGATATTGAGCGCTGGAAAACGAGGCGCGCATTTACGAGTGTTAACCAGTGCTCAAAGGCAGTTGCGGATAAGAGTTAATGGAGAATGCCTAAATAATCTGCGATTCGCTGATGACAATGGCTTAGTAAGTCACTCGGGTGATGAAGTGTAAGGCATGATCAGACTTATACCCTTGTCACACGGCGCGTGTAATGTCATTCACAAGAAATGACAGGCAAAGTGAATGTCATTGCGATCTGACGTTTCCTGTCTACACGGCCCTAGGGAATGGGTTTCACTGTATTTTCAATTGATGACGATGTTCATCGGCAAACTAAGATGATAACAAAACGTTACAAATTATGCTTTTTCCTTACGCATGCTCTGTTTATTGTGAGCAATATATTGCTTAAGATTGACAGGCTATTAAAGAATATATTAGAATGCTAAAGGTCAGCAATAGTTCATGACAGAGCCGCTTAACCATCCAAAGCAAGACAGGCTGAAAGCCGCTTGTGATACCTCCTGTAGTCAGCAATATGGGGAGGTGTGGAAGTTTTGGCGAAATTTATTTATTTTTTATTTATTTATTTATTTATTTATTTATTTATTTATTTATTTATTTATTTATTTATTTATTTATTTATTTATTTATTTATTTATTTATTTATTTATTTATTTATTTATTTATTTATTTATTTATTTATTTATTTATTTATTTATTTATTTATACATACTGCAGCGCAATTATATGCGCTATGGCAGGAGTCGGAAAACACATAAAAATGCAAGTAAACAAAATGCAGCAAAATGTACAAAGTGAGCACTACAAAAAGTTAAAATCACAAATGAAATATCAAACAAGAAAGGAACTGTTAACGACAGGGTAAGAATACACAGCTATTATGCGTCTTCAACGGCAGTTACAAAGTTTTGAAATGGACAAGAACGAATGGACCCGGGTAGAGAATTCCAGGCTTCTATTGAACGGGGAAAAAAACTTAATTTGAACGAATTAGCATGCGCAAAATACGGTATCAAATTAAGCTCGTGATGACTTCTTGTAGATGATAATGGTGCAAAGTTAATGTAGTGGTTAGCTGACAGCCTTACTGAGGAATGGACGACACAATGTAAGAATTTTAATGATTCAGTGTGGCGATGAGAGAAGTGTGATGAGAGAAGTGTAGAAGAGGGTGAGAAATCGCGATCATAGCGATGACATATAAAACGCACAGCTTTCTTCTGGACTGCTTCTAACATGTTAATTTCGAATTGCTTGTACGGGTTCCACACTACAGCTGCGTAATCAAGAACAGGGCGGATTAGAGATTTATACAACAGTAGCTTTGTGTCTTTTGGTGAATTGGGTAGCGTGCGTCGTAGATAACCTAGTTTTTTTAGTGCTTTATTACATACGTATTCAATGTGTTTAGACCAAGACATGTTATGCGTGAATATGACACCAAGATATTTGTACTGCGAGACCCTATCCACCACACGGCCATTGAAAGAGTAACTAAAGTGGGAAACGGAAGATTTGTTACAAAAAGACATGAGGACGGTTTTGTCAAAATTAATTCTCATTTGCCAGGTACTACACCAACTACAAAACATAGCAAATGACTCTTGGAGGTGACGATGATCATTAGGGCCATTAATTACTTCGTATAAAACGCAGCCATCCGCGTAAAGACGAATGTTAGAAGAAATGTTTTGCGGCAAGTCATTTATATATATTAAAAAGAGTAGTGGTCCAAGGACGGAGCCTTGAGGCACACCTGACGTTACATCAACAGCAGTAGAATGAGAAGAATTATAGGATACGAACTGGGAACGAGATGAGAGAAAGCTAGAAGTCCAATCAACCAAGTGAGGATTGTTTAGTATAGCATTTAGTTTAGCAAGAAGCTTGGAATGTAGAACAGTATCGAATGCTTTCGAGAAGTCTATAAAAATGGCATCAACTTGGTTACCGACATCGAGGTTATGTAATATATCATGAGCAAATTCTGTTAATTGTGTTACCGTACTAAAACCGCGCCTAAACCCATGCTGAAAGTTAGATAGCAAATTATTGGATTCAAGAAAAAGCATGTGACCGTGATGAATGATGAGCAGTTCAAGAGAGCATTAATTGTTCTCCAGCTACTGAAAATTAAACGTCGGAACCGGCTGATGCGAGTGAGGCTTGCTATTGGTGAATCCGCGAAGACTACGAGGGATTTGGAACAGCGTCTGCTGGCCATTACTTTTACGTCGGCCGCTGTTTGCGCTTCTAATTCGTCAGGAATTATCCGAGAAAGATGGGCATTTCCAAGAAATGAAAACTGGTTTGAGGACCCTCTGCCTAACCTGGGTGACCATCATTTTAAACAGGCCTTCCGCGTGAGCCCTGCCATGTTCAGGTACGTGGTGGAATCGCTGCAGTCAGTCCTGCAGCGCCAGGTCACGAACATGCGCAAGCCCATTACTGTGGAGAAACGCGTTGCCGTGGGATTTTGCCGCCGGTGTTCCAGCGCTGAGGACAGGACAATTGCACATGTTTTTGGCATTGGCCGGTCCACTGTGAATACTGTATTCAGAGAATTCTGTCAAGCAGTCGTCAATAACCTTGATAGCACCTGGCTGCACATGCCACGGCAGATGGCCGAGCACATGCGGTAGTGCTACGCCGTCACTGGTTTTCCGCAGGCCATCGGCGCGCTATACGGGTGCCACTTCGCCATATCACCGCCCAAGAAAGATGCAGCAGACTATTACAACTATAAGGGCTGCTACGTTCTTTTATATTACCTTTCAGTTTGTTAATAGCAGTGCAGGGACAAAACAGTAAATGATTGAATTGAAAACGGCATTAACCAAAAAATTCTTGTTTATAAGGTACCATGACATTAAAGGGGCTCTGAAACGCCTTCCGAGGAGAGCACATTAACTCACTTAATCACTGCACTGTGTTGCCATGAAAACCAGAGCCAAATAATACTCTTCTACACGTAGCAGACGACCCACAATCACGCGTCAAAGTTGGCGAGCCCTTCCCGGCGACTTTTTCATGCTCGCGCCCTTCTCCGTCCCCCGCATCTGCGTGGACGAGGTGAGAGGTGGCCATTGGTTAGATTCTTTCAGACTTCAGGCAGCTACCGTGGCCGCGGCCAATAAGCCTCTTATCTCCGGCGGATCGGGAAGCTGCGCTCCCAGAGGGGAGCCGGCGAAGGAGCGCCTACCTTCCAGCGTACAAAAAGTGACGAGAGGAGAGAGAAAGGCGCGAAGACGCTGAAATTTAAATTTTAACTACAGGTAACTCAGCTTCTACAAAGAGCATTTAAAAAATCCTTGCTGGACACTTTTCGTGAAGTGGCGTGCTTCAATATCGCATGCATGCCGTAACTTTATTAGAGCCCCCTTCACAGTTTCTTTAAGGTTTCCTTTTAAAAAAATGTCGATTTTCATGCAGAATCATATGCAGTATGTCTACTCAAATGCATAATGCTGTATCAGCTCTTTCACTGACAGATGAGCATTTTTTTTCTGCGCATGATAAATAGAACACACATCCTCATTTTTTTGTTTTGCCTGATAAAAGCTAGCATTTGTGCCTTTTTCTCCTTCAAAGTAATGCAGTAACCATTTTCGATAGACCTACCAACCCAAAGTGAAATACTAGTTGCTTGAGGTGGACATTTCGCTCACAAAAGAAAGCGTCGACAGGAGAAGCATCATTCATTATTTTTCAGGTAGTAAAATACATTGCCTAGGAGGAAACCGCTGTAAATCCAAATATTTCTGTATATACACTCTTGTTCTCACTATTTCTAAACTTGATGTTGACAAAATGATCAAAACTTTTTAATTCACTTCGGACAGTTTCTGCACCATGCTGATAAACACTTCTTACATGCAGGCCCAGCATCATACTGCTGGCGATTGTCGATCACCAGTACCGGTTCCTCTGCTTGAGCGTGGGAAGTCCAGGCAGATGCCATGACGCCCATGTGTATGGGCGGTCCAAGCTGAAGAAAATTGTGGACAGTGACCGCTTCTATTTTACAGTCTCCGTCATTGAAGGGACACCTGTTGCACCAATTATTCTGTGCGACCAAGCCTTTCCACTCACATAGCATTTGCTGAAGCCGTTTTCAAATGCCCCATGCTGTTCAAAACAAGCTCTCTTCAACTATAACCTATCCAGGTTGAGGAGAATTGTGGAAAATACATTTGGGCGAGTGAAGGCACGCTTCAGGTTCGTTATGAAGAAAATGGAGTGTAAACCGTCAAATGAAAAGCAGGTCATTAAGGCGTCCTGTACTTTGCACAACATCTGCGAAGCCTCTCGAAACAACTTGGACGAGCAGTGGGTACAAGACCTGCACACACTCAATGCACTGTACCCGCAGCCGTCTCACAACAGTGATGCATGTACTGGAGACGGCCAGGACGTGAGGGCTAGACTTGCAGAGTATTTCTGGAAGCGGGCCCAGTAAATTTAGTGACCCATGAGGAGCTCAAGAACATACTTTATTTCTAATAAGGGAGTAATTACTCATTGGCATCCACCCAAGTGCAGCCATATGGCATTGGGTGGATGCCAGTGAGGAATCCCCCAAGGTGGAGTAGGATTGTAATAAGGGAGTAATTACTCATTGGCATCCACCCAAGTGCAGCCATATGGCATTGGGTGGATGCCAGTGAGGAATCCCACAAGGTGGAGTAGGATTGTAATAAGGGAGTAATTACTCATTGGCATCCACCCAAGCGCAGTCATACGGCATTGCGGGATACCAATGAGTAATTACTTCGTTATTACAATTCTACTCCACCTTGGGTGATTCCCCTAATAGTTCCCCTAATAATTCTAATAATTTTAAATGGATATAAAGATATATATAACCCTACTATGGAAGCATTGCGTGAATTATTTCTTCAGAAAAAATTCCTGACTTCTTCGTGCCCAAGTACAGCTGTTCCCTTGTATGTTTTTGCAAATTTGATTTTTGCATTTCCGTATTTTTAATTATGATGATTTTGTGCCTTTTGACTGTCCTGTTTTTGTGAAAACTGCAACCTGACTATGTGTTCGCTTTTTTATTTTGTGTATGTAAAGATTTTCAAGTGTATCTGCTCGTTTTTTTTCTGTGCATGTAACGATTTTGAACTGAGTCTGCCGCTGCTTCTTGTAACGGCTGCCTGGGCCTCGTCAAGCTGTATACCTACAGATTTTAGTCCAGGCAGCCAGCAAGAATGTTCTGGGAAATAAATGGAATTGAATTGAATATGACCGTACTTTATTTCTCCAGGAATTTGAAGAGTGCATCTATCAACCGTTTCTCGGTGGCTGTTGATTCCCAGAGAATTTCCATCTCCATTCTGCTCAACTATATTTCTTCTCTCCGGCTTCTTCTGAGGTCGGCGCACAACTCGCGATTTGGGTTCACAAGGTCTTGTAAGAGACTTTTGTGTGGCATGCCTGCTTGGCTTCACTGTTTGGTGGGTCTTTGTGGTGGTTTTTGGTGGTGGCTGTTTGGTGGTGGTGTTCGATGGCTTCGCTGTTTGGTGATGCGGTTTGTAATCTGTGGTCTGTGCTGGGTGCTGCCGGTAAAGGTGAAGAGGGTGAGGGCAGGGCTCACGGTTGGCATCTCGAATCATGTGGTGGTGGCGAAGGTGGCTCGGAGACTGCAGCCTGAGTTATCGACAACTCATCATCAGCTGGTGACGGTGGCTCCTGCTGCATGCTGTCTATTCGCTGAAAAAGAGAAAAAAATATATATGTGTGAAAAGGCGGCTTGCAATGACTCTCCTGGATGTTACTAAGGAAGTGAAACACAGCTACGTGTTGCATGCATTCCTTCACCTCAGCACGCATAGTGTGCGCATTTCAGTATCGAATATTCTATCTTACCCTGGCATTATGTGGCTGTGACATTTCCCTTATGCTCTTACCATGACCAATTTGAATTCATGTGCACAGTTTTACCCAGCCACAAGAGGTGCTGAGGGTGATGAATCAATAAACAAGCCATGTTTATCATGTGCCATGCCACCAGACGAACACTATAGATCAATGTGTCATATACCTGAGAAATATCTCTTACTGGGTTTGCAGAAGCCCTGCACTATTCTACAGATGTACTTAACATTTCAACAGAAACATTTTTGTCATCCCCTGTTTCATCCATCAGGCTGCTGTCGTTGACGGGCAGGCGACCAAGAAAGCGGGCAATTTTTTTGTAATAGCGCCATGTAATGGCACCTTGACCAGTTGTCTTGAAAGTTTGAAAGTTTATTGAAAAAGATGCATAGGTAAGATGTACATAAATTGATTATTACAGAAGGAGGTCCCAAAGTGGAAACTGTCAGGGGGACCTCCTGTAATTAATTGCATATTTGAAGTAGGATAAATATATGGCAGATAGAAATTACATAGCGGAACACAGGTGCAATGAAAAGTAAGATCTGAAATAACAGTTCAGTCATGCTAAATTTTAAAAACACATTTTGCAAACACAAAAAGAGAACATAGAACAAGCACTTAGGCAATAGAAGTACACAATACTAACAGGTTTCACTGGTGTGGCAATTGAAGGCAATTATACTGTACATAGTTTTTCAAGTTTTTATGGAATTGTGCTTCGGTGCGGAATGATTTGATGGTTACGGGTAGCGAGTTCCAGACAGTGATTGCTGAAAATAAAGCGGACTGTTTGCCATAATTAGTTTTGACATTCGTAAGCAAAAGATTATGTTGTTCAGCGAATCTAGTATTATTAACGTTACACAAACAGCAACCTGTAAATATAGGGAGAGTAGTGCTATTGTGACGGGCGCGATAAATTAATAAACCTAGTTTCAGTTGGAGTGAACAAAGGAGAGGTAAGATATTGAGCCGGCGGTAAAGGGGAGCACTGGATGCGGTGTATGAGCTGAATGTCATTATTCTAACAGATTGGTTTTGAAGATGACACAAAGAAGAAAGATGGGTATAGTAAGTGTTACCCCTACGATGATAAACAGTAATTGAGGTGGCTATGAATGAATGCATAATAAAGTGAGCGAAGAATATGCTGTTGGAAATAATAACGCGTTCTAATTAGTATACGTATACCGAGTGCAACTTTTTTGCTAATAGATTTGGTGTGAAGGTTAAATTTTAAATTTGAATCAAGCGTCACACCGAGAAATGTTACAGAACTTGATGGGAGAATAATGTGATTATTTAGGTATACATCTGGAACGCTGACAAGTCGTTTGTGTTCTGAGTGAAATATCATTAGCTTTGTTTTAATTGGGTTTATTTGTAAAAGATTGCTGTGGCACCATTGCATTACATGTATAAGGTCGGCATTAATTTTTGATGTTAGGTCACTTAAGTTATCGCTAGAAGAAAATATGGTAGTGTCATCTGCATACAGAATGCAGTCAGTGTTATTGAGGCATTTTTGCAGATCATTAATGTAAATTAAGAATAGAAAGGGGCCTAAAACAGATCCTTGCGGAACTCCTTGATTAATTGTAATTGGTTGGGATAAAGTATTCGATATTTGTACAGACTGAGTTCTGTTAGCGAGGTAATTACGTAGTAAAGAAAGGTATGCAATTTCTGCCATGTCATTTATATTCTTGAGAGGGCTCTACAACATCCCTAGTACTAGAAAAGCATTTACCCATTATTGGTATGCTGTCTAGTAGTGATATTTGCACAGCAATGTATTGCATTCATGCTTTTTTCACAAGAACTAGTCAAGTGCAGCTTTTCACATATTTCGACACTTCAGCAGTTTCGAATAAGATTAATTTGCCCGAGTCATGAGAAAAGGGTGGTCGTCGGACGCACAATGCAAAACTAGAAACACTGGGAAAGGAACTAGTACTTCGGAATCAGTCAAATTAACGGAGGTCTTGTAATAAAAAATTAAAAGCAAATGCAATAACGATGCGTTTGCATACCCAGATGTAGTAAATGTATCACTAGAAAGTAGCGGCGCATGTGCTGGCGTGACAAAAGGAATATACGGAGTGATTACATCACAGATTATTTTTAATAACCACCGTGTGAACGGCGAGGCACATGCCCATTGTTCTTCAGTGCCTCTTTTAAAGCGTGTGCGCGTGGTACCGTACATTGTCCCGACCGCTGAAAACGGCATGAACACGGTGACGGCGCCTTGTAATGTAGATGGTTTGGTTTGGTTTATGGGGTTTAATGTTACAAAGCGACTCCGGCTATGAGAAACGCCGCGGAGGAGGGCTCCGGAATTTCGAGAACCTAGGGTTCTTTAACGCGCACTGACATCGCATAGCCCACAGGCAACACGGGCCCTGCCATTTCCGAAAGCCTCCATTGAAATGCGACCGCCGCGGCCAGGATCAAACCCGCGTCTTTCAGCAGCTGAGCACTTGTAATGTAGGACGTAAGTTTTCACTTACCGGTACCCGTTTCCGAGGTTTTCGATCTTCGATTTTATTTCTTTGACTGATTTTTGCACACCTTGCGCGCGCAGACATTCGGCCATGGCGACGTACACCTGCAGGTTGCGCTTCGCGCGGCGCAGATCGCCGATATGATCTTCCCAGACTTAGAGGAATGCGCGCGTTTCCTGATCGGTCCAATGCGCCTTCTGCTTGCGATTTTGCGCTGACGAAGCTGTACAGCTGTCTTCCATGGTAGATGGCGCGTGAAAATCCAATACAAAAACGTCCTATGGGCGTGTGTGGAAACATTTATGTCCGTCAATGACCTTTTATGAACGTCTATAAGCACCCTAAGAGGTGCTTATTGCCAGCTATTGAAAAATCTGTGCCACTAAAGCTATAGCTTTGGAACCATACAACTGTCTTAAGCTCTGTATAGAAAAATATATCAGCCTGTATATACAGCTATAGACAGAAATAGGAAAGGTTTATAGCTATTTGGGCCAAAATCCTATAGACGGCCATAGGACATTTTTGTATGGGATGTAGTCACGCCACCCACGCTTCGTGAGCACTGTCAAAACCGAGAACGAGTTGTAAACAAACATCGTCGACAGGGACAGTCGGTGACTGGGAAGAAGAATATAGTTGTACAAATTTCTTCAGACATCCTCCTGTACGTCAAAAAAATTTTCAAACAGAATATAAGTGCAAACAGTAAAAAGTTTTTATTGTTTATATTATGTTTTCATTATTAGTTTCGTAATTTTTTATCAAGTCGCTGTCGTCGAGATTACACAGGTCGCGTGTGCACGAGTTCGGGAAACTCATTCACTGGGCGAATATCGTTAGCTATGAATCCCATTGACTGTGCCCGTGTAGCAGCAAAAAAAAACGCATTTCAAATGTAACGTCATTCGCTGCGAATGACATTCAACGTCTCGTGTGACAGGGGTATTAGACAATCAGAGGAGAACGGTGGGTCTAAAAATATACATGCAGAAAACCAAAGCAGCCTTCAAAAACGAGCTATTCGTATGATAACTTATTCAAACAATACACACCCCAGCAGGCCACTCTTTCAGCAGCTTCGTATCTTACCCCTATCAATGGCATATAAACTGAAGATAGCTGAAATAGTAAACAATGTAATAAAATCTAACAACCCCCTGCCCCTTAGTTTATTTAGATTACCAATGAAACAAACAAGAGCTGCAACTAACAATCTATTTAATTTACCACCTTGTTACAATATGTACGGCCGGAGACTCCTAGAATACAGTGGAGCCCATGTGTGGAATGAAATCCCGAATGAAGTTAAAGAAAAAAATAACTTTTCAACATCTTTAAAACACTATTTAAATTCCATGAAAATGTAGGAATCAATTGTGTGTGTTAATCTTGAAGTTTTTTATTTTACACGGTCTGCGGTAGTATTGTGCTTGTGTTGTATTTGGACCCCTCACTAGCCGTAAAGGCTATGGGTCCAACCAACAGTTTGTGTACTGTTTCTGAGAATAAAGAAAGAATAAAGAAAGAAAAAAAAATGTTCAAGAGTATTGCAAGAGAACATCAGTTCACAATTGGCAGCGAGGTGCTGGCAGTGGTAAAGGAATCTACTTAGGGCAGGTAGTGACCGCTGATCTGGATCATGAGAGGGAAATAACTAGAAGGATAAGAATGGGTGGAGCGCATTTGGCAGGTTTTCTCATATCATGAAAAGCAGGTTACCAATATCCATCAAGCGAAAAGTATACAACAGCTGTATCTTACCAGTACTCACGTTTGGGGCAGAAAGGTAGAGGCTAACGAAAAGAATTCAGCTTGTTTAAGGACAACGCAGCGAGCTATGGAAAACATGATAGGTGTAACATTAAGAGAAAGGAAGAGGGAATAGTGGGTGAGGAAACAAAAGCAGGTTAATGACACCCGAGTCGAAATCAAGAGGAAGAAATGGGCTTAGACAGGGCATGTAATGCGGAGGCAAGATAACCGATGGTTCTTAAGGACAACAGACTGGACTACAAGAGAAGGCAAGCGTAGCAGGGGCGTCAGAAAGTTAGGTTGGGGGATGAGATTAAGAAGTTGGGCCACAGCGGCACAGGACAGAGTTAATTGGTGACATGGAAGAGGCCTTTGTCTTGCAGTGGGCGTTGTCAGGCTGGTGATTATGATTATGACGATTATGCTGATGATTATGATGGGTTCTTTAACGTTCACTAACATCGCACAGTACACAGGCCTCTAGAATTTCGCCTCCATCGAAATTCGACCGCCACGGTCGGGATTGAACCCGCGTTTCTTGTTAGAAAAATTCGACCGCCGCGGTTGGGATTGAACCCGCGTTTCTTGTTAGACTTCAGACCCTTAGCTGTAGTTCAGGATAGGGATTCGATAGTGTACAATGCCCATTTCCAATCCATCTTTACGAGTGGTGGACCTTGAGTCTGCGCGAATGGCCCTTCCAAAACTAGAGAGCTGTACACGAAGTCAAGCGGTTTGGACTCCTCGCGAGAGCGTTGTCTTCGGCGGAAGGTCTTCAAACACAGGAGCTTCTGGACGTTTTTGCACTGAGGCTATATATAGCCGTGTGGAGGCACGCGCTTGTGTGCAGCTGACGGGGCTTCTTTCTAAATTCCTATGCTTTGCAGTTTGACCCTTCACTGTGAGAGCTTAAAGACAAATTCTCAGTCAAACTGAGAACGAATAGGGCAATGAACTCACCATGCCAAAAACTGAGAAAACAGTTTTGAAACTGCTCATAGATACGCTTCCGCCAAGGGATAAACAAAAATCTATCTGCTCGTCTTCCACAGGCGTATATTTCAGTCATATTTTCAACATTTCCGTTTGTATTTGTCAGTGAAGATGCACACAATACTGCGGAAATAAGCCACATCATGCACGAATCACTATAGTGCTAAAATTTTTGCCCCACTTCACTCATGGCGAGAAAGATTATGGGTCATCCCCCAGGTTTTTATAGTTGTCGTACTGACTAAAGCAAGGAAGCCAGAAACCACATTACCTTGCAGCTAAGACGTCTCAAAAGCGGCTGAAACTTAATATTTATCATGAAGTATCAATATTCTGAATAATGTTTGCACACTACACGCATTTTAAGTGGGAATTGTCTCTGAAATGGTACTAAGCCTACATATTGCCACTGCATCGAAGACGACGGTGCCTGAGAACACGATGCTTAACGATAAAAAATAAAGCCGCAACGCAGGGTTGTTGGCAATCACCACATTTCGCACCTTTTCAGTAAGCCCTTCCATGAGGATATTCCTTGCAAAAGTGACAATATGCATTATTCGATCCTGCATTTTTGAAGGAATTTGGACAATTTCTGAGCACTAAGCTTTAACTAATTACTCACCACGCTCTAATATGTAATAAGAACGTTTTAATATTTTACATATGCGAACTTAGAGAAATTTAAAAAAAAAATTCAGGTAGCTAAGCCATTGTACGAGGTCAAAAAAATACGCACTGTTGTCAACAGGATAAATTTGTGGAAATAAAAGTAAAAACCTAAAGCCCATTTTATATGCCGAAGTCGAGCAGCTAAGCGGCACGCCATAGTGGAAGGCTACGGAAAAATTTCAACCCCCTGAGAATCATTGTGCACCATAACCTCGGTGAACGGGTGCTTTGCATTTCGCCTCCTTTAAAATTCAACCGCCGCTACTGGGATCGAAGCCGCGACCTCGTTCGTGCTCAGCAGCCAATCACTACAGCCACTGTGCCATTGTGAATTCACGTCTAACAGATTTCCAAGTGTAGAGCAGCAAAAGATTGATGGAGGAGTTGAAGTGATATGCCACGATGAGAATTCTAAGCATGAAAACATTGCAGCATGACCTCGTTCGTTCCACCCTGCCTATAGCTTGGTGGTGTCTGCAAATGCTGGTTGCTAAGGTATAGACGGACTTTAGCGGCTGCAATCGAGTGTCGTGGGACACAGTTTTACGTTCACACCCTCTTTCCTATCCAAGTGGCGAATTTCCAAATCGTTAGGAATAGAGCACGCTATAAGCAAGAACGTGTATATCGGAGCGAAAGTCGGATACTACTCAAGAACGAAGCGGTGTCAGATGACATAACCCCCCCCCCCTAAAAAAAGTGACGTCGACCTGATATAAGGTCGCGGACAATCGCCCTGCACATACTAGCGTGCAGATGCTAGCGGTCGTAGCAGGTGCAGCGTGTTTGAGCGTGCCGACGTGACCATAATTCGACCCCACTGACTGGAGGGTAATCTATTAGGGGCGCTAACTCCGAGTCCGTCCTCGAAGCTGCGCCATCTCGGAAGTACTGACAGCGCCTAGGAAAGGAGGATAATCGGTGGTTTCTTCAGGATCTATTGCGAAAGGTGCGCGCTACAGACAGTCCGCATCTCGATGCTTACGTCTCACCTTGCAGACGATTGTTACGCAGCACACTTGAAAGCGAAGGCTCCATCGAGCCAATCAACCTGAAGGGTCTTTGAGGCTCGGCAGTCAGCTTAAGAAGTGGTGATCGCTGACAACACGGAAGAGGCTCCCATAGAGGTATGGTCGGAGCTTGCTGATGCCCATATTACTGGGAGACATTCTTTCTCAGCCGTATAACAGTTTGTCTAGGAGCACGCGAGTGTTTGGCTCGCGTATCTGATGAGCCGTTCTCCACCGTCTTGCCACTGTATCATAACCGCACCGAGACCAACACTGCTGATATCAGTGTGAACTTTCGTTACAACGCGTTCATTGAAGTGACCGAATATCGGAGTATTTTGTAGACGGCTGCGAAGCTCCTGGAATGCGGGCTCTTGTTCGCTTTTTCGAAGGAAGGACGTGTCGTCCCGAGTCAGTGAGTCTAACGGTTCAGCAATTCTCGGCAAATCTTGAAGACAGCGTCTCTAATAAGAGCACAGACCTGAGAATCGCCGATTGGCATTCGTGTAAGTAGATCGCAGAAAACCAGAGACGGCAGCGGTCTATTCAGGGTCTGGCTGAACACCCTGGGTGCTGACAACATGAGGGAGAGAGCGCACTTACATAAAGCCAAAATGACATTTCTCTGATTTTTTGGGAGCTGTGCGGATTTGAGAGCCTGTAGCAAAATACCTAAACGCTACAATTATTGGTGACAGGTGGTACAAAATATAACGACATCGTCCAGGTAGGCCATACAAGACTGCCTCATAGAATGGTATCCAGCAAGCGTTGGAACGTGGCCGGCGCTGAGCACCGGCCAAAACATGACACCTTAAACTCGTACAGACCGTCTTCCATGGAAGCCACGAAAGCCGTCTTGTCTCGGTCTCTCTCGTCCACCTTTGTAAGCCAGTATCCACTTTTTGAGATCTAGTGACGACAAGTATCTGGCATCCCGCAGTCGGTCAAGTGCGTCATTGATTCTGGGCAGTGGGTAAACGTCCTCTTTTTTCAAGTGATTAAGTTTCTTGTAATAAAAACAGAAAATCAGGGTATTGTTTTTTTCGATATTAGCCACCAGCGTTGCCCACGTGCTTGCAGACGGCTGAATGGCCTTGTCGGCAAGCACTTCAGCGACCAGATTCTTAACGGCTGCTCGTCTTGTCGGGGAAGCACGGTATGGGTGGTGGCAGGCGAGTCGCGTAGCCTCACCGGTGGTAATAGGGTGCTTGTAGGACGACCTTAATGAAAGGGTGAAGGAGTCTGCAAAATCTGCTAACAGGTCCGACAAAATATCCTAAACTGATGGAAAGTCGGGGTTTATTTTGATGGACTGAATAAAGTAGCGTGGACAAGCATCGGCGTGATTGGATCCTCAAACGGCGCATGAGGCTGGGAATTCACAACCGTCTTGAAAGGAGGTGACAGCCGTGCCTTTAACGAAGTGCTGAAATTCGTTTCTAAATATTATGAGGAAGAGGTTGGTGCAGCAATCACGTAGTTGGAGGGCCTCAGGCAAGTGAAAGCCACCTCTCATGCTGCAGCGGAATAGGGATGTCCGACATGTTCTCATAGTCATGGAATAAGTCGCTCCGCCCAGGTACAATGATGCTGCATCGTGGTGGCACCTCGACGTCATGCTCGAAAATACGCAGAGTGTTGGTGCTGGCTTTTTTTTGGGTGTCAAAGCGCGCCACGACCCGTTTGGACGAGACCATCACCCGCACGTCCTGAAAATGAATTACCGTGCCGTCTGCCTGCAGGAAGTCGATCTCTAGGGTCAAGTCTCTGGAACACTCGGCAATTCCGACAAAGTCGCCGACGTACTTGAAACTCCGGATGCCGACTAAAGCTGTGCACTTGCCCAAAGGAGGAAGTAGGTAGCGCCAAAGAGTGCAAATGTAGATCCCTGTCCCGGTATAAGAACTCTTTTAAGCTCTCAGGCGAATGCCCTGCTCATTACGCAATAATTAGCGCCGGTATCAAGTAGCACGGTCACCTCAGCACCGTTTATTGCCAGATCCAAATCGGAAGCAGCGTATCGGATACTTTCGTTGCCGGACTTCATCAAGGTATCGCGCACTCGGAGGTTTCCCGATGGAGGACCTTGGCATGTCCAGACGTCAGCGGCCTTCCTCCAGAGGTCGCGGGTGTGTTTTCCCAGTGGGGTTTGAGGAACGATGGACAGCGAAGCTGTTCCGGCGGCCGGGCTTAGCGAACGGTAACGGAATGGCGAAGGCGAACGGGACACACGGCGCCCGGAGTAGACAGGGTTTTTGCGCGCCCAGAGGTGCTGTTCAGCCTCATGTGGCCGCTTGCCGTCCCAGGGAAAGGGACAGGGCGCCTCGGGTCTGAAACCGCGAAGGTGACCGGCCTCCTCCTAGTGGTACCAAAGGGGCCTGCGGTCTGGTGTGCGCCGAAAATCAGCCTTCGGAGGGCGTGACACAGCGGGAGCAAGTGCGTGATAGGGAAGATTGGCCTCATGTCAGGCGTCCGGTTAGTGGGACCGTAGCCAGGCGTCTTTCGTAGAACAGTGTGGAGTCTGTCAACCAGCGGCGGCTCATCTGGAACAGGTTGTTCTTGTGCAGCCTGGCGCAATTCGTATTTGACGACTTTGGCCAGCGATGCAAGAGGCACAACTTCAGGCAGACGGAACCGTTGGAGTTCCTTCCGAACTATGGACCGAATAAGTTCACGCAAGCCGCCTAGGCGCAAATCTGGTGACGTCCTAATTGTAGTGCAGGGCCCGTTGTTGGAGCGTCATCTTCATGG
Source organism: Amblyomma americanum (assembly GCF_052857255.1). Lineage (NCBI taxonomy): Eukaryota > Metazoa > Arthropoda > Arachnida > Ixodida > Ixodidae > Amblyomma > Amblyomma americanum. The sequence goes on along the minus strand of NC_135497.1, from coordinate 21,104,691 downwards.
TGGTCGGCTCCGTGAGGACTTCAGCAACAGTCCGCGATGGGCTGCGCACGGGGCCCGCGAACAGCTCCTGCTTGTCTCATCCACGCACTAGGCCCAATCCCTCTGCGGGGGATTGGCCAAGACACAGACGGCGTATGAAAGATGCTAAAAAACGTTAAAAGAAAGAATTGCAGATTGTGATATTAAAGTTAAGGACAAATCGGTTCCCCTGAGATCGGTGACTGAAAATGTGAACAGGTTTATGGCTTATGGGGATCAAAAATTTACTTCAAGAATTCCGCATTCATCGAATTGGACCACCGAGGCCGGGATCTAACCCGTGTCTTTCGGTTCAGCAGCCCAGCGCCATAACCACTGAGACCGCGACTGCTTGAAAATCTGAACAAATGTCAATGAGCAGTTTTTGGCTTTTGATTACGGATTATTGTTCTGCATGAGCAGCCAGAGGTTAGGATTGAGAAAGATTTCAGGACTGGAAAGGTCACAGCACAAGAGCGGGAGGCAGCCAACTTTTGTCTATACTAATGCATGCATCAATATTGTGCACCTGCCTCCTATTACTCAGAATTTCCCGAAGCACTTAAGCTCTGCTTTATTTCAGATATTTAAAGGATGTCAACAGGTTTTAATGTGCTATGATTGCATTTTAGGCAACTGGCACACCGCAGTGCTTGGCTGGAGTTGAATTCCGACCTCCTAAGGTTCTTTAATATGCACCAGTCTCAAGTACACGAATGTTTCGCAATTTTCCTCCAGCAAATTGCGGACACTGTGGCCGGGTTCGAACCCGTGCCCGGCAGCAGAATGACCCTGAGCCAACGTTTTCTTTTAATGCAAGAAGGCATTAAACGTCAACAGCTTCGTCTCACCATGTCAGCAGTGAATTATTTGTCCGCCCATCTGTCCGCACTACTAGACAACTCTTAAAAATAAAACACACGAATTAGTCGCACCCACCACAGGAAGCGTATAGGCTATCTCCGCAACGCACCTGTGCTAGTATTTTGAGTTTCAAAATTCCGTTGTCTGCGATGAGCGTAGAAAAGGAATGAATTCATGGCAGAAAAAATAAAATTTAAAAAATAGAACAGACCTAAGAGACACAGGGGGGGATGCTGCATGGACCACGAAAAAGTTAAGTTAGCCGCATTAAAGAAAGCAGAAAAAGGTGGAAAAGAAAAAAAAGAAAAATGAAAAAAAATGCTTATCCATTTCCTTGTTCCACTTACTGCGCCGTCTTGCATATATAGCGAAAAAAATTATCTGAGGCAACATTTCATGGATAACCCTTCCTCTGCGCACTTCCTAATGCGAGGTTTGGGGAAGACAGGAACACTTAAAGAGTGAGTTAATACAAAAGATACCGCGGAGTAGAGCCTTTGGGGTTATGTTACGACTGGCAAAACGTTTCTCCTTGTTTTATTACCGCATCTTTACAAGCGATAGCAGTACCTCTGTTATCGGCATGGTGCAGAGAAATAAGGTTCACATTATTTCGACCTTCTGGTTTCTTTGACTTGCGCCAAGGTGTCAGTACAACAATAAATTCGAATGTTTAACGGCCAATGGAAAGGCGCACAAATTCTCGCACTCTGAATAGATGCCTGAAACAAATCGTGAGAAAATGAATCATAATAAATAGCTCGGAGAAAAAGGAAAGGTGCATTAACTGTCTCAATCAGGGTGAACACCTAAACTGCGCCATGAGGAAGGAATGTGGATGAAGCTTAAGAAGAGAAAAAGGCTCCGCTGCGGGGGTCTGTAATTCCCGGCGGTGTATCAGGCACGATACAAACTTCTGAAATGGCAATACTTCGACTGAATATTTCATGCCAAAAGTACTAAAGCTCATTTATATCACAAACACCGAGGCGACTGTATGGCACCTTTTTTCCTTTGTGTTACTTTCTGAAAGCAATACTTTAAATTTGTTTTGGCACAAGATGATCAAATTCTCATAAAAAAGCGCAACCCTCATTTTATAAACAAAATTATGAAAGCAAATTGAAACTCTAAGTCGTCAGAGATGCTGAAATTTCCCCCACTGCAAAAGCTAACCCGTATGGTAAAAACACCAAACATTTCAACGGCCGCAGAAGGTGAGACGATTTTGAATATTGCGGTTGGTTTACTGTGTGTGTTGGAGTACTTGTGCTGATTTATCATCCTTGAACGTTCACAAATTGGCCTAATTAAATCATTTTATGTTCACAGCAATTTGCATTTATACAAGATAGGGCCAGGAGCACCGAAAACTATAAGCTCAGAAATATTGGGATTAAGATTGTGGGTTGGAGCGCATGTGGTAGGTTCTCTGAGATCATGAATGGCAGTTTACCTCAATCCCTCAAGAGAAGTATACAGCAGCTGTATCTTACCAGTACTCACCTACGGGGCAGAAACGTGGAGGCTATCGAAAAGGGTTCAGATCAAGTTAAGGACAACGCGGCGAGCTATGGAAAGAAAAGTTATAAGTATAGCGTTAAGAGACGGGAAGCGAGAGAAGGTGAGGGAACAAACGCGGGTTAATGACATCCTAGTCGAAAAAAAGGGGAAGAAATGGGCTTCGGCAGGGCGTGTAATATGAAGGCAAGATAACGGCTGGTCCTTAACGGTAACGGAGTAGATTCCAAGAGGCAAGCGTAGCAGGGGGCGGCAGAAAGATTGGTGGTTGGATGGTATTAAGAAGTTTGTGGGCATACAGTGGGTGCAGTTGGCAAAAGTCAGGGTTTATTTGAGGAACATGGGAGAGGCCTTTGCCCTGCAGTGGGCGTAGTCAGGCTGATGATGATAATTAAACACTTTCCGAGGGGAGCCCATCAACTCGCTTAATCATTGCATTGTGTTGTCATGAACACTTGAGCCAAATAATACAGTTCTACACGCAGCAGAATACCCAGAATCACGCGCGAAAGTTGCCGAGCCCTTTCGGGTGACGTTTCATGCTCGCACTCTTCTCCGCTGCTCCGCTGCTGCGTATACAAGTTGAGAGGTGGCTATTGGTTAGCTTCTCTCATATTTCAGGCACTTACCATGGCCACGGCCAACAAGCGACTTAGCTCCGGCGAGACAGGAAGCTCCGCCCCGGCGGTGGGGCTGGCGGAGGGGCGCCAACAATTCAGCGTGCAAAAAGTGACGACAGGAAAATGCGAGAAGACGCTGAAATACTAATTCTGACTACAGATAACTCAGCTTCTAGAAAGGGCATCAAAAAAATTTGGCTGTGGCTTAGCTCTGGTTAACCCTATAGTTGAATTGCAAAAGTTTCGTTTCCTCTGCACGTCATCTACACAGCGTATCATTCCGACGCTCTCGAAACTCCAATCGGTATCTTTCGCAGTGTATATATATATATATATATATATATATATATATATATATATATATATATATATATATATATATATATATATATATATACCTGCGAGGCGACCGAAATGGCTCGATGGCTGATGTAAAGCGGATTAAAGGATGGTTTCGGGCCCTGAAGATACCTTGAACGCCTGACCGGCGTTATTCTTTTTCTTTGTGCAGGATATGCAATTTCATCGCAGTAGAACTTGTTACACCTAAGACGAAACCTGCAACTCTGCAAAACTGGTACTCTTATAAAGGGAACTTTATTTTCAGTGCAAACAACCATAAAAATGTACACACACTCCATGACTGGTGGTACAAAAGATGCATACAGAGCGGGTGGCCACCCAAAAAAAAATTATTGAATGCCTTATGTTAACCCACTGTCTCAAATCCCGAAATCACAGGTGCAAAAAGAGAAACAGCCCTGCAGACGCAACGAGGCAGGGGGGCAAACAATTTCAGGGTAATTCTGTCACAAAACTAAACAAACATCCTAGAGAAGACAGCGTAGTCAGGTTGGGGGGGGGGGGGGGGTTCAGCCTGGCTAATACCGTAGCACCGGCATAGCCAGCCGACCTTCTTGCACAACGAAGAAGCGTGTGTGCCAACGTCCGCAGAAGCCGTGCCTGCCCATCCAGTTTCGGTCTGTCAGATAGGTACTGCCAGATGATAAGGCGCAGGCTCTGCAACGTGGGGTACACCGATATCTGAGACAATTACTGCGCTGTTCCATTTACTGAAAAACCCATTTTTATTTTTCAGCGTGCAAATGTGCTTGAGCAAAAGTGCCGCATGAATATTTTTAAATGTGGGATTGCACATGACGTCTTAAGTCTGACCTCTCTGCAAAGGTCTTGAACAAAAGAAACATTTATGTGGCAGCTTGCGCTTACAGAGAGGAATGTGCGCTGTTAGATTGCCCTTTGCTGCAAAGCTGTGGCTGCAATACGAGCACTTGTACGGCCTCTCGCCCGTGTGGGTGCGAAGGTGCTCCACCAGCCTGGAATTCCATTGAAATCCACGACTGCAATAGCTGCACATGAAGGGGAGCTCTGCAGTATGGGTCCTCTGGTGGTATTTAAAGCTCCTTCTGATATCTGTGGAATAGTCACACTCATGGCATACAAAACGGTGTCCTCCCATTTGGGATCCTTGTTGAGATGGCTCGTCACAGGAGGTCCGAGTTATGGCAGATCCTGCGCAATAGGAGAAAATGCGAGAAATAAATTAGAGCTGGCCAACATCTCAAAACGTTAGTTCATGAGAAGCATACTTTCACACACACCATCTTGTGTAGCTGGCAAATGTGGAGTGAACTTGAGCGAGTCAAAGTTTGAGAGACCTCGATCTTCAAATAAAAATTTTCCGGGTCAAAGCTGGCATGCATTTATAATCAGCATAACAGTTCACAAAAAACCTGTCATCTCAAAATGATGTGTTATGTTGCAGCTAGGTTAAAATTAGAACTTTTGAGACACTGCATGACTTCTGATCACTTCAGTTAACAAAAAGAAAGTGAACATCAAACCACACACTACCTACAACTGCTTTACATCAGAGCTTCATATCATATATGTCCCAAAATCGTGATCACATCCAAAAGAATAATTTCACATGCGAAAAGCCCCTACTTTCACCTAAATTTTCCAAAGACATCCAACTGCAATGTCCCAGGAGGGGGATCGTAAAGGCAGTTACACACAATGAACAGCTGCAACTCTACCAAGAAACAGTTTCACTGGAGCACGATCTCATTACCAAACTCTGTTTCTTCCTTTAGGTTCTGGAACCAAGACATGCAACCATAAATGGTGGTTTAGGCAATGCGCAGCCTTGCAAACAAGACTTACAGAATGAAAATGACATCACTCGCTTACATTCACAAGCTGCACTGATTATAAGTGGGCGGTGAGGACACACAAAATAGGTTTGCTTTCACAAGCAGACACAAATCGAAATCTTTGTCACAGAGCCAAACCTAACACTAGCAATTTTTCTTTATGTGCTCAACCATGCGTGCTCAATTGAAAAGCTGAGCAGAAGACATGAATGCACACAGGCAACATCTAGATGGGCAGATAGGAGAATGGAATAAACTCCTTTTCCCAGAGTCACAGATGGCATTAGGAGTGGGCATTGGTTACATGTTGTAACCCGTCTTGACTGTTACGTTTTGCTTTCTGCATGTGCATAAGTATGAGACATAAATCATCAGAAAGTACACCATGAACAGAAAGGCTACAGCAAATAAGCAAAGCCTAACACAGGTTTAAAAACACAAAGAAAAATCACTGTCCTGTCGTCGAATTAGTGTTAACAGCATCAAATAATTTATCAGTTGTCATCATCACCACATTCACGCCTAACTAAATCTTACCACCACAGCTATCAATTTTGAGATTTTCACTCAGAAAATCTGTAGCATAAAGCCCCAAAAAACTGCACATTGTTCATTCTGGCCAGACAAGTAATCTTAGAGATTTGCGGAAGGACTTGCAAGTAAAATATTAATATACACTTAACCAAAAAGTACTTTTGGAGTCAAAACTAGCTGCAAATTTTGAACCACGCCACATTGCATGCGAACGCCACTTGCCGATGCACTCCTGATGTTGAGATTGGTGCAGTGTGCTAGTCTCGGCACCAGGAGTAAATCGTCAGGTCATTCCCGGATGCAATGTGGCACAGTTCGAAACTTAGAGTGGGGGTTGTTAATTTTAGCCACGATAGTACAACAGGCTGCGGCAACTTAATTATAGGAACACTAGGGGAAAGAAGACTACAGAATATGCATATACTCTTGAACCTGCATTATTTGAGAGAAAAAGCATCCAGCAGCTATAACTGCCACTGGTGTTTTTTGGATTCATAAAATACTCATTTCACTTCCCCATGGCCCCTTTCGTTTCCCTGAATTTTAATGCCAAATACGCTATAAAGCCCCCTTTGTTCGGAGGCACAAATTGTGAACCTTTTGATCCAATCCCTGTTGGCAGTCTTGCGGTGCTCCAGCAGCACAGACCCTGTTAGAAGCCTGCCCCAGAAAAATACAATGGTAACCCAAAAAGCCTTAATATTGAAGCAATGTGTCATTAGGTGATTCAATAATCAAATTTAGTAAAATTTTCCATCTTTTATATTCAATAGCGGCAAAACAGAACCAACAATGTGACTTCACTGCTGATCCACTTCTTGTTTAGCATATGTAAACATCTCTGTGAAAATGTACGCAGTTCCCATCCAATAAAAAAGTGCAGCTTGAACACCCTAAACAGGAAATGGCAGAACAATTGTTGCTACTGAAAGGGTTCAATGAATACAGCCGAGATAAATATGCGTAATGGATCATGTAAAATGTGAAGACAATACAGGCATAACATTGTCACAACAGACTGTGAATGTGTGATGCACATTAGTTAATGCTAAGACACTCTTCACAGATCTGTAGACAGGCTTTGCTGTGAGCAATTCACAGGCCAGCAAAATGGAGATTTCCACTTTGTCAAGCACGTCAGAAGATAGCTTTCCCACCTGAAAAAGAAGCAAGAAAAAGAGGAAATACATTGTTGGTACCAAAGGCTTTGCTCCAACTTGCTAATAGATTATTCCTATACAGACATTAAGCACACCAAAAAAAGAGGAATGTCAAGGCTTTTTGGTGGTCGCGCTGCAGAATGCAAAAGTAATTAGCCAGAGGATACATCCAATGTCTACTGAAGAGTTCAAATACAATACAGGGATTCGGACAGGAAGAGTACTGGTTCCTCTGAGTTATTGTTGAAGCATTGAGATTGCTTTGCTGTACATGCCAGCTTATATGGAGTACATTAATCTGCAAAGTGCCCACATTTGGCAAAACCACTGGCTTGTTGTTGCCATATATAAAATGCGAAACATATACTGCAAACTTGACTTCCTTTACATGTACTATGAGAAGGAAATAAGAGAATGAAGTCTTATTTGCCGCTCCCAAATGCAGTGTGCACAGTAGCTGCAAATCATTTCTTTCCTGTGCTACTTGCTCCTCTCATTAATGAGAGAAATTATGGTTACTGGGCACAGGCAACAAATAAACCATGGCATTAGAAGGTAGCCCAACTGTTGGAGGAGAGCGAGAACAAGAGGCCTATCACAATGGCAAAATGTGCGAAGTGCCCTTAAACATAGCGCATTTCTAGCTACCAGATGCCCGGAACAAGCCCTTGTTCATGTACAAGGACAGCTGCATTAACATCAAAGCCCTGCGCAAACAACGGTACATGTGTGTGCGCCGGGAAAGAATGTACAACGATTATGAACTGATTTTAATGGTAAAAAGGCAGCTTGACTAATTACAGCTGCACAAAGTGGGATCAAAGACCAATATTCCCAAGCGTTCTACACCAGAGGAGCAGAGCACCACGCCAGAGGAAAAAGCTTCTGCCAAGTGCAGAGTACTTGGGGACTTGACGACAGTGAAAAATAATGCGGTTGGACAATAATGGGGGTGGAAAATAATGAGAAAGATGGGGTTAGAGGGTAACCACAACTAATCAGCAGGGCATCTGTTTACTGAAAACCGAAAAGCAACAGAAGACAAAATTAATGCATGGATGGCCCCACGAAAAAAGGCTTCTTATATTGATTACCTTTATTTCTTGACCTCATCAGTAACTATATATTTCCACCACCACATACATATTATACTTAAGGATTGAAAACTCAACATTCTTTTCAAATATAAAATGCTTACGCTAAATATTAAGACAAAAAGGGCTTCATTTTCTGCTCCAAAATGTAGAGCGCACTTCTAAAACATTACCTTTATGTCCCACACCAGCTCATACAAATGTGAAGTATTATGTATATTAGCCATTGGCGGCAAACACAACCATGAAAGGAAGACAGCAAAAGCGTTGGAAGCGCTAGGAGAAGCTTATCATGGCAGCACAGCACTGAGAAATGCTTTACTTTACACAGACTATGACCGATTACAACAGTTACACACAACACGGTCATACCAAAGTCAACATCTTGTTAACGTTTTGAGAAAAAGGTACTTTAAAAGCAAATGTCCCGGCCTATGTCACCGTTCACATGCATTGATTCCCAAAGACTCAACTGCACAAAAGTAAGCAAATAAATATGCCAGAACAGCGCTACACAACAGGAATCAGGAAATCAAAATGAATCAGGAAGACAGCCATTTGTTAAGAATCAAAAGAAAAACATGAACAATAATGAATGCAAGGGCCAGCGAGCACCAAAATGATGGGCTCAGTCCATGAATCTTGTCTTGTAATAGTGCAGGCTAGCAGATATGCCAGACATGGAAAAATAAGAGACAGAAGATAAGGAACTGTTCATTGTGGTATGGTAAGAAATATTAAGCCCGATGCAGGATGTGCACTTATACACATAGAATTTTAGAAACAGATGCATGCTTAGCTGTAGCAGCAGAGGGCGTTCACAGCTACGGCAATACCACTGGTACACAGGGAAGAACACAGGAATGCCACATTGTGCTTAGGTACACCATACACAATTTTACATACTATGATTTCAAGCTACAATCAAACCATGAATATCGGCTTGACACATTTTGTAGCAGCATCTTCCTTCAAGCCCGTATTTATCTTCCTGGTTGGAGCTTCAATGCCTGCGAAAATAAAAAGAGCAATACAGCATGTTTATAACAAAAACCAAGTGCTCATAAGCAGCTGTGCTCAATTCCTCCGTGTTCTCCAGAAGTACATTCTTGGTGCCAGTCATGCATTTGGAAGGCAGATTCAAACAGCACAATGGAAGAGCTTCTGTGGTTTTCGAGTGAAGCAACTGTGACTATATAAATAAGGTACAGGGTTTTTAGTGCGAAAGTATTACTTCACTAGTGATCCAGAAAAATCGATGGGTCCGCTAATCGTCGACCTCCGGCCTTTGACATTTAAATGAAATGACTCAGATATGGTGTGGTTAGGGGAAGGTCATGTGGCTACTGTATGATCATGTGCATTACAAGTTAAATCGGCTTGCTTACGGTGATGATAATGTAATGGCCACGTGGTATCAAAGTTGCCTTGTATACTGTGTGGTTACAGAAACGATCACGTGGTATGAAAGTTAAATACTGTTGCTACTTGAACGGTCATGTGATATGACAGTTGCTAGATCACATGGTATAGAAGTTACTTGTTTGTGTGGCATATCATACAATGTTTCATGCTTTACAGCCAAGCATCCTGCAGCTATAACTGGCAGTGGTGTTCTTCTGGATGCATATATTCATTTATCTTCCACATGACCCCTTTCATTTCCCTGAATTTTAATGCCAAATATGCTGTAAAGCCTCCTCTGGTCGGAGGCAAAAAATTGTGAACCTTTTGATCCAATCCCTGCTGGCAGTCTCGCGGTGCTCCAACAGCACAGACGCTGTTAGAAGCCTCCCCAAGAGAATACAATGGTAACAAAAAATACCCTAATATTGAAGCAATGTGTCATTAGGTGATTCATTAATCAAAGGTAGTAAAATTTTTCATGTTTAATATTCTGTAGTGGCCAAACAAAACACATAATGTGACTGCGCTGGTGATCCATGCCTTGTTTACCATATGCAAACATCTCTGTGAAAATGTATGCAGTTGCCATCCAATAACAAAGTGCAGCTTGAACACCATAAACAGGAAATGACAGAACAATTGTTGCTACTGGAAGTGTACAACGAATATAGCCAAGATAAATATGCATAATGGATCATTAAAAATGTGAAGACAATACAGGCATAACATTGTCACAACAGTCTGTGAATGTTTGATGCACATCAGTTAATGCTGAGACCCTCTTCATAGATCTGTACTGAAGTGAGGAGTGAAAGCGAGTAAGAAGGGCTTCGCTGTGAGCAATTCACAGACCAGCAAAATGGAGATTTCTACTTTGTCAATCATGTCAGAAGAAGCTTTCCCACCTGAGAAAGATGCAAAAAAAGAAGAAATACATTGTTGGTATACGAGACATTGCTCGAATCTTTCTAAAAGATTTTTCCTTTTCAGACATTTCGCACACCAAGAAAGAGGAGAATGTCAAGGTTTTTTGTTGGTGCCGCTGTAGAATGCAAAAGCAAACAGCCAGAGTATACCTCCAATGTCTGCATAGAGTTCAAATACAACGCGTGGTTTCGGACAGGAAGAGTAGTGAATCCTCTGAGTGATTGTTGAAGCATTGAGATAGCTGCGCTGTACAGGCCAGCTTACATGGAATACATTAACCTGCAATGTGCCCACATTGGCGAAATCACTAGCTTGCTGCTGCCACATTTAAAATGCGAAAAATAGATTGCAAACTTGACGTCCTTTTAATGTGCTATCAAAACGAAAATAGGAGAATGAAGTCTTATTTGCCACTCCAAAATGCAGTGTGCACAGTAGCTGCAAATCATTTCTTTCCTGTGCTACTTGCTCTTCTCATTGAGGAGAGGTATTGCGGTTACTGGGCACAGTCAACAAATAAACCATGGCATTAGAAGGTTGCCCATGTGTTGGAGAAGAGCCAGAACAAGAGGCCTATCACAATGGCATAGCTGTGCGAAATGCTCCTAAACAAAGCACATTTCTAGCTAAACAATGCCCGCAACAAACTTTAAGAAACCGATTTCGCCCCTATGGAAAACAGGTCCTCTAAAAGGCAATGCTCTTGGCTATCTAAGATTGGTCATGTACAAGGACAGCTGCATTAACACCAAAGACCTGGGCAAAGTACGGTACATGTGTGGGCACCGGGAAAGAATGTACAATATTTATGAACTGATTTTAATCGTACAAAGGCAGCTTGACCAAGGAGTCCTGCAGCAAGTAGGATCAAAAACCAATATTCCCAAGCGTTCTAAACGAGAGGCGCGGAGCACCACGCCAGAGGGAAAAGCTTCTGCCCAATTCAAAGCATGTGGTCACTTATCGACAGTGAAAAATAATGGGGTTGGAAAATAATGGGGGTGAAAAATAATGGGAAAGATGGGGTTACAGGATATCCACAAATAATCAGCAGGACATCTCTTTAGTGAAAACAGAACGAGCAACACAAGACAAAATTAATGCATGGATGCCCCCATGAAGAAATGCTTAACTTGATTACGTTTCTTGACCTCAACAGTAATTATATATTTCCACCACCACATACATAATATACCTAAGTATTGAAAACTCAACATACTTTTCAAATATAAAATGCTTATGCTAAATATTAAGACAAAAGCGACCTCATTTTCTACTCCAAGATGTAGAGCACACTTCTAAAACATTACCTTTATGTCCAGAATGGGCTGTCATACTAAGGTGAAGTATTCTGATTATTAGCCATTAGTCGCAAACACAACCTTGAAAGGAAGACAGCAGAAGTGCTGGGAAAGAGTCGGGAGGAGCTTATCATGACAGCAGAGCACTGAGAAATGCTTTACTTTACACAGATTATGACCAAATACTACAGTTACACACAACATGGTCATCACCAAAGTCAACATCTCGTTAACGTTTTGAGAAAAAGGTACTTTAAAAGCTGGATAAGCAAGCTACTGAGTTTAATTTAGTATCATCGACTAAAAAAGCCAGACAACTTCAGTTATTATTCAAGAAGCTTGTGTGGACGAACCAAGTACAAATACTGACTGTCACATTTAAATCTTTACACGAAACCAACCAAAGCAAGGATAGCGCTCAAAGTGGATCACCAATTTGACGAAAGGGAGTGCCTCAGCGTAGACGACCAACTTCTGCGTTAAACAAGAATTTATCAGGCTAGCCGCTGCAACCGCGATGAGTGCGGCAATATCGGGGACCGCTGCAAAGCAGACAATGCAGGTATGACCACAAATTTGGTACACATTCATAAGTTGGAGCGGCGCAAACGAAAACTGGGTTCCCAATGCCACAGAAGGACCCATAACTCTGGAGAAAAACTCATGGATGTCTGGCTTCGCTCGTATTAGGTGATGACTTCTTCCCATCGCTCGGAAGCAGCAGCGTAGGGTCAGAACAAGATTTACAGGTGCGGCGCGCCCTTTAGTTGACGGACGTCAAGCGGCGGTGGCCAGATGATGGAGACGTTTAACTCCAAAGCACTCCAGCACAACTTCCAGGTAAACGCCAGTGACACCCAGCTACGAATTGGCGAGGGAGCACGCGGCAGTTTTCAGGACGGCCCATCATGATCCTCTGGTCGACATGCTGACATAGTACCCGCTGTACAAATTGTTTCTCTTGCTATCATCTCGAGTGCATTGGATAACTGTTCGTGCAACATCCCTCTTTGTACTGTAGCATCTGTTTAGTGCTCTGCATGCGTTGCATTCATTTTTTCTAGGAGTACTCAGTAATTCCGCTGGTATCATCTCTGGCTGTACAAAGCTTTGCTTTGTTTGTGAAGCTTTGATTCCGGCCAATTCTCCAGGTTCCGACAGCCGAAAGCTGGACACCAAAGGGGCACCCCTTTGCCATTTGGTGGCTAGATTCCACTGAGCTTCTCACGTTGAGTTAAGGGCATCTCCTGAGCGACCGCAACAGGTACTCTCTCACTAAGTGCGACTGAGGACACAAACAACCAGTGCCTATGTGACAAGGCGATCTAGTAACGAGCCCCAAGTGTTTCACGAATCGATCCACGTTATACCGTGTATGACTCTCTTGCCATCCTAAAGAATTCCGCAGCAGAAGACATCCTTGTATACTTATACAAACTGGACACGAATTTCACCATGCGACATGAGGCAAGCAACAGATTGTTTTCTTGACAGGCAATTGCAGCGAACAGGATTATAATTGGCATTCCTTGTTTAAAGCAAACCCACTTATTCTGGGTACTTTCTAAAATTGCGATCAAAATATTCGACAACACGCAAAGCAACCATGGCCTCATTCCGCTGACGAAAGCTTAGAAAAAAATGCTGCTCAGACATGAAACCAAAGCTAGAGAAAGAAAGCATCTTGGGTGATCTCTGCCGCAGCGACAACATGAACTTATGACTACGAGCTTAACTGCAGGCTGAAAAGAGAGCAAACTACCCAGGCCTCCAAACTAAGCCACATCCCTGTTCCTTATGTGAAAGGCAGCAGTGAAATGCCCGGGCACCTGTTTCATGAGCAGGAAATGCAGGTTTGTCACACGTCATTTTAAAACATCGCGAGCTTCAAGCCTCGGCCGACATGCACTAATGCTGAATTTCTTTCTCTGTGCTCTCAGGGAGCATTCCGACAACTTGGATCATCCAGCCGATTTTGATAATTCGAGGGTCACTAACTCAAAGGCCAACCCCACCGGTGCGATAGATTTGAGGGCCCTGGAATATGCAAACACGCCAGGCAATTTAAACAAATCTGCCGGCTACCTTCCATCACCATACACCCCGAAGCTCAGATTAGCGTCTCTCGCACCCCATCCCGTCAAACCTGAAGATAGTAAGTCAGCTTCGAAAGGTGTGTTATCTCTTCAAGTGACTTTGGACGGAGTGTCACGCTCCTTTCCTTCTAAACTGAATATGAACAAATTCTGTCTTTAAGGCGGAGAGACTGCCTGTTGTTAGCTCTCCTTCATATCCTTCTCTTCATAAGTACATCGTTTTGTACTATACTTGCCACATGGCTCGTTGTTTGTACACAATGAAGTTACTTGGAAAGGCAATGAGACAGAAGTAGAAAGAAATGAAATGAAAGCTAACGCGACAGTGCAGAGCAGACGTTCAGAAGAAAAGCCGTTCACGTTGTGGCACTAATTAAGGATTGATCTACAGCGTTATGAAGGTCACATGTTCACCTGTGGAATGAAAACAACCAAAACCCCTATTTTTGTTTGACTATGGGGCCTTAGCATGCCTGAAATGACATCACAACATGTAAGAATGTAAATTAAGTATGCTTTAAATAAACTGCTGAAATATACTGGTAATCGAACCATGACACATGGGTTGCAAGTCAGATATACTATCCCTAGGCCAAAGAGGCACTTTTGTTCGACTTGGTTAAGGAAAGTCTTCGAGTGTCTTCTTGTATTTCACCTGTTCTAGTGCACCTGCTCAAATATGGTAATGAGTACGTGTGATTAGAAAGAGGCGTTAATTACGAAAGAATGGAGCAAATAACGATTAATGCTTTGGCATCATACCCTTAAGGCATAGCTTAAGTGTCCCCTAATTTTTTAGCACGTTGCCTACAAAGTCCATTCGTTGGTGCCAGTTTAGAACTTACTAAGAATTCTGCGAGGGCTGAGTGTCACTATCTCGGATGCGCTAAGGCAGAATGATAGCTTCTGCCTTACAGCACTTGGACACGATATGTCTCAGTAGCAGAAATACTGACGTCCGAAACCACAAAATCCGCACCAGCGCTGGAGGTGCCACTTTTAGACGTGCTCGCTATGCATCCTTCTGATTCGAAACTTCAAGCATACAGTTCTATGATTAATGTACACATATACTTGCTCCGATGTAGAGGGGAATCCCCAAACCCAAGGTGGAGTAAATTTGTAATAAGGGTACATTGCTCACTGGCATCCATCCATGCGCAGCCATACGACTACAAAGGAAAGATATTCAGCTTTCTCAGAAACTTCGCGATCAAAGAAAAATTCGTCCTGGTCCGGGGTACGAACCCGGAGCCAAAGCTTAAGCGGAAAAGTCACTCTATTACTCCCGTTTCAAGCATGTCGAATCCCTCAGTCCCCCTCTTTCGCCACCTCTTGCTCCCGTCTCCGCTTTGGGCCTTCCCTGGTGCTTCCTACTGCACCGCTACTCCTGGCTGGCAGAAGTGATGACGGAGAAACGTTTTCTCCTGCTTACCACCTTAGTTGACAGGATGCCGAGCCACCGAGGTACAGCCAGCGACTGCAACTCAAGTTGCCGCATCTCATCGCACTGTTTTGTGGCATAAGAAGTTTTCGGACCATACAATGCCTGGTCACATAGCATCTCCAAGCTGAGTGCCAGAACTATGCTTGCTGTCGTTAAAATCATACAAAACCAAAAAGCACACATTTCAAGAAGTATAAACGCAGCCGACTGTTCTTCGGTTTCTGTTTTGGTGCGCTAGACATTCGATGCTATTCAACTACCCCACAATAAAAATGATGCTTGCATTGAACGCCTGATTTTACAAATCTTACAATGATGATACAGCTCTTGACAAATCAGTCGTACTCTAACGCAACTAAGGTTCTAGCAGTGATGAGAAATTATAATTAACCTGATTTCACTTTTTAAACGAGTACAAACTTATCTTTTCTTTCGTTTACTGATCCATCTCTGTCGACGTTCCCGTAGCGCTTCTTGATGTCATCCGAGGGCTTACGACATGTTTCGTCCGAAAAGTATGCAGGCTTCCAGCGATAGTATTCTTAGGTGGCCATTTCTGCTAACAAAATGAATAGAAAAGGAATAGCATTGATAAATGTGACACACGAGATTAAGTATTTTCTTAAATAAAAAAATATGCGCAATGTGTCCCTGATGATAAGCCTTGCCACTGGTTCTTGTCAACAGTGAAGTGACACTGCTGCAGTGAAGCAGGGTAGAGTCCAAGCAGGAGTCTCTATTGAATATCGAAGCAAATGCAGCATTGCTTGCATGGAACACGCCTGTGCGCATATATCGACATGCACGACCCAATGCTTTAAAGGACTCGAGCTCACATGACAGTTCCCGCAATGAAATCGACACCAGCACGGTAAAGGGTTCCCTGAGGAGAGGCGGTCACGAACGGAGGCAAGCTGTTTTAATCGCGGGCACTTTCGTCGACGCTGTGAACGGTTGATGGAAAAAAGTATTGAAAATTGGAGCGCCACAATATTTGGGAAACTCAAAAATCATGCACACCTTAGAACGTATGTCCTGGTAATGCTCGCATCAGTCATCTTTCAAGTGGCTGCTGTCGACACACAAAAATGTGGAGTGTGAATGGCGTGAATTTGATCTAGCTGCAATGATGTAAATTTCAGAGATAAGGTATACCCTCTGTGCACTTGTTTACAGCTATGGAAGCTCTCCCTTGATGCACGAAGTGTGAATTGTTATGAATCAACAGGCCTCGTGGAGAGAATAGTAATTCTAGACCTCACTCTTCTGCAAATTCAGACTTCCACGGATGCTACAAAAGCCATTGTACAGATTGAAAGCAGACCTCATGTGCACTAAACTTTGGACAAAGGCTGTACCGGTATCTGCGCCACATCGCCACCATTGCCTCCGCAGCTTGCTCGCGCCCGTGCCGGTTTCTGCTGCAATTCACCATTTAGATTAAATACAGTTCAAACCTGGCGTTCGCCTTATTCGGCTAGAGCGCCGATGCCCTAGCCCCGCCTATAGGTACCAAGTGTAGTTTCTTAATATCTATTGCGTGGTGCATGTCCGTAACATTCGTTATAAGCTCGCGCCGAACACAACCAAGGGAGGAGACACGGAGAGGGCAAGAGAAGCAAGTGTCCCGCCTTTGCCACACACCGCGAGCTACCGGGAGCAGCTTTTCCGGGAAGCAGTCAAAGCGTTGATGTCGATGATTGCAGTGGTCATCAATGTCAATTATTATCATGAAGATAACAGCTAGTACTGCTGGATCATGATGACGTGTACTGATACACTAGTACTGCTGGATCATGATGACGTGTACTGATACATGAGTGCCTGTGCAAAGAGGCTCAGAATGCGATTTCGCAGCTAGAGTTTTTAGTGTCCATACCCTCGTTTCATGGCATGTAGAAGTGTCCTCATAGCAAGACATATGAAATCATTTAAAAAGCGGCAATACTGTTAGAGGTGCGACAGGCGACTTCAGGTTCGATATAAAGGCAAGCTTTAACTGCGCATCGTCTAATGTTATCGACATGCTTCGATGCTCCTCTTGTCCGAAGCAATATATCGGGTAAACCGGGCAATCAATGAGCGCCAGACTAAAAGTCATCGAGCTGATGGCCAGGAGCCTACAGAAGGCAAAGGCGGAACAATTTATTCATCATCATCATCAGCCTGACTACACCCACTGCATGGCAAAGGCATCTCCCATGTCTCTAAAATTAACCCTGCCCTTTGCCAGTTGCACCCAACCGTTCCCTGCAAAATTCCTAAACTCATCCTCCTAACTAACCTTCTGCCGCACCCTGTTAAGCTTACTTTCTCTTCAAATCCACTCCGTTGCCTTTAAAGACCGTTGGTTATCTTGCCTTCGCATTACATGGCCTACCCAAACCCATTTGTTCCTCTTGATTTCGACTAGGACGTCATATACCCGCGTTTGTTCTCTCACCCACTCTGGCCGCACGGTCTCTTACCGTTACAACTATCAGTTTTCTTTCCATGGCTCACTGCGTTGTCCTTAACTTAAGCTGAATCCTTTTCGTTAGCCTCCATGTTTCTGCCCTGTAGGTGAGTACCGGTACGATACAGCTGTTGTACACTTCTCACTTAAGGTATATTGGTAAATTGCCATTCATGATCTGGGAGAACCCGCCATATATATGCGCTCCAGCCCATTCTTATTCTTCTAGCTATTTCCCTCTCATGATCCGGATCAGCTGTCACTACCTGCCCAAAGAAGACGTATTGCTTTACCGCTTCCAGCCCCTCGCTTCCAATTGTGAACTCCTGTCCCTTGCTAGACTGTTGACATTAGTTTGGTTTTCTGCATGTTAATATTTAGACCCAGAATTCTGCTCTGCCTGCCTAACTCATTGATCATGATTTGCAGTTCACCTCCTGAGTGACTCAACAAGGCAATGTATCAGAGAATCGCAGATTATTTAGGTATTATCCATTAACTCTTATTCCCAACTGTTCCCAACTCAGGCTTCATAATACCTCCTGTAAACAGGCGGTGATTAGCAATGGCGAGATGTGTTTCCTTGCCTGACGCCTTTCCTTATTGGAATTTTATTGCTCACTTTATGCACGAGTATGGTAGCTGTGCAGCTGCTATATATATATATATATATATATATATATATATATATATATATATATATATATATATATATATTCCAGTATTTTGACATAAGGCTCTTCTACACACTGATTATGCAATGCCTGTATGACTGCTGAGGTTTCCACCGAGTCGAATGCTTTCTAGTAATCAATGAAGGCTAAATATAGAGGTTGGTTATATTGCGCTCATTTCTCTATCATCTGATTGATAGAGTGAATATGATCAATTGTGGAATATCCTTTATGAAAGGCTGCCTGACCATTTGGTTGAATAGTCTAAGGTTGCCATGACTCTATTACCGATTACCTTAGTAAATATCTTGTAGGCAACGGATAGTAAGCTGATCGTTCTGTAACTTTTCAAGTCCTTGGC
Source organism: Amblyomma americanum (assembly GCF_052857255.1). Taxonomy (NCBI): domain Eukaryota; kingdom Metazoa; phylum Arthropoda; class Arachnida; order Ixodida; family Ixodidae; genus Amblyomma; species Amblyomma americanum. The sequence goes on along the minus strand of NC_135497.1, from coordinate 21,086,035 downwards.
GTCTCCTTGCTTGTCAATTAAGATAATATTTGCATTCTTCTAAGCTACTGGTACGGTCGAGGTCATTTGGCATTGAGTGGGCGTGAGAACAGCACCAGGATGCGGCCACCTAATCCGCTCTGCTTCTTCGTCCAGGTTAGTTCTGTTACTTTACTGTACGCTAAGAAATCTAATGACGTGTGCCTGTTGCTGTTCCCACGCCCGGGAGTTTTGCTTTGTGTGTTCAGTGAATGCTTTGATATTGTAAACCAACTGCTGGCGTTGTCCGGGGATGTCGAGCTCAACCCTGGGCCTAACACGAGGCATCAGGTACAGGACTCTCTTCCTGACGTCCAGTCTAAGCAGTTGGAAGATATGTTTGCAATGCTGGAGACTTTGAACACGCGAACTGCGAAAATGCATCTGGACCAAAAGGCTTTCATAAAGTCTATTGATGATCTTAAGAAGTCCCAGCTGAAGTTAGGAGATTTGAGCGAAATGAACAAAATATTAACTAACGTTGAGCGCAAAACTGTTACCATTGACGAAACCGAGAAGGAAGTACATCCTTTTCAGCAGTTAGTTGACCAACTTTCTAGTGAAAACTCTCAGCTGCGCGCGCGCCTGTCTGAACTTGAAGACAGGCAGCGACGCGATGACCTTCTGTTCTATGGCATACCTGACGCGCAATCAGAGTCCTGGGCTCAGTCAGAAGAAAAGCTAGTCAAGGTTCTTTCATCCTGCTTGGAAATTCCGTCCTCTGAAATTTTGATCGATAGAGCGCACAGGCTCGGTGGGTTCGCATCGGAAAAATGTCGACCAATTATTGCCAAATTTTCATCCTTCAAGGTAAAGGAGAGAATACTGCTTAACTGTTCTAAGCTCAAGGATGAAAAAATTACGCTAAGCGAGGATTTTTCTTTCGCCACCCGTCACGCTAGAAAAAAACTGGTCGAATTTGGCAAATCCCAGCCGCTCACATTCAAGCTTCGCTTCAATAAGCTTTACATAAAAAATAAATGCTACTCCTACAATCACTCTGATGACGCCGTTCATGAAATCCCAAGCGCCTTCCCGTTGCCAACCGACCGTTCTGAGGACCCTACGAATGATACCCACAGCGCCTCCGCACCACCGACCGAACTTGTTACCAATTAGCACTACGCGAGGAACAGTGGAACTAAGTCCCCGGCCATTACCCCACTTTCTTTTTTGTTCACAAATATTCACAGCATAATACCTAAACGAGATGATCTTTGTTCTGTAATTGAGGCTTGCGATGCTGACATTGTATGTCTTACTGAAACCTGACTATCGGCGAAGATAGATAGCTGTGAACTTCTTACCTGTAAAGAGAGATATAACATTTATCGGTGCGGCAGGGGTTCTAGATGTGGCGGAGGCGTGCTTGTAGCTGTTGCTGATACTGTTATGTCTTTTCCGATCCATTTTGTAAGCGCGTTGGAACTTGTACTGGTTGAAATTCGCACATGCTCTAGGAAATTGATAGTGGGCGTTTGCTATCGTCCGCCGTCTACCTCCCCCACCTTTGTAAACGATCTTCATGATGTCATTCATATGATTACAGTCCGTTATCCGAGCAGTCCCTTTATCTTAATGGGTGATTTTAATTTCCCTAACATAGTGGGGTCTAATGTGAGTTCTTATTGTGAACCTTTTTCAAGTGAATGCGACATGTTCTTGAATTTGTGCAGTGATTTTAACTTATCCCAGCTTGTAACGCAGGCAACTCGAATTTCACCTACTGCATCTAATATCCTCGATCTGGTACTCACCCAATCGCCTGATTTTTTCCAGCCCATATCATACTTGCCAGGGTTAAGTGATCACCTTCTCCTTCATTTTGCTTTGACCTGCGCAGTTCCCCATCAACGTAACCACAGTAAATATAACCATGATTACAAAAATGCTGATTTTGATGCTGTTAACCTTGAACTGTCTGTTTTTCTAGACCATTACTTGCTAAGCTTTCCTGATCGCTACGTGAATGCTAACTGGAGCCTGTTTAAAGAAAAAGTTGCTGCGCTCACTGAAAAATATGTTCCACGCTTAGTCATCACCTCTAACCGTAAATCACCATGGTTCACTAAATCGTTAAAACGGCTCTGTAATAAGAAAAAACGCATGTTCCGCTCTGCAAAACTAACCGGTTCCCAAGAACGTTGGACTGCTTATCAGGCCGCGGCCCTTGAATATAAAAGTGCACTGAAGGATGCCAAAGATTTGTTTTTCAATGACACATTACATTCCCTTTTGATAAATAACCCTAGGCAATTTTGGAGCGTAGTGAACAAAAAAGACAATTCATCCATCAGCCTTAAACACTCCAGTGACCAACTAATTCATCCTAATGAATGTGCAAATGTTCTAAACAGTGTATTTGTTTCAGCTTTTTCCAAAAATTAGTGTTCGGTAACCCCTGCTTATAACAGTGCTGACTTTTTACCGATGGATTCTATTGTCTTTGATCCTGCTGGAGTGAAAAAAATAGTCGAAAAACAAAAGGTTTTTGCATCATGTGGTGTTGATAACATTAGTTCTAAGTTCTTGATTAAAACCAAAGTATACAGCGCAATAATACTCTCTAACCTATTTCAGCAATCTCTAGAAACAGCATGTATACCTGATGACTGGAAGGTTGGGAAGGTGATTCCCTTGCATAAATCTGGTGATCAACATTCCCTACATAATTATCGACCCATCTCACTTACCAGCATTCCTTGTAAAATCATGGAGCATGTTATTTACTCTCACCTTGCATCGTTCCTTGATTCTAATGCCTTTTTTACGGACAGTCAACATGGATTTCGGAAGTGGTTTTCTTGCGAAACATCTTTTAACCGTCACACATGATCTAAACTCATTCCTCGACAGGAGTTCTGTTGTCGACTGCATATTCCTCGATTTCTCAAAGGCGTTTGATAAGGTCTCTCATCAACTGATTTTTTTTAAACTTAGTAGACTTAACCTCGACCCTAACATTCTTAGGTGGCTGCATTCGTTTCCCACTAATCGTTCACAATTTGTCACCGCTAATAATCCTTCTTCCTTCACTTCTCCAGTTGGATCTGGAGTACCACAAGGCTCTGTTCTAGGGCCTCTGCTTTTTCTTGTATATTTTAATGACTTACCTGACAATCTATGTTCAACAATAAATCTTTTTGCTGATGACTGAGTCATATACCGCGAAATTAACACTGACTGTGATATAGCTCTTCTTCAATCGGATATTGATCATGCTCTTGAATGGACTAACAAATGAAACATGGAACTAAACATAAAAAAGTGCAAGTACACGCGGGTATCTCGGCGTAACGCCACATTGCCTTCATATCATCTTAATAATTGCAGCCTTGAGTCCGTGCCTTTTTACAAATATTTAGGTGTCTTCATTTCCCATAATCTTTCTTGGAAAGTACACATAGACAATGTAAGCAATAACGCTAACCGCATGCTGGGCTACATACGCCGTAACTTTAATCTTTCTTCTAGCTCCATAAAACTGCTTCTCTACAAGTCGTTGGTTCGTAGTAAACTAGAATATGCAGCATCTATCTAAGACCCCTATCAAGAGACACTAATATACCAACTCGAATCTATACAGAACCGTGCGGCCCGTTTCATTCTCTCGAATTATCACCGTAACTCTAGTGCCAGTTCCATGAAATCAAGGTTATCACTCCCACTACTGTCGCAACGTAGAAATATATCCCGCCTTTGTCTATTCCATAAGATTTACTACGATAACCCCATCCTTAAGAGAAAATTTATAACGCCACCTTTCTACGTTACAGCTCGGATCGATCATCGTCATAAAGTTGGTATTCTTTCATGCCAAACAAACCACTTTTACAACTCATTCATCCCCAGCACATCGGCACAATGGAATCACCTTCCCCAATCGGTCGTCGAAATAAGTGACCATTCTGTGTTTAAATCGGCTTTAACTAACTTGATGGTAACATAGTACATGTAATTCTTGCGCCCTGCCGTTTATTCTTTTCAGTTTATGTGGTAGTTCAAACAGACCTGGTCTGCGTGGTATGCTTGTTTGCGTGGTATGCTTACTTTTATGCTTACTTTTATTCTTTGCTCATAATTTCATGTTAAATGACTGTTAATTTGTTTTATTGTATTTGCTGTAACCTACTGATTTGCGCGAGCCATATTTTTGTTCACATTTTTGTTTTACTTGTGACTGCTGTTCTTTTGTTATTTTGTCTATTGTACCCGACTCCCCTCTGTAATGCCCTCGAGTTCTGAGGGTACCGAAATAAAATAAAATAAAATAAAATAAAAATATACAGGGTGGCTAGTTTTTCAAGCACGATCTTCCCTCCATCCAACTGATTGGCTGTTACCTGATCCTCTCCAGCTTGGTTTCCCCTCTGCATTGCTCCTAAGGCTTTCTTTACCTCCTCTTTCGCTACTGGCTGGATGATGCATTGCTGTGCGCTACTGTCTCTCTCATTAACGTTTTGATTGCATTTACTACTGTACAGATTTGTGTAGAACTCTTCGGCTAGTTTAACTATCTTATCCATATTGCTAATTACATTGCCCTCCTTGTCTCTTAACGCATACATCTGGTTGTTACCTGTGCCTAGTTTCCTCTTCACCGCTTTTAGGCTACCTCCGTTCTTTAGAGCATGCTCCATTCTCTCCATATTAAACTTTCTTATGTCGGCTGCCTTCCACGTAGTTATTAACTTTTATATTTCTGCCAGGTCTATTCGTCGGTAGGGTTAGACATCCTCATGCTTTAGCGATTCTTAATCAGATCCTCGTCACCTGAGAAAGCTTGCCGGTATCCTGTCGAATTGCCCGACCGCCTACTTCAACTGAGCACTCCGTAATGATAGCTGTCAGATTATCGTTCATTGCATGAACATCAAGATCGTATTTCTCAGTTAAAGCCGAATATAGCAAGCCACCTGATGCCACCTGATGCAGCTGGACACACAGCCTATCAATCCCACACACTCTATCTCTCCCCGCTCCACAACATAGGATTCCTTTCTCCTGAGCTGTCCTTTTCCTTTCTACAGTTTTGCAGGTCAGCTGGTTAATCAACTTGTGCAGCCATCATGCCTGGACAAGATTAGCTCTCCCCATGCTAACGCCATTCCAACTTCATACCTTCGTACCCCTCAAGACTCCTTCCTCATCGAAGGGATGACCGTAATTAAACCCATCCTAAGATCAACGCTTTGCCTTGACGAACAAAGGTCGTCGTGTCATAACGTTGGCAAGCATCTTGAGGTTTTTCCCTCTCTTGTTCACTTTGTAATCATCAAGAACCATCTGACCAACCCCTAACTGCTGAATCATCAGGCACGCTTTCATAAAGGGTACTCGACAATAGGCCATATTCACACTATCAGGTGGCAGGGAAATGTCCTGAATATAAGATACACCAATATATAGCCCTCATGATTACGACAAAGCATTTAACTCAGAGGAAACTTTGTCAACAAGCAGGCAATGCGGAATCTTATGTAAGCCTTACGTAAAAATACTTAGATATATCTATAACAATTGCTCAGCTGTCATTGTCATAAACAAAGTCAGCTATATATTTCCAATAAGAAAAGGTGTCAGGAATTTAGGCATGATCTCGAAATTGCTATTCACTGGCCGTGCACAGGAAGTATTCCAAGGTCTTGATTGGGAACAGTTGGGAATAAGTGTTAGTGGGCAATACCTAAGTAATCTGTGATGAGCTGCTGACATTGCCTTGCTAATTCACCCAGAAGATGAAATGCAAAGCATGGTCAACAAGTTAGAAAGGTAGACCAGAAGAGTGGGTCTAAAAATTAATGCGGAGAAAAACAAGCGATCTTCAACGGTCTCGCAAGAGAACAGCAGTTCACAATTGGTAGCAAGGTACTGGAACTGAATTAGTTTACTTAGGGTTGATAGCGACCGCTGATCTGGATCATGAAAGGGAAATAACTAGTAGAATATAAACAGCTCTAGCGGATATGGCAGGTTCTTTGAGATCAGAAATAGCCGTTTACCAATGCCCCTCATGAGAAATGAATACAACACCTGTATATTGGCAGTACTCACATATGGGGAAGACACGTGGAGGCTAACGAAAAGGGTTCAGCATAAGTTAGGGACAATGTAGCGAGCGATGGAAAGAGAAATGACAGGTGCAACGTTAAGAGACCGGAAGCGCGCAGTGGGTGAGGGAACAAACGCGGGTTAATGGCATCCTAGTCGAAATCAACGGGACGAAATGGTCTTGTGCAGGGCTTGTGATACGAAGGCAAGAAAACCACTAGTGCTTAAGAGTAACGGAGTGCATTCCAATAGAAGGCAAGTACAGCGGGGGTAGCAGAAATTTAGGTTGGCGGATGAGAGTAATAAGTTTGCTGGGAGACTGTGGTCGCAGCTGGCACAGGAGAGGGTTAATTGGAGAGACGTGAGCGAGGCCTTTACCCTGCAGTGTTCGTGGTCAGGCTGATGAGGATGATGAGGTGCAAAGACGGGTTCTGACAATAGTGGCGGAAGTAAGAAGAAAAAATGCATTTCTTTTGCAACTGACTTGCGAAGGAACTGCATCGCAAATGGCTCGGTCATTTCCTGATGCAGCTATCCAGCGTCTCATAGATAGACTGTATTATCATCACAACAAGCTTATCCGTACAATCCGGAGTCACTATGGCGACTGCCCTTACCTTCCTCCTCGCGCGATTGCGTGGGCATGGCGCCTCTTGTTCCTCACCGGTGCTGCCTGTTCCGGGAGCCACACACTGGACTGTAGAAAATCCAGTAGCAGAAATTGCCAACACGTTACTGGTCCAGCTGTTCGGGGCGCCTTGGGATGCCCGAAATAACTGCACCTGCAGAAAAACAACCGAAAATTATCGCATTCTGTTTTCTTCCAATGTACGTAGATACCGATTGCTGAAAGCTCAACGCACACAGGGTGGTACAGTGTATTGCAGGCCCAGAGAAGCAAGGACATTTTGCATATTTGTTTTTCTAGGCGTTACTCTCTGAACGTTGCTCGGGGTTTTCCGTGGAAGCCAAAATTTCCACAAATAATCGAGCGGGCAATTTCTCGCAGGTGCCCATGGCAAAGATTTAAAATAAATGCAGAGTGGAATAACTGGCCCAGTTTGTTGTGTAGTGTTTGAATTCGGTATAAGCGTTATTCTCGTCAATTGGAAATTACACAGGCGTTACTAGGCACGCTGTTTTTATATAACAGCGCTGTGAAAGTTTATCGCTAACTACACGGGGACCACTATCCTGAACACCTCTTATTCTGGCATACAGCGGGTCCTTGGGCAATCAGATTGAAATTAGCAGCGCAACGAGTCGAAATCACCTCAGACGGCTCGCACAAAAGGTCATCCACAAAAGGAGAGTAGGATGAGAACGGCATACAACGCTTGTCAGTGATCAAAAAGTACTCTCAGGCTTTACATGCCCGGCATTTTCGCATAAAAGTTTCGACTATTTAAATAATGTACCCTGCTGTTACGGAAATATTTGAGGTAATGTTCTATTCTTCGGAAGCGCAACAATATCTTTCTTTTAAAGTTTCTCTATCAATCTCATCGCAGCATTTAAGAATGGCATAGAAAACTGATGGGCGACGTTTTGGACGATAGCGAAAAGCACAAATAGCGAGATCTGCAGGTATATTGACTGTAACAGGAAAATCTTGCACTATAAGACAAAACTGGTTTCAAGATATCTTCATCGTTCAAAATAGCTTCTGTATAGAATTGTTGGTTAGGATTCACTTTGCGCCAAATAGCTGCACCAGCAGGTAGGGACGTAGTAGCCCTGCTTGCCAGTTATGAGTGTTTCCTGGGCGAAGTGGATCGTATTCGCATTGATAGCTTCAAAATCGATCCCATAGGCCCGGAAATACCCGCTCCTCACATAACGTGCCCATTTCAATCGACCTGATCAATAAAACTACAATGTGCAGCCAGCAGGAAATGCCCGAAGACTGAATTTACGATCTAATCCGTAGACATCACAAACAGTACAAGCACTGAGGGTCACTCTCACTGCTTCCAGCCTCCCTCTAATGAAACCTGGACAAGGCGTGTTCGCATTTCAATTAAAGCGAAATGAAAAGTGCGCCTACACTCAAAGTTTCGTACTGCGCGAAAGGCAAATTGTTTACTGTTTACCCGCTGTGGCGCTTTAATGGCGGCTGTGCAGTTGTTACAGAAAAGAAACTAGTAACCTCTGGACTTCATTCATGTTTATAAGAGCAGTGCATGGATTTTCATAACAGAGTGGAATGCGGCCCTCACCCGTACAACCTTCGGTCCGACAATAGGCCCCAATTGCTCACCTGTAACGTAGAGTCCTGGAACAAAGTAACAGTGCAGATGAGTCCTGAGCATTGCAGACAGTGGACTCTCTGAACAAGATGTGTAATGTTCCCGCCTGCGCAATAAACTTGTCGCCAGCCACGCTAGAAGTGCCTCGCTCCAGCTCCGCTTGGCCTCGGCCTGCCCAATTTTTGTTTACAACGGCAAAACGGGCTTTAGGACAAAAAAGGTCAAATCCGGTTGCCGGCACCTTTGGGTTAGCAAATAATTTTATCAACGTGAATTTCAGTCTCTAAGCTACTGCTATCTCGCACGCATGAAGGGAAGTGCTATAGATGCCACAAACGCAGAGTTTATCAATATTAGAGAAAAAGCTGACATCTACCATGGAAAGGCGCAGAAATGCCCTAAACATGAGTTTTAGTACTTGGCTTGGCAATTGTTAGGCATGGATTCAGCTGCAACAATAAGACTTTCCACGCGGCGAAACCTTGAAGAAGTGCTATCAAGAGAGAGAGAGAGAGAGAGAGAATGAAAAGGAAACGCAGGGAGGTAAACTAGATGTGAGTCTCCGGTTTGCTACCCTACACTGGGGATGGGGGATAGGGGTTAGAAAGAGGACAGAGAGGAAAACGCAAAAAAAGGAACGTGCACACATGGAGACACACACACACAAGGCGTTCCAGTTAAAGTCTGTTAAGTGTCCAGTTAAGTGTTGTCAAAGTTTCCACACCAGCCTGGCACCTAATTAGCACTGGTGTTAAATTGATCGAAGTGAAAAATTGCACGTTTGAAGTAATTCTGCATACAGCGGTCAGCATTTCCGCAAAGCCTCCCCATGTATACCGCATCCGAGGTAGAATATACGTTTTCGGCCGAACACTAGCGAAGGCAGATTAAAAGCCTCGTCTTCTGGCATTCTCTACATGGATAATGCCCTGCTCAAGAAACTCGCGCAGACAGTGGTGCGAGTTCTCAATGCAGCTATCAGTGCGGAACTCTAGAGCGCCATGTATAACATACTGCGAAACATGGCGTCTCCCGTTTGAGCTCAAGTCCTTCACTTTCGTGTACATTTTTGTCAATATGTACACTCAGTATCACGTGCAAACGAAACGAAACTTTGTTCATTCAAAGCAGCTCATAAGGGTAAAAGGCTGCTTTTCCAATTTAAAACGCCGCGTTTTAAATTAACCTGCCCGACTCGCCGAGAGGATGCAATGTAATCAATGCGCTGTTTGTTCATGCATTCGGTGTCATGCACTCGGTGTTTCAAAGCAACCAAATATTGAATGCAATGCTGAAAAACACCAATTTCGTCTGGAGTAAATGACAGGCGTTTGAACCACTATCATTGTATTGCGTCCTCTTACAAGATCTCTAGTGTTTTCAGTGGCTAGGTGCGAAATAAGAGGAGGCAAGGGCACCACGGCATGTTTCTGCTTAGTAATTAGCATATTTGTGTGCTTATTCTATGAACGAGCGTGCCTAGGTTCTTCTTTCTTACATTCGCCTTAAGGCGGAGCTTAAGTGTCCTATGATTTAGGGTGTCTCCTGAAGTGTCCATTTCCAACCCAATCACGAGAGCCACAAACTGTACCTGATCGTAACGGAGCATGTTCGCCGCCGGGAAAAGGTATTGTAGTTTGGGAGCACTCGACCCTCTCGATGTGATGAAAAGAGGGAGATACAATTATGTCAGCCTGCTCCCGAACATCACACGTAACATTATCCGACACTTTGTAATTCTAGAATGAATGCGTAAAAATCGTCACAACTGTACATTTCGTTCTTTTCTTGGCCAGCCAGTCCGAAGACGACGAAGTGCGCCTTGTTTGCAGCGGTCGGCGCAGAGTTTTCATGATATTAAGCTGCTTGAGTTGGGGGAACTAATCTTGGGTTGATAATGTAGCACTCCGCATAAGTGTTAGTGCATTTTTACTTTTTTGGATGCTAAAACACACTTCACCAAAATGCTGAACACTTCAGTGAGCCGCGGCTAACAGAGACAGTCGGCGCGCGGCTGGATCTCAGCTGCATCAGCTGTCTCAGCCGTATCAGGAAGCGCGGCTGTCTCAGCTGCATCATCCTCGACATACAGTATCTCGGCCTCACCTCAGCGCATTTCAGTTGTTTCTTGGGCTGGTTGGTATAGCATACCGAATGCCGAAACGACAGCTGAGGACAGAGAATAAGGAAGTTCACATGACAAGCTGTACCCGCCCGTAGATTCATTCAAGTAATTTGTCGGTCAACAGCCCTCCTGCGGGGTCGCAGTCCGCATCTATTTGCGCAACCTAGTCGCCAAAAGCAGAACAAAAAACATAAAAGTCGTAGACATACAACTTACAACGCTTTTGGACATTCCATTTTTCACTGCACGCATGGTGTAGTAAGGAACCTTTATTATGCTTGGCGCTGTTCCCAAGGGGAAACGATGAGGCCTTTTGAGGTTACGCCTGGTCTGGATATTTGGGTGATCTTCATCTCAACACGAACCGGAAGGTTACTCAGCGAGGATTTCGAAGTTGTCATGCTGTCGACAATATAAATTGCGGATTCACCTGTTATGGAGCACGCGAGATGCTTGAAGGTTGCGGTTCCCACGACCGAACCAGGCAGGATAAATTCACGCCACAAATATCCTCCGTTGCTTTGTGTTCAGCGTGCTGTCGCTCTCCCGCGCTATACCTCTGGGAACTTTCGTTAAAGGAAATCTAATTTCATCGGAAGTATCCTACCGCGGCTGTTGTTGCGCTTGAAGCAGCCAAATTCCCTCCCTCCACTGACGTCTGTGGAAGCAATGTACTGGTATTTAAAACGCAGAAAGATATGCGGAAAAAAAAACGGCAGGCACTGCTATGGGTCACCTTCTATAGGTAATGGCGCATAGGAAGGACGTGGTATCGGTACCAACGACTGTTGGCGCTTATTCCAGTTTTGGTCGTCTTTAACAAGAGGAAATCTTCACGCGGTTCGTGCACCTTAAAAGACACCGCTTGGTTCCAGCGATTATCCACACAACTAGCCGCTTGTCTCAGGTCTGGCTGTCAGCTCACAGTATGCTCGTGATCCTGTATGCTGTGTGCCGGGACATGCATTCGAGCGTCCCGGCCATCTTAGTGCGGGTTCCTCACGACAGCTTTGACAGTACGAATGCAAGTATTTCCCAACAACAATAAAAAGAAAAGTAAGTTAAGAGAGGACAGCCGCAGCACCGCAGGCACTGCTTCTTACAATGACTGCCGTCCTAATAACAGCTAGTATATGCTTCTTAATGCGCGCATCTCTGCAAGTCCAAAAAATTTCTGATGGTATAGCTCTGGTTAACCCTGGTCAAAAGAGAAAAGCTCCATCTCCCTGGTTACGTTTGTGGCCGAGGAACGTGTGGTCTCAACGGCAGGCACCGCATCGCACACACCTAGCTTTAGGCTAAACGCATAAAAGTCCACAGGTGTTTTATGCAGAACAAACTTTGATGCCCTGCGCATGAGATTCCAGACCCAAATTTATGGCTTCGCTCGGTCAAGGTGTGTGACGTCATGCAGGGAGTAGGCAGCATACCTTAGATGCCTCCTTTCGTCCTCTCCACAACGCGGTGACGAAGCGCATATCTGTCGCTCTCCATGGCAGGAGTGGCGTCAATCACACCTAGCATCCTGCTGAGCGCATCAAAGTGCAGCAGCGTTTTATGCAGAATCCACTTTCATGACCTGCGCATGCAATGCCGGCAGACGATTTCCCACAGTTCCGCTTGAACAAAGCCCAAGGTCAAAGGTCAAATTCGAGATAGATGGTGCAACAGCCGCTAGGGTCGCACAGTAGCTGAAGTCATGTGTCGAACCCGACTACAACCAGTTATACTCATGGCTTCACCTCTAGCTACATTCAAGGTCAAACTTGCGGCCCCGCTGAACTCTAGCTACTTTCAAGGCCAAGCTTGCGGCCCCACTGATGGCTTGAAAAGCTGGCGCTGTGAAGATTTTCGCTCGAAAAAAAACACGCAGCTACTCACCTTCCTCGAAGCGCCACACTTCTCGCGAGGCTGGTTCCACGGCAGGATACGGTCTTCCGCTGCCAGGACGCACATGCGCGACCTGAGATTCAAAGGACGGAATGGCAGGCAGTCTACTGCTCTGGTTCCTCGCTGCAGCTCCGGGCACCTGAAATTTATGGGTGTGCATAGCATGGTGGTGAGGCTATTGCCCTAGCTGAAAGCTGGTCACGTGCAAGGCGGTGCGATGCCAAAAAGAGGAGCAAGTTTAGCATCCCAAACAGAGCTCCAGAATGTTATCTGACTGCGTGTGGGTTCCCAAGGTTTTGCAGAGCACACGGGTTAAGACCTCTAACTACCAACGAGATCCGAGTTGGGGAATAGCACTAGGCCTTTGGGCCCTTCGGAATTCAGGGAGCGAGAAAGAATTGTGTGTGGCTCTGGAGGCTTTGAAATGATGTACAAGCTTGCGGTTTCCACCGTCTAAAACAAGGTGGCAATAGGAAGTCAGTGCAAAGCCTTACTTTGCCTTCCACAAATCACGCTTAAAATATTCTCACACGCATCCAATGTAAACTGTATTTGTAAGGGGAGGTGGTAATACCGAAAATTGCCAAAAGCTTTTGCACCTGAACATCTGACTTCATACCATAGACAGCGGAAATGCTCCGGGAGCTGGCAACACATCAGATAGATTATGCAATGAAGTGAAGTAGCAGTCACTGACCATAGTCGAAAAAAAAGACGTTTCGAAACCCGTACGGGTTTCTTGTTCACAGTGAGCAGGACAAGAGCGGTGGCGAATTTATATCCAGAGAATGTGACGTAAAGATTGGGCGTAGATGCCTGGCATGGGGCCAGCGTTCTTGTTTAATGTTGCTTGTGTTGTTTGGGTGAATAGCGATTCCAGCAGAAGGCGCGTCGTCAGGTTTCTTTCCTTAGATAAGATGGAGGCATTGCCCCAGTCAATCTGGTGGCCAGTGTCGTGTGCATAGCGCATTTGTGGCATGCTTTTTGTTTTTAACATCACGTTGGTGGTCCTTTATGCGTCTTGAGAACTTCCCTGTATCACCGATGTAGGCATGATTGCAGTTCAGGCATGGTATTTTGTAGGCGACTCCTGGAAACTGCTCATTTGGTAGTCGGTCTTTCACATTCATTAGCTGATTCCGCAGCTTGCTGACAGGCATGTGGGCCACGCGTAAGTCGTATTTTGAGAACACACGAGACAACGCTTCGCTGATACCAGGCATGTATGGAATGCCTGCTCGTGTTCGATACGTCCTACAATCAGTGGTAGCTTTACGTCACGATCTTTACGTCACATTCTCCGGATATAAATTCGCCACCGCTCTTGTCCTGCTCACTGTGAACAAGAAACCCTTACGGGTTTCGAAACGTCTTTCTTTTTTCGACTATGGTCAGTGACTGCTACTTCACTTCATTGCATCACCATGCCTGACCAGACGGATTTCCGTCGAACTCTTGACTATCAGATAGATTAGTCTAACTTTATTCAGTTCAAAGCCCTTTGTCAATAAAATTGTTTTCTTTTTCATGTCTTGGGGCAATCATGATATCAGATCAACATGAAATTCAATAACCGAGTATTTGCTGATCAATAACGTTTGGTGCCCTGATACTTCATCGCCATCCTGGATTTTCCAACTTCCCCGAAACCACACGTTAATCTGAAACATACCCTTCCATCCTGCCATGTAGCAATTTAATCCCCTTCAATCTGCACTGCACACCCCCTTCAAGCGTGCCTGGCTTACGTATGACCAGCTGACGGACAACTTGGCCTTGGTGACTCTGGCGCAGCATGTACTCGATGCTTAGTGTGGACAGGGAGGAAGCAAAAGCTTCCTCCCTGTCCACAAAAAGTGTATAGCGCTACATAGCATATTGTCGCAACACACTTGTGTTATGGCACTTCCTAATGTTTCTTTCTAATGCTTCCATTGAAAGAGTATGCTTGATTTGGGTGGAATAATAACCATGTAAATAAGCACTAATAGACATCAATTTCAAGAATGTACGATCCCTCGCAAAATGAAGAAAGATTGACGAACAGAGTGCCAACACTGTGCGATTCATCGAAGAAAAATATAGTGTCAGAGAATGACAGATGCTTGGGCAATTATAGAGCGTTGATAACGCGCAGGGAGCCATAACCACACTTTTATTGTGCTGCACTTGCACTCTCATTCGCATATGCAAGTCGCCTAGCCAGAGATCGGATATTCTCCAAAACATCCCCTCCTTCCTAAGTCTGCGCGTCCAATATGAGGCTCAGGCGCCACACAGCTTAGTTCTGATAATGTGCTCTACACTCTGTCACTGTGTCACCATAAAAAAAAAGCCGGCGTTTAACTTGAAACGCTCAGAATGCGCACATTTTGCAGGAATTCCTATTCGGGAAGTCATTCATTCTATGCACAATCACCGAATGAAACCATTTGCCATTAAATATAGGTACCAAATAAGACACAACTAAACTTCATGAGCTAATTCGTGGTTTGAATGACATGTAGCTTAAACCACACTCCATATGGTGTCTCCCTTTCTTTCTTACATTCTTTTTTTTATTTGAAGATGCACCTGTTGCGACGATTCATTATGCACCCCAAAATTTTGTTCCAGTGCATTTGTTTAGATTTAGCGATTTACCTGTACTTATGATTTCGTAGCCTGGTGATAATACTAGCGTTGTAAAATTTTGGTCGCAAAATTAAGTAGAATATGGCGCATATATTTTTGTTTCGTTATTCTTGTTTTTTTTGCGCTTTCTTTCAGTACTATATTGTGACTAATACTTGCTTTTTACTACCCCCTCTTATGTAGTACCCTCAAAAGAGGGACTTTGACTGTATTTTGAATAAAGAAATGAACATACGCTAATGTCATTGTGGCACAGTCACGCCACAAGCTGAGTGGAAGTTCCCACCATCAAGTCATGCCCCGGGCCACGGCTGTCGCATTTCAATGCATGCAATGTGTGAACTGCAAGCATCTTGAAATATCTGTACGCGACAATTACCCCGAGTGACTGCTGTAAATACGGATCGCCCTTTATAATGTGTCTAACAGGTTACATTGCTCTTTTTGGATGCAAAAGTTATTAGGCACGAACAATTGTCATTGACAGTTAACTTTGCACGTGACAGGCACAAGGCAGTAGCAGTGCTCGTGGGCGGTGCAAGGTCCGTACCTGAAATGGCTTGAGTTCCTCAATGACCCAGTCAGATGAAACGAGTGGCTCTAAAACAAAATGTGCACAGTTATGAAAGAAGGAGGGACTTTTTTATAAATTGTGGAACATGTAGAGCTAACGAGGCAAGCAATTCCCAGCCATCCGAACACAGCTTTGTACAAAGTCCGCTCTTCACCCTTGATATTCATGCCAACACAGGTTGCGCAAATAAAGAAAACAAAAACTGAGTACTTGTCACGTATCAAGCAAAAGCCTTCCAAAAGAGTAACTGACACCGAAAGGATGGCGTTCAATAGAGACTGACCTGGAATTCTGAAGGTGAGAAGAAATATACGGTGTCCTCAAAGGCTGTTTAAGCTAAAATGATTCTTTCGCGATCACAGGGACGGAAATGGCGGACGTCATAATCCATTTGTAGGCTAATAAACTTACATATGTGAATGAACTCTTCTGTATAACATCTTAGTGTGTTCTTTTCATTTAGTGAATAGGAGCGATCCGTCAAAGTATCTTATATCAATTATCGGATGTGCAGAAATGTAAAACGGCCCTTAGTACAGTGGCTCAAGTAATTTCAGCTGTTCAGATTTACCTAAGGAACACGTAAGCAGAGCGCCGCCACGTCTACCTCTCTCCACCCCTGCCAGAGCTGTGCGCCGCATACCGCCACTCAAACCAGAGATCGCGAAAAGAGCGTGATGCGTCCGCTCTGACCTACGTCACTTCGTGGGAGTTACTTTGCGGGCTCTGCAGCTGCCCCGCGTCACTTGGATGCGTCTGCACGGCCGAAATTCCAAGCATCGTAGAGCTGCGAAAAATTACATCTTTACACATCTACTAACTGGCACGAGCTGCCCTGATCTCCCGCTACAATTCTCTACTTGCTACCAAGCGCCGAACTCTTGAAATTTAAACATTAATTAGAAAAGTTCAGTAACTTACTGTATAGTCAACTTCTATCACAACCCCTTCGGTGCCCATCAATGCCGTTGCCATGATTGCGAAAGAATCATGAGTTTGAACAAAAAATGCGTGTTTGAAAATTTATTGATCTTATCGTGAACACCCTGTACTTCTTTGCTGTTCAGAGCGGTTAAAAGGAAACTGAATGCCTCATTACGCCTAGACGCGCAGTGATCGAGTGGGTATGTAAACCAGAGAGCACAGTTGTAGCCTAGGCACTGTAAAAACAAACCGTCATTTTGACGGCCACTTTTTTATCTATTTTGACGAGCCGCCGGCGTCAAACGGGAAAGACGGAGACTTCGCCGTGAACGAGCGGGCGAGGAGAAAGAGACGGAGAGCGCAACACAAAACGAGAAACTCTATTGGCTGGCGCGTAGGGGTACGTCATGTGAGACGTCGCTCAACGCGCGCTTCCGGCCCCCGCTGTCAAGGAAGGAGTCCGGTTGTCGTGGTTCCCTCTCGCTTTTCTTTGTGCGCGCTGCTTCTGCCCGGGTGTGCGACCTGCTTTTTGCGCCATTTTGCCTTTTTGTGTGCGACGCGTTGGAAGGCCGCGAAGACGCAATCAAGGAACGTATGGGCTGCAGCCGAAAATCAACTGCAGCGGGTAGAGGTAAGTGTTCTGCTTATATGCTTCGTTCGTGCAGTACGCGTTCTGTGAGGCACATAGCTACGAGGAGCACGCTAGTTCTCACGCGTAATGTATACACGCACCGATGGCCGTGGGCCCGAGATTGCCGTTCAGAGACATGCTTCTACGTAAAGCGTGAATCGCGGCCTCATGGTTCAGCCACGTGCAGCGATTTTCAGGGGCTGCGTGCGCCCACGTGTAAAAAAAACTTCCTGTGAGGAACACTGAAGCGTACGAAGAGCATTGGCGCACGTTAATTGAAGAAAGTCGAAGAAAGTCGTTTATAGTATCTCTATCATGCGGGCACATACAATCGCGATCGAGCCTGACTTTCGGTTACGATTACTGCTACGCGGGCCAAGGATCGAAATCGAGTTGGTCGAGCTCTAGCGCGCCATGCGCCTCTGTTTAAATGCAGAACACCTTATTATTGGGCTTAATGGGCAGTAAAAATTGTCGTAAAAACCATTTTTTACATTTTCAGTTGTAATTCAGGCCAAGACATGTGCTATGACTACCATGCTGGCCATCTGCAGCTCCCTTGAATTCATGGTGTCGGCACTACTGTCGTAGGTTCGTAAAAGTATTCGTCAATAAAAAGCAGACTACTTTTCGTGCACTGATCAGCTTTTTTCTGTTTTATTTCTTACGCTCTCTCTTTTTTGTTGTTCCTCGCTTCCTGGCACACTGAGCCCCATACGTCGGTGTCCGGTGGCGATGGGGCAGCTCAGTGTTTAGTTCGTGTACTGATAGTGTGCAGTTTCATTCTTGTATAGCATTAAGATATGGGCCTAATTATTTCAGCAATAGTTATTTCCAAATAAATTCTATTCATTTTTATAGCTTATTGCCTATAAGCCTCAAACAAGGGCCAAAAATTTCTTTCGACTGGCGTATCCATTAGCTGGGAATTATTGAATCAAGTAAATTTGTAGTCTTGTAATTTTATACCGCATTTTCATCCATTTCTGCTGAAATGATACTGTACCCGAGGTGTAGAAAGTGCCTTGATGACAGCAGGATCGTTGGAAGTATGGTTATGATTTATTATTGAGATGCATGTATCTGATCACTGATGTTTTCTCTGGAGTCTAATAACATGTGGCTTGTGAATTCCCAGCATGCAGCTGAAGGGGGGCTGGAAGGACTGCCAACAACTCCGCACCTTGCTGTGATTGGTATGTATTTGTCATTTATAGAACTTTGGCTCAAAACATGGCTTGTACAGTGTATTTTATTATTCTACGATGTAACCTGATTTTGTGTAACTTCACTCTACTTAGTAGGACATATTCAAAACTTAGGAATGAGGCTAGCCCTGGATGAAAGGCTTAATTGCTGCTTCATCTTATGTATGTACAGTTTGTTTAATAATTAAACATGATAACAATGTGCAAGTTTGGCCAGTAGTTTTCCATTCTTATTAGAGTGTACAAAAAATTTGTAACTCAGTAGCAGTACTGTTGATAAGTGGGGAGGGTGGGGCAATCTCCGCACTATAAGGTGATATGCCAGAGTTCATCGAGACTAATGTGCGGCCTTTTGACTTGCCAAAAGCATGACGTTCTGCTAGAAAGCATGAACGAAGCTGAGCTTGGCTTTTCTCATCAATGTCATGGCAGGCTAGGTACAAAATGGAGGGCCTTTTAAAAGTTGCCTCGGTGCTTGCCCAAGTTTCGTTACCTCATCACTATTCCCCATTATTTAAAAAAAAAACGAAGTATTCTGTCGACAAAGTTAATTCTTTTTTGTCGTGCAATATTTGTAAAGCTTTTTCCATAAACAAGTTCTATGTAGTATGTTTACATGAAGCAAGCATCTTCAACAGATATAATTAGTGGCGTGTAAAGCACTGATAAGGTAGGGCATGTTGCATGTGTCTGTCTACTGCCAGGGTACCATAGGGCCTAGCAACAAGACCCAGTATGGCTTTTTACGAGTACATTTGAATTCGGCTTCTCTCAGTGGACACATCGAAGGCCATAGAGTTACTCGAATTATTAGATCACCCTTTTAGTGGGTAGCGTTTGCGTGTGACTAATTTTTTTTCCTTGCAGGATCAAGCATGGGGGACATAAAGAAGATCATCGTTGCAGTGGATTCTACAAGAAGTCTTGAGAAGGCCATGGGCCTCCTCCTTGGTGCCTTCTTTGTGTTCAACGTTGCGTACCCTCCCGACTGCCCCCTCACCATGGAGCTTTTGCAGAGGTAAATGAGTGAATGTGGATGATGCGTTTGATAAGCAATCGGAATCCGAGGCAATAGTGTGAGCAGCAGGCTTCTTTTTCCTGAGGAAAGGCACTCGCCCTCTTTAGCCAGTGCCTGCAAATGATCAGTTCTGCCCTGTTCCCCTGAAATTCTGATGTCGTCGCATACATTCCTCTCGTGCATTTCTTCGTTCTCTGGCACAGCACCGTGTTGCTTTTTTGGCACACCTGTATGGTGATTTGCCAGTCACAGGCGTCTTTAGAAAGTAGAATGGTAAGATTATTGACATAGTGCTGCTTGCCAGCAGTACATGCTAACAAGCCTTGCACATTGGCTAGCTCTGGCAATTGCGAGATGAAGGCCGGACTTTTAATTTTAAATTGCACCCAGTTCTGGTATTCTGACACTTGCAGAATTGCGGATTTGATCATTGTCATGTGATGAATGCACAAGCCTGGCAGTTTGCATTGCCTAAACTTGGTCACGTGTCCTGTGAGTGCATCTAGATAACACTTTTCAGTGTTTTGCTTATTTTTTTGGTTGGCTACTGCAAGAAAGGGGCTAGAACGAAGAACCAGATAGGACGGGCGACTGTCAATTATTGCTAAATGTAATGTGTGCAGCACTTTTATAAGTACCGACGTCAGGAAAAATAGGAGCGAGGATTAAGTGTAAATGCAGTTATTTTAAGTCGCTCTACTATGTATCGTGTCCACTGGCTAATGTCCTAGTGCAACATTACAGTGTGTCTGACTATGGGTTGCGTCCACACATGTGGCAAGTTGCCGGATGCCTCTCTGCACTTTTACAGGCCTCAGGTTCCCTTGTTACCATTGATGCAGTGCTCGCTGTAGCCTGTGTACAATCAGCCCCGAGAAAGTAGAGCTCTCTACCTCACCTTCTGGGCACTCAACAAACCTTTTGCAATGATGAATGTCAGATTTCATTTTGCATTGAAACGGGAGACGTGACACATAGGCAGGACAGCTTCACAGGTACTGTCACAACCATTACATGGCACTTTCCCCTTTCACCTGGTGATCTTTTAGGGGCTGGCAGGGTTATTAGCCCCTTTCAAAAAAAATTATGCTGTGATCCCATATTTGTCCAGAATTGCTCAGTACTTGAAATGGACAGGTGAAAGAGCCATCGTGAAGTCTGCTATGTTGGCACCTGAGAAGTTGGCCGCCCTTTGTGTCAACAGTTGCAGTGTAAAAGAAAAAAAATTAAGACATTCATCATCGTGACAGGTTTGTTGATTGCTCAGAAGATTTCAGGTGTGAAATTCCGCTTATTTGTGGCCAAGGGCACAGAAATTAGAATGAGCATTGTGCAAATGGTAAGATGATGAGGCATGATAATGAGGTTTTTAAATGTATGCATGGTTGCCACATGTGCAATTGCAGCCTATACCTGGACATCAGGGTGTTACATCAATACTGACCTATGTGTGCGGCTGATAGCTGAAAACACTGAAATGCAGCAAAATGCTCTTGCATAGTTATGGTTTCTAGACTCTGTGTATGGTTCCTGTACATGATGAGCACCTATTGTTACTAGAAATACTATACGGTGTGTATGTGCAATTGTGGGCTGTTTTTACGAGTTATAATAATGGTTACATTTAGGTACATCATCTATTGTTAGTGCATGTATATGTAGCTATTTAAGCGCACTACTAGTGTGCTAACATTTGTTGCTACCTGATTTTAATCTCGTCTTTCAATTTCGTAATACTGTGTGTTGCAGAAGGTAGTGCAGTTCACACATTCATGGCATTTCACGCGTGTAGGCAGAGTATGTGATTGGCACAGTTTATGGAGCATGGATTTATTCTATCCTCGTTTTGTTTCCAGGTACCTTGGGCAGAGCAACCCAACGAAAGGGCGCGGCAAAGGCAGGGCCTGCGGAATCGCACCAAAGTTGCTGAGCCTGCTGAATACACTTTAATTTATGAATAAATGTGCAAGTAGAAATGTAAATTTGTTTTTGTTGCATGGTTTATGAGGTACTGCCCACTGCAAGTGACTTTCATGTGGTCAGGTTCACCACACTATATATTGACACAGAATTATGTTGAGACTTGTCGTGTTGGGCCATCATACTGACAACACAGTTGCATTTCATGTTGACAAGCCAAATTTTGGAATGGTTAAAAGCATAGTCATTTCGAAATTACAGCCTGCTATTACCTTGATGGCCAAATGCTGTACTGACAGTTATAGATAATTTCAAATTTGCAAAAAGTCTTGAAGTCATAAAAACAGTTTTAAAATTGACAGCTTGCCATCGCAGACAATCAGTGGTATAATTACAGTTTGGCTATATTTTCAAATCGATAAAAATGACATCGAAGTCAGGAAAAAACATTGTCATTTAGAAATGACATCTTGCTGTAACTGCTACGGTCAAATGCTATCAAATTGACAGTTTGACTGTATTTCACATTTACAAGAAAAACATCAAAATGATGGAAAAACTGTCATTTAGAAATGATGTTCTGCTGTCACTTTGATGGTCAAATGTCATCAAATTGACGGTTCAGTTGTATTTCAGATTGACAAGAAAGACGTCAAAATGATGGAAAAACTGTCATTTAGAAATGATGTTCTGCCGTCATTTTGATGGTCAAATGTAATCAAATTGACGGTTCAGTTGTATTTCAGATTGACAAGAAAAACATCAAAATGATGAAAAAGCACCGTCATTTTAAAATGACGGGGTGCCATCATTTTAACGGTCAAATGCTTGGAAATAGAGCTGCCAAGGTATTTCCCGTCATTTTGACGGATTTTTTTTACAGTGTGCACTTCGCTGCCAGTCCAACGCTGGCCACAGCGAACGCCAGCACCAGTTGTTATGGAAAGTGAAGATACGTTTTGTGCGTGCTTCTTTGGGTTCTCCTCCCTACGTGTCTTCGCACAGTTTTATAAATGCTGAAAGACACGAGTATGGCGCACAGAAATATGCTCTAAAGCTGCTAGCTCAAAAGTGCGCATTTATGTCCAACGCTAAAAATAACACATTGCTTTTTCAGGAATACACATTGGCGACTGCGGGCATGTATATTTAATAAAGCATTGCATGTTTAATATATCTTATAATGTCCTCTGTACATGTATGCGCGGTTCCGCTGCCTGTCCGGCTCGGCCACGCAAGCCCATGGAGCTCTGGGAGGTCTGATGTCTGCGTTGTGTTTAAATTTGACGCAGTGATATATTATTATCAGTATATGATTATCCGCACAAGATATATCGATTAGTGGCAGTCAGAGGCTATCCAAAGGCGATTTGAATCTACAGACGCAGCTGTTTTAAATTTACAAAAGAAAGTGGAAAACACACTGCATCATTTCGCCCTGAAAACGCCCCCGATCCTGTGACTACCGCAAACATAGCCATACAAGCCATATGCATTAATAAAGCCATCAGCAACGAAATGACACACGATTGGCGCTACGAGAGCGCTAAATATGTGCCGAGGTGAAGCGTACAGGTCTGAACACGTAGGCCGGAGTGCACAAGACACCGTTTCTTCCGCGTCCCGCCAGCGTCTCGTCTACCGGCGTTGTCGCTAGGCGCCCGCGGGAGATGGTGACCAAACACTTGAGGTCATTGGGACGTCTCCTAATGAGGATGTCCGAAGCTCATGAATAAAGCCACTCAGTTATCATCTGTCCGTAGCTACTGCGTGGGCCAGGGGGACAATAGCACGGGGACCGCAGGGGCAGGGGTGCCATCATAGTTGCGTGGATTGATCTGCAAGTCGCTGCCAACGCGTGGCTAGACATTAGTTTCCACAAATCTTCACCTGCGAGGTATTTCCGGTGCCGACGCTGACACCTCGCCTAGCCAGTTATCTGCGACTCCCTGTGCCGGCTTCCTCTAAGCGCCGGAATATTGCCACAGGCGGCACCAGTAGCCGAAACGCTGACGCGACGCCGAAGAAACGCTGCCTTGTGTTTCTGTCTTGAAACGCGCGGCGGGTCGAACAACAGCCACATGCTACTGGAAAGCTGCACTGTCCCGCACTAACCTGCCGAAGCAGCAATGGATGATTCTTTAGGCAGCCACTAGAGGCATGCTTATGGCATATATGCATGCTTAATCATGTGGGCTCGATCAACACAAGCGCACACCTCACAAGCACCTCAATACAGCTTTTGTATGTCTGGTAAGGACATGTTAAGGAAAGGACGACTGTCTCACATAATCTGGGGGACAGTGGAACCCGACCATAAGGAAGCAAATTGAAATGAACAATTCCTTTTAAGGAAAGTAAATGACGCCTGTCTCACGTTTCTCTCTGGACACCCGGATCGCGGAATCAGGGAAGGAAAAATCGATCCATCGATCGATCAATCAATCTATCAATCAATCAATCCATCTCTCAACCAACCCTTAACGCTGCCGGGTTAAAATTCCTTCCCTTAGGCGCGGTTCAGGTGTCCACTGAGATGCCCAGTTTTTCGCTCACGGCCAAAGACGCCGACGCCGACGACATCGGCTTTTCTGGATACGAGCTCCTTAAAGCTATCGCGTCAAAATTGCCAATGTCACCGACACGTTCGCTCTCGTCAGTGATCGGTAAGGTCAAGCGAGCGTCATGTGCGTTCGGAGGCACCCGCTCTCTGCCCTTCACCCTCCCTCATGCTTTCCCTCCCCTGTGCTTGCATTCGCTCGTGCTCGCGCCTTTCCAACTTTTACGCGCCGCGCAGAGGGATACAGGTAGTTGAGAACTGCGGAATAATTTTGAGCACATGGCGTCTTTAACATGAACTGACATCGCACATGAGCCCCTCACTGCGGCACCTTTCTTTTTCCTTCTTTGACCACCTTCTTTATCCTTATACAGAGTGTCCACCGAGATATGTGAGACAGTTACTGCTTCATTTCCTTTCCAAAAAAACCAATTTTCATTTTTTTAGACAGCAGAGATTCAAACGCTTGCAATTTCCTTTCCCAAAAAAACCAATTTTCATTTTTTTTAGAGAGCAGAGTTTCAAACGCTTGCAACTGACGTTAGCGGGTATTAATGCGCTTCGGACAGAGAGCCTCGACTTGCCAAGACATTCGCAATGAAAGCACTTAAGGCGCAACGGCCCCGTGGAGGAACCTCAGCTAGGGATGCTGCGCATAAGCAACACGCACAGGTTGGCGTCTCTGCGACAGCGAAGAGGGTTCGTTGATAGGACATCCTTTACCGCGTTCTTGGCTTAGCGCGTTCAAAGCGAGCAAACAACAGCACGGTGTCGATAGGAAGCAGGCAACGCCAGGCCCTCCAAGTTGGTTAATGGGGGTTTAGCATCTCAAAGAGAGTCAGGCTATGATGGATGCCGTAGAGGAGAGCTCCGGAAATTTCGACCACCTGTGCTGCTTTAACTTGCACTGATATCGCGCACAACGGGCCTCAACAATTGCATGCCGCATTTCGATAGAGGCGAAATTCTATAGGCCTGTTCGCGCTTGGCACATAAAGCACAGGTGGAATGTGCGTCAATATCCCGTGGTGATATCACGCAAAGGTGATGCAATAAAATTCCTTCAGCATTCCACAAACTGCACAAAAACAGCTAGTGCTCACATTTGACGCTTGTGTTGCGCACAGGCCGTATTTTATCCAAAAAATAATTTAAAAAATTTCCTCCTTGTCATCTAGCCAGGAAGTCTGCCTAAACAAAACGCGCTTTTTTCGCTATCCCCAGAATGCATGGGTATCGAATTTTGGTGCGGCTGATCTACAACCCGCAATAAGCTTTTGTTTGCAGCATAACACAGGCGGAGCTGTTCACCTACGTTCCAAGAAAATGTGAGGTTCCCTGCGCAGCCAGCGCGCAATAATATGCATGGCGTCCTGTAAAGTAGTTATGCAATGATGCCTACCTGTAGCCGTGAGCAGTACTACTGATAAAC
Source organism: Amblyomma americanum (assembly GCF_052857255.1). Taxonomy (NCBI): domain Eukaryota; kingdom Metazoa; phylum Arthropoda; class Arachnida; order Ixodida; family Ixodidae; genus Amblyomma; species Amblyomma americanum. The sequence goes on along the minus strand of NC_135497.1, from coordinate 21,060,801 downwards.
TAACGCCTAGAAATAACTAGTGGAACAGGTGCAGACTTACCATCTGTTGCCATTGGAGCGCAATGCTTCTCGAAGTTCAAGGCGCGCTTCTTGAAGTTCTCTGAGGGTGAGCGCCATGTTTCTTTCGTTAAGGTGCGTAGTCTTCCGCTCTGATGATTCTTCTGTGTTCATGTCAAACAGCAAACATGGCACGAAATCCACAGACGAAGCGAAACTTCACGACACACTACACCACCTCGTCCTACACAAAATAATATTTATAGCCCACTATTAGCCCACACGCTGTCTTCTCGGCGTCACTGTACACTGACAGCACCGGCTCCTTTGTCACGCCTGTCGTGAATCGTGGCAGCGCATGCGGTGAGTGTCGGATATCCAGGCGAACGCTCGACGAACTGATTAACACCGAAACGCGTCGCCCGCTAGAGAGTTTGAAGAGGAAGTGTCCGCACGTGGGCATTGGCTTGCGAGAGGTTTGGACGCTACCAAGACGGTTCTATGAGGGGGGTGGCTTGCGAGTCTTGGACGCTACCAAGACGATTCTCTGAAGGGGGAGGGAAGATACTGAAACTCGGGGACAGCTTTCTGCGGCTGTGCGATGGAAGTTGGGAACGCGTGCCGCCAGGTAACAAACAGGCCGGCGTCTGTGGCTCGCGATCGAGTAATATTATTAATAATAATAATAATAGGTTTCTTAGGGAAGGAAATCACGCAGTATCTTCCTCATATAACGTTGGACACCTGAACCGCGCCGTAAGGGAAGGAATAAAGGAGAGAGTGAAAGAAGAAAGGAAGGAAGAGGTGCCGTAGTGGAGGGCTCCGGAATAATTTCGATCACCTGGGGATCTTTAACGTGCAATGACATCGCACAGCACAGGGGCGCCTTAGTGTTTTGCCTCCATAAAAACGCAGCCGCCGCAGTCGGGTTCGAGCCCGGGAACTCCGGATCAGTAGCCGAGCGCCTAACCACCGAGCCACCGCGGCGGGTTCTACGCCAAGCTAAGGAATAAAAATTGGAGGATGCTTAAGCTTCGTCTTTAAGAGTGAGACGCGACAGCGTGTCACAGGGTAGCCAGAGTGCACGGAACGCCATCGCCCGTTCGGCGCGACGCGAGGCTCATTGGACAATTTAAGGAAAGGACGCTTGTGTCACATAACTCGGTGGACACGCTAACCGGTCCCTAATGGAAGAAAAATGAAATGAACAATTCCTTTTAAGGAAAAGAAATGACGCCTGTCTCACTTTTCTCGCTGGACACCCGGATCGCGCCGTAAGGGAAGAAAAATCGGTCGCTCGATCGATAGATGAATCACTCAATCAATCAATGAATCAATCAATAAGCAATCAATAAACCAATCTGTGAATCAATCAATCCTTAACGCTGTCACGTTAAAGCCCCTCCCTATACGGCGCGGTTCAGGTGTCCACGAGATGCGCCATTTTTCGCTCACCGCCAAAGACGCCGACGCCACTGGCTTTTCTGGGCACGAGCTCCTTAAAGCTGTCGCGTTAAAATTGCCAGCATCACCGACGCGTTCGGTCTTGTCAGTGATCGGTAAGGTCAAGCGAGCGTCATGCGCGTTCGGAGGCACACGCTCTCTGCCCTTCAACCTCCCTCATACTTTCCTTCCCATGTGCTTGTATTCGCTCGTGCTCGCTCATTTTCCACTTTTACGCGCCGCGCAGAGGAAAAACGCTAAGGCGCCCGTGTGCTGTGCTATGTCAGTGCACGTTAAAGATCTACAGGTGGTCGAAATTATTCCGGAGCCCTCCACTACAACACCCCTTCCTTTCTTCTTTCAATCCATTCTTTATCCTTTACCTTACGGCGCGGTTAAGGTGTCCAAAGATATATGAGACAGATACTGCGCCATTTCCTTTCCCCCAAAACCAATTATTATTATTATTACTCGCCGCGCAGTGGGATACAGGTAGTGGAGCGCTGTGGAATAATTTTGACCACATGGCGTCTTTAACATGCACTGACATCGCACGTCAGCCCTCCGCTTCGGCACCTGTTTTTTCCGCTCTTTGATCACCTGCTTTATCCTTATACGGGGCGTCCACGGAGATAAGTGAGACAGTTACCGCTTCATTTCCTTTCGCCAAAAAAACATTTTTCATTTTTAGACAGCAGAGATTCAAACGCTTGCAACTGACGTTAGCCGGTATTAATGCGCCTCGAGACAGAGTTCCTCGACTTGCCAAGACATTCGCGATGAAAGCACATAAGGCGCAACGGCCCCGTGCAGGAACCTCAGCTAGTGATGTCGCGCATAAGCAACACGCACAGGTTGGCTCTGCAACAGCAAAGAGGGTTCGTTGATATGACGTCCTTTACCGAGTTCTTGGCTTGCAGCGTTCAAAGCGAGCAAACAAGAGCTCGGCGTCGATAGGAAACAGGCAACGCCGGTACCTCCAAATTGGTTAAGGGGGGTTTAACTTCTCCGAGAGAGTCAGACTATGAGGGACGCCGTAGTAGACGGCTCCGGAAATTTTGACCACCTGAGCTGCTCTAAATTGCACTGACATCGCACAATACGGGCCTCTACAATTTCATGCTGCATTTCGATGGAGGCGATATTCTATTGGCCCGTTCGCGCTTGACACATAAAGCACAGATGAGATGTGGGTCAATATCCCAAGGATTTATCACGCAAAGGTAATGCAACAAAATTCATTCAGCATTCCACAAACATGGGCAGAAACAAACACTGTACAAAAAAGCTAGTGCTCACATTTGACGCTTAAGGGTTGAGCACTGGTCGTATTTTACACCCCCCCCCTTAAAATTGATAAATTTTCCTCCGAGTAATATAGCCAGGGAGTCTGCCAAGGCTGCCTAACAGAAATGCGCTTTTTTCGCCATTCGCAGAACGCTTAGGTATGGCATTTCGGTGCGTATTATCTGCAACAACACGCAAAAAGCTTTTGTTTGCAGGACGACTCAGGTGGAGCTTTTCCCCTACGTTCCAAAAAGGGAGGTTCTCGGTGCATCCAGCGCGCAATTATATACATGGCGTCCTGCAAAGTAGTTATGCAATCGTGCCTTCACGTAGCCGTGAGCAGTACTACTGAAGAACTAACGCTTAGAAAGAACTAGTAGAAAAGGTGCAGACTTACCATTTGTTGCCGTTGGAGCGCAATGGTCCTCGAAGTTCAAGAAGCGCTTCTTGAAGTTCTCTGAAGGTGCGCGCCATGTTTCTTATGTTAAGTCCGGAGTCTTGCGCTCTAATGCTCCTTTTGTGTTTATGTCAAACAGTAAAAATGGCGCGAAATCCACAGACGGAGCGAAACTTCACGACACACTACACCGCCTCGTCCTGCACAAAATAATACTTATAGCCAACCATTAGCCCTCATGCTGACTTCTCGGCGACACTGTTCACTGACAGCACCAGCTCCTTTGTCACGCCTGTCGTGAATCGTGGCAGCGCATGCAGTGAGTGTCAGATATCCAGGCGAACGCTCGACGAACTGCTTAACACCGAAACGCGTCGCCGGCGAGAAAGAGTTTGAAGAGGAATCGTCCGCACGTGGGCGTTGGCTTGCGGGAGGCGTGGACGCAACCAAGACGATTCTCTGAGGGGGTTGGCTAGTGAGGGGCTTGGACGCTACCAAGACGATTTGTGAAGGGGGAAGGTACTGAAACTCGGGGACAGATTTCTGCGGCTGTGCGATGGAAGTTGGGAACGCGTGCTGCCTGGTAACAAACAGGCCGGCGTCTGGGGCTCGCGATCGCGTAATGAAAATAATAATTGATTTTTAGGGAAAGGAAATGGCGCAGTATCTGTCTCATATACCGTTGGACACCTGAGCCCCGCCGTAAGGGAAGGGATAAAGGAGGGAGTGAAAGAAGAAAGGAAGAAAAAGATTCCGTAGTGGAGGGCTCCGGAGTAATTTCGACCTGGGGATTTTTAATATGCACTGACATCGCACAGCGCACGGGCGCCTTAGCGTTTTGCCTCTATAAAAACGCAACCCCCGCTGTCGGGTTCGAACCCGGGAGCTCCAGATCAGTAGCCGAGCGCCCTAACTACTGAGTCAACGCGGCGGGTTCGACACCAAAATAAGGAACAAAAATTGGAGGATGCTTAAGTGGGGAAGAGGGATCGAAACCCACCGCCGGCCACCCACCGTCAAAAATGGGCACAAGCCTCCCCCGGCTCGGCGGCCGGCTTCCTCAGGGGTGTGTGCTTGGAAGAGGCTCCGCAAACCCCGCTGCACACCACGGGGGCAAAACCAGTTTCGAACACTCAGCCTGCAAAGGTGGTTCATGATTCAGATGAGACAATGAGTTGATCTTGGTGTTCGATGAAGTTTAAATGAGCTCGCACTAGGGATTTCAGCAGATGAGAATGTGCTCGAAGAAGTTCAGCATGCTGCGCCATCAAAAAAAGGGCCACAAATGGGCTTCTACCGCACGAGTCGGATTTAACGTTGTTGACGGCGGAACTTATCGCTGATCAATCAGAGTAACTGTGATAAAGACCCTTTTCCCAAGCATCTCACCCAGAAGAGCTGAGCACCAGGCCGGGGGAAATCTTGTACCCATTAAAAACCGGTGGGTACCCGGTGGCACAGGGGATCGAACCCAGCACCTCCCGAATGCGAGGCGGATGCTCAACCACAACGCCACCGCTTCGGTGGCGTTTTTGTTAATGAAGTCACAGTTATGAAAACTTCACTGAACATGTATTTTGGATGCTGATACCAAATATGTCAGTTTATTTTATGTGCAACAATTCCTTGAGCACTTATGCAATATGTTATGTAACTTTTTGTGGAGAACTATCAAAAAAATTCCGCTGCAGGGAACATGCTAGAATGTATGCCATTGGTTTGTCTTTACAATAAACTATGCAATGAAGGTAAAATTATCTTCATGCCAGTCATAGAAGTTGCATTAAAGGATTTTGATGTTGTCACTTGAGAAAGATTAATACCAATTTTTCTTTCCGTTTGTGAAGCACCAAGTTCAAAACCCTGTAACTTACGTTCTATGATAGGCAGGATAATTATTTTACCCTTATTGCATAGCTTGCTCTCAAGACAAACGGTCAGCGTACATTCCAGCAAGTTCCCTACAGCAGAATTTTGTTAAAGTTCTCCACCAAAAGTTACATATCATATTACAATAAGTGCACAAGGACTTGTACATTAAATTGAATTCCAAATTTTGAATCAGCACGCAAAAACTACATGTTTCCTGCAGATTTCACAATTGTGGATTCATTAACAATTTTTTTTTCTAAGGCCAGCTTCCCTCCTTCAGCTTCGTCTTTAAGAGTGAGACGCGACAGCGCGGCGCAAGGTTGCCGAGAAGAACACGGAAAGCCATCGCCCGTTCGGCGCGACGCGGGGTCTTTTGGACAATTTTAGGAAAGGATGCCTGTCTCACATATCTCGGCGGAGATCCGAATCGCCTGTCTCACATATCTCGGCGGACACTCGAACGGGGCTGTAAGGCAAGGAAAATAAATGAACAATTGCTTTTAAGAAAAGGAAATGGCGTCTGTCTCACTTTTCTCGCTGGACATCCGGATCGCGCCGTAAGGGAAGGAAAAATCAATCGGTCTATCGATTCGACGGATCAATCAATCAATCCATGAATCAATGAATCCTTAACGCTGTCTTCTTAAAACGCCTTCCCATACGGCGCGGTTCAGGTCTCCACCGAGATGCGCTATTTTTCGCTCCCAGCCACAGACGCCGACGACACCGGCTTTTCTGGACACGGGCTCCTTAAAGCTGTCGCGTCAAAACTGCCAGTATCACTGTCGCGTTCGCTCTTGTCAGTGATCGGTAATGTCAAGCGAGCGTCATGCGCGTTCGGAGGTACCCGCTCTCTGCCCTTCACCCTCCCTCATGCTTTCCCTCCCCGGTGGTTGCACTCGCTCGTGCTCGCTCCTTTTCCGCTTTTACGCGCCGGGCAGAGGGATGCAGGTAGTGGAGGGCTGCGGAATAATTTTGACTACATGGAGTCTTTAACATGCGCTCACATCGCACCCGAGCCCTCCACTATGGCACCCCTTTCTTCCCTCCTTTATCTTCGCAGGAGCACCCTGCCCGTAAAGAAGGAGGGAAGAAAGAGGGCGGCAGCAACATGATCCAAGAGATCGAAAGTACCGAAGACATTCCGGACAAGTATCGCAGTACACTGCAAAGCCACACCGATACTAACAGGAATAAAGGCGCAACAACACGACACAAAGAAGGAGGAAACCGACAGGACAGGCGCTAACTTGCAACACTTTACTGTCTTCATAAACCGCCGCGTATATATCAACCACAGGGGGGGGGGGTGTTAAGACAGATAGGGGGAACACAGCTGAAAGCACGTGCGTAGACAACTCGAATATGGCACAAGAACAGGTGATTCCGCAGATACTATGCCATATCTAAAAACTGACATTCCTTTTTATACATCACGATCGACGGGGTGCTAACACATGCACTCCAACTCTTACATATTCTGTGCGCTTCTATCAATTCGCGTGCGATCGTGTCTTTACTTTTGCAGATTACACTTGTTTCCAGAAGTTTTGCTCCACATGCCTTCTTTCTTCCTTCTTCTTTCCCGCAATCCTTACAGTGAATTGGTAGATTTGACCCGGTCCCATTCTTTAATGAACGACTGTGTTCTCTCAAACGGTCATTAATACATCGCCCCGTTTGGCCGATGTAAGTTTCACCACACGTCAGTGGGATGCTATACACAACTCCAACCGCACAATCTACAAAAGGATTAGCATGTTTCGTTTGGCAAACTTTATTCTTGTCCTTATCCGGGTTAGTCATTCGGCACAATGCGGCGAGTTTCCTGGGAGCAGAAAAAACTACTGGCACCTTGTACTTGGAAGCAACATGCTTAAGATTATGTGCAACTTTATGCGAATACGGGATCACAACTGGTCTAATTTTCTTTTCTGAGGTTCCACTTTCTTGTTTTCGTACTTCACCTTTTTTAGTAAAGCTTCGCTGACTGAGCTCAAGACCGAAGGTGGAAAGCCCGCCTGTTTTAGCTTCTGAATCTGGGCGTAAAAGCTTTCCTGCGCTTTGTGGCAACACGACTTCTTTAGAGAGGATTCCAGGCACATCATGGCGACGGCGCGCTTTACCGTTTTCGAATGCGTAGAGCCGTACGGCAACAGTTCCTTGCGGGCACGGGGGCAATACTTCCAGCATGCGCTTTCGTCAGTAATGGTGATGTCAATATCTAAAAACTGCAAGCTATTTTCCTTCGGGAGCTCATAGGTAAAATCTAAGCATCCAGCGTGATTTTTAAAATCAGCTAAAACTTCTTCCACGACCCGCTGGTAGGACAAAGATGATTGTTTCCTTAAAACAATTAAAAAGTCGTCAACGCACCTAAAACTCTTCAAAACACTGCCGTCAACAAAAGCACCTGCCAAGGCTTTGTCAATACCCGCAAGAAAAATGTTGCACAGTATGGGTGCCACACACGAACCAATACATATTCCGTTCTTCTGCAAATAGACCCGATCCTGGAACGAGACAGTCGTGGAACCCAAGTAAAATTCTAAAAGAGTCAGGAAGTTATCTACTGAAATGCCCGCGGAATTTTGGAAGGCAATTGGGCCATTTTCCTCAATGCAGAGCGAAACAGCCGCCAGCAACTCTGGTTGTGGAACGGAGTAAGAAAGATCAACAACGTCAACTGAAAAGATATATCCGACGAACTCGTTGTTACTCAAAAATTCACTAATATCAAGGCTGTTCCTTACAAAGAACGGATCATCTACTACCAACGTTTTGAGCTGTTTCAAAAGATAGCGGCTAACCAGGTTCTGCCAGGTGCCTCTTTCACTGACTATGCACCTAAAAGGGACAAGTTCTTTATGGGTTTTGGCGGTAAAAAATACATCCAAATTATTACTCTTGCAGTCACGAACACCGTTTGCGAGCTTAATCAAACCCAGCTCCTGACACAAAGAAAAGGCTTGACTTTTTACCTTCCCTGGTTTCAGTTTTGTCGCCTTGAAATTTCGGCGAATGGCCTCATTCGCTTTTTCACCGAACATGCCCGCCGGCATGGCGACGAACCCTCCTTCTTTGTCGGCCTGCATGAGCCGAAGGTCATTGTTCTGAAAAAAAAGGTCCAAAGTGCAGCCTAGAGCCCAACATCTCGCAGCATGAGCTCCTCTCCGTGAATCGAAGTTTGGCCAACAAAGCCGATGAAGAGGACAAAGAAAGATGCCTCTTGGATGGGGTTGATAGCCTCATCAGGACCGTTCCCAACGCCGGACGCCGTCCTCGATCGCCAACGAAGCGTGTTGTGAATTTTTTCCGGAACAATGACCTTCGGCTCATGCAGGCCGACAAAGAAGGAGGGTTCGTCGCCATGCCGGCGGGCATGTTCGGTGAAAAAGCGAATGAGGCCATTCGCCGAAATTTCAAGGCGACAAAACTGAAACCAGGGAAGGTAAAAAGTGAAGCCTTTTCTTTGTGTCAGGATCTGGGTTTGATTAAGCTCGCAAACGGTGTTCGTGACTGCAAGAGTAATAATTTGGATGTATTTTTTACCGCCAAAACCCATAAAGAACTTGTCCCTTTTAGGTGCATAGTCAGTGAAAGAGGCACCTGGCAGAACCTGGTTAGCCGCTATCTTTTGAAACAGCTCAAAACGTTGGTAGTAGATGATCCGTTCTTTGTAAGGAACAGCATTGATATTAGTGAATTTTTGAGTAACAACGAGTTCGTCGGATATATCTTTTCAGTTCACGTTGTTGATCTTTCTTACTCCGTTCCACAACCAGAGTTGCTGGTGGCTGTTTCGCTCTGCATTGAGGAAAATGGCCCAATTGCCTTCCAAAATTCCGCGGGCATTTCAGTAGATAACTTCCTGACTCTTTTAGAATTTTACTTGGGTTCCACGACTGTCTCGTTCCAGGATCGGGTCTATTTGCAGAAGAACGGAATATATATTGGTTCGTGTGTGGCACCCATACTGTGCAACATTTTTCTTGCGGGTATTGACAAAGCCTTGGCAGGTGCTTTTGTTGACGGCAGTGTTTTGTAGAGTTTTAGGTACGTTTACGACTTTTTAATTGTTTTAAGGAAACAATCATCTTTGTCCTACCAGCGGGTCGTGGAAGAAGTTTTAGCTGATTTTAAAAATCACGCTGGATGCTTAGATTTTACCTATGAGCTCCCGAAGGGAAATAGCTTGCAGTTTTTAGATATTGATATCACCATTACTGACGAAAGCGCATGCTGGAAGTATTGCCCCCGTGCCCGCAAGGAACTGTTGCCGTACGGCTCTACGCATTCGAAAACGGTAAAGCGCGCCGTCGCCATGATGTACCTGGAATCCTCTCTAAAGAAGTCGTGTTGCCACAAAGCGCAGGAAAGCTTTTACGCCCAGATTCAGAAGCTCAAACAGGCGGGCTTTCCACCTTCGGTCTTGAGCTCAGTCAGCGAAGCTTTACTAAAAAAGGTGAAGAAAGTACGAAAAGAAGAAAGTCGAACCTCAGAAAAGAAAATTAGACCAGTTGTGATCCCGTATTCGCATAAAGTTGCACATAATCTTAAGCATGTTGCTTCCAAGTACAAGGTGCCAGTGGTTTTTTCTGCTCCCAGGAAACTCGCCGCATTGTGCCGAATGACTAACCCGGATAAGGACAAGAATAAACTTTGCCAAACGAAACATGCTAATCCTTTTGTAGATTGTGCGGTTGGAGTTGTGTATAGCATCCCACTGACGTGTGGTAAAACTTACATCGGCCAAACGGGGCGATGTATTAATGACCGTTGGAGAGAACACAGTCTGTCATTAAAGAATGGGACCGGGTCAAATCTACCGATTCACTTTAAGGATTGCTGGAAAGAAGAAGAAGGAAGAAAGAAGGCATGTGGAGCAAAACTTCTCGAAACAAGTGTAATCTGCAAAAGTAAAGACACGATCGCACCCGAATTGATAGAAGCGCACAGAATATGTAAGAGTGGGAGTGCATGTGTTAGCACCCCGTCGATCGTGATGTATTAGAAAGAATGTCAGTTTTTAGATATGGCATAGTATCTGCGGAATCACCTGTTCTTGTTGTGCCATATTCGAGTTTTCTACGCACGTGCTTTCAACTGTGTTCCCCCCTATCTGTCTTTAACCCCCCCCCCCCCCTGTGGTTGATATATACGCGGCGGTTTATGAAGACAGTAAAGTGTTGCAAGTTAGCGCCTGTCCTGTCGGTTTCCTCCTTCCTTGTGTCGTGTTGTTGCGCTTTTATTCTTGTTAGCTATGAACCAACATGCCCCGGAGAGTGTTTCACACCGATACCCAAGAATATGGACCCGAACCTGCACAAGGGGCGTAGGGAAGCAAGAGCGGAGTACGTGCAGAGAACCCTGCGGACGCGGAAACGTTTGAAAAAGACGGAAGACAAAGCAGCAGAGGAGTGAATCGGTGGTTAATTCAGACTTCAAGGAAATGACCAGCGCATGACTACAGGACTGCACGGTAGTCGAGGCCGAAGAGGCAGCTGTAGCTCTGGCAGCACTGGAGGGCTACCGATCTGGCAGGTCCCTAACAATAATAACGTATTCTCAAGCATCATGCCATAATTATACAAACGGCAGAATTGGGCGCAGAGCACGCCACATGCTCTGCTCAAGCGACCAGGGAAAAAAAAATTCAGCATACCACAATATGGGTACCAGGGCACACTGGCATAACAGAAAACCAAGAGGCGGATAGGATAGCTCGAGGGCATACCAACCGGGCGTCCGACACATCCAGCCTTGAGGAACCCGAGTCACTGCCCATGGGCTACTCAGATATCCTAAATTATTATAAAGGGGTCAGACTGAAGTATACATCCCCACATAAGGATCTAAGCAGAGAGGATTCTGTTGCATGGCGACAGCTGCAGACGGGTACTTTCCCGAATGTAAACCTTCTTAATAAAATGTTCCCTACGCAGTGTGAGGCTAGGTGCCCATGGTGCGGAGAGAAACCAGATTTATACCATATATCATGGGCGTGTCAAAATATTGGGCCTCTAACTATCTACAGAATGAAAAACCCGAGTGCGGAGCAGCAGGAGAGTATGCTTTCCAGCGAAAGCTTGAAAGGCCAAAGGTGCCTAGTAGAGCGAGCTCGCGAGATGGCCATACTCAGTGGAGCCTTGGGCTAGGGCACCAACTCCGTGAATGAAGACCAAAGACGCCATCGGAAGATGGAAGACGCCGTCTGAAGCCGCGAAGATCTCCTTTCTAGAGCTCAATCAATGCTTTTCCCATCCGATACCTCCTTCTTTCACCACCTTCTTTATCTTTTCCCTTTCGACGCGCTTCGGGTGTCCACCGAGATATGTGAGAGTTACCGCTTCAGTTCCTTTCCCCAAAAAAACAATTTTCATTTTTTAGACAGCAGAGATTCAAACGCTCGCAACTGACGTTAGCGGGTATCAATACGCTTCGAGGCAAAGTGCCTCCACTTGCCAAGACATTCGCGATGAAAGCCCTTAAGGCGCAACGGCCCCGTGCAGGAACTTCAGCTAGGGATGCTGCGCATAAGCAACACGCACAGGTTGGCATCTCTGCGACAACAAAGAGGGTTCGTTGATAGGACGTCCTTTACCGCGTTCTTGGCTTAGGGCGTTCAAAACGAGCAAACAACAGCTCGGCGTCGATAGGAAGCATGCAATGCCAGGACCTCTAAGTTCGTTATTAGAGGTTTAACATCTCAAAGAGAGTCAGGCTATAAGGGACGCCGTAGTGGAGGGCTTCAGATATTTCGACCGCCTGTGCTGCTTTAACTTGCACTGACATCGCACACTACGGGCCTCTACAATTTCATGTCGCATTTCGATGGAGGCGAAAATATATAGGCCCGTTCGCGCTTGACACATAAAGCACAGATAGGATGTGCGTCAATATCCCGAGGTTCTGTGACGCAAAGGTGATGCAATAAAATTCTTTCCGCATTTCACAAACACGGGCAAAAACAAACAGTACAAAAACAGCTAGCGCTCACATTTGACGCTTCAGTGTTGCGCACTGGTCGTATTTTACCCAAAAATAAATTAAAGAATTTCCCCCGCGTAGTCTAGCCAGGAAGTCTGCATAACAGACACGCTCTTTCCGCAGAACGCTTAGGTATCGCATTTTGGTGCGGCTGATCTGCAACAACCCGCAATGAGCTTTGTTTGCAGGACGACTCAGGTGGAGCTTTTCCCTACGTTCCAAAAAGTGAGGTTCTCGGTGCATCTAGCGCGCAATTATATGCATGGCGTCCTGCAAAGTAGTTATGCAATCATGCCTTCCTGTACCCATGAGCAGTACTACTGAACAACTAACGCTTAGAAAGAACTAGAACAAGTGCACACTTACCATTTGTTGCCGTTGGAGCGCAATGCTCCTCGAAGTTCAAGAGGCGCTTCTTTGAAGTTTTCTGAGGTTGCGCGCCATGTTTCTTGTGTTACGTCCGAAGTCTTGCGCTCTAATGCTCCTTTTGTGTTCATGTCCAACAATAAAAATGGCACGAAATCCACACATGGAGCGAAACTTCACGACACACTATACCGCCTCATCCTGCACAAAATAATACTTATAGCCCACCATTAGCCCTCACGCTGACTTCTCGGCGTCACTGTTCACTGACAGCACCGGCTCCTTTGTCACACCAGTCGTGAATCGTGGCACCGCATGCGGTGAGTCTCGGATTTACAGGCGAACGCTCGACGAACTGCTTAACACCGAAACGCGTCGCCTTCTAGACAGTTTGAAAAGGAAGCGTCCGCACGTGGGCATTGGCTTGCGAGAGGCGTGGGCGCTACCAAGACGATTCTCAGTGGGGGCGGCTTGCGAGAGGCTTGGACGCAACCAAGACGATTATCTGAAGGGGGAAGCTACTGAAACTCGAGGACAGCTTTCTGTGGCTGTGCGATGGAATTTGGGAACGCGTACGGCCAGGTAGCAAACAGGCCGGCGTTTGTGGCTCGCGATCGCGTAATATTACCCTTCACAAAATGGCTCCTCACCCTCCCCCACTATTCTATCACCCCACCCGCTCACCCTCACCCTCCCAGGCTACTGGGCGGTGCAAGCCTCCCTCCTGAATTCCCTCTTGTCTCCCCGTACATGCACCGAAAATAGCGCTGTGAGGTGCTGTATATTCCTGCAATTATCGGCCCATACCTAGTGGCATGCGCTTACTACCACCCTTCCCCAAAATATAAATCGCTATGATTTAACTTTTAAAATCTACTCGCCCCAAACACACACACAACACACACACACAACAAACACCGACTCTTTCATCCCCTGCTCACATTCAATGCAGAGCTGTTTTCCAAATGAAAGTCTCCGCAGGGGATTTCAGTGCTTCCAACGTCGCCACCTTCTGCCTGGGAAAACTACACTCTTTACACCACCCAACACCAATACGCAATCCTCATCACATCGACCACTCCAATAGGCGATGCAACCTGCAAACAATCCACTTCTAACCTCTCCCTTGGTCACGTTGACGCTCATAATGCATGGACCCACACTAACCCCCGCCTTGTCAGTGATCACTAAATCCTCTTTCTCTCTCGACGCCCACAGAGTCGTAAAAGAACTACCAGATTAACTCATTGGGATACTTTTTGCTGACTGCTTTATTCCCCTGTCCAGCCCCGGAACACTTGCGCCGCATGGCTCTCCACCACGAGTTACACTCGACAACGAGCCATAGAGCAGCAGACGATTACCGCCCTGTTCCAGATCTACACCCCACTCGCATCTTGAAACGCCGTAATGCTAATTAAGGCGCATTCTAGAAGCAACCAAGAAACCGAAAGCTTCCTGATAAACACGCCAATCTCAGTGCGACCATCGCCACCCACTGCGCCAGACTCGATGCATCCCACTGGAACCTTGTGTGTGAAACAGATTAGTGGCTCCCACTACCAGATCACCTCGAACCTGCTACGCTCTCTCCTAGGTCCACAACCACCCCCATTCCTATCCTGGATAGATTTCTCACCCCCCATGATCTTAATTATTTCAAACCCTGCAGGTCATCTATATCCTTCCTCCTCTCCTTTGAACTTACCCCTCTAACTCCGGCCATCCTAACGCGGACCTTGATCGATCTGTCGCACTTGCAGAACTCGATGTGCCACTAGCCAAGAATACCAGGAAATCGGCTCCAGGGGCGGAACACATCACATACACACTCCTTAAAAATTTCTCTCAATCTGAGATAGAACACCTCCTAAATGAAATATCATAAATGAGAGACTGCACTCTCCGCGCAGAATGGAAGTCCTATATTACAGTAATAACACGGCATGCCCCCTTCCCTTCATAACCTCCGCACCATCTCCCTAACCTCATATGTGGCTAAATAAATAGAGAGTATGGTCCCGAACCGTTGCCAACACCACCTTGAACTCATGTTTCTTCGCACACGCAAAAATTGGCTATCCTGCTCTTGTGTCTTCGTAAGATCTCTTCCTTCTCCTCCAGCACAGCTTTCTTTCCTTATCGTCGGCCAAAGTGCATCCTTAGTCACGGTTGATGTCCGCAGAGCGTTCAATACCATAGGTCCGGACCAAACTATCCACTCCGTACACGCACAAAATATGGCAGCTAAACATGCACATAGCTTCGAACTTCCCAAAAGCCGCACTTCCCCTTTCATACTTAACGAAGATCTCTCTCCACCCATACACCTCACACGTGGTACACCACAAGGAGCTGTCCTTTCCGCTACCTTATTTAATCTGGGAATGGCACCATTGCGCTCCAATCGACCACTTTCCCACATAATATATGCGAATGATCTTACTCCTGGTGTACCTGCAGGTCTCTTGGAGCACTGGAACAAACACTATAGGCGCACCTGGACACTGCCTCTGGATGGATGGATGGATGGATGGAAACAACTTTTATTAGAAAGAAGGAAAGAAAAAATCTTCCGGGGTGGTCTCCTATAGGTCCAGGAGTCCACGGGCTTGTGCCTCACATAAGGCCCGATCCACCAGCCATTTCTGGCCGACGGGCTGAGCGGTCCGTAAAGCAGCCTCCCCGGAAGAATGAGTGGGATTGGGGGTGAGGGGTACTGCCTGTGGGGAAGGACATTCCCAAAGGTAGTGAAAAAGTGTAGATCTGGGCACGCCACAGGTGTTACAATGAGGAGCAAAGGTGGGGTGAAAGCATGAGAGACTGTAGGGTGAAATAAAGCAGCCCGTCTGTAATTGTCGCCATGTGGCACTGGAATAGGGCGACAAAGTACTGTGGGGTGGTGGTAATGTCATGCGGCTGAGTTTGTAGAATGCGATGATTTGGTAATATGTATAAAGGCCCGATAAGGCCTCTTGCGTAGGGTTGGGTGCCTGATCGTCCGGGGTCCGGGAGGAGAGTTCTCGGGCCAGCGCATGAAGAAGAAGACTATTTCCACCATGTGCAGTACACAGATGGAGGACGACGGAAAAAAGCCGTCAATAGGCGGCTTGACGAGTCCGTAGCCCCACTAATTGAGCAGCGTTTGGTCAACAGCAATCAATTCATACAGTCAAACAAAAGAACATGAAAACACTTGATCAGTGCAGAACAGAAGCAAAACAGAGTGGTCCGAAAAATGAAATCCCAGGATAAGTAAAATCAGTTATACATCCTCAGTAAACATAAAGCGAAGCTTAGCAGCGGAGCAAATAAATAAATCAAAGTTAGTAGACAGATAATGGTTTAACAGTGATGGTAAAGAATAACATAGGCGTTCCATGCCAGAGTTCAAACGGGGTGCAACGATTTTCCAACATTCTCCATGTCTTGTAGCATAATATTGTTCATTCGTTTCTAAATATGCCTGAGTACCAAGGTTATGTATGTTATATCTTACTTCATATTTAAATCTAGTACTCAGACGATAGAGATATAGTTTATGAGCCGTAATGACATGCGCTCTATGAAAAAAACCTGCAGTTGTTGCATTATAACCGCCGTTGTACACATGACGTAGGTATCGCTTCTGCATGACATAAATTTTTTGTAGGTTAGAAAATGTAGTTGTACCCCAGACAAGTTGGCAATAGTTAACATGTGAATAAAAGAGTGAATTATAAACCAATAGTTTAAGTTTTGTAGAAAGAATGTATCTGAGACGACCAATTACTCCAGTTATCCGAGCTAAATTTGTCACTAGTAAGTTCACATGAGTTTCCCAGGACATGTGAACAGTAAATGTCACACCAAGGCTTTTGAAATGGTCAACAATGTCAACAGGACGAGAGTTAAAAATAATATCGGCATGAGGAAGGAGTGGCTTATTCTTTGCCCGAAAGATAACGGCTTTTGTTTTATTTGTGGTAATTGTCATAGAATTATAGGACGACCATTGTTGTAGTTGAACTATTGTGTCATTGCAACTAGAGATAAGTTGATCGATATTATTACCAGAGAAAAATATGCTAGTATCGTCTGCGTATATGATAAATTTGGCATCCTGGTTAATATTAACAATGTCATTTATATAAAGGTTAAAGAGCAAAGGCCCCAATATGCTACCTTGTGGGACACCACAAGCCAGTGGTAGGACTTGTGATCGAGAGTTATTAATTTGGACTACTTGTCACCGGTGGGACAAATATGACCGTAGTAAATGTAACGCACATCCACGTACACCATAAATATCCAACTTATTCAATAAAACTTCATAATTAACCAAGTCAAAAGCCTTGGAGAAGTCGACAAATAAGCCAACCACGATTTTCTTGTTCTCAAATTGTGTTAAAATATATTATTTTTGGTGAAGCAAGGCTAATTCAGTTGGCATATTCTTCCGGAAACCAAATTGGTAAGGTGTTAATACATTGGAAGTTTCGATGAAATTCAAAACCCTGCAATGAATTATTTTCTCGAAAACCTTTGAAAAAATCGGCAATATAGAGACAGGCCGATAATTGCCCCATTCGTTTCGATTCCCCTTTTTAAAGAGCACTACTACTTTGGCAACCTGCAACTTTACTGGGAATAAAGACGTAGTTAAACACATATTAAAAATATTCGTAAGAACTGGTGCAATTACATCTGCGACGTATTTGACGGGTTTTATTTGAATTTCATCGATATCCCTACTGCTGCTGTTGTTTAAACTTCTAATTGTTGAAATCACTTCCTGCACTGTGACTGGCTGTAAAAATAAGGTTCTATCATTCCTCCTGTTCATATATTGACATGCGTTGTGGGAACTACCTGGTGTACTCATATTTGTGAAAAATGTGTTGAAAGCATCAGCCAGTTCCGCCCCTTGCAAGTCCTTGCCCTTAATAGTAAGTTTGGACATGCAGCTCCTGCTATTACCACGGCGTAGTAACATATTTAGTTTGTCCCAAAGCAGTGCGCTCGGTGCATTTTTGACATCCACAAAAGATGAGAAGTAATCTTTGCGCGCAATGCACAATTTCTTGGTTCATTACCGGGGATCGAGGCATTCCCAGGGATCCACGACAGAGTAACCATTTGGTCGAGAAAGATGGCTGTGGCAAGAATACGATGTGTGGCCTGCGTCGCCACACCCTTTAGGTAGTGGCGGTATGCGGCCTGGGAATCTGTGCAAATTTCGGTTATGTTTTTGTCAATGGTGGAGTGGGCCAGCGCAAGTGCGATGGCGGCTCCTTCCGCCTGTGCAGGTGAATTCGGATAGTGGCGGCAGCCCCCGCAGTGCCGTCTTCATAGGCTGCGACTGCCGTGAAGAACCCTACTTTATATTTTCTGCCACGTCGACATAAAGGATATCGGAGCGGTTGCTGTATGTTTTGGTGTAATAGCTCGCTCGAGCCTGCCGCCTACCCTGATGGAGGCTAGCGCTCATATTGCGCGGTAGGGGCTTCTGATATATGCGATCCTGAATGCGCAGAAAAATCATGTAAGGTGTTGGACTTGTGGTTGGAATAGGTGGATTGAGACTGAGCTGTCGCAGTAGGCATTGTCCTGCTCCCGTGCGACTCAGGCGGACTAATCGGTTGGTGCGTTGAGCCTCTAAATATTCGATCACAGTATTGTGGGTACCAGTGTCCAGGAGGCGTTTCGTGCTAGCCGTCCGTCGAAGACGTAGGGCAGAGGTGACAGCCGTGCGTATTAGGATGTCTGCCTGTTGTTTGGCGCTGAGTGAGTATGTGGTATGGGAGGTGGTATGTAATGCGGCTGATGATTAATGCATTTGTCATATTGAGGGTCTCGCGTTCAGACAGCCTACGATTGCGTGCTTCCACCCGCTTGATTAGTGCAGCCACCTGTTTGGTCTGTCTTTGCAAGTGCTGAAGGGTGTGGGTAGCATCGAGTGTGTTGTTAATGAGAAGGCCGAGATTCTTCACTTGAGACACAATGGGCACTGGATTCCCATACATGTGCAGTTCAATGGGGGTCACTGGGCAAGGGTTTCAGCTGCAAGAGTTCCGATTTATTTGGAGAGCAACGGAGGCCTGTGTTTGCTAATTGGGTGGTGGTGATGCGTATGGCAGATTGCAGGATATCCTGGGCGGTTCCAGTGGATCCTCCTCTTGTCCAGAGGGTTATGTTATCTGCGTATATGGCCGTGTGGAGCCCTGGGATAGCAACAAGGGCCTTTGCCAGTGGCACTAGGGCAATGTTAAAAAGTAAAGGTGATAGGACCGCCCCTTGTGGGGTTCCTCGGTTAGGCAGGGAGAAAGGCTGGGAGGCGACATCCCCAAGATAAGAGTTTTGCCATGCGCCCCTGAAGGAAGGCCCGAACATATTGACATATGCGGGTGCCATAGCCGGTGGTGGCTAATGTCGTCAGGATATGGTCAGAGCTTATAGTGTCGAAAGCCTTATGAATATCCAGGGCCAGTATGGCTCGCTAGCGGCTGCACGGCGCTTGGTGTAAAAGAGAGACACTTTCAGGGCGGGAAGTACGTCTTGCGCCGAGATGTTTGGACGGAAGCCAAATTGAACGTTGGAGAGGAAGCCTGTTGTTTCTAGGAACGGTTGCAGGCGGTTGAGAATAGCATACTCGAAGAGCTTTCCGACACAGCTCGTTAAGGAGATGGGGGCAAATTTTGAAGGATGAGGGGTTTGCCCGGTTTCGATATAAATCGCATGCTGGCATGGGTCCAGGCTGACGGGAGCGTCCCAGCGTGCCAGTGGTTATTAAAGAGCTCCGTGAGCACCTTAAGCGAGACATCGTCCAGATTGAGCAGTGCATTGTACGTAATGCTATCTGGTCCCGGCGCAGTAGAGCGGTGAATACTAAAGAGTGCTCGGCGGACTTCGGTTAAGGTAATGTCGGCATCAAGTTCCGGGTTAGGTGGAGGTAGATTGGGCGGATCTGCTGACTGAAGGAACGGGGGTATATAAGTGTCCCGTAGTTGGCCAATTACGTCTGTGTCCTTTTGAAGCTCTAGTTGTATTAAACGTTGTGCGCTTACTTGTGTCTCAGATTTAGTGGTTTTTGGATTTAAGAGAGCGCGTAGGAGAGACCACGTGCGTTCAGTGCTTAATGTACCCTTGAGGTCGTTACAAAAGGTTGCCTAGTTTGCGCGGGCTAAGGTGGTTGCGTATTCTTCTGTCTCACGAGTGAGAGCGGCTATGCGGGGTCAATTTACGATT
The DNA here is from genome assembly GCF_052857255.1 of Amblyomma americanum. Lineage (NCBI taxonomy): Eukaryota > Metazoa > Arthropoda > Arachnida > Ixodida > Ixodidae > Amblyomma > Amblyomma americanum. The sequence goes on along the minus strand of NC_135497.1, from coordinate 21,041,222 downwards.
GTGTCGCTGGTGACGCCAGCGCTTGAGAAGTCCCTGTCGGGCCTCCCATAGATGAACCAGGTGCGGATCAACCTGCGGTGCCGCAGGGGTGTTTTTAATGCGTTTGCTGTTCGCCTCGATTGCCTCCACCAGACGGTCTGCCCAGTCGGTGACAGTACGGGGTTCGGTAGAATCAGCTGCCAAGTATGAGCGCTATTTATTCCAGTCAGTCAGGAGCTGTGAACGAGGGCTGAAAATCTTGGAATCGTAAGCAATAGTAGTGGAGACTGGAAAGTGGTCACTCCCAAGGCTGTCTTGGAGCACCGTGTGAGATTTAACGATTATGTTCGGTGTGGCCCATGTGAGATCGGGTGTGGTGTCGCGGGTGACACTTGTGCCAATGCGAGTGAGTACGGTGGGGTTTGTGATCAGGCCAAGGTTTTAATCAGCCATTGCGGTAGAAATGACGTTACTTTTGGGGGTATCTGAGGTGTACCCCAGTGCGTGTGACGTGCATTAAAATCACCCACCACAAGGAGCTTTGAGCAACGAAAGGAGCCCAGGATGCCCGGAATAACTCTGCCTTTATCTTTTGGATTGCTGTATATATTAAGAATAGTGAGGCCATATTTGTGCCTGGGTGAGCTGAGCTCTATATACTGAGTGTCCGTGCTTGCGGGCGTGTTTGTCGGTGTGGTCTAGCACCGGCATGGATGAGAGGGTCAAGATTGCTGTACGTGGGGTAAGGGCTGCCGTGTGATAACCGCGGATATGAATGCGATTTGTTTCCGTCTCTTGCAGAGCGATGACAAGGGGGGATTAGGAGAGTTTGCAATATATGCTGCTAGTTGCGCTTGTTTTCGGCGTATGCTGCGACAGTTCTATTGCCATATAATTGTTTCTTTTGGTGTAGTGGACTGGCGTTGCCGCTGAAATTCTCGCGTACTATTGTTTTGTGCCATGTTGCTGCTCTGGAGATAGTGGATCAGGACAGGCAGCGGGTTAAACTGCGCGTTGCTTGCGAGGCAATTCCTCATGAGGTATAAGTTCGAAAAGCTTATTGATGCCGGCTTCATGTTTTTCCAAGCGTTTGTTAATCGCAACTTCGATCTTGTCCGTCATGGACTGTATAAGCTGTGCCTGGGCTTGTATGAGCTGTTGCTGCGTTGCTCCGAGTTGTTCAGCAGCTATAGTGTTGATTATGCTAGTGATTTCTGAACGAAATTCAGCGGAACGTATGAATTGCTTTACCGCCTCTTGAGGTGTAAGGGGGGTCAGGGGTTGGGTAAGGGGTACTAGGGGAGGCTGCTTGGATGGACCACTCACCCTTTTAGCAGGTCCGGCTCCTTTCTCAGGTGTAGCGTTCCGGTGTGACTGCGCCTCCCTAGCCACCTGGATGCGGGCTGCGCATTCACTGGCTTTCGAGTTAGAGGCCCGCGGCTCGATGGTGTCCGACTTGGTACCACTAGGCTCCAAAGATTTATGTCCGGCGTTCACGGTAATTGGGTAATTGGTAGAATAAAGCAGGAAATTCACAGAGCCCATGTGAAGCGCGTCTGCTCCGCTCGGCTCCCTCAACACTGCCTCTGACTATCTCCTTCAATGTGGCCTTTAACCAGCTCAGGAGAAACCCTACCTCTACTTCTCTCTCTCACCTCCTATGAACTATCTGGTAACCTCCTTCTCTTCTCTCCCTCCACATCAATTGCCTATACAAAAGATCACACCAAACTGCGGTCACAGGTGCCATGAATACATGCCATTCTGTCACCCATCTCGTACGAAGAGTAGACGAACGGCCCACCTTCCTCCGACAGGCTGGGGAGTTTGTACACACTCTCGAGCTTGCCAAAATTGTCTACACTATACTTTTTTTATTTTGAACATTCTTTCAGACATAAGCGGCCTAGTGTAACAGCGCAAAAGGCAGATGCTCTCTGCCTGACGATGGCCTTGTCACCCATATATTGCTGAGACATGCACAGAGGATTACAGCTTTATATAAGTGCTAACGCAATATTAAAAACAACATCAAATACCCAGATTAGTTAGTTTTCAAAACATGTATAAATAATGCTTTGAATTGGATAGCATGTACATTCTAGGGGCATTTTTGAACCTTTTAAATGCCAGACATTGCTTCGATATATAATGAAAAGATAGGTGTGCATTTTGAAAATTATGGATTGAATGCGTCAGTGCTTGTGTACCACCGCTTGTTCTTATGGCGGGTAGTCTAAAGAAGTTCGTTCCAAAGTTATACCGTGTAGTACTGGACAGACGCAAGCTGGTTAACACTGATAGATTACGCAACATTCGGTCCCTATATGAGTAGCAAGTTTCAGCTAATATAACTGTTTTATTTTTAGCACATTATGTCTTAGGAACTCCGAGGCCGAGTGTTCCAGCTGCTCAAGGTTATTGATGCATCGCATAGTTAATCTTTGAAGAAAGATCAATTTGTCAGTTATACTTGGTAGTAGAGCCGCAGGTTAGTAAGCAGTAATTGAAATGTGATTGAACAAGGGCTTGGTATAACCGGCACTTTAGCCAGACAGGAAGCAAGTACCTAATTTTGTACAGCATGCCAACAGATTTGCATACACTTGCATGTATGCTGTCTACTTGAGGCGTCCAGCTCAAGTGCTGTTCAAAGTAAACACCCCAAATTTTAAAAGTAGAAACCCTGACTGTTACAGGGTCATTATATTTAACAATGATGTTTCCATCATAATGTTTATTTCTTGGTTTGAATATGACGTATTTTGTTTTACTGACATTTAATTGCAGTTGCTTTACCCTCAACCAATTGTATAACTATGTGTTAGTTCGGCATACAAGATGACCCAGGTTATTTCCAGAGAAAAACAAAATAGTGTAATCAGCGTAGATAATTGTGTGAGTGGTGTGTGTGGAATGTGTATAAAGTCATGAACGTACATAATAAACAAGCGTTCCAGTATAGAGCCCTGCGGAGCACTATGTGTTATCAGTTTAAGCTCGGAACGAAAACCGGTGAGATATGTGTATTACAATCTCCCAGATAGATACGGGCGAATAAAACAGCACTACGCCTCCAACGCGGTAGAACGGGAGTTTTCGGTACAGAATATTACGCTTAATTGAGTCGAAAGTCTTCCTGAAATGCAAGAACAATGCAAAGGTAAATTGTTTATTCTCGAAATCACTGAACAGTTTTCCTTTAGCATTCAGTAATCTTAGTTCTGTATATTTATTTTCACGAAAACCGTATTGATATTCAGCAACGACTTTCTTCTCTTAATGAAAGATATAATAATTGTTTTTTAGGGGAAAGAAAAAAGCGCAGCATCTGTCTCATATATCGTTGGACACCTGAAACGCGCCGTAAGGGAAAGGATAAAGAAGGAGTGAAAGAAGAAAGGAAGAGGTGCCGTATTGGAGGACTCCGGAATAATTTCGACCACCTGGGGATCTTTAATGTGTACTGACAACGCACAGCACACGGGCGCCTATGGGTTTCGCCTCCATCGAAACGCTACCGGTGCGGTCGCGTTCGAACCCGGGCACTCCGGATCAGTGGCCGAGCGCGCTAACCACTGATGTTCAGCATTAGTTAAATCGCAGCTAATGTTGGAGCGAAAAGCATCCTACGCTTTTTGCTAAATTCCAGGTTTGCGTAAGTTAAACCACTTATTTTTTTAAGTGCGTTAGCTCTTACTCAACATCTTTCTCGATTTCTTCGGGTCTGCTACCAACTCCCTTCGGGGTGAAATTTTCTAAGAATTCTAACATGACGGCCCTATACTAAATCGATATAACAACTCATTAGGCGATTTATTAGTGAAGTTATTATCATATCGATTTGGTGATTGATTGGTCACGTCACTAATATATCCAATGAATAACTGATTGGTGACGTCAGGTATAGATCCAAAGGTGTGAAATTCCTACTTCCCAAAGTGTACTTCACTTAAATCTCATTTATATCAATTGTAGTAAACCTAGCAGCTAATCCTCGTTACATCGTCTTCCAGACGGTGGCGGTATCTTTTTCTCCTATGTTCTGTACCTGGACGTGTCCACATAAAAAACCATCTGTTTATTCTTTTGGAACCTGCACAACTCCGATGATCTAGCCGCCCTTCTTCCTTCGTGGTTCTTCGTGTCCATGTTTCTAGGCACCGGTTTAACCAAGAAATTGCTCCTTGTTTTGCTGTCAATGTCGGTCTTGTCTTCGCCCTCGTCTTCTACCAGGTATCCCAGCTTTACCAGTTGCGCTCTACCAACGGGCGATCTTTTAAGTCTTTCCAGTTCAAACCTGAACATGGTTTCGCTTTACGTGCTCCTCATAGGTGCCGTACGCCCCCCCCCCCCCCCCCAACATGTTCATCAGCTTCTCGGTCGAGGCACTGTTCATGACGCCAAAGGATTTCTGATGAAATTGTTTGGGGAAGGCAATGTGATGTCAGTGCGTGTTTAAGATCCCAGGTCGTCGATATTATTCCCGAGCCCTCGACTAAGGCCCCTCTTTCTTCATTTCTTCTCTAAGTCCCTCCTTTATCTGTTCCCTTACGGCGCGGTTGAGGTGTACCCCGGGATATGCGAGGAAGCTACTGCCCTATTTCCTTTCCCCAATAACCAGTTTTAAATTTTCAAAGGAAATGTTGCAGTATGTCTCACTTATCTAGGCTGACACCAGAGTCGCGCCGCAAGGGAAGGGGATAAAGGAGGGATTGAGAGAAGAAAGCAAGAAAGAGGTGCCCTAGTGGAGGGCTCCGGAATAATGTCCACCACCTGGGGATCTTAAACGTGCACTCACACCGCACAGCACACGGGCACCTTTGCGTTTCGCCTACATCGAAACGCGGCCGCCGCGGTCGGGTTAGAACCCGGGTACTCCGGATCAGTAGGCGAGTACGCTCACCACTGAGCCTCCGCGGCAGGTAATGCATGTTTCATTTGGTTGTTTTTCCTATTGTTAGGTAGTAGATACGGGAGTGCGTACGTCATCCTCCGTATGGTGGCCGTGAAAGTGATCCGCAACGGCTCTCGCTCCTGCACCCCTTCTCCATCGTTCGTAATCCGGCTTAGCATTCTGCACGTTTTCTTGAGCGTTCCAAAAGCTGGATGGCATGACCCCACTTGCTTTTTTCTTGCAGCCACATTCCCAAGATGCGAAGTTTATTCGTACTTCTTAGAGGTTGTCTCCGTTGATTTCCAAATTTATAATTCCCCTGCCATGTTTCTTTTTGGGAAGAGTAAAAAATTCGGATTCTTCTGGTGAGTACTGCATCCCGCTAAATAAAGTGAATTGGGCGATTTCATTGGCCGCTTATTGCATCTTTTCTTGCTTGTATCCGCTCGATCCTTTTCCCATTCACACCGTTATGTCATCGTCATCAATTCAGTGTTCTATATCGTTGATGCTTTTCTGGAACAAGGGAGAGTTAGTGCAAGCCTGGAAAGCTGCAAACCCGGTCTTCTTTCCGAAGCCAGGTAAGAAGCTCAGCTTTTAGCATCTTAGACCCATTTCCATCATATCTTGTGTTGGAAAATTGATAAAGCACGTCATTCAATCAAAACTAAATAGATTCATAGAACATCAAAATATTTATCCTGATACCATGATAGGCTGCAGGTCAAACCTTTCGGCATGCGATGTCATGTTACAGCTGAAAGAGCAGGTCATCAATAAAAAGACTGTAGATACTAGGGTCATTGTTGGACTGGACGTCTCCAAAGCTTTTGATAGTGTCAAACACGTTGCTTTACTTGAGATCCTTAGCGCGAAAAATGTTGGAGTCTAGACATATTACTACGTAAGGGACTTTCAAATCGGACTGTCACCATCAGCCTGGGAGGACAATCACTCGAAAACATTAGATTGGGGAATTGAGGGACGCTGCAAGGGTCCGTTCTCTCTCCGACCATTTAATGTAGCGATGATTGGGCTTTCAGGGCAGCTGGATGTAATCACATATCTCCATCACACTATATATGCCGATGATTTGACGCTGCGGGTGAGCAGGGATAGCGATGGACAGATTGAAAGCACACTTCAGAGAGCCATAGATGTAAAAGAGAAATATCTCTAGCCGATTGGCTTAAAATGCTCAGCAGAAAAATCACAGGCTCTTTTTCTGTCATCTCAAAAAAGAAAAAGAACAGCCCCCTTGCTAGGGCTGTGATATTGTCGTGCGTGTTTTTGATCTCTCTTGATCTTGCACTTAACGTCATCTTCAACCAGCGGGGTGCCGATCGACGGTGAAGAGGTTGGGCTCGGCAGAACTCGCTCAGGAGCGCGGCTTCGACCGCATGGCTTGTCTTTTGCGCCTGCTCCTGTGGTCCTGGTCCCCCATTATGCCTTCGACCCGCGTCGTCTGAACGACCCGTGACATTCTGGTGGAGGTGCCATCTTATGCAACGTCATCCCCTACCTCTCGCTTCGCAGAGTCCTATTCCCAGTCCGGGCCGCCGCCCTTCTACTAAGGGGGACGAGATCCGTGTCAGCCGGCGACTTCAAAGACTCAGCCCCAAATTCGGCCTCTTGCCGCACATTACCCTTAGTGCCCTTGGCCCGTCGACCTCCGAGCCGACGTCCTCCGAGGCGCGCATCTTAGAGGACCATGTCGCTTTGCCGCCTGACTCGAGCGTGTTTCCGCTGGTCGTGTCCGCACCGGTTGCCTCTGGCGAAGCTCTTGAAGGCAGTGTGCAGCTGCTTCTTGACAGGGGTTTTGGTGTTGCCAGAAGTGTGACACGGCTTCACTCTGGTTGCGCCCAAGTCCTCGTCACCAATCTTTGCAGCGCTCCGCAACACGCCACCAACGGCATAGTAATCGACTTCATCGAGCGCCTCAGCGCCCCTGTCGAAGCTGAGACCTTGTCTTCTTGTCGACCCCCTCTCCAGCCTTCGGTGCCTTCTTTGGTGTCAGCATTGCCCCGCAACTCTGCTCAGGAGAGAGACGAGCTCCTCGCTCTGCCGGGTTAGTTCCACGACTGCTTTTCTACGTCAGCAGGGTTTCGCCAGACGCCAATAGCAAAGCACAGAATAATTACCGACGACGCTGTCCATCCTATTCGGCAGTCACCTTATCGGGGTTCGTTAAAAGAACGTGAAATGATACAATATCAAGTGCGCGAAAGGTTGGCAGATGACATTATCCAACTATCTCAGAGCCCTTGGGCTGTTCCGGTGGTTCTGGTGAAGAAAAAAGAAGGCACCCTTCTCTTTTGTGTTGACTACCGGCGCCTCAACAGAGTCACAAAGAACGACGTATATCCACTTGCGCGTAACGATAACGCGCTTGACCACCTGCGCCATGCCCGTTACTTTTCATCCATCGATCTGAAAAGTGGGTATTGGCAGAAAGAAGTCGATGAGCGCGACAAAGAGACGGCTTTCGTCACCCCGGATGGACTGCATGAGTTCAAGGAGATGCCCTTCGGACTCTGTACTGCTCCAGCGACCTTCCCGCGCGTTATGGACACCGTGCTCACCGGCCTCAAACGGCAAACATGTCTTGTCTACCGTGATGATGTGGTCATTTTTAAAGCACGTTTCATGAACATCTTGTTCGCCTAAAAGCGGTCCTGAAGGCTATCACCAAGGCCGGCCTCACCCTCGAGCCTACGAAGTGCCAGCTTGACTATGACGAGCTGAAATTTCTGGATCACGTCGTCAGTCATGAGGGCGTCCATGCTGATTGCGATAAAACAGTCGCCGTCCATTCCTTCTCGACGCCGTCGGACAAGAACGCGTGAGGAGGTTCGTGGGCCTCTGCGCTTACTACAGACGCTTTGTTCCCAACTTTTCGGATATTGCCGCGCCGCTTACTCGCAACCCGAAGGAGTCCGTCCCATTCAAGTGGTCTAGTGAAGAGCAGCTCACATTTGACCCTCTAAAATGACGCCTGCAGGCTTCCCTTGTCCAAGGAGATTTTGATCAGGACGCCGCGACTGAGGCACACACTGACGTTAGTAACACGGGCCTCGTGGCCGTCCTGATACAGCACCAGAACGGCGCCGAACGTGACATCGCATACGCAAGTCGTGTTTTGTCGAAGGCGGAAACCAATTACTCGGCCACTGAAAAGAATGCCTCGCAGTAATTTGGGTGGCCACAAAGTTCAGACCCTATCTGTATGGACGCCCATTCCAGGTGGTCACAGACCACCACTCTCTTTGCTGGCTGACCAAGTTAAAGGACCCTGCAGGCCGACTTGAGCGGTCGGCCCTTCGACTGCTAGAATTCGACGCTGCGATCATCTATAAGTCTGACCGCAGACACACTGATGCTGACTGCATTTCCCGCGCTCCCGTTGAATCCGCGCCCACTGATACGGACGACGACTATGACATCATAGGAGCTCTAAGTACCGAAGATATGGCGGCGCGGCAGCGACTCGACCCCGACCTTCGCGACGTGATATCACATTTGGAGGGTCGAGGAGGCGTAGTTCCTGGTCCTTTTGTAGGCGTAGTACGTAATTTATGCCTCAGAGACAACGTTCTTAAAAGAACTTTGCTCTGAGCCCAAGATCATGGCTATCAGTTGTGCCCACTGATCTACACAACGAAATTATAGAAGCGTCTCATGATGACCCTTCCTCGGGACACTTGGGGTTCAGTCGAACGCTCGCGCAAATACGCTCGAAGTACTATATTGGCCACAACTTGACAAGACCGTTCGCCATTACACCAGGACCTGCCACGAGTGTTAAAGGCGCAAGACTCCACCCGTGAACCTTGCGGGATTCCTTCACCCAATCATTCCACCGCTCAGTCCGTTCCAGCAGATCGGTATGCACCTACTCGAACCTTTTCCAAAGTCGTAATCGGGCAACCGATGGATCGCTGTTGCCACGGAATACATCACACGGTTTGCCGAATCACGCGCTCTGCCGTCGCAACGGCTTGGCATGTGGCGAAGTTTTTCGTCAAGTCCGTCGTTCTTCGACACGGTGCCCCAGAGGTCCTTATCACTTATCGTGATGCCGCATTAATGTCTCAACTTATCTCACTGATACTGAGCTTAAGCCACACCGCCCACCGCAAAGCTACCGCCTACCACCCGCAAACAAATGGGCTGACCGAGCGCTTTAACAAGACCTTGGCTGACATGCTCTCAATGTATGTCGACATCGAGCACAGAACTTGGTACGAAGTGTTACCGAAAGTAACTTTTGCGTTCAACACTGCGACTCGCCCCGCGCCCACCGACCGGAGCAGACGTGCGCGGATGGGCTCCCGCCCGACCCCGAAAGCTGCGAGTACCTCTCCCCACGCTCGTTTTTCTTCGGAACGCGCGATCGAAGTTCGTTTCTCGGCGGCCATTTGGAATTCTGTGCTCTCTCTTGAGTGCGAGCGATGTTGAGTGTGTCGACGGTTGTGGACGTTGTTTGCACCTGAAGACCAGCATCGCCGTCTCGTTCTGAACGCAACGGGTGAGTTGACCTGGCCACGGCGGGACCATGGCTAGGACTCGAACGCAGAGGGGCTCCATAATGGAGCCCACATTTTCGCCCCCCCTTCCTGTGCTCGACAGGCCTGCGGCGAGCGCGTTGATACGAATGCCGCGCTCGCACAGCGCCGATGTACACGGCTGCAGCCGCACCAGCCTCACCACGTTGCTGGTCGAGCTGGAGCGCGTGAACGGCCTCCTGAAGAACGCTGGCATTGCCCCGGGACCTACGGCCACGTACGGCGTGCCCCATCAACCCCGAGGACCTGGCGAGCTGCCGCTGCCGCGTGGCCTGCCTGCTGAGCCTTCTGCCACGTCGGAGCACGTGGTCGCACCGACGGGCCCCCCTGCCACCCTTGGAGCCCTGGCGACGGCGAGCGGGATCGCGGCCACGACAGCGGACCCGGACCTGGAGCCCATGGATGAAACCACGGTCCGCAAGCGTCCTCGCTCGCCATCCCCTCCTGCTGCTGGGACCACAGAGGGACGCAGGGCCAGGCCGGGCAGAGAGCTCCGCGGGGCCAGCGAGCAGGGCGCTGAGGACCACGTGGCGATGGACAGGCCAGCCGCATACCACGGCAGCAGCGGCCTGTCAATCACCGGCGGAGCAGAGGGGGCTTCTTCCGCATTCCGGCCTTCCCTTCCCAGCGAGGGAGCGCCCAGCGACGCGGAGGCCGCCCCCTCTCTCGGACATTCCGAGGAGCAGCCGCCGGGAGGCGGCGAGGAGGTGCCTGGCGGACCCCCCTCTCCCTCACCGCGGCAGACGGAGGAGAGACCGTCGAGCGGCAGAGAGGGGGAGGCTGCTGTCGTCAGCCCCGCTGACACGGAAGCAGCCGGCCGGTGCGCGCCGCGACGAGGGGAGAAGCCCTTGTTTGTCAACACGGCGCCTCAGAGCGCGCAGCATCCAGCGCGCGGGGACGGCTGTGACCCGGAGGCAGCCTGCGACCTCGTGCCTTGGAGGCAGCAGACTACCAAGGCCCAGCGGAGGCGCAGTGCTGCCCTAGCCGGGGCGGCAGCCGCGGTTCGAGTCCCGGAAGACATCCAGGGGACCGTGCTCTTCCGCCCAGCCCAGCGGGGTACCACCTTCACGAGGGACCAAGGCTGGGAACTGGCGGAGGAGCTGGGATCGCGGCCTGGTGTCCTGGCGGTCCGGGTCAACACTCGGCGCGGCGTTGTGGCTGCGGACGTGGGGAGCGATGCTGCCCTGCGCGAGCTGCTCGCCATGAGCGTCATACGTGGCGTGGCAGTAAGCGCGAGGGAGCCCGCCCCGCGCAACCACTGTTCCGGCCTCGTTTTCGGGGTGGACGGGCGCCGGACAGTGGAGCAGCTGCTCGCCGCGACCGAGTCGGCTGTGCCGATCGTGTCGGCGTCGCTCACGGACTCGACGCTCACGATCCGGTTCGCGGCGCCGACACCACCAGCCCATATCTCCATCCACAGGAGGCGCCTGGCTGTGAGGCCCTGCAGGCCACGACCGCTGCAGTGCGGGAAGTGCGGCGGTCTTGGCCACATCACCGGGGCCTGCCGAGCTCCAGTCCGCTGCATCCGCTGCGGGGGCCCCCACGACCAGGGCGCCTGCTCGAGCCGCAAGCCGCGCTGCATCAACTGCGGCGGGCCACACGCGGCCTCGGACCCCGTGTGCCATAATTGGCAGCGCGAGAGGCATGTGGCCACCCTGCTTGCAACATCGCAGGTGCCACTGTCTCGACGCGCGGTCCGGGGCGTGGTGGCGGCGGAAACGGCGACCCAGGGTCCCCCGCAGCGACCTACTACATCGCCTGCTGCTCTCTCCTATGCGCAGGTGGTGAAGGGCGGACGGAGCAATCGCAGCCAGCAGCCTCCACAGCGGGACCGGCAGAAACCGGGCGCGCGCGCGTCCCGCCAGGCACCAAAACGCGCACCCGCTGCCAGAGCCCCAGGCCAGCCTCCGGACGCACGGGACCGCGAGATCAGCCAGCTTAGGCTGGTCTTGCGGGCTCTCAGCTCCCTGCTTCCGGAGGGCTCAGAGGGTCGCCGGGCCTGCTTAGAAGCTGCAGGCTCTCCTCCACTGGATGCCGACAACCATGGCTAGTCGCCGGGCCCCCCCACGGATCCCCACCATTCTCCAGTGGAACGTGCGGTCTCTTGCGGCGCGGTATTCCGAGCTCCGCGTGCGGATAGCGGAGAGCTCGCCGGAAGTTATCGCGCTGCAGGAGACGTATGTGCGCGTCCACGACGGGGACCCCCAAGGGCGACTACCTGGATATGTCGGCTACCACTCACCAACATCATGTGAGGAGCTGACCTGTGCAGCAGTGCCATGCGGCGATCGCTCCCATCCGCCTGGGAAATCGCGGTGGGCGTTGTATGTGCGGCGGGACGTGCAACATACTCTTGTCGGCTCGGCGGCGGCGACATCCGATGCACAGGAGTGTGTGGTGGTGACAGTGCGCGTCGGTGGTGTTGACACGTCGGTGGCATGTGTTTATGTGCGCCCAGTTGTCGCGTGGAACGCGCTGTTGTTTCGTGCAGTGTCGTCGTGTTGTGCCCCGCGCCAAATCATCTGTGGCGACTTTAATGCGCACCACAGTGCGTGGGGCAGTGCGCGTCACACAGCGCGAGGAGACGACCTGCACGACGCAGCCACGCAGCTGGGACTCACCGCCCTGAACACCGGCGAGCCCACCTTTCGACGACGCGGAACACCCGGCTCCTGCATCGACGTTGCATTCGCATCCAGAGGCATCGAGGCGACATGGCACCGATCACCATCTCTCTGGGGCTCAGACCACTACTCCATCCTGATTGAGCCCACTGCAGTGGAGGCGCGCGCCAAACGAACCTACTCCATTGTCAACTGGAGCGCGTTCAGGCAGGCTGTAGACGAGGCGGCTGCCTCAGGCGCGCCCTTCTTCACCAGCTTGGTCCGGAGCGCCCTCGCAGCCACCAGAACAGCAGAAGTGCGGGCAGGCCAGCCCGCACCAGACAACCGCCTGCTGGAGCTGCGCGCTCAGAGAGACCAGGCAGAGCGCAGGGCGCGACGGACCGACAGGGCCGCCGATTGGACTGTCTACAACCGCCTGGACGCGAAGGCGCGCCGCCACTCCAACAAACTATACCGGCAGCAGTGGGCTTCACTCTGCAACAGAATGGAGCAGGACGCTAGCTCGCGGAGGCTTTTCGACACACTGCGGCGCATCTCCGAACCGCAGGCAAACCCTCAGCCGCTCGCTGCCCTGGCAATAGCGAGCGGGCTCAGCTTTGAAGAACTCGCTGAGCGGTTTGCCGATCGGTTCGCGCCGCAAAGCCCCGCGGGCGCAGCCAGCATGGTTGCATCGGAGAGCCCCAGAAGTGGTGCCACGCCCACCCCCGTCCCCTCGGAAAGTCCCTGTGACGCGCCTTTCACCGCGGGGGAACTGAATAACGCGCTGCAGCGCTGCCGCCGCCGATCGGCGCCCGGACCGGACGGGGTGACCTACCAGATGCTTCGGAACCTGGATGCGGAACAACGACAGGTCCTCCTGCAGCAGGTCAACCTGGTGTGGGAACGCGGGGAACTACCAGAGGAGTGGCGCACTGCGGTCGTCAGCCCTATCCTGAAGCCCGGTCGCCCACCGACGGAGCTGAGCGGATACCGACCAGTGGCACTAACATCGGCAGCGGGTAAGCTCATGGAGCACATGGCGTTGCAGCGTTTGAACGAGCGAGTCGCGGAGGCTGATTTGTTTGACGAGCGGCAGACTGGTTTTCGCGCGATGCGGTGCACGGCCGATTCGATTTCGGATGTTGTCACGGCGCTGGAGCACGCTAGAGCGGCGCGGCACGTAGCGCTGCTGCTGCTACTGGACGTCTCCAGCGCCTTTGACAACGTCCTCCGTGCACCAATTCTCGCGATACTGGAGGGGGCAGGCGTGAGCGGGCGCCTGTTGCAATATGTTCGCGGTTTCCTGACCGGGCGCACCATGCGCGTACGAGTAGGGGGCAAGCTCTCCGAGCCTCGTCCGGTGGAACAGGGCGTGCCGCAGGGCTCTGTTTTGTCGCCTTTTCTTTTCAATGTGGCCATGTCGGTGGTGCCGGCCTGCCTCCCCGCGGGCGGCCGACACCATGTGTACATGTCCATATATGCGGACGACATTGCCCTGTGGTGCCGTGGGCCACCGGGCGAGGCGCTCCGCGTGCGTGGGTGCCTTCAGGAGGCGCTGACGGCAATTGACGCCCGCTTGCGCGGCCTGGGTCTGTCGCTGAGCGCGAGCAAATCGGTCGCCATGGCTTGCGTTTCGCGCTCGCGCGCCCGCCCAGCGCCACTGTCACTGGACGGGACTCCGATTCCTTGGCGAGAGTCGGTGCGGTACCTGGGCTTGGACATCGACTGGCGCCTCTCCTTCCGCCCCACGGCGACCAAGGCCTGTTTGCAGCTGAAGAGGACCACCGCCGCCGTGCACAGGCTCACCGCTCGAGGCCAGGGCATCAGCCAGCACGCCGCGCTGCGACTCTACAACGCCGCAGCGCTGGGGGCGGCACTCTACGCGCTGCCACTCGTCACGGTGCGCAAACCGTGCTGGCGAAAGTTGGAGACGCAACATCGCAAGTCCCTGCGCGTGTGCCTCGGCCTGCCCAAGAACTCTCAGAGCGCCGCAGCGCTGGCCGAGGCAGGAGCTTGGCCGCTCCAGCTCCAAGCAACGCGCAGGGCACTGCATCACATCGATCGCCTGTACCGCGCACCGGACGGCGCCTCGCTTCTGCAGCGTCTGCGCTCGCATCCCCACTCAAGAATGGGCGCGGCGCTGCAGGAGTACGAGCGCCTAACTGATGCCGCCCCCCCCTACGGACCCTGCCCGCCCTGGCCAGCTGCCTCGGAGATACAGCGAGACATCGTCGGCATCGCGGGAAAGCGGAGCACACCCCTCTGCGCTGTGCAGCAGCTGACCAGAGCCGTCATACACGAGGAACTCCGGGACTACCTCCTCGTGTATACAGACGGCTCAGTGGTCAGAGACAGCTGCTCCCTCGCAGCGGCGGCCACCATCCCCGCCCTGCGGCTGCACAGCCAGACGCACGCAGCATTCCTGGGCTCGTCCACCACCGCAGAACTGCTCGGACTGCAGCTCGGGGTGGGCCTGTTGCTCACAATCTCCCCCCCGCCACCCAGGAGTGCTCTGCTGTGTGACTCCCGCTCCGCCCTCACCCGCCTGCAGTGCAACGGCCGTGGCACACCACTTGTGCGAGCCATCCGCTCCGGCATCGCGCGGCTCGCGCAACAAGGATGCGTTGTGCGGGCCCAGTGGGTGCCAGGACACTGCGGCATTGCGGGCAACGAAGAGGCCGACAGTCTCGCGACCGCCGCACACCAGCTGCCATCCAGTGACCACCCCCTCTCGCTGGAGGATGTGCGTGCGGTGATCCAGGAATATCTCCGACAGCAGCACCCGGACCCGCGCATCGCCGGAGGTGAGCGCATACCCAGCCTCAACGGCTGCCGTGCCCTTTCGCGGCAGCAACGCGCAATGATCCTCCGCGCGCGCGTTGGTTGCGTGTGGCCCGGGGTACGACGGGTGCGACACGGAATCGCGACGAGTGATGTGTGTGATGGATGCGGTGCAGTGGAGACAATGGAGCACCTACTCCTACGCTGCACCGCGTTCGCTGACGCTCGTCGCGATATGCTCGCGGCCTACAGAGCGCTGGGCATCTTCCCGGACTCGCTCGAGACGCTCCTGTGGCCGCAAGGCAGTGCGCGCACCCGCGAGCGAACCTTGGTGAGCCTGTGTGTATTTCTCGAACAGGCGGGCTTGACGTCCCGCCTGTTCTGCGCCAGGTAGTACAGTGCTGTGACTGAACGCTTCGTGGGTGCTACCTCGGACGCTCTAACAGCTGGGCGCCCCACACCAGCTGTTGTGTGCAAAGTGCGGCGCGCGTGTGACCATTGACTGCCGAGTTTCCCGTCATCAGCACACGCGCGCCGCGAAGACAACTGACTTTTTGACTGTTTGTGTAAATAATGTATATAGTATATTTATTTTGCATTTATAGTGTTCACTTTTAATGTTTTTATGCAGTGTATACCTATTTTATGTAGTGTACTATTTACCTCCTCCCATGTCTTTCTTCTGTCCCCTCACCTCTTTTATTTCATTTATCCCACCTGCCTGCGATCCTTTCTTTCCGCTGCCCCAGCTCAGGTGCCGCCGCACGTGATGGCAGATGCCGGGGCTAGCAAAAATGTTTTACCTTCCTTTTATGTTATTTTAAATAAACCACTACCACTACCACCACACTGCATTTCAAGAACCACCGGATTTTCCCCATTTCACCTGGTGCATGGCCGGGAAGTCGTTACCATGCTCGACGATACGCTGCGCCACCAGCCAGACGTCTACGCTCACGCCGATGCTCAACTCGTCGCCCAACTTGCGGAAGAAGCCCGACAGTTGGCACGCCTTCGCAAAGAAGCCCGCCAGCAAGTCGATGCTCGCCGATACAACCAAGGCCACCATGATGTTCAGTTCAATCCTGGTGATCGAGTGTGGGTGCGGACTCCAATTCGACGCTGTGGTCTTAGTGAGAAGCTGCTGAAACGATAATTTGGCCCGTGCGAAGTGATTCGCCGTATAGGCGAGTTAAATTACGAAGTGCTGCCGATCGTAACGCGGGCGTCCCGCCGCCCGCCTGCCTCCCAAGTTGTTCACGTAGCTCGGCTGAAAGCGTACTGTGACCGCTCGGAGCACGTGGCCCAACTCTTCGAGCTCTACACGTTTTCCAGCCTTAATATTGCCTCTCTACGCATCGGGACGATGCGCTTTCGGGAGGGGAGCAGTGGCCTGTGTGTTATTGTTCTCCCTTGATTTTGCACTTAACGTCATCTTCGACCAGCGGAGTGCCGATCGATGGTGAAGAGGTAGAAGCTCGGCAGAACTCGCTCGTGAGCCCGGCCGCAACCGCTTGGCCTGTCTCTGGCGCCTGCTCCTGTGGTCCTGGTCCCCCATTGTGCCTTCGACCCGCGTCGTCTGAACGACCCGTGACAATATTGTGTTACTAGTGAATAGCATAGCCATTCCGACGGTAGACAGTATTCGAATCCTAGGGCTGAGCATACAAGCAAATGGCAGATACAGAAACTATCATGAGACTTGAAGCGAGTACCAGCAAGACGTGCCGGCTACTCAAGCGCATTTCTAACAAGCATGCAGGGATGAAGGAGGCCAATCTTTTGAGATTGTTTCTTCCCGGAAACCACACGTTTCTTTTTCAGCTGCATAAATGGTGGTGAAGCAGCGAAAGACAAAATATTCAACTTCTCAAATGTTGATGACGCTTTCCTGAATTTCCCATTCAGAACCGCATAAACTGGTCGCTCGATCGGTGTTGAGTCAATCAGTTGCATGAAACGAAACAAAAACTTTCCTGTTAAAAGAAATAACATTCCTGCTATTTTGTCAGAAGTCTTAAAACCCATTAAAACCAGTCATAAAACCCAATTGTCTAATGTGTTAACGAAGACACTTGCTAGCGAATTGTACGGCAACGTTGAGAACTAAGAAGCAGCCGAGGATAATAGCAAGGCAGGTAGCGGACAGCTTTTTGCTACCTTAAGTTGTAACTCTATAGTCATGGCAGCTAAAGTTCATTGGATTCTTTTATATCAATAAAGAATTCACTAACCGTATAGCAATAAAAATGACGATGTAGACGAAGCTTTCTTCGCTCCTTCTATTGAGAGACATGGACAGGATTATATTGCATTTATGAAAAGCTGGCGGTTAAATAACTATAGACACATGACTTTGGTCGTATGTTTCCTTCTCTATGATGACGCATAAGAAATAAGAATACGAGGATCACCTTGTGATATTCGCCTACGACCACAAATTACATTTATAATAAAATTTTATCTTCACGGTGTTTCGGTTTCAACAACCGAATGATGGCTGGTAAGTGTGAAACAGTGAAGACTGCCATATAATCGCTGATTGTCGTTTTGTCGTCATTTCAGCTCTTGAAGTAGACTGAATTGACCATTTTAATGAATTAAACTATGTATCGGCGATTATATTGTGATCGTGAAAGTTATCGTTTGGTTGTTAAAACCGAAACATATGAGGAGAATGAAGAGACAACATAAGTATAAACTTTTCAGAGCAATACATCGTCGTGAATAATGTATTCTCATGTCTTGTGCACCACTATACCGAGAAGAAAAATGACGCGAATGAGGACATAAAGAGGAGCAGGCCTGCATCAGGAGAAAGGAGACCACGACCCTGGCGACACCATGCGTTCAGCACCGCAACCATGACTAGTGCTTTCTCGTACTGAGGTGGCCGCCATATTCAGCAGCGAGGAATCGACGTGACGAATTTCTGTTCGCAAGTTTTCCTGTTTATTTACGGGCTTCGTGTAAAACTTTGGAGAGCTTTGCAAGCGTTATGGTTCTTGCTACTCATTGTTCCTGACGGAAGTTTTTATAACGTAACTTGGGGCGTTTGTGGTATTAGATTATTCCTTTGTTTCTTAGTGCGCGACAATCTCCGCAGCTCTGTCAAGCTGTTTTGAAGAGTTTCCTTTTTTTAACAGCAGCCACCTAAAAGACAACCTTTGCATTGGATAAAAATGAGTGTCGAGAGATTAGGAACTCTGTGTTTTGGCGCAAGCGTCGATAGAGAACAAAGAAAATACTATAAGTAGCACTGGAAGTTCTAGCATGTCACTCCTTAGAAAAAGTGGGTAACCAAAAATAACATAAACAGAAATTTCATGCCAGCGTTTTGGCAGCGTTTATGTGCGACGTAAACACCTTCTGGAAAGAACGGTGCTAAAAAATATTTCGCGTGCTTCAGCGGAGCAGCGGAATGCTTGCGGCGATTTTCTTCCAGGCGGTTAGCTCACGCGTAGACGATATTTATATTTTTAGTCAAAAGTACCATATACCGCTAACCGAATATTATGCACCCTGAACACGCTGGTTTCAGTTGTTCAGTTCAGGGAGGCGGTAGTTTGGTAAACTATCGGAAAAATAGGAAGAGTTGTGAAGAAAGCTTGTAGCGAATTTCAAGAAGCGCAGCGAGATTTTACAGTGCCTGAACCAAAAACAATAGACAAAGATTGAATGCAGTTAGAAGTGTCTGGCTTCCGTTTTTTTCCGTCGTCTATACGTGCTGAAATGTTTCCGCGCTGGTAAGCATTCCGAGACAGTAGGCAACAGTTTGTTTTTGCAGGCAAGGAGTCGATACGAAGAAAATGTACCTTTTTTTCTAAGTGCCCATGAATTCTGCGAATTTCATTTTCTCAAGAAGCAACTAGAATTTAAACAGGCAGGACACTTTTAATAACGAGCAAATAGGGCCGCAATGAGACAATATCGCCGCTCTAGAGTGTGCTACGCGAATTTTATATTAACGAATAATTAAACTTTCACGCATGAGACGCGAGGAAATGGCTTTCAGGCCCGTGGTATTTGGCTGAGCACCGCATTAATTACGGCCATCCGGAGCTTTCTGGCACATTCTAGTACGTGTGCATCATTTTTGTGTTTTAGTATTCATAAGGATGCTCGAGCCGCTGCTCGGACCGCAGCCGTGTGCTCATTAGCGTACCGGCATTGTCACTGGACCAATGTAGCGGATAGGAAAGAACAATGAAACTAAATTCAAATACCGCTTATATTCGCTCTACAGGCCTTAGTATCAGATGTCAAAAGATGGGCTTTTCTTTTTAGTTACTTGATTAGAGTAAATTGCATGCATGACTTCTCGCATGAAATATACAAAATGCACGCGATCATCATGCAGTGGTTTTTAGCGCCACATAACGGTAGGCACAATGATAGACAAACTATAAGGAAAGAAATATCTTGTCCTTTTTTACGAGTAGTTCCTTCTGGTGCCTTTTCTTCATTAGAAAATTTATATATCGGTGATTCAGTGACGATGGCCAAACTAAAGGTGCGATGCATCCCAGTCGAAATAAATACGATAGAATCATGTGGAAATCCGAAAAATGCTTGGTAGTTTTGTCGTAAAACAGAATTTTCTCTTCTTTTGTAGCGTTTTTTATAGTACTCTAGTTTTTTCTGTAGTGCGTTTCTGTAGTATTTTTCTGTTATAAGAAAACCAAATTCTGTTGCTACATAAAAATAAGTTGTTAGCACAAACTTTACAAAAAATCTATTGCGATGAAAATTTTCTCGTGTTTTCTGACAATGCTGTAAGAGTTCGCAGGTCAGCAATAGTTCACATGCCCGTACGCGTGCTTCGCATCATAAATGGTTCCCCCAAACAATTGACATTTTTCGTGTCCTTTTCTCAGCTCATGCCTTTTTTTTTGTAATTTTCTTAGCTGAAATTTTCTCTTCACTTTTGCCCTCTTCCCTCCACATCGCCGCGTGTAAGGCCTGATGATAAAATAAATCGATAAAAGTAAGCATCAAACATCTTATTTGGTTCGTTTCCGAAAACTCGAGAACGGAGGGCGCGCGTAAACTTTAAACCGATACTACGGCAGAAACACGGGACTGGTGCCGAACGCGGCGTTAAATTCGGTGCACCCCGTAGCAAAGACGGGAATCATATGCCACCCAGCTCTATCAGCGCCGGAACTAACTTGTACGTCCACAAACTTAAGCTGAAAAAGATTCCCCCATCCAGGCTAGTCGCTCTTGGTGTCAACGCATCAAAGTTGCTCAACCAATGAAAAAAAACAAAGCATCCCAAAGAAATTTTATTAGGAAGGAGCTGAAAACAGATTTAAAGATAAAACAAGTTTAATGGGGTCGAAGTGGTGACGGTCGAAAGATCCCTCACAAAGCGGCCGGCGAATTTCGATCGAGCCAGACAACTTCATGACAGAAAGACGGCGCTTTCATGACGGCGTTTTGTGGTGCCTCCGCTTTTGTCCGTGTTCGTCTTTGCGCTGTGTGAACGAAAGCATGAAATACCAACTCGCCCAGCAACTGATTTTAAGAAAGAAAAAGAAAGAACAATTGCTATTTCTTCTCTCGGTTAGGGTTTCTTTTCCTCAGTACATGCGCTGAAGCTTTATGCCCCAATACTTTCCTTCTTCTGTGCTGTTTGTTTTTGCTATGTGAAGTTATAGAGAAGCCGTTTAGCAGTTTACTCCCATTGTCCAGGATACAACCGTTTAAAACAGTGCCAAAGAATCATCGCCGATGCCACTGCAGCAAGTGCCGCTCAAGTCAGATGGAGTGACGATCTTCTTTAGACCTCTTCCCTCAGGTATTGCACGCAAGCCTTAGCAGCCTTACCCAGAAGGGATACAGGCCTTTTGTCAAGGCACAAAATAGTCCCCCCCCTCTCTTCTATGGCTCTCTCCGTGTTTGTCTTCGATTCCTCGCCAACGAACAATACAGTCACGCCGCACCACAGCCAACCCCGTTGAAGCAATCTCCTCTCCCGCATAATCCTCTTTCCCTGGCGCCAAGCCGTTTTTTCGACCGAAACTCCACAGATCATCCCCGCAGGCTTTGACTTCATCTCAGCCCCCCCCCCCCTCCTTTTATGAGCCTTAGTCATGTTTTATTATAAGACGCGGCGATAGACAACGTAAGAGAGTACATGGTCATTGGAGAGCTTTAGTGAACAGTGTGGGCGGCTACCCGCTCGCTATCCGAATACCTTAGCAAGGCATGGAGGAGGCGGATAAATTTTGCTTGTATAGGACAGAGTGATGCGCACAGATCGGAATAGCTGATGTATACACTGGCAGAATATCAATCGCTGCCTTCCTGCCTTGTTATGGAAAAAGCCATGGAAAAAAAATAGGTGTGTCGTTAAAGACCGGAAGCGGCCAGAGTGGGTGAGGGAACAAACGCGGGTTAATGACATCCTAGTGGAAATTAAGATGAGATGCTACTCGAAGACACTTCTTTTTAAATAAGTGTTATAGAGCAATGGAATTTTGTGTGCTTAGAGCTTTTTATGGCCATTTCAAAAACCCTAATTGGTTTTCTGTAGCTTCACTAGAGTTTGTTTTGTGTTATCTTAAATTGGAAGACAAAGGGACTTTTGCGCACTTTTTTACATAATATTTTTTTCACAAGGAACATGAAAAAACAACTTATTCTTCTCCATAATAACTGCCGAATGCTGAAAACTAGCCAGAATTCTCTTGTGCGAGCAGCCAGTATATTTTTCAAAAATTTGCTAATTTGCAATGCTATTCTCTATGCTTCTAAAAAGTTAGCTCCAGTTATTATATTGGTATAAGCATATTGTTATTATAAATAGATACCGGTGTGCTGTACATATTAAAGAACAAGTGAGCCAAGTTTTCTTAAAATAACCTTGACAGAAGTGTGAAACCACGTGCACAAACTTTGAAAATTTCCAAACAATTCGAAAAGAGAAAACAGCAATTGGAAGTTTGAAGGACGTGTATTTACTGTAAATCAATTGGTTATGCATGAAGCTTTCCCAAGATAAGAAATGGGCGGTCCTTTATATGTCCACCATCACCAGAACTGGCCAGCACTGTACATAAGACCCTCCTGGTCATTGCGACTCAACTCTTCAACAAGAACCTTTTTTGCCATACTGCGACAGAGGGTTCGTGCCTCAGCAGTCTGGCAGGCAGACATCCTTTTGATCCGCCTCTCATATCGAGAGTCTGTAAACATTAGCAGCTGGTGACATGGGAGCCCAACAAGCTCCTCGAACAACCATTCAAAGCTTGCGTGCCCTTCATTGAACCATAGAGCTGCAAGTGCTGTGGCCATCTCGACAACCGTCCGTGAGAGAGAGAGAGAGAGAGAGATAAAACATTTATTATTTCATCGAAGTGTTCTACGAGTCAGGTAGGCGGACTCCTCATTTCAGGACTCCGGTGGCTTGGGCGGATGCCTGGACCAGTCTCATGATGCGACACTGGTCCTCTAGACCATTACTGACCGTCCGTGACGCCTACCGAGCTGCTGCGTCATATGAACGCCCTGGCTGGAAATGTGGCTACTGCACACAACAGCGCACTCCTGCGGGAGCTCTTCCTGCAGCGCCTACCTCCACAGGTGCGCATGATCCTGAGCGTGCCTTCGTCTCAGACCCTAGAATCCCTGGCTGAGCTGGCCGATAAGATCGATGCGAATAAGAAGGGAATTGGGTAGCGTTCAGGGACTGTGGCCTTGTTAAGCGCATGATAATCACCACACGGTCGTCAGCCACTGCTCTTTCTCGGCACCACGTGGAAGGGCGATGCCCAAGAACTGCAGGAGGAAGAGATGCATCAAGCCAAGGTCCAGCTTGTGTCCAAATTCATGTTTGGCAATAGCAAGGCGATACAGTGTGAGGCGACGAGCGCGAGAAAACATGGGAGGCCCAGTCATCACAAGGTTGCGTGAGAGCATAATTGATCACTCGAGAAGATAAAAGAAATTTTCTCTGGACTCTGGTATGAAAGGGCACAATAGAGAAGGGGGTGTGAACGGGAACAGTGAGTCGAGACAGGTGCTGGTCAAGGAAATGCGTCATTGTAATTCCTTTTGACAACTTGATCCCCTAAGCTGTATCTCGAAAGCCGCATGGTGGTGGCCGAGGGAGATGCAGGTTCATCCCGGGGGACAGCCACTACCTTTTCGAGGAAGCATACAGTAGCATTTCACTCGTCTCCCCTCGTGCTAGCCCCTAGCTTCAGTCAGCAGAGCAGAAAGTGAAAACGCGGTCTGTGAATGAGGGTTTTTGGTTGGAAAAAACCTCTGTCTCCGTCTCAAGGTGTGAGAGTAATCGACGCTACCGTATTTAAGCGAGCCGGTGGTGCGAGTTGTCCAGAGCAACATGGCTACCGCTGCTGTAAGGGTGGAGTCGGACGTCACTTTTGCCTGTATGCTCAAAGTTGAGAAGGCCGTGTATGTGTTTTGCCGGGAATACGGGCTGCTCCCACCAGCGCTAACCACCCCGCGATCGGACCCTTAGCGCCGCGGAAGACTCCTGAAAACCGAGCACTTCTGGGGGGTCTGCGGAGACCTGGGCTTTAACCCCGGTACGCCAACGTGCACGGGCTCTGTGGTGACACGGATGCGAAAGTGTCCGAAGGGTCCTCGGCCCACCTTCCGCTGCGGCACCTGCCGGAAAGAGCTTTCCCAACAAAACGGAGAAGCTGTCCTTCACAGCCGTCAGGCCACGGCCAGCTTCGCTTTCAGGAATGCCGTCGACCGGCCCCATGTGAAGATGTCGCGATGTGAAATCCTTTGGATTATGCACGCAACATCCAAAGAAATGAACGCCACGCTAGCTTCTGAGTGGAGCCAGCGGCGGTTTAAGCTCGGAAGGGAGGCCCGCACGGATTGGACAAACTTCATTCGTGAAGTTGTGGCCAAGGACCTGCTAGAGAGGCCACGCATTGGCGGCTCCGGGGAGGAAGTCCAGGTTGACGAATCCCTGTTCCGCGGTCGCCGAAAGGCGAACCGAGGTCGTCTGATGGCTGCGGACGGCGTTCCAGGCCGTTTCAAAGAAAACTAGGGCGGTGTGGCGGATCGCGGACCTTGGGTTGTCGGCCTGCATTGGGTTGCTGTGGGATAAACTAGACTTTTTCAAGTCGAGAAGCGGGAAGCGGCACCCTCAAGGCAATAATCACCGACAACGCCCTGCCTCGGACGAAGGTAGTCACTGACGAATGGCGGGGCTACAACAACCTGGGCGCTCTGCAGAACGCAGCCTGCGACATGGACCTAGAGCATGACACAGTGTGCCACGAAGTCAGATTCGTCGATCCGACCACCGGTGCGCACACGCAGAACCTCGAGCAAGTGTCGCAGAGAGCTAAGCGCGTGCTGGTGCGCACCGGTGGAACCAGCCGCGCACTCCTTCAGTCACACCTGAACTGGGTCTGGTGGGCAAGCGTAAACGGCCGGACAAAGTGCCAGGACCCATTCTTTCGACTGGTCGAGGCCTTTGCCCTCCAGTACCCCCAAGCGTAACCACAAGGAATGTCACAAACTGCCCCTATCAAGGCCACCCAATTGGTGACTTGGCAGAAACCGCATTTGCGTCCCAGCGGACCGGTGATCCGCTGGGATCACCGTAGAGCATCTGACCTCTCTATAATGACCCAATTGTGATATGCTTGCGCTTCAGACTGCGGACAGAATTGTTTCTGTTGTTTACAAGCCGCCATCAGGTGATCCAGTTAACACAATTCTATAAATTCGTTTATTTTACCTCGTAAGCTCAATACTCCATTATTATTGGTGGTTACCTCAATATGAACATACTTGAACCTTCTAGTATAATTGGACAGTTGAATTATACAATTAAAACCTTATGCCACGCCCATAAGGATAACACCTACGTCATCCAGTACCATCGAAGTTTTCATAGCACACATTGCTTCGCCCGTTATTTCTGCTGGTACTACTGCTTGTGATCTGAGTGACCATGGTGTCATTTTTGTATCCGTACCACATGTCTGTCCACCGAGTTGCGCACAACCGAATAGTTTTTCACGAGTCTCTCTGCGTTGCAGACTGGAACTGTGTTGCTGCCTGCTTTTCTGTTGATGAGTCTTATGAGCTGTTTTTAAGTACTTTGAAAGAAATTTACAATAAGTCTTTTCTCTTGAAGAAAAAGAAATCAGACATTAAGCTCCGTAAGCCTTGGGTGACTTTGGTACACATCAAAATGATGAAACAGCAGTCCAGGTATTTCAAACGTTTCATGTCTAGTCGTGACTCTGAGCACCTGGCCGCTTTTAAAAAATACCGTAACAAGCTAACTAGCAAGCTGCGCAGTTCTAAATCTGCCAACCACTCGCATTATCCCACTAGTAACAAAGGGTCCGAAAGCGTTTTGAAAGCTTCTAAATCAATCATTTCGAAATGAGAATAAAAATATGCACCTTGGTCAGCTTGTGATCAATGACTTGCCCTATTCTTTTTCTTTTTTAGCAGATAAATTCAATGAGTTCTTTACAAGCTTTGGACAAAGTAGTTGCCTGTTGAAGCTCTTCGTTTTCTTCCAAATGCAAGTTTAGAGACTTTTGCTTTCCATGTAACGACAAGTGTGGAGGTTTTCAGCACCGTAATGAACCTAAAATCGACAAGTTCCACCGATTTTGATAGCTTCTAAATAAAACCAGTTAAGTTAGTTGCGGATCTGTTAGCACCATGCTTAAGCTGTATATTTAACCTGTCGCTCACCTCAGGTATATTTCCTGCACGAATGAAATACGCAAGACTAACTGGATGTGATAGAATTAAGTTGACAAACTATAGGCCAATTTATATCTTGTTTTCGAAGGCTCTTGAAAAAGTAATGCTCAAGAGAATCGGTGGGTTCTTCTTGAAACATGCTTAATAAATGATAGTCAGTTTGAATTTCGAAAGGGCATGTCCACGGAAGCTGCTTTACTCTTGCAAAAAGAAAATATTTTGAATAATATCGAAGCTAAAATCTTGACTCTTGATATTTTCATTGATTTTACAAAAGCTTTCGACCTTCTTAAATACTATTCTGCAAATTTGAAAGCTATGGTGTCCATGGTCTCTCCCTTCAACTTCTTCCTGCATACTTAAACAGGTGCCAACAAGATATTTCAGTCGATATCCACAAGTCTCGTTCCGTTTTGATTCAGTACGGTGTCCCACAAGGTAGCCTTCTCGGTCCATATCTATTTAACGTCTATGCAAATGACATCGAATCTATAGCCCATAATATAAGCTGTGTTCAGTACGCCAATGAGAAGTTTTTTCCATGGTGGCTCCTCTGCCGATGAACTGATCAATGGGGGAAATCTGGTTCTTTCTGCTCTCTACACAGCAGAATTGCAGTGCTAAGAATCTCATGTGGTCGCGAAAACATTCTTATCAGCCGAAATTTTGTATCATTCATATCCATGAAAAATGCATTCACACAGATCTGTTTATAGCCGACAGGATTTATTCACTGCTGTGCGGCAACAGCTCACGATGCCTACCGCGTGATTAGCAATCATGGCTTTGGCAATGTGCAGGCCGTGCGTCGCCGCTCACTGCGCGCAATGCGTACCGCACAATTAATAATAATAATAATTGGTTTTTGAGGAAAGGAAATGGCGCAGTATCTGTCTCATATATCTTTGGACGCCTGAACCGCGCCGTAAGGAAAGGGATAAGGGAGGGAGTGAAAGAAGGAAGGAAGAATAGGTGCCGTAGTGGAGGGCTCCGGAATAATTTCGACCACCTGGGGATCTTTAACGTGCACTGACATCGCACAGCACACGGGCGCCTTAGCGTTTTTCCTCCATAAAAACGCAGCCGCCGCGGTCGGCTGCGTTTTTATGGAGGAAAAACGCTAAGGCGCCCGTGTGCTGTGCGATTAGCGCGCAATTACCGCGCAATTAGCAAGCGCGACTTTGGCGATGTGCGGGCCGCGCACCACCGCTCACTGCGCGCGATGTGTACCGCGCGATTAACGGTGGCGACGTCAGCGATATGCGGTTGCGGCTCGCACGTTTGTATCACCTCCAAAAGCGAGGAAGAGTTTGGAATAGCCGAAATTTCATGAATCGTACACAATGCACTCTGGCCGGGGAATTTTTTGAATTCATGTCATCACGAAATTCATAACAACTGGATTCGTATCACAGAGATTCCACTGTATTCTGAATTTCGTATTCACACACATCTGTTAGAGAGACAAAGTAAAATAAGCCAATCTTGGCACCAGTATTTTTATAGGCAACAACTCGCAAGGCACTTACGAATATCGGTGGCGAGTGCACAAATATCAACACTCTGTTACTTTGTGCAGGTTGGTGTTCTTTCTTTCAAGCAATATCGTGATATTCTGCAGTCAATTTTGAACTGCCGTTTCCCTGCCGAAGCCCTGAGTTCTAAGTCTATGCTCTGTTTATGCAATTTAGTGTCTAGTGCTTCTTTTTCTTGATTTTAAGTGACCTGCAGAGCGAAATATGACTAAAGACGTGTCAAAACAAAAGGAAGATGTGAAGGCTGGCTTTGCCAGATTAAAAGAGGAACCTGAGCAAGAATTTAAGTTGCAACCTGATGCACTGGACTCAGATATGCGCAGTGAAATCAAGGAGCTAAAACTGGAGCAACAAAACATTACCAAAATCCTTGAGTCTGCCTTCAGCACTGTTGAAGAATTAAAATCTCAATTAAAAATGAAGCTGCAGAATAAGAAAAGCTATCAGGTGACAATGAGGTCTTGCATGCTAAGTGCATTAGTCTTGAAAATAAAAATCGCGATCTTGAAATCCGCCTAGTGAACTCGGAACAGTATTCAAGAAACTGCAATCTCGAGGTATGTGGAGTAGAAAAGCACCAAGATGAAGACGTTTTCAGTACCGTCTCCCAAATTGGCTCGCTCATAAATGAAAGCATATCTGAGTCTGACCCAGAAGCCTGCCACCGAGTGCCTATGCGAGATGGTGATAAAAGCCATATCATCATTCAGTTCAAGTCACGTGCGAAACGCGAGAAGGCGCTGATTAAGGCAAGGAAGCTACGGCTTAAAAATCCTGATCTTGGATTTGACGAGACCACTGCCATATACATAAACGAATTCCTTTGCCACACGCTTAAACTGCTTTTAGGAAAGGCTATCAGCAAAAAAAGAGTAGAAATGGAAGGCTGTATGCATGGACACAAAATCGAAAAATCCTTGCCCGGAAGATCGATGAAGCGCCGATCATTCAAATCAGACATGAGGATGAGCTTGACCAAATATGCTGAACACTTTCGATATTGCAGCTTGCTCCTCAAACATGAAATACTTTGAGTTTGTGTTGCCCCATAACCTTAAACTGCAAAACACCTTGCAAACATCAGTTCTGCATATAAATGCTCGGTCTGCATCTAGCAAGGGGGGTGAGATATCTTACTTTCTAGATCAGTTTTCATTTAAATTCGATCACATACTAGTGTCTCAACATGGTACCACAGTAACAGTAAAATAGTCGATATTTCTGGTTATTACCGGTTTCTTGTAAATCACTGCTGTGGGCATGGAGGTGGTGTCGCAATCTATGCTAAGGGTAGTCTAACATGCGAAATAATCTACGATTTCAGTGTGACAACTGATGACTACGAGCTTATCACCTAGCGCCATTACAATGAAGTTGTTTCCATCTTGTACCGTCCTCCACAAGGAAATATCAAAAGCGTTTCTAAGTAAACTTGATGACGTATTGGAATATGCCAGCAGAAACAAGTTTTGTTTAACTGGCGGAGGTGACTTTAGTATTAACATTTTATCAGATAATTATCGTGCAATGAACTTAGAAATATAATTCAAGCTTCTGGCTTCACAAACCGATCACCTCGCCAACCCATATTACAGTTTCATGCTGCTCTGCCCTTGACCTTCTAATTACCACGAACACATGCATTGTTACCAGTGCTCGCACTTTTTCAAGTGACATCAGGGACCACTGTCCTGTTTTTATGACCTATGTCAAAAACACAAACTTAAGCCAAAACGTGCAGAATCATTGTTTCCAGCATATCTTGAGCAACTCGCTCAAGTCGTTTAAAAACAGTATCAGTAGGTATGACTGGAGCCCTTTGTTTAAGGAAACTTAAGTTGACGAAGCATACTCCTCATTCATAGAAATATTTACGCGAGCATATGTAGCACATTTCCCATTTAGAACACTAGAAAGTTCCACAAAGGCGAAGAAACCCTGGGTCACACATGGGCACCTGAAACAAATCAAACAGAAAAACCGTCTGTGCTTTCAGTTTCTTCGCACACGGACGGAGGGAAACCTTAAAGAATTTAAAACCTTTAGAAATAAGCTAAATACTACGCTTAGACAGCCAAAGGAAGCTCATTACGGGCATCTTTTTTGTGACAAAAGCAAAAAACGGCCACCTAATATTTGGAAAACAATAA
This sequence comes from Amblyomma americanum, assembly GCF_052857255.1. NCBI lineage: Eukaryota > Metazoa > Arthropoda > Arachnida > Ixodida > Ixodidae > Amblyomma > Amblyomma americanum. The sequence goes on along the minus strand of NC_135497.1, from coordinate 21,011,987 downwards.
ATAATGTACTCGGCAGAGGTAAAGGTGATTCGTCTCCACAAACTTTAACGGTTAATGGCGCTGACCTAATTCGTGAAGCTCTTGCTAATCATTTTAATAATCGCTTTACCAATGTCTCAAATCATAACTACAGCTTAACAACATTGCCTGAAATAAGCATCAGTACCCATGAAACCATCTTCCTTCGCCCGACGGACGAAACTGAAGTAGACAGATCATTTATATGCTTAAAAACAGCAATGCCCTTGATTATCACAACATACAAATAAAGCCGATAACGTAGGCGATTGAATTTTTGAGTTCAGTACAGTGTTATATAATTAACCTAGCAATAGAATTGGCTACCTTTCCTGGGGGCATGATGGGAGCAAGGGTTGCTGATATCTTTAAAGATGGAAACAGAAATGAAGCAACTAATTATCGACCGATTTCTATATTATGTGTTTCCTCCAAAGGACTCGAAAAGATCATTTACTTATGCCTAATAAATTGCGTACCTATGTGGTGCATCTTATGTGGGTCAAAGCGGACGCTGCATAAACGGCCATTTACGAGAGCACGCCAATAGCATCCGCATGGTTACGGCAGCACGCTCGTAAAACTGGTCCCTGCCTGTCATTGCACACCCATCCTTGGATGAAACCAGAGTTTGAGGCGGTATAATCATCAGCACAAGCGCGAGCTGTATGAAGCATTCATCATAGGTAAGAAAAGCGCGTCATACATTAGCACACCATCGATAGCTTGATAAGAAAAGAGATTGAATATCTTGAATAACCGTGACGACCTGACGCGATAAAAGGAAATCATCCTCGCCTTCTTTTGTGTTTTGTTTTCCCTTTCAGTATTTATTGCGAGCAATGCGATAAACCTGAAGTTGTAAGTCAGCGCTGTGTTTGTGCGTTTCTTCTTTTTTCGTCCCATGAAAAGCACGCTGTTTTTCGGTGAGAAATGTTTCAGTAGAGGCCGGAAATCTTTTTAATGTAAATGAGTCGGAAGTGTTTTTTTTTCCAACTATGTAAGAGACCTCACAGTGGTCTGAGCATCCACCTCGCAAGCGTGTGGAGTTCGATCCCCAGTGCCGCCGGGTGCCGACCGGTGATACAATGGGTACAAGCTTTCCCCTGATCAGGTACTCGGCTTATTTAGGGTGAAATGCTTGAGAAATGGGTCGTTTAAATGGCCAGTTTAAAACTTAAAATAAACATATATACAAAAAAACTATTTTTGTGCTCTCTCTTACATGATTTAGTAGAGTGGAGAGCTGGGCGAGTCGGTACATGATTGAAGAAGGAAACCAGCGCAAAAGACGAAGACACAGGAACAAGGAACACAGGACACCGCTGGACTATCGACCATATAGTCCAGCGGTGTCCTGTGCTCCTTGTTCCTGTGTCTTCGTCTTTTGCGCTGGTTTCCTTCTTCTTCTCTTACATGACATCAGTTAATCATATCATAGTGTTGGTAGTACACAGAATGCAAGTGCGGAACACATACATGCGCTTCTTTTTGTTAATATCTTACATATTATGTGCGGTTATGGCCACTTATGTGTTGGGAAAGAAACAGAGAGTGAGCAATGTTTTGTTACAAAATTTCTTCTGGCGAAACTTGAATCATGTGAAGTGCAGCTGAAAGAAATTGTTTCATACATAAGTATATTTCATGCAACACAACAAAAAGTGCACAGCCCCATGATGAGTTGTGATTAAAATAGCGAGCATTTTACTGCTCGTTTTTAACATATGATGCAAGTCAGTGATGCTGGAGGCAGAAAACTAAATATTGTGAGGTAACTAGAGCCAATATGAGCAATCATGCGTTTAAGAGATATTGTAAATATGCATGTTCGTGAATGAACTCAAGTTATCCTTAGGAGCATTCTGAGGAAGACAGTTTTGCTAACTGCCATTTGCCAGAATAGGCTTTTTATGAACCAGTTGCAAAGGTAAAGAATCTGACTTTAAGGCCTTGCTATGTATGCTCTAATGGCGAAGTAGTTGCAACAAGCAATTTGTATACTACACTCCCAGTTTTATGGTGGGTCTGTACATCACAATTTTCACTCAAGGTAGTGAAAAGTATGTGCCACAAAACAGACCTCTGCTTGCTGAAAGCAGCAAATAAATGCTGGGTTTTTAAGGCATGAAAGAAGTTACAAAGTTCCTTCTGCAGTTTTCGAACTTCAGACTAGTTATTTCAAAAATATCAATCCCTTACCTGCAATGATTGAACTTTTAACAAATAACATTTCCATTGTAACATTGGAAACGCTTTCTTATTTGAGGAACGACTCTTCAAAAGCCTGTGTTTCATGGCAACTGTCAAGTAGCACTGATAAAGAGAAACCAGTCACGACACACAACCTAGCCCCTGTAGCCGGAAAACGGCACATTTTGAACTATATCCTCATGATGTAGTTTTAAAGTAAGGGTTAAACAATACAAATCTCTTGATATCCTTCTTGAGTTATTACTGACGTATACACACAAAGATAACAGTAAAAGATGTGGTTATCTCTACATAGTAAGGGTTTAATTGAAAGGTAACTCGCCATACAAGTAGTGCATGGCAGAGAGAGCGTAGGCAGATTGTTTGTTGACACTCGCAAAGTGAACAAGGGAGTGGAAAACCTTAGGGTGCTTGCCAACGTTCCAACAAGAGGACTTGAATTCATCTGGGGTCTACATATCCTGAGGAAACTTAGAATCTCTCAAATACAGGGTTGTCCACTCTTGGTGCGAACACGCTATCGTATGGCTGTGCTCTTTGGAGGGCCACTGCTTCCGACGTTGCCGCACATCGAAGTGAAGTGACAGATGACACGAAGCGTCACATCCAGGTGCATCTCCTCCTGCTTCATCCTGTAGCGATGAGTGGCTGTGTCGCACGCAGTGGACCTCTAAACACTGCGGCCACGTGCTCGCATGTTTGCACATAAAGTGGCCACCTCTATACATTCCGGCCCTGGCATAATTTCTTGAAAAGGCCTTGCACATGGTCAGAGGTTTTCCAAGTACTTCATATTGCTGACTTATCGTTTCTTTCACCCTACCCCTCCCCCAACCCATCATTTCCCCCTGAATCCCCCTCCTTTCCTTTTTCCTTTAATTTATCGTTATACTTTTACCTTATGCCCTGCACCTCCTGATGTCACTTCTGTGAACCCTTGCCTTTCACCCTCTTTCCTCCCCCTTCTTTTTGCCTTTTCTCCGAACCCGCCCTCATTTTCTCTTTTTCTTTCACATTACTTTGACCCCCTCCCTGGTATTTTATTCTGCCATGCTGTTTAACTCATTTATCCTAGTTTTTCAGGTAAAGGCAGCCAGCCATACCAAGCCACCTGTTGCAGCTGGACACAAAGCCTTTCAAGCCCACTACCTCTCCCCGCTCCACACCCCGGGATTCCTTTCTACTGAGCTAGCCTTTTCTTTTCACAGTTTCGCAAGTCAACGGGTAATCCTCTTTAGCAGTCATCATGCCTGGACAAAGTTCACGCTCCCTATCCTAATGGCCTTCCCATATCGCACCCTCGTCCCACACACCAGGCCTTTCTCCTCGAAGTGAAAACCTTACCTAAACACCAGCAATGATGAAGGCTTTTCCAGAAGAAGACAATTCCTCTTGTCGAAATTTCGCAAGCCTCTTGAGTATTTTCCCTCCCTTATTCAGTTTGTGAGATACAAATAATAGGTGTTCAAGCAGCCATGCCACAATAAAACACATTTTTTTAGTGACACGAAAGGCTCAGCACCTTTAGTCCTGACCACATTTTAAAATCATGCTTTGGTGGCTTAGTGTGTAAAAATACTGGACATGACAAAAACAGCTAATTAGTGAGGGCTATTATTTGCTATAGGTGAAATTATAACATTCTCTTACAATAGTGAAAAGAAACCACCATCATTTACATCAATGTAGTACAATTTGGTTGTAACATACGGCCCTAAAATGACAATCTAATTAAATGTAAATTCACTTTTTGCACTTCAAAACTGTATGCATTATTTCTAGAAAGCACGAGAACAGAAGCTCATACATAGTGCCAAAGAAAAGAGTAAATAATAGTACAACTTTTGAGGAGTTTATCAGCAACTGTAATGAGCAAGGCTATGTAACTGGTAATCCAGAGTTGCAGAAAATCAGAAATAAGTGCAATTCAATTGAGACCTTGTCTCGAATCTGAGTGGAATAGCCACCATTATTTTAGAAACAAAATGATCTGGTATCAATCATACCTGAAGCAAAATAGCTTTGCAAGTCCCGCACTACACCCTGTACCAAGGCAGTGCTAAAAGTAGCCTGTATCTTTCAACCAACTGTAAGCATGTGAAGTAAAATAGCACAAGTTTGATGGTTACATTGTCTCACTTCTTAATTAAGTATAGACACCAAATTTTTGCTTGCGTGTTTTCTACTTTCATGCGATGCGTTAGACGTTTGTATATATGGAGCACTCTGCGGTATTCGTGTACGATAGCTAAATAATTTATAATTGAATTTGTTCTCAACGCTGTTTCGGTTTATTCAGCCGAACGATGACTGTGATGCGTAGTTGATCTTTAGGTCACATGAGGCATAAAAACTGGGGTATATAATTGCAGACCCATCAGTTTGCCATTCCAGGTATTGGAAGAGGCTGTTTTATATGTTGTAATGAATTAAAACTATGTATTAGCAAATAAATTTGTTTTTCTAGTGCAGGACCTGACCAAAACATTAACTTGACGTTGCAGTCGTCGCCCAGTTGACAAAATCGAAACAGCATAAGAGAAGAAATTCAATCATAAGTGATTTAGTGGTTGTAGGCAAATACCACCCAGTAACCCATGTATTCTAATGTCTAACACATCGTTTGACAGAAGAAAATGCACATTAAAATTAGGTGTCTATAGTCCTTTTAGCACCCTATGATAAGGCATCAGGTCGTCAATCAAATTTTATTTGCCATGCTGTCATATCGGGTCAGTTGAGTGATTTTCACAATTCTTTACAGGTCATGCTTCTTGCTCATTCCTTTCACCTGATATTTATTTTGTGCAGGGACTTTTTCCGGCAGCCGCCTGTGCACAAACATCAAGGCATCAGTCACCAAGAAAGAGGGAAGTTAAAACTCATTGAGAACAGAACGAAGAATTTAGAAAAGCACAAGTGTTTTGCGCTCAGAAGGCTACAGAATTCATTTATGGTTTACTGGTGTTTAACGTCCCAAAGTGACTCAGGCTATGAGGGTCGCTGTAGTGAAGGGCTTGAGAAATTTCGACCGCCTGGGGTTCTTTAAGGTGCACTGACATCACACAGTACATGGGCCTCTAGAATTCGGCCTCCATCGAAAATCGACCACCACGGCCGGGATTGAACCGGCGTCTTTCGGGTCAGCAGCCGAGTGCCATAACCACTGAGCCACTGCGGCGGCTCTGCGAAACTTCTTTCGGGCTGAGATGAATGCTGGAAGTATAATCATCATGAAGTGTATCATGTGCGGCCAGTGAAAAAATCACTGCATTTTTCATTTTTTATCAAAAGGAAAGGCAATTAGAGTCAATGCTGCTTAAATTAGCTATGGCTTAAGGGTTTAATGTCTGTACTTTGAGTAACTAAAAGGAAGGAAGTTATTCTAGCTCCCTTCTTCCTGGGGTTGGACTGACTGTTGGCTCCACTCTCAACTGTGATAAGCCCTCAATGTACTTCCATGTCAAAGTACTAAGAAGTAACTCACAGCATCCAGCATGATGTTGCACTTGTTTTCCATCAGTCGATCCCCTGGCAGTTCGAGGTTCTTGGACACATCAAATATCAGCCATTATCTGCACTGTACATGAAGTTCCTCATCGTGTGGTGCATTTTGACAGAAAGCATGATAACTAAGTAGATAAGATAAAGAAGTCTGTGGGGATAAGGTGGCCACAGCTGGCACAGGACTGGAACAACCGGAGAGGCATGGGAGATGCCTTTGTCCTGCAGCGGATGTAGTCAGGCTGCTGCTAATGATGGCATTGAGAAACACTGTAGTATTGGCCCGGGGTGGCCGAGTGAAAGGAGCCATGACTGAGTGGCTTGAAAATGATGTAAGAGGATTCACTGGACAAAGAAGAGGAATTTATAGACTGAATGACCCTTATGTGTCTTACGAGTGCATGCACATGAGAGGTGATTGCAGCTGTGGACGCAGCTGTCCATCGAAGTTTTGAGTCTGTCGAGATAACACATTGGGTAAGCTATTCCCTGTTTTGCTGCCGAAGGAAAAATCGTCAGCGAGTGGAATTGCTTTGCTGTTCATTGTCAATACCTACTGCTCAAAGTAAAGAAAACTAGCGTATGAGAAATACAGCATTTCATATTATGCTTTGATCAAATGCAGTGAGAATTAAACAGACTGGAGACTTGTCTTATGATGTTGGCATAAATAAATTTGTGTACAGTTGACCTACTGCTTGCCACTGCCCTAGAAGAAATGAATCCCGGTCTTAGAAAGTCTACCGAGAGAATACTGATGCTGCATGTGCATTTCTCTGAACTGTTCTCAAATATGTACAAGTTACCAATTTTTACAACCTGATTACATACTGTAATCTTTGCGACATATCAGCTTGTTGGACTGGGAAAAATGTCAGGGATGGTACCTTTGGTACTTGGCACCTGGACAAACAGCTGGCCACTGAGCGTCCCCAGGGGCTCTGCTACCAGGCACTCCTAGCAACTGTAGCCGATTGTCCGCATCCAAAGGAACCATGCGAATGATTACCGAAAAGTTGAGTTTATGGACAGCAGATCCATGAACACAAAACAGCTTTCCAACGTTGATTCAGTGGGATGAATGGGTCCCAGTCTCTAAACTATATCTGGCAGTAAACAAATTATCAGTACATCTCGTGCGCAGAATCATCCAGACACATTCGACACGCAGTACCAACGTGGACAGTTTGTGTTTAATTGAATCCAAAAGTTTACACTGATCGACCAATGTTACTTCAAGTAGAGACAGAAAGCGCATTCACGTTGTACTGATGTTATCATGAGCAAAACATGCGACGAGACGCAGGGTTACAATACAAATAAAAAACCGCTTTCAGAATTTGCGAAATAGCTCACCTTCTCACAAGTTCGCCGAACCGCAGACGTTGCCTTGTGGCTACCGCCAAAGTCACTCGCGATGCACAGAAACAGTAAAAATTCAGTGCTGCTGACTTTTCTTGAACAATTTCAGTCGATTAAACTTCCAGCTATTGGCACCGACCACACAATTCACCTCTGCAAGCATGTCTAGAAGTTTGGCGCGCAGCCACGCCATTTGCCATTTACAGAGCTGCACGGGAAATTCATAGCACCATTCGCGTACTCGCGTCCATGCTCACGTCGCAAAGGCGCACAAAGGCAAAAACATATTAGAAGTATATATATTATACGGTAGCTTTTTTTAGTTGACAACCTGAATTGTTTGGTATATTAAATTTTTTCTTTTCCTGTCGAAATAACGCAAGCGTTATTTCAACCTATGACGTCGAATCCGGTTTGAAGCAAAGAAGTCACGTCCGGAAATTATTTTGTTTTTTGAGCAATGTCACCTGAAGAACATGCCTGAAGCGTCAGTTTTCTGCCTGCCGTAGAGCATGCGTCAGCCGTATGGCGGCGCTATCAGATGACCCTCAAACAGACGACACGGAGGCGGCACAGGATTTTCTTGTGACTGCCATTACAGCAAAAAGTGTGCCTTCTGGTGCGCTGTTTCTTATATAGTGTTAATCGTTCCCAGAAAACGGCTCCCTCTTCTTACTCCCGCGGTTTGTGTGCTTATAAAGCCCCTGCAACTCCCCGGAGCCACACCTTGAAGAAGTAGTAGTTTACTAATCGCTTCAGAGGCAACAACTGACGAAAATACGAAAAGGAAACTAAAAATGCTGCCGGCCAGGCGATTGCTATCTTATCTCTCAAGCACCGGAACTGCAACCGGCGGAAATAAAGGCAAATAGAGAGGATAGCGAGAAGTAAATAGGAGAGTGACCGAAAAAAAAAATAATCTAAAACGGGGGTACGTGTGCACGCCATATGCAAAAAAAATTAATATGTTCGCGCCACTCGTGCGACAGCGCTTATAAGTATGTTGCACATATTCGCAACACGGTCAATTCACTGCATATTCTGAACCGCGCGCACGTAGCGTCCTGTCGATAATCGCTGGTGCGAGCGGCACACTGCACAAGCGGGCTGGTTGGAGCGCCCAGCCGCCGCTCTGGAGATAACCAGTAAGCTTTGAAACGTCGTGTTATCGGACAATAACTTCTGTTCATTTCTCAGCAAATTTAAATCTTAATCAAGAATATTTAACTGGGCTTTGATTCTTGATTGCTGCTCTGGGTAACGGCGAAGTTACTAGCTTGCCGTACTGATGGCCTACTCTTCGGAATAGTTCCCAGCATGCCATTCTATGAAGTCTTCGTTAGCGGTTCATAGTTTACGTACACCGTTGACATAATTGCCGAAACTAGCATCGATTACAGCAATGGTAAAGCCCTTATTGATGGCGATCGATTGAACGATTGAATCATGAGAGGCACTTTATCAACCTAAATAAAATGTTGTGAACAACCACACACTAATTTTTACATTGGGCAAATCACCTACTGCCATAAAATGCAGCATCAGGTTTGCTGCCTCTTATAGTGCAGCATTCAGTCACTTCTACGCGTACGTGCTGCATTTTCACCACATCAACAAAACTTTCAAAGAGCTGTCTGCTATGGAGGCTAATAACTGGAGTGTTAAAATGTAGTCATTAATGCACGCGATCTTAAAATTTTCAATGCACAGTGCAAGAACCATATACAAGTATGGGTGAGTGAACTCTAAGTGTGAGCGTCCGGGAATTACGCATTTCACTGCTTGAACGAAAGTACCTGGAAGTTTCATTGCTTTTCACTGTTAATGCGCACGCAATTCCACTATCACCTATGCCCGTGTCGTGGGGTCAATGTATGCGCCTAAATAAATTTACCTGTCAAGCAAGAGTCTCCTTATAATTTTTTTATTTTTCATCGCCATTGAGTTACGCACAGTCGCGCCGCCGGCTGTCGCGAGATGGCGCGGCCGGTTTTCGAGGCGCATGGGCCAGAATCCTGGGGATGAATCTGCTCGTCTTCCATAGGCGTATATGTCACTGGTATTTTCTATAATTTCATTTGTATTTTTAAGTGAAGATGCACACACTAATGCGGAAATAAGCAACATCATCCATGAGTCACTGTAGCGATGAAACTTTCGCCCCACTTCACTCTTGACAGGAAAAATTATGGGCCATCCCCCCAGGTCTTCCTAGTTGTAGTACTGACTAAAGCAAGGGAACCCGTAACCAGAATACCTTGCAGCTAAGACGTCTCAAATGTGGCTGGAACTTTATATTTATCACGAGGTATCAATATTCTGCATAATTTTCGCGCACTACTGGCATTTTAAGTGGGAACTGTCTCTGAAACGGTACTAAGCCTACTTATTTCCACTGCATCGAAGATGACGGCACCTGAGAACACGATGCTTAAGTATAACAATGAAGTCACAGCGCAGGGTTTTTGGCAGAGGCCCCATTACGCGCCTTTTCAGTAAGCCCTTCCTTGAGGATATTCCTTGCAGATGTGACAATATGCATTAATTGATCCCGCATTTTTAAAGGAATTTGAAGAATTTCCGAGCAATAAGCTTAAACTAACTACTCACCAGGCTACAATATGTAACCCGAACGTTTCAATATTTTACATGTGCGACCTTGGAGAAATTTTAACCAAACAAAATTCATGCAGCGAAGCCATTCTACGAGGTCAAAAAAAAGAAGCACTGTTGTCAACGGGATAATTTTGTGGAAATAAGAGTAAAAAAGCTAATGCCCATTTTATATGCCAAAGTCGAGCAGCTAAGCGGAACGGCATAGTGGAAGGCTTCGGACAAATTTAAACCACCTGACAATCATTGTGCAGAGAAAACTCGGTTCACGAGTGTTTTCGCATTTCGCCTCCTTTAAAATTCAGCCGGCGCGGCTGGGATCGAAGCCGCAAACTCGGGCTTAGAAGCCAATCACTACAGCCACTGAGCCACTGCGCATCCAGGTCTAAGAGATTGTTCCAGGTGTAGAGCAGCAAAAGATTGATGGAGGAGCTTCAAGCTATCTGACACAGCGAAAATTCTAAGCATGAAAACATTGCAGCATGACCTCGTTCGTTCCAACCTATCTATAGTTTGGTGGTGTCTGCAAATTCTGGTTGCTAAGGTATAGACCGACTTAAGCCGTTGCAATCGAGGGCCATGGGACGCAGTCGCGCGCAGCGTTCCTATGCAAGCGCAACATACCGTTTTACGTTCCCACCCTCTTCTTTCCTATCCAAGTGGCGAATTCACAAATAGTTAGCAGTAGAGCACTCTCTTTGCGAGAACGTGTATATCGGCGCTAAAGTCGGATACAATTCAAGAACGATGTGGTGTCAGAGGACACCCCCCCCCCCCCAACCAGTGGTGTCGACCTGCCATAACGTCGCGGACAATCACCTTGCACATACTAGCGTGCAGATGCTGGCTGTCGTAGCAGGTGCAGGGTGGTTGACCGTGCCGACGTGACAATAATTCGACCCCACTGGTTGGGGGGTAATCGATGAGTGGCGCGAACTCTGAGTCCGTCCACGAAGCTGCGCCATCACGGAAGTACTGACAGCGCAAAGGAAAGAAAAATAATCGGTGGTTTCTTGAGGATTCATTGCGAAAGGTGCGCGCTACAGACAGTCCGCATCCCGATGCTTACGTCCCGCTCTGCATACGGTTGTTACGCCGTACACTTGCAAGTGAAGGCTCCATCGAGCCAATCGAGCTGAAGGGTCTTTGAGGCCCGCCAGTCAACTTAACGAGTGTGGTCGCTGACAACACGGGAGTCTCACATAGAGGTACGGTCGGAGCTTGCTGATAGCCCATATTACTGCGAGACATTCTCAGCCATATAACAGTTGGTCTACGAGCGCGTGCGTGTTCGGCTCGCGTAACTGATGAGCTGTTCTGCACAGTCTTGCCACGGTATCGTACCGCACCGAGATTGACATTGTTGATGTCAGTGTGGACTTCCGTTACAACGCGTTCATCGAAGTGACCGAATATCGGAGTATTTTGTAGAAGGCTGCGAAGCTCTACGAATGCGGGCTCTTGTTCGCTTTCCCACAGGAAGAACGTGTCGTCCCGAGTCAGTGAGTCTAACAGTTCAGCAATTCTCGACAAATCTTGAATACAGCGTCTCTAATAAGAGCACGGACCTGAGAATCGCCGAACGGCCTTCGTGTCAGTAGATCGCGGAAAACCAGAGAAAGCAGCGGTCTTTTCAGGGTCCGGCCGAACACCGTTGGCGCTGACAATATGATTGAGACAGCGCACTTAGAGAAAGCAAAATGACATTTCTCTGGTTTGATTGGGAGCTGTGCGCCTTTGAGAGCCTGTAGCGAAATACAAAAACGCTCCAAGTATTGGTGACAGGTGGTACACAATATAAAGACATCGTCCAGCTAGGCCATACAAGACTGCCGCATAGAACAGTATCCACCAAGCGTTGGAATGTGGCCGGCGTTGAGCACAGGCGAAAAGGGAACACCTTAAACTCGTGCAGGCCGTCTTCCACGAAAGCCAGGAAAGCCGTTTTCTCTCAGTATCTATCTTCCACCTCTGTTAGCCAGTATCCACTTTTGAGATCTAGTGACGGCAAGTATTTGTCATCGCGCAGTCGCTCAAGAGCGTCGTATATTCTGGCAGCAGGTAAACATCCTCTTTGCTCAAGTGATTAAGGTTCTTGTAATAAAAACAGAAAAGCAGGGTATTGTACTGTTTGTCAATAGCCACCGGCGATGCCCCCGTGCTTGCAGACGGCTGAATGGCATCGTCGAGGAGCACATCAGCAACCAGATTCTCAAAGGCTGCTCCTCTCGTCGGGGAAGCACGGCATGGGCGGTGGAAGGCGAGTCGCGTAGCCTCATCGGTGGTTATAGGGTGCTTAAAGGACAACCTTAAAGAACGGGTGAAGGAGTCTGCAAAATCTGCTAACAGGTCCGACAAAATATCCTTCTAAACTAATAGAAAGGGGGGGTTTATTTTGACGGACTGAACAAAGTAGCGTGGACCAGCATCGGCGTGAGGGGTTCCTCCCACGGCGCATGAGCCAGGGAATTAACAAGTGTCTTGAAAGGAGGTGACAACTATGCATTTAACGAAGCCCTGAAATTCGTTTGTAAAGATTATGAGGAGGAAGTTGGTGGAGCCATCACGTAGTTGGAGGAGGCCTCCGGCAAGTGAAAGTCGCCTCTCATGCTGCAGCGGAATAGGGCCGTCCTACATGCCATCGTATTCGTGGAATAAGTCGGTCCGCCCAAGTACAAGGATGCTGCATCGTGGTGGCACCATGACGTCGTTCTCGACAATACGTAAAGCTTTGCTGCTGGGAGCTCAGGTGTCAAAGCGCTCGAGGAACGATGGTCAGCGGAGCTGTTCGGGCGGCCGGGCCAAGCGAACGGCAACGGAGTGGCCAAGGCGAACGAGACACGCGGCGCAGGGAGTAGACTGGCTTTTAGCGCGACCAGAGATGCTGTTCAGCCTCATGTGGCCGCCTGCCGTTCCAGAGAAAGGGACTGAAAGCGGGTCTGAAACCGCGAAGGTGACCGGCCTCCTCCTAGTGGTACCAAAGGGGCCTGCGGGGCGGTGTGCGCCACAAATCAGCAGCGGGGACGTGACACACCGGGAGCCGGTGTGTGATAGGGAGCGATTGGTCTCATGGCAGGCGTCCAGTTAGTGGGACCGTATCCAGGCGTCTCACGTAAAACAGTGTCGAGTCTGTCGACCAGCGGCTGCGCGTCGGGAACAGGTTGTTCTTGTGCAGCTTGGCGCACTTCCACCTTGACGACTTTGGCCATCAATGCCAGAGGCACAACTTGGGGCAGACGTAACCGTTGGTGTTCCTCCCGAACAATGGACAGAATAACTTCGCGCTAGCCGCCTAGGCGCAAAGCTGGTGACGTCCTGATTGTAGTGCAGGGCCCGTTTTGGAGTGTCATCTTCATGGTGGTCGCCTCCGTGAGGACTTAAGCAACAGTCCGCGAGGGGCTGCGCACAGGGCCCGCGAACAGCTCCTGTTTATCTAATCCACGCACTAGGTTGCGAAGCTAATCCGTCATGTTGTGGTCGTCGCGCTAGAAAAGACCAGCCATGTCTTCAAAGTACTTGCGCGCACTTTTGTTTCCGCGCTGGAACCTGGAGTGCAAGCAGCTTCAGCTATTTCCTGGCGATCGGCGTTGGGAAGGTGGCCAGGAGATTCTGGCTGAAAGTGGCTCCCTAGTGATTTTCAAGCCACATCCGGGCACTCTTCAAGAGCAAAGTAAACGTTACTGAGCTTGCACTCGTCACTCCAGCCGCTGCAGCAGGCAACCCATTCGAAGGTCTCCAACCATGTTCAGCGCCTTCAAACACGTTGCTGTGAAAAGATGGTGGTGTTCGAGGCGGGTGGCCGAGAACAGTGCCCGGAGCTATGGTATCAGCGGCCAAGTCAGTAGGACTCAGGGGCCAAGGCTGCGTCGTCCTTGTGGGTGTGGGAAGGGGCCCGAATACAGGATATTCTATGCGGAGGCGGTGCCTGGATCGTTAGTCTGTGCTGAATGGCGCAAGCTGTGCGAAGGTAGGGGTGCGTACGCAGCACTACTCTACCAGAACGTAATGACGTACAGGAAAAAGTCGGAATCACCTAAAACTGACAAAACTGTGGAGCACCCCAGAGGTTGTTGTTGTTATTATTGTTACCTTAAGGAATAAGTGGCGAGTACCCACGGCGGGGGATTGGCCAAGACACAGGCGGCGCATGAAAGAAGCTCAGAAACGCTATAAGAAAGAATTGCTGATTGCGATATTAAACTTAAGGAGAAATCGGTTCCCCTGAGATCGGTGACTGAAAATGTGAAGAGGTTTATGGTTTATGGGGGTCAAAACCTTACTTGAAGAAGAATACAGCCTTCATCGAATTGGACCGCCGAGGCCGGGATCGAACCCTAGTCTTTCGGTTCAGCAGCCGAGAACCATAACCACTGAAACCGCGACTGCTGGAAAATCTGAACAAATGTCAATGAGCAGTTTTTGGCTTTTGATTACGGATTATTGTGCTGCATGAGTAGCCAGAGGTTAGGATTGAGAAAGAATTCAGGACTGGAAAGGTCACAGCACAAGAGCGGGAGGCAGCCAACTTCGGTCTATACTAATGCATGCATCAATATTGCGCACCTGCCTCCTATCACTCAGAATTTCCCGAAGCACTTAAGGTCTGCTTTATTTCAGATATTTAAAGGATGTCAACAGGTTTTAATGTGCTATGATTGCATTTTAGGCAACTGGCACACCGCAGTGCTTGGCTGGAGTTGAATTCCGACCTCCTAAGGTTCTTTAATATGCACCAGTCTCAAGTACACGAACGTTTCGCAATTTTCCTCCAGCAAATTGCGGACACTGTGGCCGGGTTCGAACCCGTGCCCGGCAGCAGAATGACCCTGAGCCAACGTTTTCTTTTAATGCAAGAAGGCATTAAACGTCAACAGCTTCGTCTCACCATGTCAGCAGTGAATTATTTGTCCGCCCATCTGTCCGCACTACTAGACAACTCTTAAAAATAAAACACACGAATTAGTCGCACCCACCACAGGAAGCGTATAGGCTATCTCCGCAACGCACCTGTGCTCGTATTTTGAGTTTCAAAACTTCGTTTTCTGCGATGAGCGTAGAAAAGGAATGTCTTCATGGCAGAAAAAACAAAATTTAAAAATAGAACAGACCTAAGAGACACAGGGGGGGGGGGGGGGAGGGGGGGGGATGCTGCATGAACCACGAAAAAGTTAATTTAGCCGCATTGAAGAAAGCAGAAAAAGGTGTCAAGAAAAAAAAGAAAAATGACAAAAAATGCTTATCCATTTCCTTGTTCCACCTATTGCGCCGTCTTGCATATATAGCGAAAAAAATTATCTGAGGCAACATTTCATGGAAAACGCTTCCTCTTCGCACTTCCAACTGCGAGGTTTGGGGAAGACAGGAACACTTAAAGAGTGAGTTAATACAAAAGATACCGCGGAGTAGAGCCTTTGGGGTTCTGTTACGACTGGAAAAACGTTTCTCCTTGTTTTATTACCGCACCTTTACAAGCGATAGCAGTACCTCTGTTATCGGCATGGTGCAGAGAAATAAGGTTCAGATTATTTCGACCTTCTGGCTTCTTTGACGTGCGCCAAGGTGTCAGTACAACAATAAATTCGAATGTTTAACGGCCAAAGGAAGGCGCACAAATTCTCGCACTCTGAATGGATGCCTGAAACAAATCGTGAGGAAAGGGATCATAATAGCTCGGAAGAAAGGAAAGGCGCATTAACTGTCTCAATCAGGGTGAACACCTAAACCGCGCCATGAGGAAGGAATGGAGGATGGGAGCTTCAGAAGAGAAAAAATGCTCCGCTCCGGGGGTCTAATTCCCGGCAGTGTATCAGGCACGATACAAACTCCTGAAATGGCAATACTTCGACTGAATGTTTCATGCCAAAAGTACTAAAGCTCATTATAACGCAAACCCGAGGCGACTGTGTGGCACCTTTTCTTTTTGTTTTGTGTTACTTTCTGAAAGCAATACTTTGAATCTGTGTTGATACAAGATGTCAAATCCTCAGAAAAGAGCACAACCCTCATTTTTGACAAAAATTATGAAAGCAAATTGAAACTGTAAGTCTTCAGAGATACTGAAATATCCCTGACTTCAAAAACTAACCCCACTGGCAAAAACACCAAAAATTGCAACGGCCGCAGAAGGTGATATGATTTGAATATTGCGGTCGGTTTACTGTGTGTTTTTGGAGTATATGTGCGGATTTATCCTTTTTGAACTTTCATAAATTAGCCTATTAAGTCATTTTATTTTCAAAGCAATTTTCATTTATACAATGAAGCGGCGAGGAGCAACGAAATGCTATAAGCTCAGAAATTTTGGGCTTAAGGTAATGGGGTGGAGCGCATGTGGTAAGTTCTCTGAGATCATGAATGGCAGTTTACCACTATCCCTCAAGAGAAGTATACAGCAGCTGTATCTTACCAGTACTCACCTACGGGGCAGAAATGTGAAGGCTAACGAAAAGGGTTAAGCTCAAGCTAAGGACAACGCAGCGAGCTATGGAAAGAAAAGTTATAGGTATAACGTTAAGAGACGCGAAGCGAGAGAGGGTGAGGAAACAAACGCAGGTTAATGACATCCTAGTCGAAAAAAGGGAAGAAATGGGCTTGGGCAGGGAGTGAAATACGAAAGCACGATAATGGCTGGTCCTTAACGGTAACGGAGTAGATTCCAAGAGGCAAGCGTAGCAGGGGGCGGCAGAAAGTTGGTGGTTGGATGGTATTAAGAAGTTTGTGGGCATAAAGTGGGTGCAGTTGGCAAAAGTCAGGGTTTATTTGAGGAACATGGGAGAGGCCTTTGCCCTGCAGTGGGCCTAGTCAGGCTGATGATGATGATTAAACACTTTCCGAGGAGAGCCCATCAAATCGCTTAATCACTGCATTGCGTTGTCGTGAACACTTGAGCCAAATAATAGTGCACTTCTACACGCAGCAGAAAACCCAGAATCACGCGCTAAAGTTGTCGAGCCCTTTCCGGCGACTTTTCATGCTCGCACTCTTCTCCGTTGCTCCGCTGCTACGTATACAAGTTGAGAGGTGGCTTTTGGTTAGCTTCTTTCAGATGTCAGGCACCTACTATGGCTACGGCCAACAAGCGACTTAGCTCCGGCGAGTCAGCAAGCTCCGCCCCGGCGGCGGGGCAGGCGGAGGAGCGCTAACACTTCAGCGTGCAAAAAGTGACGACAGGAAAAAGCGAGAAGACGCTGAAATTTTAATTCTGACTACAAATAAATCCGCTTTTACAAAGGGCATAAAAAATAAATTTCGCTGTGGTTTAGCTCTGGTTAGCTCTATAGTTGAATTCCGAAAGTTTCGTTTCCTCGGCACGTCCTCTACGCAGCGTCTCCTTCCGACGCTCTCGAAACTCAAACTGGTCTCTTCTGCAGTTGAAGAGTCATCCCGCGGCAGTGATCTCCGCAGGGAGAAGCAGAAACTAGAGCCACTCCCCACCACTAATGAAGCGAGCAAGCCGGGACGTGGCACGACTTCTAGCTTCTCGACGCTTCTCGAGTCGTGCGGTGCGTTATTCTGGCGTCTCTTGAGCGTGTTGTATTCCTCGCTTTGTTCTTTCGTTGTTGCATCTCTTTCGCGCTCTTATAAACGACTACAATAAACTGAGGTGGAGCGATTATATATATATATATATATATATATATATATATATATATATATATATATATATATATATATATATATATATATATATATATATATATATATATATCAGACAAAGTTAAGGAAATGAGGGGCTCGTTTGACAAACTTATGAAGGGAGCCAACAATCACCAAAACCAAGGTGCATAGGGGAATCTTTATTATTTTTTTAATGCGTAGTGCTGATCAGGGGGATAATAATATTTATTTTAATCTATCGCGTAAAAAAAATTTCTTATAAAGCAGCAGAAAAAACAACCATGCCGCCGGTGGGATCCGAACCCACGCTATGGACGAAACCGCTATGGATCCGAATTTGCTATGGACGAGGGTGGCGCTGGTGAACACTCTCATCGTTCGATTACACGCAATAAACATAAATACCCGTGAGAGCAGCAGATTGGACAGCCATCGCCGCAGCTCAGTTGGTAAGAGCACCGGACGCGATATTCGGAGGTCGTGGGTTCGGATCCCACCGGCGGCTTGGTTGTTTTTCTGCTGCTTTTTCTTTACGCGATAGACTAAAATAAGTATTATTATCCCACTTATATATATATATATATATATATATATATATATATATATATATATATATATATATATATATATATATATATATATATATTAAGGAAACCAACAGTCACCGACCAACAGTCACCAGGTGCATAGAGGAATTTTTTCTATTTTTTTATTTTTCTAGTGGCAATCAATTGCCTTTAAAGAAAATTATTTATAAACCAGCAGAAAAAACAACCATGCCGCCGGTGGGATCCGAACCCACGACCTCCGAATATCGCGGCGGTGCTCTTAGCTGTCCGTCGCCGTAGCTCAGTTGGTAAGAGCACCGGACGCGCGATATATATATATATATATATATATATATATATATATATATATATATATATATATATATATATATATATATATATATATATATATATATATATATACTATTTTTTTGCTTCCTCCCCCAATATTGTCCCGGTATGCTCCCCGCACCCCCATCTTTATTTTCTTTTTTTCAGTTTTTTGAACCGTTGTTGCTATTTGCGTGTTACACTCCTTTCTCCCTCCTCTTGAGCTCACAAACTTAAAACGTCCATCTGACGCGAGACCACTACAGTCCTGAAGAAGACCGCACCGCGGTCGAAACGTTGATAAATAAAAGTGTCTTTGTAGAAGTGCCCACTTCTCTTAAATCTTTATTCTGCGGAGCCAACGCAACCTACGTTCGTAACATATATATATATATATATATATATATATATATATATATATATATATATATATATATATATATATATATATATATATATATATATATATATATATATATATACTTATGAAGGGAGCCAACAGTCACCGAAACCAAGGTGCATAGCGGAATCTTTACTTTATATATATATATATATATATATATATATTATGGGGGTTATTATAATAACGCTCAAAGGGCTAGAAGCAGCAGTAGTCGCTCTCTAGCACCAGCGTGCCAGCCCTAGAAGTCAGAGCTGTGACCCCCAACCCGCGGTGCGGTAAGTCGCAACCACGGCGGGTTCGGGCCACAGGGGACAAACACGAGTATGCTACTCGGATGAGCGTTTATTGCTCCCGAGCACAATTAGCAGCAAGAAACATAGCAACCGCCGAAACGAGGGAGTGTTCCGCTCGCGTACGGGGTGAAATGCACAAAAAGGGGAGAATGCACACAAAATGGTGGGGGAGAAAGGTTCCGCTCACCTCGCCTGGCTCCTCGCTCGCGGCCCGCGGCGGTCAGTTCACACACGATGGCCAGGCGATAATGGTAGCGGTCTTCGTGGCAGATCTGAGTCCGCGCCTGTGCGCGGCTCGAGCCAGAAGACCCCCGGTCCCCAGGAGAACCGCGCGACCACGCCTTCTCCCGGGATGTGGTGCCCGCGTATTTTCGCTCGTCCATCCGTTCACAGAACCAGAAAAAAAATGACGGTTTCCTACAGATCCATTGTCACTGCCGCGTGCAGACAGAAGGGTGTTGAAAGCAATAGATGCAAAGAGAAGATTAATAGAGTCGGTGCGTCGCTGCTACCATTTCCACCCGTGGAACTGCTAGAACAGACGCCCCCAATACCTTCCTGTCATCTTGCATGCAGGTCATAGAATATTATAATTGGGCACCTGGCCATGTGATAGTTACCTTGCAATTAGTGCGGCATTAAGAGCAGCAGCATTCCTAAAACAGGCGCTAATTTTGTGTGCAAGAACGCACAAGCATACTGTTATATTCGGGCTACCACCCGACTGTATTAGCCGCGCCGTCGGCAAGGCTCACCTGCTGGAAACCAGCACTAAGCTTGTTCGGAATGGTTCCAAGCCACACGAGAAGAATCGCTTCCACTGCTCGCGACCCCATTACTCGAGAGCGTCGCCCAGCGGTATTCCGGGAACCACGTAAGGGGAGCGAAGGTCCGAGAAATGCCGCCGCAGCGAGCGCCGAGCATCTGTCGATCACTACCAGGCCGCACCGAGTGCAGCTGCACTGGATGGACTCTTGGCGGAGCAGAGAGGCCGCCGCAGGGATCGAGCGGCAGCAAATCCCCGATGGTCGTGTCTAAGTTGGGAGAATTAATGCGACCTGGTTCCTGGTAGAAGACGGTCTGCGTGGAAAACCAGCGGCGGATTAGCGGTCGTCGTCCGCCAGCCTTCGCAGGCGTCGCCAGGAACGAAGCGACCCTTCCGGCTACTGGACCCGACCGTGCGATCTTGTCCGGCGCGTTGGCTGACATCGAAAGAACAGGTATCAACCCCGCCTGGGGTCTTTCGGCCGGTTAGAAAACATCTCCCGCCGCCGTCGACGTGGACACAAGGGCATCCTCCTCTCTCCCTCGCTCGACACGTTACGAGGGTGTGTCCCTGTATGCGGTGGTGCTGATAATACAAGATAGGCCACTCCCACCCTGGCGGAGACGACCGCAACCTGAGGAATCTAGGGACGGAGAACTGTATAAAACTGGACCGCGAGTGGTCCTCTGCGGTGCTCCCGTGATCATGCTCGATCATGCTCCATTTTAAGGCTCCTTAAGCCTCCTTTTAAGACCCTCTCTTCAGAGAGAAGTTCCTTTTGACCTCTATCCATGTAAGCAATGTATATAAACCCCTAATTCTTCTTCCTCCCATCATCCAACTCCTTTAACTTGTCGGCAGTCCTGCCCTGGTGGTGGTGGCGGTGGTCGGAGCAAGCGTCGTTCCTGACCTGTGGCTGTGACGGGAGAGACTCCGAACCCCCATGCAACAACTGGTGCCCAAGAAGTACTTTGGTTTGGGATAGTTGGTGCATAGCTTTTTGATGATGTCAGGATGGCGCGAAAACAACAAGGATCAAAGAGGCACACGAACACAACAGGACAGGCGCCAACTGGCAAATGAGGTTTATTCGCCCAAACCCTTACATTTTATGAAGCACCCGAGCCGTATCGCGGAAGCCTATCACACAGGAATAAGAGATTGTAAACAATAATCAGAATTCAGGGAGCAGGTGCTACTTCTTACAGACCGTAAGATACATTCGTGCATTCATCACTATCAAGGGTGGTCAAACGGGCTAGTTGGTAGCTCATATTTGGAAAAACAGCGCACCTTTAGGCACAGACAGAGGCAGATATAACGACACAGCGCTGGGAGGATTTTGTGATTGGCATAGTTACTAACTGCTGTTTTGGGATGTGTACAGTAAAGTCAGTGGATGAGTGTGTGATAGCTAAGGCAATTATTTTGTCTTCCACTTCCTGGCAATCTTGCCGCCTGTACATGTAAATGCACATACACATGATTTTTTCGCGCCCTCAACTCTTTTCCGGGTCTGCTTACCCAAGTTGGGAAAGTAGGGGTGCCTCCTATATCATTATGCATTAAACCTTTTCAATCTTTCTCACTCTCTAATTTTTTCTTTAAAATGCGAAAGCAATGCTTGCTTAATGAGTGTTGTGTACAGAGGCTATCGGCAGAGCGTATCAGCAGAGCGTGTCCGCTAGAACTGTCAGTCATCCATTATAGATGTAATTATTATATGAGTTAAGTATAATCACGTAACTAGCATGAAATAAAAATTAAGTCACAATAATGGTTGATCAGTTGAGGAATTAATTGGGCGAAGCAATTATTCTGTTGAAATTTATTGCGAACGTATCGCGAATGCCATTGATCCGGATAAATTCTACAAACTGATGTCTGCTATTAGTATCGCTTCTGAACTTTTTGCATTAAGTGTTCCATATCAATGCATTGGGTATTTTTTCCTTCTATTTTTATTAATTATGGTTCAGATTGTTTCTCTTTAACGTTGTGGTTTCAATGAAGTTGTGTAGATTGTTGTCCAGGAAAGAATTTTTCACAGTGTGCTGCTCTGTTCATTTTTGTTTATTTTGTTTTAATTATTACTGCCGTGTATTTTATGCCAATGTCCCATAATAACTTTGTTTTTCACGTCTGTTTGTGTTTAAATTTGGCTTCGCTCTGTTGCCTGTACCTGCCTATGTAATAGCCTCAGCCGTGAGGGTCTTTAGAGGCATTTTTTATATAATCAAAAAATTAGTAAATAAAAAATTAGTAAATAAAAATAATTACTTTCCAAATTAGTGGGTAATTTTGTCAAATCGATTATCTATGTAATCACAGAATTAGTTTCAATTACATTCAGTTAAATATACCAACCGAATTAAACTAGTGAATTACTCCACAATCTGATAAGCAAGTTAATCCAACTGATTAATTAATTTATAGCTGAATAATTTTATCAACTATGTTAGATTACATTCATTTGTTCATTTCATCGTGAAGAGTTCAAATCTGTGCTTCCAGTCCACGGCTGACATAAAGAAACAAAAACACACCACCATAGCGGGCAACAGTAAGAGAAGTGCTTTCCCTTCACTGCACATCAGCAGACAAGTGGACCCCCCCATTTTTTCCTTTAGTAAGTGATTTCGGTATAGCGCGACATTTTTTCAAAAAACAACAGGCAACACATAGCAAGAAGGAAAAACCAAAACAGCACCCAGAACACAACGTATACCACGTGTTGCGGAAACAAACCGTTTGAAAAACTGACAGCAATGACTTCAAAAATGCCTAGAACACGCAGAGAAACAAGTTGACAAACCGTGGCACCACAAACGCGAATTTTCGACCGGCAATGGTGTTTAAAGCCCGGAGAGAAGTTACGCTCGACCCCATTGTCTATATCCAGGCTCTGAACGACGGCAGGAACAAGGTCCTGCTCTCAAGCGACTTGCAAACAGCGTCAAGAATGCGGTTACGCGGGTGGACTCGCTGGCTGCAGTCGGCGCTGTCCTCTGGTGACCCTAAGTCGGCCGCTCCAGCGCTGCATAGCACTCGATGATGACCGCGCGAGGGTCGTCCGCGGAGCGCCTCGCATTCTGCACTACGTACGGCCTGCCATTCAGGCGAATCACGTCCAACTCTACCCGTGGTACTCCCTGCTGTTGCGGGCGGCACCTGCGCAGCACTGGCTGTTCGTGCTCTGACAGCAGTTCCTCCTGCAGTAGTGACTGTCGATCCTGTTGTGACGACAGTTCCTGTTGTGAAGTCGGTCTCCCCCGTCGTGACAGAGCTTCCTGCCGACTCAGCGGCGGTTCTCTTTGAGGCAACAGTTGTACGAAGCTGGCATCCCTCGGTGTCCATCGCAATTCTGGTCTATGCCGCGCCGAGTGAATTATGGTTTGCGGTCTTGGCGCAGGTTGAGTGCCGTAGGGACGACACGAATAAAAGTTGTGTTCGGAAAGTACATTCCCGTCCGTGGCGTGTAGGTCCCAGTTGAGGCTGTAATTTTCACCTGGCCCTGGGGTGAGGAAGGGCGAGGAATAGTGAAGATATAGACATTTCAGGGTCAACGCAAAGTATACATGTAAAAAGCAAAACAGCCACAAAACTTTTTCGATGCGAAAAAGGTTGTGATAACGAGCCAAGTTTAGAGCCTCGAAATTGTTTATATTTTACTAGCGTAGTAAAAATTGCATATTAGTTTTCTACCAATACTCTAGAGATCAGTGCGGCGACCGTAGTGGGAGAACGCGAATTAAAGCATTGACGTTTCCACGGCACTCAAAAATCAACTACTACAGTAATCGGACGATTACGCAGATTAAAGGACATGTTGCGAAACACGAACGGTGCACCTGTTTTTCGCGGCCAGTTTAGAGCAAGGTACCAATCCTTAGTCGATACATCCGTATTAGCATTAATGAACTTATTAGTTAAGGAGTTATTTTCAAATTCTGGCTATCAATTAAACGTCCTTATTGGCTACTATTATCGACTGCAATTATATTACCCATTGTCTTCCTTTTTACTCTTGTTGATTAATCACATTTATTATATTTACATCTGCTTTTACTCCAATCACATATTCGTTTTCAAATTTGGAGCCAGATCAGCTTTCCCGTCCGCCTACTATATCACCGTCCAGCCTAACGCAATTTGCTTCTAACACTTAACTAATCACTCTATATCACTCAAACTTTTGCGCTTAATTATCACTCATGAAACACATTTCAGTTCGCTAGGGAACTTTAATACAATTTCTTTGCCTATTTTCCCACCATTCTGCCATCCACGGTAGTTTTCCCGTACACTCACTATATCGACGTCCGCGCTATTTCGACGGTTTTTTGACATTTTTGGCTCTTAATAACTATTCATCATATCGACATAATTTTTCTGCGCCATTCTCGCATCATGCTCTTTCGATTACAACCATTCATTTCATCCTACGTATTCTGAGACCACCAAAACGTATGCGGATGTGTTTTGATGACATGACCTCGCCGATACAGCTTATTAATGTTTTAGCATTAATAACGTACAGAGCAACATACTGCATATTTCCTCTCAATAGCTAGCGCCATGAGATAAGCTTTATTTTGGGACAGTAATAGTGTCAACATAAAGGGCTCCTTTGAATATTTTTCATTCCTGACAAATACGTACGACTGGACAGCCTCAATAACCATGTGACTCTAATGTGAGTGGCATGCTCGAAAGCACACAGACACTGAGTTTCTCATCATTTTCACTTCGCGCGCGCTGGCGTTCATCTCACATATCCACTCCTTAATGTTCTTTTTATAGCATACCCATGGGCTATGTATTGCTACAATCTTGGTGCGCCACATTATAGGGTACGACGATATGACACCTCGCCACATGCTTTCCACAGCCTTCAACCAGAATAATTAATATTCAAGGCGTAGTTTTGCCACAGACATGCCACCACAGAAAGGGGGATTGTACGGGTGCTTACATCGGCGTCCGTGTGATGGCTGCATCTCTTGTTGAGCGTAGTCCTGCAACGATGCTACGCTGAGCGCGTAGAAACTTTCCTCGTTGCCATGCGGCCATCCCACAAACTGCCGCGGCGGTTGCAGCTGCGGCTGTGGCTGCGGCCCTGCCTGCGGCTGGTGCTGTTCTCTTGAACGGCCAACCACCAACGGAAGCGCCGTCTGTTGAGACGTGGCCCTGCCGAGCCGCGGTGGGGCGCTGCTGGGCCTTGGCGCAGGTTCCTGCACGCAGTGAACAGACGATGACACTCGCTGGGGAAGTCACAAAAGGCGGCCTATATGGACGCACGCATGGTTGATCCACTTTGAAACAGAGTGCACGGTGGCAGTTGCCACCATGCTCGGCTTTTTTCATTCACTTTTTCTTTATATTACCTAAACGGTGTTATAAATCGGTCTACATATTTTTCATTTTCTTCAATTACATTTTTAATAGTACCCTTCCGACGTTGTCAGCTGTCTGATTTTGCGCCAATGATCTTCTGATTGTCTTTTGCTAACTTTATTATAATGCACAACTTTAGCGCCACCAGCGGCGGCCAGAGACAACTGCCGACTACGCGCTTCAACGCCACCGCTGAACGGCCCCCTGGCGCTCAGCATAATGGGAAAATGATGAACGGGTTAGGGCAATGCCGTGGGGAGCAGATGAAGAATAATAAGCTCCTGGTTGTTGATGATTATTGCTGTGGTCTCCTTGTTATGTTAGAGTAACATAGCGCAATATCAGTGGCGTATTATGTCATCGAAACTGGGCTAGTGGAAAAGTTCTTTGCACCCGGCGTTTAGAAACAGGTTTTCAAAAACATTCAGGAGAAATAGCGCATAAAATCTGTTTTTTGAAAAGCAAGTAGGTGATGCGATGAAGCGGTCACAAAGTGACAGTATGATAAATGCTGTGAACTTCATAATTAATTAAAATTCCATGGGTGCACATAAGTCTGCCTAGGCGCTGTAATGCGAAATCATTTCTCTTACACCTGCCGATTATGTTGCTGGGTGTGCGTTTCTTTATGCGTTGGTCGTTTCTAAGTAGTGTTTTCGCTCTAACTTGGCTCAGTGGTTAAAGCGCTCGTATGCTGAGCCGGAGTACCCGGGTTCGAACTCGACCGCGGGAGCCGTGTTTCGATGGAGGCGAAACGCAAAAAGGCGCCCGCGGGCTGTGCGATGTCAGTGCACATTAAATGTCCCCAGTTGGTCGAAATTGTTCCAAAGACCTCCCCTACGGCGCATCTTTCTTCCTTTCCTCTTTCACTCTCTCCTTTACCACTTCTCTTATGACGCGGTTCGGGTGTTCACCGGGATATGTGAAACAATTACTGCGTTATTTCCATGCCTCAAAACCAATTTTCAATTTACCAAATCCAGACATCGATTCCATTACTAGAGCGTCTAGTAAGCACGCCAAAGTACTAATTAGTTTTTTAAATTGCCGAATGCAATATTAAATTCACAAAATCAATTAATTTAAATATGAATGTGTCAAGTATATACCAAACTGAACCAGTTAATTCATTCAGGTAATTAATGGTTGTTTTAGACAATAATTCGGTTGACTTTATTGACTGGAACTGTTCGATTAATTTAGTAATCGACTAATTGATCGATTCGATTAAATCACTGATTAATTTGAACAGATGGGTTATTTCAACTTATTCGTAGAATAAATTAATTTGTAAATATGGCGAACGAATAATTTATGTTAATTACATATTTATTTCATCAACTATTCTAAAACTTACTCCAATAATGCATAAAAGAGAAGGTCGCATGGACACCCTCTGATGACACGCTTTGTCGACAGGCTCTTATTGCAGGTCGTGTACGTGTCACTCATGAAACAAGAAATGCTTTTGCTTTAAAATCTATATTGTCACCACTGTTAGCGTGCATATGTCCACAGACAATATAGGGGCGCTTTTACTGATTGACTATTTCATTTCGTAGAATTCTCGTACCACGCGCGTGTTGCGAGACTTCGACGGCTTGGACTAATTAAGCTACAACATTGTCACACTCGAGGGAAAACTCCTCCCTGGCTCCCAATTTCGCAGCCGACAAGTAAAACACGAACATTATTCAATTTCGCAAGGCGCTCCGGGTAAGTCAGTAACTGTAATACCAATCAGCTCGAAAAGATGTGAACAGACGCCGTGCAAAGTGCCTTGTCGATGGAAATTCAGGAGGTAACTTTGAAGGCAAGTTTAATGAAGGACAGGTCCATACTTGGATGAAACCCGTGAGTTTTCCCGGCTGTTCAGACGAGAACCACCATTACGGGTGAATATTATACCAAATTCAGCCCTATGACCAAGGCTGTCTTAAGCACTCCGAGAATAAAAGCACGTTTTCCGAGCTTAAACAACCATCTAGCAGCGCTTCATTTGCAAAGCCAGCAATTTCTGAACACATACCGATTTATACTGGGCAGGCTGAATGAGGAAACGTGAACACGTTTTTCAAGAAGAGTCGGGCATCACGTTCGACCATATGGTACGAAATGATTGGCAAATGAACTGAAGCCACGAGGCTGCCGCGTGCGTCTGCTTCTGCAAACGAGTCGCGTGGTTCCGGCTTGCGTACAGTGGAAGAGTGAAGCGGTTTTCAGGGTGCCGATAGTACCTACCTGCACCGGAAACGGACCTGGATATTTGACCGTTGGAGTATCTTTGACGCCGATGCACCTGCCCACCGGTGCCGGCTCTGCACGAGCTGGAGCCGAGTTCGAGACGGCGGTGTCCCTGCATTGTGGCGTCGGTGACACTGGATTACAACTCGAGGGAGACGACTTCGGCGTTGCCTGCGTCGACCGTGGCAGCAGTACCGGCAGAGGCGAGTTTGAGGTACTCGACTCTTCCTGGCTCTGCGATGAGACCATTGGCAGCTGTGACGCCCCCGTCGTGGCCACCGACGACATTATGATGTCCCTTGGTGGCTCCAAGTTCGGCGGTGTCCTCGCTGAGGACGGCATCAGCCCCAGGTCGCCAGCTGAAGTTAATGCCTCTGTTGTCTCAAGTGGTTGGCCCTGCTCTTCTTTCTCGGGCATGATCCACACGAGAGGTCTGTATTTAGAAAACCAGCAGGAGAAAAAAAAGGTTGTCAGGAGTTCGGACCCAAAGAAGCCCGGGGAAGAGATGACCGGTCCTGTTGTACTTTAGCCACCGCGTCTCAACAAAGATTCGAGCGCCTTTAATCTAAGGTGCCTTTCTCGCGTCTGACAGACTCTCCTCCTGAAGCTATATAGCGCGCAGATATGCACTTGCGAAGACCGAGGGGAGCACTTGAAACGAGCGACGTTAAAGGCCACGGAAGTGTCGCTGCAGCGCTAAGCGGTGTCTGAGGCTTTCTTGGACGGAACCCGTAAACGCGCTGCGGTCTACTACCATTCAGGGAATGCGCTCATTTGCGGATGTCATTCCGGATAGAAACGAAAGCGCGGACGTTTACATTAGAGACACGTTGTGTTTCGCTGGGTGTTTCTGTGGCTACAATGACATCCGTTTATCCGCTTGACGTACGTTCCCCAAGATTGCGTGTAAGTCTATAGCTTCGTAGCCGCCTCCTGCAGGCGTCATCGCGCTCCCCCTTGAAGCTTCTCTCCGGCGACAATGTCCGACAGTAGACAACCCAGGTGCCTCACTGACACCTGCTAACCATAGCAACGAAGTCTCTATCCTCACAGGTAGCCACCCATGAGGGACGCTACGTACCACGGAGGAATTTGGCGATTTGGTTTCGGGCTTGTCTGAGCGGAGCGGTCGTTCCTGTAGCTCAAGTAACCCGCTTCGAACGTACGTGTAAATGTGCTCTTTTTTGTGTGCTTGTATCACAGTCAAGCACAGTCTCCTGGCCGCGGTTACCGTGAGCGAACTAGAGCTTGCCACCGTTATACTGTTTTTGACAAAAGTAACCAGACAAACCGGGTTTGCGTCTCGGGCATATCGCCGAACCCTTACGGTACCCTTAAGAAATAAAATGTCTAGAAAGGTGAGGAAAAGGGTTCTTCTTACCTTACTAAGATTTAAAGCTAAAGGGGTGCCATAAGTGCTCCGCAACGTGGCTAGCAAACAAACCCCGTTGCCTCGTTACCTTCGTCAAAAGATAACACAATTACACACGCCACTGATCTAACATCATGGCACGCTCAAAGGCTGGCTTTGCCTCCTGAAGGGAGCCACACTCATCGTGGTGCAGTGAAAGCCCCATAAACAGCGATGTACTTTTAAGAATCTTGCAAAGGCAGACAAGGATTATCCAAAGATTAATTGAATCTTTTCCTATCCTCTCAAGGATTTCAGGCATGTTTTGTGCTAGAATTGAGTAGAGTAGGAATAAAAGCTGCCCGCTTAGCCTGGCTAGGCAGTCTTTCATAATTAGTTGCACAGATGGAGAGAAGACAGCCCATAAAGAGTACGCTACGACCACGGGAGTTTGTGTTGCGATGAAGTGTGCATGAAAATCCTGAAACATATTTTTAGAGAGCAGCTTTTAGGCGTCCGTTTCTGGCTTGCGCCTCGTCGTCGTTGTCGTCGGTGTAACCTGCAGCTACAATAAAGCGATGACCTCAGCAAAGAATGCGGAAAAGGTAGCAGTGGAAGAAAGAAAGGTAGAAGCGTAAGATGGAAAGTGAAGATGAAGGATATGGCGGAGGCTGAAAGAGGTCGCGCTAATTTTGCGTAATGGCATCCCAATCGACTTTACAGATGGCCGTCATACTTACCACATGTGCTGAAACAGCCTGCTCAACAGGAACTGGTTACCAGAAGTTTATTTGACATACACAAGAAAACGAGGAGTAACAACGGGGAACACACAGAACAACAGACAAGACTCATATCACAAATGAAACCATGAGAAAACCCACTAGCGCAGCAGCAAAAGAAACTGTGGCGAATGCGGTAGCAAGCAGATATCCCAGCAACCGCTCCATTACTGGCGGCATAAACTGGAGGGTCCATTGAAAACGGCGCACTGCCTTGCCCAAGTGAGGCGGAGTCCTTGCGCAATTAAGACTGCGGGCCCCTTAATTTTCGCACACTAGCGTGGCTGATTCAATTTAAATCAACGTTAGATCTACCACTAAACTGCTAGTTGCAACTTGGGTCAACCTTGAATCTCCCGTCGAACCTTGAACCAGCAAATACAGGGGCGTCTATGGGGAACGTTAATGGCGGACACGCTGTTTCCCGTGGAAACGGGCACGCGCTACTTTGGATGTGCCGGCCACTCGCCTAGTGGCCCGCTCCAGACAAAAACTCGTCCTGTGTGCCTTCAGCGTTCTTACTTGAAGCCATGAGAGAAGCCATGTCCAACATTCTTGGACAAAATATTTTTAATATTGGAAAGCTATAAGGCCCTGCTATAGACATATTCAAGGTAATCGGCCAATTCTTCAGATATGTAGCAAAATCTTTTTACAGTGTTTTCATTCCTCACAATAGGCAGTTACAATTGATGTAAAGAAACAATGGGGAACTCTTTTGATGTTAGGAATAACGTTAATACCAAAAAATATCAAGCCTGATGACAGGAGATCTCCAGGTATATTGATCGTTGCAGTGATATCGTATAATGTATGAAAAAATTGCGCTCGTAAACTCGTTCCTGTTCAAAAATGCATTTGTGCAGAATTTATCGCGAAGTTCAGAATCGAGGGGAAAGCCTCAGGGGGCTTGCCAACGTTTCGGCTAGAGGATCGCTCTTCGTCTGGGCGGGTATGAGGTTTGCAGCGCGGCCTCGCTGGGAGCAGCATACACGGGAGAGGACGCCGAAGGCAAAGGCTGCACCGTGCCGCTATTTACCACTAAGGAGGTTTCGTTCAGTGCAGTAGATAAGAGGCCTTGTGCGAGAAACGGCATGCTAGTCATAGTAACTGTCATGAAAGTATTTTGCCCGAATATGTCGCAAAATCAAGCTGCGCTAAAATTTCACATAAGGTAGTACTGAAATCGTCGGTTCAGTACTTGTTACTTTTACTATAAATTTTCCTTCGTTTACTCGAGGAGAAATTGCTCTCTCAATATCTCGATTTAACGATCTCCTGCGCCAGCAGCTGTTAGCTTGGCAACGCGGAATTCCTAACTTCATCCGTCCACCGGACCATATACTGTGCACTGGTATGTTTCCTTTAATTAGAAGCCACTGCACTCCCCCAAGCAACCCTTGATTATCTGTCCTCAGCAGTGCATGCCCTGCGCATGTTCATTTCCGTTTCCTGATTTCAGTTAAAAAGAAATAAACTTGCGAGGAAGTTCCGTCACACAGCGCGCGGCAGAGACACGTATGCGTACCTTTCACTGTAGTTGAGAGACCAGAAGCTGTTTCGGGCTTTGCTGGAGGGCACCTTGATAAACCAGCACTGGCAGAGGGCATGGCGCACCGAGCTCTGCGATAGTTCACCGCATAGTGAAGGACATTTAGAAAAAAAAATCTTGACCGCGCTCAACAGATTTACAAAAAGACAAAAAATGGGAGGGGAAACTTCAGCTTTGCCTTAAGGGTATGACGCGATAACAATGTGGATTAATTCCCATCTCTACAGAAAGTCATTCCATACATTCATAGGTGTCCCACGTGCCTCCTAGGTTTCTCTCTGGGCAGCAAGGGCATGACGCGATGGCAAATTGGATTAATTCCCATATATGCAGAAAGTCATTCTATACACTCATAGGTGTCCCATATCGCTGGGAAATGGACATTGGTTCTTGGTGAAAAGAAATGGCACAGTATCCGTCTCACATGTCGGCTAACATCTGAACCGCACTGTAAAGGAAGGGATAATGTAGAGAGTGACAGAAGCAAGGAAGGAAGAAAGAGATGCCGTTGTGGTTGAGGTCGGAATAGTTTCGACCACCTGATGTTCTTTAACGTGCGCTGACATCGCAGAGCACAAGGGCGCCTTTTGCGTTTCGCCTCCATCGAAACGCTGCCGCCGCGGTCGGGTTCGAACCCGGGTACTTCGATTTGTGTTAGTGAGCTGAATTCACTCAAGGCTGTTATGATCGGGTCTGCGGGAGTCGCCTCAGTGCAGCCGCAAGACAGTAACAACGCCACTCTGAACGAGCGACGGCGTTGCGTGGAGTACACGACAGCGTTTCATCAAACGGTCATCGTAACGAGCTGGCTCTGTACGGACCACGTGCCAACGGCGAGGCGTCGAACGAGAGCCAAAAGATCTCCCAATCCCCCTCACCCGCGAGCTCATCGTTTCCCCACCGGCACTGTTTGGACGCTGTGATTGGGCGCTGTGATTTGCGCGGTGCGCCGCTGAGCCGGGATACCCGGTTTCGAACCCGGCTGCGGCGGTCGCGTTTCGTTGGAGGCGGAGCGCAAAAGGCGCCCGTGTACAGTGCGATGTAGGTGCGCGTTAAAGGTATTCAGATGGTCGAAATTATTTTGGGGCCCTCCACCAAGGCACCTCTATCTATACCTTTCTTCATTCGCTAGAATCTTTGTGCCTTCCCTAATGACGATTTGAGTTGTCCACCGAGGAGTGAGACAGTTACTGTGCCTTCAATTTCCTCAAAAACCAAAAATACTCAACTCATTTCCGTCTCCTCTGCGGAGTCCAAGCTTTAAACTTGCAACGGCGATAAATATTTGATGGCCATTCTAATAATAGAGCACGAAACTGACAAGACTGTTACCACTGTATAATGCGAGATTCGGGGAGACTTGTTGAGATATGGTGTTTTCGTAATGTACTGAAGACAATTGAGAAGGCCATGCATATCTGTAGCGTTATAGACAACCCTTTTCATTTTTGAAGCATACTCGCTCTCGTAGCATTCTCTCTCAGTCCTTGATAGTCACAAAGGAAGCGTCGCGATCTGAGAAGTGGCAAGAGATGTGTTCGAGTTGTCGGACCAATGTATAGTTATGCGAGACGAAGTTTATGATGCGTGTCGGGAGGTCATCACAGCAGTTAGAGGAGTTACGAGGGAGAGGAACTACGGTGTCACACGTCACGTCATTGGGTTAGGACCACTCAGTGGAGTCAGTTGCCATGCGCGTCCTAGTGACGTTAATAGTGACGTTAGGAAAATTCCTTCTTCCTTCCCTATGGTGACCACCCTCTACGTCGACTACCACTACTACTGAAGAAACTAGTACTACTTCTAGGACGGCGCTTAACCTAAGGAACGAGCCTCTAACTGCTCTCGTTTTAAACTATGAAAGGGGACTTTTAACTAAAATGTAGTGAATGCTTACATCCCGCATCCAGGACAAGAGCAGAAAATGTTTGGTGCATGCAGTAATGCATCCTAGGGTTTGGTGCACGTGGTAGTGGTTTTTTTAATGAAAAAATAGTAAAAAGGAAGGAAAAGATTTTTGCTAGCCTAGGGTTTGCAGGCCCGGTTTCCCCGGCAGCAGTTTTTCGTCAGCACGGCAGATCTCCAGTTGAACAACAAAGTGGTGTAAACTCTGCTAGATAATGATAAATTGCTTGGGTTTCTTTGTAAGCGCACATTGGGTACATGGCCATCTTTAGCTCATAACTACGTGCACAACCACATAGTTAAAAGATTATGTATGTCACCTCAATGAGTTCAAAATGATAGAAAGATAACCAGAGGAATTACAAGAAGGTATTTCTTATAGAATAGAGAGGCTGCGGCAATTGCAGCTCCCGTTAGCAGAATACTTTCCTGTAAATATCTTTTGCGCAATATTTTTTCTGTTCCTTTTTCCCCTTCAAGTCACAACTATGCAGACCAGTATGTCGGTGGTTTTAAATACATTCTCAAAAGTAGTCTTGTTCAGAAAAGGCCCTTCTCATTTTCTCCTCCCTTTTCTCTCTTTCCCAGTTGCACTCACCATCCAAGTGGCCTGGGCGTCCATATCCACGAAGCGGTAGAACGGGAACTTGTTCCTGCGCATTCGTGAGACAGGTAAGAGAGAACACCGAAATGACGAGCAACGATTCAGAGTAACTTCAGTTATCGAGCTCCATGATGTGTTGCTCATATTACTCGTTTCGAGAAGCGCAGGTCGTTTAGGACGTTTTAAGCTGGGCACATCTTGAAGAGAGCTGCTCACACGCGAGACAAAATGCGATGTAGCCTGAAATGCACGTTATGTGGGGTACTCGCGGACTGCTGTTTCCTACAGTCTCCGTGACGCGGCGCAGTCCGTCAGGACCCCACGTGACCATACTGAGCCGGGGGAGACCAAAAACTTAGCAAGAGAAAGTGCGGGAGTGGGGCACAGGAAAGGTCTGTTTTCGTCATTTCTGCCTAGTTTATAAGCATTCAAAAGCTTAGGAGAGGGTGGTGCAACCTAAGGTCTTCGCGATCAGGCAAGATACCTTCTAGATCATGCGTCAGAAGAGGGGCTGACCTCAGTGCCTCGTAGATGTGTGACGCGCGCAACATTTGCCGCGGACTCTTGTGGATAGCGTTAGCGATGTGCTCCACCAAGAAGCCTGATGGACGCCGAAGGCAGGTGCCCGCGGGCAGCAGTTCCCCCAGGGGACCAGGTGGCGCCCTGTCCACCGTGCATGTGTCCTCTGTATTTGGTTGGTTCTGCCGTCTGAAGGTCGACTGCAAGCCAGCTCCTGCGAGGGACGGCCATCAGCAACAAATGAAGGCGGCGCCAGCCAGCAGTACCATTCTTTTAAGCTACGCCATTTGTTTCCTGCACAGTAATTCTGAATTGCGCCCGTTTTCTCCTTTACCCCTTCTTTGAGCGGCGACATTTCCCCCGAGTACCGCTTTTTTAGCGCCGGCAATGACAGAACCGCGCACAAACTCAAATCGACATCCAGCAATAGGCGCTGTGTCGTCTCCCTGTCAAGTATTGACCAAGCCCAATGTGGCAAAAGAAGTAATTCAGAGTTCAATTTTATGTAAAAGGCTGTGCAATATGAAATAGTTCTTAAAATTCGCCTCCAATCACATGCTAATCTATTGGCATCGTGTTGGACGTCATTTTTCAGTGGTCTTTCCAGTCCAGATATAAAGACAAAAGCCAGCGCTGTGGCGCAGCACTATAGCACATGCCTTTCCGTTCTGTGCGTGTTTGTCCCCTCGCTCCCCTCCCTCCCGTATTGTTAACCGTGTTGGTTTTGGCAATGCAAACCTTTCTTTAATCTCTGCTGCTTCGTGGTAAATGTTACGATGCTAAACTTCTTCACGGAGATCGAAATGCGTTTATTACACTTTTTATCTTAGCTCAAGTACTCACAACGTGGGAAACATATTGCTAGCGGCTCTACACCACACGATTTATAAATTATTTATTACTTATAAGGTTTTATAACTATTTTTCTGCCCATCCGCAGTTACGCGTGGATGAGATCCTGATATTTTAAAAAGCAGGAAAACAAGATGTTCTGCTCCCTTCAAAAACACTCGGTAGTCGTAACGTTTTCAGAGGGCATGTATAGGATTTAGTGCAGGATATGCAGGTGCACGGGGAGGGCTGCCCAGTTGTCTCAAATTCGCCTTGTCAGCATAGGGGACGAGTTGGCAAATCACTCATTGCGTCAGAACAGGGTCGTGGGGCAATCCGTCCATATTATTAAGTAGATAATACTCAACAACGACGGCAACCTCACTCCAATGTCGCGTGACGTCGCGGAGATTGCGCCTGCGCACACTTTGCGATGCGCTTGTTAAGTGAATCGGATAAATTACGCAACCAGTATAACAACACAGACGAAAAATGTCTGCCATAACAGACAATAAAATTTTCAGTAGTATTGTGCTGTCCCTTGTACCGCAAAGAACTCCACCACCACCATCATCATCATCATCATGAGCCTGACTATACCCACTGCAGGGCAAAGGCCTCTCCCATGTCTCTCCACTTAACCCTCTCCTTTGCCAGCTGCGCTCACCCTATGCCTGCAAATTTACTAATCTCATCCGCCCACCTAACCTTCTGCCGCCCCCTGCTACGCTTAACTTCTCTTGGAATCCACTCCGCTATCCTTAAGAACCAGCGGTTATCATCCCTTCGCAGTACATGCCCTGCTCCAGCCCAATTGTTCCTCTTGATTTCGACTAGGATATCAATAACACGCGTTTGTTCCCTCACCCACTCTGCCCGCTTCCGGTCTCTTAATGTTACACCTATCATTTTCTTTTTCATGGCTCGCTGTGTTGTTCTTAACTTAAGCCGAACCCTTTCTGTAAGCCTCCACATTTCTGCCCCGTAGGTGAGTACCGGTAAGAAACAGTTGTGTGCAGTTTTCTCTTGAGGGATATTGGTAACCTGCTATTCATGATCTGAGAGAACCTGCCATATGCGCTCCACCCCATTCTTAGCATTCTAGTTCTTTCCCTCTCATGATCTGGATCAACTGTCACTACCTGCCCTGTGCAGACGAATTCCTTTACAACTTTCAGCACCTCATTGCCAATTGTGAACTACTGTTCTCTTGCTAGACTGTTGAACATTACTTTCGTTTTCTGCATGTTAATTTTTAGACAGAGCACTCTGTTCTGCCTGTCTAACTCATTGATCGTAATTTGCAGTTCATCTCCTGAGTGACTCAGCAAGGCAGTTTTATCAGCGAATCGCAGATCATTTGGGTATTCTTCATTAACTCTTATCCCAGGCTGTTCCCAATTCAGGCCTCGGAATGCCTCCTGCAAACAGGCGGCGAATAGCATTGGCGAGGTCGTGTCTCCTTGCCTGACGCCTTTCCTTATTAGAATTTTCTTGCTGACTTTGTGGAGGACTATGGTAGCTGTACAATTCCTATATATATATATATATATATATATATATATATATATATATATATATATATATATATATATATATATATATATATATATATATATATATATATATATCTTCCAGTAGTTTGACATAAGGCTCACCAACACCCTGATTCCGCAATGCCTGTATGAATGCAGACGTTTCCACTGAGTCAAATGCTTTCTCATAATCAGTTAAGGCTATATATAGGGGTTGGTTATATTCTGCGCATTTCTCTATCAACTGATTGATAGTGTGATTGTGATCCATTGTGGAATATCCTTTACGAAAGCCTTCCTGATCATTTTGTTGATTAAAGTCTAAGGTTGCCCTGACTCTATTAGCGATCATCTCAGTATATACCATGTAGGCAACAGAAGGTGATCGGTCTGTAACTTTTAAAGTCTGTGGCGTCTCCTTTCTTATGAATTAAGATAATATTTGCGTTCTCCAAGATTCAGGTATGGTCGAGGTCATAAGGCATTGCGTATACAAGGTGGCTAGTTTTTCTAGAAAAATCTCCCCGCTGTCTTTCAACAGATCTGTTGCTGCCTGATCCTCACCAGCTGCTTTCCCCCTTTGCATTTCTCCTAAGGCTTTCTTTATTTCATCTTTCATTACTGGCGGGATGATGCATTGCTGTGCGCTACTGTCTCCATCATTAACGTCTTGAATACATTGGCTACTGTATAGATTTGTGTAGAAGTCCTCGGTTGCTTTAACTATATTATCCATATTGCTAATGACATTGCCCTCCTTGTCTCTTAACGCATACATCTGGTTTTTACCTATGCCTAATTTCCCCTTCACCGCTTTTAGGCTACCTCCGTTCTTTAGAGCATGCCCGATTTGCTCCATATTAAACTTACTTATGTCGGCTACCTTGCGCTTATTTATTAACCTCGATAGCTCTGCTAGTTCAATTCGGTCTGTAGGGTTAGGCGCCCTCATGCCTTGAGGTTTCTTAATCAGATCATTCGTCGCCTGAGATAGCTTGCCGGTATCCTGTCGAGCCGTCCTACCGCCTACTTCTTCTGCGCACTCCGTAATGATAGCTGTCAGATTATCGTACACTGTATCAACACTAAGATCGTCTTCCTCAGTTAAAGCTAAGTGTCTGTTCTGCAGCGATATCCTGAATTCCTCTACTTTCCCTCTTACCGCTAGCTCGTTAATGCACTTCCCCTTTACTAGCTTTTTCTGTTCCTTCTTCAAGTCTAAGCTAATTCGAGACCTTACCATTCTGTGGTCGCTACAACGTTCCTCTCCGAAGACTTCCACATCCTGCACGATTCCAGGGTGAGCGCATAGTGTGAAGTCAATTCCATTTTTATCCTCAACATTAGGGCTCTTCCAGGTCCACTTTCTGTTCTCTTGTTTGTGGAAGGAGGTATTTATGATGCGGAAATTATTTCTATCTCCGAACTCTACTAATAACTCCCCCCCTGCTATTCACAGAACCTATCCCGTAGTCGCCTACCGCCTCGTCGCCAGGCTGCTTGTTCCCCACTTTCGCATTAAAGAAGCCCATCAGTACAGTGTACTGTGTTTTTACTTTGTTCATTGTACAAAAAAACTGCAGAATAGTATCAGATATAACTACTGGAATGCGACAGAAAATGGTGCAATACTACAGAAAAATCATATGTTGTTGCCACAAACTTACAGAACATACTGTCATATATTGAGCACGATTCGGTAAGTTTTTTTTTACTGGGCATCCATTTATTGGCGCCATAACACTGTGCACTTGCATGGCGGCCACTCTGGCGTGAGCATGAGCTAAGCATACAAGTCCGCACACATACAGGACTCTGCGTCAGTACATATACAACCCCACAACCGTAAGCATTTGCTCTTTTCGCTTGTTCTAAGTGAAGGACATATACACTAACTGCGGCATCCCGTATCTGTGGGCCAGGTTTGCTCTGCACAGCCACCAATTTCGCGAGGTGTCGAGCACAAACTGTTCAAATGCAAACACACACACCCACGCGCCCATTTTGACGAGCATCAGAGCGAGAATCGTCACTCTAGTTTCAGGATTGCGTGTACATGTGCTACCGGGGGGTACAGTGCATATCAAGGTAAAGACAATCCGGTAAACTGGATTACCAGCGACATGCTATGCATGTGAAGTGGTAGCTATGTGGGTAGAGGGGAGCACCTGCGGGTGAAAGTTCACAGTAGACATTCGATATTCCGGTGTACGTCCACGTTGATACGTCTCCGCGGTTCTAAACCTCTCTAATTCGAGCAGCCGCTAGCCGTTACTACCGGTAGGGCTTAGAAGCTTTCCACGTCTACATAAAGGGACCTCTACGGGTACTGTTCGAGGCGCACATCGTTTCCATAATGGGACCTAAGGTGAAGGGTTTTACCGTCCTGTTCGCATGGTAATGAATCCGTTCTGCCGACGTCCCTTACCTATATTGGTTCAAAGACTACATGTTGTTCCCCTTGGAGACCTGATGCGGATATGTGTATGGTGCGGAACCAAAATAACACTGCCTAATTGGTATTTTAAATTGCCGACCGGAGTGCATCGGACTGCGCAAGTAGCGCACTGCTCTCACTCACCTCGGCGTCTCTTCGTGCTTGGTTCGTCGCAGAGGTGTTGGCGGCCAGCACAAGACGGAACGTCGCTCGCTGCTTGGACGATGGTGCTCATGTCCGGCATGATGCTGGACACGTAGGCATTGGAGAGAGCATCGGTTTCCTCTTCAACCTGTGGCAGGGACGACGAGCACAGGTCATAATGCGCTAGCCTCTGCAAAACTTGAACTGCAGAGAGAAACTCTACTAACGGAGCTATAAATTAAGCCTACTAATGATGCCTCTCCGAGCAGCCGAAAATTGGCGTAGTATTCGTGAGCTCTACTCAGCACGAGTACTTTCGTGTAATAGACTCCCTTTAAGACTCAATAAAAGGGTGATCGGCTCAATAATAACTTACTACTATTACAACTGCACGGAGGAAGGTCTCAGAGCGGAATGGTCTGGGAATTGTGATATGTCGCAACCGAAAATAACGCTCTTCTACTGCCAGAACACACGCTGCGTATGTGGGCAAGGGCTTCAAGAGACGTGGACGGACGCTGTAGACAGCGTGATAATGTCACGTTATTTTCGACTATGTAATTAGAATCTGACCACAGATCACGTGACATAATGACATCGCCTAGAGTGCTCACTCCCCAGCCTGTGCAGCTCTTAAGGCGCTGCCAGGTCCACCAGGACAACTGACTCGAGATCACATGAGCGTACGGATACACGTAGTCATTTTGTCGTCAGGTCATTTTGGAGAGCCCTATCCGGAGTATACGTGATCTCCTGAAGGCAGGGGCGCTTTAAGGTGTACTGCACAGGTATAATAAATTTTTCGCTCTGAATACAAGGCGAGAGCTTTGGGGTTCCTTCGATATCAAGTCGTCACGCAACAAGAAAAGGGCAATTAGTCAATGAGTATATGCACTGAGACATGTACCTAGTGGTAGTGAGGTCATAGTCATATGGTGAAGTCCTTTAGGTCAAAAGCCCTTAAGGTGAATACGTTCAGGGTAAAGGCCTTCTGGGCAAAGCACTTTAGGCTGAAGGCTTTTATGTGAACGTTCTTTATCGTAAAGGCCATTAGGTGAAAGGATGCTTTCGCATTTTTTCAATATCACAACATTCTAGACTTATGCCAGTTTTTCACGACCAGGACGGCTAACTGCTCTTCGCAAGAATCAAGCCCACTAATGCTGTCGCACAATCCTCCAGAGTCTGCTTCGCAATTAGTGGTTTGAATCTGCTTCCAGCGGGTGGCACTCTTTGAAATGTCCTTTGTGGACGCACGACATCCGGTGCAGTTATCACCGTCTCGGCCAAAAAGGAAACCTACGCCGTCACACCAGTCGTCAGCGAGGTTATGGCGTGATGATAGCTCTAGTGCTACTGCATTAAAAAAAAGCGAGGAGCGTGGAGGATGGATCAAGAAGGAAGGACGCGCGGGGTGCAAGACTACAACTTGGTGCTCAAACATGAAGCTCTCAGAAAGGTTGCAAGCAGTCATAGACGACCAATGCTACAGACACTTAGAACACCTCTGCGAAATATAAGAAAAATGTGTCCAAGTCGTTTAAATGCCGGACTCTAGAAACAAGCGAGGCGTTCCCTACAGGAGGATGAGGTCCCTAGTATTTCGCCTCCACCGAAATGTGACCGCCGCGGCCAGGATCGAACCTGCGTCTCTCGCGTCCGTGGTATTTCTCCAATGAGAACTAAATCCTTCAGCTGCTAAAGATGCTGGACTCGAATAATATCCAGGAGAAATACCCCCACTCTGAAACATGCCACCTGTGAATTACATAACGAGGTGCCATGTCAAAGTGACTGTTTTTAATGCGGAAGCATTCGATGGCTGTGTCCCGAATTCCGTGTCAACAAAGCATTCTCCGCAGGATTACGTTGTTCGGTGAAGATAAATGTGAAAAAGTTTCGTTGTGTTGGATATTGTGTGATGAGATTTCGCTTTGGGAAAAATTTGGTTGATGTAGTAAAATTAGTTAATTAAACGCCAAATCACACTTGGACGTAACAATAGCCAAAGACGTCGACATAGCTTCTCTGCCCGATAGTGTAGTTTTATGCTGATATATATATATAAAAGTTTGATTGTGTTATATAGTGCGTGATGAGGACATGCTATGGGAAAATCTGGTTGATGAATTGTAAATAGTTAATTAAACGCGAAAATCACACTTTGACGTGACAAAGCCCGTGTTTTTGTGCGCGTTTCGTGTCAGCAAAACATTCTCCGCACGATTACGTCGTTCTGTGAAGATAAATGTGCACAACTTTGACTCTGTGCATGATGAGATGATCTTTCTGCAGAAAGCATTTCCTCGATGAATTGCAATTAATTAATTACACTTCGACGGCACAATAGCCACGGACGTCGACATAGTACTTGGACGTGATAAGTAAAATTGACAAATAAAAGAAATACAAGAAACATAAAAATAAGTGAAAGGAAACAAAAATGAAGAAGAAAGTAAAAATCAAACATAAAAAATATAAATATATAATAATTAATTGATTTTTGTGGAAAGGAAATGGCGCAATATCTGTCTCCTATATCGCTGGACACCTGAACCGCGCCGTAAGGGAAGGAATAAAGGAGGGAGTGAAAGAAGAAAGGAAGAATGAGGTGCCGTAGTGGAGGGCTCCGGAATAATTTCGACCACCTGGGGATCTTTAACGTGCACTGACATCGCAGAGCACACGGGCGGCTTAGCGTTTTTCCTCCATAAAAACGCAGCCGCCGCGGTCGGGTTCGAACCCGGGAACTCCGGATCAGTAGTCGAGCGCCCAAACCACTGAGCCACCGCGGAGGGTGCGATGTATGTGCGCGTTAAAGATCTTCAGACGGTCGAAATTATTCCGGGGCCCTCCACCAAGGCATCTCTATCATCTCTTTCTTCATTCACTACCACCTTCATGCCTTCCCTCATGGCGCAGTTGAGTTGTCCACGGAGGAGTGACACTGTACCTGTCCCTTCCATTCCAGTTCGCACGGGCATCCTCTGACGACACGCCCAGTCGACACGCTCTGATTACAGGTCCTGTACATGTCACTCGTGAGACAAGAAATGCTTTTGCTTTAAAATCCATATTGTCACCACTGTTAGCGTGCATGTGTCCATACACAACTTAGGGGCGGGTTTACTGATTGATTATTTCATTTGGTAGAATTCTCGTACCACGCGCGTGTTACGAAACTTCGACGACAGCGGGTGTAATTAAGCCCACAACATTGTCACACTCGACGGAAAACTCTTCCCTGGCTCCCAATTTTGCAGCCGACAAGTAAAACAAGAACATTAATCAATTTCGCAAAGCACTCCGCGTAATTCGTTAACTGTAATACCAACTAGCCCGGAAAGATGTGAACAGACGCCGTGCGAAGTGCCTTGTCGATGGCACTTAATGAGGGACTGGTCCACACTTTGATGAAACCCTTGAGTTTTTATGACTGTTCAGCCGAAAACCGCCATTATGAGCGAATATTGTACCAAATTAAGCCCTATGACCATGGCTGTCTTAAGCACTCCGAGAATAAAAGCACGTTTTTCGAGCTTAAGCCACCCTCTTGCAGCGCTTCAATGTGAAGCCACGAATTTCTGACCACAAACCTATTTAGGCTGGGCAGGTTGAATGAGGAAACGTGCACACGTTTTTCAAGAAGAGTCTTCCGTCACGTGCGACAATGTGGTACAAAACAATATGCAAATGAACGAATTGAAGCCACGAGGCTTCCGCGTTCGTCTGCCACTGCTAACGGGTCTCGTGATTCCGGCTTGCGCAACGATGAACAGTGAGGCGGTTTTCAGGGTGCCGATAGCACTTACCTGCACGGGTAAGGGACCTGGACAGTCGACCGTCGGAGTTTCTTTGAGGCCGGTGCACATGCCCACCGGTGTCGGCTCTGCACGAGCTGGAGCCGAGCTCGAGACGCCGGTGTCTCTGTACTGTGGCGTCGGCGACAGTGGATTAGAATCCGAGGGAGACGACTTCGGCGTCGCCTGCGTCGTTCGTGACAGCAGTACCGGCAGAGGCGAGCTTGAGGTACTCGTCTTTTCCTGGCTCTGCGATGAGACCATTGGCAGCTGCGACGCCCCCGTCGTGGGCACCGACGACATTCTGATGTCTCTCGGTGGCTCCAAGTCCGGCGGTGTCCTCGCAGGGGACGGCACCGGCCCCAGGTCGCTAGCGAAATTCAATGCCTCCGTTGTCTCATTTGGTCGGCCCTGCTCTTCTTTTTTGGGCATGATCCAATCGTGAGGCCTGTATTAGGAAACCAGCAGGAGGAAAAAACTGGTTGTGATGAGTTCGGACAAAAAGAAGTCCGTGAAGAGGTGACCGGTCCTGTCGGACTTTAGCCACTACATCTCAACAAAGATTCGAGGCACCGTTAATCTAAGGTGCCTTTCTCGCGTCTGACAGACTCTCCTGCTGAAGCTATAGCTTGCAGCAAGGCACTTGGGAAGAGCAAGGGGAGCACCTGAATATAGCGGCGTTAAAAGGCCAGGGAAGTGTCGCTGCAACGCTAAGAGGTGTCTGAGGCTTTCTTGAACGGAATCCGGAAACGCGTTGCGGTCTGCTACCATTCAGGAAATGCGGTCATTTGCGGATGTCATGGCTGATAGAAACGAAAGCGCGGTGTTTTACTTTCGAGACAAGTTGGGTTTCGCTGGGTTCTTCCGTGGCTGCAATGACATTCATTTGTCCGCTTGACGTACGTTCCCCAAGACAGGTGTGGAAGTCTATAGCTTCGTGGTCGCCTCCTGCAGGCGTCATCGCGTACCTCTCGAAGCGTCACTCCTGCGACAATGTCCACCAGTAGACACCACAGATGCCTCACTGACACCTGCTAACCATATCAATGAAGTCTCTAGCCTCACTGGTAGCCATCCTTGAGGAAAACCACGTACCACGGCCAAATTTGCTTTTGTGCATGTCTGAGCTAGAGTGGTCGCTCCTGTAACTCGAGGAACAGGCTTGGAACGTACGTGTAAATGTGCTCTTTAATTGTGTGCTTGTATCACAGTCAAGCCAAGTCTC
The DNA here is from genome assembly GCF_052857255.1 of Amblyomma americanum. Classification (NCBI taxonomy): domain Eukaryota; kingdom Metazoa; phylum Arthropoda; class Arachnida; order Ixodida; family Ixodidae; genus Amblyomma; species Amblyomma americanum. The sequence goes on along the minus strand of NC_135497.1, from coordinate 20,967,993 downwards.
CTGGCCGCGGCTACCGTGAGCGAACTCGGGCCCACCACCATTATTCTGTCTTAGGCAAATGCGGCGAAAATAACGAAGCGCCGACCAAAAGGTGTTGTGTGCAAAATTTTTCCATCAGTGAACAAGACTTCCGTGTGGAAGTCGAAACGTCCTTCCATCTTGACAACACCTTTTGGTCGGCGCTTCGTTATTTTCGCCAATGTATTCACCCGACCAGACGAGATTTCGTCGAACTTTTGATTTCATAATGATACGACGGTCGTATGGCCAGAATTTCATCACTCAAGTGCACCAGTTCGTTTCGCTAACCATCCGGCTTTCTGCGTTCAAGGCTCATCTAGAATTCAACCTCATATGCAAAGCCAGGAACCTAACCCCGCGGTCCCTCTGCTTGCTACGACCGGTCGATACGCCCTTCGGTCATAGCGTGGTGTCAAGAGCAGAACGACAGTTGCTTCAAGCCAGAATCCTGGAGTGCAAGGACTCAATAAGGCACCTTCAGAACCAAGCCTTTTTTGCCCGTCGCCGCCTTGAACACCAGTGTCCTAACGAGTTCGTCAGCATCCAGTTGCATGCGAACTTCGTAGCTAGTCTACAGTCTGGTCAGCGTGAGCGCACACACAAAGAGAAGCTAATCAGACTGCTACCTGGCCTTAAAGGGAGTCTGGCCAACAGACCTAAACCAACCGTCCACAATCTGTCTTCGTATAGGCCTACTCAAACAGAGCTCGCCGTTCTGGAGCTTGGTTTGAACTTCAATACGAGAGCGGCTCCGGACGCAAGAAAAATCATCTGTGCCGTGGAACAGGCTTCGGGACGTGTGGAAAACAATCGCCGAGAAGAAGCTCGTACCCCTGCGATCAGCATACTCGCCAAGCTGCCACATCGGCACCCCACCCCACTCCTTGCTCAGGAGCGTGATGCAGTCAGGAGCCTGCGGAGCAATACGGATATCGTAATCCTACTTGCTGACAAGGGCAACGCCACCGTCATTCTAAACCACAGCGACTACGTTCAGAAAATGACGAAGCTTCTGGAGGATGATGGCACGTACATGCGACTCAAGCGGGACCCTACACTCAAGGCAGAGCGAGAGTTGCAAAGGCTTTTGACAGACATCTTCCAGTTTGTTCCACCACAGCACAGGTCGTTATACTTCACGCTCCTCTGCCACAATGGATCTGCCCCTGCTTTATATGGCCTCCCTAAGATCCACAAGCCAGGCGTTCCAATGCAACCAATAGTGGATTTTACCCGCTCTCCCTTGTACCGGCTTTCAGGCTACTTGTACAAAGTTTTTTCGCCACTCGTTGGCAAGAGACCGACTTTCGTACGCAACTCCTTTGATTTTACTGAAAAAATACGCGAAATCACGATTGAAAGCGACGAGATAATGGTGTCATTTGACGTCAGATCACTGTTTACCAGCGTCCCCGTGGATCTGGCGGTGGAGGTATGCCGTTCAGCGCTTCGGGACGACGACGGACTGAGTGCTAGGACACCCATCGATCCATCGGACCTGTTGAAGCTTCTGCAGTTTTGCTTGAAGAACACGTACTTAATCTTTCGGGGCACTGTCTACAAGCAGGTTCATGGCACTGCCATGGGAGCATCTATCTCGGTCACAACCGCAAACCTCACAATGGAAGCAATGGAAAGCCGCGCTTTGGCTTCGTTCGAGCCGCGCCCGAAGGTCTTCCTGCGGTAGACTGATGACTGCTTTTGCATAATCAAAAAGAATGCCTTGGCTGCTTTCACGAACCATTTGAACAGCATGGAAGATTCCATCCAGTTTACCGTCGAGGAGGAGATTTCTGGCCGTCTTCCTTTTCTGGACGTCATGGTGGAGCGACGTGATGACCGCCTATCATTCAAGGTGTACAGAAAGGACACGCACACAGGCCAATACCTTCACTTTAATTCAGTCCATCCTACGTGCCATAAGCGCTCCGTCGTTTCTACCCTCTTCCGTCGTGCGGAAAGAATATGCTCGAAACCCGAAGAAAAAGCCTCTGACATACGCCAAGTGCGACGCGAGCTCAAAAATTGTGGCTACCCACAGCACTTCGCGAACGCTGTAATACAGCAGACAACGAGACCAGCTCAGCCCGTTCGCCTACCTTGCCGTGCCCGAGCTGCAATACCCTATGTGCCAGGCGTGAGCGAGTCATTGGCCCGCGTTTTTCGCACCAACGATGTGCATATAGCTCACGTGCCTGCGTGCAAGCTTCGTCGCGAGTTGGTGTCCGTAAAGGACAAGCTAAAAAAGGAAAAGTTTCCCGGAGTAATTGATAAAATCCCCTGCTCAGACTGCGATCACTCCTACATAGGTGAAAGCGGAAACTTTGAAAGACGGCTGAATGAGCACAAAAATGATGTTAAGAAAAAGAAGGCTTGTTCCAACGCACTGGCTGAACACGTTGAAAACACGAAGCATGATATCGCTTGGGAAGAAGCGGCAATTATCTGCCGTGATAAAAACTGGATGTCACGCCAATATCTGGAGTCTTTGTTTATCCAGACAACAGATCAGACGCTCAACCGTAACATCGGCAATCTACCGCCCTCGTACGCTAGATGCCTGCAACGATTAGCACAACGTAATTAAGCTTTGTGTGCGAAATTTTTCCATCAGTGAACAAGACTTCCGTGTGGAAGTCGAAACGTCCTTCCATCTTGACAACACCTCGCCAATGTATTCACCCGACCAGACGAGATTTCGTCGAAACTTAGATTTCATTAGGCAAATGTGGTCTGCTTCGTAGGTAAATGGGGTTTGCTTCTCGGGCATGTCATCGAGCCCTTACGGCGTCCTTAAAAGCCAAAAGGTCCAGAAAGGTGAGGAAAGGGGTTCTCTTTGCCTTACAAAAATATGTAGCTAAAGGAGTGCCATAAGTGCTCCTCAAAGCCGCTAACATAAACACTGTTGCCTCGTTGCCGTCGTCAAAAGATAACACCATCATTCATGCCACTGATTTCTTCATCATGAAATGGTCAAAGGCTGGCTTTGCCTCCTGAAGGAAACGACACTCATCGTGGTGCAGTGAAAGCCCCATAAACAGAGAGCTACTTGTAAGAATACTTGCAAAAGCAGACAAAAATAATCCAAGGGTATAGGGAATCTTTTCCCCTTCTCTTAAGGACTTCCGGCTTCCTATGTGCTAGAAATGAATGGACCAGGAACAAACTCTGCGCGCTTAGCCTGGATAGGCAATCGTACATAATTTTTTACACAGATGGAGAGAAGGCAGCCCTTGAAGTGCACGATACCACCACAGGGGTTTGCGCAGCGATGAAGCGTGCATGAAGTTCCTGAAACATATATTTTTAGAGAGCAGCTTTTAGGTCCCGTTTATGGCTTGCGCCTCAGCGTCGTAGTCGTCGGCGTAACCGCAGCTACAGTAATTGGTCAATTGTTCAGATAAATCTTTTTTTACAGTGTTTTCATAGTTCACATTAAGCATATAAAAATGATTTAAAGGAGCAATGAGGAACACTTTTGACGTTAGGAAAAACGTTAACACAAAAAAAAAATAAAGCGTGATGACAGATCTCCAGTTATAATGATTTGTTACAGTGAAATCGTACAATGTATGAAAAAATTGCGCTCCTAAACACCTTTCGGTTCACAAATACCTTTGTCGAGAATTTATTACAAAGTGAACAAGAGAGGGGAAAACCTCAGGGTGCTTGCCAACGTTTCGACAAGAGGACCAGTCTTCGTCTGGGCGGGTATGAGGTTGCAGCGCGTCCTCGCAGGGAGGAACAGGCACGGGAGAGGACGCCGTAAGGCAAGGGCTGCACCGTCCCGCTGTACACCACTGATGAGCTTTCGTTCAGTTCGGTCAAGTTCTTGTTACTATTACCATCAATTTGGCTTCGTTTACTCGAGTAGAAATTACTCTCTATATCTCCATTTAACGATCACCTGCGCCAGCTGCTGTTAGCCTGTCAGCGCGGACTTCCTAACTTCACCCGTCCACCCGACTTTATGCAGCACTTGTTATGCAGTGCACTGCTTCGTTTGCTCTTTAATTAGAAGCCACTGCACTCCTCCAAGCAACCCTTGCTTATCTGTACTCAGCAGTGCACGCCCTGCGGATGTACATTTCGGATTCCTGATTTGTTAGAAGCAAATAAACTTGTGAGAGCGTTCCGTCATACACAGCGTGCGACAGAGACACGTATGCATACCTTTCACTGTAGTTGAGAGACCAGAAGCTGTTCGTGGCATTGCTGGAGGGCACCTTGATAAACCAGCGCTGGAAGAGGGCGTGGCGCACCGAGCTCTGCGATAGTTCACCGCAATGTGAAGGACTTTTAAAAGAAAAATCGTGGCCGCTCTAGAAATATTTACAAACATACTAAAAAACGGGAGGGAACACTTAAGCTCCGCCTTAAGGGTATGACGCGATGGCAAAGTGGATTAATTCCCTTATATGCAGAAAGTCATTATATACATTCATAGGTGTCCTACCTGCCTCCTAGATTTCTCTCTTGGCACCACCTGCTCACAACGCCGGCAAATAAAAATTGGTTTTTGGTGAAAGGAAATGGCACAGTATCTGTCTCACATATCGGCTAACACCTGCACCTCGCCGTAAGGGAAGGGATAAAGGAGAGGGTGAGAGAAGAGAGGAAGAAAGAGGTGGCGTTGTGGAGGAAGTCGAAATAATTTCGACCACCTGAGGATGTTTACGTGCGCTGACATCGCACAGCACACGGACGCCTTTTGCGTGTCGCCTCTATCTAAACGCTGCCGCCGCGGTCGGGTTCGAACCCGGGGACACCGATATGTGTTAGTGAGCTGAATTTAGTCAAGGCTGTTGTGATCGGGTCTGCGGGAGACGCCTGAGTGCAGCCGCAAAACGGTAACAACGCCGCTCCAAAAGATGACGGCGTTGCGTGGAGTACACGACAGCGTTTCATCGAACGGTCATGGTGAAGAGCTAGCTCTGTACAGACCACGTGCCAACGGCGTGGCGTTGAACGCGAGCCAAAAGATCCCCCAATCACCCTCTCCCGCGATCTCATCGTTTCCCCACCGGGTCTAATTGGACACTGTGTTTGGGCGCTGTGATTTGCGCGCTGCGCCGCTAAGCCGGGATACCCGGATTCGATCTCGGCCACCGCGGTCGCGTTTCGTTGCAGGCGAAGCGCAAAATGCGCCCGTGTACTGTGCGATGTAAGTGCGCGTTAAAGATCTTCAGACGGTCGAAATTATTCCGGGGCCCTCCACCAAGGCATCTCTATCATCTCTTTCTTCATTCACTATCACCTTCATGCCTTCCCTCATGGCGCAGTTGAGTTGCCCGCGGAGGAGTGAGACAGTACCTGTCCCTTCCGTTTCCTCAAAAACCAAATATACACAACTTTTTCCCCCTCCTCTCCGCAGTCGAGGCTTTAAACGTGCAACGGTGGTAAATATTTGATGGCAGTTCCAATGTTAAAGCACGAAAACTGACAGGGCTGTTACCACTATATAACTCGACATTTGGGAAGATCTGTTTAGATATGCTGTTTTCGTAATCTACTGAAGAAAGGAAATTGAGAAGTCCACGAATATCTGTAGATTTATAGACCACTATTTTCATCTTTCAGGCACACTCGCCCTCGTAGGGCTTCCCTCTCAGTCCTTGATAGTCACAAAGGAAGCGTCGCGATCTGATAATTGGCAAGAGATGTGTTCGAGGTGTCGGACCAACGTATGATTATGCGAGACGAAGTTTATGATGCGTTTCGGGTCGTCACTGCAGTGGAAGGAGTTACGAGAGAGAGGTTCTACGCTGTCAGACGTCACGTCATTGGGTTAGGACAACTCATTCGAGTGTGTTGCCATGCGCGTCCTAGTGACGTTAAGAGTGACGTTAGGGCAATTCCGTCTTCCTTCCCCATGGTGAGCACGCTCCTGCAACGCCGACTAAAACTACTACCGATGTTACTAGCACTACTACTACTACTACTACGACGGCGCGAAACCTAGGGAACGAGCCTCAAACTGCTGTCGTTTTAGACTATGACAGGGGAGTGTTACCTGAAATGTAGTCAATGCTTACATCCCGCATCCAGGAAAAGAGTAGAAAATGTTTCGCGTATGCAGAAATGCATCCTAGGATTTGCAGGTCCGGCCCCCGCCGCGGTGGCTCAGTGGTTAGGGCGCTCGACTACTGATCCGGAGTTCTCGGGTTCGAACCCGACCGCGGCGGCTGCGTATTTATGGAGGCAAAACGCTAAGGCGCCCGTGTGCTGTGCGATGTCAGTGCACGTTAAAGATCCCCAGGTGGTCGAAATTATTCCGGAGCCCTCCACTACGGCACCTCTTCTTCCTTCTTTCAGTCCCTCCTTTATCCCTTCCCTTACGGCGCGGTTCAGGTGTCCAACGATATGTGACAGATACTACGCCATTTCCTTTCCCCAAAAACCAATTATTATTGTTCCCCCGCCAGAATGTTTTCGTCAGCACTGCAGAACCATAGAAAGCTGGACGAGCAAGCTTAAAAAGCATGTAGCTAAGGCAACAGTAACTTTAGATGGACAGGACGCCCCAGCGATAGCCGACAGCAAGCTACTCCACATGTGGGAGGCAAAACGCGGGTTAGAACGCAGGCTTAAAAAACAAAGGTGGAACCGGAACCTGAAAAGGAGGATAGCTAGACACAATAAAGAAATCGAGAGGTACGCCATGCAGCTATGTGAACATAATTGGTGCGGCGTATGCGATGATATGGAGAAAGGAATGAGTCTAGCCAAGACGTGGAATATCCTACGCCACCTGTTAGACCCAACTCAATCGAAAACTCTAACGAACATTAAGCTAAAGAAAACTAGACATGCCTACCAGGGGGAAGACAAGGATTTCATAAAGGAAATAGAACAGACCTATATAGGAAATATAACTTGCTCGGACTTGCCGGCCTATAAAGGTGCAGTAAGAGAGGAGCTCGACGCACGCATAACGGAGGCGGAGGTTATAGCGGAGTTAATCAGACTTAAAACGAAGTCCGCCCCAGGGCCGGATGGTATAACAAATAAGATACTTAGAAATTTAGATGACGAGTCCATCATTGCTCTCACAAAATACATGCAACAAGTATGGGAAAAAGGAAAGTTACCCAAACAATGGAAAGAGGCCAGCATAATTTTAATCCCCAAGCCGGGTAAGCCACCCAAGCTGGAGAACCTCCGGCCAATATCCCTAACCTCATGCGTAGGAAAGTTGATGGAACATGTAGTTCAAACGAGATTAACTCGCTACATGGAGGATAACAGCTTATGGCCTGATGAGATGGTCGGATTCAGACCAAAGCTAAGAACTCAGGATGTAATGTTACGACTGAATCATGACATCACGAACTCCAGTTCTAGGGATGCAAAAGTAATTCTTGGGCTGGACCTCAAAAAAGCTTTCGACAATGTAAAGCACGAGGCGATCCTAGAGGAACTCCAAGCGATAGGAGCAGGACAAAAAACCTATGACTATATAAAGGACATTCTGACAAATAGAACAGCAAAAATCAGATATCAAGACATAGAGTCGGGGGTAATTACGCTAGGGAGTAGGGGCACCCCGCAAGGATCGGTCTTATCCCTGCTTCTATATAACCTTGCTATGAGAGGTCTCCCGGAAAAGCTCAAAAAGATTGGCAACATACACTTTAGTATGTATGCTGATGACATAAACATCTGGATCAATCAGGGCAGCGATGCCGAAATAGAGCATAAACTACAGGAGGCAGCGGATGTAGTGGTAAACTACGCAGCGAATAGAGGGCTAGCGTGCTCACCAGAGAAATCCGCGCTTCTGGTGTATAATCCTAGGCACTTGAGACTCAAACAGAGTAACAACTTCAACATCACGGTCGGAGGACAACCTGTGCCGATGGTGGATAGGATTAGAATATTAGGACTGCATATTCAGAGCGACGGATACAACGGGGAAACCCTGAAGAAGCTCGAGGGATATGCGGCGCAAGCCATAGGGATATTTAGAAGAATAGCACTCAAAGGACGAGGGCTCAGAGAGAAAAGCTTGATCAAGTTGGTGCAAGCATACGTTATCAGCAGAATAAGCTATGCTACACCCTACTTGAAGATCCGCGCCTCAGAACGGGATAAACTAGACACGATCATAAGGGGATGCTACAAACAGGCCCTAGGCCTGCCCATAAGCACCTCCACTGAAAGACTCCTAGACATGGGTATTCACAATACATGGAGAGAGATTGCTGAAGCCACGAGAACGGCGCAGCAAGACAGATTAAGCCAATCAAACACAGGAAGGGCGATTCTAAGCATGGTAGGACTCCAGACGGACAGGGGTATTCTAGTAAAGCGGGACATCCCAAGGGACATCAGAGAAAAGATCAGGGTAGATCCTTTACCCAGAAACATGCACCCTACATTTAACAAAGCAAGGAGGGGAAAGAGAGCTGAGGCGCTCACCAAACGCTTCGGCGAAATGAATGAGAAAGCAGTGGCCTACACGGATGCGGCTAGCGGGAAACTGGTAGCAGCGGTGGCAACGGTCGTTAGTGGCCGGGGTACAGCTGTCTCTTCCGCAACCATACGCAGTCGAAATCCAGAGTCGGCTGAAAGTTGCAATAGCGCTCGCTTGCGTGGGAACGGAGGCACAATACATAATTAGCGGTAGCAAGACTGCTATCCAAAATTATGCCCGAGGCAGAATAACTCAGGAAGCACTGCGAATCCTAGAGGGACGCAGAATAAATAGAAATATTAGTCTCGTTTGGACACCAGCCCACGAGGCAGTTCCAGGAAACGAGGCGGCAAACGCCCTGGCTCGAGATCTCTACTTCCGAGCCGCGGCAGGACCGCCCGATAGCAAGGAACTGGATCAGAGACTGATAAATTACACAGAAATAGTGGAAAATTATATACTAAACAGGAGACTCTTTCCTCCCCCGGACAAAGAGCTCACTTACACAGAGGCTACGGCTTGGAGGAGACTACAGGCAAACAATTTCATACGCCCAGTGTGGGCATCACATGTCTTAAAAGATGAGGATATTGATGATAAGTGTAGGAAGTGTGGGGAGAGGGGGATCCTCGACCATGTGATTTGGGAATGTGCGGATTCTCCACGGTTCCGAGAGAACATAGACAGTAGAGACGCCTGGGAAACCCTTCTGCAAAGCACGGACCCCGTCGTGCAGAAGAAAGCGGTCCATCTGGCGATAGCTGCCGCGAGGAGTCAGAAACTCCTTGCCTGTCTCTAGTAGCGGAGGTCCCGGCCCCTGCCCCTCGGCCTGAGTGCCGGAGGTAGAGAGTAGGGGGCCTCCATTCTGATGGCAAATAAAGGTTTATCATCATCCCCAGTTGAACAACAATAGTAGTCTAACCTCAGCTAGATAATGATAAATTGCTTGGATTTCTTTGTAAGCGAACATTGGGTACATGGCCATCTTTAGCTCATAACTACGTACACCACCGCATAGTTAAGAGGCTATGTATATCACCTCAATGAGTTCAAAAGGATAGAAAGACAACAAGAGGAATAACAAGAAGGTAGGTCTGATGAAATAGAGAAGCTGCTATAATAGCAGCTCCCGTTAGTAGAATACTTTCCTGTAAATATCTTTTGCAGAATATTTTTTCTGTTCCTTTTCCCCTTTCAAGTAACCTCCACTACGTAAACCAGCATGTCGGTGGTTTTAAATACATTGTAAAAAAGTAGTCTTGTCCAGAAAAGGCCCTTCTCATTCACTTTTCCCATTTCTCTCTTTCCCAGCTTCGCTCACCTTAAATGTGGCGTGGGCGTCCTTATCCACGAAGCGGAAGAACGGGAACTTGTTCCTGCGCATTGAGGAGACAGGTCAGAGAGAACACCCAAATGACGAGCGACCATTCAGAGTAACTTTAGTTATCGAGCTACATGTGTTGCTCATATCAATCGTACTGAGAAGCGCAGTTCGTTAAGGAAGTTTTAAGTTGGGCACATCTTGAAGAGAGCCGCTCACACGCTAGACAAAATGCCTGAAATGCCCGTACTGCTGCTTCGTACAGTCTCCGTGACGCGGCGCAGTCCGTCAGGACCCCACGTGACCATACTGAGCCGGGGGACCCCCAGAACTTAGCAAGGGGAAGGTGTAGGACTGGGGGACACGAAATGTCTGGATTCGTCATTTTTGGCTAGTTCAATAAGCATTGAAACACTTGGGAGACGGTGATGCAACCTGAGGTCTTCGCGATCAGGCAAGATACCTTCTAGATCGTTCGTGCGAAGAGGGGGCTCACCTCAGTGCCTCGTAGATGTGTTGCACGCGCAACATTTGCCGCGGACTCTTGTGGATAACGTTAGCGATGTGCTGCACCAAGAAGCCTGGCGGCCTCCGAAGGCAGGTGCCCGCGGGCAGCAGTTCTCCCAGGGGACCAGGTGGCGTCCTGTCCACCGTGCATGTGTCCTCAATACTCGGTAGCTTCTGGCGTCTGACGGTCCACTGCCAGGCAGCTCCTGCGACGGATGGCCAACCACAACAAATGATGGTGGCGCCAGGCAGCAGTACCATTCTCTTAAGCTGCGCCATTTGTTCCCTGCACAGTTCTTTTCATTTGCGCCAGTTTTCACTTTTACAATTCCTTCGAGCTGTGCCATTTCCCACGGGTTCCGCTCTTCTTAGCACCGCAATGAGAGAACCGCGCACAAACTTAAGTCGACTTCCAGCAACAGGCGTTGTGGCGTCTCCCTAAGTATGAACCAAGCCCAATGTGGCAAAAGAAGTAGTTAAGAGTTCAGACTGATAGAAAATTCTGTGCAATATGAAACAGTTTTTAAAATCCGCCTCCAAACACATGCTGATCTAGAGGCTTCGTGTTGAACGTCATTATTTTTTTATCCTTGCAGTCCAGGTATAAAGACAAAAGCCAGCGCTGTGGCGTTGCACTATTGCACATGCCTCTGCGTTCTGTATTATTAACAGTGATGGTTATGGCAATGCAAACCATTTTTTTTAAATCTCTGCTGATTCGCTGTGAAAGTTACGACGCTAAACGTGTTGATGGACATCGAAAAGCGTTTAATACACTTTCACCTTAGATCAAGTACTCACAACGTGGGAAACATATTGCTAGCGGCTCTACCTTACACGGTGTACAAATGATTTATCACTTATAATGATTAATACATATTTGTGCTGGCAATCCTCAGTTACGCGTGGATGAGATACAGATATTTTAAAACGCAGGAAAACACGATGTGCTGCTTCTGTCCAAAACTATCGGTAGTCGTAACGTCTACAGCGGACATGTATAGGGTTTAGTACATGAAATGGGGGTGCACGGGGAGGGCTGCCCAGTTGTATCAAATTCGCCTTGTCTGCATAGGGGAGGACTTGGCAAATCACTCGTGCGTCAGATGATGAGAAAACAAGGAGTGTCGTTACTGTTAGCGGGAGAAAGACGACCGCAGTGCTATCACTTCGTAGAAGACACAACCCGATACCCAGAGTGTAGGGCTGAATCCGCTAGCACATTAGAAGTGGCCGGCCGCAACCACCACCGCACTAACAACGAAAAGTACACGGTCGTGGGGCAAACCGTCAATAATTATTAGGCAAATAATACGCAACAACGTTGGCAACCTCTTTGCAATGTTGCATGACGTCATGGAGACCGCGCCTGCGCACACTTAGCGCTGCGCTTGTTAAGTGGGTAGGATAAAAGACGCAACCAGTATAACAACACAGCTGAAAAATTTCTGCCATTACAGCAGATTTCTGCTGTATTTTGGCCTTGAACTTTAGTAAAAAAAACATTTTGTAGTGAGAATGAAATTTTCAGTACTATTGTGCTGTCCCTTGTCCTACCAGAAAGAAAAACAGAGAAGTATCAATTATAAATACTGGATTGCTTCAGAAAAATAGCACAATACTACAGAAAAATCATCTGTCGTTTCCGCAAATATACAGGACAAATTGTCACAGTTTGGGCGCGATTCGGTACGATTTTTTTCGACTGGAACTCCATTTATTGGCGCCATGACACTGTGCACTTGCATGGCGTCAGTACATATACAACCCCACTACCATAAGCATTTGCCCCTTTTCGCTGATTCTAAGTGCAGGACAAATACATTGACTGCGGCATCCCGTATCTGTGGGCCAGGTTTGCTCTGCGCAGCCACCCATTTCACGAGGGGTCGAGCACTAACGGCTCAAATGCAAACACGCACACCCATGCGCGTATTGTGACGAGCATCAGAGCGAGGACCGTCACTATAGCTTTAGGAATGCGTCTACATGTGCTCCTGGGGGAGTACAGTGCTAACCATGTTAAAGGCAATACGAAAATCCGGATTACCAGCTGCATGCTATGCACGTGAAGTGGTAGCTATGTGGTTAGGTGGGGAGAGCATCTGCGGGTGCAAGTGCACAATAGACATTGAATATTTTGGTGTACGCCCACGCTAATAGGTCTGCGCTATTCTCTGGCAGATCTTAGAAGCTTTCCGGCTCTACATAAAGGGACCCCCTACGGACACGGTTCGAGGCACACATCCCTTTCATAATAGGACCTAAGGTGAAGGGTTTTACCATCCTGTTCACATCAGTAACGAATCCGTTCTGCCGACTTCTTTTACCTACATTGGTCCAGAGACTACAGGTTGTTCGACTTGGAGACCTGCTTCGGATAAGTGTATCGTCCGGGACGAAAATAACACTGCCTACCTCGGATTTTAATTGGCCGACAGGAGTGCACCGGACAGCGCAAGTGGCGCACAACTCTCACTCACCGCGGCGTCTCTTCTTAGTGCTTGGTTCGCCGCAGCGGTGTTGATGGCCAGCACTAGATGGAACATCGCTCGCTGCTTGCACTACGGTGCTCATGTCCGGCATGATGCTGGACACGTAGGCATTGGAGAGAGCATCGGTTTCCTCTTTGACCTGTGGCAGGGACGACGAGCACAGGTCACAGTGCGCTAGCCTCTGCAAAACTTGAACTGCAGAGAGAAACTCTACTAACGGAGCTATAAATTAAGCCTACTAATGATGCCTCACCGAGCAGAAGAAAATGGGCGTAGTATTCGTGAGCTATACTCAGCACGAGTACTTTCGTGTAATAGACTCCTTTTAAGACTCAATAAGAGGGTGATCGACTCAATAATAACTTAATACTATTACAACTGCACGGAGGAAGGTGTCAGATCGGAATGGTCTGGGAATTGGGATATGTCGAAACCGAAAATAACGCTCTTCTACTGACAGAACACACGCCACGTATGTAGATAGCGTGATAATGTCACGTTATTTTCAGCTATGTAATAATCTGACCACAGATCACGTGACACAATAACGTCGCCTAGGGTGCTCACTCCCCGGCCTGTGCATTTCTCAAGGCGTAGCCAGGCCCACCAGGACAACTGCATGAGATCACATGAGCGTATGACAGCCCCCGCGGTGGCTGAGTGGTTATGGCGCTCGGCTGCCAGCCCGAAAGAGGCAGGTTCGATACCGGCCTCGGCGGTCTAATTTCGATGGAGGCGATATTCTAGAGGCCCGTGTGGTGTGCGATGTCAGTGCATGTTAAAGAACCCCAGGGGGTCGAAATTTCTGGATCCCTTCACTGCGGCGTCCCTCATAACCTGAGTCGCTTTGGGACGTTAAACACCCATAAACCAACCATAAATCAAATCTGAGCGTATGGCTACACGTAGCCATTTTCTCGTCATGTCAATTTTGAGGGCCTTATCAGGAGTATACGTGCACTCCTGAAGGGAGAGGTGCTCTAAGGTGTACTGCACACGTATCACAACTTTTTCGCTTTGGATGTAAGGCGAGAGCTTTGGAGTTCCTTCGATATCAAGTCGTCACGCAACAAGAAAAGGACAATTAGTCAATGAGTATGCGCACTGAGACATGCACCTAGTGATAGTGACGTCATAGGCATATGGTGAAGTCCTTTAGGACAAAAGTCTTTTAAGGTGAATGCATTCAGGGTAAAGGCCTTCTGGTTAAAGCACTTTCGGTTGAAGGCTTTTATGTGAACGGTCTTTATGGTAAAGGCCATTAGGTCAAAGGATGCTTTCGCATTTTTTCAATATCACCACATTCTAGACTTATGCCAGTTTTTAACAATCAGGACGGCAAACTGCTGTCGCACAATCCTCCACAATCTACTTTGCATTTAGTGGTTTGAATTTGCTTGCAGCGGGTGGCACTCTTTGAATTGTCCTTTGTGGACACACGACATCCGGTGCAGTTATCACCGTCTCAGCCAAAGAGGAAACTTACGCCGTCAGACCAGTCGTCAGCGAGGTTATGGCGTGAAAATAACTCTAGGGCTACTGCATTAAAAAAAGCGAGTACCGTGGAGGATGGAGCAAGAAGGAAGGACGCGCGGGGTGCAAGACTGCACTCTGGCGCTCAAACATGAAGCTCTCAGGAAGGTTGCAAGCAGTCATAGACGACCAATGCTGCAGGCATTTAGAACACCTCTGCGAAATATAGCAACAATGTGGCCACATCGTTTAAAAGGCGGACTCTAGAAAGCAGCGAGGCGTTCCCTACAGGAGGATGAGGTCCCTGGTATTTAGCCTCCACCGAAATGCGACCGCCGCGGCCAGGATCGAACCTGCCTCTCTCGAGTCCGTGGTAGTTCTCCAATGACAACTAAATCCTTCAGCTGCTAAAGATCCTCGACTCGAATAATATCCAGGAGAAATACCCTCCCTCTAAAACGTGCCACCCTTGAATTACATAACGAGGTGCCATGTTAAAGTGGCTGTTTCTAATGCGAAAACATTAGATGGCTGTGTCCCGAATTCCTTGTCAGCAAAACATTCTCAGCATGATTACGTCGTTCTGTGAAGATAAATGTGGACAACTTTGAATTTGTTAGATAGTAGGTGATGAGATCTTGCTATAGAAAATATTTGGTTGATGAATTGCAGTTACATAATAAATTTTTACACTTCGACGACACAATAGTCACCGCCGTCGACATAGCACTTGGACGTGAGAAGTAAAATATACACAAAACAAAAGAAATACAGGAAACATAAAAATAAGTGAAAGAAAACAAAAATGAAAAAGAATATAAAAGTAAAACATAACAAATATAAATAGATCGCGCACTGACTTCGTGGAAATAATCCGCGTTCTGGAAACTTCCATGCTTTCGCATTCCTCTGTGTAAGGAGACTTAAGTGCACTGGCAATTTTTGGCTGGAAGCGATACATTTAGTGCTACCACTTCTGGAAGTTTGGCATTCTTTACCCTCGACAGCATCCGCGCCTAATGACATCGGGGAAGCAGCGAGGGCTTGGCGGAGTGGTACGCTGCCCATCCGGATGGCAGTGTCCCCGGACGCGGGGTGGAATCGCTGTCGCACTCACCTCGGCGCCAAGCGGCTTCACATCCGCCGTCCCCGATTCGTGATGCATAGCCGTAGCTACGGCATCCGAGTCGCTTGTCGCTGGATTTTGCTTCTCGCTTTCACACGTCCGGGCTCGTCGTTGTCCTATGCATCCGCCTCCGCTGGCTTTCCGTTTTCGGCCTGCGTCAGTGCAAATGTGACGGCTTGTGCTTTCTGAAAAACTTTTTCTCGAGACAGGCATCCGCTGTCTGTCTTTACAGCAGAATCTCTTAAGAGTCAGACTCTATAGTATACCGTTCTTGTTATATAACACAAGGACAGCTCCAGTTTTGTGGAGTCGCAGGACAAGTGAGCTTGCCGAATGCTTCTTTAAAACGAGTACTTGATCTTTTCTTGGTGTTCAAAGCCTTTCGCATCAGTGTGCGCAGGTCCGGCGACCATTTAGTACATGGTCAAGCGATGTTCGAGCACTCTTCCCCCCCTCCCCCCCATTTTCCCGCATGTTTCCAGCAGCTAGCGCTGTGCTTCGGAATAAAGAAGTTCACCCTCAGAGGCAAAATCTGTTACCATCAATTTTCCTGCATCTCCCACGTGCAAGGGAACAGGCGAGTGCTGCTTGCTCAAAGATTTCATGACTGAGCGCGCACTGATCATTCATAGGCAGGTACATGCTGACAGTGAGCTGAAGGTGGGACGGAGGCCGGCCAAGGCGGGCATGAGCTGTCTGTTTCAACTTGAATAGGAGCACCGCTACCTTCAATGATTTTTGTAGCCACACAGCTAAGTCAGATAAAACTCAAGAAAGAATTGGCATTTCCCTTTCAAAAGAGAGCCTTCCAGCAGTGAGTTGTTTTGGAGGTGGTGGTAGAGATCAACACATAGGGCGGTGATGGTGGAGTCGTGTTGTATACTGTGAACATTGGTTGGATTCGAGAATGGTTGGGGGAGATCGAATTAAGGGCCCCTCGGCTTGTGTAATCTCGAACTAGGCCGTTCGCGACCTAATTTCCTTCCAAGACTTTGTACGCGGGGTCCATGTTATCTTATATTTGATGGATGTATAAGACTCGGGGTTGCTGTGACTAGCGGGAGGAGTATTTATGTGCCTTGCCTGCAGGGAGGATCTGACAAGCCGCTTGTGAGTCGGCCACGATGTGGTACTATCGGCCGGTGACATTCCCGTGCGGTATGGCCAGGGCTATCGCAGTCACTTAGGCCTCTTGTATGGTAGAGTTTTGTATGGAAAGGGAGACGAGTTGTTGGCAGTTGGATTTTACTACGATAGCTACCGCTGCGTTCCCATGGGGAGAGGGAAATAGGGGCCTCGTCTACGTCGACTGCCTTACCACTCTCGTTGTCATTTGTCAATTCATTCTGAGCTGTATTTCGGCATTAATGGGAGTGGGTGGACATGTTCTTGGGTACTGGAGCTACGTGTATGCAAACTCTGTTTGCCAAGAGAATGTTCATTGAGTACAGTCTACAACCAACATTTCCTTGGCGTTTCGATGGAGGCAAAACGCATAAAGGTACCCGTGTGCTGTGCGATCTCAGTCGATCTCAGTACACGTTAAAGATCCTCAGTGGTGCGGAGTTCCCGTTTCGAACCCGACCTCAGCGGCTGCATATATCGATCGAGGCGAAACGCAAAGGCGCCCGTGTGCTGACTGACTGACTGACTGACATGCATCTGAGCAGAAGAACGAAAACGAAAGAGCACGGGCCTGCCTCCTGGCTCAAGCCGAGCCACGCTCGCTGCCGCGTACTGAAAGTAGGAGGCGGTAAATGATAGGAGAGTAAAGAGTGAAAGAAAAGACGCGCCGCCCTAAAAGTCCCCAGGCCGATCCCAGAGGCAGTGAAATACCGAGCCGACCCGTCCCAGAGTGCTGCAAGCCAAGCACACAGCAACACTCCATAAAAAAATTTAATTTCTTATGTCCAAGTACCCGCTGCGGACATTAATCAGGTATCAGGCATGAGGTATTGCACGTTAATGATCCCCAGGTGGTCGAAATTATTCTGGAGCCCTCCACTATGGCACCTGTTTCTTCCTTTCTTCTTTCACCCTCTGCTTCATCCCTTCCCTTACGACGTGGTTCAGATGTCCGCCGATATCTGAGACAGATACTGCGCCATTTCCTTTCAATAATAATAATAATAATATTAATAATAATAATAATAATAATAATAATATATTATTATTATTATTATTATTATTATTATTATTATTATTATTATTATTATTATTATTATTATTATTATTATTATTATTATTATTATTATTATTATTATTATTAGACTACCTTGCGTGTTCCCTAATATGTTTCACAGCTAGTGAGAGCTAGCGAAAAATCAATTTCTATTTTCATTCTGGAGCCCTCACAGCGACATCTCTTTCTTCCTTTCTTCTCTCACTCCCTCCTTTATTCTTTTTTTTACGACGCCGTTCAGGTGTCCATCGTGACCTGACAGATATCATGCCATTTCCTTTCCTAAAAAAACAATTTTCATAATTATGGAGGCCTTGTACGATGCTTATGAGGCGACATTGGGTAAAAATTCATTGTGCTTTCATTAAAAGATTGTCATGAAAAATGCGCGCTGACGCTAGTACGAATGCTTGAAAATTTCACGGATAGAAATTACCAACCTCTTTGCGTTTTTATGGAGGAAAAATGCTAAGGCGCCCGTGTGCTGTGCGATGTTAGTGCACGTTAAAGATCCCCAGGTGGTGGAAATTATTACGGAGCCCTCCACTACGGCACCACTTTCTTCTTTCACTCTTTCCTCTATCCCTTCCCTTACGGCGCGGTTCAGGTGTCCGCCGATATATGAGACGGATACTGCGCCATTTCCTTTCCACAAAAACCAATTATTATTATTATTATTATTATTATTATTATTATTATTATTATTATTATTATTATTATTATTATTCTGCAGTCCCATGCGCGTTCTTTATTATGACTCAGAGCTAGTGCACAGGATATAGAATTTTTCCTTCCACCGCTAAGCTGCTTTTTGTAAAGCTGATAGTTCAGCCGGGCTGAGCCTCAGCCAAGTTTAACCTAGTTGAGCCGAGTTTCAATATGGGCTGCCATTGTGCCTTCGCTTCACTGCACCTGCACCGTAGCCTTCGCAACGACGCCACCGCATGCGCTAGCACCGCTGCTGGCTTGGCGCATGCGCTCTCCGCAGCTGGTTCGCCGTCTGACCTCGTGACTCACCGCGTGCCTCGCTAAGAGGAACGCAGTGCTGGCGTAGTCAGTGCGAGCTTGTTCCATGCATGAGAACGAAGTCGGGCCGTCTTCTCCGAGCTCTGCGCAGTAAAAGGAGGCTTCGGATAACTCTCCCCCTTCGGACGGTGGGCACGTCAGTCGCGCTTTAATCTAGGTGGCGGTAGTGACAGTGGTGCGCTGCATAGGTTGCCGTTGGGAACGCTGTGGCAGAAACGCGGCACTGAAACTATAAGACGTCGGTGTTCATTGTGCTGATTGACATTGCCGTTCAAAATGTTCTAGACTCCAATTAGGACTGGTTTATTGAAATAATAATAATAAGGAAAGATAAAATTTTTGCTAGCCCCGGCAACAGCCATCGACACTGAACCATCTCAGCTGCGGCAGAGGATAGAAAGCATAGCAGGCGCAATGGAATGAAAAAGGTAGGAGACAGTAAGAGAGGATAGGGGAAGATCCCAATGATTTAAAAGGAAGGACTCATGACTGGCTCCCTGGGTCAGTGGACGAATCTCGCTTTGAGTTAGATTGAGGTGATGAGAGAGAGAATGATGTGGGCTGCATGCATTAGCGCTGACAACGTTGTGGCAGACACGCGGCACTACAGCAACAGGCTGCAGCGTTCACAGGGTTGTGACAAGAACCCTAGAAGTCGCCGCTTAACCGCTAACCAACTTATTCGGTGGCGGCATCTATCGGAGACGCTACCACTCCACAACGACGGCTCAAGCTTCAAGTGTGAATAATGCCGCATCTAGTGAATGCACTCTTTTGATGAAGAAGTCTGCGCGCTTTCGCTGCGTATATCGCGGCTTAACGAAGCTAGGCCATCAGCAATTTTTTATACCAAATCAGAGAAAATTGCTTGTTTGTTAGAGGCCGTGAATTTCAAGATAGAAACGGGAATGGATCGCGGAATCCTGAAAAGGTTTTACAAATGTGTAGCTTCGCAATTACAGCAAATGCGGAATGTCGTAATGTAGTTTAGCAACTTGTGCAATGTTTGCGTTGGCGGATTTGGTAAATTAGCAGATTTGTTTTCGTGTGGTTCCCAGAGAGAAACTGTTTTCATTATGAAGTTTTAGACGTGGGAATCCTGAATTTAAAAAGTTTTTAAATTTTTAATCGACCGTAAAATTTAACCAAAAGATAATACCGCGACAAAAACTGCTTGCTCAACCTGATCTCCTTTGGGACGGTAAACAGCATAAAACCAAGAACCAAACCATCTTCCGCTCTTCTACTCGTTTGGTCTATGCTACCGCCGTATCTTATTCCACCGCTGCCTTTCTCGTTCGCTCTACCGGCTACGCCGAGATCGAGGCCGACGCCGAGGAAAGCGTTCAACCCATGAAAGGGCTCTTAAGTCCCTCGTTCAGAAAATCCGGAGACAGAAAACTTGAGTTGTCCTTGCATACACTCTGCACAAAACACTTAGTTGTGGTTTAACTAGTAATGAACATGGATACAGAGCGAAAGGTATGGTGCGTTGGGCAACTAAACACGGCTTGGCGTCTGTAACGTTAAGTGCGTTCCGCGCACTGGAGAGGCAGCGCGCCAACCCTGCCACACTAGCAGGTGGCAGTTAATGGTTGATGGCGAAGTTTGCTGAACGCTGCGGCCTATTGCTTCTGTGCCGCGTGTCTGCCATAACGTTGTCAGTGCTAATGCATGAAGCCCACATCTCGCTCTCTCTCTCTCTCTCTCTTTCTGATCACCGCCACGTACCTCAAAGCACGGCTAAGGCGTCCATTGACCCAGGGAGCCAGTTCAGTGCAATTCCTTTCCTCAAAATCATCAGCGTCTAGAACGTTGTGAACGCCAACGCCAATGAATACAATGGACTCGGACAGCTGTCGCTCTAAAAGCGAACGCTTTAGTGGCCGCGAAGTTGCGATTTCGTCGTGGCGGTACTCCGAAGAGGAACATGACGTCACAACGCGCGGCTCGCCGCGGCTATTTCTCTCTCTCGCTCCCTAGTCACTACTGCGCATGCGCCACTAGTAGCACGGAGATACAGCAATCGGCGTCTTTGCTGAAAATCCAAATCTCAATTTTCTGTTCTCTCTTTCTTCTTTCCCTCCCTCCTTTACCTCTTCCTTTACGGTACGGTTCGGGTGTACACCGAGATAGGTGAGACCTATTACTGTGCCATTTCATTTCCTCAAAAACCAAACAAATCAAGTGAGCCGATAGCGTTCCTACAGTTCATTGGCGTTGACAACTTTGCAAAGGCTGTTCATTTTCATGAAAGGAAAGTCGCAATTTCGGCTCCGTGAGTAAGTGGAGACCTCAATCTCGCTTTCATATTCGTGGCGTTGGTCTCAAACTGCAAAGGTCTGCTTTGATTGCGTTCCGCACACTCTATAAGCAGTGCCCCCTCCCTGCCACCCCGGAAGGTGGCATGCAGTTAATGGTTGATCACCAAATGAACGCTGCGGTACAGCTACAGCTACAGTGCCGCAACACTGTCTGCGCTTATCTATTCAGGCCACATCTCTCTCACCACCGCCACGTGTATGAAAGTACGAATGAGGCGTCCGCGTATCCTGGGAGCCAGTTATGCGCCCTTCCTTCGCTCAAATCCATCGCCATCTAGAACATTGTCCCTGGAATTCAGCGAATAGCTTCTGCACACATGGTTACTCATCGCGTGACTTCACATCACCCCATCTTTTTTTCTTAAAATCAAAGGTCGCCTCAATGGTAACCCAAAGTTAAAGGTCAAATAATGGTAATGGGTGATGGTCAGGAGTGAAGATCTGGGCATCGTAACTATATTACATGTGCTCATACACAGCAATCCTTGGTTGGGGTAAACATCGGTCAAAGTCGTTTCGCTGTCTTCCCGAAGTCTGGTTTACCTAACGTAGCGAATCTTTTTGCTTCAAAAGCACCGACACGCGCTCCTTGGAACTTTTATAGTCTAGACATAATGCGAGATTGGACTAAGGAAGAATGCGTTCGGTAAGCTTCTTGGAAACGCGCTGCGCGACATCCCTGTATGAACAAAAAGGAACGCCGACCAAAAGGTTGTTTAAAAAGAAGACGTTTCGGCTTCCATACGGAAGTCTTGATCACTCAGAGTAATCAAAAGGTTGTTGTTTAAAACGAAGACGTTTCGGCTTCCGTACGGAAGCCTTGATCACTCAGAGTGATCAAGGCTTCCGTATGGAAGCCGAAACGTCTTCGTTTTAAACAACTACCTTTTGGTCGGCGTTCCTTTTTCTTCACACATCTGAGTGATCAAGGCTTCTGTATGGAAGCCGAAACGTCTTCGTTTTAAACAACAACCTTTTGGTCGGCGTTCCTTTTTCTTCATACATGAATCTTCTACCCGACCAGACGAGTTTTCGTCAGACTTTAGATTTCACTATAACCCTACCATAACACACGCAATCGTGCTTTCGTCACGCGGTGCGTCATCCCTGCGTTGATGGTTTCACGATAATAAGATAATAACTGGCTGTTTCCAGTGCGTAAGCTTCTCTAATTGTATTTTCTTGCGGTTAATATGCGATCGCTATTAAAATTTTTGAAACGGCTCCACCAAGCAAGTTGGGCAGAAATGGCCAGATTCATTTCGAACTGGACGCTACTGACAGGCCAAGAGACGCCGGGCGAGAAAAGCATTCCCATATCGTTGAACCTACACGACATGCAGCGCTGTGCGGTCATGGTATTACCGTGTCCTTGATGACCCAAAGAGTAAAAGAATCTAGGCCACTCTGGCAGAATATCGTAGAAGGCAACTTACCGCGACGGCAGCTTGGACGTCCCTGGGCGATGTAGTCACTGCTGCTCGTCGAATAAGTCCGTTGTCTTTTCACCGTAACGGTCAATCCCTCGGCACTGCCGTCATTGCTACAAGTCGCTTCCTTTTCCATCACTAATGCAGCAAAGATGCGTATGAGGAGAGTTTCCAGAACAGGGAACAAACAGGGAGCAGTCCAGACAGTGCGAACGCACAAGTCGAAATGGCGAAGGTCTCACGAAAAGCTGGTACCCGCGTCTCCTCACTCCCAGCTCTCCTCTATTGAGTGCTTCGTCACTACCTTATAAGGCCTGCTCATGTCTCCCTATCGACAGTCACGTGAGTGAGAAGGGAGAGATGGGCGGGGCGAGCGCAATGAACGCGAACTGAAACGCCAGTGTCAACGCGAACAACTCGAAACGGAACGCCGCTTCGTAATACAGTGTCAGGTCGCGGTTCACATTGTCAGCGCGCGTTATTATGTGAAGCATATTAACGTAGGTTTCGGGCCTTCGCGCGACGCCCGGCGGTGGCCACCATTGACCCTGAAGTGGGATCACGTGACATGACGTCACGTGATGACGTCACACAGGCTGCAGATGGGGCCTCATATCGCGCCGTCGGTCGCCTCCCGGCGGTGGCCACCATTGACCTTCAAGTAGGTCATGTGACATGACGTCACGTGATGACGTCACACCGGCTGCAGATGGGGCCTCATATCGCGCCGTTGGTCGCCTCCCGGCGGTGGCCACCATTGACCCTGAAGTGAGACCACATGATGTGACGTCACGTGATGTCACACCGGCGGCAGATGGGGCCTCATATCGCGCCGTCGGACGTCGCCCGGCGGAGGCCTCCACACTTCGGTTCGCGCCGTCGCGCGCAACGCGGCGGCGGCGCCACCATCGCTGCATCACGTGATATGTGACGTCACGCCAGGCATGAAGCGGCGCGCGCCCGCCGTCGCGTCAGTCTCTGTGCCCGCAACCGCGCCAGCGTCTTTGCGCCGGGCGTGTATGCGGCAGCTGCTTAACATGCTTCGCATCCACTGGGATTAACCTTGATAAGCCTCCAATTTTTTTGGACTGTGCTCGCTTTGTTTCTGAACAGTGCTGCACAGAAGTTTGCGAGCGAGGTAGTTTACAATGCCTGGGTGGTGCTCTGTACCAAACTGTCAGTATAACTACGCCAATGAGCCCAGAGACGCGTGTGATGATTCCCGTAGGACCCGGCTCAAAACGCTGTGGCAGAAACGCGACACTGAAGCTATAAGACGTCGGCGTTCATTGTGCTTATTGGCGTTGCCGTTCACAATGCTTAAGACTCCAAGTAGTAGTGGTGTATTGAAATAATAATAATAAGAAGGAAATATAAAATTTGTGCTAGCCCCAACAACTGCGATCGGTACTGAAGCATCTGAGCTGCGGAAGCGGAAATAGAGAATAGCAGGCAGAATGGAGAAATGAAATGAAAAAGGCGAGGAGGCAGGAAGAAAGGATAGGGAAGACTCCAATGATTTAAAAGGAAGGACTCATAACTGGCTCTCTGGGTCAGTGGACGAATCGCGCTTTGAGGTACACGGAGATGATGAGATAGAGATAGACAGGCAGACAAAGAACTTTATTGACAAAGAACTTTATTGTGTGTGTGTGTGAGCGAGAGAGATGTGGGCTGCATGCATTAGCGCTGTGAACGTTGTGGCAGACACGCGGCACTGCAGCAACAGGCTGCAGCGTTCACTTGGTTGTGACAAGAGCCACAGAAGTCGCCGAACGCCACAGGCTCATGGCCACATGATGGGGCTATAACCCCACACCAACTGCTACCTTTGTCGACCAAAATAAAGATTATCCTCCTCCTCTCTTCACTGAGTGGCCAACCTCTCGCGATCAACCATTAGCTGGTACTCGCCGCAGTGGCTCAGTGTACCGTAGGGCTCTCGGCTACTGATCTGCAGCACCCGGGTCCAAACCCGACAAAGGCGGCAGCGTTTTTTTCGATGGAGGCGAAACGCTAAGGTGCCCGCGTGCCGTGTGGTGTCAGTGCACGTTAAGGATCCTCAGGTGGTCGAAATTATTCCGGAGCCCTTCACTATGGCACCTCTTTCTTCCTTTCTTCATTTACTCCCTCCTTTATTTCTTCCCTTACAACGCAGTTTAGGTGCCCGCCGAGATGCGAGACAGATACAGCGAAATTCCCCCCCCCAAAAAAAAAAAGAAAATTTCAACTGCCACCTGCCAGTGCGGCAGGGTGGGCGCGCTGCCTAGTCAGTGTGGGAAACGCACTCAACAACGCAGACGTCAAGCCGCGTCTACTTGCCCGATGCACCACAGCTTTCGCTCTCCAACAATGTTCAGGAGTAGTTAACCCGCAGGTAACTTTTTAAAATCAAAGCTTTACTACTTTGTTCCGTAGCTTGTTCGGCGTCTGTTTCATATGGCCTTGAACCGAGGATGACCATGTGACGTCTCCGAGCCGCAGCTCAGCTTGGAAAGACCAAGAGCGGAAGCTTCGAAAGTGTAGAGAAGACGCATAAGACACCCCAGATGCGTTACGGAGGAGTAGCGTCAAATACGCGTCGCATGCGTTCGCATTTACAAAGTTGTTGCAGAAACGCGGCACTGAAGCTATAGGCCGTTGGCATTTATTGTGTTCATTGGCGTTGGCGTTGACAACGTTCTAGAGTGATTTTCAGGAAAGGAAGGAGCTCATTACTGGCTCCCTGGGCCAGTCGACGAAAAAATTGAAAATTGTTTTTTCGGGTTCGAACCCGACCGCGGCGGCTGCGTTTCGATGGAGGCGAAACGCTAAAGTGCCCGTGTGCTGCGCTATGTCAGTGCCCGTTAAAGATCCCCAGGTGATAGAAATTATTCCGGAGCCCTCCACTACAGCACCTCTCTATTCATTTGTTCTTTCATTGCCTCCTTTATCCCTTCACTTACGGCGCGGTTCAGATGTCCGCCGAGATGTGAGATACTGCGCCATTTACTTTGTCCACAAGCCAACATTTGATTTATCTTTTTCCACCCTGGTTGTTCTATTCAAAAACTGAAAATACGTGGAAACGATGTGCTTAAACATTGTGTTCTCCGATTTGTGCTCAATCTGCCAATGCAGGCTTCCAAGTTTTAAAGAGAGAGCTTAACTGCGAACTTGCGACTACGCCGTAACGGTGCTTCGGCACATAGCGTCACAACACGCGCCTCGCCGCGCAGCCGATCCGGTCAGAGTGCGCCAAAGCCGCTGAACGCGTCGGCGGTCAAGCGCAGTTGGACTATAGAGGCTGTCCCATTGGTCGACGTGACGTCGCCGTGCAGCGCGCGTGCGCCCGTTACGCCCGAGGATCAACGCGCTTAACCGCTAACCAACGTGTTCGGTGGCGGCATCTATGGGAACCACTGAAATCTCTCGCACACTCAATGAATAAAAAATAATTCTGGCGAGGCTGGATTCGAACCAGTGCCTTTGGAGCTTGAGGCGGAGACGCTTCCACTCCGCCGCGACGCCCCATGCTTTAACCGTGAATAAAGGCACATGTATAGAATGCATTCCTTCGATGCAGATGTTTGAGGCGCTTTCGCTACGTATATCGCGGCTTAACGGAGCTAGGCCATCAGCAATTTTTTATAGCAAATCAGAGAAAATCGCTTGTTTGTTAGAGGCAGTGAATTTCAAGATAGAAACGCGAATGAATCGCGGAATCCTGACACGGTTTTACAAATGTGTAGCTTCGCAATTACAGCAAATGCGAAATGTCGTTAAGTAGTTTAGCAACTTGTGCAATATATGCGTTGGCGGATTTGGTAATTTGGCGGATTTGTTTTCGTGTGGTTCCCAGAAACTGTTTTCGTTACGAAGTTTTCGACGTGGGAAACCTGAATTTAAAATGTTTCTAAATTTTTAATCGACCGTAAGATTTAACCAAAAGGTAATACCACGACAAAAACTGCTTGCTAAACTTGATCTCCTTTGGGACGGTAAACAGCATAAAACCAAGAACCAAACCATCTTCCGCTCTTCTACTCGTTTGGTCTATGCTACCGCCGTATCTTATTCCACCGCTGCCTTTCTCGTTCGCTCTACCGGCTACGCCGAGATCGAGGCCGACGCCGAGGAAAGCGTTCAACCCATGAAAGGGCTCTTAAGTCCCTCGTTCAGAAAATCCGGAGACACAAAAGTTGAGTTGCCCTTACATACACTCTGCACAGAACACTTAGTTGTGGCTTAACTAGTGCTGAACCTGGATAGAGAGCGAAAGGTGTGGTGCGTTGGGCAACTAAACGCGTATTGGCGTCTGTAACGTTGAGTGCGTTCCGCGCACTGGAGAGGCAGCATGCCCACCCTGCCACACTGGCAGGTGGCAGTTAATGGTTGATGGCGAGGGTTGCTGATCGCTACGGCCTATTGCTGCTGTGCCGCGTGTCCGCCATAACGTTGTCAGTGCTAATGCAAGAAGCCCACATCTCTCTCTCTCTCTTTCTGATCACCGCAACGCACCTCAGAGCACGGCTAAGGCGTCCACTGACCCAGGGAGCCAGTTCAGTGCAATTCCTTTCCTCAAAATCATCGGCGTCTAGAACGTTGTGAACGCCAACGCCAATGAATACAATGGACTCAGACAGCTGTCGCTCTAAAAGCGAACGCTTTAGTGGCCGCGAAGTTGCGATTTCGCCGTGGCGGTACTCCGAAGAGGAACATGACGTCACAACGCGTGGCTCGCCGCGGTTATTTCTCTCTCTCGCTCCCTAGTCACTACTGCGCATGCGCCACTAGTAGCACGGAGATACAGCTATCGGCGTCTTTGCTGAAAATCCAATTTTCAATTTTCTGTTCTCTCTTTCTTCTTTCCCTCCCTCCTTTATCTCTCCCTTTACGGTACGGTTCGGGTGTACACCGAGATAGGTGAGACCTATTACTGTGCCATTTCATTTCCTCAAAAACCAAACAAATCAAGTGAGCCGATAGCGTTCCTACAGTTCATTGGCATTGACAACTTTGCAAAGGCTGTTCATTTTCATGAAAGGAAAGTCGCAATTTCGGCTCCGTGAGTAAGTGGAGACCTCAATCTCGCTTTCATATTCGTGGCGTTGGTCTCAAACTGCAAAAGTCTGCTTTGATTGCGTTCCGCACACTCTATAAGCAGTGCCCCCTCCCTGCCACCCCGGAAGGTGGAATGCAGTTAATGGTTGATCACCAAATGAACGCTGCGGTACAGCTACAGCTACAGTGCCGCAACACTGTCTGCGCTTATCTATTCAGCGCACATCTCTCTCACCACCGCCACATGTATGAAAGTACGAATGAGGCGTCCGCGTATCCAGGGAGCCAGTTATGCGCCCTTCCTTCGGTCAAATCCATCGCCATCTAGAACATTGTCCCTGGAATTCAGCGAATAGCTTCTGCACACATGGTAACTCATCACGTGACTTCACATCACCACATCTTTTTTCTTAAGATCAAAGGTCGCCTCAATGGTAACCCAAAGTTAAAGGTCAAATAATGGTCATGGGTGATGGTCACGAGTTAAGAGTTGGGCATCGTAACTATAATACATGTGCTCATACACGGCAATCCTTGGTTGGGGTAAACATCGGTGATAGTCGTTTCGCTGTCTTCCCGAAGTCTGCTTTACCTAACGTAGCGAATCATTTTGCTTCAAAAGCACCGACACCGCGCTCCTTGGAACTTTTATAGTCTAGACATAATGCGAGATTGGACCAAGGACGAATGCTTTCGGTAAGCTTCTTGGAAACGCGCTGCGCGGCATCCCCTAGGGATGATGCGTCGATGCAGCTTCCTTTGGAAGAGTGAAGCTCCCCAAAAAGCTGTAACGAGGCGCCCTTTCCTCACACCCGTGCCCAATTATTTCACACACAAGCGCTTACTATAACCCTACCGTAACACACACAATCGTGTTTCCGTCACGCGGTGCGTCATCCCTGCGTTGATGGTTTCACGATAATAAGATAATAACTGGCTGTTTCCATTGCGTAAGCTTCTCTAATTGTATTTTCTTGCAGTTATTATGCGATCGCTATTAAATTTTTTGAAACGGCTTCACCAACCAAGTTGAGCAGAAATGGCCAGATTCGTTTCGAACTGGACGCTACTGACAGGCCAAGGGACGCCGGGCGAGAAAAGCATTCCCATATCGTTGAACCTACACGACAGGCAGCACTGTGCGGTCATGGTATTACCGTGTCCTTGATGACCCAAGGAGTAAAAGAATGTAGGCCACTCTGGCAGAATATCATCGAAGGCAACTTACCGCGACGGCAGCTTGGGCGTCCCTGGGCGATGTAGTCACTGCTGCTTGTCGAATAAGTCCGTTCTCTTTTTACCGTAACGACCAATCCCTCGTCACTGCTGTCATTGCTACAAGTCGCTTCCTTTTCCATCACTAATGCAGCAAAGATGCGTGTAAGGAGAGCTTCCAGAACAGGGAACAAATATGGAGCAGTCCAGACAGTGCGAACGCACAGGTCGAAATGGCGAAGGTCTCACGAAAAGCTGGCGCCTGCGTCGTTTCGCTCCCAATTGTCCCATCGTGATTCCTTCATCGCTACCTTATAAGGCCTGCTCATGTGCCCCTCTCGACAGTCACGTGAGTGAGAAGAAGGGAGAGATGGGCGGGGCGAGCGCAATGAACGCGAACTGAAACGCCAGTGTCAACGCGAACAACTCGAAACGGAACGCCGCTTCGGAATACAGTGGCATGTCGCGGCTCACATTGTCAGCGCGCGTCATTTTGGACTGTGCTCGCTTTGTTTCTGAACAGTGCTGCACAGAAGTTTGCGAGCGAGGTAGTTTACAATGCCTGGGTGGTGCTCTGTACCAAACTGTCAGTCTAACTACGCGAATGAGCCCAGAGACGCGTGTGAAGATTCCCGTAGGAACCGGCTCAAAACGCTGTGGCAGAAACGCGACACTGAAGCTATAAGACGACGGTTATCATTGTGCTCATTGGCGTTGCCGTTCACAATACTTAAGACTCCAAGTAGTAGTGGTGTTTTGAAATAATAATAATAAAAAGGAAATATAAAATTTGTGCTAGCCCCGGCAACTGCCATCGGTACTGAAGCATCTGAGCTGCGGAAGCGGAAATAAAGGATAGCAAGCAGAATAGAGAAATGAAATGAAAAAGGCGAAGAGGCAGGAAGAGAGCATAGGGGAGACTCCAATGATTTAAAAGGAAAGACTCATGACTGGCTTCCTGGGTCAGTGGACGAATCGCACTTTGAGTATACATGGAGATGATGAGAGAGAGATAGACAGATAAAGAACTTTATTGTGTGTGTGTGTGAGAAAGAGAGAGAGAGAGATGTGGGCCGCATGCATTAGCGCTGTCAACGTTGTGGGAAACACGCGGCACTGCAGCAACAGGCTGCAGCGTTCACTGGGTTGTGACAAGAGCCATAGAAGTCGCCGAACGCCACGGGCTCATGGCCACATGATGGGGCAATAACCCCACACAAACTGCTACCTTGGTCGAACAAAATAAAGTTTATCCTCCTCCTCTCTTCACTGAATGGCCAACCTCTCGCGATCAACCATTAGCTGGTACCCGCCGCAGTGGCTGAGTGTACGGTAGGGCGCTCGGCTACTGATCTGCAGCACCCGGGTTCAAACCCGACCAAGGCGGCAGCGTTTTTTTCGATGGAGGCGAAACGCTAAGGCGCCCGTGTGCCGTGTGGTGTCAGTGCACGTTAAGGATCCTCAGGTGGTCGAAATTATTCCGGAGCCCTGCACTACGGCACCTCTTTCTTCCTTTCTTCTTTTACTCCTTCCTTTATTTCTTCCCTTACAACGCGGTTTAGGTGCCCGCCGAGATGCGAGACAGATACTGCGAAATTCCCGCCCCCCCCCCACTAAAAAAGTTTTCAACTGGCACCTTCCAGTGCGGCAGGGTGGGCGCGCTGCCTAGTCAGTGTGGGGAACGCACTCAACAACGCAGACGTCAAGCCGCGTCTACTTGCCCGACGCACCACAGCTTTCGCTCTCCAACAAGGTTCTGGAGTAGTTAAACCGCAGGTAACTTTTTAAAATGAAAGCTTTACTGCTCTGTTCCGTAGCTTGTTCGGCGTGTGTTTCATATAGCCTTGAACCAAGGATGATCATGTGACGTCTCCGAGCCCCAGCTGAGCTTGAACCGATCAAGAGCGGAAGCTTCGAAAGCGAAGGGAAGACGCATAATGCACCCCAGATGCGTTACGGAAGAGTAGCGTCAAATGTGCGTCGCATGCGTTGGCATTGACAAAGTTGTTGCAGAAACGCGGCACTGAAGCTATAGGCCGTTGGATTTTATTGCGTTCATTGGCGTTGACGTTGACAACGATCTAGAGTGATTTTCAGAAAA
This sequence comes from Amblyomma americanum, assembly GCF_052857255.1. Classification (NCBI taxonomy): domain Eukaryota; kingdom Metazoa; phylum Arthropoda; class Arachnida; order Ixodida; family Ixodidae; genus Amblyomma; species Amblyomma americanum. The sequence continues at coordinate 20,937,313 of NC_135497.1, read as the reverse complement.
GAAAGGGGATCATAACTGGCTCCCTGGGCCAGCCGATGAATAATAATAATAATAATAATAATAATAATAATAATAATAATAATAATAATAATAATAATAATAATAATAATTGGCTTTTGGGGAAAGGAAATGCCGCAGTATTTGTCTCAAATATTGTTGGACACCTGAACCGCGCCGTAAGGGAAGGTACAAAGGAGGGAGTGAAAGAAGAAAGGAAGAATGAGGTCCCGTAGTGGAGGGCTCCGGAATAATTTCGACAACCTGGGGATCTTTAACGTGCACTGACATCGCACAGCACACGGGCGCCTGAAAGAGAGCAAGCCGACACCATCCTCAGAAAGGCTTACAAGACAGCCCTCCACCTCCCCAGAAACACGTCCAACGAGAAACTCCTGCAGTTGGGCGTCAGCAACACATTCAGCGAACTCGCGGAAGCGCTGCTGGGTGCACAGACCATCAGACTCGGAGGCACCCCCGCAGGACGGGCGCTCCTGAAAAGGCTGGGTCGGGACACGCGCGGACTAGTCGATAGATACGCGGAGGTTCCGGACCACCTCAGAAAATCCTTTAACATAGGGCCTATGCCAAAGAACATGGGCCCTAATCTCCACGCAAACCGACGCAAGGCTAGGGCAGAATACGTCGGACGAACGCTAGCCCCAAAAGACAACACTGTCTACACAGACGCTGCCGTCTATCCATGCGGAGCAGAACATGCAGCCGCAGTGGTGGTAGTAGACAACGAAGGACACCTAGTGACGAGCGCCACGGCGAATGTCGCTGGCGCAGCGGAGGCCGAGGAAATTGCCGTCGCGCTGGCGGCAGCAGAAGGCTATAGGACCGGCCGCCCCCTAAATGTTTTAACAGATTCGAAAGAAACGTGCAACAACTGCACGAAGGGCAGAATTAGCAAAACGGCCCTCAGGATACTCAGCGGAGTAGCCCCTACCGTGTTAAACAAACCCAGACACAATTTGATTTGGATCCCAGGCCACGCGAGAGTAGAGGGAAACGAAAGGGCAGACAGCCTAGCTCGAGGCGAAGCAATCCGAGCAGTACAGTCTAAGGCTCCGGAGTTCCATCTGCAAGCCTGCGAGGGGGGATACGCAGAACATTTAAATTTACACAGGGGGACCAGAATCAAACATTCACCACCACACAAAGCTCTGACAAAGGAGGAGGCCACCATCTGGCGTAGACTACAGACGAACACCTTCTCCAACCTACACATACTCAAAAAAATGTTCCCATCACAATACAGGGCCACCTGCCCGTGGTGCGGAGCCACACCCACACTTTATCACATTACTTGGGAGTGCGAACGCAACAAAGCATTCCACAAACACGAACACCCGAGTGCGGAGCAATGGGAGAGCCGTGTCACCAGCAGCGAGCTCATGGCCCAACGGGCCTTAGTGAGGCACGCGGGCGATGCAGCACGGCTCAGTGGAGCCCTGGAATAGGGGCCCACCCATGCTGAAGAGAATACTGCGATCGCCAGCGCCAAGAACGAAGACGACGGAGCTTTCGAATCCGCGAATCTCTTGAATGGATCAATAAAAGTTTTCACTCACTCCTCCATAAAAACGCAGCCGCCGCGGTCGGGTTCGAACCCGGGAACTCCGGATCAGTAGTCGAGCGCCCTAACCATTGAGCCACCGCGGCGGGTAAAAATCCAACTTTCAATTTTCTGTTCTCTCTTCTTTCCCTCCCTCCTTTATCTCTCCCTTTACGGTACGGTTCGGGTTTCCACCGAAATAGGTGAGACCTTTTACTGTGCCATTTCGTTACCTCAAAAACCAAACAAAACAGGTGAGCCGACGGCGTTCCTACTTCATTGGCGTTGACAACTTTGCAAAGGCTGTCATTTTCATGAAAGGAAAGGCGCACAATCGACTCCGCTATTAAGTGGACACCTCAATCTCCCTTTCATATTCGTGGCGTTGGTGTCCAACTGCAAAAGCCTGCTTTGCGTTCCGCGCACTCTATAAGCAGTGCGGCCTCTCTGCCACTCTGGGAGGTGGCATGCAGTTAATGGTTGATCGCGAGAGATTAATCACCAAATGAACGCTGCGGTCTAGCTACAGCTGCAGTGCCGCATGTGAGCCACAACGCTGTCAGCGCTAATCTATTGAGGCCACATCTCTCTCACCACCGCCACATGTATGAAAGCATGAATATGGCTTCCGCATATCCAGGGAGCCAGTTATGCGCCCTTCCTTTGCACAAATTCATCGCCATCTAGAACATTGTCCCTGAAATTCAGCGAAAAGCTTCTCCGCACGTGGGTACTCATCACGTGGCTTCACATCACCCCATACTTTTTTCTTAGCGTCAATGGTCACCTCAATGGTAACTCAATGTTAAAGGTCAAATAATGGTAATGGGTGATGGTCAGGAGTGAAGGGTTGGACATCGTAACTACAATACATGTGTTCATCCACGGCAGTCCTTAGTTGGGGTAAAGGTCGGTCAAAGTCGTTTCGCCGCCTTCCCGAAGTCTGGTTTACCTAACGTAGCGAAGCATTTTGCTTCAAAAGCACCGACACACGCTCCTCGGAACTTTTATAGCCTAGACATAATGCGAGATTGGACTAAGGACGAATGCTTTCGGTAAGCTTCTTGGAAACGCGCTGCGCGACATCCCTAGGGATGATGCGTCGATGCAGCTTCCTTTGGAAGGGTGAAGCTCCCCAAAAAAAAAGCTGTGTCGAGGCGCCCTTTCCTCACACCCGTGTCCAATTGTTTCACAGACAATTAAGCGCTTGCTATAACCCTACCGTAACACACACATTCGTGCTTCCGTCACGCGGGGCGTCATCCCTGCGTTGATGATTTCACGATAATAAGATAACTGGCTGTTTCCATTGCGTAAGCAGAAATGGCCATATGCTTTTCGAACAGGACGCTACTGACATACCAAGGGACGCCGGGCGAGAAAAGCATTCCCATATCGTTGAACCTACACGACAGGCAGCGCCGTGCGGTCAAGGTATTACCGTGTCCTTGATGACCCAAAGAGTAAAAGAATCTAGGACACTCTGGCAGAATATCGTAGAAGGCAACTTACCGCGACGGCAGCTTGGGCGTCCCTGGGCGATGTAGTCACTGCTTCCCGTCGAATAAGTCCGCTCTCTTTTCACCGTAACGGCCAATCCCTCGGCACTGCTGTCATTGCTACAAGTCGCTTCCTTTTCCATCTCTAATGCAGCAAAGATGCGTATAAGGAGAGTTTCCAGAACAGGGAACAAATAGGGAGCAGTCCAGACAGTGCGAACGCACAGGTCGAAATGGCGAAGGTCTCACGAAAAGCTGGTACCCGCGTCTCCTCGCTCCCAGCTCTCCTGTATTGAGTGCTTCGTCGCTTCCTTATAAGGCCTGCGCATGTCCCCATCTCGACAATAACGTGAGTGAGAAGAAGGGAGAGATGGGCGGGGCGAGCGCAATGAACGCGAACTGAACCGCCAGTGTCAACGCGAACAACTCGAAACGGAACGCCGCTTCGGAATACAGTGGCATGTCGCGGCTCACATTGTCAGCGCGCGTCATTTTGGACTGTGTTTGCGTTGTTTCTGAACTGTGCTGCACAGAAGTTTGCGAGCGAGTTAGTTTACAATGCCTGGGTGGTGCTCTGTACCAAACTGTCAGTATAACTACGCCAATGAGCCCAGAGACGCGTGTGATGATTCCTGTGGGAACCGGCTCAAAACGCTGTGGCAGAAACGCGACACTGAAGCTATAAGACGACGGTTATCATTGTGCTCATTGGCGTTGCCGTTCACAATGCTTAAGACTCCAAGCAGCAGTGGTGTATGGATATAATAATAATAAAAACGAAATATAAAATTTGTTCTAGCCCCGGCAACTGCGATCGGTACTGAAGCATCTGAGCTGCGGAAGCGGAAATAAAGAATAGCAGGCAGAATGGAGAAATGAAATGAAAAAAGCGAGGAGGCAGGAAGAGAGGATAGGGAAGACTCCAATGATTTAAAAGGAAGGACTCATAACTGGCTCTCTGGGTCAGTGGACGAATCGCGCTTTGAGGTACACGGAGATGATGAGATATAGACAAAGAACTTTATTGACAGACAAATAACTTAATTGTGTGTGTGTGAGCGAGAGAGATGTGGGCTGCATGCATTAGCGCTGTCAACGTTGTGACAGACACGCGGCACTACAGCAACAGGCTGCAGCGTTTACTTGGTTGTGACAAGAGCCACAGAAGTCGGCGAACGCCACGGGCTCATGGCCACATGATGGGGCTATAACCCCACACCAACTGCTACCTTGGTCGACCAAAATAAAGTTTGTCCTCCTCCTCTCTTCACTGAGTGGCCAACCTCTCGCGATCAACCATTAGCTGGTACTCGCCGCAGTAGCTCAGTGTACGGTAGGGCTCTCAGCTACTGATCTGCAGCACCCGGGTTCAAACCCGACCAAGGCGGCAGCGTTTTTTTCGATGGAGGCGAAACGCTAAGGCGCCCGTGTGCCGTGTGGTGTCAGTGCACGTTAAGGATCCTCAGGTGGTTGAAATTATTCCGGAGCCCTCCACTACGGCACCTCTTTCTTCCTTTCTTCTTTTACTCCTTCCTTTATTTCTTCCTTTACAACGCGGTTTAGGTGCCCGCCGAGATGCGAGACAGATACTGCGAAATTCCGCCGCCCCCCCCCCCCCCCCCACAAAAAAAAGTTTTCAACTGCTACCTGCCAGTGGGGCAGTGTGGGCGCGCTGCCTAGTCAGTGCGGGGAACGCACTCAACAACGCAGACGTCAAGCCGCGTCTACCTGCCCGACGCACCACAGCTTTCGCTCTCCAACAAGGTTCTGGAGTAGTTAAACCGCAGGTAACTTTTTAAAATGAAAGCTTTACTACTCTGTTCCGTAGCTTGTTCGGCGTGTGTTTCATACAGCCTTGAACCAAGGATGACCATGTGACGTCTCCGAGCCCCAGCTGAGTTTGAACCGATCAAGAGCGGAAGCTTCGAAAGCAAAGGGAAGACGCATAATACACCCCAGATGCGTTACGGAAGAGTAGCGTCAAATGTGCGTCGCATGCGTTCGCATTTACAAAGTTGGTATAGAAACGCGGCACTGAAGCTATAGGCCGTCGGCATTTATTGTGTTCATTCGCGTTGACGTTGACAACGTTCTAGAGTGATTTTCATGAAAGGAAGGGGATCATAACTGGCTCCCTGGGCCAGTCCACGAAAAAATTTAAAATTGTTTTTCGGGTTCTAACCCGACCGCGGCGGCTGTGTTTCGATGGAGGCGGAACGCTAACGTGCCCGTGTGCTGTGCGATGTTAGTGCCCGTTCAAGACACACAAGTTATCGAAATTATTCCGCAAATTATCAGATCTATCGATACGATCGATAGAGAGATGCCAAAGGAAAGATTTTCGCTACTTATGAAAAGAATGAGCCATCACCTTCAATATTTCCATAACAGTATCTCGCAATTTTTCAATTTTCATTATTTTTGTCCGAGCATGTTCTTGTGACGATTAGGTGAATTAGTAAGGAATGAAATTGCGTACGAATGCCCATATTGAGCCACAGTTTAGAGCATAGCTACGAATAATCGGTTATCATTCAACACGTATTGAGAGTCGAAAAATAATTGTCTTGTAGCCTAAATAAGTTCCATATAGAAAAAAAATCCTTCGCTGCCAACCATGCGATTGTAGTTCCCGTATTAAATAACTGGTTTAAGTGACCTGCCCCTGTCATATACCTGGCTGTGTTAGCTGTTTGATGCGTTATTATATATATTGGTGTCAATCGCTGCTCCCGCTTACACAGCTTTGTTCATGCTTGTGTTGCAGCTTTGTGAGCAGCACTTCCGTGTAAGTGACCGTATCCACAACAATCTACACCGCCAGCATTACAAGGAAGGTAAACGAGGTGCCGGTCAAGCTGAAAAAATTGAAGCCCGGTGTGGTCCCGAGCGTCTCTCCGAATTGCCCAGCTTACCTATCTTCTCAAGAAACGCTAGTTCGCAATAGCCCAGAAGAAAAGCGCACTCGACTTAACGGTGAAGCTTAAGCGTCCTCCAGTTTTTAAAGCGAAAGCATTACTACGCCAGCCAGGCAGCCATTTCGGCTTGTCGCGCACTTCAGCGGTATGTCGTTTGCCGTGGTTTACAAACGACCTTGAGCCGCCGTTGCCGAGCAACGGCGCAACCGCGCTCCAACAGATGGCGCCACCGTCGACGCCACTGCTGTCGTCACTGGCTCCGCCATATGTGCTCCGCTGACGTAGAGGTAGAGGAGGTGTCGCCTCGCGCTGGCTATATATATATATATATATATATATATATATATATATATATATATATATATATATATGCGCGCTTCGCCTCAGTGTATTACAGTCGTTATGGAGAGCGCGAGAGACGCAACAACAGAATGAAGCGAGGAAGAGACAACGCGCTCAAGAGACGCCAGAAGAACGCGCCGCACGAGTCGAGAAGCGTCGTAACGAAGATGCGTCTAGAAGTCGTGCCACGTCCCGGAGTAACTCTCCAACTGCCGAAGGGACCGGTTTAAGTTCTCGAGAGCGTCGGAATGAGACACTGTGTAGGTGACGTGCCGAGAACGAAGCTTTCGCAATCAACTAGACCCGCCGCGGTGGCTCAGTGGTTAGGTGCTCGACTACTGATCCGGAGTTCCCGGGTTCGAACCCGACCGCGGCGGCTGCGTTTTTATGGAGGAAAAACGCTAAGGCGTCCGTGTGCTGTGCGATGTCAGTGCACGTTAAAGATCCCCAGGTGGTCGAAATTATTCCGGAGCCCTCCACTACGGCACACCTCTCATCCTTTCTTCTTTCACTCCCTCCTTTATCCCTTCCTTTACGGCGGGTTCAGGTGTCCAACGATATATGAGACAGATACTGCGCCATTTCCTTTCCCCCCAAAACCAATTATTATTATTAATCAACTAGGGTTAACCAGAGCTAAACCACAGCCAATTTTTTCACTCCAACTTGCCTCCCCACCCCATACGGCACGGCTCGTGTGTCCACCGAGATCTAAGAGAATTAGTGCACCATTTCCTTTCCTCAAAAAGCATTTTTAAATTTTCGTTTTCTTGAGCCAATGGTGAAGGGCAGGAAATTCAAAAATTGGAGGGGACGCAATCTCAGCTTAACGGCATGACGCGAAAGCGTTTACGACTTGGTATAAAATATGCGGACATGGACATTTCCTCTTTACACTGATAGATCCCTGGGAGTCCCCACACTACTGATGGTGCCGTGGTGTAGCGGCTGCGCAGTGCGCCACAGGACGTGTTTTGGTGCCAAATAAACGAACAAAATTTCTAGAACGCACCCCAAGCTTTCTTTCAATGGTTGTGCATTCGCCGTCTCTGTAATGAAGCTTATATCGCCCTGAGGCTGGTTTTATTAAGAGTGGGCTGGTCATGATACTAGTCTTCGTTGCCTGTAACATTTGTACTGTAGTGTTTGAAAGCGTTCCTGAGTGTATACCTTTTTTTCTGACAACAAATCATAACAAGGACATCTTTATGCATGTTATGTAAATAGACATTGGTTGACACTAGCAGCTAAGGTGGATATCAGGCTGAAAATCTTTTAGGTCACTAGAGTGTTGTTATTCATTGGCCCCCTCCTTTTTAATTAAAGATTAGTGTTTTGGCTCAACTTGTAAAGGCTGGTATCTTGGAATGTCACTTAGTGTGCTGAAGCCTTCGTGGCAGAAAATTCAAAAGAATAAAGCAGCAGGCCAGATCTGCGCAGACAATGTAGTGCTGCTGCTGAGTTGCGGCTTGAATGAATTCGCGGCTTTAATGGCTGCCTTTTCTGCCATTGCGCAATTTTTTGTAATGGAAACCTCATCGACAGTGTGCTCATTTGGCAGATGAGTGGCAAGTTTAGTGGAATGTGTGAGTGATGCGTGCCTGTGCTTTCAAGAAGCATGTATATCTTGTGCGATTAAAGGAATATAAATGCACTTTGTCACGACGTTTACTGACTATCTCTCCGTGGCGGGGCTAAGCGAGCTTTGTCACTACTCTCTCATGCGGAGTATTCTTGGTGAACGTTCCGCGCTTTCACCGTAAGGGCGCTCACAACACTGCTCACATGACCGCCGATTATCGTGCTATCTTTTTTTAATAAAACTGAAATTCTAGGTCCCGCTGTCAATGCGGCAATTTCTACCAACGAGCATTTGTACAACAGGCCGGAAATATTTCCTTGTGCTTTCAACACCCGACGAAGTGGTAGCTACGGACATATCGCAGTTATGACTCGTCAATGACATTGGCTATAGTGAGAGTGAAGCTACTGCACTCTTGCGATTCGTGTTCTTTAATGTATCGCGTCATACAGCGATGTCATTTGGATGTTAAGTCCATTAGATAGTGCACTCTCCACAGGCGCCTTAAAAAGTTTCCATTACATGAGTCGGGTGTTCGGTGGCACCTTGAGTAAAGCATGCTCAAGAAGGCACCTTGGTGTTCCTGAGAGAGGGCGCTAGCTTGCCTCCGGTGCCTTCTCGCGAGACTGTAGCAGCTTCGTGGGCGCCATTGTGCAGTAGCGGCTGCCGCAGTGATAAAGTGGCAGGTGACGACATTCAGCAGCGTCTTGGCTCCCAAGGCCAAATTCTCACAGCCGTTTTTTCGCTTCCTCCGTCACCTCCGTCGCCGCCGGAGCCGACGGAGGGGGATGAATTTGATCCGGTTTCGCCCCAAATCAGGCGGCCGGAGCCGCTGGGCCCTAGCTGCTCTACGTTTCCGTAGAGCGGCGGCGAAGGAGCCCCGCCCCACAAAAAACGTGCCAGTCACAGCGCGACCTCGTCTCACGTGACCCACGGCTTGCTTGCTGCGAGCGAGAGATGGCGCTGGCGAGCGTCGCGGCTTCGGCGGCGGCGAGCCGGTGCGTGGGTGCGCGGGCTCCCAGTACCCGGCCAAGCAAGCCAACGCCTCCGGGTCATGAACGCTTGAGTTCAGTGGGGCCGCGCGGGTGCCCGAGGACCGGCGCGTCCTAAACTCCCCTGTGTCTAATAAAGTTTCCACCGCCACCACCAGGCGCAAGAAAAGAAGCCCCCCCCCCTTTTTTGCTTTTCTGCGTCGTTAGATGCACGTGTCTTGCGCCACGAGAAGCGCCAGCTGCCAAGAAACAGAGCCGATGACGGTTTTATTTCATTTGGCAATATACGAGGCGTTCCAGGTAAACGAGTCTCCGATGAGTTTAGCGTTTGCATTGGGCGCGGGATATACGATAAGCGAATTACCATCTGTGGCGCTCAAGTAGCACCACTGTTGTGTATTTGGATTATTTGGATTTCTTGCGCTATCTTTAAGAGCTTGAAGAAACTTGTTTCTTGGCGCACCCTGACGTTTACTCTTGCGAGCGCGTACTTATCTCTAAAAACGAGGATTGGCGCTGACAGACTGAGGGACTTGTTGGCTGTAACACCTGGACCTTGGATAGTCACTGGTGACTTTAATACGCATCACACCATGTGGGGAGGCACCCGGATGAATTCAAAGGGAAGAAGTCTTGTCTGTTTCGCCTGTGACCACGACCTACATTGCATTAACGACGGTTCTCCAACGTACATTCGCGGGCTCTCTTACAGCACTTGTCTGGACTTGGAGTTTGTGTCTCGGTGTCTTGCGAGACGTCCGGTGGTTTGCCGACGCAGAAATGCATGGAAGTGACCACATTTTCACTTATATTATTGTTCCTGGTCTCGCTGGATGAAGATCTGCCGAACGGTTCCAACGAATAAACTGATCTATGTTTAAAACCTTTATGGAAGAAGCCTACAGAGAAGATATTACAACATGCATTGAAGAGTGCATCAAGGAGGCTGTGGAACAAGCGAGATGCTTCTTCGCTTCAATGCCAAAGTTCACAGACTTCGATGGGGAGCTGCAGTACATCCGGTCAGTTCGACGAAGAGCAGAGAGTAGATAGAGGCGCACAAAGTCGCTGCACGATTTAAGGGATGCAAGGCGCACACAGACGAAAATCCAGCGCAGAACTCAAATCCTGCAGGCTGACCGTTGGAAGGCATTCTGTGAAACACTGGATCCTCGAAAGCCTATCTCACGCATCTGGAGTGCGGTGCGTGGCTTGCGAACATTTCCTCAGCAGCTCCAACGATTGAAGTCTCTCGCACTTCATCAAGGACGTAGCGAAGCGGAGATTGGTAAAGATTTTGCGCAAGGATAGCAGGTCCCAAGAACCAATCCACAACTCTGAATTGCTTCGAAGTGCCTAGATCTAGGGATTCGCGAAAGGGCCTTCTTTTCTCCATGGAAGAACTAGACGCCGCCATGGCCGGTTGCAGATGGTCTTCATCGCCGGGGCCCGATGGAGTAACATACTCTGCACTTGAAAACCTTGGTCATAATGCTCGACGTGTTCTTTTAGACCACTTCAACTTCTGATGGTGTGCGGGTACAGTTCCGGACGCGTGGAAACCAAGTCGGCTGGTTCCATTCCTTAAGCCTGGAAAATCGCCGCTTGACCTAGCATCGTACCGTCCAATCGAATTGCCTAGTTACGTGGGCAAACTGATGGAAAGGATGGTACTTACGCGAATTGAGTGGTATCTGGAGCGCTATCAAATATACCCATATATAATGTCCGCGTCTTGGCGGGGACGTTTGTCTATTGATAGCGAGATTGACCTGATGTCATCAGTTCAACATCAGAACCACCTGAAGCGCATCACCGCGGCGTTGTCTCTGATGAGTGACGTTATCATACGCCCCTTTAACATGCAAACTATATTGAACTCTCTGGAAGCTGCAGAACTTGGTCGTCGCACGTTTTGCTGGATACGCAGTCATATATCCAACAGATCACTTTTTATGCAGACTGAGGAAGGACCAACAACTTCACATTACACTTCCCGTGGGGTCCCACAGAGTGGTGTACTCAGCCCAACGCTTACACATCTTTCGCTTATCGGCCTTGTCGATGTACTTCCACAGTCGGCAAAAGTCTCAGGCTATGCAGACGATATTTGTATCTGGGCATCAGGAGTTACGCGACCACAAGTTCGAGCAAGGCTTCAAAAGGCGGCAAGCATTCTTGCGGCCTACCTCTCCCTGCAAGGCCTGGAAATTTCTGCTGAAAAGTGTTCCGTTGTTACCTTTACACGCAATAGCATGTAACATTACCGCGTACGCATAAATGGGTCAACAATACCTTACGAAATAAGCCATCGCTTTCTTGGAGTATTCATCGATCGTAATCTAACATGGAGTCCACATGTGTCGTACATGAAAAGGAGACTGACATCGATCGTTCACGTTCTCTCTTTTCTCGGAGGGAAGTCGTGGGGAGCATCAGTGCAGTCAATGGTCCAGCTGTAGACCACATTATTCATGGGATTCCTTCGGTACAGTATCCCTGCGCTAGGAAACGGGAGGAAAACGAACATACGGTGTCTGAAAAGTGTTCAGGCTCAAGCTCTGCGGACGTGCCTAGTACTACCAAAATGCGCGTCTACAGCCGCAGCAGTACTAATCTCTCAGGAGAATCCAGTGACTTCCTATGTCACAATCGAAGCCTTGAGAGCGCATATTCGTGACCTGTCTCGGATTCCTGCACAGCATCTTGCTAGTCTTCCTGCTAACCGGACGAGTACATTGTTTGCGAAAATTATTGATGTCCATCGCCGCTTCCTACCAACCGAATTTGCACCATCGTCTGGACCGTCTTCTCAATTATTGAGTTTGCACCAACGTCGTGTGCTTCCTTTTATAACGGGCATCAAAAAGAAGACTGATTTATCGTCGACAGCACTAAAATAGACAACTCTAGAATATTTGCATGGGAAACACGGACAGCGACTGCACGTATACACCGATGGCTCAGTGACCCCTTTCAGTTCCTCGGGCTCCGTAGTCATCCCCGTAAGGGCCATAGTTTGAAAATATCACATCGGACTTCATCGACTGGTGTAGAACTTACTGCTATTCGTTTTCGCCATTGAGCATATAAGTGAAGAAACACCCCAGCAGTGGTCGGTTTTCACTGATTCAAAGGCAGCCCTCCAAGCGTTACAATCTGCTCTTCGTCATTGGTCCCATGAACAGCTTGTCGCGGAAATCCGAGAGCTCCACTACACAGCCATCAACAAACGGCATGATATTGTTTACCAATAGCTGCCAGGACACAACGGCATCGCAGGCAGCCACCGCGCGGTCGAGGCCGCGAGAACACCTTACCTTGAGGGCGATTGTGTGTCCATACCCATCTCGAGAGTCGACGCAGGAGGTAGGCTCAGACCACTGTTGTGGGACATCACGCTTGCCGCGTGCAATTCCGCCCAATTCTCGCATTCCCGTTTAAAAACCTTGGGCCCAGATATGAAGCTTCGGCTCTCATCCGGCCTACCACGACGTGAAGCAACTTAGTTGTGTTGCCTGTGGCTGCGTGTAGCTTTCACCAAGCATTACTCCTTAATATGTATGGCTGACAGCACTGCATTTGCCATCTGCGGGTGTGATGAGACTTTAGACCACATTTTTTGTGAGTGCACAGGAGCATCTAGACCTGTGACCACTGGCGGAAACGAGATCCTCGGCCACTGGCCGCGGTGATCGTCGGCGGTGAAGGCCCCTAAGGCACTGCTCCGCTTTTTGAGGACTTCTGGCCTGCTCGATAGGCTGTGAGTTTACTGAGCGCTGTGACTGCATAGTGACTTTATTTTCTGGAACTTTCTTTCCTCATTCATCTTTTTCTCCCCTCACCCCTTTCCCCCCGTGCAGGGTAGCAAACCGGCTATTCTTCTGGTTACCCTCCCTGTCTTTCCTCCTCCTCCTCCTCCTAGACCCAACTTTTTCGAAGTACTGTAAATTTTGTGAGTTGTGGGCAGACGCATACCATATGGTATGGACCTGTCAAAAAAATCCGCAAATATGGGAGGAAATCAGCCAACAAGAGAGGGCTGGGAGGCGACCTTGTCCGGCTGCTTGGACCTGGAGTCCCAGAGGGCTCTGGTTCAAAGAGCGCAGGCAGCGGCTAGCGCCAATGGTGTCCCGGAATGAGGACTACCACCCAGGCAATGCATGGAGCGGTGGAAACCTCCACTCTCCTCTAAAACCCGCTCAGTGCATCCAATAAACCTTTACCACCACCACCACCACCTGGGGACCTTTAACGTGCTCTAACATCACACAGCACACGGGCGCATTTTGCGTTTCGCCTCCATGGAAACGCGGCCGTCGCAGTCGGGTTGGAAGGCGAGTACTCGGGCTGAGTAGACGAGAGCCTTAACCACTGAGCCACCGCGGCGGGTCCGTTTTCAGATTGGAGGTTCGGCATTGGAGACAGTATCAGATGTGACCGGCCAACTAACTCTTCTTCACGATTTCTTGTTTGCGGTCTTTGAGCATGCAAATACTGGAGATATTTTCCTCAGGGGCACAATATTGTGGCGCAAGGAGTCCTACACAAGGCTAATTATTAACAATGAGCTAACCAAACATATACCGCATAAATTATCTATTCGCCTAGGGTGTTTACTATCCCCTCCATTGTTTGCGCTATATTCTGAACCCCTTTGCTTTAGTATTATTAAGAGCGCAACAATCCGTGTCTTCTCCCTGGCACAATGTGAAGTTAATATTTTAGCCTATGCTGACTTATGCTGACGATGTCGCCCTCTAGTGCTCTGTCAGAAAGAGTTCACTTTAGGTATTACATTTGACTGAACAGTTTTGGGAGGTGTGAGGAGCGGCTCTTAAGATAAATCCATGAAATTTTGGTTGGGTCATCGAGGTACGAGGTGAAGTCATTTTGGTGGCATTTGCTGGGACTGCGGCGCTCTTTTGTACCTATGGGTTCCTTGCACCAAATTTCAAACAGTGGAGCGTATTGTGATCAACAGATTTTGTCCATGGGGCTACGTCCCCAGGCTTGAATGGGGGGGGGGACTGTCCGTGTTTGCCTGTGCAGCAGGTTCTTCATTGTGCGAGGGAGAAAGTGGAGGATGGAGGCTGACGGAAGAGGCTTTATTAATCGTTAATCAGCTTGTTTTGCGTTTTTTCTTTCTCCAATCGGAAAACCATCCTTTTTTATTTTTAGTAGCTGAGCTTATTGGGCGTATTAGTGCTCATTTGCCTTTCCTATTCACACCGAATGGAAACACTCGTGAGCAGGCCTATATGGGAATTCCTTGTAAGGAATTTGCGGACACCTCCAATTTCCTGACTCTTAGACTACCTGTAGAGCCTCACCAGAAGGCAGATGACTAAGGAACTTAGAGTAACTGTAACCTGTACTGTTTTATCGGCACTTTTTTTCTGGAGTTCTTTTACACCAGTGCTTTAAAACGTGTTAAGCGAATGTGCATTCCTTCTGCTGCAAAAACGTTCTTCCAACTGCAGACAGCAACGTGCTTGTCAAGGCTTGGCTGCATGCTATGGAGAGGTTTGTGCCATGAACGGTGAACTGCCGCCTATGCAATGCGTCAGAGACTACTGACCATTGTTTTAAATCTGTTCAATGATGCTATGCTTTTTTGGTACATTTTACAGCGACCTCTTATGAACGCTATTGAAATAATACTACAGTATCTGTTTTTTGCCTGTGGAGAAAAACTTTGTTGCCCATGCTGATCTCTTTATGTTGCTGGGACTATTTATATAGTCTCTGGAAGAGCCGTATGATGGAGCGCCACGCCGAATCACTGTGGTCACCGAAATCTTTGTTCCGTAAGCAGTGCGCTTTGTTGCATGGAGTATATGTTGCGCTAGAAGAGCCGCCTGGCTGTCTCCCCTATCTGGATACGTGTGTGCCTCCCAGAATTTTGATGCTTGGGAAGACGGGGACGTGCAGGGGTATGGTGGGCTCGTATTACATAGCCTTATTATAGCGTATTACATAGTCGTATTACGAGCATACTCCGATTTTCTTTTTCGGTGGAATTTCCGTGCAATAAAAAAAATAACTGCGCCGATAGCGCAGATGGGAGGGGAAGAAGAAAGGAGGACGCAGGACGACGATGGGTCCTCGCGCCGCTCTAGATGGCCGGGCACTATTGTGCTTCGTCGACCCCTTGGGCCCAGCCCACTGTCAGAAGCTGTATATCAGCTGCGCAGAGCAGCTTCCCGTCGCTCCTGATGTGCAGACCCTTGCCACGGGGGCTTGAGTTTGTTTGGGCGGTTCAGAAAGATGTGATTAAAGCCGGCTCGGGTGCTAGGAAACAAGTGACAGTGAGGAGAGGTTCACTGCGGGTTATAATTCAAATAAGGAAAGGGGGTTGTGACTGTGGCCGTTTGAAGGCTGCGCCAGAAAGCTTGGTCGCTTTTTGGAAAAGATTTATGCGGTGGAGGGTAGATTTGGCAGGAATTTCAAAGAGGATCAGGTCGTGATAGTTGAGAAGCCGATACCTGGCACTCCAAGACAAATGGAGGTCGCTCGCAGTCCGGTTGACGAGTGCTCGGGATTGGGTGTAAGCTGCCTTGTTGAAGGATGTTCGCTGTGGGCAGGGTGGAGGGGTAGGGGGAATGATGCAAAGAAGTTTGCAGCCAGGGAGTGGGTTTTGCAATTGGCATAGCTACTAACTGCTGTTTTGGAATGTGAAATATAAAGTCATCGGAGGAGTGTGCGATAGCTAAGGCAATTACTGCCTCTTCCACTTCCAGGCAATCTTGCCGCCTGTACATGCAAATGCACACACTCATGATTTTTTCGAGCCCCTACTTCCTCCCGGGTCTGCGTACCCGAGTTGGGAAGGTAGGGGTGCCTGCTATATCGGTAGACATTGAACTTCCTCTCTCTATCTTGTAATTTTTTCTTTAAAATGCGAACGCATTGCTTGCTTCATCAGTGGCCTGTACAGGGCCAATCGGCAGAGCGTATCACCAGAGCGTGTCCTCAAGAACTGTCAATCATCCATTATAGGGGTAATTAATAGATGAGAAGAATATTTAGGTAACTAGCATGAAATAAAAATTAAGCCATTAAAATGGCTGATCAGTTGAGGAATTGGGGTGAAGCAATTATTCTCTTGAAATTTATTGTGAACGTATCTCGGCTGCCACTGATCCGGATAAATTTTACTGATGTCTGCTATTTTATCGCTTCTTAAATTTTTGCGTTAATTGTTTCATATAAATGCATTGGGTATATCTGCCTTTTATTTTAATTAATGATGATGCAAATTGTTTCACTTTAACGTTGTGGTTTCAATGAATTTGTATAGGTTGTAGTCCAGGAAATAATTTTTCCCAGTGTGCTGCTCTCTTCATTTTTTGTTTTTTTTCGTTTTTATTACTGCCATGTACTTAATTCCAATGTCCCATAATAACTTTTGTTTTTCTCGTCTGTTTGTTTTTAAATTTGGTTTCGATCTATTTCCTTTACCTGTCTATGTAATATAGCCTCAGCCGTGAGGGCCTTTAGAGGTATTTTTTAAATAAATAAAAAAATTAAATAAGATAAGTTAGTTCTCAAATTTGTCACTAATTTTATGAGATCGATGATTTACGTAATCATTGAATTAGTTTTAATCACGTTCAGTTAAATATACTGACAGAATTAACTAGTTAATTACTCCACAATCTGATAAGAAAGTTAATCCAGCCGTTTAAATATTTTATAACTGAATAAAATTGTTAATTGAATTAGATTACATTCATTTGTTTATTTCATCATGAAGAGTTCGTATCTGTGCTTCAAGTCCACGGCTTAGCCATAAAGAAACAGAAACACAGCACCATAATGGGCAACAGTGAGAGAAGTGCTTTCGCATCACTGCACATAAGCAGACAAGTTCGCCCCCGGAAATTTTTCCTTTATTACATAATTTTGGTATAGCAGGACATTTTTTCAAAAACAATAGGCAACATATTACAACAAAGAAAAACCAAAACAGCACTCAGAACACAACGTATGCCAGGTGTTACGAAAACAAATCGATTGAAAACCTGACGGCAAAGACCTCAACGACGCCTAGAACTCGCAGAGAAACAAGATGACAAACCGTGGCACCACAAGCGCGCACTTTCCAACCTGCAATGGTGTTCAAAGCCAGGATAGAAATTACCCTCGGCCCCTTTGTCTCTATCCACGCTCTGAACAGGCGGCAGGAACAAGTTCCTGCTCTCAAGCGACTAGCAAACAGCGTCAGAAATGCGGTGACGCGGGTGGACGAGGACGTGGGACTCGCTGGCAGCAGTCGGCGCCGACCTCTGGTGACTCTAAGTCGGCCGCTCCAGCGCTGCGTAGCACTCGATGGTGACCGCGCGAGGGTCGTCCGCGGAGCGCCTCGCATTCCGCACTACGTACGGCCTGCCATTCAGGCGAATCGCGTCCAACTCTACCCGTGGCATTCCCTGTTGTTGAGGGCGGTAACTGCGCAGCAGTGGCTGTTCATGCTCTGACAGCAGGTCCTCGTGCAGTAGTGACTGTCGATCCTGTTCTGACGACAGTCCCTGTGGTGAAGCCGGTCTCTCGCGTCGTGACGGAGGTTCCTGCCGACTCAGCGGTGATTCTCTTTGAGGCAACAGCGGTACGAAGCTGGCGTCCGTCGGTGTCCATTGCAATTCTGGCCCATGCCGCGCCGAGTGAATTGTGGTTTGCGGTCTTGGCGGAGATTGAGTGCCGTAGGGACGACCCGAATAAAAGTTGTCCTCGGAAAGTACATTCCCGACCCTGTCGTGTGGGTCCCAGCTGAGGCTGTAGTTGTCACCTGGCCCTGCGGTGTGGAAGGAGGTTGCGACAACTAGCTAAGTACAGAGGCTCAAGATGCTTTATAGGATGGGATGGGATGTGATCGGATGGATGTTCAAGATGCATTATTTTATAAAAATCATATGTCGACACATCCTATTAGCATTAATGAACTTAGTAGTTAAGGAATTGTTTTCAATTACTGGCTATCAATTAAACGTCCTCAATGGTTACGATTATTGATTGCAATTATATTACCCATTTTCTTGCTTTTTACTCTTGTTAATTAATCACATTTACTGCATTTACATCTCCTTTTACACCAATCACATATTCGTTTTAAAATTTGGCGCCAGGTCTGCTTTCCCATCTGCCTACTATATCACCGTCCAGCCTAACAAAATTTGGTTCTAACGCTTAATAACTGTATATCACTCAAACTTTTTCGCTTAATTATCACTCATGAAAAACATTTCATGTCGTTTGAAACTTTAATTCAACTCATTTGCCTATTTTCGCACCCTTTTGCCGTCCACGGTACTTTTCCCATCCACTCACTATATCGACGTCCACGCTATTTCGTCGGTTTATCGACATTTTTGGCTCTAATTAACTATTCATCCTATCGACACAATTTTTTTTTCTCATCATCCTCACATCATGCTCTTTCGATTACAACCATTCGTTCGATCCTACCTATTCTAAGACCGTCACACCGTATGCGGATGCGTTTTGATGACATGACCTCACTGATACAGCCAATTTATGCATTTATAACGTACAAAACACCATACTGCATATTCCCTCTCAATAGCTTGCACCATGAGATAAGCTTTATTTTCGAGCAACATACTGTACATTCCTTCTCAAAAGCTTGCGCCACGAGATAAGCTTTATTTTCGGACAGTAACAATGTGAACATAAACGGCTCCTTTGAATACTTTTTCTTTCCTGACAACTGCGTTAGACTGGACAGCCTCAATAACGATGTGACACTAAGGTGACTGGCATGCTCGGAAGCACGCAGACACTGAGTTTTTCATCGTTCTCACTTCGAGACCACTGGCGTTCATCTCACGTACGCACTCTTTAATGTTCTTTTTATTTTATATCGATGGGAAATATATTGCTACAATCTTGGCACGTCACATTATAGGGTACGACGATATGACAGCTCGCCACATGCTTTCCACGGCCTTCAAGCCGAATAATTAAAATTCGCGGCGTAGTATTGCCAGAGATACATCCACACGGAAATGGGGCATTGTAAGGGTGCTTACTTCGGCGTCCGTATGGTGGCTGCATCTCTTGCTGAGCGTAGTCCTGCAACGATGGTACGTGCAGTGCGTAGAAACGTTCCGCGTTGCCATGCGGCCATCCCACAAACTGCCGCGGCGGTTGCAGCTGCGGCTGTGGCTGCGGCCCTGCCTGCGGCTGGTGCTGTTCTCTTGAACGACCGACCACCAACGGAAGCGCCGTCTGTTGAGACGTGGCCCTGCCGAGCCGCGGTGGGGCGCTGCTGGGCCTTGGCGCAGGTTCCTGCACGCAGTGAACAGACGATGACACTCGCTGGGGAAGTCACAAAAGGCGGCCTATATGGGTACACGCATGGTTGATCCCCTTTGAAACAGAGTGCACGGTGGCAGTTGCCACCATGCTTGGCTTTTTTCATTCACTTTTTCTTTATATTACCTAAACGGTGTTATAAATCGGTCTACATATTTTTCATTTTCTTCAATTACATTTTTAATAGTACCCTTCCGACGTTGTCAGCTGTCTGATTTTGCGCCAATGATCTTCTGATTGTCTTTTGCTAACTTTATTATAATGCACAACTTTAGCGCCACCAGCGGCGGCCAGAGACAACTGCCGACTACGCGCTTCAACGCCACCGCTGAACGGCCCCCTGGCGCTCAGCATAATGGGAAAATGATGAACGGGTTAGGGCAATGCCGTGGGGAGCAGATGAAGAATAATAAGCTCCTGGTTGTTGATGATTATTGCTGTGGTCTCCTTGTTATGTTAGAGTAACATAGCGCAATATCAGTGGCGTATTATGTCATCGAAACTGGGCTAGTGGAAAAGTTCTTTGCACCCGGCGTTTAGAAACAGGTTTTCAAAAACATTCAGGAGAAATAGCGCATAAAATCTGTTTTTTGAAAAGCAAGTAGGTGATGCGATGAAGCGGTCACAAAGTGACAGTATGATAAATGCTGTGAACTTCATAATTAATTAAAATTCCATGGGTGCACATAAGTCTGCCTAGGCGCTGTAATGCGAAATCATTTCTCTTACACCTGCCGATTATGTTGCTGGGTGTGCGTTTCTTTATGCGTTGGTCGTTTCTAAGTAGTGTTTTCGCTCTAACTTGGCTCAGTGGTTAAAGCGCTCGTATGCTGAGCCGGAGTACCCGGGTTCGAACTCGACCGCGGGAGCCGTGTTTCGATGGAGGCGAAACGCAAAAAGGCGCCCGCGGGCTGTGCGATGTCAGTGCACATTAAATGTCCCCAGTTGGTCGAAATTGTTCCAAAGACCTCCCCTACGGCGCATCTTTCTTCCTTTCCTCTTTCACTCTCTCCTTTACCACTTCTCTTATGACGCGGTTCGGGTGTTCACCGGGATATGTGAAACAATTACTGCGTTATTTCCATGCCTCAAAACCAATTTTCAATTTACCAAATCCAGACATCGATTCCATTACTAGAGCGTCTAGTAAGCACGCCAAAGTACTAATTAGTTTTTTAAATTACCGAATGCAATAATAAATTCACAAAATCAATTAATTTAACTATGAATGTGTCAAGTATTTACCAAACTGAACCAGTTAATTCATTCAGGTAATTAATGATTGTTTTAGACAATAATTCGGTTGACTTTATTGACTGGAACTGTTCGATTAATTTAGTAATCGACTAATTGATCGATTCGATTAAATCACTGATTAATTTGAACAGATGGGTTATTTCAACTTATTCGTAGAATAAATTAATTTGTAAATATGGCGAACGAATAATTTATGTTAATTACATATTTATTTCATCAACTATTCTAAAACTTACTCCAATAATGCATAAGAGAGAAGGTCGCATGGACACCCTCTGATGACACGCTTTGTCGACAGGCTCTTATTGCAGGTCCTGTACGTGTCACTCATGAAACAAGAATTGCTTTTGCTTTAAAATCTATATTGTCACCACTGTTAGCGTGCATATGTTCACAGACAATATAGGGGCGCTTTTACTGATTGACTATTTCATTTCGTAGAATTCTCGTACCACGCGCGTGTTGCGAGACTTCGACGGCTTGGATTAATTAAGCTACAACATTGTCACACTCGAGGGAAAACTCCTCCCTGGCTCCCAATTTCGCAGCCGACAAGTAAAACACGAACATTATTCAATTTCGCAAGGCGCTCCGGGTAAGTCAGTAACTGTAATACCAATCAGCTCGAAAAGATGTGAACAGACGCCGTGCAAAGTGCCTTGTCGATGGAAATTCAGGAGGTAACTTTGAAGGCAAGTTTAATGAAGGACAGGTCCATACTTGGATGAAACCCGTGAGTTTTCCCGGCTGTTCAGACGAGAACCACCATTACGGGTGAATATTATACCAAATTCAGCCCTATGACCAAGGCTGTCTTAAGCACTCCGAGAATAAAAGCACGTTTTCCGAGCTTAAACAACCATCTAGCAGCGCTTTATTTGCAAAGCCAGCAATTTCTGAACACATACCGATTTATACTGGGCAGGCTGAATGAGGAAACGTGAACACGTTTTTCAAGAAGAGTCGGGCATCACGTTCGACCATGTGGTACGAAATGATATGCAAATGAATGAACTGAAGCCACGAGGCTGCCGCGTGCGTCTGCTTCTGCAAACGAGTCGCGTGGTTCCGGCTTGCGTACAGTGGAAGAGTGAAGCGGTTTTCAGGGTGCCGATAGTACCTACCTGCACCGGAAACGGACCTGGATATTTGACCGTTGGAGTATCTTTGACGCCGATGCACCTGCCCACCGGTGCCGGCTCTGCACGAGCTGGAGCCGAGTTCGAGACGGCGGTGTCCCTGTATTGTGGCGTCGGTGACACTGGATTACAACTCGAGGGAGACGACTTCGGCGTTGCCTGCGTCGACCGTGGCAGCAGTACCGGCAGAGGCGAGTTTGAGGTACTCGACTCTTCCTGGCTCTGCGATGAGACCATTGGCAGCTGTGACGCCCCCGTCGTGGCCACCGACGACATTATGATGTCCCTTGGTGGCTCCAAGTTCGGCGGTGTCCTCGCTGAGGACGGCATCAGCCCCAGGTCGCCAGCTGAAGTTAATGCCTCTGTTGTCTCAAGTGGTTGGCCCTGCTCTTCTTTCTCGGGCATGATCCACACGCGAGGTCTGTATTTAGAAAACCAGCAGGAGAAAAAAAAGGTTGTCAGGAGTTCGGACCCAAAGAAGCCCGGGGAAGAGATGACCGGTCCTGTTGTACTTTAGCCACCGCGTCTCAACAAAGATTCGAGCGCCTTTAATCTAAGGTGCCTTTCTCGCGTCTGACAGACTCTCCTCCTGAAGCTATATAGCGCGCAGATATGCACTTGCGAAGACCGAGGGGAGCACTTGAAACGAGCGACGTTAAAAGGCCAGGGAAGTGTCGCTGCAGCGCAAAGTGGTGTCTGAGGCTTTCTTGGACGGAACCCGTAAACGCGCTGCGGTCTACTACCATTCAGGGAATGCGCTCATTTGCGGATGTCATTCCGGATAGAAACGAAAGCGCGGACGTTTACATTAGAGACACGTTGTGTTTCGCTGGGTGTTTCTGTGGCTACAATGACATCCGTTTATCCGCTTGACGTACGTTCCCCAAGATTGCGTGTAAGTCTATAGCTTCGTAGCCGCCTCCTGCAGGCGTCATCGCGCTCCCCCTTGAAGCTTCTCTCCGGCGACAATGTCCGACAGTAGACAACCCAGGTGCCTCACTGACACCTGCTAACCATAGCAACGAAGTCTCTAGCCTCAGAGGTAGCCACCCTTGAGGGACGCTACGTACCACGGAGGAATTTGGCGAATTTGGTTTCGGGCTTGTCTGAGCGGAGCGGTCGTTCCTGTAGCTCAAGTAACCCGCTTCGAACGTACGTGTAAATGTGCTCTTTTTTGTGTGCTTGTATCACAGTCAAGCACAGTCTCCTGGCCGCGGTTACCGTGAGCGAACTAGAGCTTGCCACCGTTATACTGTTTTTGACAAAAGTAACCAGACAAACCGGGTTTGCGTCTCAGGCATATCGCCGAACCCTTACGGTACCCTTAAGAAATAAAATGTCTAGAAAGGTGAGGAAAAGGGTTCTTCTTACCTTACTAAGATTTAAAGCTAAAGGGGTGCCATAAGTGCTCCGCAACGTGGCTAGCAAACAAACCCCGTTGCCTCGTTACCTTCGTCAAAAGATAACACAATTACACACGTCACTGACCTAACATCATGGCACGCTCAAAGGCTGGCTTTGCCTCCTGAAGGGAGCCACACTCATCGTGGTGCAGTGAAAGCCCCATAAACAGCGATGTACTTTTAAGAATCTTGCAAAGGCAGACAAGGATTATCCAAAGATTAATTGAATCTTTTCCTATCCTCTCAAGGATTTCAGGCTTGTTTTGTGCTAGAATTGAGTAGAGTAGGAATAAAAGCTGCCCGCTTAGCCTGGCTAGGCAGTCTTTCATAAATAGTTGCACAGATGGAGAGAAGACAGCCCATAAAGAGTACGCTACGACCACGGGAGTTTGTGTTGCGATGAAGTGTGCATGAAAATCCTGAAACATATTTTTAGAGAGCAGCTTTTAGGCGTCCGTTTCTGGCTTGCGCCTCGTCGTCGTTGTCGTCGGTGTAACCTGCAGCTACAATAAAGCGATGAGCTCAGCAAAGAATGCGGAAAAGGTAGCAGTGGAAGAAAGAAAGGTAGAAGCGTAAGATGGAAAGTGAAGATGAAGGATATGGCGGAGGCTGAAAGAGTTCGCGCTAATTTTGCGTAATGGCTTCCCAATCGACTTTACAGATGGCCGTCATACTTACCACATGTGCTGAAACAGCCTGCTCAACAGGAACTGGTTACCAGAAGTTTATTTGACATACACAAGAAAACGAGGAGTAACAACGGGGAACACACAGAACAACAGACAAGACTCATATCACAAATAAAACCATGAGAAAACCCACTAGCGCAGCAGCAAAAGAAACTGTGGCGAATGCGGTAGCAAGCAGATATCCCAGCAACCGCTCCATTACTGGCGGCATAAACTGGAGGGTCCATTGAAAACGGCGCACTGCCTTGCCCAAGTGAGGCGGAGTCCTTGCGCAATTAAGACTGCGGGCCCCTTAATTTTCGCACACTAGCGTGGCTGATTCAATTTAAATCAACGTTAGATCTACCACTAAACTGCTAGTTGCAACTTGGGTCAACCTTGAATCTCCCGTCGAACCTTGAACCAGCAAATACAGGGGCGTCTATGGGGAACGTTAATGGCGGACACGCTGTTTCCCGTGGAAACGGGCACGCGCTACTTTGGATGTGCCGGCCACTCGCCTAGTGGCCCGCTCCAGACAAAAACTCGTCCTGTGTGCCTTCAGCGTTCTTACTTGAAGCCATGAGAGAAGCCATGTCCAACATTCTTGGACAAAATATTTTTAATATTGGAAAGCTATAAGGCCCTGCTATAGACATATTCAAGGTAATCGGCCAATTCTTCAGATATGTAGCAAAATCTTTTTACAGTGTTTTCATTCCTCACATTAGGCAGTTACAATTGATGTAAAGAAACCATGGGGAACTCTTTTGATGTTAGGAATAACGTTAATACCAAAAAATATCAAGCCTGATGACAGGAGATCTCCAGGTATATTGATCGTTGCAGTGATATCGTATAATGTATGAAAAAATTGCGCTCGTAAACTCGTTCCTGTTCAAAAATGCATTTGTGCAGAATTTATCGCGAAGTTTAGAATCGAGGGGAAAGCCTCAGGGGGCTTGCCAACGTTTCGGCTAGAGGATCGCTCTTCGTCTGGGCGGGTATGAGGTTTGCAGCGCGTCCTCGCTGGGAGCAGCATACACGGGAGAGGACGCCGAAGGCAAAGGCTGCACCGTGCCGCTATTTACCACTAAGGAGGTTTCGTTCAGTGCAGTAGATAAGAGGCCTTGTGCGAGAAACGGCATGCTAGTCATAGTAACTGTCATGAAAGTATTTTGCCCGAATATGTCGCAAAATCAAGCTGCGCTAAAATTTCACATAAGGTAGTACTGAAATCGTCGGTTCAGTACTTGTTACTTTTACTATAAATTTTCCTTCGTTTACTCGAGGAGAAATTGCTCTCTCAATATCTCGATTTAACGACCTCCTGCGCCAGCAGCTGTTAGCTTGGCAACGCGGAATTCCTAACTTCATCCGTCCACCGGACCATATACTGTGCACTGGTATGTTTCCTTTAATTAGAAGCCACTGCACTCCCCCAAGCAACCCTTGATTATCTGTCCTCAGCAGTGCATGCCCTGCGCATGTTCATTTCCGTTTCCTGATTTCAGTTAAAAAGAAATAAACTTGCGAGGAAGTTCCGTCACACAGCGCGCGGCAGAGACACGTATGCGTACCTTTCACTGTAGTTGAGAGACCAGAAGCTGTTTCGGGCTTTGCTGGAGGGCACCTTGATAAACCAGCACTGGCAGAGGGCATGGCGCACCGAGCTCTGCGATAGTTCACCGCATAGTGAAGGACATTTAGAAAAAAAATCTTGACCGCGCTCAACAGATTAACAAAAAGACAAAAAAATGGGAGGGGAAACTTCAGCTTTGCCTTAAGGGTATGACGCGATAACAATGTGGATTAATTCCCATCTCTACAGAAAGTCATTCCATACATTCATAGGTGTCCCACGTGCCTCCTAGATTTCTCTCTGGGCAGCAAGGGCATGACGCGATGGCAAATTGGATTAATTCCCATATATGCAGAAAGTCATTCTATACACTCATAGGTGTCCCATATCGCTGGGAAATGGACATTGGTTCTTGGTGAAAAGAAATGGCACAGTATCCGTCTCACATGTCGGCTAACATCTGAACCGCACTGTAAAGGAAGGGATAATGTAGAGAGTGACAGAAGCAAGGAAGGAAGAAAGAGATGCCGTTGTGGTTGAGGTCGGAATAGTTTCGACCACCTGATGTTCTTTAACGTGCGCTGACATCGCAGAGCACAAGGGCGCCTTTTGCGTTTCGCCTCCATCGAAACGCTGCCGCCGCGGTCGGGTTCGAACCCGGGTACTTCGATTTGTGTTAGTGAGCTGAATTCACTCAAGGCTGTTATGATCGGGTCTGCGGGAGTCGCCTCAGTGCAGCCGCAAGACAGTAACAACGCCACTCTGAACGAGCGACGGCGTTGCGTGGAGTACACGACAGCGTTTCATCAAACGGTCATCGTAACGAGCTGGCTCTGTACGGACCACGTGCCAACGGCGAGGCGTCGAACGAGAGCCAAAAGATCTCCCAATCCCCCTCACCCGCGAGCTCATCGTTTCCCCACCGGCACTGTTTGGACGCTGTGATTGGGCGCTGTGATTTGCGCGGTGCGCCGCTGAGCCGGGATACCCGGTTTCGAACCCGGCTGCGGCGGTCGCGTTTCGTTGGAGGCGGAGCGCAAAAGGCGCCCGTGTACAGTGCGATGTAGGTGCGCGTTAAAGGTATTCAGATGGTCGAAATTATTTTGGGGCCCTCCACCAAGGCACCTCTATCTATACCTTTCTTCATTCGCTAGAATCTTTGTGCCTTCCCTAATGACGATTTGAGTTGTCCACCGAGGAGTGAGACAGTTACTGTGCCTTCAATTTCCTCAAAAACCAAAAATACTCAACTCATTTCCGTCTCCTCTGCGGAGTCCAAGCTTTAAACTTGCAACGGCGATAAATATTTGATGGCCATTCTAATAATAGAGCACGAAACTGACAAGACTGTTACCACTGTATAATGCGAGATTCGGGGAGACTTGTTGAGATATGGTGTTTTCGTAATGTACTGAAGACAATTGAGAAGGCCATGCATATCTGTAGCGTTATAGACAACCCTTTTCATTTTTGAAGCATACTCGCTCTCGTAGCATTCTCTCTCAGTCCTTGATAGTCACAAAGGAAGCGTCGCGATCTGAGAAGTGGCAAGAGATGTGTTCGAGTTGTCGGACCAATGTATAGTTATGCGAGACGAACTTTATGATGCGTGTCGGGAGGTCATCACAGCAGTTAGAGGAGTTACGAGGGAGAGGAACTACGATGTCACACGTCACGTCATTGGGTTAGGACCACTCAGTGGAGTCAGTTGCCATGCGCGTCCTAGTGACGTTAATAGTGACGTTAGGAAAATTCCTTCTTCCTTCCCTATGGTGACCACCCTCTACGTCGACTACCACTACTACTGAAGAAACTAGTACTACTTCTAGGACGGCGCTTAACCTAAGGAACGAGCCTCTAACTGCTCTCGTTTTAAACTACGAAAGGGGACTTTTAACTAAAATGTAGTGAATGCTTACATCCCGCATCCAGGACAAGAGCAGAAAATGTTTGGTGCATGCAGTAATGCATCCTAGGGTTTGGTGCACGTGGTAGTGGTTTTTTTAATGAAAAAATAGTAAAAAGGAAGGAAAAGATTTTTGCTAGCCTAGGGTTCGCAGGCCCGGTTTCCCCGGCAGCAGTTTTTCGTCAGCACGGCAGATCTCCAGTTGAACAACAAAGTGGTGTAAACTCTACTAGATAATGATAAATTGCTTGGGTTTCTTTGTAAGCGCACATTTGGTAGATGGCCATCTTTAGCTCATAACTACGTGCACAACCACATAGTTAAAAGATTATGTATGTCACCTCAATGAGTTCAAAAGGATAGAAAGATAACCAGAGGAATTACAAGAAGGTATTTCTTATAGAATAGAGAGGCTGCGGCAATTGCAGCTCCCGTTAGCAGAATACTTTCCTGTAAATATCTTTTGCACAATATTTTTTCTGTTGCTTTTTCCCCTTCAAGTCACCTTCACTACGCAGACCAGTATGTCCGTGGTTTTAAATGCATTCTAAAAAAATAGTCTTGTCAACAAGACGCCTTTCTCATTCTCTCTTTCCCTTTCTCTCTTTCCCAGTTACGCTCACCTTCCAAGTGGCCTGGGCGCCCATATCCACGAAGCGGTAGAACGGGAACTTGTTCCTGCTCATTCGTGAGACAGGTAAGAGAGAACACCGAAATGACGAGCAACGATTCAGAGTAACTTCAGTTATCGAGCTCCATGATGCGTTGCTCATATTACTCGTTTCGAGAAGCGCAGGTCGTTTAGGACGTTTTAAGCTGGGCACATCTTGAAGAGAGCTGCTCAGACGCGAGACAAAATGCGATGTAGCCTGAAATGCACGTTATGTGGGGTACTCGCGGACTGCTGTTTCCTACAGTCTCCGTGACGCGGCGCAGTCCGTCAGGACCCCACGTGACCATACTGAGCCGGGGGAGACCAAAAACTTAGCAAGAGAAAGTGCGGGAGTGGGGCACAGGAAAGGTCTGTTTTCGTCATTTCTGCCTAGTTTATAAGCATTCAAAAGCTTAGGAGAGGGTGGTGCAACCTAAGGTCTTCGCGATCAGGCAAGATACCTTCTAGATCATGCGTCAGAAGAGGGGCTGACCTCAGTGCCTCGTAGATGTGTGACGCCCGCAACATTTGCCGCGGACTCTTGTGGATAGCGTTAGCGATGTGCTCCACCAAGAAGCCTGATGGACGCCGAAGGCAGGTGCCCGCGGGTAGCAGTTCCCCCAGGGGACCAGGTGGCGCCCTGTCCACCGTGCATGTGTCCTCTGTATTTGGTTGGTTCTGCCGTCTGAAGGTCGACTGCAAGCCAGCTCCTGCGAGGGACGGCCATCAGCAACAAATGATGGCGGCGCCAGCCAGCAGTACCATTCCTTTAAGCTACGCCATTTGTTTCCTGCACAGTAATTCTGAATTGCGCCCGTTTTCTCCTTTACCCCTTCTTTGAGCGGCGACATTTCCCCCAAGTACCGCTTTTTTAGCGCCGGCAATGACAGAACCGCGCACAAACTCAAATCGACATCCAGCAATAGGCGCTGTGTCGTCTCCCTGTCAAGTATTGACCAAGCCCAATGTGGCAAAAGAAGTAATTCAGAGTTCAATTTTATGCAAAAGGCTGTGCAATATGAAATAGTTCTTAAAATTCGCCTCCAATCACATGCTAATCTAGAGGCATCGTGTTGGACGTCATTTTTCAGTGGTCTTTCCAGTCCAGATATAAAGACAAAAGCCAGCGCTGTGGCGCAGCACTATAGCACATGCCTTTCCGTTCTGTGCGTGTTTGTCCCCTCGCTCCCCTCCCTCCCGTATTGTTAACCGTGTTGGTTTTGGCAATGCAAACCTTTCTTTAATCTCTGCTGCTTCGTGGTAAATGTTACGATGCTAAACTTCTTCACGGAGATCGAAATGCGTTTATTACACTTTTTATCTTAGCTCAAGTACTCACAACGTGGGAAACATATTGCTAGCGGCTCTACACCACACGATTTATAAATTATTTATTACTTATAAGGTTTTATAACTATTTTTCTGCCCATCCGCAGTTACGCGTGGATGAGATCCTGATATTTTAAAAAGCAGGAAAACAAGATGTTCTGCTCCCTTCAAAAACACTCGGTAGTCGTAACGTTTTCAGAGGGCATGTATAGGATTTAGTGCAGGATATGCAGGTGCACGGGGAGGGCTGCCCAGTTGTCTCAAATTCGCCTTGTCAGCATAGGGGACGAGTTGGCAAATCACTCATTGCGTCAGAACAGGGTCGTGGAGCAATCCGTCCATATTATTATGTAGATAATACATACATACATACATACATACATACATACATACATACATACATACATACATACATACATACATACATACATACATACATACATACATACATACATACATACATACATACATACATACATACATACATACATACATACATACATACATACATACATACATACATACATACATACATACATACATACATACATACATACATACATACAAGTTTTATTCTCCACAAAGAAGTGGAAGGAGGTGGAGGGAAAAGCCGTACATTTGCGGCTTGAAAAATCCTCCGCCCCCTTATAGTGCATACAGCAGCAGAGCGGGACAATAGACAATCACATTTTTTTTTGTTCCAAAGAGGCAAAAAAATAAAAAAAATAAACAGCACTATATCGCATCACAAAATAAAATAAGCCTAAATAAGAGTTTCAATAGAACACTGGGTTTGGACTCCTGGAAAAACATTTTTTGTTTTTGAAAAGTAAACAATGCAATGTAATTGACCATAAAGATAGACCTGTGCGTTCATTCACAAAAAAGAGTATGAGTAGCAAAATATTTGTACATATTGGGAAGAGACATATTGGATACATCAGCGCCTTCTTTTTCTGCAGCATTCAGTAATCGCGGAAGGTTATACCGGAGTGTTTGTTGTCCATAGGCAGTACGACATTTTGGAACTTTCCATCGTTCTGGAGTTCTGGTGCTGTAGATGGGATAATTGGGTTTTAGTTCTGCCATTTCAGTAAAAACTGTACTCTCTCGTTGGACACTTAAACGGTACTGCCTGCATAATTTGTATTCGTAAATATTTCTTACTTTCAATAAATTAAGCGAAGCAAAGATATCTGAAGAAGGCGCTGTGTATTCAACGTTTTCAATTATTCGTACTATTTTTTCTGTAGCCTTTCAAGCTTCAACAGATTAGTTTTTGTTGATGTTCCCCAGACTAAATGAGAGTAGTTTAGGTGGGAAACAAAGAGAGCGTTATAGACCATTAGTTTAACTTTTTTTGGAAGAGTATAGCGGTTGCGATTTAAAATTCCAGTTATGCAGCTCAGTTTGCTGATTAGACTGTTTACATGATCATTCCATTGTAAAGTTGAAGTAAAATATATCCCTAACACCTTGACAGTATCTACCACATCAATGGCTGCGGATCTAAACATTACGGTTCCTTGTAACGAAATTTGTTTACTTTTTGGTCGAAAAATTACCACCTTTGTTTTGTTTGCGTTAAGTTTTAATTGATTGCTGGAAATCCACGAGTCCAATTTGCGCAGAAAAATATTTGCTTTTGTAATTCCTTCAGCTTCAGAACGTGATGGCACCAAAGCACTCGTGTCGTCGGCATATATAACGAACTTGGTATCTGAGCAGATGTGTACAATATCGTTAATGTACAAATTGAATAGGACAGGGCCTAAAATGCTACCCTGTGGGACTCCTGAAATTATTTTTTTTCTGTGAGAAATGAAATCATTTATGTCGACATATTGAAATCTATTTGATAGATAACTTTGGAGCAGGGCCAAAACATGTCCCCGGATACCATAATGATGCAGTTTTTCAAAAAGGATAGTATGACTAATATAATCGAAAGCTTGGCTAAAATCAACAAAAATACCGATAACAATACATTTCTCTTCAAAATGTTTTAGAATATATTCCTTATGGTCCAACAGCGCCAGCTCTGTAGACCTGTTCCTTCTAAAGCCATATTGCGAAGTAGTTATTATATTATGCTTGTTGCAGAAGCGCGATATTCGATCTAGGATGATTTTCTCGAGACCTTTCGAAAAGGCAGGAAGAATTGACACCGGTCTGTAGCTAGATACATCATTTTTATCACCTTTCTTATATAAGGCTATCACACGGGCGACTTGCATTTTTGTTGGAAAAACAGCTGTAGAAATGCAGAGATTAAAAATATGCGCTAGAATGGGGCTGATTATACGTATCACATACTTGACAGGTCTTATTTGTATACCATCTGCATCAACACTATGAGAATTATTTAAACTCAAAAAAAGAGAACACACTTCATTTGCATCTGTTGGTTCAAAAAATATTGTGCTAGAGTTTTTCTGCCCTAAAGTTTTGTATGATGTTGTCTGGTTTTTAGTAAAATCTCTGTTAACAAAGTAGTCATTAAAAATATTTACCATTTCTTCTCCTTTTACTAATTGTCCTTCGTGAAAAACTTCTTCAACTATCTGTTTTTTCTTGCTCCGACCCATCAGTGCATTTAAGTTATTCCACATTAAGTTAGTGCGCTTTACGTTGGAACCGAACATATTCTGATAGTAGAGTTCTCTTGCTTTTCTTAGCTGCTTAGTCAAGCCATTACGAAATTTTTTGAACGTAGCGAGATCAGATGCTGTACGAGTTCGCATAAATGTTTTAAACAGACGTTCTTTCTTTTCAATCTTCTTCAATAGGTACTTTGTCACCCAAGGTTTTCGACATTTCTTATTACCCGTGTGGCGTTGGAATACGAAGTGACGTTGGTATACTGAAAGAAACAAACTCAAAAAGGTATCATAAGCTACGTTCGCATTTGTTGCCTGAAGGACGTTGTCCCAACAAACTGTTTCCAACTCATGATAAAAAGCTTCTAAGAGGGTAGGTGTAACAGGCTGAAAAAGATTAAACACTTTATGGTGGAAGTTTCCCCGAGTACTAAATTTTATGCTACAAAACACAGGCAAGTGATCACTAATAGGGTAAGTAAGAACACCGGAACTGACAAGGTTAGCATCATAATTTGTTATTACTAAATCTAGAATTGTTTGCGTGGACGACGTTAGTCGTGTGGGAGAAACAATATGGTTTATACAGCCATTAGATAGCAATACATTTTCAAAATCTGTTTTCTTCATACTATTGCTACTCATATCAACATTAAAATCACCGGCAAGTATCACATTGTATCTGTTTTGGTTAACAAATGACAATAAATTATCTAAAAACAGAAAAAATTCAAGGAGAGAACCATCCGGAGGGCGATAACAAGTTGCAATTACAGCGTCTTTGATTTGCAGACAAATAATCTCAAAATTATCTGTGACACAAGAGAATTCTGAAAGCAAGGCAGGCTGTAACAGAGAGCTTACTAGCACAGACACACCACCACCGCGACGAGTAGTTCTACTAACAGAAAAAGTTGTCATATTAGGAAGGTCAAAAGTGTCACAACTGCTTGTTTGCCATGTCTCTGTTATCATCAAAACATCAAAACAATTCTCAAGCTTTTTTAACAAGGATTCTAGTTCAGCAACCTTGTTGAATACAGACTGTGCATTTAAGTGAAAACAACGAAGATAACCTTGTGTCTGACCACCAAGCTCTCTTAAGAGTTCTTCTAAGGTAACGTGCCCTAGGTGCGCCATTTCAAGATAAGGGTCACGGGTTTGCGACTACACGAAAAGGCATTTAGCTAACAAGTGTGGAGAGGTCACTTACGCTCTTACGGCAACCTCACTCCAATGTCGCGTGACGTCGCGGAGATTGCGCCTGCGCACACTTTGCGATGCGCTTGTTAAGTGAATCGGATAAATTACGCAACCAGTATAACACAGACGAAAAATGTCTGCCATAACAGACAATAAAATTTTCAGTAGT
Source organism: Amblyomma americanum (assembly GCF_052857255.1). Lineage (NCBI taxonomy): Eukaryota > Metazoa > Arthropoda > Arachnida > Ixodida > Ixodidae > Amblyomma > Amblyomma americanum. The sequence goes on along the minus strand of NC_135497.1, from coordinate 20,904,176 downwards.
ATTGTGCTGTCCCTTGTCCCGCAAAGAACTCCACCACCACCATCATCATCATCATCATGAGCCTGACTATACAAACTGCAGGGCAAAGGCCTCTCCCATGTCTCTCCACTTAACCCTGTCCTTTGCCAGCTGCGCTCACCCTATGCCTGCAAACTTACTAATCTCATCCGCCCACCTAACCTTCAGCCGCCCCCTGCTACGCTTAACTTCTCTTGGAATCCACTCCGCTATCCTTAAGAACCAGCGGTTATCATCCCTTCGCAGTACATGCCCTGCTCCAGCCCAATTGTTCCTCTTGATTTCGACTAGGATATCAACAACACGCGTTTGTTCCCTCACCCACTCTGCCCGCTTCCGGTCTCTTAATGTTACACCTATCATTTTCCTTTTCATGGCTCGCTGTGTTGTTCTTAACTTAAGCCGAACCCTTTCCGTAAGCCTCCACGTTTCTGCCCCGTAGGTGAGTACCGGTAAGATACAGTTGTGTGCAGTTTTCTCTTGAGGGATATTGGTAACCTGCTATTCATGATCTGAGAGAACCTGCCATATGCGCTCCACCCCATTCTTAGCATTCTAGTTCTTTCCCTCTCATGATCTGGATCAACTGTCACTACCTGCCCTGTGCAGACGAATTCCTTTACAACTTTCAGCACCTCATTGCCAATTGTGAGCTACTGTTCTCTTGCTAGACTGTTGAACATTACTTTCGTTTTCTGCATGTTAATTTTTAGACAGAGCACTCTGTTCTGCCTGTCTAACTCATTGATCGTAATTTGCAGTTTATCTCCTGAGTGACTCAGCAAGGCAATTTTATCAGCGAATCGCAGATCATTTGGGTATTCTTCATTAACTCTTATCCCAGGCTGTTCCCAATTCAGGCCTCGGAATGCCTCCTGCAAACAGGCGGCGAATAGCATTGGCGAGGTCGTGTCTCCTTGCCTGACGCCTTTCCTTATTGGAATTTTCTTGCTGACTTTGCGGAGGACTATGGTAGCTGTACAATTCTTATATATATATATATATATATATATATATATATATATATATATATATATATATATATATATATATATATATATATATATATATATATATCTTCCAGTAGTTTGACATAAGGTTCACCAACACCCTGATTCCGCAATGCATGTATGAATGCAGACGTTTCCACTGAGTCAAATGCTTTCTCATAATCAGTTAAGGCTATATATAGGGGTTGGTTATATTCTGCGCATTTCTCTATCAACTGATTGATAGTGTGTGATCCATTGTGGAATATCCTTTACGAAAGCCTTCCTGATCATTTTGTTGATTAAAGTCTAAGGTTGCCCTGACTCTATTAGCGATCATCTCAGTATATACCATGTAGGCAACAGAAGGTGATCGGTCTGTAACTTTTAAAGTCTGTGGCGTCTCCTTTCTTATGAATTAAGATAATATTTGCGTTCTCCAAGATTCAGGTATGGTCGAGGTCATAAGGCATTGCGTATACAAGGTGGCTAGTTTTTCTAGAAAAATCTCCCCGCTGTCTTTCAACAGATCTGTTGCTGCCTGATCCTCACCAGCTGCTTTCCCCCTTTGCATTTCTCCTAAGGCTTTCTTTATTTCATCTTTCATTACTGGCGGGATGATGCATTGCTGTGCGCTACTGTCTCCATCATTAACGTCTTGAATACATTGGCTACTGTATAGATTTGTGTAGAAGTCCTCGGTTGCTTTAACTATATTATCCATATTGCTAATGACATTGCCCTCCTTGTCTCTTAACGCATACATCTGGTTTTTACCTATGCCTAATTTCCCCTTCACCGCTTTTAGGCTACCTCCGTTCTTTAGAGCATGCCCGATTTGCTCCATATTAAACTTACTTATGTCGGCTACCTTGCGCTTATTTATTAACCTCGATAGCTCTGCTAGTTCAATTCGGTCTGTAGGGTTAGACGCCCTCATGCCTTGAGGTTTCTTAATCAGATCATTCGTCGCCTGAGATAGCTTGCCGGTATCCTGTCGAGCCGTCCTACCGCCTACTTCTTCTGCGCACTCCGTAATGATAGCTGTCAGATTATCGTACACTGTATCAACACTAAGATCGTCTTCCTCAGTTAAAGCTAAGTGTCTGTTCTGCAGCGATATCCTGAATTCCTCTACTTTCCCTCTTACCGCTAGCTCGTTAATGCACTTCCCCTTTACTAGCTTTTTCTGTTCCTTCTTCAAGTCTAAGCTAATTCGAGACCTTACCATTCTGTGGTCGCTACAACGTTCCTCTCCGAAGACTTCCACATCCTGCACGATTCCAGGGTGAGCGCACAGTGTGAAGTCAATTCCATTTTTATCCTCAACATTAGGGCTCTTCCAGGTCCACTTTCTGTTCTCTTGTTTGCGGAAGGAGGTATTTATGATGCGGAAATTATTTCTATCTCCGAACTCTACTAATAACTCCCCCCCTGCTATTCACAGAACCTATCCCGTAGTCGCCTACCGCCTCGTCGCCAGGCTGCTTGTTCCCCACTTTCGCATTAAAGAAGCCCATCAGTACAGTGTACTGTGTTTTTACTTTGTTCATTGTTCAAAAAAACTGCAGAATAGTATCAGATATAACTACTAGAATGCGACAGAAAATGGTGCAATACTACAGAAAAATCATATGTTGTTGCCACAAACTTACAGAACATACTGTCATATATTGAGCACGATTCGGTAAGTTTTTTTTTTACTGGGCATCCATTTATTGGCGCCATACCACTGTGCACTTGCATGGCGGCCACTCTGGCGTGAGCATGAGCTAAGCATACAAGTCCGCACACATACAGGACTCTGCGTCAGTACATATACAACCCCACAACCGTAAGCATTTGCTCTTTTCGCTTGTTCTAAGTGAAGGACATATACACTAACTGCGGCATCCCGTATCTGTGGGCCAGGTTTGCTCTGCACAGCCACCAATTTCGCGAGGTGTCGAGCACAAACTGTTCAAATGCAAACACACACACCCACGCGCCCATTTTGACGAGCATCAGAGCGAGAATCGTCACTATAGTTTCAGGATTGCGTGTACATGTGCTACCGGGGGGTACAGTGCATATCAAGGTAAAGACAATCCGGTAAACTGGATTACCAGCGACATGCTATGCATGTGAAGTGGTAGCTATGTGGTTAGAGGGGAGCACCTGCGGTTGAAAGTTCACAGTAGACATTCGATATTCCCGTGTACGTCCACGTTGATACGTCTCCGCGGTTCTAAACCTCTCTAATTCGAGCAGCCGCTAGCCGTTACTACCGGTAGGGCTTGGAAGCTTTCCACGTCTACATAAAGGGACCTCTACGGGTACTGTTCGAGGCGCACATCGTTTTCAGAATGGGACCTAAGGTGAAGGGTTTTACCGTCCTGTTCGCATGGTAATGAATCCGTTCTGCCGACGTCCCTTACCTATATTGGTTCAAAGACTACATGTTGTTCCCCTTGGAGACCTGATGCGGATATGTGTATGGTGCGGAACGAAAATAACACTGCCTAATTTTTATTTTAAATTGCCGACCGGAGTGCATCGGACTGCGCAAGTAGCGCACTGCTCTCACTCACCTCGGCGTCTCTTCGTGCTTGGTTCGTCGCAGAGGTGTTGGCGGCCAGCACAAGACGGAACGTCGCTCGCTGCTTGGACGATGGTGCTCATGTCCGGCATGATGCTGGACACGTAGGCTTTGGAGAGCGCCTCGGTCTCCTCTTCGACCTGTGGGAGGGGCGACGAGGACAGGTCACAATGCGCTAGCCGCTGCAAAACCTCAGCTGCAAAGAGAAGCTCTACTAGCGGAGCTATAAATTATGCCAACTAATGAAGCCTCACCGAGCAGCCGAAAATGGGCGTAGTATTCGTGAACTCTTCTCAGCACGAGTACTTTCCTCTAACAGACTCCTTTTAAGACTGAAAAAAAAACAGAGATTGGCTCGAGAATAACTTACTACTGTTAAAACTGCACGGAGCAAGGTCTCAGAGCGGAATGGTCTGGAAATTGTAATATGTCGCAACCGAAAAAAACGTTCTTCTACTGCCAGAACTCACGCTGCATATGTGGGCCAAGGCTGCGAGAGACATGGGCGGACGCTGTAGATAGCGTGAGCATGTCATGTTATTTTCGGCTATGTAATTATCTGACCACAGATCACGTGACATAATGATGTCGCCTAGAGTGCTCACTTCCCGGCCAGTGCATCTCTTAAGGTGCCCCGAGGCCCACTAGGATAACCAACATGTGATCACATGAGCGTACTGCTACACGTAGCCATTTACTCGTCATGCCATTTTGCTGGGCCCGTCAGGAGTATACGTGAACTCTTGGAGGCAGGGGCGCTTTACTGTGTACTGCACAGGTATCGTAATTTTGTCGCCCTGAATGAAAGGCTATACCTTTGGAGTTCCTTCGATATCAAGTCGTCACGCAACAAGAAAAAAGCAATTAGTCAATGAGTAAACGCACTGAGACATATTAATAGTGATAGTGACTTCATAGGCATATGCAAATCCCTTTATGTCAAAGGACGATAGGGTGAATGCATTCTGGGAAAAGGCATTTTGGGTAAAGGACTTTAGGTTGAAGGCCTTTATGTGAGGGTCTTTATGGTAAAGGCCATTAGGTCAAAAGATGCTTTCGCATTCTTTCAATATTACCACACTCTAGACATGCCAGTTTTTCACGACCAGGACGGCCAACTGCTCTTCACATGAATCAAGCCCACTAACGCTGTCGCACCATCCTGCACAGTCTACTTCGCATTTAGTGGTTTCAATCTGCTTCCTGTGGGTGGCACTCTTTGGATGGTCCGTTGTGGGCGCACAACATCAGGTGCCGTTATCACCGTAGCGACCAATAAGGAAACTACGTCACACTAGTCGTCAGCGGGGTTATGGCGTGATGATAACTCTAATGCTACTGCATTAAAAAAAATCTAGGAGCGTGGAGGATGAAACAAGAAGGACGCGCCTGGTGCAAGAATACAATCTGGCGCTCTTACATGAAGCTATCAGGAAGCTTGCAAGTCATCACAGACGACGAGAACAACAGGAATTCAGAACACCTCCGCGAAATATAACAAAGATGTGACCAAGTCGTTTAAATGGCCGACTCTAGAAGCAAGCGAGGCGTTCCGTAGAGGAGGAGGAGGCCCCTAATATATCGCCTCCATCGAAATGCGACCGCCGCGGCCAGGATTGAACCTGCGTCGATCGGGTCCGTGGTATGCCGCCAGTGAAAACGAAATCCTTCAGCTGGTATAGATGTTCGAATGGAATAATACCCAGGAGAAATACTCTCACTCTAAAACGTGCCACCTGTGAGTTGCATAGCGAGGTGCCATGTTCAAGTGGCTGTTTTTAATGAGAAAACATTAGATGGCTATGTCCTGAGTTCCGTATAAGCAAAAAATTATCCACACAATTACGTCGTTATGTGATGATAAATGTGCAAAAATTTGGTTTTGTTCGTTAGTGTGCGATGGGTTTTCGCTGTGGGAAAAATTTGGTGGATGTAGTAAGATTAGTTAAACGCGAAAATTACACTTCGACGTTACAACCGCCAAAGACATCGAAATAGCTTCTCCGCACGATTGTGTCGTTCTAAACAAATACATGTGCAAAAGTTTTGACTGTGTTATATACTGCGTTATGAGGTCAAGCTATGGGCAAAACTTGGCCGATTAATTGGAACTAGTTAATTAAACGCGAAAATTACATTTGACGTCACAAAGCCCGTGTTTTTGTGCGTTTTATGTCACAAAAACATTCTCAGCACGATTACGTTGTTCTGTGAAGATAAATGTGCACAACTTTGACAGTGTCAGTTAGTGCGTGATGAGATCTTGGTATAGAAAACATTTGGTCGATGAATTGCAATTACCTAATTAATTACACTTCGACGAAATAATAGCCACGGACGTCGACATAGCACTTGGACGTGATAAGCAAAGTAAAAAACAATACGAATATACGAAAAATTTTAAAAAATGAAAAAGTAAAAATGAAAAAGAAAGTAACAAAATCAAAAATAGAAATATAAATAAATCGCGCACTAGCGTCGTGGAAGAAAATCCGTGGTCTAGAAAGTTCCATGCTTTCGCTTTCCTCCGTGTAAGGAGACAAGTGCCCTGGTAATTTATGGCTGGAAGCGATACAGTTAGTGCTACCACATTTAGAAGTTCGCCCTTCTTTACCCTCGAGAGCCTCCAGCCTAATGACATCAGGGAAGCAGCGAAGGCTCGGCGGACTGGTACGCTCCCCATCCGAATTGCAGTGTCCACGGACGCATGGTGGAATCGCTGTCGTACTCACCTCGACGCAAAGCGGTTCCACATCCGCTGCCCCTGATTCGTGATGCATAGCTGCAGTTACCGTATCTGAGTCGGTCGTCTCTGGATTTTGCATTTTGCATTCAGACGTCCGGGCTCGTTGTGGTCCTATGCGTCCGCCTCCACTGGCTTTCCGTTTTCGGCCTGCGCAAGAGCAAATGTGACGGCATGTGTTTTCAGAACAAAGTTTTCTCGCGACAGGCATCCGCTTTCTTTACAGCAGGAACTGAAAGAGTCAGACTCCAAAGTATACCATCCTTGTTCTATAACACAAGGTAAACTCCAGTTTTGTGAAGCTTTAGAGCAGGTGAGCTTGTCGAATGCTTCTTAAAAACGAATATTTGATCTTTTCTTGGTGTTCAGAGCACAACTGGTAGAAGCATTGAGCGGAGCCCTGGACTTTTAAAGACAACCGACCGTTCTGCAAGAAGATGGACGAAGCCATCAGAAGACCTGTGAATCTAGAGCTCAATAAACTTTTTCTCTCACTCACTCACTTCAACTGCCACCTGCCAGGGCGGCAGGGTGGGCGCGCTGCCTATCTAGTGTGAGGAATGCACTCAACACAGACGCCAAGCCGCGTCTACTTGCCTGATGCACCACAGCTTTCGCTCTCCAACCGCGTTAAGGAGTAGCTAAAGCGCAGGTAACTTTTTAAAGTGAAAGCTTTACTACTCTCTTCCATAGATGGTTCGGCATGTGTTTCATACGGCCTAGAACTGAGGAGAACCACGTAACATCGCCGTGCCGGAGCTGTGCTGAAATCGATAAATAGCGGCAGCTTCGAAAGCATACGACAGGCACATAAGACATTTGTCGCGCTACGAGGCGGTAGTGGCAAATGTGCGCCGCATGCGTTGGCAGTGCTGACAGCGCTGTGGCGGAAACGCGGCACTGAAGCTATGGGCCATGGGCGTTCATTGTGTTCATTGGCTTCGGCGTTGACAACGTTCTAGACCGATGATTTTCAGAAAAGAGAGGGGGCCATGACTGGCTCCCTGGTTCAGTGGAGGAAAATATTTTAAATTGGTTTTCCGGGTTCGAACCCGACCGCGGCGGCTCCGTTTCGATGGAGGGGAAACGCTAAGGCGCCCGTGAGCTGTGCGATGTCAGTGCCTGTTAAAGATCCCCAGGTGATCGAAATTATTCCGGAGCCCCCCACTACGGCACCTCTATCTTCCTTTGTTCTTTCACTCCCTCCTCTATCCGCTGCCTTCCAACACGGTCCAGGTGTCCGCCGAGTTTTGAGAAAGATACTGCGCCATTTCCTTTCCCTAACAACCAATTTTCAATTTTTCTTCTCCCACCCTGGTTGTCCTATTCGAAAACATAAAATAGGTGGAAACGATGTGCTTAAACATTGTGTACTACGATTTGTGTTCAATCTGCCAATGCAGGTTTCCAGGTTTTAAAGTGAAAGCTTTACTGGCTGCGAACTTGCGATTTCTCCGTGGCGGCGCTCCGAGGAGGCATGTGACGTGCAGCGCGCGCCTCGCCGCGGGGCCGAACCGGTTTGGCTGGACCGGCAGCGGCTGGCGCACTCGTCGCGGAATAGAATCGTGCTCCAAGTCTCCGCCAGTGCGGTCAGAAAGCCCGGAAGCCGCCGAACGCGTCCGTGGTCAAGCGCAGTTGGAGTATAGAGGCTCTCGCCAAAAAACCGTTAATACCGTAATAAACATTAATGACATGCCCTTGATAACCCAAAGAGTAAGCGAATGTAGGCCACTGTGGCAGAATATCGTCGAGGGCAGTTACCGCGATTGCAGCTTGGGCGTCCCTGGGCGATATATGCACTGCTTGTCTTCGAATAAGAATGTTCTCTTTTCACTATAACGGCCAATCGCTTACTCTGCTGTCATTGCTACAAGTCACTTTCTTTTCCATCGCTAAAGCAGCAAAGATGCGTTTTAAGAGCGCTTCCAAAAGAAGGCACAAGTCGGGAACAGTCCAGACAATTGGAACGTACTGGCTGAAGCGGCGGAGGTCTCCTGAAAAGCTCGTACTTGCGTCTCCTCCCTTCCAAATGTCCCTCTTGAGTCCATCCTTTCTTTATAAGGCATGCGCACGTCCCCCTCTCCACAGTCACGTGTCACAAAAGTGAGAAGACGCAAGAGATGGGCGGGGCGACCGCAATGAACGTGAACTCGCACGCGTTCAGAAAGCGCGGAAGCCGCCCAACGCGTTGGCGGTCAAGCGCAGAGTATAGAGACTCGCATTTTCCGACGTGACGTCGCCGTGCAGTGCGCGCGCGCCCGTTACGCCCGAGTATAAACGCACCTTAGCAGAGCCTGCGCCTAAATGCTAACCAATTTATTCGGTGGCGGCATCTATGTGAGCCCCTGAAACTCCCCGCGCACTCATTGAATTAAAAGAAACCTGTGCCAAGGCTCAGAATCAAACCAGGGCCATTGGCGTTTGAGGCGGAGACGCTGCCACTCTGCCACGACGGCTCAAGCTCTAACCATGAATAAAGGCGCATCTAATGAATGCACTCTTTCGATGCAGAAGTCTGCGCGCTTTCGCTACGTATATCCCGGCCTAAAAGAGCAAGGCCACCAATTTTTGATAGCAAATCGCAGAAAATTGCTAGTTTGTTACAAGCCGTGAATTTCAAGCAAAAGACTGGAATGAATCGTGGAATCCTCACACTGTTTTACAATTGTGTAGCTTCATTTTAGCAACAAGTTTAGCAACTTGTGCAGTATTTGCGTTGGCGGATTTGGTAATTTGGTACATTTGTTTTCGCGTGGTTCCCAGAGAGAACTGCAATAAGGTGTTTGTCTGGGCTAGTCGGTACATGGTACTAAATGAAGGCACAGCGCACAAAAGACGGGACTGAGAAAGAGACAAACACAGCGCTGACTTCCGACTGAATGGCTTTATTTCTCGCATGCAATAAATAGGCGAAAAGGCTAATAAATAGGCGAACTGTTGATTGTGCTCCTTTTCGCCTATTTATTGCATGCGAGCAATAAAGCCATTCAGTCGTAAGTCAGCGCTGTGTTTGTCTCTTTCTCAGTCCTGTCTTTCGTGCGCTGTGCCCAGAGAGAAACTGTTTTTGTTACGAAGTTTTAGACATGGGAAACCTGAATTTAACCGTTTTTTTAGATTTTTAATCAACCGTAAAATTTATCAAAAAATAATATCGCGAGAAAAACGGCGTGCTGAATCTGATCTGCTTTGGGGCGTTAAACCGCATAAAACCTAGATGCAAACCATCTTCACCTCCATCGAAACCCGGCCGCCGCGTTTCGATGGAGGCGAAACGCTAAGGCGCCCGTATGCGGTGCGATTTCAGTATGCGTTAAAGATCCCCAGGTTGTCGAAATTATTCCAGAACCCTCCACACAATAGCAGTACAAAATGTTGAGGTAGATGGCGCTGCTTGTGTTTTAGAAATGTTTCCGGAAAGGAAACATCCGCGAATGTTTGAATTTGGTCTTGACGTTTGCTAAGTGCACCAATTTATCAGTTGAAGCTCTCGGAGCTAACGCTTTGAAGTCGAACACTGAGGCAATGCGGGCGGAAAGAGAGAGAGAGAAAAACAAAAAGAAAGGTTGATGGAGATTCGAGGCGCAGCGTGGTTCAGCCATATCCACCCTCTGAGCCGTCGTCCGGAATATCCTGGATCTCAGCAGCGGCCAGGGAGAGACGGATAACTTCGCGTTGTCTCTTTTCTTCGTGTACAAGAATCCGAAGGTACTGGCCCAAAGCCCTCAGCACTAGGCCGGAGAGCTAGGAGGCACCGCTTTAGATGCTGGCGAGGAGGTCCTGTGCCTCGGCGGTCTCTTGAGCCAGTCAGACGAGGCGGAGGGGAAGTTCAGCGTCCGAAGTACAAAGCAGGGTCTCCCAGGTTTCTTTACTGTTGTTATTGAGCGCCCTCTCAGGAGAATATGGGCATTCCCAGATTATACAGGGATAGTCGAGGGACCCTCTCAACCGGCAGTGCGTACACCCGTCTGATGTTACCTCCCGGAACGTATGGTTGGCCAGGATCGGGTGCGGGTATGCGTATGTGGAACCCGTCGCGGTTCGAATCCGACCACGGCCGCTGCGTTTCGATCCAACTTTCAATTTTCAGTTTTCTCTTCTTTCCCTCCCTCTTTTATAGCTTCCCTTACGGTGCGGTTCGGACGTCCACCGAGATATGGGATATGGTTACTACGCCATTTCCTTTCCTAAAAAACCAAACAAAACAAATGAGACGACAGCGTTCATAGAGTTCATTGGCGTTGAAGACTTTGTGAAGGCTGTTCATTTTCACGAAAGGAACGGCGCAGAACAGGCTCTGTGGGTCAGCGGAGAGATCAATCTCGCTTTCATGTGCGTGGCGTTGGTGTCCAACCGAAAAAGACTGGTTTGATTGCGTTTCGCACACTGGATAGGTAGCGCGCCCTCCCTGCAGCCCTGAGAGGTGGCATGCAGTTAATTGTTGATCGCGAGAGATTGATCACCAAACGAACGCTGCGGCGTAGCTATTGATGCAGTGCCACATGCCGGCCACAACGCTGTTAGCGCTAATGCATTCAGCTCACCTCTCTCTCTCTCTCACTTACCGCCGCCACATGTATCAAAGCACGAATGAGGCGTCCACATATCCAAGGAGCCAGTTATGCGCCCTTCCTTTCCTCAAAGCCATCGCCGTCTAGAATATTGTCATCGGCAACGAACACTCGAATGCTGACATCTTTTGCATTGCATAACCTGGAATGGCTGAGCTAATTCACATTAATTATTTTAAACTAACCTTTATGGGTTAGCAGTCCAATTTTTTCTGCATAGCACTGTAAGTGGCCTAGTAAATCATGGCGATAGAGAAGGCGTTCGGTTCCCCGTCTTTCGTCTTTGTCTCGTGCAACTCCAGACCGCTGAAACTACGTCTTAACCGGGGACCTTCTCTCTAATAACTAGCGGTTTAGTATGGGAATCCATAACGGGCTGCACAGGCAAAAAACAGCCGGAAGGGGTCCACGGAACACCTTCGTCCGTTCGCCGCGACGCTTTGCCCGTTGCTCAGTTTAAGGAAAGGAAAATGACGCCTGTCTTATATCTCGGTGGACACCCGATCCGCGCGTATGGGAATAATTTCGACGCGTTTTGTTTACTACTACTACGACGCCGACAGCATTCGACCGAACGATCTGTATACGTTGTCGCGTAAAAATAAACAGAAAATTGCAGAAAAAAAAGAAATATGCAGGGAGAAAGAGGACATGACAGTACACGGACAGGCTCTCGCATTTCCGCTCGTAAGCAGACAGGGTTATCTCTGAAACGGAAAAATATTTGAGTTTTTCGCTTGGAGTTTTTTTCTATGAGCCGCGATTTCGCCCGCACCCACAGCCAAGAATCCCCCCCCCCCCCGCAGACGTAACAAAATGCATCTCCTTCAGTGTGACATCTTAGGATGAGTTTGATATTTCTTTACGAAGGGACATCATAGACACACTCTGACCCTACGTGTTTTCTTGGTGACCCGATAGGACCATATGAGCAGCTTTTGCTATCCCAGTGGGCAGACGCGTACGCCATGTTGACAGCGCAGATTCCCCAATAATACCCAACCATTCTGGATAAAAACGATGCTGATTCTTCCTGCAGGCAACATATCCATCCCGCCATAATTTCTGTTTCTCATGAGTTCTCGGGAACTTAGTGCCATGATATTGTTGCTCTCGTCCCTCGGTCGGCCGCCCTAGACACCTCATCGAGGTATCGTCCGGCTGCAGTGCAAAGTTTGTTATTTTTTGGTCCCCTCCATGCAAGATTTTGTGCATCATTTTATGCTATCCTGACTTCGTTTTGTAGCACCTATTTTTTTTTGCCTTCTTATCCAACAAAGGACATTCACTTCCTCGCCATATACAAAATACCCCCCTTATTTCCGGCACAAGCCCTATTCACACGACGTCAATTGTAATTTTCCAGCGAAATAACTGCCTGTCATTTTGGTATAATTTTGTGACATGCGAAGAGACGTAGCTTTCAACAATAGGTTAGATGTTATTAAGAATTGATGAAGACCGCTAATCAGAGCGTGGAGGCATCAAGCCCTCGTGCATAAATTGCGCACGTGCACCTGTTTGGTATAGTCGAATGACTCGCATAGCCGGAGGGGGTGTTCCTCTCAAGAAGAGAGTCTGTCAGGAAAAGTCAGCTTTCAAGAACAGGCCCTGTCAGCGTCGATGTTTCTCGTCGGGGAATGAAACCAATCAATCTTTTTTATTGCGAAGCAATACTACTTTAGGTCGCACTTCAGCCCATTCTGTGGCGAGGCGGTGGTAGGCACCATTGACCTTTAGCGTGACCTCGCTGCGTGAGGTCACACCACGTGACATAGAGTGACGTCACACCAGCTGTGTAAAAACGGGGCCCCATCTCACGCCGTCGCGAGGCGAGGCGGTAGCCACCAACGGCGGCCTAACTCCCGCTCCTCTCAGCAGGGGCGCTACGGTCAGAGTGACGTCACACCAGCTGTATAAAACAGCTCCGCTCCTCTCGCCAAGGCAGTCATACAGCCAGATGTTACGATGGTGCCTAAGAACAAGGCAGCTCGGCAGAATGCAAAGAGGAAGCATCAGCGAGCTAGGGAGACGGAAGAACGAGAAGCTTCGCAATCACCAGGCTTAACCAAGCTAAGCCACGGCCGTTTTTTTATTTCATGATCACTTATTAACGAAGAAACAAATACTGGCGTCCAATATAAACAAACGGACCGAAGGGCTGGCTGTGCACATATACCGGCTGTTTCATCTAAGATGTTCTGCCTTTTGAATTAGTACGGCGCTTTCCCACCTTTGCATTTTAAGTGGCGTAGCGCATTAGACACAAGAGGCGCTACTTAGTAGGCTGGTTAATTAATACTCAATAGTTAGTTTTCTAACTTTTATTGCTAGTCTTCTTATTTACTGAGAAGCTTTTAGCTAAGAGTGAGTAAATATATATGTGTTTTATAATTTACAAACCGCAGTTACCCACGGGGCTGCCGCCCAACAAATACTGCCGGCAGCGCAAAAAAACACCCCGGCTTTTGAGAAGGTTCCAAGCGATGCAACCCCTCTAATACGCGCACCTTTTCGGAATGGGCAAAATGTTTTGGGCATCAACACCGAGGGTAATTGCGTTTTTGAAATAATAAAAACCTATATAGATCTCATTTACGGTGTTCTAAAAGCTTCTCAATAAATAAGAGACTAAGATAAAAAGAAAGCTTACAAGTAACCATCTTAGTAGTTAGCACGTGTTAGCTGTATTCTGACATGCTACACCGCTGATCATGCTATGTCGAAAGAAAAGCGTCCGTCTAAATCAATAATGCCCTTAGATACACTAGTTTTAAAGCTTACAGAACATCTTCGGCGAAACACTAAGTACAATTCTGAGCTAAGGCAACGTAGAAAGTTCCTCTGTGCTTTAAACGCTAGATACGTCTCCCTATACTGGGATTTTTTGAGCTCATGAACGAATGTTCGAATCGCGGGAATCTCTATCATGTTTAGTGAAGCTAAGATTTGAAAGACCAGAAAAACTTTACAAGGGCTCGGGAATCTCAATCGTGTTTAGTGAAGCTAAGATTTGAAAGCCCAGAAAAACTTTACAAGGGCTTCTAGTTCCCAGGGCTGCCGCTTCGTAGTGTGTGGCGCTGAAGACTAAAAATCAGCGCTTTTTCCGAATTCTAGTACATCGCGTTACTAATCAACACAATTCAATTCACGAAAATACAAGCCGCAAGGCTGAATCCTCAGAATTGGGAAGCTTTTTATTTTTCCTCGACTAAGAAAGCTGAATAAAGTTTTGGAAGGCGGCCGCAGCGACCGAGAGTAGAGCTCGCGACCTTACAGGCTGATGAGGAGGTTTACTCAACACCCCCACGAGCGGAAACGCAGCGTAGTGCTCGTTATAATATAGATTCACGCAAATTTATTCACACTTTCCACTAAAATAAAACTGAAGGCTATTTACCGCCTCTACTAGTATTTGTCTCCAGCAATTGAATAAAGCTTTTTACTGGATACTATCGTGACTTCTGTAGTAACCCAAGATTCAGCAACAAAGCCCGCTGGGCTCCATAGCGGCAGCTGTTGGAAACAATAATATAAGGTCACTGAAGTACTGAGCGGTGCAATTATGCTAAACCATTTCTTTAAATTAACACAATACTAAAATAAAAGTAGTATTTGAAATAGTACAAAAAGTTAATAGAAAACGTGACTTAGAACTCAGGTTTTTTTTTTCCTCTTGAGCATCGCTTGGCGGCTGGGGCGTTACTCCGGTTTTTACCGAGCCTTACAACGAACTGTATTAAATTATACTTGAAAAATTCGAGGATTTTCATGCGGTTCGATAAAAGGAGTTAAGTACCCTTTGCAACAGCGCCAGGTGTCATCCCGGATATCTCATAAAAATCTAACTCAGCCTTAGTCTATCTGATAAGCGCTCCAAGGAAGCGAGAATAAATTTCGGATTTAAACGGAGAACTCAAAAACCATGCAGATTTCTGCACTCTATTCGAGCTAGGTGCAATCCGTTTTTCATTGAAATCACTAAGAGTGCTGAATGCAACAAACGTCTCGCACACGAAGAACGAACTTCATCACACAGAGGCTGATCTCTCCGAAATATCTCCCCTGCCCTTATTCTCCCATCACGATGCCCTGCACGAAACAGGGTGGAGGAAAAAAAATGTAATGGTCGCGTGGCAGCATATTGCGCTAAAACAAACACACTACAAGGCAAAAATGCGCAAAAATATCTCTATAAAATATTAGAGACGGAACATAAAAAGCTGAATACACTGTGGCAGCTTCGTACAAGACAGACAGGAAAAAGAACTAAAACAAGAGAAATTGAAAGCAAAAGCGATAATGAAAACCACAACAGCAGCCATGAAAAACAAAACACGAAGGGTATTGTGGTACTGCTTCATATACAAAGACCACCTATTGCCCCAATTTTCACCGCACATGCACGTTTAGAATTCCAAGCAGTAGTGAACAAGAACCTAAGAGAAGCTAACATTTAATTAAAAAATCAACATTCAATCATTAAAATCATTTTCCAATCGGTCAAATGATCGATATATCAAATTAAATCAATCAATCGATCGACCAATCAGTCAGCCAGCCAGCTAAATGATTGATTAATCGCTCAATTGATCATGTAAATCAAATCACTCAGTCTTTCGACTGTCATTGACTGATTCAATCAACCAATCGAAGGTCAATCACTCAATCAATGAATGAATCAAAAATCAATAAAAGTGATTAGTCAAAAATGAATGAGTCTTTAAATAAAATCAATTATTTGACATTCATCAATTGGATATTTTACAAACACATCCAATTGAATCAGTCAACCGTTCGACCAATCGATCATTCAGTCAGTTGATCTATCAATGAATAGATGAGCCAGTCTCTCATAATAAGCTCATTCATAGATTCTATCGATCAATAAAGCAAAAATTACTGATCAAATCAGCAGACGAGCATATCAGATTAAATCAATAATTCAATCAATCAGCCAAATGACTGATTAAACGCCCGATTGGCTGATTATTCGGCAAGTAGACTGATGACTTGATCAGCACTAAATTAAATCAATCAGTCGATAGACCAATAAATCAATCGACTGATCGAATAATCAATAAACCAATTAGTCATTGTATTAATTCGTTAATGAATGGATCAATCTGACGATGAAATCTATCATTCCAATGATATATTCAATCAAATGACTGGTCAATCAGTGAACTGATCAACAAATTACTTCAATAATTCAATCTACGAATCAGCCAGTCAATCAGCCAAATGATGATCAATCTCGCAATTGAAATACATCAAATAATATTATTTAATTCACCAATCAATTGGTCAACCACTAACTCAATCGAGCTAATGATTAATTAATAAATGAATCGCCAAGTCGATCTAATCAACCAATCATATCATTCATTCAGTCAATGGTTCAGGTGATCAACGTGTATCAATGATTCGACGAATCATCAAACAATCATCTAAATAATTGATTATATGGTTGATTCATTGATCATTCGGTAAACTTATCAAACTATCAAATTAATTCAATCAATTGATCGGTAATCCTTGACTGATTCAATCAATCGGTAGTCATCGCTATTGAATGAATCCAGCAATCAAATTATTAATTACTTGGTCAAATGATCACACATCAAAATTAATCTATGACTCAGCTGGTAGATCTATAGATCATTTAATTAATTAATCAATCATCCTATCAAATAAATCAATCAGATCAATCGATCAATCAATCAGCCCCACCGCAGTAGTCCAATCGTTAGAGCACTCAACCGCTAGACCCGGAGACGGGGGCTTGATGCCGGCCGCGGTTCAATGGAAGCCAAGCAAATGGAACCCGTGTACTTCGTGATGCCAGCGCACGTTACGGAAAACCATATGGTCGATATTAATCCTAAACTTCTCACGACACCACCCCAATTCTCATAGCCTACGTCGCTCTGTGGCCAGAGAGTCACGAAGGACACATCTTTTGGGACTGCCCCGCAGACCCACCGCCCGGAGAATTCCATAAGCTTGTAAGCGCCCAAAAGCGGGCATCCTGCTAGCCAGCTCTAATTCGGATGTGCAGTCGTCCACAGGCCTGTGTAGAGCACTTGAAATCATGTGCGCTCCGCAGCGCACAGAGCGCAGACGGTACGACTTTGAGCGCTCTATGCAGGTATGCGGACATCTGTACAAGTCCGGGTAACAGCGCGAGACCAAGAGATCGCGTTCAGCACTAACTGAGGGCCATCTCGTGGGGTCGATAGGACCCATCAATCCCAGTATCGATATTAAAGTTTTATGACTGACTGACTGGGGCGTTAAACCCCATCTGCTAAGAAAGGGAGAAATATGTACAAGTTTGTCATAATGCGTGGGTGAAAAGAGGCGTAAAAAGACAAACGGACGAAGAAAAAAACACATTCTCACACAAACCATTTTCACACAAACACAAGTCCACTTTCAACAATGTCCATATACTTAATGGCGCAAAAATCAATCAGTCAATCAGTATATCGATCACCCAATCAATCATTTCAATCAGCCAATGAATCGACAAATTGTTCTTCATATTGATAGGTCAAATAAATTGGTGATGATTAGATAAGTTACTCACTTAATGAATTAGAAAATAAACCAAATCAGAATATTCAACGAGTTAGTCATGTCACAATCTGCCCAAACGTTAAAATTAATATACAAACTAATTCAGAACGTGGACAATATCGCTGACTAAATCAAATCATGCCTACCCGGCGCGCAAAACATGGCGCCCTCAAATCCTCAAGCCGCGTTTCAAGAACAACCTTCACGTGACCTCGCTGGAGCGGAGGATGGCTCGCGCCACGCGATCCCTCACTTAACACGCGCACCTGAGCGGGCGTTATTGAAATACCGTCACAAGCATCTGCACATCTTCGCGAGCGAGCGCCAATAAGGAGCGCGCAAAGGCGTCAAACTAGCAACAACACGCCACGGACACCGTAAAAATAGGCTTAGCGCGACCCTGGCCCTGTGACTATGACGGCCGCCAGAAGACGAGAAAGTAGGTCAACATGGCGGCTCTCCACCCAGCACCACTTACCGCGAGACTTGGCTCGGCGTCTCTCTGCCTTGTCACGCTTGGGGCATCAAGTCGCGAACGTATCTTCGAACAACCGTCACTTACCAGAGTCTGTCGCGTTATGAAGAGACGCTCCGTTAGCAGACGGTAGTTGGGTATCTTTCCTCCTTTCTCTCTACCTCCTCCGCGTACGCTTTTGTTTGTTCTTTCTTTGTAATCGTCTGGTTTGCACGGCTTTGCAGACGGCACCTTGCGTTCCCTTTCCCTCTTCCGCGCGTGTTCAACTCTCGCTCATTAACGTCCGAGCGCGATCGGGCGGAATTAAACTAACAACAGACAAAAGCAAAGATAGTCGATGGTGGACACCTGCAGCGCGAAGGAGCTATGACATATTTGGTATTGGCAACGAACGCTGATTTCAAGGGCCTGTGTTTTCTTCCGTGCATCTTGAACGTGGTTTTTGGAGATGAGCTTTACGATAGTTTGGAAACCGGCTTTTGTTTTTATTAGTACTCCGCTTTGATAAAAAGAAATGGCGTTTCTCAGCGCCAAGATGTCTTTGTGGGTCGTAAAATAAGAAAGTATATCAACGAAGCCTAAGTAAAAAAAGTCACAGAATAAAATTTTGGTACCCTGCGTCTACAGGATCGTGTGCCAATGACGGCTGTATTTTACGATGCAAAATAAAAAAGGACAATTACTACTTTTTTTATGAACCACGAAAGAAGGCAGTTAATTAGCGCTTTGAAGTGGCAATATTCTCTCGCAAACATAACAAAATAACGCAGCTGATCGGCAAAGGTGGTTCAGGGGAATCATTGCAGCCGCTTCTCGATCAGCCTGGCGTAAGAGGGGCGGCATTTTACGTTATATTACTGCATAAATGAAGGTTTTATTGCTATTAATACCTCAAATGATTAAGATACGTGGAACTGTACTAGAAAATCTGCGATCACACTTGGTTCTTGATGTATCCTGCGAAAATGCATGGACAGGGATACACAAAATTCGCGGCCTTTAGATGTCGCCTGACATCATTGCCATGAAATAACGCTGAAAATGTGAATCGAGGGAGAAACAGTATTTATTGTCAAGAACTTCTTGACCGCTGGCGGTCGGCCCTCAGTGGGACCCCCGAGGAGGACTGATGGATGGCTTTGCTTAACAGCTTGGACGCCAGTGCCGGTTTTTCTTTTCGAGCTTGGTTTTTCTTTCAACCATTCTGAGATGAGTGCACAACTTTTTATTCCCTAAAAGAACAGAAAGGGTTCCGCTTACTGGCCCTTTGTGCGGTGGCTTTTTGTTCCATTCAGGACATTTCTTATGGGCTGTGTTGGCATTAAAGTCGCCATGGTGGTTCTCGAAGCTTCGTAGTGTACCCGAATCTCCGCCAGCTACTCCTTATGATAAAGTTGACTCGAGGCTGAAAATGTATTTAGTCAACACTGCGGCTACGCCTCTCGCGGTCGTATCAGATACCGCAGCAAGGAGCGCATGTGGCTTTCTTGCTTCGCTTCCGTGCAGAAAGCTGCGGCTCTGAAGCTTCTATTTTGAGGGCGCTGGTTTCAAGCTGCCAGGTGCATATACATCGGCTCGCAAGTACCTTGGAGCAGCCATTCATAGAAAAGGAGGCGCGCTCATTTTGGGTGGATTATTGCTTTTTAAGGAAAGAAAATGGAGCAGCAACTGTTTAACTTCTTGGTGGACACCTCTACCACGCCGTGAAGGAAGGGAGGAGGTGGATGTTAATGAAGAAAGAGTGAGATAGGTGCCGTAGTCGAGGGCTCCGAATTTCGACCACTCTTTATATTCAACGCGAAATGAAATGACACCGCCGCGGTGGCTCAGTGGTTCTGGCGCTCCGCTGCTGACCCGAACGACGCGGGTTCGGTCCCCGGCCACGGCGTTCGAATTTTAAATAATAATAAATTGTTTGTGGTGGGAAATGAAATTGCGCAGTATCTGTCTCAAGTCTCGGTGGTCACGTGAACCTCGCCGTAAGAGAAGGAATAAAGGAGGGACTGAAAGAAGAAAGGAAGAAAGGAAGAGGTGCCGTAGTGGAGGTCTCCTGTAAAATTTCGACCACCTGGGGATCTTTAACGTGCACTGACAGCGCACAGCAAACGGCCGCCTTTGCGTTTCGCCCTCATCGAAGCGCGGCCGCCGCAGTCTGGTTGTAATGATGATGATTGGTTTTTGTGGAAAGGAAAATGGCGCAGTATCTGTCTCATATATCGTTGTACACCTGTACAGCGCCGTAAGGGAAGGGATAAGGGAGGGAGTGAAAGAAGAAAGGAAGAAGGAGGTGCCGTAGTGGAGGGCTCCGTATAATTTCGACCACCTGGGGATCTTTAACGTGCACTGACATCGCCCAGCACACGAGCGCCTTAGCGTTTTTCCTCCATAAAAACGCAGCCGCCGCGGTCGGGTTCGAACCCGGGAACTCCGGTTCGAACACAGGTATTTTGGATCAGTAGCTGAGCGCCACCCGCCGCGGTGGCTCAGTGTTTAGGCCACTCGGCTACTGATCCGGAGTTCCCGGGTTCGAACCCTACCGCGGAGGCCGCGTTTCGATGCAGGCGAAACGCTAACGCGGCCGTGGGCTGCGCGATGTCAGTGCACGTTAAAGATCGAAACCCACCACTACGGCGCCTCTTTCTTCCTTTATTCTTTCATTCCCTCCTTTATCCCTTTTCTTACGGCGCGTTTCAGGTGTCCGGCGATACGTGAGACAGATACTGGGCCATTGTCTTTCCCTCAAAACCAATTTCATTTCAGCAAACGTGTAAAGAGTTTTTATATATTCCTTCTCCCCATATCATCTCGTCCTGTCCCCTCACCTCTTTCATTTCATTTCTCCATTCTGCCTGCTATCCTTTATTTCTGCTGCCCCAGCTCAGGTGCTTCAGTATCGACGGCAGATGCCGAGGTTAGCAAAAATCTTTTCCTTCCTTTTTACTATTATTTTAATAAGAAACCACTACCACCACCACCAGCCAAGTGCCCTAACCACTGAGCCGCCGCGGCGGGTTGGTGGAATTTTGATGGATGCGAAATTATAGATGCTTGTGTACTGTGCGATGTCAGTGCACGTTAAAGAACCCCAGGTGGTCGAAATTTTCAAACACCCTTCACTACGGCGTCCATTATGGCCTGGGTGACTGGAACAAAAAACCCTCATAAACCAAACCGAAATGATAATGGGCACCGTCGATTTGGGGCCACGATTGCACTTTGTCGTGAACAGGTTAAGCAATTCGAAAAAAGCGCACGCAAAAGAAGACGTTTTATCAAGAAAGGAAACGCAATGTTAGTTGCCGCTCTTACCATAGACGCCTCCCCTGCTTCAAAGTTCCGCAGTAAAATAGATGCAGGGAGTGAAATAAAAAACGAAAAATTAGCCTCAGTAGAACTACTGCTGAACCGTTAGAGAGCAAAAGCTGTGGTGTATCGTGTAAGGACACGCGGCTTGGCCTCCAACGTTCAATGCGTTCCGCACACAAGACAGGCAACGCGTCCACCCTGCCAGGTGGCTGTAAAATTAATGGTTGAATGCGAGAGGGTGTGCGCGTTGCCTATCTAGTATGCGGAACACACTCAACGTTACTGGAAAAGCCCCGTCGACTTCATTGGGTGACCAAGCTCTCACATTCAACTATTAATTTAACCGCCACCTGGCAGGGTGGGCGCGTTATACCATACAAAAATATCCTATGGCCGGCTATAGAATTTTGGCCCAAATAGCTATAGACCTTTCCTATTTCTGTGTATAGCTGTGTATACAGGCTGATATATTTTTCTATAGAGAGCTCAAGACAATTGTATGGTTCCAAAGCTACAGCTTTAGTGGCGTAGATTTTTCAATAGCTGGCAATAAGCACCTCTATGGGTGCTTATAGACGTTCATAAAAGGCCATAGACGGACATTGCTTTTTCCATAGACGCCCATAGGACTTTTTTGTATGTGTGGAACGCACTAAACGTTAGATGTCAAGCCGCGTCTACTTACACGATACATCAGAGCTTTTGCTCTCTGACGGTTCAGCAGTAGTTCTATCGAGGTTTTTTCTTTTTTTTAACGCGAGAGCGTTAAGGAGCTCGTGTCGAAGAAAAGCCGGTGTCGTCGGCGTCGGCGTCGGCGTCTGGCCGCGAGCGAAAAAAAGACGCATCTCTATGGGCACCTGAACCGCCCCGTAAGGGAATAGTTTTATCGCGACAGCGTTAAGGATTGATTGATTGGTTGGTTGGTTGATTGATTTATTGATTGATTCATATCAGTCGATCGATTGATTGAGTTTTCCTTCCCTTGCGGCGCGATCCGGGTGTCCGGCGAGAAATGTGACAGGCGTCATTTCCTTTCCTTAAAAGCAGCTTTTGATTTCATTTTCCTTCCCTTACGTCCCAGTTCGGGTGTCCGCCAAGATATGTGAGACAGGCGTCCTTTCCTTAATTTGTCCAACGGGCCATGCGTCCCGCCGAACGGGTGATGACGTTCTGTGTACTCCTTGGCAACCATGGAGGAAAGAAGGAAAAGAGGAGAGGCTGCTACGTCACATTTTTTGAAGCCGGAAGCGAGGGCTCCGCCATGACACTTGGCCGTTTTCTCAGCCAATGGCATGCGAGCGCCGCGAAGATCAACGCGAGCGGCGCGAGCAGACGATTTCGCGCCGCGCCAGGCTGTCTGCAGCTGTCAGACACGGCGGAAAGTGACTTCTGCTCCCATTGACAAAAAAGACGCTGCGATGCCCAGCTGCTGCGTTCCTGGGTGTCGGTCGCGCACGCCAGGACAAGAACCGGGCGTCACTTTCCACACGTAAGTATACTGCATTTTGTTTTCGTATTTAATTGACTGCGTAATGAGTAAAATGCATGCTCGCAGAACATAACGCACGACACGGCGTGAACGTGGTATTCGCACCGCCCCGGCCTTATTGGTGGCTCTTTGTCCGAGTGCAGTGAATAGTATTGTTTTCAAACAGGTTTCCGAAAGATCCAGAGCGAAGGAGGCAGTGGACTGAGGCCGTTAGACCAGGCCAAAAAGAGACTGGGAGCCAGCAAAATGGACCTGCGTATGTTCGAAACATTTCCTGCCCGAGCACTTCGATCGGATGTCACCGCTCGTAGTTCGTATACGTGCGGATGCCGTCCCCCTTCAGGTGAGGAACCACCTTCTATACATTCTCAAGAGATTGGAAAGAAATGCTCTTATTGAGAAGGTGCTTTATTATAACTTGACTGCATAAGCATGCGTTCAATATGATGTTTTAGGTGTTCGTGCAAGAAATGGAACGATTTGTGAATAAATGGGTTTAGCTAGACGTTATGATCGAGTAGCGCGGCTACAGTACTCCCGCACTGATAAAAAGTAATTGTGTCATTATTCTCCTAAACTGGCTGCGGTTTATATATGGCTCTGGTGAAATTCTGCTTACTGTACACGATAATTTATTTATTAGCTTACGCACTCCATAATTAGAAGAAAATAAAAAAAGAGAGCATCGAGCACACCACAGTTTTCCTTGGGGCATCATTTCTATTTAATTATTACTTGTAGTGTGCAAATTTTTGCGCCTAGCAGTAGGCGGTGCATTTTTTGTTGTCATCTCGGCCATAGCACCTGGGAAGTGTCACTGAGAGAGCACTGTAATTCCTTAAAACTATAGTTCGTGTACAAAGAAAATCACAAAGAAGTTCCATAAGGCATAGAGCACTGTACGTATTTGCTCGCGTGATTTGCGCACGTTTTTTCTTTAATTAGGGCTCCAAAAAGAGGGTGCGAAATTTACGCGCAAGCGAGTTATCCGAACACGTCCTAAAAAAAAGGTTGGCACCCCTCGCCCCATGGCAACAAGGTTGACACGTCCCCCCCCCTTCCCCACGCTATAGCTCCCCGCGGGGTGGCATGACATGACGGCACGTGCTTAGCTCAAAGCAATAAACGCGCAAAGATTCAATCGCGAAGTCAGCAGTGGGAGGAGATAACGGGCAATAAAACGGGGCCCTTGCGTGTGGCCCGGCTGACTAGCGGCAAACCGTATAGCAAACGGTACGGTAGAGTTTTGGATTCGGGCGCGCGCTACTATTCGTCTGGGACAGCGACCGCCAGCGCGAGCAAGCCGGGTAAACGGCACAGTTCGCACCCGCGTACATGCTGGTGGTCTGGCTCAGCATAGTGCGCAAAATGTGCGAGTAGTTTTTTTTTTATCGGGTTAAAAGTTTGAAACTTTTTGGGATGCACAATCTATGTGCGGGCGCAAATTACGCGAGTAAATACGGTAAATGTCATACACATAAGGAAAAAGGGAAGCATGAGACAAAGAAAAAAAGACAAAACACAGGCAGAAAGCTTGGCCAAATGTTTAGGGGAATCCCGTTTTCTTTTGCGAAGTTTCTGTGGAAACAATTTATAGCTTTCCTTTAGCCGCATAGCTGCGCTTGGGTGGATGCCAATGAGTATAATTAGCTCCCTTATTATACAGATACGGCAGTTCTGCATATATAATTCCTCATACACATACCATACACACTTCATGGGGTATAGCTGGGTGAGCCTGAGGCGAGACACCCCACTCTCCCTTCTCAAAAATATGGTAGACCTGCTGTACTAACAATGCATTTCTCTGCTGTTGCTTTCTTAAGAAATGGGTGCACTCTCGCCCACTGGCTGTGTTCCATATTGACAGTCTCAGATTGGTACATCTGTCTGTTGAATTACATGCATCTTTTTAGCTAAGGCTGGCGTTCCACTGCGAGCATGTGATGCACCTCATTATTCATTTACAGCAGGAACCCCTTTCACAGCAGCCAGGCGATGGCACAGCTGTTGCTGCCACTGCTCAGCATGGCGCCCAGCAAGCACTAACACAAAGTCACACATCTCCAGCGTCTCCACTGCAACAGATATTTTCAAACAGCGCTGTTTTGTGACTACTACAGCTATTCAAAGCATCACAGTGGCTGTGTATATGTTGGAGTGGGAGCTACAAACACTGCTTGCTGGCACGGGCTCACCAGAAGATTTATCCGAATCCCATGACACTCTAGTCATCATATTTCTTAACCCTTCAGACAGCACTCAAAACAGTCTTAAAGTGTGATGCTCCACCTCCATCTTTCACTAGCTGCTTAAAGCTGAACACCTTGAATGCTTGGTACATGATGTATGCGTTAACAGACAAAGAGGGCAATATCATTAGCAATATGGATAAGATAAATAATAGCCAAAGAGACACAAATCTATGCAGTAGCCAATGTAATCAGAACGTTAATGAGAGAAGCCGCAGCGCACAGCAATGGGACATCCCGTAGCAGTAAGAGAAGAGGAAGTAACGGAGGCCTTAGTAGGAATGAAAAGCGGGAAAGCAGCTTGTGAGGATCAGGTAACAGCAGATTTGTTGAAGGAGGGAGGGGAGATTGTGCTAGTAGAACTAGCCATCCTAAATATGCAATGCCTTGTGACCTCGAGAGTACCAGGAGCTTGGAAGAATGCTAACATTATCTTTATAAAGGAGACGTCAAGGACTTGAAGAATTACAGACCGATCAGCTTACTGTTCACTGCCTACTAAGTATTTGCTAAGGTAATCGCTAAGAGTCAGGACAACCTTAGGCTTTAATCAACCAAATAATTAGGCAGGCTTTCGTAAAAGATACTCAACAATAGATCATGT
This sequence comes from Amblyomma americanum, assembly GCF_052857255.1. NCBI lineage: Eukaryota > Metazoa > Arthropoda > Arachnida > Ixodida > Ixodidae > Amblyomma > Amblyomma americanum. The sequence goes on along the minus strand of NC_135497.1, from coordinate 20,878,572 downwards.
TCACGCTATCAGTGAGTTATAGAGGAATGTACAGATTATAACCGACCCCTATATATGGCCTTCATTGATTACGAGAAAGCATTTAACTCAGTGGAAACCTCAACTGTCATGCAGGCACTGCAGAATCAGCGTATGGAAGAGTGTTATGTGAAAATATTGGAAGATATTTATAACGATTGCACGCCTACCATAGTCCTCCATATAGTCAGCAATAAAATTCCAATAAGGAAGGGTGTCAGGCAGGGAGACACGATCGCGCAAATGCTATTCACTGCCTGTTTACAGGAGGTATTCCGCGGCCTGAAATAGGAACATTTGAGGATAAGAGTTAATGGAGAATACCTGAATAATTTGCGATTCGCTGATGACATTGCCTTGCTAAGCCACTCAGGACAAGAACTGCAAAGCATGATCAATGAGTTAGACAGGCGGAGCAGAATGGTGGGGCTAAAAAATAATATGCAAAAAACCAAAGTAGAAACAGCAGTTCGCAATTGATAGCGAGGTGCTGGAAGTAGTAAGAGAATATGCCTACTTAGGGCAGGTAGTGACCGCTAATACAGATCATGAAAGGGAAATAACTAGAAGAATAAGAATGGGTGGAGCGCATATGGCAGGTTCTCCCAGATCATGAATGGCAGTTTACCATTATCCCTCAAGAGAAAAGTCTACGACAGCTGTATCTTACCGGTACTCATCTATGGGGCAGAAATGTGAAGGCTAATAAAGAGGGTTCAGCTTAAGTTAAGGATAACACAGTGAGCTATGGATAGAAAAATGACAGGTGTAACGTTAAGAAACCAGAAGTAGGCAGAGTGGATGAGGGAACAAACGTGGGTTAATGACATCCTAGTTGAAATCAAGAGGAAGAAGTGGGCTTGGGCACGGCACGTAATGCAAAGGCAAGACAACCGCTGGTCCTTAAGGGTAACAGAGTGGATTCCAAGAGAAGGCAAGCGTAGCAGGGGGCGGCAGGAAGTTAGGTGGGCGGGTGAGATTAAGGAGTTTGCGGGAATGCGGTGGCCGCAGCTGGCAAAGGACAGGGTTAATTGGAGACATGGGAGAGGCCTTCACCCTTCAGTGGGCGTAGTCAGGCTGATGATGACGATGATGACATTCCACCAGAATAAACTTTTTTTACAGGCACCTATGGATGTCGCTGAAAGCCAGGAGACTTTGGCAGGCCCATCACAACAGGTATTTTACAATATGCCATTTTGTGACTGCATCAATTCGAAGAACAACAGTATCTGCGTTTACGTCGCAGCACGAGCGACCAAAAACAGATTTCTGTAACAGAATGCATCCTGGCACTGGCTCAGAGAAAGTTTTCTCTGAATCGCCTCAACACATTAGTAATTTTTTATAATCCTTTTGACAGAACTGAAAACACAGCCTAGCAGTGTGATGCCTTTCTATTTTTCAGTAGTTGCTTAGAACTGAATACATCTTATGCTTTGGTAGAAGCATATTTCTCAAGAATAAATTTTTTTTTCACAGGCACCTACGGATGTCACTGAAAGCCAGGAAACTTTACCAGGCCCATCACAACAGGTATGTTACGATATACCATTTTGTGACAGCAACTGCTAGAAGATTGACAGTGTCTGAGTTTATCTCTCAGCACGAGTCACGAAACGGGTGAATTTTTATGTAAAAGAAAGCTTCCTGGCGCAGGCTCAGAGGAAGTTTTGACGAAGCCACCTCAGCACACCAGTCAAATCTTTATTCCTTCAGACATAACTCAAAACGGTCTAGTAGTGTGATGCTTCTCCACTTTTCACTAGGTGCTTAAAACTGAACGCTTGTTATGTCTCGGTACACACACTTTTCTCCTGAACAAAATTTTTTTACAAGCATCTATGGATGTGGCCACAATGCTGGACATTCAGCCAGGGCCATCTCAAGCCTTTCAACTTACACCAGTAAGTTTCATATCGTCCTGTGTGGTTTCCATCCAGGTTTATTCACTGCATGAGGTAGGATGTCGTTGCAATTCTGCAATGTAAAGTGCAGTAGAACCTGCAGTTGTTTGTCAGGCCCTGTGCTTACCGGAGACAGTAGCAGAGTGCAGTAGGTTCTGCAGAGATCCTTCATATAGGATGGTACCTTTCTGTGGAACCACATAAGCACATTAGTAACTGCCACAATATTCTTTCATGTGCCTTCATTGCTTATGTTCGTTACACAAATCAATATAGTCATCTCGTCAGAGTTCCACTACAAATAATCTGTCAGTATCAAGAAAAATTTGGCTATGCAAGACATACTCCACCAGGTCAGTGATATCTTTTCTACAAAATTTTCTCACGTTATTCCAAACTGGTTTTACTGATTTTGGACAAGGTCATTGACAGCTATGTAGAAAGTATTCGGTGCAAACTGGCATGCGTGCTACATGAAAAATTTGTACTGTCATGTTTTCTTCTTTTTCAGTTGTTCCTTGTATAAGTTTTCATGAAATACTTCTTATATGGGTACATGCCAACCTCTTTAACGTCAGTTCCAGTGGGCATTCAGAAAAGGAGATTGCACGACACAAAATTTAATGCAATAATTTTTAAAGCTGTATGTATTCACGCTTCTACACAGTTGTGCTATTAACCCTGCTTTATTTCTGCAACACTTTGAGTTTATAATAAAAATAAAATGTGTAGACATATAACATTACCTTAACATGCTAGGTGATATGAGTTTAACAATGTGCGAGCGTTTCTCTTTTGCAGTGACATCGAAAGGCATTGAGTACATATGCACTGAAGCTGTTGCGTGGCCCAGTATTGGGCATGCCGAGTAATTTTGTGATTAGCCTCATGTCCTGCTTTCCTTCTTATGCCTTGATGCATGGCGGAGGAGAACAGGGCAACAGGCATTCTAAGGTGGGCTGCATTACTAAACAGTTTATCTTATGCAGGAACTTCCGACTTTGCCAACCGCCCCAGCCTCTGTTGGGACGCCACGAAGAAGGAGGCCAGCAATGGTAAATTGACCTGTCAAGTGTGCCTATTTCTGAAGCAGAATTCAACACCATGAATGTCAAATGCTTGTGCATATGCCAAGAGCGTATTTGATAGCGTGAGTGGCCCATCCACAGCATGCATTATTAGCATAATCTTTAACACAGCATGTGCAGGCACCCAGATTGTGTGAATGGACTTAGCTTGATTTCGCCGTGGCAATTTTTACTAATATCTACTAACTGATCTGCATGGTATATTGTATGCAATGATGAATCAATAAACCAATGAATTTTTAAGTGTGTGAGTGGCCTGCATATCAAGCTGAGGAGCACATTATGGAATCTTCTTCTTGGACACTTCTCCATCTACCAGAGGAGAATCGGTGAGTCACAGCTTCATTTATTGATCTATTCAAGTACCCTAAGGGTCCACTAGGGCCATTACATAGGGGGAGATGGGGGGGACTCAAAGCGGAACAAAATTGTTTCAAAAACAAAAAAGCAGCGTAGGTACGGCACTCAGGTGCAAGTCGAGAAACATCATTGCCAAGTAAATATTCTTACGAAAATTCACAAAGAAAAAATAAACAGCAGGTGCGAATTAGTCATCTGAGAAATCAAATTTTGTGACTGAAAGTGTGAGGAATCCATATAAGAAAGTGATGCTGACTGAAATAACAAAGACTCTGTTATCATGGCAATCCTGGAAGGTAAATCATTGCATTCTTTCATCATTAAGGTTACAGGTGAATTTTTGTACTTTTTCATCTGGACAAAAACAGGGTTACCCTTGTAGGCATTACCGGCTTGATGCGAGGTGAGGTGCTGGTAAAATATGGGACAGGGCAAATGATCTGTTGCTATGGTACAATGTGCGAGAAAAAGATGGTCAAGTGAATTTTCTGTGCGTTGTGAGTGATGGCATGCTGAGCATTTCCATCAGAGGTGAAACACTTTGATATTAAAGTAGGACGAGAAGATTAACTGAGCTCCTTCATTCTTCTTTTAATGGAACATTCAGAGTGCTTTGTGTTTTATATGTGCACACTGTTGTAACTGTGGTATGCAAGGCTTGGGTGTGCATTGTTCTAATGATGCATTGCATTTTTTATCTCTCTTCATAGGAGGACACACCCGAAAAAGCTTACTTGAGAGCAAGGGCTGCATGGTTTTCTGCAATACATTCTTAGTCAAGAAAAAGCATAAAAAGGCTGCAGCAAACAAGGCGGAGACTGCAAAAGAAAAATGCGGAACTAAAATCTGTTCTGTCAGCTTTAACTACGGAGAATATCCTCCTGACAGAGCAATTGTCTGTTTTAGATGGCCTGGGTAAAGTAAATAAGCACCTACTTGAAAGACAAGTCGGAAAGCATGGTGGAATTGGCACTCCAAAGCAGTACTCCTTTGAACTGAGAACTTTTGCCTTAACTTTAAATTTCTATTCCCCACGAGCCTATCAGTATGTCAGGAATGTTTTTGACACGTGCCTCCCACATCCCAGAACTCTGCGAAAATGGTATGAGACTGTTGATGGCCAGGCAGGACATTCAACAGAAGCTTTCAATGCACTAAAAATGAAGTGTGCTGAAACAGCAAGCAAGGGGCACCGAACAGATTGCAGCCTCATGGTTGATGAAATGGCTATTCGGCAAAATATCCAGTGGAACAAACGCAACTTTGAAGGGTTTGTTGACTTTGGCAGTGGCATTGACAGCGACTCTTTGCCACAAGCAAAGGCTGCATTCGTTATAATGGCTGTGGCTATTAATGGGCGATGGAAGTTGCCCCTTGGGTACTTCCTAGTTGATGGCCTAATTGGAACACAGAGGGCTAACCTTGTCACCCAGTGCCTTCATAAGGCACATGATGCTAAACCTATGGTTGCTTCACTCACCTGTGACGGGGCGCCCGCAAATCTGGCTATGTTGCAAGAGCTTGGGTGTGATTTCCAACATGTGGGAGACCTAAAAACAACCTTTCGACACCCAGCCACCCAGGAACAAGTGGCAGCTTTTTTGGATCCCTGCCATATGCTAAAACTTGTGAGGAATGCACTGGCACACAAGAGGTACTTTATTGACCACCAAGGCAGGACAGTGTCATGGGAGCATATTGAGCAACTGTAAAGAAGGCCTACATTTGGCTAACAAGTTGCGCAGAGCTCATATTGAGTGGCAGCGGCAGCCCATGAAAGTTAGACTTGCTGCCCAAGTAATGAGCACTTCTGTTGCGACAGCACTAGCCGAGTGCTGGGAACTTGACCTGGAAGGTTTTTCTGGCACACAGGCAACAGAGAATGTTTTGTTGAAAATTAATGAGACATCTCATGCCCTAAATTCTAGAAGCCCATATCAGAAAGGTTGGAAGAAACCTATAAATGAAAAGAACATTGAAGCTTTCGAAGGCATGTTCAAAACCACAACCCATTACCTCTCTTCCTTGAAGGAGTCTGCAAATGGAAGACGAATGATTGAAACAAACCGAAAGACAGGTTTCTTAGGTTTTATCATCTGCATGCAAAGCCTGATTAGTCTTTTTCATTTTCTTGTCACTGAAAAATGAGTGCTGAAGTACATTCCGGCCCACAAAATTTGCCAGGACCATTTGGAACTGTTTTTTGGCCTGATTCGAGCACATGGCGGGCATAATGACAACCCTACTACACAGCAGTTTCGTGCTGCCTTCAAAAAAGTGATTGTTCAAAGTGAACTGGCTGATGTATCAACAGGCAACTGTCTGAGCCTGGACAGCATCTCCATATTGTCATGCAGCAGTGCAACAGTTATTTCTTCTCAGGTCTTGAATATATCTGCACCAAGGAGGCAACTTCTAGACAGTGATGCTGTTCAGCAGTCTCAGGTAACAGCTGCAGACCATGACTACATCATAGCTCCAGGCTACATCAGTGAATGTGGAGGCCGAATTGTGGCTTACATGGCAGGTTATGTAGCTCATATATTGGCTGCAAAGCTGACTTGTGAGCACTGCACAAGTGCACTACTCACAACAGAACGAGGAAACATTTACTCACTAATTAAGAGGAAAAGCAGAGGAGGGCTGAAATACCCATCAGAAAGTGTAATGAAGATCTGTCAAAAATCGGAGGCGGTGATCAGGACGGCAGTGCGCCTGAACAAATTGGCATCAAGAACACTACTCACTGATCTTCTCCACGAGGTTCTTTACGCATTCCACGGTAGAGAGCTCTTCAATGAACTTCATGAGCACATGTTCGACAACTCTCCACTCGACAATCATTACATACACCTTGTCAGAAGTGTTGCAGAAAATTACATCAACATGCGCTTGTTTCATGTTGGCAAGCAGGCAACCGAGAGCCTGCACACTGCTCAGGTCCGGCAGATGTTTAAAAAAATAACTCAATTCAAGGGGCAGTGACTGATGCGACAGTGAGAATTCAAAAATCAGACCTGGTTTTCGTCAGCACATGTCTTAATTTACCGTAGAGTATGAATGCAACCAGCCCATAGGGGTCCCATGCTTCATGTTGACACTGCAGCTTGCTGCCGCAATATGAGCTGAATAAGAATCTTACATGTAACAGACTTTCATGTCTGACTTTGTCAGAATAAAATTCTATTCAAACGGCCGCTCACAGTTTAGAGTACATTACAACCTGTCATACTGAGTATTGAAAAGAATAGCTTTTTAATGTGAATGCGTCATGTACATTACCGACTTAGGCTCATGATTGATGGCAGTCACTGTCATTTTTTTCAGGAGTAATCAGGGTTTTGATTTAGCTTGATTGCTACTGAATCAACTAGAGATTACCTGCTTCCTAAAATCAGATTTTCGTCTTTTGTGGTAAATGAACAATACGCACATTTTGAAAAAGAAGTCAGTTAAGTAAAATCAGTACATGTCCAGAGCGCAAATGCTAGTTCTTGTTCATGAATCTATATGCTGTAGATTCACAGATGGACATGTACTATTGGTCACTGATGTTCAAGAATAGGGGCTGCAGTTAGCAGTCTCCCAGAGCTTTCTTTACAGCGTGCCTGCACTACTGTCCTTTAGGGTACAGGGTGACTGAAGTATCTCGTATTTTGTAAAAAAAATATGGAGTGCATGTTTTTCATACTATAGAAGCCAGAATAATCAAGAGAGTAATTAGTGTACCATACTTACAATTTTAGTTCTAGATATTCAACACAACTGAAGGTGATTTTGGCCTTTCAAAGTAATAGTGTTAAAAAGGGGTGATCATCCCACTGCACGCAGCAACAGAGTAAGCACTAGCATATAAGTTTTGCAACAAATTCATGTTCTTAAATGATGAAAACACTTTTCCACATGCACTTGGTACATTCATGCATACAGAGGAAACCTTATCATTCTACCAGCCGCAATTTGTACACTATATTAAACATTCTTTAGCTGTCATCATGCCTTAGTTGTGCACAGCTCAAAATGCCCGACTTATGTGCAGACTATGTTGGTTGGCTCGTGGTTTTGACAAATATAAAACAGCATGTGCACACAAGTACCACATAGTACACAACAAACAGAACAGAAAATTGGACAGAAAACTATGCTATTTCTATACTGTTTCAGGCTAGGCAGATAAGAGTCAAATACAACAATGCAACAATAGAAAGAGTGTCAGTAGGGTGCTCTTTTTCTTTACATATATTACAGAAAGGAATACATGAAGCAGAAGGGAGGAAAATGATTCACTTTTTCCACTAGCTGCGACAACTTTTACCAATTTTTCAAGTCACTTCCATGCAGTGCTCCAATTACTTTGCATTTGCATCGCTTAAATTTTATCAACTTTGTGATGCAGAAACAACTACCGAGAAATGAAAGCTTTCACACAATTTGGCAAGATCGGTCCACAAATATTTTTCTGTCTCAAAGCCCCCATTTACTGCCTTCCTATATATGTTTTACTCTCTCTGTTCGAATGGTTCATGGTTGCAAAGTGATCTAATTCAGTTGTGCATTTCTTCTTCTGGTCTTTTTTGTTGAATCTTTTTTATGTGTGTTCTCCTTCCATGTGTTATCACTTTTGTTAAAAGATTTTGCTTGCTTCAGGTAGCAAGCTATGTTTTGTAATAAGTGTTATGCTGTATCAAACCTTTTTGAAGCTCATATTTTGATTGTCCAATAAAATACAAATTTTGGACTTCATTAATCCGTTTAATCAGCTGAATGCAAGAAAGTGCAACTCGGCGAGGTGGTCGCGAGGGTCGACTCGGCATCTCGGTAAACGGTAAGTTGCGAGGTACACTCAATCTTACAGAGGCATGGCCTTACACTTCACCACCCTTAAGCGCAAACGTTTTAAACCTAACACTGCGCCTCCTAAACCCGGCTATGTGTCCTTACGCTCGCACTACAGCACTCGATCGAGACAGCAGCGCGGGTCGGTCGATCCACTGGGTCCATATCGGAGAAAACTTGCACGCAGTGGACATATCGCTCGCACAGCGTACAGTAAACATATGGTACGCTTCAGACTGCTTCGCGTATCGCTTTGCTGACGGATACCATCGCATGCGGCGCGGCTTCCTTGGCACTGCACGCTTCGGTGAGCACACCGCGGCCCACGCATATCGGTCGCCACCAGTTGTGACCGTCATGCATAGGGGAATGTAGACGCAACGGGTATGTTTACAAGGACACGGTCTGGACGAGTTTGTATTTATTCGTGGTTAAAACAGCGCGGGAAAAATACACAAAAATGAAGGAACACGCAGAACACGTCTTCACACACAAAACAATTAAGCGCCGACTCGCACTTTTTTTTCCCGCGCTGCTGTAACCATAAACCAGCGTGTCACCGTCGTCTATCGCTTTATGAGCCGTCGGCACTGTCAATTTCTCCTTGGAACAAGGCTAGCAGCGTTGAGGGACGCAACCGCACAAAGCCGAAAGAGAATAGCGCCAAGCCAAGGCTTTTTGAGAGAAAGCTGTCGCGGGCTTCTAAAACAACCGCTTTCGTCAAGACGGTATCGTGAATGAACTAAGCGCACAGCAATGAAGACCAGCACCGACTACAGGCTTCTGGAACTTTGTGCCTCCCGCGGACCACAACGATTGAATAAAAATGCGAATTTCCAACTCTACTCGACCGGTCTGCCGACATGGGTGATGCGTGAAGCAGACGACGCCGCTGCGCCCAACGCTGCTATTGGCTGCGCCATCGGCCAACAAATCCCAGTAGGCATTGCAAAACCACGTGACTTCCTGCACGTTTTTTGTCATGCGGCTTGGATAGCGAGGGCCTCTCCTATGGTTTCCTTCCTCCGTGTTGGCAACGCTGCGACACGCTGTCGCGGCTCACTCTTAAAGAGGAAGCTTAAGCGTCCTCCAATTTAATATTTCACTCCCTGCTTCCCTTTTACTGCGGAACTGTGAAGCAGTTGAGGCGTCCATGGGAAGGAAGAGCGGCAATTAACATTGCGTTTCAGGTCTTCATAAAGCGTTTGCTTTTGAGTGCGCTTTTCTTTTCAGGTTGCTTAACCTGTTCACGACACAGTGCAATCGTGGCCCCAAATCTACGGTGCCCATTATCATTTCGGTTTGGTTATGGGCGTTTCTTTTCTCAAAGTCACTCACGCCATAAGGGGCGTCGTAGTGAAGGGTTATCGGAAATTTCGACCACCTGGGGTTCTTTAACGTGTATCCAGACGACGGACAACGGACCTGTTTTGGCCCGCGGACTAACGGTCACGTGGGGTTTCGCTTCCGGTCTGCGGTCCGCATTTTTTCTGGCGGCGGACTACGGACTTTTTAGCCTACTCGCACACATAAAGTCTGGCAACTACACCACATTGGTCTTTCCCGACGCAGTGCTCCCGGCAGTCAATGCTACACCAGCGAAATTAGTTTTTCTTCCACTGTTAACATGTCAACGTTGTCGGACGACGCTACGTTTTACTTTTTAGCCTTAGTACACCTTTATGGCTCGTTCATAATTGGGCATTCGACGGCGAGAGCGAGCGAAATTAGTCGCAACGTCGGCGCTCGCGACGTACACAGATATGGTTAGAAAAGAACAATTGACGCTGTCTACGTGCCATAAGCGCATGCACTCTTATGTACGCTAAACACGGGTAATTTTCCGGCACGTTACGGTATTTCTCATATTTCCCACCTTTAGTTCAGCGCATGCAAACACAGACGGAACGATACGCTCAGCCTTGTGGCGCCATCTAGTTATTAGGACGGATAACTATTTGTCAACAAACGTACGCTCCTTAAGCCTAGAAGGTGCACAGTCGTCAGTCTAAATAAGAATTAAAGCAAATAGTTCACTCCTACGTCTTCTTAGAGGAGAGGTGAGACCAAGCGAGAAATGGGTGCGCCATTTATTGCCAGTGAACGCAACAAAAAGGCAGTAGCAACGATGAATACAGTCCGAAGTGTGGGGTCGAACTTGAAAGCGTGCCGCCATGTTTGTCGACGCGGGAATACTACCTCCTCCTCACCGCGGCAGAAATCTGTCCCTACCGATCGAGCTTTCCACTGGGTATTTAGGCGGAATCTCTGCCGCGAATTTCGCTTGTTCTAGCCGCCAAATGTCGAAGTGTGAGACGACCCTTGCTGCAGGCTGATCACAGAAGCTTGGCCCGTCTTGTCGTCTGCTTTTTTGGTCCGTCGTGTCGGATTTGGTCTATCGTGTCCGGCCAGACCCTGCCGGGCCACGCGCGGTCGACCCCACGTGACCGCTCCGCTGGCCAGTCCGTGACCCCCCGTCTGGATACACCTTTAATGTGCACTGACATCGCACAATACACAGGGATCCAGAGTTTCCCCTCCATCAAACCCGCCGCGGTGGCTCAGTGGTTAGGGCGCTCGACTACTGATCCGGAGTTCCCGGGTTCGAACCCGACCGCGGCGGCTGCATTTCAATGGAGGCGAAACGCTAAGGCGCCCGTGTGCTGTGCGATGTCCGTGCACGTTAAAGATCCCCAGGTGGTCGAAATTATTCCGGAGCCCTCCACTACGGCACCTCTCTCTTCCTTTCTTCTTTCGCTCCCTCCTTTAGCCTTCCCTTACGGCGCGGTTCAGGTGTCCAACGATATATGAGACAGATACTGCGCCATTTCCTTTCCCCCAAAAACCAATTAATAAAACTAATTAATAATCACGTATCGCCGGACACCTGAAACGCGTCGTAAGGGAATGGAGAAAGGAGGGAATGAAAGAAGAAAGGAACAAAGATGCGCTGTAGTGGAGGGCTCCGGAATAATATAGACCACGTAGGGATCTTATAACGTGCGCTGACATCGCACAGCACACGGGAGCCTTAGCGTTTCGCCTGCATCGAAACGCGGCCGCCGCGGTCAGATTCGAACCCGAGTTCGAGCTAAGCCTCGCGGTAAGTGGTGCGGGGCGGAGAGCCGCCATGTTGACCTACTTTCTCGTCCTCCGCGAGCTGTCAAGGTCACTGGGACCGGGTCGCGCTAAGCCTATCTTTACGGTATCCGCGCGGTGGTATTGATAGTTTGACGCCTTTGCGCCGCTTTTTAGGCGCACTTCTTATTGGCACTCGCTCGCGCAGGTGCGCGGATGCTTGTAACGGTATTTCAATAGCGCCCGCTCAGATGCGCGTGTTAAAAGAGGGGTCGCGTTTCGCGAGCCATCCTCCGCTCCAGCGAGGTGACGTGACGGTCATTATTTTTGAAACGCGGCTTGAGGATTTGAGGGCGCCATGTTTGGCGCGCCGGGTAGGCATAATTTTATTTATTCAGCGAGATTGCCCACGGTCTGTGTTAGTTTGTATTTTAATATTAACGTTTGGGGAGATTGCGACATGACTAACTCGTTGAATATTGTGATTTGGTTTTTTATAATTCATTAACTGAATGACTTATTTAATCATCCCAGATTTATTTGACCGATCAAAACGACGAACGATATGTCGATTCATTGGTTCACTTCAGTGATTGATTGAGCGATCGGTGTACTGATTGGCTGATTGATTGTTGCGCAATTCAGTATATGGACATGGTTGAAAATGAGCTTGTCCTTGTGTTTTTTTCTTCATTCCTTTGCTTTTTACGGCTCTTTTCACTCAACATTATAACAACCTTGTCCATCTTTCTCTCCTTCTTAGCAGAGTTTAACGTCCCAGTAAGTCAGTCATAAAACTTTAATATGGATACAGAGATTAATGGGTCCTATCCACCCAACGAGATTGCCCTCACTCAGTGCTGAACGCGTCCTCTTTGGTTCGTGCTGGGACCCGGACTTGTACAGATGACCGCATGCCTGTCTAGAGCGCTCAAACTCCGTACCGTCTGCGCTCTGTGGGCTGCGGAGCGCAGTCGGAAAGGATTTCGAGCGCTCTACACAGGTCTGTGGACGACTGCACATCCGAATTAGAGCTGGCTAGCAGGGTGCCCGCTTTTGGGAGCTTATAAGCTTCTGGAAATCTTCGGGCGGTGGGTCCGTGGGGCAGTCCCAAAAGATGTGTTCATCGTGGCTCTCTGGCCACAGAGCGACGCAGGCTATGAGCATTGGGCTAGTCTGGTGAAAAGTTTCGGGTTAATATAGACCATCTGGTTTTCCTTAACATGCGCTGGCATAATGAGGTACACGGGCTTCATTTGCTTCGCTTCCACTGAACCTAGGCCGGGATCAAGCCCCTGTCTCCGGGTCCAGCGGTTGAGAGCCCTTTTGATTGAACTACTGCGATGGGGCTCATTGATTGATCGATTTTTACAATGATCAGATTGATATATGTGATAGTATAATTGATCAATTCATTAAGTGATCTATAGAACTAATGACTGAGTGACTGAGTGATTGATTAATTTTCATGTGTGAGCAATTGACCAATGCATAATAATTTGATTCGTTGATTCATTCATTGATGATTGAAACCGATTGATTGAATCTGTCATTGATTTGCGATCTATTGACTGAATTAATTTGATAGCTTGAAAAATTTACCGAATGGTCAATGAATTGACGATGTAATAATTTATTTTGATGATTGATTGATGATTGGTGGAATGATTTATATATGTTCATCACTTGATCAATTGACTGAATGAATGACATGATTGATTGATTGATTGATTGATTCGATATATTTAGTGATCTATTTATTTATTAATCATTAGCCTGACTGATTAATGGCTGACTAATTGATTGGGCGGTCAAATGAGGTGGGCATCACGCCATGTGGCGAGGCATCCGGATGAATTCGAAGAGAAGAAGTCTTGTATGTTTTGCCTGTGACCACGACCTACGATGCCTTAACGACGGTTCTCCAACGTACATTCACGGGCTGTTTTACAGCAGTTTTCAGGACTTAGCGTTTGTGGCTCGGTGTCTTGCGAGACGCGTCCGGTGGTTTGCCGACGTAGAAACGCATTTAAGTCACCACATCCCCACATATATTATTGTTCCTTGTCTCGCTGGATGCAGATTTGCCAAACGTTTACAACGAATTGACTGGTCTATGCTTAAAACTTTTATGGAAGAAGCTGCAAGAAGACAGTACTACAGGCATTGAAGAGCCCTTCAAGGAGGCTATGGAGCACCCGAGATGCTTCTTCACTCTAAGGCCAAACTTCACAGACCTCGATGTGGAGCTGCAGCGCCTCCAATCACTTCGACGAAGAGCACAGAGAAGATACAGGCGCACGAAGTCGCTGCACGACTTAAGGGATATAAGGCGCACAGAGAAGAAAATCCCGCGCGGAATTCAAATCTTGCAGGCTGACCGTTGCAAAGCATTCTGTGAATCACTGGATCCTCGAAAGCCTCTCTCACGCACCTGGAGTGTGGTGCGTACGTGGTTTGCGAACATCTCCTCAGCAGCTCCAATCATTCAAGTCTCTCACACTTCACCAAGGGCGTAGCGAAGCGGAGGTTGGTGAAAATCTTTGCGCAAGAATAGCAGGTCCCAGGAACTAATTTACAACTCTGAATTGCTGCGAAGTGCCTAGATCTGGGGATTTGCGAATGGACCTTTTTTCTGCATGGAAGAACTAGACGCCGCCATGGCCGGTTGCAGACGGTCTTCATAACGGGGCCCGAAGGAGTAACATACTCGGCACTTGCAAACCATGGTCATGAGGCTCGACGGGTTCTTTTACTGAACATAAAAGCGCAAAAAAACAAGGACGTAGAATAAGACACACAACACGAGCGCTCGTGTTGTGTGTCTTGTTCTACGTCCTCGTTTTTTTGCGCTTTTACGTTCAGCATGGTAAACCAACCCGCCCAAACTCGGCTTTTATTGGGTTATTTTAGACAACTTCAACTCATCATGGAGTGCGGGTACTGTAACGGGCGCGTGGAAGCGAAGTCGTCTGGTTACATTCCTTAAACATGGAAAATCGCCGCTTGACCTAGCATCGTACCGTCCAAACGCATTGGCTAGTTGCTTGGGCACGCTCATGGAAAGGTTGGTACTTACGCTAATTGAGTGGTATCTGGAGCGCTATCAAATATACCTAGATATAATTTCCGGGTTTCGGCGGTGGCGTTCGTCTATAGATAGCGTTATTGACCTTGTGTCATCAGTTCAACATCAGAAGCATCTAAATCGCTTGACGGCGGCATTGTTTCTGGATATTAAAGGGGCGTATAATAACGTCACTAATCACGCTATTTTGGACTCTCTGTAAGCTGCAGAACTTGGTGGTCGCATGTCCTGCTGGATACGCAGTTATCTATCCAACAGATAACTATTCATGCAGACTGAGGACGGACCAACATCTTCACATTACACTCTCCGTGGGGTCCCACAGGGTAGAGTTCTTAGCCCAACGCTTTTTAATCTTGCGCTTGACGGCCTTGTAGATGTACTACCAGCGTCGACGAAAGTTTCAGTCTATGCAGACGATACTTCTATCTCGGCATCAGGAGTTACGCGACCACAAGTTTGAGCAAGGCTTCAAAATGCGGCAAGCATTCTTGCGGCCTACCTCCGCCTGCAAGTCCTAGAGATTTATACTGAAAATTGTTCCGTTGTTACCTTTACACGCAAGAGCGTGTCCCATTACCCCGTACGAATAAATCGGTCAACAATACCCTACCAAAGAAGCCATCGTTTCCTCGGAGTAATCATTGAACGTAATCTAACATGGAGCCCACATGTCTGGTGCATGAAGAGGCGACTGACATCGATCGCTCACGTTCTCTCCATTCTCGGAGGGAAGTCATGGGGAGCATCAGTGCAGTCGATGCTCCAGCTGTACAAAGCACTCTTCATGGGATTCCTTCGGTACAGGATCCCAGAACTAGGAAACTTGATGAAAACGAACATACGGTGTCTGCAAAGTGTTCAGGCTCAAGCTCTGTGGACGTGCCTAGGACTACCAAAATGCGCGTCTACAGCCGCAACAGAACTAATTGCTCAGGAGAATCCAGTGACTGCCTATATCACAATCGAAGCCCTGAGAGCGCATATTCATCACCTCTCTCGGATTACCGCACACCATCTTGCCAGTCTTCTTGCTAACCACCCGAGTACATCTTCTACGAAAATTATTGATGCCCATCGGCACTTCCTACCAAACCAATTTACACCAGCCTCTAGACCGTCTTCTCTATTATGGAGTCTGCACCAACCTCGTGTGCTTCTTTCTCTACCGGGCCTCAAAAAGAAGGCTGATTTATCGTGGACAGCACTAAAACAAGCCACTCTAGAATATTTGCATGAGTAACACGGACACCAACAACTGCACTTATAGACTGATGGCTCAGTGACCCCTTCCAGTTCCTCGGGCTCCGTAGTAATCCCCGTAAGGACTATAGTTAAGAAAGTGAAAACATCACACCACACTTCATCGACTGGTGCAGAACTTACTGCTATTCGTGTCGCCATTGAGCATATCAGTGCAGAACCACCCCAGCAGTGATATGTTTTCACTGATTCAAAGGCAGCCCTCCAAGCGTTAAAATCTCCTCTTCGTCATGGGTCCCGCGAACAACTTGTCGCAGAAATTCGAGAGCTCCACCACGCAGCCATCAACAAAGCGCACGATATTGTTTACAATGGCTGCTAGGACACAGCGGCATCGCAGACAACAACCGCACTGACGAGGCCGTGCGAACTGCTCACCTTAAGGGCGATTGTGTGTCCATCCCCGTCTCAAGTGTCGACGCAGAGGGTAGGCTTAGACCACTGTCGCGCGACACCACGCTCTCCGCGTGGAATTCTGGTGAATTCTAACATTCGCATTTAAAAACCTTGGACCCAGATCTGAAGCTTCGGCTTCCATCGGGCCTACCACGACGTGAAGCAACTTTGTTGTTTGTCCTGTGGCTGCGTGTAGCTTTCACCAAGCACTACTCCTTCTTAATAGGTATAGCTGACAGCCCTGCATTTGCCATCTGCGGGTGTGAAGAGACTATAGCCCACATTTTTTGTTAGTGTCCTGCCTACAGCGCCGAAAGACGGTCTCTCTGCTGTGCACTGGAGCATGTAGACCTGCGCCCACTGACGGAAACGAAGATTCTCGGCCACTGGCCGCGGTGATCGTCGGAGGTGAAGGCCTCCAAGGCACTGCTCCGCTTTTTGAGGGCTTCTGGCCTGCACGATAGGCTGTGATTTTACTTAACGTTGTGACTGCATAGTGATTTTAATTTCCTGCAACTGTCTTTTCTTATTCATCTTTTTCTCCCGTCACCCCTTTTCCCCGTGCAGGGTAGCAAACCGGCTATTCTTCTGGTTAACCTCATTGCCCTTCCTCCTCCTAGAGCCAACTTTTTCGGGGTACTGTAAATTTTGTGAGATGTGGGCAGACGCATATCATATGGTATGGGCCTGCCTGAAAAATCCGCAAAAAAAGAGAGCAAATCATGTAACCATAGAGGGCTGGGTGGCCACCTTGTCCAGCTGCTTGAACCTGGAGTCCCAGAGGGCTAACCGAACCTTTACCACTGAAGCTACCTATTCGCCCAGGCTATTTACTACCCCCTTCGGTGTTTGCCCTATATTTTGAACCCCTTTGCTTTAGTATTATTAACAGCACAACTATCCGTGGCTTTTCCCTGCCACAATGTGAAGTTAAGATTTAAGCCTATGCTGACGATGTCGCCCTCTAGTGCTCTGACAGAAAGACTTCACTTGGGGTATTACATTTGACTGAACAGTTTTGGGTGGTATCAGGAGCGGCTCTTAATAATGATAAATCCAAGAGACTTTGGTTGGGTCATTGAGGCACGAGGCCAACTCGTTTTGGTGGCATAAGCTGGGACTGCGGCGTCCTTATGGGTTCCTTGCAACAAATTCGGAACAGTGGAGCCTATTGTGATGAACAGATAATGTCCATGAGGCGACATACCCAGGCTTGAACGGGGAGAAAACTCTCAGTGTTTGCTCGCGCTGAAGTCTGGAACATTTATTTTTTTGCAAAACTTGTCTGTGCTGCAGGTTCTCTACAATGCGAGGAACAAAGTGCAGGTGATGCCCAAAATATTCGCTACCTTCGTATGGCGCTCCCAACGGGAACCGATGCGTCTTTACAACCTTTCTCGGCATGGAGTCTGACGGAGTACGCCTTATTAATCGTCCATCAGCTTGTTTCGCGTATTTTTTTTTTCATTTTCCAATCGGGAAATCATCTTTTTTTAGTAGCTGAGCTTATTAGGCGTCTTAGCGCTCATTTGCCTTTCCTATTCACACCAACTGGACACACCCTTGAGCGGCCTTTATGGGAATTCCCTATAAGGAAGTTGCAGACACCTTCAGTTTCCTCACTGTTAGACTACCTGTATAGCCTCTCCAGAAGTCTGATGACTCAGGAACTTAGAGTATTTCTAACCTGTACCGTTTTATTGGCAACCTTTTCTGGAGTTCCTTTACTGCAGTGTTTTAAAACGTATTAAGCGAATGTGCATTTCTTCTGCTGCCAAAACGTTCTTACCTCTGCACACATCGACGCTGCCTGTCAAGGCATGGCTACATGCTATGGAGATGTTTGGGCCATGGACGGTGAATTGCCGCCTCTGCAATTCGTCAGAGACTACTTACCATTGTTTTAATTCTGTGCAATTATGCTGTGTTCTTTTGGTACATATTACAGCAAACACTTAAGAACGATATTGAAATAACACATACAGTATCTGTTTTTTGCCTGTGGAGAAAAACTTTGTTGTGCCATTTGATCTAGTTATGTTGCTGGGACTATACATATAGTCTCTAGAAGAACCGTATGATGGAGAGCCACGCCGAATCATTGCGATCACCGAAGTCTTTGTTCCGTAAGCAGTGCGCTTTGGTGCGTGGAGTATATGTTGCGCTAGAATAGCCGCCTAGCTAACTCCCCTATCTAGATACATGTGTGCCTCCCAGACTTTTGATGCTTGGCAAGACGGGGACGTGCAGGGGTATGGTGGGCTCGTATTGCATAGCCTGGTGTTTCGAAACATGAGCATGCTCCGATTTTATTTTTCGGCGCTATTTCCGTGAAAAAAGAAAAATCTGAGCCGATAGCGTAGTGCTATCGAGCAGTGGCCAGCGAAGCTGATCTCTTCACGCCGTCGCTGGTTCGGATCGCAGTCGCGGCATTATTTCTTCAAGGTCAAGGGCAAGGCTTCAGAGATGATCCGGCTTTTGCAGCTTTGGTTGGGCAGTACAGCTCTCGCTCTAAAAATATTTACCCTTTAGCTTACTGTTCCTTTTTTACGAGGTACTGGCGATGGTAATCGCTCACCTCTCTGTGCCCGCGTATTTTCGCCCGTCCATCCGTTCACACAACCAGGAAGAAAATGACTGTTTTCTACAGGTCCATTGTCACTGCCGCGTGCAGGCAGAAGGGGGTTGAAAGCAATAGATGTAAAAGAAAAGATTAAAAGAGTAGATGCGTCGCAGCTATAGCTATACCATGTCCACGCGTGCAATTGCTACAACAGACACCCCCAATACCTCCCGGTCATCTTACATGCAGGTCACAGAATATTGTAATAGAGTACCTGGCCATGTGATAGTTATCTTGCAATTAGTGCGACATTAGGAGCAGCAGCATTGCTAAAAAGAGGCGGTAATTTTGAGTGCAACGACGCACAAGCAAACATTCGTATAAAAGACACCGCTCGAGAGAGTAATTTTATCCGCCTAGGTAGGTAAATAGGTAACAACTTTAATGATTCATGGAAGAACCAAACGCGGGGGAGGGGAAAAGAGGAATCAGAACGGCGATGGGTCCTCGGGCCGATCTAGATAGCCGGGAACTGTTATGCTTCGTCGACCCCTTGGGCCCAGCCCACTGTCAGAAGCTGTATATCAGCTGCGCAGAGCAGCCTCCCATCGCTCTTGATGTGCTGACCCTTGCCAAGGGGGCTTCAGTTTGCTTGGGCGGTTCAGGAAGATGTGATTAACTTGGCTCTGGTGCTAGGAAACAAGTGGCAGTGAGGAAAGGTTCACCGCGGGTCATAATTGAGAGAAGGAAAGGGGGTCGTGACTGTGGCCATTTGAAGGCTGCGCCAGAAAGCTTGGTCGCTTTTTGCAAAAGATTTATGTGGTGGAGGGTAGATTGGGCGGGAATTTCTTTAAAACTGGGTGAGGTCGTGATATCAGAGAAGCCGATCCGTGGCACTACAAGACAAAGGCAGGTCGCTCGCAGCCCGGTTGACGAGTACTCGGGCTTTGGTGTAAGCGGTCTGGTTGAAGGATGTTTCCTGTGGGCAGGGTGGAGGGGGGGCGCAGATGCTAGGATGTTCGCAGCCGGGGAGGGATTTTGGGATTGGCATAGTTACTAATTGCTGTTTTGGGATGTGTACAATAAAGTCAGCGGAGGAGTGTGCGATAGCTAAGGCAATTACTGCCTCTTCCACTTCCAGGCAATCTTGCCGCCTGTCCATGCAAATGCACATACTCATGATTTTTTCGAGCCCCCAACTCGCTCCCAGGTCTACTTACCCAAGTTGGGAAGATAGGGGTGCCTGCTATATGAGTATGCATTAAACTTTCTCTCTCTCTCTTTTTCTCTCTCTATTTTTTTCTTCAAAATGCGAAAGCATTGCTTGCTTCATGAGTGGCGTGTACAGAGGCTATCGGCAGAGCGTATCACCAGAACATGTCCGCAAGAACTGTCAATCATCCACTGTAGGGGTAATTGATAGATGAGTGAAGTAGAATTACGTAACTAGCATTAAATAAAAGTTAAGTCCACAAAATGGCTGATCAGCAGGGGAATTAATTCGTCGAAGCAATTAATCTGTTGAAATTTGTTGTGCACGTATCGCGACTGCCACTGATCCGAATAAATTTTACAAACTGATGTCTGCTATTACCATCGCTTCTTAACTTTTTGCGTTATTTGTTTCATATCAATGCATTCGGCATTTTTACCTTGTAGTTTTGATAATGATGATTCAAATTGTTTCACTTTAAGGCTGTGGTTTCTATGAAGTTGTGTAGTTGTAGTCGAGGGAAGATGTTTTCACAGTGTGCTGCTCTGTTAATTTTTGTTTATTTTGTTTTAGGTATTACTGCTGTGTGTTTTATTAAAATGTCCCATAATAACTTGGTTTTTCTTGTCTGTTTGTTTATAAATTTGGTTTCCATCTATTGGCTGTACCTGTCTAGGTAATAGCCTCAGCCGTGAGGGCCTTTATTGGTATTTTTAAATAAATAAAAAATAGTAAATATAAATAATTACTTCCCAAATTAGCCGGGAATTCAATCAAATTGATGATATATGTAATAACTGAATTAGTTTCATTTACATTGAGGTAAATATACTGAGAGAATTAACTAGTGAATTACTCCACAATCTGATAAGCAAGTCAATCCAACTGATTAATTAATTTATAGCTGAATAATTTTATCAATTAAATTTGATTACATTCATTTGTTCATTTCATCGTGAAGAGTTCGTATCTGTGCTTCCAGTCCACGACTAAGGCATAAAGAAACAAAAACACACCACCATAACCGGCAACAGTAAGAGAAGTGCTTTCGCATCACTGCACATACGCAGAGAAGTGCGCCCACGGAATTTTTTTTCCTTTATTACCTGATTATGTATACCACGACATTTTTTCAAAAGCAACAGGCAACACATAGCAACAAGAAAAAACCAAAACAGCACCCAAAACACAACGTATACCACGTGTTGCGAAAACAAGCCGTTTGAAAAACTGACGGCAAAGACTTCAAAGATGCCTACAACACGCAGAGAAACAAGTTGACAAACCGTGGCACCAGAAGCTCGAATTTTCGACCGGCAATGGTGTTTAAAGCCCGGAGAGAAGTTACGCTCGGCCTATTTGTTTCTATCCGCACTCTGAACGACGGCAGGAACAAGTTCCTGCTCTCAAGCGACTTGCAAACAGCGTCAAGAATGCGGTTACGCGGGTGGACTCGCTGGCTGCAGTCGGCGCTGTCCTCTGGTGACCCTAAGTCGGCCGCTCCAGTGCTGCATAGCACTCGATGATGACCGCGCGAGAGTCGTCCGCGGAGCGCCTCGCATTCTGCACTACGTACGGCCTGCCATTCAGGCGAATCACGTCCAACTCTACCCGTGGCACTCCCTGCTGTTGCGGGCGGCACCTGCGCAGCACTGGCTGTTCGTGCTCTGACAGCAGTTCCTCCTGCAGTAGTGACTGTCGATCCTGTTGTGACGACAGTTCCTGTTGTGAAGTCGGTCTCCCCCGTCGTGACAGAGCTTCCTGCCGACTCAGCGGCGGTTCTCTTTGAGGCAACAGTTGTACGAAGCTGGCATCCCTCGGTGTCCATCGCAATTCTGGTCTATGCCGCGCCGAGTGAATCATGGTTTGCGGTCTTGGCGCAGGTTGAGTGCCGTAGGGACGACCCGAATAAAAGTTGTCCTCGGAAAGTGCATTCCCGACCCTGGCGTGTAGTTCCCAGCTGAGGCTATAGTTGTCACCTGGCCCGGCGATGCGGAAGGGCGAGGCATAGTAAAGATAGAAACATTGCCGGGTCAACACAATGTATACAAATCAAAAGCAACAACAACCGCAAAATTTTTTCGATGCGAAAAAGGCTGCGATAACGAGCCAAGTTTAGAGGCTCAAGATGCTTTATACTTTACTGGCGTAGTAAAAATTTCATATTAGTTTTCTACCAATATTTAAAGATAAGTGCGGCGACCCGCAGTGGGAGTACGTGAAAGCATTGACGCCTCCTCGGCACTCAAAAATCATCTACTACAACAATCGGACGATTAAGCAGATTCAAGGACATGTTGCGAAACACGAACGGTGAAGCTGTTTCTCGCGGCAAGTTTAGAGCAAGGTACAAATGCTGAGTCGGCACATCCCTATAAGCATTAATGAACTTATTAGTTAAGGAATTATTTTCAATTTCCGGCTACCAATTAAACATTCTTAATGGCTACGATTATCGATTGCAATTATATTACCAATTTTCATCCTTTTTACTTTTGTTAATTATTCACATTTACTGTATTTACATCTATTACTCCAATCACATATTCATTTCCAAATTTGGCGCCAGATCTGCTTTCCCGTCCGCCTACTATATCCCCGTCCAGCCTAACCCAGTTTGCTTCTAACGCTTAACTAATTACTCTATATCACTCAAACTTTTTCCGCCTAATTATCAGTCATAAAACACATTTCACTTCGTTTGAAACTTTAATTCAACTCCTTTGGCCAATTGAACGGCCAAGGAAACCAGCAGCGCGCATCCGAGCAGAAACTTCGTCTTCCTCGCTCTCTCACGAGCCAAGGCATGCCACTCGGCCGCATGGCGGCCCCGGCAGAATGTGAGCAGTGCACCAATATGTCATGGAATGATCATGTCAACTACCTTTCATCAAAATTAAGTAGTACTGTGGGGATAATAGACCGGTTAATCAATTTTCTTCCAACTGAAATAAAACGCGTGATTTATTATGATCTTTTCCCTTTCCACCTGTGTCATTGTTTTAGCATGAGTCAACACCGCTGCAACGAATATGCAGAAAATTTCCCTTCTCCAGAAACGAACCCTGCTCTCAGTTGAAAATGTGTCATTCTCGGAACATGCAGCGCCATTTTTTCATACACATAATATCAATAAGGCGCAACAGATGTCCTTGCATAAGTTACCCTACACATACAAAAGGACCATTAAAGGTAATATATATATATATATATATATATATATATATATATATATATATATATATATATATATATATATATTTCCGCACATACTGCTTTGGTCATTCGTCATCACTTCCATCATCACGAAATAATTACGGCAAAATGGTTACTCAGCATACGCAACCAACAATAGTAAGTGAGATCAGAGGAGAGATCGGCGACGGCGAGCGCCAACTGGAACCTTATTGAAGAGCAACAATGCTTACACACTGCTTTCGAAGCCATCGCTTCAATCGTACTACTCTGCAGCAGTCATCATGCCTGACGACCGAAGGTGTACTGAAACACATTACAGCTACCCTAAGTGCTTTCTTTCAGAACGAATGAACCATTATAATCAGACTACCCATGAATACATGTCGAAGTCTTGCGCATGATCTTTTATTAAACAGCTTAAAATACCTGTTTTGGTTAGTGTTTATGGGGACTATTTCGTCCTGCTTATCACAGTTTGCATGCATAACACCTAGATCACAGGGAGGTTTTTAGTAAAGAAAAAGAAAAAGCGTGCTACCAGCCACTCCAGGTATATCCCCGGGTGGTCGAAATTATTCCGGAGCCCTCCACTACGGTACCTCTTTCTTCCTTTCGTCTTTCACCTCCTCCTTTATCCATTCCCTAACTGTGCGGTTCAGGCGTCCGTTGATATATGAGACAGATACTGCGCGAATTCCTTTCCCCAAAAAGCAATTATTATTAATTATGATGGAGGAAATTCAAGACGGGAGGGGAGTGAAACTACATTGTCGCAAAGGGATCCCACTCTCTTCCTGAAGGTAGGAAATTGGCAATTGGTTTTTTTGGGGAAAGTCTCACATTTCAGCCGACACCTGAACCGCACTCCGTAAGGGAAGGGATAAAGGATGAAGGGGAAAAAAAGAAAGACGTGCTGTAGTGGAGGGCTCCAGATTAATGTCGTCCAACTGGGGATCTTTAACGTGCGCTGACATCGCACAGCACACTGGCGCCTTCGTGTTTCGCCTCCATCGAAACGCAGCCGCCGCGGTCCTGTGTCAATTACACCTAAATTTGGAGGCCGCGCCTCGATGGAGGCGAAACGCAAAATGCGCCCGCGTGCTGTGGGATGTCAGCGCAGGTTAATATCCCCGGATGGTCGAAATTATTCCGGAGACCTCCATCCGCTACGACTCATCATTTCTCTGTTATTATTTAATTCCCACCTTCATCCCTTCGCGGTTGGCTCTTTCTCATATTAGTGGTTTACGAGGAGAGAAAATGGCGCATAAATCGCGCGAACGGTCGATGGCGTTCCGTGGACTCCATGCAGCGCTACAGCACGCTGTCGCGTCCTGCTCTCAAAAGCGAAGCATAAGCGTCCGCCAACTTTGGAAGTCATCTCCTAGAGGCCGACACACACTGGAAGGCTCCAGGTCGGGGGCAGGCTCATGTTGCCGTCCAGCCTGTTAAAGAGGGATTCCCAGCTCATTGATACCACTCATTCTAAGACGCGCCAGAAATACAACCTGATAAATCTCACACACATCCGAGGCCTCCCCGCAGGAACTCCTCGAGGAGCTTCGTGATCTCTACTTCCTCGCATATCCCTCCGCAGACCACCCTGACTACTGAGGCTCCCCCAACAACCTTCTCGACCAACCAATCACCGAGGCAGAAGTGAGGGCAGAACTGCCGTGCCTAAACGCGTCCTCAGCTCCTGGCCTCGACGGAGCGCACAACAATCCACTCCGCAACCTCGATTCTCCCTCCGTCAAAGCCCTAACCGACAACATCAACGAATGCTGGCTGCGCGGCGCCCTCCCACCTCAGTGAAAGCAAGCCAAAGTAGTCTTTATTCCCAAATCCGGCAAACCACTTCTCTCCGCTAACCTCCGTCCCATCTCTCTTACGTCGTGTGTGAGCAAGCTCACGGAGCACGTTCTCCAGACCCGGCTCAGCCGGTATTTGGAGAACAACCTTTTGCCTGTATGCATGTTTGGTTTCCACCAGGCTTGTCCACCGAGGACGTCTGTCTACAACTCAAGCACCACAACCTTGACTTCCCCGCGGGCGACTCCGAGGCAATCCTCGACATCGACCTCACAAACGTTTTCGACGACGTTAGCCAAGCAGCCATCGTAGAAGGCCTCCACGCTCTAGGCGTAGGCCCGCGGATGTACAATTACGTCCACGATTTCCTCCCCGAACGGCCACACTCACCATGGGCGACCACCAGCTGTCCGGTGTCTCATTGCGAGCGCGGGAACTCTTCAGGGTGCTGCACTGCCTCCTATACTCTTTAATATAGCCCTTCTCCAAATCCCCACTCCCCCTCCCCCAACTCGCCCAAATACCCGAAATACATTTCAGCCTCTATGTTGACATCACTGGGCTAATCGAGGCACTGATGCCGACATGGAACACAACCTACAGTCGGCCCTCAACATCATCGACTCACACGCTCGCGCGCGCGCGGCCTAGCCTGCTCCACTTCTAAGTCAGAACTCTCCTTCTACCACCCCAGGCCACACGACCCAGCCAACCCTCCCACGTTGAGAGACGTTGCAGTGAAGGGGTGACAAGCAACAAAGTGGTGACTAACAGGCTTTACAAAGTTCACTACAGAGAAAGTGAGCATTGATGAGGTTTTAGAGTTTGTCTAGTCTACGAGTGCCATATATTTGTGCAGATTATTCGTTACAAATACATGCGGCCTATCACAGGCTGTGGGACCTAAAGCACAAAGCAATATGCCCCTAAAATGAAGGCAAGAGCAGAATTCCTTGCTGCCAGCAACCACTCCACAACCCAAAAGGACAGTCAGCTTTTAAAAATGCATGTCCTGCCTAAGTCTACTCAAGATTTCAGCTCAGAATTTTATTTTAATTTATTGCCAACTCACGCAGCTCTCTCCTGCCTATGTTAGGATTAACCCTGTGTTTTTCTTTCAGTTGTTGAATGCACTCTTCGCT
Source organism: Amblyomma americanum (assembly GCF_052857255.1). Lineage (NCBI taxonomy): Eukaryota > Metazoa > Arthropoda > Arachnida > Ixodida > Ixodidae > Amblyomma > Amblyomma americanum. Next base: position 20,852,610 of record NC_135497.1, on the reverse strand, counting down.
ATTTTATACTTCTTAGTGTACCACTTTTTGCGCGAGAGATTTGTAGCAGCAATACAGTTTGAAATTCTTTTTGAGTATACAGCAAGGCGCTGTTCGTAACTTCTGCGTGCATGCCAAACGCCTTAAACCACAATCTCCTCGCAACCATTTCTCTCAAATGCTCTGCACTGGCGCACGACCTGGCTTAGATGTGCGGATGACTTGGCCTAGATGTACTCTTTTACCACTTCCACTACCTCACTACCTATCGTAAAATGTTCTGTTTTCAGACTGTTTAGTATTCTAGCTCTCTTCATTTGCGCACTGAGTATTTACATCCTCAGTCATGAACTACAATTCCTAATCACTGATGCTACACCAATAACATCACGAAATCAGATGCAACTAAGCCGTTCTCCATAAGTCTGCGTTTCACAAACCAATCCATTGCTAGACAAAGAGGGTCACCTCATCTAGCATTTTTGTCACATCTCATTCATTCTATGTGTTCTACACAGTAAGCAACCAATGATTTCAGGTCACTGCTGCCAAAATTACACTTATGACAAACTTCACACGCTAGGACTTAAGAATTCGCTTTCCACAATGATCACATAAACGTACTCACTAGGCTTTCTCGCCACAGATTGAGGCTGGCACTGTAGTGTGGTGTTTATCTCTCATCAGTGTTCTCGCATGAACACACGCACTGAATTTCGTTGCTGTTTCCGCTCGACATAGTCACAAATACAAGAGAGGATACCCAGTTTGTTGTCTCGTCGATGACAAGTTTTCGCTGGCCAGCTTTCTGCCCAGGCCTGGCTTGGCGGCTGTCAGAGTTTCGCCGGCATCGCTCGTTACAAAGCCTTTCACACCGATGAATACCTGGCCATAGTTATTGCTGCTGTAGTCATTCTATAGTGGTCACAGATGTTTTATGTGCGTGACCGAGCGGACTATGCCAACAAGTTCTGCTAGCTAGCCCACAGGACCCCATAAGCATCACTAGCAAGCAGCGACTGTTGAGAGGTGATATCAGTGACGTACCAAAATTTGAGGCTGCGCCCCTTGTTTTCAATTCAAAGGTGAAAGGTTGAAGTGACTGCTAGGTCGGCCAATATTATGTTGCACTCAGTACCTGTGATTGAAACTTGCTAGAATGTTCCTGTTTACGACCAGTAAAAAAATCAAAATTCTTGGTGTTTAAAATTCTGTACCCCTCCCCTCTAAACAGCAAGAGCCCAGCTGCTTATGCAAGAAACAGGAACCGAGGTAGCTTGAATAATCGAAAAAAGAGGATGTGCAATGCATGTGTAATGCAAAGATGTAAGCAATACCGCACTACAAAACTGGGAGGATTTCAAGAGTAAAGAGTAGGTGAATGCATGAATGGGTGGCAATCAGGTGGCCAAAGAAGATTAGGAAATTTGAGAAAAAAGGGTGGTAGCAGGTGGCGCAGGGTACAGTTACCCGAGATCAACTGGAGAACCATTGTTCTGCAGTAATTTTAACGGCAGATTCACACGACAGACAAATTCACCAACTCAAGGAACGGACAGCGCGTCATGCGACTCAATGTCAATCACCATTGCAAATGGCACCAGCACTGCGGACTGGACATTAGGAAAAGGAGACATATTTTTGCTCTCAACTTTGAGCGGCAGTCAGCTGCACTTTTAAGACCAAAGCTCTAAAGTACGGCAACATTGGCACCTTTTGTTGACTGATATGAGGGTCCTCGTGAGTGTGCAAGCCTCATGTTTGTTTTGCACCAAATGTGTTAATTGCGTGGTATGTTTAACTAAAGAGGGGGCATCTAACAAGGGCGTCAGCCCTCTGCTGTGACACCTCTTCTATAATTACCTCCTATATCACTCTCTTACATCAAGGTTCAAGCGTCCACCAAAATGTGAGGCAGTTACTGTGATATTTTCGTCAATTTTCTTTCAACTAATTTTAAATTTTTCAAGGATGCAGATTTAAGAAGGTAGAGGTACAAACTGTGCCGTATAACCATATGTCGTGGCAATAAAGCAGAAATAAATCCGTGCTGACAGCAGCTTGGCCAGTGCATTGCAAGGATGCTATGCCATACAACGATTGGTATCATCATGCAATGTTACATTATTGACTGACATTTTGGCCTCTGTATCAGAAATACTGGAAGACCATCGTTGTAGAGCATAATGTTTTAAATGGGATAAATTAACATATAGGACCTTTCGAAGACAAATGCGCATAACAGGCAACAGGTGTGCAATGTCAAAGCACCTGAAGCAGGCTCAACTCCTTTATGTTAACAGCAGCTGCATCAAGAGCTACATGAGCGACTATATTTTAAACAAGTCTAGAGTTCCTGTAATTATAAGCTGAGGTACTGCTGTGAAGTGCATGTTGCATGCATTCCTAAACCTAGCTGCAAGCCTATGCTGAAATTTGTTTTTCTAAACAGGCAGGTAAGATATGCATCACTGAAAAACAATACCATGAACAGCTCAGGAGGGATGACACAGCCGAAGGCAGGAAGCACGCATGGCCCAATAGATGCTTGCAACTGGCAACTAAAATGAATACATCCAGAGCAACAACTGTCAGTGGCTGTAGCAATGTCATGAATGGCAAGAGAGGAAATTATCCCCTGCTTTAGAAACTAAAATTAGACGTAATATAAGTAACGAAAATCCAATGAGCTAGCACATGATAAAAGAAATGAACAGATTTTATGTAATGCACCCACATACATTCTTTGAGGACAGTCAGGATTATTGTCATAATCACACTAAAAGATGAGCTGGCTGAAATACCACACACCAATTTGAATATAGGATGCGCAGGTTTTCATTAATTCCCATCATGGTGCGTTGCACCAATATTTAGGTAATAAATTGAACATTTCTACCAGTCTGCCTTTGATAAATCAGAAAAGAGAATGGAAAAAAGCATGCCTTCACTAGCAAGAAGCCTGATATCTCACATCACAGCTTAGCATCATAAAAAAATTGGTAGCGCATTTAACAAATCTGCATACATTTAAAAACTACACAAATTTGTTTACTGACAATGCAAGTAAGCGCAAGAGAAAAAAAAATACCAAAGAACACTGGTGAGTGCGGCGAAGGGAGGTCTGTGGGTAGGATCCCGTGCCTGGGAAGAGTTCCGAGCTCGGAGAATCGCCGACAGCACAGCTGATGGCGCGCAACCAAGAATAAATAACAAAGTGAAAATCAGTAATAAAAAAACCATCGGCAATGGCAAACGACTTGAATGCGGGCTGCACAAGCGAGGGATACAGCAAAAAGCTAGAAATCATAAATGAGAGCGCAGTTGCATCCCCGACAGCTCGCAGTGCTCAGGAGAGGAAGCATCGACGCTTACAGCTCAGGAGAGACGCAAGATTGATCGAACTTTGACATAGCACTGCCTCAAATCCTGTTCCATTAGGGAACAGATACCTATATGCGTTTACTGCTGTATGCACCCTGGGAAAATGCTCCGAAGGCAGGCGCTGCACTACACAGACAATGCACTGAATGCAAAACAATAAAACACGCTTATCTACGGTCACCTGTAAAGAAAGTGTTGCATCGCGGAATCCGGCAGCGTTCTGTGCAGAAACAGCATCCACGCAAATCATTAACATCCTCCAGGAACCGCCGAAACACTGCAAGCCACCAACCGCTGCCGTGGAAGTCGCCATGTTGGATTGATGCGATTGAGGTTGGATTCGGTTGGATGAAATTTTCAGATGCTTTTCTGACTCACGACCCACACGCACGAACAGCAGCTCACGAAATCATATCGGTAGTTTATGTAGTCCAACTTTTCGTCTTTTGTCTTGCCGTGTTACTGCATAGTGTTTCAGCATATCATCATCACCATGCGTATACCGTCTGCTCGATATGGTCAATATATGGTGTTTCTGCTCTTCAGTGAATTCGTGCTGTTAAAATAAGAACAGCAGTGAACGTTCTTCACTGCATGCTTATCTTCAGCTAGGTAGCGAGACCCCGCGCATATCATCGCAATAATCTCTATCCAATGCCCCCTGAAGAACATGCTTGAAGCGTCAGGGGTTTTTCTGTCAAAGACCTACTCAACTAGATGCCTGCACACTTGGCACTGCTACAGCGCGTACCTTCTAGTTCATACCTTTTGCCTCTAGGGAAGGGCAGCTACGGGCGGCGTGGCGCTAGATTTAACTTGTTGAGCAAGATGGTGTCGGTTATTTTAATTCAAAGTAGTAATAGTTTTGTCATTTTCCTACGTTTTGAGTATTCACCATTCATACATTGCTTTAGCAAAGATGTCAGAAAGTCTTACGCATGCATGCGCGCAAATAGAATATTCACCGCTAGGATTTAAAGAACTGTCATATTCGCATCGTTCATTACTAGGGTGCGAAATAATAAGACACGACAAATGCACAAGGAGGCAGTGAAAGGAGAGAAATCATTTGTGAAAAGCAGACGATGATGATGATAATGACAAACAAACAGGTCAACCGAGCGCCCTCAACGGCCAAAAAGTTAACGAAAGTTGGCGCACGCAGTCCCATAGGACCCCGCCAATTAAGTGTGCAGGTCTTTAGTTCAGTAGGTCTAGTAGGTCTTGTTTGTCATGATCATCATCATTGTCTGCCTTTCACAAATCATTTCTCTCCTCTCACTGTCTCCCTGTGCATTAGTCCTGTCTTATTATTTGGAAACCTAGTAATGAACGATGCCAACATGACCATTCTTCAAATCCTAGCGGTGCATATTGAGACTTGCATGCGTGAGACTTTCTGGCATCTTTGCTAAGACCATGGATGAATGATGAATAATCAAAACATAGGCAAATGACAAAACTATTACATTCTGTGGACACGACGAGGCATGGTGCATGAATGACGCTTTATTGAAGAAAGCGAGCGGTTATATAGGCAAGCGGTTAGATAACAGAAATGGGGGCTGCTTCTGTCCGGCTAGGCGCGTGTGCATGACTTGCACTACGTCACATCTCCCCTCTCTCTCTTTTTTTTAAATCGTCGAATCAAGTAGAGTTTCAGAACTCAGGCGCCGGGTATCTTCGTGGTGGTTGGCGCTTCCGTTCACTCCTGCGGAGTTGTGTAGATTCGGATGTCCCTGTAGTGTCTGGGACTCCCACAGCTGGCAGCGGCGCGGGAGTCTTGTGGTCTGGAGACGAGGGAGGAGGAGCCGGATTGAGGTGTTCTCTTGTGCGCTGAAACTGTTGACCCTCTTCCGTTTTGACGATGTAGGCACGAGGAGTCTCAGCCCGCTGTACGACCGTGACAGGGGACCATGATCTTGAGAGCACATTGTACATAGTTGCGGTCGAGCCAGTGCGAAGCTCTGGAAGAGGCCGTGTACCTCTGTTGTAGAAGCAGCGTTGCTTGCTCCTGATGTCTTCCAGCCTTCGTCGCACGGTCTTGGGTGGCACTGTTTGTGGCTGTAGGTGGCTAGTTGGTACAGGAAGCAGCGTTCTTGTCTGTCGGCCCATGAGCCTCTGCACAGGGGACTTCAGAGAAGAGTCCCGAGGTGAATTTCGACACTCAAGCAATGCGGCACAAAACTCAGTGCTACCGAAACGGAACCGCCTTAACAGCTTCTTAGCTTCCTGTACTGCTCTTTCTGCCATTCCATTCGAGCGGGGATAGTACGGACTAGACCGGACGTGTTGCAGGCCAATCTTATCGGCGTAATCCTTGAACTGTTGGCTACTGAAGGGTGGTCCGTTGTCTGTGCAAAGTCGCCTTGGGAAGCCATGTGTTGCGAAGATGTCATTGCATGCTGCAATAACCTTGTTGGCTGACGGCGCTTGCACAAGCCTGATTTCAAAAAAGAAAGAGTAGAAGTCAACAACGACTAAGTACTCGGCACCGTTGTGATGACAAATATCAGCTCCTACTGACTCCCAGGGCAGAGTTGGTATCTCGTGACTTAACAGCGGTAGTCGCGCATTTCTTGATTTGTACTTTTGGCATGTTTGACAGCGTTGAGCGACTTCCTCAATATCGCTGTTTATACTTGGCCAGAAGACAACGGTTCGGGCGCGTGCCTTCATTTTTTCTGCTCCTGTGTGCGCGGCATGAAGAGAAGCCAGTACCTCACTGCGCAGTCTGGCAGGAATGATAAGGCGATTGCTCCGGAACACAAGGCCGGAATCAGTATGCAGCTCGTCGCGGAAGCTCCAGTAGCTGCGTAGCTCGGTAGGGACGTCAGCCTTGTCAATGGGCCACGCTGTGCTTGCATACTGGCGAAGTTTCACCATGCTTGGGTCACGGTCCGTCTCCCGCAGAACTTGCTCCAGGCGCCTGTCTGAAGCTTGAAGACAAGCGATAGTGTTAACGTGGAAATGCGCGCAATGTTCTACGAGCTGTGCTTTATTAGGAAAACGTGATAACGCGTCAGCGATGAACAGTTGTTTTCCCGGAGTATACTTGACGTTTATATGGTATTTTTGTAGGTTTAGACGCATACGCTGCAGGCGGAGAGGGCACTGGCATAATGGCTTCTTGAAAATCATTTCGAGCGGCTTGTGATCAGATTCCACAATGACTTCTGGCTGCCCGAAAATGTAGTCCTTGAATTTTTCACAGCCGTGGACGATTGCTAGCATCTCTTTCTCTATCTGCGCGTACCTTTGCTGTGCTTCTGTCAGCGAGCGAGATGAGTAAGCTAAGGGGTGTCCATCCTGCATTATCACAGCGCCAATTCCGTTTTGGCTGGCGTCTACAGATAGGGTGATTGGTTTGCCCTTCTGGTAATATGCCAATATGGGAGCCGTTGCTAGTGCTTCGCGCAGTGCTTCAAAGCTTTTTTGATGTCTGTCTTCCCAAACCCATGCAGCATTCTTTTTTAAAAGTTCTCGGAGCGATGCTGTGAGCGTTGACATATTAGGAATGAAGCGGGAAACGAAGTTCACCATACCCAAGAATGTCTGTAGCTCTTTCCGGTTGCAAGGGGCCTGCACGTGGAAAATATCTTCCAGTCTCCCTGGATCCAGGCTCAACCCGTCGCGCGTCAACACGTGGCCTAGGTACTTGACGGATTCCTGCAAGAAGTTACACTTTGTTTTGTTCAATTTCAAGTTGTGCTCCTGACATCTTGTCAGCACATTGACAAGATTTGCGTCATGCTCTTCTTTAGTGCGACCCCAGACTAGAATGTCGTCCATTACGACTGCTGTGCCAGTGAGACCTTCTAGTACTTTGTGCATGGCGCGCTGAAATATTTCGGGAGCCGAAGAAATGCCGAAAGGCATACGTAGGAACCTGTAACGACCGTACGGAGTGCTCATTGTGCAAATTCTGGAGCTTTCCTCATCCAGTTTTATCTGCCAAAATCCCGTAGCGGCATCCAAAGTCGAAAAGTATTGTGCTCCACACAGAGACGGTGCAATGTCTTCTAGCGTTGGCATAGGATAATGTTCCCTCAGCAGCGCTTTGTTCAAATCAGATGGATCGAGACATATGCGTACCTTGTCGTTCTTTATGACGGTAACCATGTGGCTGGACCACTCGGTTGGCTCGGTCACCTTGGAAACTACTCCGGCTGCTTCCATGCTGTCCAGTTCCGCTTTTACTCTGTCTTCGAGTGCGAACGGAATCCGGCGTGCTGCTTTGACCACTCCTTGGGAACCTGGCTTGAGCTTCAAGTGGTAGACGACACCCTTGAGCTCGCCTAATCCGGAGAAGACGTCTTCATACGGCTTGACTACGTCGTACAGCTCTTGGTGCTCCAGTGAAGCAATTCGGCGAATCAAGCCTAGCTTCTCGGCAACTGAGCCGCTAAGAGTCACGGGTATGTCGTCTTCCATTACGAAGAATGTCGTTTCAAATGTTCCCTCGGGTCCGGTCACATGAAGGTGACTACGTTTCGTTGCTTTTTTCTGAAAGCCAAAAAATGTGTTCAGCACGACAGCGCAGTTTTCGGGTTGCTTTTGAGTTATCTTCTGCAGCTGGCTGCGTGATATGACCGAGCAATTGGCTCCTGTATCAAGCTTGCAGGCAACGGGCGTTTCTTCTATTTTCACGATTGCAGTCCAGCGGTCGTCTTTCTTGCTGCTTGGCGATAAAGTTTGCAACCAGAAATTATCTGCCTGTCCGTCTGAATTCGCTTCCAGTGACGCCACTTTTTGCTCTTTCACGCAGACGTTAGCGCTCTTCGTTTTGCACGCAGCTGCAAAATGATTTCTTTTGCCACATTTTAAGCACGTGCGTCCCTTTGCAGGGCATGTTTCACTGTTGTGAACACGAGCACATTTGTTACAGCGACTTTTCATTTGGAGGACCGCATTGACGTCCACTTGACAGTTCTTGCTGGAGTGTATTTCTTCACTTTGCTCTTTGCCGTGTTCCCGAGCTCGACACATTTCAACAGTTTTGGCCAAGGAAGCATTTTCAGAAAGAAGCGTTTCTTGAAGCTTCTTGTCTCTCATTCCCAGAATGATTCTGCTTCTTAGCATGCGTTCTTCCAGCTCACCGAATTCACAGCTTTTTGCTAGTACACGCAGCTCCGTTAACCAATCGTTAAAATGTTCGTCTTCCTTCTGGTCACGCTTTCCAAATCGAAACTCGTGATAAGCTAGGTTTAGTGCTGGTTTGTAGAACGCTTCAAACTTTCGCTTCAGTACAGCAATGTCGCTTTTATCCTCTCCAGCATCAAATACGAAAGTGCTGTACGTTTTGCGTGCGTCTTCTCCAATACTGATGAGAAAAGTGGCTGCCTGTACCTCTTTCGGTTGTTGGTCCAGGTAGGTTGCAGTTGAGAAGAGCTCGAACTCTTGCTTCCATGCTTCCCAGCTATGCCAGACATCTCCCGTTGTATCCAGGGCCTTCGGTGGTGGCAGCAGCGAAGTGACGGGGGCGGCAGGCTGGGCGCGGTGCTGCTCGGCGTCTGTCATGCCTCTGGTCCGATGAAATTACCCGGGCCTCCCGGATTGCCGTGCTTCTGCCGTCGGTTACGTTGCCCGGTTGCGTTGCGCGATCGCTAACCGGCCACTTCTGACACCATGTGGACACGACGAGGCATGGTGCATGAATGACGCTTTATTGAAGAAAGCGAGCGGTTATATAGGCAAGCGGTTAGATAACAGAAATGGGGGCTGCTTCTGTCCGGCTAGGCGCGTGTGCATGACTTGCACTACGTCACACATTCTTGAAGTAAAATAACCAACACCATCTTGCTCAGCAGGTTAATTCTAGCGCCACGGCGCCCGTAGCTGCACTTCCCTAGCGGGAAAAGGTATGAACTAGAAGGTGCGCGCTGGAGCAGTGCCAAGTGTACAGGTGTCTAGTTCAGTAGGTCTTTGGCAGAAAAACCCCGGATGCTTCTAGCATGTTCTTCAGGAGGCAGGGGATGGCGGACGAGAACACCATGTCCATTTCCTTTGCATTCAGCGGTAGAGATTATGAAAGCGGCCGGGGCGGAGGTGATGACCACTGGCGAGCAGAACTGCTTCCGCAAGGCCGGCTTCGTCGACACATTGCCAGATGCCCATCCTGATTCTCCGGAAGATGACCAACCCGGCGGCGATTTGTGGCAGCGCGTCATCGACTCCAACATGTGGGGTCATGACGTTGGTTGGAATGATTTTATTTCTGTCGATGGCGACGCCGAGACCGCCGAACTGTGCATGGATGAGGGTATCGTTTCTGAAGTGCAGGACAAGAGTGACGCGGCGGAATCGGATGAGGATGAAACTTCGAAGCCAGCATCCATAGGTGCGCCTGTAGCAATGAGCAACATAGAGAGCCTCAGATGACTTGTCTACGCCAAGGGCCTCGGTGATTGCACGCTTCTGCTTTAAATGAACTGGAAACTAGAAAACTCGCTCATTGAATCTGTGCTGCAGAAACAGACGTCCATCACGGACTTTTTCGCAAATAAAAAATTTGTTTTGACAAGCAACTGTCCTTAAAGCGGTGGTCCACTTACCACGAACTTTGGGATATAACGAACGGAGGCCACGAGACGCTTATGTTCGTAATAAGCGGGCTTGACTGCAGTTAAAACGTTTGTTATTGGGTGATCCTACGAGAGATGAAACTGTCTAACGATATCAAATTTTTAATTTTTTACTGTTTTTATATTATGCACACATTGTTCAGTATCCCAACAGTGAATTTCGTTTTACGAAAATGCTATTATTTCAGGAGAAAAAGTATAACATAAAATAAACAACGTCGCGGCAAAGGCAGCGTTTTCAAGCACAGCTCAATTTCGCAATGTTTCAATGACATAAGCATCTAGATAAGAAAGCCATGATGTATTTTTCGTGCTAAATGTACAGGTGAGAAAGATTATGTTGGGCTTGTTTCCGCCATTTTAAAACTGCAAGTCTCAAGCGAGGCTATCTTCAAGATTTTTTTCTGCGCAGATATAAAATACATCCTCAAATTTGCAGATTGGATAAGCATCGAAATGCTACAAAAATGCACAGACTTTCATTTTTATATAATATAGTGAAGTGCAGGAAATATTGCCCTAAATCTGGCATTTTTGACTATAGTAGTGTTTTTACAAATCAAAGAAAAAAAAGTCTTCAATTTAAAAAACAACTCCTGAAGCAAGTCTCCTGGCTATGCTCAAAAAGCTACAAGTTTTAGCTTGGATGTCATTGTTAGAAACAAAATAATGCAACATGTTTTAGTACTGTTTATCGCCTCTTTCGAGAGACTGGTTTCAGCAGTTATAAGAAAAATTAGAGATTTTTTTAAAGCAGTATTTATTCAAAAATGCCACATTTAGAGGAATACTTTTGCACTTGCCTGTATTATATAAAAATGAAAGTCAGTACACTTTTCTACCACCTGATTCTTATCTATTGTGCATATTTGAAGGAGATCTGCTTTATATTTGCAGACAAACAAATTTTGAAAATTACCTCATTTGAGACTTGTCTCTTCAAAAAATTGTTCTAGTAAGAAAACTTCTTCACAATGGCGGAAATAAGCACGACATACTCTTCCTTACCTGTACTTTTAGCACGCAAAATATATTCATCATGGCTTTCATATTTTTTATTCCTACATCAAGCAAATTCGCGCAATTGAGCTCTATGTAAAAACGCTGCATCTGCCATGACCATCATTTGGTTTTTTTCTCTTGAAATATTTGCATTTTAATGAAACTAAGTTATTCTTGGCCTGCTGAATAATATGTGCACAATGCATAACGTAATCAAGAATATTTAAAAATTGAAATATTTAGGTAACTTGATTTTTCGTGAAATCTCTCTATTAAATATTAGTTACCCAGCTAACTACTCCAGACGATTCAGCAGTTTTTTAGTTCCCGCCAATGCTGGCGGTACTGTGCTGAAAAAGCCGCATTTTTACCTAAAGAAACCTATTTTTTTAGAATTGTTTAGTCTTCCCTGAAACAGCTCGTAGGTAAGAAAAGAATAGCAGGATTTAATCAATGACATCTCGGCTGGAGGACCAGCATTTTTCAAGTGTACTACAGCATTCGAAGCACACAGCTTTTATTTCAAAGGCTGCAGGAAGCTCGAAAAAGGCTGCTTATGAGAAAATGTCGTGAATTAAATCCTGCTAAGTGTTCAATTTCTGCTATTTTCTTGCATTGAACAATTAATTGCAAAGATATCACCTTTGATATGTATATACAGATATGATGAGACTTCATAATCATAATAGAAAGCCATTTATATCTCTAATGCCTACAGACAATCACATTTACTTAGTGGTGGAAGAGGGCTTTGCATAAAGAATATAAAATTGCTAGACAGTCTGTGTGTCAAGGGAGTATTGTGTGTCAAAGGAGTTTTTGTGTCAAGAGAGTATTCTGTTTCCCGATTGTTCTCCATAAGATATTTTGATGTATGATGCATATTTTGTTAAAGAAAAAGGAGTGTGGTCACTGACCATGTCATGAAATTCAAAGACGTTTCGGAACCTCGACGGGTTCCTTGATCACTGAGCGGGACAAGAAAATGTCGCGACTTATATACGTAACACGTGGTGCAAGAAGCGTGCGTGGATGGGTGGCATGGTTCCTTGCACCCGATTCATGGTAGCTGGTGTCGATTGGATGAATAGAGATTCCATCAGCCGCCGAGATGACACGTTCCTTTTCTGCATATTTTGCAGTGCTTATGTACGTTTGGGCTTGTGTGCAATAAATGAATGTAATAATTTGTATTTTGCTTCAGTTTTTCTTTAAACAGTCTAGAATACAGAGTTCACAAAATGATTTTGAGATGCTAAAACAATGTTGGTCAAAATCTCATACAGTGTAGGTAACACACACATTTCCAGACGTTGATAAGTTGGTGGGTGGCAGTTATACTTTCTTCGTACTTGAGTCTTTTTGATAACGGTGGCCAGTTGTCGGAAGACCGTTGATAGGGTGTTGGCAGACATTGTGGGTAAGTGATCGGTAGGAAGTACAGTAATCCCTCGTTATAACGAAATCGCTTTACTGGAAATATTGTTTTATTCGAAATTTCTCTCGGTCCCGACCCAAACGCATGCATTTTAGGTCGCATTACTAGAAGCGCACGAAGAGCTTGACCCGCTGAGAGCGAAGCGGCGAACAGATGCATCGCCGCCGCGGCGGCGACCGTTTTGCGCATGCAGTGTCAAATTAATACATCCGACAAATTAGTCTCAGACAGGCACAGCACAGGCCACAAAAGTACCAAACCTACGACCGATGACCTGCCCAGGAACGCGTAATCGACTGCCTAGTGTCCCTGCTGTTTACAGCGGATACGAACGGAAGCACGCCCGAACCGGTCGCAATCGCGTCGCTGGTGTCCCCCGTTGTAGAATACAAATAATAATAATAATAATAATAATAATAATAATAATAATAATAATAATAATAATAATAATAATAATAATAATTGGTTTTGGGGGAAAGGAAAATGAAATTTTCGTGACGCTTTGCGATGCCAGAAAGCTGCGGTCTCTTGGATGCCGAAAAGTGGCCAAAAGACCGCGGGCAGACTTGCGACGTAGCATTCCATGGGGTGCGCTCGGTGAGCAAAATTTTACCGCTCTGGAGAACATTTCTGGCGCTGAAACGTGCCAAAAAGTACAAAAGAAGTGTCCCTCTTATTATGAGTCTATTCACGCTAGCGAGTAGCGAGCGAGGTGAGCTTTCGCCAATGAACTTAGCTGCTCCTTGGCTGTCGTAGACGTCGCTAAGCCTTTCCGTTTCACATCGGCCAAAGCAGACGGAACTCTCGAAAGCGCGCGAAAACGTCATTCCCGAGAGTTTTCGCTTCAAACGAGAAGGCGACCCGCAGGTCGCGATTGCAAGTGTGAACAACGATGTTGAGCTGCTGCCTGGTTGCAAGCGACTGCTGATCGCACGCCCTTTGCCATGTTCGACGCGAGGAGCTACGTTAAGGAGACGAAGCAAGAAACCTTTAGGAGGGGAAACTCCTCGGGTCACAAGCCCACGGAGCCACTGTCATGCTGGCGCCGCCTCGCAGCCTGGAAAGAAATTACCGCCGTTTCGGTTGCCAAGGCAACCGGTCGAGCGTGTTGCTCCCGTTCGGCCGCGCGCGCCTGACTTCCATTGAGGGCACTCTCGCGCGCTTCTTTACCGCTGGTAGCCCGAAGAGCAACTGGTGCTACGCTTCAACCATTTGAACACAGTACAAAATAAAACGCGTTCTTTTACATGACCGCTATAAGATGATCTGTAGCTTCTGGTTGTACGCATGGCTTTTGTTTGACACCCGCGCGATGTCTTTGATTGGATGGGTATAAGCGCTGCTGGCATTCGTCGAAAGCAAACATGCCTTCACGTTCGTCGAGTATGTGACCACGTTGAGTTTCATCTGCAGGAGGAGAACGCGGGCGTTGTACGGCGCAGCGTTTATGACTACACGTTAGCCGAGAAGGCAACAAGCGGCTACAACTTCTCACCTTGCTAACCTTCTCCCTGCAACACTTGTAACCGCTTTTGCAATTTCGAAAAAAACACCTGCGTCCCATCTTAGTCCAGCAAATTCCGAAGGAGGCCGCTCTGCGCGTAGCAGCGCTGTTAGTAGTACGGATCCCGAACAGACACCGACAAGAACTGTTGCTGTTTGACTTAAGGGCGCACAAATACAATGTCACAGATTGCCCGCTGAAGCAAACACCCGTGTCGTCTGCTTTAAGCGCGCGCCGCCGGAGAGCGCGCCGGAGGTGCCTTCTCAGGCGCTGCATTTTTTTTTTCGCTGCGGCTTCTACGACGCGCCGCATGGCGCTGCCACTGTGTACGTCCCCGTCGGCGCATACCTTATCTGGTCGCCCGTGCTCGCTCGCGCTGACGGGAGTTTCACCTCCAAAATGGTCTTCCACCGTGGGTAAGGCGCATTTATTTCCCCCTCGCCCTTTCATAGTATCAACCACCACCGCCATTTATAGTCCGACGTGTTCAGCGGGCGGGCGCGCGTCATTCGCAGTCAGTCGCGCTACGCCGGTTTCGCTGCGCCGGCCGAAGCGCCACCCCCTCTATACATCGATGCGCCCAGACGCCGCGCGCCGCTTCGGAGCATGCGCAAAACGACCGCCGCCTCGGGCGCCGATCGTGAAAACGCGTGCAGTTTGAATTCCGTTCGCGCCTTTTTCTGCATCGCCTCATCCGTTTCGTTCCATCGACGGCATTGCGGCTACTCGATGAAACATGGCTAGGGTGTTATCCGCGCGACAGAAACTTGCTCTCGTGTTACTAGTCCACCGCTTGCGGCGAAAGCGCAGACGCTCGATGTACAGTGTTGTGCGTTTTTATCGTGAAGGCTTTAAAAAGTTTCCCCGCCACAACCGCTGGCTCATTTGCCGTGAAACTGCACACAGAGCTTGCGTATTATGGTAACTTTTGTATCGTAGCAAGTATGACAATGGTACTTACTTAGCTGAGCCGTGCATGATGCGAAAACGCAATCGTCTACGTAGAGATCGGCGAACCAAACCCCGCAGACGACGTTTTTTCGCTGAGCTGCGGAAGTGGCACCATCTGTTTTTGGCAGTTGAAAGCGTCACGACAAGGCCGCCGAGGCGAGCGTTTCGACAAGCGCGGCCCTTTGAATATGCCGTTCCGGCCGTTTCGTCTGCTTCAACTGAAGCGCTTGCAACATTTTCGGCTAATTGAGCGGAAAAAATATCAGAACAACAAATTTAAAGAGCCTTTACCTTTCAAAGAATACTGTTTGCAACGCTCGTCTCGGCGGCCTTGTTGTGACGCTTTCCACTGCCGAAAACAGATGGCGCTACTGCCGCCCTTCAGTGAAAAAGCATCGTCTGCGGCTTTTGGCTGCCCATCTCTACGTAGACGATTATGTTTTCGCATCATGCACGGCTCAACTAAGTAAGTACCGTTGTCAAACTTGCGGGTTTTGGCTGCCGATCTCTACGTAGACGATTATGTTTTCGCATCATGCACGGCTCAACTAAGTAAGTACCGTTGTCAAACTTGCTACGATACAAAAGTTACCATATTACGCAAGCTCTGTGTGCAGTTTCACGGAAAATGAGCCAGCGGTTGAGGCGGGGAAATTTTTTTAAGTGTTCACGATAAAAACGCACAACACTGTATGTGCGAAAGATCGCTCTCTCCACGGGAACAAGTCACTCGTGGAGAGACCGGTGCTTCCCCTTCTGTTGCCAAGCGTTCTCTTTGCCCTGGTGGTCTCTGAAATCCAGCCGTTTGGCGTCGTATACACAAGGGTGTCGTTTGATGGCTTCGATAAACCGTACCACAACAATATCCGGCACAATTTAAATATTTGGGCAGCTCGTGCTACTCACGCCGCTCGCACTGGCATCTGCCATTTTTCTCCGCGCGATGCATTGTGGGTCGACGCGGTCGACGGCGCCGGCGCGCGATTGGAGCAGGAGCCAAATATGCGCCGGGCCCGTCGGGGCACGCTGGCAGCCGCCGGTTACGTTGGCCGCTGCAGTACCGAGCTGTTTCACGAACGCAACGAAGCGTGCGTGCGCGCGCCCACTCGCTTGCGTTACGTCGGACTATATTCGCACCTTTCAACAAATCGGGAAGACGACTTTGGAGAAGCCGGACTAGAAATCTGGTTGTCGCTCATCATAATGGGCCTGCATCGCAATAAAACACCGCCCCTAGCTTCGTTGCACATTTCACGGTTAAATAGATCGATAACTTGCCGAAACCACGAAAAATTCAAGCGTCTCCAGCGGCGAGTCAGGCTGTCAACATGGCGGGTCAACGCAACCACGGTGTTTCCCCGGCGATTTTCTCGAGCCGGTCATGCTTGATTCGCGCCATCCGACTAGACACACGGTCTACATGCGTGGTAGAGTCATTGAAACTGGTTCCTAGACATCTGTCAACAGCGCGGACGCGACGCTGCGCGAACACTGACACTCGAACCGTAGAATTAGAACAGTGTCGTTGACAACTGTGCGCCGAAAAACTCAATCGCAAACTTCACAGCTGTACGTATCTGGAAAAAACTGCCCAGTAATCATGCGAAGCCCCCATTGTAAAACCGTTCAGCCGCCGCTGTGGCTGAGTGGTTATGGCGCTCGGCTGCTGGCCCGAAAGACGCGGGTTTGATCCCGTTCGCGGCGGTCCAATTTCTATGGAGGCGAAATTCTAGAGTCCCGTGTACTGTGCGATGTCAGTGCGCGTTAAAGAGCCCCAGGTAGTCGAAATTCCCGGAGCCCTTCACTACGGCGTCTCTCATAGCCTGAGTCGCTTTGGGACGTTAAATTCCCATAAACCAAAACAAAACCGTTCAGTTTTGACGATCGCGCTGCGTAGCTACAATGAGCGGCTAATCGTTTCTTGAGCGCAACAAATACAACCTCAGACTCGAGCCATGGACTTTCCGTGACCCCCCTCCTCCGCATGAAAGCGGCCACTGCCTTCGCGATTCGAAATACCCCGAAGGTTGAATGCATGGGCACGGCGACCGCGGCCTCGTGCAATGCTTGGTCAGATTAGGGCAGGGGTTGCACGCGCCCGGTAAGAACTTGAAACAGCCAAAGCTCACTGCCTTTTTTGCACCTGAATTAAGTTTTGCTTCACTGAATACATTGTATTTTCGACTTCCTCGCCGTTGTGGCACAATTAAATCTCGACTTCTTTAAATTTTCTCGGGTGGTCGTTTATATCGAATTACCGCCTATAACGAATTTTTCGCCGTCATGCTGCATTCGTTATAACGAGAGATTTCTGTATGTAGAAACAGTCGATAAGGGGATGATAGGAAGTTTAAAGACTTTCTATGTACTTGAGCCTGTTGGGTAATGGTGGCCTGTTGTCGGAAGACGGTTGATAGGTTGTTACTACAAAGTATAAACACATTTAAAACACTGTCTATTCAATGTCGATAGGTTGTCTTAACATTTGTCATCATTTAAAGCGCTCAATTTCAACACAGACAGTTCAGATAACAAGTTCTATATATTTGATTTGAAAGTAAGAATTGTACAGAACTGTAGTGGGTTGTGAACACAGCGTATAGTGTTCAAAACTCTTCAGATTATTCTGGCAGCCGTCTTCCCGCAGCATTCAGTGCATTTGTGCGACAATTTATTTTGCGTATGTACAGCTTTACCCTATAGGCATGGCGAGAAAGGAACAATCGATGCCCGCCGCTGGAACGTGTCGATCATATCTTTAAGTAGTGTCTAGAAGGTGTCCTGATACACAGCGCCGAAATCTGAAAACGCAAAAAAAGAAAGAGCAGCGTGAGGAACCAGTCAATTTAGAAACGTCTTTAACGATCAAGTGGCTAAACAATAATACACTTACTGCAATATACGAGCTAGTGGACCCACGCTGAAAAACAAAGTTTTTAAATGTAGTACAAGAAATCAGCATTCGCGACATTCAGCCTTATGTCATCTTAGTAACAATCGTACTTTTCTTTAAGGAGAGAGAGAGACTTAAATGAGGTGGTTGCACTTGCAGCAGCGTAAATTGATTTGGCTACTGCAGTGCAGTCGATTGCACGTTACAGTGGCAATATGAGCGTTTCCACTGCTCCAAAAAACAAGCCCGGACCATCAGCAGCATTTTTCGCAGTCGATTACGTCCCCACTGGTGCTGCAGCTGCACACATTATGGTCAACTAGTAAAGCTCACATGCACTATCGGCTATCACTTCCGCTGTGGTTACAGGGCAATAACTGTAACCCTGTCATCTGGCGCAAAACGCGTCCTGAGTCGACCGGACCCTTAACAGCTTGTTGCTAGTGCTCAAAATCCGGCGGATGAAACGCAGGAATTCTCGAACACAATGTTTCAATATATTTCCTCGAATAGATAAACTGCAGCAAGTGCTGAATACCGCAAGATAGTGACAAATCAGAAAGCAACGGGCTATTCACCAGAAACGTGTTTAGGGCATCTTAGCACACCACATGAAAAGTCGAATAAAACGTAAACAACACTTTGTAAATCCAACCGTACTTTATTCTTTCGGCAATGATCATCATCATCACCAGCCTGACTACGCCCACTGCATAACAAAGGACACTTCCATGTGTCTCCAATTAACTATGTCCTCTGCCAGCTGCGGCCAAATTTCTTAATCTCATCCGCCCACCTAACCATCTGCCGCCCCCGCTACTCTTGCCTTCTCTTGGTATACACTCCGTTACCCTTAAGGAGCCGCAGTTATCTCGCCTTCGCATTACACGCGATGCCAAGGCCATTTCTTTCTCTTGATTTCGACTCCGGTTTCATTGCCCCGCATTTGTTTCCGCGCTAACGTTTCTCTCTTCCGGTCTCTTAATGTTACACCTATCATTTTTTATAGCCCGCAGCGTTTTCCTTAACTTAAGGTGAAGCCTTTTCGTTGGCCCCCACATTTCTGCCCCGTAGGTAAGTACCGGTAAGATACAGCTACTGCATGTTTTTCTCTTGAGGGAGATTGGTAACCTGCTATTCATGAGCTGAGAGAACCTGCCATATACGCTCCATTCCATCCTCATCCTTGTAGTTATTTCCCTCTCATGATCCGGATCAGCGGTCGCTGCCTGCCTTAAGTGGGCGTATTCCTTTACCACTTCCAGCACCTCGCTGCCAATGGTGAACTGATCTCTTGCGAGACATTACTTTGGTTTTCTGCATGTATATCTTTTGACCAACCGTTCTCCTCTGCCTGTCCAATTCACTGATCATGCTTTGCAGTTCATCGCCCGAGTGACTTATCAAGCCAATGTCATCAGCGAATCGCAGATTATTTAGGTATCCTCCATTAACTCTTATCCGCAACTGCCCTTGAGCACTGGTTAACGCTCGTGAATGCGCGCCTCGTTTTCCTGCACTCAATATCTTCGCAGTGGTGCCATTCATTTATTTACAAAGCACTGCCTACTGGGAACATATGGACACCCAAACATGCGTCAAAGCTCCATGCGTAGATCAATACATGGTAAGCCTAACGTTCTTAGGTGGCTGCATTCGTTTCTCACTAATCGTTCACAATTTGCCACCGCTAATAATGTTTCTTCCTTCACTTCTCCAGTTGGATCTGGAGTACCACAAGGCTCTGTTCTAGGGCCTCTGCTTTTTCTTATATATATTAATGATCTACCTGACAATCTATGTTCAACAATAAATCTTTTTGTTGATGACTGCGTCATATACCGCGAAATTAACAGTGACTCTGATATAGCTCTTCTTCAATCGGATATTGGTCATGCTCTTGAATGGACTAACAAATGGAACATGGAACTAAACATAAAAAAGTGCAAGTACATGCGAGTTTCTCGTCATAACACCACATTGCCTTCATATCGTCTTAATAATTGCAGCCTTGAGTCTGTGCCTTCTTACAAATATTTAGGTGTCTTCATTTCCCATAATCTTTCTTGGAAAGTACACATAGACTATGTAAGCAATAACGCTAACCGCATGTTGGGCTACATACGCCGTAACTTTAATCTTTCTTCTAGCTCCGTAAAACTGCTTCTCTACAAGTCGTTGGTTCGTAGTAAACTAGAATATGCTGCATCTATCTGAGACACCTATCAAGAGACACTAATATACCAACTCGAATCTATACAGAACCGTGCGGCCCGTTTCATTCTCTCGAATTATCACCGTAACTCTAGTGTCAGTGCCATGAAATCAAGGTTATCACTCCCACTACTGTCGCAACGTAGAAATATATCCCGCCTTTGTCTATTCCATAAAATTTACTACGATAACCCCATCCTTAAGAGAAAATTTATAACGCCACCTTGCTACGTTTCAGCTCGGATCGATCATCATCATAAAGTTGGTATTCTTTCATGCCAAACAAACCACTTTTACAACTCATTCATCCCCAGCACATCGGCACAATGGAATCACCTTCCCCGATCGGTCGTCGAAATAAGTGACCATTCTGTGTTTAAATCGGCTTTAACTAACTTGATGGTAACATAGTACATGTAATTTTTGCGCCCTGCCGTTTATTCTTTTCAGCTTATGTGGTAGTTAAAACAGACCTGGTCTGCGTGGTATGCTTGTTTGCGTGGTATGCTTACTTTTATGCTTACTTTTATTCTTTGCACATAATTTCGTGTTAAATGACTGTTAATTTGTGTGATTGCATTTGCTGTAACCTACTGATTTCCGCGAGGCATATTCTTGTTCACATTTTTGTGTTACTTGTTACTGCTGTTCCTTTGTTATTTTGTTTATTGTACCCCACTCCCCTCTGTAATGCCCTCGGGCCCTGAGGGTACTGAAATAAATAAATAAATAAATAAACGTTGTCATGTCGCGATTTGTGACACCCGGCATTTATTATGCTAACGGCAATGGCAATTTTTCGGAGGGCATGTAGAAGGATGTACGACCTTTTAGTTTCAGTTTTAATAGCATTTCAGGTTCCCTAAATATTAGCCGCGGTTCTGAGGCAAACATGTATTATTCATATGAGTAAAAAACCAGAGCAAGAAGCTTATCGGTGTGGTTCGGAGTCCACGTCTGATGAAAAGCTGGCTGCTGCGCTTGCATCTCGTGCAGCTCTCAGAAGCAGCCTTTCACAAGGGCTCCCTTGGGATGAACCGCGCTATTAAGGCAGTCCCTGCTTTCGTAGCCGATAGAATAAAACCTCGCCTGGCGCCAGCGCCTACCCCACTAAAGCCTAGGCTTGTTTCCGAGTCGTGTGGACTATAAGCAACCCGAAGCGCCTTTTGGTGCTGGTACTGAACATCGGGTTTTATCTATAACGTCAATGTAATTTTTGAAGCGATTTTTCAAGCTTTGCTAAATGAGGTTCTATACGAGGCATTGGTCGCTCACCGGCCTGGGACGTATTCACATTTTCCCACAATTTGTCTTCGGGCAAGAATTGATCACCTCTCTTCTTGAGCTCGAAAAATATCCCCGAATTTTACTCCCAAATTCCAAAAAAGAAAATAAACCGGAAAAAGAAGGGGCCCCGAATACACGCTGCTATATTGTCTTGAGTACAACCAGTTCAGCTCAACGGCTAGCTTTTCTTTTATTTTTTTTTGTTGTTCGCGGTACGAGTGCTGCTTTTTGGAATGTGACGCGGTAAGTAGTTTGATTTCATTTTGTTTATATTTATGCCATACAATTTACCAAACACTGTTTGGTGAAGAATCTCTCGGACACTCACCATTCAAGACTGCCTTGGCCACCTCCTCTGCTACCCAAGTGGCGGCTAGTTGCCTGCGAGAAGCGCACGAGCAAAGCACACGAAGCTCATTTTTTCAAACGAAGCCTCCCGGGATCTGTTGACTATCACACGTTTCACCCGGCAACCTTCGTGCGCAGGCAACAGGTAAACAGTGATACACAAACACGTCACCTGATCCCGCACTTCAAATTTCATCACTAATTTTGTTTATGAGGAGCACCACGTAGGCGAATTATCCTGTGTAGCACTTTTTTGCAATATCCTTGGGCACAAGATAAAAGTTAAAGAGGTGCAGAGACAAAGTTTTGAGGTGTCCGTTTTTTCGCCCTGAAAGAGCCTCTAGGGGCCTAGTGATCGCGAAAATGAACCAAGAACACCATTGCGCAGCGTGAACAATAAATTACACACTATTTTGTACCGGCAAGTTCGGTCTAGGTCGGCGCCTGTGCTCACGGTCGAGCGGCTAACCGGGCTCGGTGACGTCATTATAATTACAGTGCTCCTTGGCGTTACAAGATGCGGGTGAGAATGCCGAGCGGCTCCTCGGACAACATTCAAAATCCCATTAAATGACTTGTATGTTCCACTCAATGCCTGCGACTGAAACTTGCTAGAAGGCATCTCGTTACGTGCATGAAGCAAATCACACCGTTTACTTGCGTTCCAAATTTTGTGTCTGTACTCGTTTAAAAGACGGAGATTTGGTGCAGAAGTGTTTCTTTGTGGCACTGTGGGAGTATGAATTCTGAATTTTCAAATTGAGTTCTCAACACTTGCTAGTGTGAATACAATAGTTGGGATTCTCATTTTTTGAGAACATGGATTATATTTCAGGTTGGTGCGGTTTGAATGCTTTGAATATCTGAAATTTAAATAAATGCTGTGCGTAGAAGTGACTGTTGTAGAATAATTTTAATTTCTTTAAAGAATACAAGGTCGTTATTCTAAAAATATTTTAATATTAAACAATAAAAACCAGAAAATCAAGCGTCGCTTACGCAGCAGGTTGGTAGGACTCGTCAGACGAGCCGGGGCTTAACCTCTTGCCAAATCGTCTGGCCGTAGATAAGCTGATCCTACGGATTACCCTTTTACGCCTAAACAAAATAAAAACAGCGAATCCTTCTAAACGCCTTGTTGTCTCACATCAAGGCGGTTAATTACAGCGCGCATATAAATTCAAAGAATGCCTTATTAGGACGCCCGCGTCCTGTCGTGTTTCGGCAAGGGGCCCCATACTATCATCTGAAGACACGCAGACAAGTGCACCGGTATCTCGTAATGTGCGAGCCAGTGTGAAAGCAAATGCTCGATACATGTAGCAAATCTGTCCCGAATTTGATAAGTTTGCGTGGCAGCACTAAACATTTCTTTATCGCTTGCCATCAAATCGACGACCTCAAGAAGAGGCAATCATTGACTGCTGTTGTGGAAACAAGGAAGGCATCAAGGAAGGCCGAGATGCTTTAAAGGGCACTTCCTTTTGATAGTAATAAAACAGGGAAATAGTCACGATTGAATGCTTGGCGTCCCTCTTGAACGCGCCGAGGCTGCAATAAACAGAAGGCGGCAAACAATAACTATTAGGAATGCTTGTGAACAAGGGTTGTTTGTGAATGCCTGCGATGTCCTTTTAACTGCTGTTGTCTATACGCTACTGAGAAAATCAGTTTCTTGGGAGTGCAACTTTTCTACACACTGGCAATCATGTGCCGTCTGGCAAGGACGTTCATAAGTAAATGCTGTCCGGCCGCCGAACCACAGGGCGGGATGGTGAACATTTCCGCCTTCAAGGTTTGATGTTTTCGTCGAATTTTCGGGTAACATGTGTCCCAATGAAAAATAGGCACGAAGTTAGATTGGATGTTACAATAATGATTAATACGGTAAGAGACGACAGAATCCGATAGCAATCTGTCATTGTGCCCCTATTCTTTCTTTGTTTCTTTATTGTGGAGAAATGCTACTTTTGGCGAAACCCTCAATATTAGCCAGCCGACAGGCTTATTGGAGTTTGAAGGCCAGGACTAGCGTGCTGCCTTTACAATTTGTGCTGTGGTTTTCTAGCTCCGTTTTCAATGCTTCTGAAATATCTACAAAATGAAAATACTCGGAGCACCATTAAATAAACCCAGGTGGTCGAAATCAATCAGGAACCCTCCACCACGCGTGTATGCGTCTCTTGTGTTTCTTCACTACCTGCTTTCCTCACGGTGTGGCAAGATGTCCCCCTAGAAATGATGAAATCTTTTAGGTTCCTGAAAACAAATTTTCATTATCATCTTACAGCGCCATTAATTAAAATGGTGCTTGTTTAAACTCAAACCAAGGAAACGATTTTGTGGCAGTGGCCTTTTTGTCGTAGAGGCATGGACAAACAGCTATTTCACCAAAACGACGTTCCTGCGTAAATATCTTTATAATTAAATTTCATATTCTGCGTGACATTAAGGACGAGTAATGCCATTCGGGGCCTAATGCTTTTATAATATAATTTCAGCTTTTTTTCTTGAGCCCCAGAGAAAAGATGACGAGCGCAAAAATTTCGCGGTACTTGCGCCTGAGCTTGATTCACGGGCTTATGGTAGCGGCGGTTGCTTGTGCGCACCGGCACAATCACTGTTGCACGCTCTAGGAGAGAGAGTGAAAAAAGAAAGAAAGGAAGAAGGATAGGAAGCAAGAAGGAAAGAAAGAAAGAAGGAAAGAAAGAAAGACAGGAAGAAAGAAAGAGCGAAAGAAAGAAAGAGAGCAACAAAGAAATAAAGAAAGAAAGAAAGCTGGGGCGTATATTTGGATTCCTTTCTGACAAGGGCTCAAGTCAAGGACAAAGACTCAGTGTCACAAGGACTACGACAAGCTACGACGTAACTTTGGTCAGGGTCCCAAACTCCTTATGTTTATTAGATTTTCGACAGCCGTCATTAGATGAATTGGTGATTACTGCAGGTGTCGCCTTATCTGGCAATAAACGTTTCACGCCGTGTGTACGTCGAGATGAGTTAAGAACTCGGCACAGCGGTTTCTTTTAAACACCCCGTTAAACTTTCCATTTTCTAAGAACTACCGAAACTAAATAAAGCCTAGCAAGCGCCGATTTTTGTTTCTGCTCCTTAACTTGCTGCCTCCTGTACATATTATCAGAAAATAATTTAAGAGGTGCCGAGAATTTTTCCGACCTGTTGAAAATGAAACCACACACATATTAAAAGGGTGAGAGGGATGTGCCTGCAGCACTGAGACCATGCTCTGCACAGTAACGTTAACTGGTTGGCACCGCATTGCGTCCCAGCAAAATTAGAGTGGACATCTGCCCTGCAGAGCACTGACACTATCGGAAATCCAAGTAAACAACCTCTGACGTAGCACCAAATTCGGGACCGCTCGTGCTGCCTTGAAAAATCGCAGCTGCCTGAAAGCGTGCACCGTTGCTATAATTGTAGGCTTGCGGGTAAGCCACAAAAAAGGATTGCGAAAGTTTGTGCAAAATTGGTGCTCACACTGTTACCCGAATAGACTGTCGGAAAAGAACACCGGTTTATATTTCTTGTGCATATCAAGCTTTAAGGGCCTCACAGTGCCACGCTGATCACATTAGCTATTCTTACTTGTAATCCATTGGATCGAAGTCAACGCTGTCCAGCGAAAACAAAGTGACGGAGTCAGCGTGCTTTCCGAATCCCCTGGCCTTCGAGATCTTCATGTTGCGAAGGCCTTTCTTGATTCTCTGAGCAAGAAGTTGTGGTGAGTAGCAATATGGAGTCAAAAGTAAGCGATACTAACTGAATATTCATTCTGTGTCTGCATGCGCCGCTGTAATATTTTCTTGAAGTGTATTCCGTATCCGGGAGGCAAACTAAGCGAGTTGGTTATAATCCGTCGCAAGTAGCACCACAAACACGACGGCAATCAAAGGCGGCGTCATATGACATAGTAAGAGAGCGACGTCCGCAAAGAGGCTTCATAGATTTTATTTGAGAAAATAAGGACCAGGTTTTGCGACGAAACCTATCAGGTCACAAGTGTTGTACAATGTTGACACATCGCCCAAATTTAATGTACTCTGTGCACAAAACAGCCTGAAAAGTGCACTATCCCAACCGTCGTTGCCTAGTCTTGAAACTAGCGAAAAGAGTTAATGTCAAAAAATGTCTGCAACGAATTTTATACAGTCGAACCCTGCTCAGTCGAACTGTGAGGGGATCGCAAAATATTTCGATGTATCCATACTTCGATATTTAAAATATGGCAATAGATAAGCTTATCAGCAGACTTGAAGCAAGTGTACATTGCACGACGCTAGTAAAGCGCTCCTTGCTGTGACGCGTTGCCCGCCGGTCTACTGGCAGCGCGCCAGCATAACCTGCTTCGCGCATCTAAGCCGCAGCGGACCGTTGTTTGGAACTGCGTACAAGAGGTCTAATCCTGTTACCAGTACACTGTATATAGAATAATCGTTCGTTAAAGTTAAGGCGCAGTTGGATTCCGCAACGCCTTCTCAGCGAAGACAGGGAAGCACACAAGGCGAGAGCCGCTGCTAGGCATTAGTTAGGATGGCTGCACCGCATGGACCGTGATCAGGCGCTGAAAGGGAGTAAAAGCCCCCCCCCCCCCCCTCGTTTCACTTCGGCACACACTTTCACAGCTCTCAGCAGGTGCTCAAGAACGCGCAGCTGACTCATTCCTGCGCACAAAATAAAATGACCGAAGAGATTCTTTAGGAGAAGCGCCCCTTCCAAGAGAATGGTGCGCCGTTCGATATATCGAACGACCGGAAAAATTAGAGTTAGATATGATGCGCGACTTTCCTATACCTTTATACGAGATTTTCAAGGGGATTATTTGTCTCTTAGATACAGCCAATATTTATAAATAACCGGATTCAATACATCCGGGCTCGACTGAACATTCCTTCCTGCATTCTCTACTCTTGAGTGCATTCGAACCGAACCGAATGCTGTCCGACATGGCCAAAATGAAATGCTGTTGAAATAATTGATTGGGCTTGAGGAAAGAAAGTTAGCTTAGAGTAAACGGCTATTTTACCCTGCCTTTTAAGCTTGACAGTTTTTCATACCTAATCATGATTTCACCTCGGTAATCGATGTGTCCATCACTCTATTCGAACTGCTAGTGAGTTATGTCCCAGTTTATGTGAGTCATCGAGGTCTGTATGATGCACGAGAATATGAATTGGCCTTTTTGTCTTATTATTGCCTTTATTATATTCACTAAATCAAACCCGCTTTCAGCGCTTCGCGATTTACAGGAGTTTGACAGAGAAGCATTCTGGATGACATGACTTTCTTTGCATTGCGGAATTCTCAATAGTTACGCGAGTTTCTCACGTGAAACATTTGCGGACACTGAATCAGTCGTTTCCAGCGTACTCCTAGCGTTTCCTTTCTTCGCTTGCAATGTTTTCGTGCTGCCGTCTTTGCGCTCAGCAGAAAGTTCAATCTTGCTTATCAACAAGGTGTTGTACCATTTTACAGCGATGCCGTAGGTGTCCCTGTAAACACGGAGCGAACACAAACAAAGCACATGGCAGTCGGATTTCCTGCGCATTCCCAGTTCCACCTCAATCACATGTCGAACGAACGCCAACTTGCTACATGTCCATCCTTTTTGCGGGGTTGGAGCGGAGCTGGCATAATATGTCCGCTCCGAGGGCTAGCTGTACCAATCCTCACCGCTTTTCACAGCTCAGCGGCTGGCTGAGACATTTTTGGCTCTCGTATGCGCCGCGAGAGTATAGCGCTAGGTTGCAGTCGGAGGCCGCTGTGACCGATACATGAGACTCCGGTGCCCCGAGTAGTGTCCTTCACCGCTTTTCCACCGCCTTAACGCAATACGGGGCGGCAGGCTTCGGTAGGCATGGGAACAGCCATGAACGGATTGTGGCTGCAGAAATTCAATCAGTATGAAAGAAGGCCTGACAAAAATAACCGCTCCCGAAGCACAATGGCTGGCCCTTGGAATCTGGTCGAGAGCTGAGAGACATGTAGGCGAGAGAGCTTGGCTGTCTGCAGGGCGCTCCACTCTCGGTATCCTCGACTCGAGCTGCTGCTCATTTCGCCTCACAAGACCCGAGAAGACAGCGGCCGAAATAAAGGCGAGTCTTATACGGGCTGCTGCGCAGCGGGCAGCCGGTGCAGGACCACGTGGTGTCCGAGCAGGGCGGCGAGAGGCGCAGC
This sequence comes from Amblyomma americanum, assembly GCF_052857255.1. NCBI lineage: Eukaryota > Metazoa > Arthropoda > Arachnida > Ixodida > Ixodidae > Amblyomma > Amblyomma americanum. The sequence goes on along the minus strand of NC_135497.1, from coordinate 20,824,831 downwards.
TTCTGGAATCCACGGTGCTGGCGCTCGGCCCCCGCTGGCCCCTCTCCGATGGGTGCGGCAGCGTCGTCGGTGCCACTGGCCTGGCCGCACCCCACCACCATCGCTCTGGCCAGCAGCAACAGGCCAGCTCGTTCCAGGACCGCCATGGTCGCTCGTGTGCGCTCTGCGATAAAGGAAGAAAGCCCTATGAGGCCCTACGTGCGCGCGTGCTCTTTTCTACTTTTTCAACTCATTACTCGTGGTGCAAAGGATTTAGTACATTCTCCGTGGGTTGATATTTTCCTCAGACTCTATATGCACCTCCGCAACCCGTGTGAAATTTATATTTTGACACTGCATACGCCTACACGCGAAATGACTTTAAATTAGTTTGGTCCACTTATCACTACAAGTTATCACCAGGAGATCTTCGTTACAAGGAAACTGATGAGACGGTAAAAATCTCATAAACGACGTCTTGATATAAGTTGAAACTTTTCTGGAAGCGCGACAGATTTGAATAAAGTGGTGTGTATGTTGCAGATGACGATTTCCTGATGAGGCAAGATAAACCTCCTCACAAGGCTGTGATAATATCCTGCAATGTCATCACAGGAGTGGTTCGTACGACTTTTTGACACCATTTTTTTTTCTTTTTGTGACCTCTCAACGTGAGGTGACGTTATTAAAACTTTTGTAAAGCCGGCACATAACACTCCTCGACAGCTAGCAGCCGAACGTCTCAGGTGAAAAGTACCGACGACAGAGGAGCCAAAGAATGGAGGAGTAAAAAACTAACTGAATATGAAAAAACGTACGGCCCCAGGTAGATTAGCGCATAGCTGCTCGTGGTGGGGGAACAGGCAGTGGCTCGGCATACTGAAAACTAAACTTTAGCCAAGCCAGAAGATAACCAAAGAGGGAGCGCTGATGGCTGGAATCGATGTTTCGGTAGCCAGACTGCCAATATGTCCGACTAAATTGCTGACATACGCGTAACCTTTTGATGGTGCTCGAAATGAAGTGCGAACTTCGAAAATGAAGCATTTGTAGAACTTGCATGTTAAACCAAGGATTTTAAGACCTTGCGAAATGCGCTAAAGTCAGATCTAACTTCGGGTTCATTGTATGTTTAGACCCCCACTCCAATGAATTAGTACTCACAAACGGTACACGTTTCGTCTGTAGCGTACCTAACCTAGTACTGTGCAGTGTTGAATAGTTAAAAGAGAAATACCACCCTGCTGCTTTTTGAGCAGACCGGACACGTCGGGCTAGGTTCCAAAAATCTGCCGCCATTACAGCGGATGGAGAGCCGAGCGATTGAAAGGAGAATATATAAAGGTACTATTTCTTCTTTTACTCGCCAATTACTTGTTGAACTCTTTCATATGCATAAAAAGCCAGCTAACCCATTTTGTCATAAAAGTGTTTTACGACTGCGAACTAGAGGAACGGGCTGCATTCTCTTAGTGAGCATGTTGGTCATGGGCATTGAATTTGAGCGTAGTTCTGCAGGTATGATTAACTGCCCCGTCGTTTCGATCGACGTCATCAATGCCCAGAAGCGCAGGTGTGCTAAGAGCTAACCGCAGTGGCACGGTTGTCATGGCATTCCGCTGGTGAGAACGAGGTCACCGTGTCGAGTCGCGCGCCACCTCCGATCCTCAAAACTTAACGTCCATATTCATTTCCGCGGCGAAGGGGGCAAGTGTGAAAACGCCCGCGTGTTGTGCGTCCTTAGTGCATGTTAAAAGGGCTCTGAAAGGGGCTCTAATAAAGTTACAGTATGCCTGTGATATTCATGGACGCTGCTTCACGAATATCTTCCAGCAGGAATTTCAAAGCGAACGCTTTACTGGCCGCGAACTTGCGATTTCGCCGCGGCGGTGCTCCGAGGAGGCACGTGACGTCACAAAACGCGCCTCGTCGCGTAGCCGAACCGGTCTGGCTGTTTCGGCAGCGGCTGGCAGACTCGGCCGAAACAGAGACGTGCTCCGTGTCTTCGCCAGTGCGTTCAGAGTTAACCGAAGCCGCCGAACGCGTCGGTGGTCAAGGACAGTTGGAGTAGAGAAGGTTTCGCTTTAGCTGACGCGACGTTGCCGAGCAGCGCACGCTACGCCGGAGTATAAACGCGCCCTAACAGAGCCTGCGCTTCACCGCTAACCAACGTATTCGGTGGCGGCATCTATGGGAGCCACTAAAACCTCCCGCACACTCACTGAATAAAGAAAAGAAAACCCTGTGCCGAGGCTCGGAATCGAACCAGGACCTTTGGCGATTGAGGCGGAGACGCTGCCACTCAGCCACGACGGCTCAAGGTATAATCATGAATAAAGACGCATCTAGTGAATGCCCTTTTCCGATGCAGAAGTCGTTGCGCTTTCGCTACGTATATCCTGGCCTACAAGAGCAAGGTCATCAGTAATTTTAAAGTGAAAGTTTTACTGGCCGCCGGTTGAACAGTTTCGCGTGATTCCAGGAGAGCCGTGCTGCGCATGCGCGAGAAGCAGTGACAACACACGGCGCATTTCTCTCTCTCCCTCACTAGTCCCAACTGCGCATGCGCCACTAGTAGCACCGAGCCACAGGTGTTCCGCCTCTGCGCAGCGCCGCGCCTTTCCTCAAAATGCAACTTTCAATTTTCAGTTTTCTCCTTCTTCTTTCCTTCCCTCCTTTAGCCCTCCCTTTACGGCATGGTTCGGGTGTCCACCGAGGTATGGGAGATCGTTACTGTGCTTTGCGCGCTTGCCGCGCCATCTGGCATGACGTCACACCGCGCGCTCGCTGCCGCCGCCACCGCCGTTTGGTGTGACGTCACACCGCGTTCCTCGTCGCTGCGCTCGCCTGCGCTTGCTTCGCCAGCTGTGTCGCATGCCTGATAAGATGTCGGAGGATTGATGATAATGATGATGAATTTTTATGGCGCAAGGGCATCTACGGCCAAAGAGCGCCTGGGCACAAGGTATTTTCCATTTCTCAAGGTGGGGTCAAAGACCCATTTCCCAAGCATTTCACCCCAAAGAAGCCGAGCACCAGACCAGGGGAAGCTTGTACCCATTGTGTCACCGGTGGGTACCCGGCGGCACTGGGGATCGAACTCCGCACCTCCCGCATGCGAGGCGGATGCTCAACCACTTGGCCACAAAAGGAGGGCTCGCGTGCGCCGCAACCACAGTCGTGTCGTCTTTAATGCGACAACAACATAGCTAGACAACCAGACTAACCAGGACTTGCATTCAAGATTAACCAAGACTAACAATGGTATGCCTTAGCTTCCGCTACGTATATTCTGGCATAGCCGGGCTAAACCACTGACAATTTTTTCTGGAGCCGTACACTATGGCATCTCTTCTTCCAGCCCCTCCTTTATCCCTTTCATTAAGGCGCGGATCAGGTGTCCGCCAAAGTGTCAGATACTGCGCCATTCCCTTTTCCCAAACACCAATTTTCAATTTTTTTTCTTTGCGTTTCGCCTACATCCAAACGCGCCCGCCGCGGCCAAATGCTGCGCGCTGCCGGTGCGCGTTGAAGATCCCCAGGTGGTCGAAATTATTCCGGAGCCCTCCACTAGGGCACCTATTTCTCTCTTCTCTCAGTCCCTCCTTTATCACTTTCCTTACGGCGCGGTAAAGGTGCCCACCGAGATATATATGAGACAGATACTGCGCCATTTCCTTTCCACAAAAAGCAATTTTCAGTTTTGTTTCCTTTGCGTTTCGCCTCCATCAAAATGCGGCCGCCGCGGCCGAGGGCTGTGCGTTGTCAGTGCACGTTAAAGATCTCCAGATGGCCGAAATTTTTCCGGAGCCCATCGAAAGGCGTAAGAACCGCCCTGGGCCTCCCCGTATACATCCACCCAGAAAATTTTTAACATGGGGATTTCAAACACACTGGACGAGCTCATTGAGGCTACCAGAGTAGCGCAACGACTCCTACCGAGCCATTCGGGGCTAAAAATACTAGAAAAGCTAGGCACGGTCCTACTGCGCCCGAACGAGACGAGCAAGAGGCGCTGGCGTAGCGCGCCATCTGTTTAAGCAGTGGCGCACTTTGTGAAGAAGAGGAGGATAGATTTTTGGCTCAAGGGGTGAGGTTTTACAGCAAAAGCTTTACTGGCCGCGAACTTGCGATTTCGCCGTGGCGGTGCTTCTAGGAGGCACATGACGTCACAACGCGCGCCTCGCCGCGGATATTTCTCTCTCTCTCTCGCTCCCTAGTCACTGGTGCGCATGCGCCACTAGTAGCTCTCAGCCACAGGTGTTCCGCCGCTGCGCAGCACCGCGCCTTTCCTCAAAATCCAACTTTCAATCTCTTTCTTCTTTCCCTCCCTCCTTTATCCCGTAAATTACGGAGCGGTTCGGGTGTCCACCGAGATATGTGAGATGGTTACTATTCCATTTCCTTTCCTCAAAAACCAAACAAAACAAGTGGGCCGACGGCTTGCATAGAGTTAATTGGCGTTGACAACACTGCGAAGGCTGTTCATTTTCACGAAAAGGCGCAAACCCGGCTCCGTGGGCCACTGGAGACGTCAATCTCGCTTTCATGTACGCGACGTTGGTTTCGAACTGCAAAAGTCTGCTTTGATTGCGTTCCACACACTGGATAGGCAGCGCGAACTCCCTGCCACCATGGGAGGTGGCATGCAGTTAATGGTTGATCGAGAGAGATTGATCACCAAATGAACGCTGCGGTTTAGCTAATGCTGCAGTGCCGCATGTCAGCCACAACGCTCTCAGGACCAATGCATTCAGGCCACATCTCTCTCACCACCGCCGCATGTATCAAAGCACGAATGAGGCGTCCGCATATCCAGGTAGCCAGATATGCGCCCTCACTTTCCTCAAAGTCATCGCCGTCTAGAACATTGTCAGCGCCAACGGCAATAAACAGAGTGAACGCCCACATCTTTCGCTTTGTATATCTTAGATTAGCTGAGGTAATCCACATTAATTTTTTTTCGCTCACGGCCGACGAAGACGACACCGGCTTTCCTCCGACACAAGATCCTTAACGTTATAGCGTTAATACCCCAAAAGACATCAGGAACAAAATCAAAAGCCCACCAGAACCAGGGAGCATGCATTCGGTACACCATTAGGGTAGAGGAAAGGACAGAGCGAAAGCTCTACAGAAAAAAAAAGAACTAGCCAACAGACAGGAAGTGGTTTACACGTACGCGGCGGAAAACGAAGGCAGAACGGGTTTCGTAGCACTAGCAACCAGGGAGGGCGGAGACCGAGTCTCGTGCTACAGCACCCGACAGTGGGACGCAACAGCGGCTGAAGAGGTAGCCATTGCGCTGGCCCTAACTCTACAGAGTGGCGGGGTGATTATAACAGATGCCAAATCGGCTATCCGCAGCAACAGCGCAGGCAGGGTATCTGCCGAAGCAGTCAAAATTCGTACTGCCGAGACGAAACCGGCAGAGCTAATTAGAAGAGCAAGGTTCCGGGCTAGTTGGTAATGCATTTAAGGGAAGAAACAGCGCAATGAAACACGGACACACGAAGAACGGACACACACGAGTGCTCGTGTGTGTCCGTTCTTCGTGTGTCCGTGTTTCATTGCGCTGTTTCTTCCCTTAAGAGCTAATTAACCAAGTCTGGACTCCAGCCCCCACGAAGGCCTCCAAGGAAACGAGACAGCGCCCGCTTTGGAAGTGTCAGGGGCATCCATAAGTCCTGAATTTGCATGCGCTTGCCCAAATTTCTCTCCACAAACCTGTCTTTTAACTGCGTCCGTCATGTAAAAATTATCTGTGGTTTGAATGGCATACGATGAATGTCGCACGCAGCTAGGGCTCATGTGCTGTGGGATGTCAGATGATGGGGATGATACCAACTTTATTTTCCTCCAAATAAGGAGGCCCCCTACTCCCCGTCCCTGGCACACAGGCCCGGGTGACGGGGGCGGGACCTCTGCGATTAGAAGCAGGCAAAGAGGCCTTGACTACTCGCGGCTTCTTCCGCCAGGCGGATGGCTTGGTGCTGTGGAGCAGACACCTCGCTCCGCAGCAGGCCTGGCTTCTCAGGTTTCTCTACAATTTATATTTGCTTTAGCCCCTGGGGAGATAGCGCATTCAGAGATTATGTATTTGAGGGTCCCTCTCGCCCCACAGCGCTTGTACTTATCGTTTTCTCTCTCATCTTTCTGAACATGATATGCCCTGAGCGGGTTTACGAAGTTCCCAGCTTGCAGCGCAGGAGGCTGTGGAAGTTTATCTCAAGTCCTCTACAACGGCGCATTTTTCATTTTATTATCTTTCACTACCTCCTACATTCCTTCCCATACAGACCGGTTCAGGTCTCATCCGAGAAGTGAGACAGTTACTGCGCCTTTTCTTTCCTCACAGCCAATTCAGCCAGCTTTCCAAACGCGTAGCGCATCAAAAACGTGCAATACAGTGTTGGTGCGTGGACAAGGCTACGAGACGCGTGCTGTGGGCTCCTTAATACCTGATGCCTGATTCAATATCTGCAGTGGGAGACAGATATATGAGACATATATGAGACAGATACTGCGCCATTTCCTTTCCCCAAAAAACCAATTATTATTATTATTAATATGACTGAGTACTTGGCTTGAAGCACTCTGGCGCGGGTCGGCCCGGTATTGCACTGCCTCCGGGATCGACCCGGGTCATATTAGCGCGGCGCGTCTTTTCTTTCACTCTTTGCTCTCCTATCCTTCACCCCTCCCACTTTCAGCACAAGGCAGCAAGCGTGGCTCGGCCCGTAGCCAGGCCTGTGCTCTTTCCTTTCACTTCTTCCTCTCAGAAACATAAGTCAGTTTGCTCCTTATGCTCGTGTGAATGTAGCACGTGCGAAAGCCGTTGTCTCACGTTATGGATGGCGTAGATTCGGGTGTCCTCCTATATGTGTGAGACAGTTACTGCGTCGTTTCCTTTCCTCGAAAACCATTTTTCATTTTATTTTTCATGAAAATCATTTTTCATGAAAATCACTGAAAAGATTTTCTATTGCAAAACTCTGTCGTCTGCGCTGAGCGTAGAAAAGGAATGGCTTCATGGCAGAAAAAAAAAATGAAACGGACGTAAAAAATAAAGCGGACTACCCGCCGCGGTGGCTCAGTGGTTAGGGCGCACGGCTACTGATCCGGAGTTCCCGGGTTTCGGACCCGGCTGCGTCTTTATGGACGCAAAATGCTAAGGTGCCCGTGTGCTGTGTAGTAGTAGTAGTAACTTTATTCATAGAATTATATTGGTGGGTCTCGGTGTCGAGCCACTCTTTACATCTTTTGATGTGGTCTGTGGCTCTTGTGGCAGGGTTGGAGCCCCCAGTCCAGGGCCCCACTGAGTCTTGACGCCAGGTAGGCTTTCCAGACTAGTCCTGACTGGACCACCGAATCCTCACTGGAAAGCATCCTCTCCCATTGCTCCGCACTCGGGATTTTGTTTGTTGCAGCCGCATTTGTTCTCTTTTCACACCACATTGTATAAATCAACTTAGCTTTGTCCTCGCACCACGGGCATTTGCTGCTATATAGCCCTGGGTGGATCTTAGCATGTTTAGATTCGGGAAATTTCCCGTTTGTAGCTATCTCCAATAGACCGCTTCCTGCTGGTGGAGATTTTTGTGAGGTGGGCGATATCTAATCCTGACCCCCTTATAGTAATTCAGAATTTCTGAATATCCTAAGGGCACTGATTCCGCGTCAGGCTGCTCGAGGCTGGTTTGGTTGGAGGCTCGGTTTGTAAGCTCTCGAGCTCTCCTATCCGCCTCGGGATTCCCCGCGATGCCTGTGTGTCCCGGTACCCACATTATTATGTGTTGCAATTGTTTTTCTTTCGGCGGTAATTTGGCTGTCTTTAGGATTTGGAGCGCTGCCCTCCGCCCTATTTTGCCATTCATGTAGTTTCTGCCCGCTGTTTGCGAGTCTGTTAGAATTATTAAGGACATTTGAGCACGGTAGCCCTCTGCCGCCGCTAGGGCAATGGCAGCCTCTTCGGCCTCCTCAATCGTGCTATAGTGCCTAGAATATACTTGCTAGTGTGCCGAGGGCGCGCGTTTGCGTGGCCGCTGTGGTGATGCCTTCCTGCAGCCACCGCGTGGTGGCGCTGCCAGTCGCTAAGGTGCCATCACGCCGAGCTCGCTGCCGAGGCAGCGTAGGTGCGGCCAGTCTGGCCTTGGTGCTACCACCAGGCCCAGTTTGCTAAATTTTTATTCGTTTATTCTTTGCGGTGAACCGCGGAAGGACTTAAGGTACGGACACACTGGCGGCGAGACGCGCGCGGCACGCCACCGGCGGCGCGCCGCGTGCCGCGAAACCTGCCGCGGAGGCGGTTTGGTCTGCCGCGCAGAGGATGGGTCGAGGAGCTATTTTCGGCGGCTTGCCGCGTGCTGCGAACCAATGAGAAACGTGCGGGCTTTCTCCTAGCGCCACCTCTTGGCTACTGCCGAAGTTAACTTCCAGCGGCGGCGGCAGAACCACGATCGACGACCGAGCGCTCCGAGCCAGCCGCGACAAACAGCGCTAGTGCTTTCTTCTCGTGTACATCCACGTGGCAAAATGAATTTCAGCCGGGAGAACATGATGGAACAATTTCTGGAGACTGTTAGCGTGTTCCCCTTTTTGTACGACAAAACTCACCCGGAGTACAAAGATAAGGACGCCAAAATGAACCGGTGGGCGATCATCGGCACAACATTCGATCTGACTGGTGAGTTGTTTTCATTCTTGATCTGAGTTTGCGCTGAATTTTCACGTCGGCAGGAATGTGCGGGGGTGAGCACACTTGTTTAGAGTGCTCTAGCGGTGTGCTGTGGAGCAAATTATGTGGAATATCGGTTTCCTACGGGCATGGTGATTTTGCCTGAGCGGTTCGCATGTCGTATCGGGCTGCGCGCTTCGTACAGCGCCGCTTGAGCACTCAAACAAGTTGCTCATCTTTTCATTTTTCAAACTTTCTTGGTGATAAACAGTGGCATTTCTGTAGGGCCTTAAGCAGCCGCAAAATTTAAAAACGTGAAGGATCGTTGGCTGAAAATTGTGTCAGCGTCGGATGGGAGCCGGAAAAGTGGCGCCGCAGGAGAGGCCGGAAAGGTCTACACGAAGTGGACACTCTTTGACATCGTGGATGGCATGCTGAGGAGCACACCACATTATGCCGAAAGGTAAAAAAGGCAACATAGTTGCGTAGCCATCTGCGCCAACTCAAGCCTTGCATTGATAACTTCACTACTGTCATCTGTCCTACCATTCTTTTTTAAGCCGCTTTCTTCGTGTTTAATACCTTTTTACCTGTTTTGACTGCCCAAGCGTCTGTGTTTTTAAGAATTTATTTTATCTTCAGCTGCGCTGATAGCTTCGCTATTGGTATTTTCCCATTACCTTTTTCCTGGCAAGAAATCTGCAGGCTTTGCATCAAAACACCTCAAATTTTACATTTCAGGTCTTCATCAAATGTGCCCCCAGAAGAAGACATGTACGTTAAGTCTTCTTTCCATAAGTGTAACTTCAGTTTGTAAAGCTTCAAATGATTTAACTTGTTATGCATCTGTGCTTTTGTGCAGCTCCATTCTGACATCTCCACTGTCATCCAACAGCCCTTCCAGTCCGAGACAGGTGGCCAGGTGTGCACCTCATTGTTTGCTTACCATAACGGTTACTGTAGTGAAACAGTTTATGTGCAGCATTGTCATTTCATTCACCTGTGCAGCTGTATATTAAGCCCGGCTGCTGCGTTTTTTCAAGAAATGTAAGCTGTACTGATTGTGGTGTCATTATCCACCAATAGTAGCAACATCCCATGTCTTTATATAATGCAGGTGCTCTGACAGCCCCAATGACTTTACCGATGAGGACGATTTGAGGTGGGTGGTGATTTTCAGTTTTCCTAGCTGTGGTGCATCACAGGTTCCATATCAATACATCCTTTTCACCAGCCTTTCAAGTTTAAGAGTGCGTCTACTCTATTATGCAGTGTTATGCTGCACTACCATAGAAATGGATTAGTTTTATGTGCATAAAGATCTTGGCTTAGTTGCTGTCATGACTCGCCACTGGTCTGCAGTTTCAAGTGAATCACACACTCAGCACTGCATTGCAATGTACGGGGAAAAACTTAAGTGTTCTGTTTAATGACTGCACGTCTAAAAACTGCAACAAGGTGTGAAACCAAGCTTTCGGGTGCTAGTGTGATGTGTCTTGCTCCTTTTCATAGCTATGCAAGTTGACAACATGTTTTTTGCACGGCGTAAATTGCAGCATCTTTATTTTTTCTATAGGCTCCCCAGCACATCATAAGGTGCGGCATCTGCTGCTGGCTCTTCAGAGTAAGTTAGTGTTCACTTTCTTGTGTCGGATATGACACCATAACAAACATTTTTTCGAGGCAGGTTGTCAACTTCACAAGCAGGAGCCGCTGTCCCAGATCCAGGGTAAGAAAGCTGTGCGCACTTTCTTTTATTGGATGCAGACATACTTTTTCAGTGCATTTCTTGAGTCGAATGATGTGGCCTGTCCTGCAGGTCTGCCAAAAGGCGAGCATCCAATGGACCTTCCTCTCGGTACTGGCATGGTTCACATTTCCTGCAGTATTTTAATGATAATCAGTGATTGCAAGAAAACATTGTGCGGATATATTTATATGCAGGACCAAAAGAAGGCAGTCTGACAGCTTCGACGATGCGGTGAAAGATGTCTTGGGGAGCTGCTCAGCTATGCTGTTAGAACTAAAAAAAATGAAATGCCTGCACCGAAAAATGAGTCAAGAGGCAGCAAACTGGATAGCTGCTAAGCTGAGGATGCTACCACACAAAAAAAAAGATGTGAGGTAACATTCCAAATCCACAAGCTGCTGTATGAAGCCGAAATGGAGCAGTATGAATAAATGAAATGTAAAGTGCAAGCAATCCATAATATTTTTTTATGAAAGCAAGCAATTTCGGCTTTCTTTTGACATGATAGTATTTGTGCATGCTGACAAGTAGCTGCCTGTTATCGGAAATTACCTGGCGTCCTGCACGGGTCACGACACATTCCTGCCATGGCACCTGACCGTCACTCATGAAGTAGGATGCCAGTCTATCCCTTATTTCCAATGCAGCCCTGTAACTCACAAATGCACGAGATGTTCCAACTTTTCCTTCATGTTATTCTGCATGTCTGACTTAGGTCACAGTTCTAATGGGCGTGTTTTACTCCTCGTCGTTAGCTGTACCCACTGACTTTGTTGAAAACATGCAATACGCATGCATTTTTGCACTGCTACAAGTCTTAACGCAAACTCTAATGAACAAGATCTTATGTCATGTGTTAAATGATCAAGTTAAATCAAATGTTTTGAAGGTTTCGCTGTTTGTTATTGATGAGCTTCAAATGCTTTAATGTATATAAAGCAGGAAATGCAAACTATTATTGATTTCATGCCGTCAAGGAAATAATAATTACCGAGCAGAGTGGTACCCCTTGTCTGTCCATCCAGGAAGGGCACTACTGTCGTTCCTCCATGCCCCATTTGTGACATTTCCCTCCCAGTCTTCATGGTCAACAAATCCAGGATGGTTGTACGTTGTCCTTGAAAACACTGAATCTTTCATTAGAAAATTGTGGAGCGCCACACATGCCCTTACAATGTTCTCAGTGGTTTCTTCTGATGCTCGAAAGGGTCTCTTCAGTATTCGCCACCTACTAGCCAGGATACCAAAAGTGTTTTCTATGAGCCTCCTTGCACGACTCAGCCGGTAATTAAACACTGCCCTCTTCAAGTACTCGCTGTACTGGCTGACCCTGTAGGCAAGAAGAGCTAGAGAAAACAAAAGGTCAGGGCATTAAAATTGCAGCAAACACAGTACAGCTGCATTGATATTTCATCTCGGCAATCAGAGGAAGATGTCAGCGTTAAAAGTAATTGAAACAACTTGCCACGTCGAGGATAAGGCCGCATGAGGTAAGGCTTCAATGGAAAGGCCTCGTCGCCCACCATCAACTATGGTATCAGTCCCGCTGAGCCCACTGTTGCTGCTGGGGGGATCCCAAATCTGCACTCGCCCAATATGTGCATCAACTTCGTTCTTAACAAAACTCTTCCATCGCTTTCTCCCCCGTAGTGGCCAACGACCACATACACAAATTTGAAATAAAGCAAGAAGTTTCAGTGTAGCCCATTTAGCATCTGATGTAGCACATGACTTTCTCCTTGCTCCTTCTGAAGTCACTACTGCGTTCAAGTCTGGTAAAGTCATTTCTGTGCTGCATTATAGTTTTACTAAATATACATGCCACACATAATCACAATTCAGAGATTACCATTTTAACATCTGCTGCTATTTGTGCAAAACCAAATATGTTTACTGTCAACCTGCATGAGAAAACCATTGCAATCATACACCTGTCTACGCTTGCTCCTTAATTCGTCATGTAACTTACACCACTGAACTGTTCTCTTTTCTTTCAGTGCATACAATAGCACTCTCTTTCAATGAATATAATACACTGTTTTCATGATTCACAAGAAAAATGCACCATTAAGGAGTAGTTTAACAAAAGTTATGTTCTGCCATGAATGCACCATACCTATAATGTGCATCACATGTTGCCATGAGGACTGTGCTGAATGACTTCTTGTAATTCAAGTTTCGTGACCCTGAATTTGCAGGACATTCAATGTTCACATGCTTTCCATCAATACATCCAATGCAGTTGGGAAAATTCCTCTCGACAAGCATGTCCGTGGCAATCTGAAAGAGTGATCGGGAGGCAATATAGTATGAGACTGTGACAAAACAATACCATAGTAATGCATAAGGCAACCTTTAGTTGTCTTATGCGTTATGAGATGCAGGAGTTAAACACATTTGAAAAGTCGGTACGCAGGGGGCTTTGGGAAAGTCAGTGGCATTACAAATGAGGTAAAGAATGGCAAGCTGGACGCTTGTCAACACTATAAACCCTCTCCGCAGTAACAAAACGGACTGCAGTGCACTTACTTTTTTTCCATTCTCGAGCTCTTGGTGGAAATCTTACATAGATTGGCTGAAGTATTTACCATAATGCAGCACAAGTTTGCCTTACGATAATTCCAGCCGTTGATCGTCCTGTCAGGAAGTTGAACGGCAAACTTCTCATTGTGTCGCCGTTTGCGAGAAATCTGAAAAGCGTATGCTCATCACATACGTCTCAAAGGATAAATGAGGAGGAGGGGGTGAGTTGCATCACAGTGCTCATGCGGTATGTTTTACACAATATTTTCCGAGGGACTGCTGATCAGGCACTGTGACGGGACAGTACCGGGTCACGGACTTTCGGACTTACCTTACTGTCATGGCAAGTCGATCGTGTGCAGATATCGACCGCCTGAACAGAGTGTCCTGCCGCTAAATCACAGGCCGAACTAGGTGGAGCAGTGTGTCGAACGGGCTCGGCGGCATCCGAAGGAAGCTATAATCAAGAATCAAAGACAACATCACTATCACGTCACACACGCGGCACACTACGCGTTTAAAAAGGTTGTAATCACTCACTCTCGGAAGAAGCCTTCATTTCGGGCGCGCAGCCGGGGAAGCAAAGCATTCGCTTGCCCTACAACGTCTCGGTAGCGCCAGCAGGGGTGCACCCAAAACCTTCGTCTGCGTGCCTTTTGCGCGCGCCGCCGTCGCAACAGCAGGGAACACACAATGACAAAACGCTCATCGTCGTCAGAACATCGTCGTCTGCACCTGCCATTGCAGAAGTCAACGCGATCAGCGCGGTACATGACGAGGGACGAGGAGCTGGTATGTGAGTCTGTTTACCGAGCAAGGAAAAAGCGCGCGAAAACCGCGAAATCGCGCCTATGCTCGCGCAGTTCGAGACAAGGCGAGATCAGCGCTGTCACGTGACTCCGCGGCGGCCGTCGCGCGCACAACCAATGTGGCCTCTCTGCCGCGCGGCGTTCTTGCCACCGGCGGCGTGCCGCGCGTGCTTTGCAGCCAGTGTGTTCGTACAGTTAAGCAGAAGTCATATTGACTGCCTAATGTTCAGCGAGGTACCCAACTTGAAAATAAGCAACGAAAGTTGATGCATTGGCCGCATTACGTTGTTGTGATTGAACGATGGAGTATGGTCCGGACTCATGATTTGTTGCTACATGGAAACTTCCAATAGAGATTTTAATCGACTAGAGGCCAGTCGGTTGCGATCCACGCATCGCGATCGCGGGTGAAGGATATCGTAAACACCTTCATGCTGAATGAGCGCTCGGCTAGCTCTGTCTAGGTGGAAAGACCGAGTCGTGGCCCTCATTCTCAATGGCGAGCAGAACATCTAGCCCGGAATGACGCCGCATATAGGTAAAAGAAAAGGAGGACACTCTCGCTCTTTCCCACCACGGGTTCCGTCTAGAAAGATCGCATATGCGAGATCAACACAAGCAGTTGGAATAGGTCTCACTATATGCTGATGTGTTTTATTTGCAAATCAAAGCTTGCTTCATACAACTTGTGCAGGTGTGTATGAGCTTGTGCTTCCCTTTGTAACGGAAGAAAAGAAAATGGTGATTGTACCTTTGATTCTTATTTACAAATCTGGAATACAGTAAAAACAGATCAAAATCAGAGCTTGTTGTAAGCATGTACTTGCTTTGTTGTTTTTCGAGAAAATACACTGTAGCGACCACAAGGCTGCGTTCTGGCATCAAGCTTCCAAATGTTACCATCCTTTCTATTACAAAGTGGCAAAGTTGTTTTTCTCGGCTCCATAACGTGCGTATAGCTAGCTACAGAGCCAGCAGGTGCTTCAGATATTTTGGTCTAGGTTGCAGGGATACAAACTGAGTCCAACGGATGCTGATCTTCAATAGCAATACAACCCATCTGCTGCTGCGGGCATGAGTTCTCATTCGGCTGCTCTGTTGCTGCCGGCTAGTCGGAAACATCGTCGAGCGCGCTTGACGGTCCATGGCTGACGCCTGCACTGGCACTGCGCGTTTGCGCTTTAGCGGCAGGTTGGTCACACAGGTTCCTCACTTTTCTTTTCGATGTCTCCTTAAGCAGAACGTATTTCGGATAGTTGTCGAATACTGCTGGCATGAAATCGAGCATGAGACGTGGTCTATCCCTGGCGAGCTTGTTGACGACACCGTTCACCGTCTCTCGATGTGGCAGACTCCAAAATGTTTCTCACAGACAACACATGCTGGAGTCAACTTGCGGTCCTGTGTTTTGATCAGCCGCTCCCACTCCGCAAGCCGTGTTGGGTCCGACAACACACGGAACATGGAAGCCTTGCCCGGATTCGACCGGTAGCCACTCCGACAGAGCGGCACGAAACATGTTTTTTCCCGGCCTTGGTGCTTCGACTTTACCATAATTAGTCGGTGTGGTTTTCCCTCACCTGGAACAGCACGGACAAAACAACAGAAAAAAAAAGCTTAGATGTGACCAAATGGTATAATCTACACCACGCACGACCAATGCAACTGCAGCGACTGCGGCATGTCCGCCAGCGACGGCACCTTTACGACGAGCAGGGCTCCTCGCGCACAAAGTTGGAATGCATCGCGCGCGCTGCCACCCTCTTCCATTGGGAGAGCGCTCCGCTCGACACGCTAGTAGGATATTCTAGGCACTATAATCGTGCCATCCGTGATAGTTGCGCTGGCTATTTTTTTGAGCTCATGGTTAATTGCCGTTGCAACCGCTCTATTTCTGTTGTGTTGTCTAGTTCTTCCGTATGCAGCCGCATCCGTGTACGTAATGTTCTCTATATTGGCTAAGTTCTGTTGCACATACTGTGCCCTAGCCTCCCGTCGCCCTTTGTGCAGGTTCGGACCCACATTTTGGGAACTGGTGTTACCCTAATTGTTTGCCGCAGTTCATCGGGTATTCGTTTCGATCTTTTTATCTGACAATGCACCCTCGTAGCCGCATCTTTTGAGCAGCTCTGTCCCTTTTTGGTCTTTTTTAGCCTCTGGAGCTGAGCTACGAGTTGGGCCTCCCTTAGCTCCTCAAAGGTGTTATGCAGACCAAGAGCCATTATCTTCTCCGTCGAGGTTGATTGCGGTAGGTGTAGCGCTGTTTTGTATGCTCTCCTAAGTATCGTGTCCGCTAGCTTTATTTATGCTTTGTTGCAATTGTAGTACGGTATGCTGTATGTAATTCGGCTAACCACTAGGCTCTTTAGAAGCTTTAGCGTGTCGCTCGCCCGCATGCCGTGTTTTCCTAGAGACCCTGGTTATCATGCGGGCGACCTGTGTCGCCGAGTTCTGTATTGGTCTGAGCGCCTGCGTGCACCTTTGGTTGGATTGAATCCACATGCCTAATATTCTGATGGTTGTTCTCCATCAAGATGCTATCTGGCCGCAGGGCAGTGCGCGCACTCGTGAGCGAACTTTGGTGAGCCTCTGTGCATTCCTCGAACACACGGGCTTGACGTCCCGTCTGTTCTCCGTCAGGTAGTTACACGCAGTGACCGAACGCTCCGCGAGTTCTACCTTGAACGATTAATAACTGGACGCCCCACTCCAGTTGTAACCAACACAGTGCTGTGCACGTGTGTGATTTAATTCCTCTAATATGAACTAATCACGCGCACAACCTGAACACATTTCTTCTTGTGTAAATAGTTTGTACATATTACTTCTCCCCCTATCCTCTCTTCCTGTCCCCTCACCTCTTTCATTTCATTTCTTCATTCTGCCTGCTGTCCTTTATTCCCGCTGCCCCAGTTCAGGTGCTTCAGTATTGATGGCAGATGCCGGGGCTAGCAAAAATTTTTTCCTTCCTTTTTACTATTATTTTTATTAAAACCACTACTACCACCACAGCGGCTTTTTCCCGTTGGTTGTCAACATGGTAAAGCAAAATGAAGAGTAAAAATATATCCGCTTCGTCTAAATCTCAGATCCTAATTTGGCATTGATTAAAACTTCGATGCAACGCCGCCAGTACACAATTAGCATTGATAGCAAGCAAAGGTTCCACTTATATGTTGAATTTGTTCAGCAGAAGCCTCTTACTGAACCACTGATTTTTTGTGCGCTGAATGCTTTAGCCAGCGGTTCCTAATCAAGTAAGCACCGGCTCCAATCGCGGTCGTATAGTTCCCGCAATAGGGTTCAGCTATTTGTTTGTGCATGAACACGAGCTTAAGTTCTCGTGTCTATGTTCGCCGCTAGTTGGTTTTGTAACTAATTCCCTCGGCCGTATATATTATGGGCTCGCGTACCCTTTTTCACGCATTGATATCTGGCCTAGCGGTCAAATAAACTCACTTTTTGTATTCAATAAGCATATGTAGCCATGGCTAGCCAACCTGTATTCATAAACTTCTTTTTATTTATGAACTGCTCCGAAAATTGGATCACGTCGGGCCGAGTCTGATCACCCGGTCGACGTCGCCAACCGTTCGAGGTATTTAGCGATCTATAAGGAGCGCAAATGCGCTAAACGGCCAGCCGAAAGCAACGAAGGGCGGGAGCGTCGCCTGGCTCGACTGCGAGTGAATGACGCCGGTGGAAGACAGCGACGAGCCTTGTTAGCAGCCGAGGCGGAGACTCGCGAGCCGCTGAAAGTGAGTTCTCCCAGTGCGGAATGCACAACGATCCACGTGGTCCATCTGTGTGCCAGGCTGTTCTTCGGCCACGAAAACCTTAGGAAGGGACTTCACGTGTAATCCTTGCTTTCTGTTGCATTACTAGGGTTAGCTGAGCTCAGCCGCAGCCTATTTTTTCTTTGCAGCGAACCTGCTTTTCCACGTCATGGCACCCATTAATAATAATAATAATAATTGGTTTTGGGGTAAAGCACATAGCGCGGTATGGCGCAGTATCTGTCTCGGCGCGGTTCAGGCGTCAAACGATATATGAGACAGATACTGAGCCATTTTCTTCCCCCTAAAACCAATTATTATTATTATTATTATTATTATTATTTTTATTATTATTATTATTATTTCCTGTCTCATATATCGTTGGACACCTCGACAAACTTGTCAGAAATCAACCCCGGAGAAAGGACGTACAACTACATCCGATCCTTCCTCACTAACAGAACAGCAGTGATAACGGTCGGAACAATAGAGTCTGCCCCAATCAAACTAGGAAGTAAAGGAACGCCACAGGGCTCCGTCCTGTCCCCTTTCCTTTTTAACCTCTCCCTCATCAAAATTCCCCCCAAACTGGCACAAATACCAGACCTACATCACACGTTCTATGCAGATGACATCACACTTTGGGTAACCAAAGGATGCGAAGGCTACATAGAAGACACACTCCAAGCAGCAGTGGACATCATCGAGGCATGCGCATGGGATTCCGGCCTCACTTGTTCTGAGCAAAAATCTGAACTCTTCGTGATCCGTCGTAAACAAAGAGGTAGGCGTACCACGACATCCCCCCCGCAAATAAACGTCTATGTTAATGGACGATCTGTCAAAGAGGTACAGACCATGAGAATACTGGGGTTGTATTTACAAACAAATGGAAAAAATACTGACACACTCACTAAGCTAAAACGCACGGTAGAAGCGACGGTGCGATTACTCCGCCGCATAGCTAACCGCAGACAAGGGGTGAGGGAAAGAGATTTATGCCGCCTAGTGCAGGCCTTTGCGCTGAGCAGGATACTCTATGCCACCCCTTATCTGAAATTTTCGAAAGCAGAAAAGGACAAATTGGATAGCATGATACGGCAGGCCTATAAGGCTGCGTTAGGACTCCCACTAAATGCCTCAACCGAAAGGCTTATGAGGTTAGGAAAACATAACACCTACAATGAACTGAAAGAAGCCCATTTAATGGCTCAAACAGCGCGATTAGCCAATTCCAGAACTGGCAGGAGTATTCTTACCAGGCTCGAATTAACTTTCAACCTACGAATAACGATGCTAAAGTAGACTTACCCCGCGCCTATAGGACGGCCCTACTAATCAAACCACTCCCCAAAAACATGCACCCCTTACACCATGAGGGTAGAAGACAAGCACGAGCCAAAGCCTTACATAAGAAATACAGACAGTGCGCTGCAACACTTTATGTAGATGCGGCAGAATACAAAAATACCAATGCCTTTGCAGTTGTGGTTGTGAACGAGAATGGTGACCACATCGTCTCGGCGACAATCAAAACGAAATCCTCTGAAACGGCAGAAGAGGCGGCTATAGCCCTCGCCCTAGCACATACCCAAGGGAGCATCATCCTCAGCGATTCCAAAATGGGTATCAATAATTTCGCTAAAGGGCGAATTACAAACACCTCCCTTAGAATCCTTAACGCAACCAAATTCTCACCAAATTATTCCGAATTGATATGGGTCCCAGCCCATTCGGGGAATCCGGGGAACGAGGCAGCCCACAATAAAGCCCGAGGTTTCGTCGACCGGGCAGTGGATGAGTCTGGCTCCCTGAATTTCACGAAGGACTCAATGATCACATATCATGATCTCACCAATCATTTTAAACTAGAGAGGAGAATTTTCCCCCCTCCAGACAAAACACTTACTAAAGAACAAGAGGTTACGTGGCGTCGTCTACAGACGAGATCGATACGCACCCCATCACTCCTCGCGCACATTTATCCAGATCTTTACAACCCAAACTGCAAACACTGTGGCCAACGTGCTACCTACGATCACATCCTGTGGGACTGCAAAATAGAGCCACCTCCGGGTGATCTCGTTACAGCTCCTTCTCTCGAGCGGTGGGAGACCGTGCTGGCTAGCTCTGACCCCAGAACGCAAGTTTTGGCGGTGGAGTGGGCTGACAAAGTCGTCGAGGGCTATGTACTCTCGACCACTTAACGCGACCTCTTGCCAAGCTCTTCCCGGCGAATAAAATGTTTTACAATCAATCCAGCTTTCGCATGTAAAGATACGGTAATAAAACAAGGAGAAACGTGTTGCGAGTCATACATAGCCCAAAAGACTCTACTCCGCAATATCTTTTGTATTAACTTAGTTTTAGTGTTCCTGTCTTCCCCAAACCTCGCAGTAGGAAGTGCGAAAAGGAAGGGTTTTGCAAGAAATGTTGCCTTAAATAACTTATTTTCGTTATATAGGCAAGAGGCCGCAATAGACGAAAGAAGAAAGTGGATGAGCATTTTTTTGTCATTGTTCTTTTTTTTTCTTGACAACTTTTTCTGCTTTTTCCGATACGGCTAACTAACTTTTTCGTGGTTCATGCGGCGTCAACCCTGTGTCTCTTAGGTTCGTTTTATTTTTTTTTTCTGCGTTGAAGCCATTCCTTTTCTGCGCTCATCGCAGACAACACAGTTTTGCAAGTGAAAATACGAGCAGAGTTACGTTGCGGAGACAGCATATACGCTTCCTGTGGTGGGTGCGACTAATTCATGTTTTATTTTCGAGAGTTCTCTAGTGGTGCGGACAGATGGGCGGATAAATAAATCGCTGACATGGCGAGACGAAGCTGTTGATATTTATTGCATTCTTGTATTACAAGAAAACCTTGGATCACAATCTGCAAATCCTTCTTTTAACATTTTTGAGCATCTATTCGCCGCCTGTGTCTTGGCCAATCCCCCGCAGTGGCTATTGTTGTTATTGCTACCTTAAGGAATAAGTGGCTACGCGCCACTTATTCCTTCAGGTAGCAATAACAACAATGACTTCTGGGGTACTCCACAGTTTTGTCTGTTTAAGTGATTCGTATTTTTTCCTCTACGTAATTACGTTCTGGTAGAGTAGTGCTGTGTACGGTTCCCTACCTTCGCACACCTTGCAGCATTCAACACGGACCAGAGACCCAGGCGCCGCCTCCGCGGAGAATATCCTGTATTCGGTCCCCTTCCCGCCCCCACAAGGACGACGCTGCCTTGGCTGTTGAGTCCAACTGACTTTACCACTGATACCACAGCTCCGAGCACTGTTCTCTGCCACCCGCCTCGAACACCACCATCTTTTCACGGCGACGTGTTTGAAGACGCTGAACATGGCTGGAGACCTTCGAACGGGTTGCCCGCTGCAGCGGCTGGAGTGGCGAGTGTAAGCTCAATAAAGTTTACTTTGTGCTTGAAGAGTGCCCGGATGTGGCCTGAAATGCACGAAGGACAACGTTTTGCCGCAATCTCCTGGCCATGCACCTTCCCTAACGCCGCTCGCCGGGAGATAACTGAATCTGCACTGCCCTTCAGGATCCAGCGGACAAGCAAAAGTGCGCGCATGTACTTTGAAGACATGGCTCGTCTTTTCTAGCGCGACGACCCTAACACGACAGAGAATCTTCGAAACCTTGTGCGCGGATCAGATAAGCAGGAGTTCTTCACGGGCCCCGTGCGCAGCCCATCGCGCACTGTTGCGGAATTCCTCACGGAGGCGACCACCATGGAGACAACGCTCCAACGACAGGCCCTGCACTACAATCAGGATGTCACCAGCTTCGCGCCTAGGCGGCTTGCGCGAACTTATTCGGTCCATTGTTCGGGAGGAACTCCAACGGTTCCGTCTGCCCCAAGTTCTGCTTCGTGCATATCTGGCCAAAGTCGTCAAGGACCACGGAGGAGGACTATATGGGAGTGGAAACTCCCCCGTCTGCGGCGACCAGAAAAGATCACAAGCCCGCGGCGCCACTATCCTGCTGGCGGCGCCTGGCGGCCTGGAAAGAAACTACTGAAATTCAACGTAACGGCGTGCCCGCTGAAGCAAATGCCCGTGTGGTCTGTTCGTCGTCTGCTCTGAGCGCACGCCGCCGGTGCCGCCTGCCCGGGGGATGTATTTTTTTTTATTTTTTTCTCTGCTGCTCCTACGAGGCGCCGCATGGCGCCGCCACTGCATGCGACCCCGTCGTCGCATAGAATTGTGACTTTATCTGGTCGCCTGCGCTTGCCTGCGCTGACGGGAGTTTCACCTCCTAATGGGAGTTTCATCTCCTATATAATCTTGCTCCGTGTCAAGGACAAAGTGCGCCAGGCTGCACAAGAACAACCTGTTCCCGATGAGCCGCCGCTGGTCGACAGACTCGACACTGTTGCACGTCAGACGCCTGGCTATGGTCCTACTAACCGGACGCCTGCCATGAGGCCAATCGTTCCCTATCACGCACCTGCTCCCGGTGTTTCACGACACCTTAGAACTGATTTGTCGCGCAGACAGAAACGCAGACCCCATTGGTACCAATTGGAGGAGGCCGGTCACCTTCGCTGTTTACGACCCGGCGCACCCTGTTCCTTTCCCTGGAACGGCAAGCGGCCACGTGAGGCTGAACAGCATCTCTGGTCGCGCTAAAACCCTGTCTACTCCGGGCTCCTCGTGTCCTGCTTGCCTTCACCACTCCGTTACGTTCGCTAAGCCCGGCCGCCCGAACAGCTCCGCAGGCCATGGCTTCTCGATCTCCCGCTTTGAAAACACACCCGCGACCTCTAGAGGCAAGGCCGCTGACATCGGGACAAGCCAAGATCCTCCATCGGGAAACCTTCGAGTTGGCGATACCGTGATGAAGTCCGGCAAGGAAAGTATCCGATACGCTGCGTCCGATTTGCTTCTGGAAATAATCAGTGCTGAGGTGAACGCGCTTCTTGATAACGGTGCTAGTTATTGAGTAATGAGCAGTGCATTCGCCTGAGAACTTAAAAGGGTTCTGATACCGGGTACAGGGATCCACATTTGCACTGTTTGGCGCTACGTACTCTGCCCTTTGGGCAAGTGCACAGCGTGAGTCGGCATCCGGAGTTTCCAAGTACGTCGGCGACTTTGTCGTAATTGCTGAGTCTTCCAGAGACTTGACCCTGGAGATTGACTTGCTGCAGGCAGACGGCGCTATAATTGATTTTCAGGACGTGCGAGTGGCGTTCACGACCAAACGGGCCGTGGCGCGCTTTGACACCTGAGATCCCAGCAGCAACGCTCTGCGTATTGTCGAGAACGACGTCACGGTGCCACCACGATGCAGATCCTTGTGCTTGGGCGGACCGACTTATTCCACGACTACGATGGCATGTCGGGCGGCCCTATTCCGCTGCAGCATGAGAGGGGACTTTCACTTGCCGGAGGCCTCCTCCAACTACGTGATGGCTCCACCAACTCCCTCCTCATAATCTTTACAAACGAATTTCAGGGCTTCGTGAAATGCATAGCTGTCACCTCCTTTCAAGACACTTGTTAATTCCCTGGCTCATGCGCCGTGGGAGGAACCCCTCACGCCGATGCTGGTCCACGCTACTTTGTTCAGTCCGTCAAAATAAACCCCCAATTTCTATTAGTTTAGAAGGATATTTTGTCGGGCCTGTTAGCAGATTTTGCAGACTGCTTCACCCTTTCTTTAAGGTCGTTCTAAAGCACCCTATAAGCACCGATGAGGCTACGCGACTCGCCTTCCACCGCCCATGCCGTGCTTCCCCGACGAGACGAGCAGCCTTTAAGAATATGGTTGCTGAAGTGCTTCCCGAAGATGCTATTCAGCCGTCTGCAAGCACGTAGGCATCGCCAGTGGCTATTGAGAAAAAGGACAAAACCCTGCTTTTCTGAGTCGCGAGCTAGGGTCCCTGACACTCATCACCCATTTCAGAGGATGGCAGTCTGTGACTAGCTTGAACTTGCGGCCGTAAAGGTAGCATCTGAAGTGCTTTACTGCCCAGACAACGGCGAGGCACTCCCTTTCCGTAGCTCCGTACTTCTGCTCTGTGGGGCTCAGCTGTCGGCTAGCAAAAGCAACGGGATGTTCTTTGCCCTCGATAACCTGAGATAGCACGGCACCAACTGCGAACTTTGACGCATCTGTGGCCATAACGAAGGGCAAATTAAAATCCGGGTGGCGCAACAGCGGTGCACTCATTAGCTTCCTTTTCAGGGCCCCAAAAGCATTCTCCGCGTTTTCGTCCCAGCGAAAGGCGACATTTTTGGCTGTTAAGGCGGTGAGCGGCTTAGCGAGCTTGGCGAACTCCTCTATGTGCCTTCGGTAGTAACCGATCAGGCCGAGAAACTGCCGGACCTGGCGGACGCTAGTCGGGGATGGAAAATCCGAGACACACCTTAGTTTCTCAGGGTCCGGTCGCACGCCGTCAGCTGAAACAACGTGCCCGAGGTATTTCACCTCGTTTTTGAGGAATTGGCACTTAGAGGGCTTCAGCTTGAGACCCGCTGCTCTTAGTCGCACCAAAACCTGCTCAATATCGCGCAAATGGTTATCAAAACTGTCACTGTATATGATAATGTCATCCATATACACGAAGCACAGCCTCCCCAGAAGACCTGCCAGGATAACATCAGCGGTTCTCTGCCAGATAGCAGGGCTGTTGGCCAGACCCATCGGCATTCTTTTCCATTCATAGTGCCCTGAGGGCGTGTTGAATGCCGTTTTCTCGGCATCTGCCGGATCCATTGCTATCTGCCAGAATCCCGCCGCCATGTCCACTACCGTGAAGTACCTGGCAGAGCCCAGCTGAGAAAGCGTCTCCTGTATATTGGGGATGGGGTATGGATCGATGCGAGTTACGGCATTTAGTTTGCGGTAGTCCACTACCAATCGATACGAGCCATCTGGCTTTTCCACCAATAGTGCTGGTGCTCCCCAGGGTGACTTTGAGTGTTCGACAATGCCGCGATCAATCAGGTCCTGCACCTGCCGCTCCATCTCCTCACGTTGGGAGTAAGGAATCCTGTACGCACGCTGGTAAACGGGCGATGAAGTGCCGGTTTCTATCCTGTGCTTTATAACGCCACAGCAGCCCAAATCCAGGTTGGACGCGGCGAATACCTCCGAGTAGTCGTTCAGCAAACCAGCCAGAGCCTCCCTCTCCCTGGATTTTACGTGAGAAAGATCGAACGACACCTTTGGAGCAGCCGAAGGACTTGCATGCTCTACAGTTGCGAGTACCGTATCGGTGGGCTCACGTTTCTCTATCGCAGAGGTGAAGAAAGCCAATGTTTTGTTCTTGGGAAGGCTCAGTGGCTGCTGGCTACAGTTAACCACCCGTAGGGGCACTCTGTGGGCGTCATTAACTGTCACGAGGCACGCGGCTGCCTTCAGGCCATTGCTGAGAGAGTCGACCGGCTCAAGCACTCCCACGGCGCCGCTCTCTACATCTGAAGGCACAAACGCGTACAAAATGTGCTCCGACCAAGGAAGGACGACCGCCTCATCGACCAGCCTGACGGCAACCCGCGAATATACCTTCTCCAATGATCCCACTGTTTGACGGGTGTCAATATCGGTGATGCGAATCTTAGCCCCTCTCCTGTTCAAAAACGGAACTTTTGAGCCGCCCGCATTAACCTCTTCCTCAGAGAATGAGACTACTACCTTTCCTTTTCTCAAAAAATCCTGCCCTAATATACCTGACACTCCGTTTGGCAGAGACACCGTGTCCGGGCATACGTAGCAGGGGTGCTCCAATGCAATTCCGCCGAGAGAGAAGTGTAACCGGTAGAGTCCACTTATGCCAAGAGGATCCCCCGTTATGCCTACAAATTTGGTTGCCATACCACCAGACGCTTCCAACACCTCGCGGTCCCCCTTCCTTCGAAGCGTGTTAAAACTGCTCTCCTTAAGCAATGTCACCTTTGACCCCGTATCTATCAACAGTTCCATGCAACAACCATTTAACTTGCAACGCACAACAGGGCATGCCTCGTCGGCCACACAAACTACCACCACCTCATCATCCACTGCTCCCTCCCCACGCTCCTCAGGCTGGGGAGGACTAACTAGTTTTTTGTCTCGGTATCTGGAGCCCCGCTGTAGGCTTGCTTAGGGTGTGTCTCGCCTGCTTCTCTTTGTGGCTCCCCACGGCGCACGTTTTGGCAGAACCTGGCGATGTGTCCGCGACCCTGGCAAGCGAAGCATACGATTTCTTCAAAATCTCGCATACCGCGCCTGTAGCTTTGTGGCGGTCTCCGGTTTCCAGCGAATGAGCGCTGTTGAGCGCGCGCTTCAACCTGGCGTTCTACCTGCTGAGATAGCAGCTGTTCTAAGCGATCTAATCGCTCTGTCAAGAGAGCAACCTCAGGGTTGAGCACCGCTCTCTCTATGACGCTTACTCTCGCTGCGGCTGTCGTTAACGCCTCATTTCGTTCCTCATCCAATGCGGCCTCCACGGCTTGGTCGAAATTGCTCGGCTTGTGCGAAAGCACGAACCGGCGCACGGGGTCTTGCAGACCAGCCACGAACAAAGCGGTCATTTCCTCTTTAAGTAGATCCTCCGCGCATTTCTTCCTTAGCTGGTCTCCTTCCTCCTCCCTGCTTAACGTATCGCGCGCTAGGCGCTGAAGCCGCGACGCAAATGTTCGCACGTCCTCCCCTACCATCTGTCCGGCGTCACGGAACCTCTGTACCCGCACGTGACGTGGTTCAGTGTCGAAATGCTCAAACGCGAGCTTCTTAAATTCCGCAAATGATTTTGTGGATTTTACTTTTTCGTCTTGCCATGCAAAATCATGAGCAGCTCCTGCCATCTTACACCTCGCCATTCCCAGCATTTGAGCATCGGACCATCCCCCCATTTTCTCAATCTCTTCTAGCATGGAAAAGAAATCGCAGATTGGAACCCCTGTCTTATCTCCCGTAAACGTCGGAATGACGCTTCCTAATGCCAGCATGCTTGCTCCGAGCGACGGCTGTGGAGTGGGAGCTCCCTCAGATAAAGACATTTTTTTTTTCAAGCCCTCCGGTGCCTCAAGCCTCTCAAACGGGGGTAAAAGTCCCACAATCAGTCCCGTGATTCCCTTTTGATTACAATTTTGAAGTCATGAATGTCGCAGCATTCAGAGGACATTTGCTTTTGAGACCCCACTTCTGACACCAGTGTGATGACCCCCATAATGCGCAGGTCCACACGGGACGGAGAGGCAAAGAGACACCGTATGGCTCAGTTTAAACAAACAGGTATATTCAATAATTACGCATGATTAAGATTATACATCAGAGGCTGGGGCGTCCGAGCTTACGTGCCGACGACTTCATGGGGGCGATGGAGTGGCTCCGGAGTTGGGCTCGAGCGGTTGCTGGCAGAAGCTGCACGCCGTCGGGCTTCGGCGCTGAAGGCCCTCTTGGCGAACGATGTCGTCCTGAGCGTGCTTCTTCCGTACTGCTTCTCGATTTTTATATCCTCTTCTCCACACTCCCTAGGGTGAGGACGCCCACGCCGGAGGGGAAGGAGGGGGGGCTAGGGCTTTCACTTGGGCGCACAAACATACCACCGCACTTATTGTCTCGCCCCCCTCACGTGTTGAGTCCGAGGGAAAGAATGTTGTCTTCGAGGTAGCGCATAGCGTCGGCTGTGGTAAGGCGCGCTCTGGCCCGCTGACAGTTCCCTTGTCCTGGAATGTGCTCGGGAGAGCCGCCCCTGAAACCGCCACGCCAATTGGGGAGGATAAAGCCTGTTTTCCCGCGGCGGCGGCGGCGGGTCCGGTTGGGTCCGGTTGGGCTTAAACCCCTTCGTTCTGGTTGTCACTCTCAACGAGCATGGCTGGGTAATTGATGATGCCTGTCATCTGGGTCTCCGTCTACGCCGCGCCGTCGAACGTGGAACCTCGCAGCACACACAAGGAATCTACCTCGTAGCACACACAAGGAATGTACCTCGTAGCACACACAAGGAATGTACCTCGTAGCACACAAGGAATGTCACACTCCTTAGACCCACCGAATATCCCCTTACAACTAGGTAGCGGGCATGGACCTACTTGGTCCTTTCCCGACGTCTTCATGAAGAAAACTTTCGATAGTCGTCGCGGCCGACTACTTAGCTGTGTACGCTGAGAGCGCGTCTCTTGTCAAAGACGCTGCTGCTGAAGTAGCACGGATTTGCGTCCACAACAATGCATTGCGTCATGGCGCCCCCACCGTTGTTACTGACCCTCGGACAGCTTTCACGGTACGCTAAACCCCTTCTGTGGTGACTCTCCAGCCACTGACGTGCGACGTCTTATCACCCGCAGGCAAACGGGTTGGTGGAGCGACTCAAACGAACACTGGCCGCATTCCTTCTATGTATGTTGATGTAGAGCACAGGACATGGGACCAAATTTTTCAGTATGTCTCGTCTGCGTACAGCACGGCCCTTCAGGAGACGCTACCCGTGACCCCTTTTCAGCTTGTCTTCGGACGTCAATTTACCACTCCGTTTGAGGCTGTGTTGCCCGTTGATCCTTACTGCGACACACACTGATCTCGATGCGGAAATTTTTTCTACCGTCAACAGTGCTAGGTGTAACCTTGGACGAAGGTTCGTTAGTTGCGGGCTAGGCGTCATGGTGTGGGTTCAGACATCTGTTCTTCGTTGCGGACTTTCGGAACAGTTGTTCCGCAAATATTGGTCCTGCGAAGTTGTCCGCCGCCTGTGACGTGACGTACGCATTTGCAGCAGCCGCTGGCAAATCGTCAAGGTTGAACCGTACTGAAGTCGTGCTCGTGGTTCGGATGAACCCATATTGCTACAGACAGTATGACAGACTTCCATTTCAGCTAGACCACGCCGAATCATGCCGGTGTTACACAGAAAGGGGGCAGTGATGCACGCATTATTAGAGGTAGAAGTTGGTTGCCCACCGCTCTTGAGCTTGGACCTCTGGTGGCGCTCCGCAGCTCTGTCGGTTTTAGGAGGTGATTCCTGCTTTGTCCTGTATGAAGCCGGATAGAACTCAAGACGTCCTTTAGGCCCTTAATCCAGTGGGGTCGAATTATAGTTACGTCGACACGGTCAATCACGCTGCACCTGCCACAACCACCAGCTTGTGCACGCTAGTATGTGCAAGGCGGTTGTCCGCGACGTTACGGCAGGTCGACGCCACTGGTTGGGGGGTTTCCTCTGACACCACATCTTTCTTGAATTGTATCAGACTTTTGCGCCGGTATACACGTTCTTGCAAATAGAGTTCTCTGTTGCTAACGATTTGGGAATTCGCCACTTGGCTAGGAAATAAGAGGGTGAGGACGCGAAACGGTAGGTTGCGATTGCATGCGCACGCTTCGCGCGACAGCGTCCCATGGCACTCGATTGCAACGGCTTAAGTCCGTCTATATCTTAGCAACCAGCATTTGCAGACACCACCAAACTATAAGTAGGTTGGAATGAACGAGGTCACGTTGCAATGTTTTCATGCTTAGAATTTTCGCCGTCAGATCGCTTGAAGCTCCTCCATCAATCTTTTGCTGCTCTACACTTGGAACAGTCTCTTAGACCAGAATGCGCAATGGCTCAGTGGTTGTTGTGATTGGCTACTGAGCACGAGGTCGCGAGTTCGATCTCAGCCGCGGAGGTTGAATTTGAATGGAGGCGAAATGAAAAACACTCATGCGCCGAGGTTTTGGTGCACAATGACTGACAGGTGGTTGAAATTTGGCCGAAGTCTTCCACTAAGTCGTGCCGCTTAGCTGCTCGACTTTGGCATATAAAATGGGCAATATATTTTTACACTTTTTTCCACAAAACTATACTGTTGACAACAGTGCGTCTTTTTTTGTGACCTCGTACAATGGCTTAGCTGCTTGAATTTTGTTTGGTTGAAATTTGTCCATGGTCGAACATGTAAAATATTAAAACGTTCGGGTTTCTTATTAAAGCGTGGTGAATAATTAGTTAAAGCTTACTGCTCGGAAATTCTCCAAATTCCTTTAAAAATTCGGGATCGAATAATGCATATTGTCACTTCTGCAAGGAATATCCTCAGGGCAGGGCTGACTGAAAAGGCGCGTAATGCGGCGACTGCCAACAGCCCTGTGTTGCGCTTTCATTTTTTATCCTTAAGCCTCGTGTTCTCGGCCCCGTCGTCTTCGATGCAGTGGCAATATGTACGCTTATTACCACTTCAAAGAGACAGTTCCGACTTACAATGCGTGTAGTGCGCGAAAATTATGCAAGATTTTGATACCTCATGATAAATCTCAAGTTCCAGCCGCTTTTGAGACGTCTTCGCTGTAAGGTATTCTGGTTTCTGGCTCCGCTGCTTTAGTCAGTACGACTACTAGGAAGACCTGGGGGATGATGACCCATAACTTTTCCCGTCATGAGTGAAGTGCGGCGAAAATTTCACCACTACAGTGATTCGTGCATGATGTAGCTTATTTAATCATTAGTGTGTGCATCTTCACTGACAAATACAAACGGGAATGTTGAAAATACGACTGACATATACGCCTATCAAAGACGAGCAGATATATATTCGTTTATCGCTTTGCGGAAGCATATCTATGAGCAACTTCAAAACTGTTTCTTTAATTTTTGGGACAGTAATTCTACTGCCCTATTCATTCTTAGTTTGGCTGAGAATTTGGCTTTAAGCCCTAATAGTGAAGGGGCAAACTGCAAAGCATCAGAATTCGAAAAGAAGCCCCGTCAGCTGCCCACAAGCGCCTGCCTCCACACGGCTATATATAGCGTCATGCAAGAACGTCCAGAAACTTATATATTTTAAGACCTTCCGCCGAAGACAACACACCTGCGAGGAGGCCAAAACGCTAGACTTCGTGTACAGCTCTCTATTTTTGGAAGGACCATCCGCCAATCCTGAACGGCCACCGCTCATGAAGATGGATTGGCAATGGCCACTGCATGCTATCGAATCTCTTTGCTGAACTCGAGCTAAGGGAATCAAGTCTGACAAGAAACGCGTGTCCAATCCCGACCGCGGCGGTCGAATTTCGATGGAGGCGAAATTCTAGAAGCGCGTGTACTGTGCGATGTGAGGGCACGTTAAGGAAGGAAGGAAGGAAGGAAGGAAGGAAGGAAGGAAGGAAGGAAGGAAGGAAGGAAGGAAGGAAGGAAGGAAGGAAGGAAGGAAGGAAGGAAGGAAGGAAGGAAGAAAGGAAGGAAGGAAGAAAGAAAGGAAGGAAGGAAGGAAGGAAGGAAGGAAGGAAGGAAGGAAGGAAGGAAGGAAGGAAGGAAGGAAGGAAGGAAGGAAGGAAGGAAGGCCTCAGACGTTGCTGGCACATACCCACTACGGGGGAGTGGCCAAGACACAGGCGGTTAATTGCTGGATACAGGAACCGCAGGTGGTCGAAATTATTCCGCAACCCTTCACTATGGCGTCCCTAATAGCCTGAGACGCTTTGGAAAGTTAAACCCCTATAAACCAATATAACAAAAAACTGCCGAGGCTCTAGAGGAAGCTTAGGCAGGCCCCGACTCTTTGTCCAAATTTGTAAATGGTAGAGCCTCTGTTGTCTCCTGACTCGAATAAATTGTGAACTCCGCCACTTCCAAACTATTTGTGTCGCACACTGATATTTAATTTAGCACTGGTGAACACTCGGCAGCGCAGAGCTCCTTTACTGGGGTTTCCGGTTTACCTGCCTTGAAGGCAGTAAAATTAGACTTATCTACGTGCGGGTTACGACGCACATAGTGATTCAGCACGATCGCGACGTTGCGCGGCTAATTAAATGGCACTTTTTTTTAATGAGTTTCCAAATTTCCCGTGGTTTCGCAATGAGCCACCACTGCGTATTTATTTCCTAATTTAACCTTTACAGAGTTTCGCTCAGTGTAGACAGCAAGCAACCAAGAAAAGGAACTAGGAAGAATATGGAGCGGACCGAGACGACTCCGAGGACCGCACCGGGTTCCCATGGCTCACCTGTTTGTGAGTTGTTCTCGGTTGACTAACCCTTACCACCGGTCCCCCGCTCGGACGCTGACAACCCGGGTTCTGTGCGTGGTCTGCTGGACGTCCCTACCGTGGGCCCTACAGACCTCGAGGCCAGGCTTGACCTGGCCTTCACTGCGATGCCCGATTTTACTGACGTCACCAGACTTTAGGAGCGCCTAACTGCGTTCCTGAACATAGATAACAGTAAGATCTCAGTTCAGGCCCGCACACAGATCTCGCACATGTTCGGCGAGGTCGTGCTTCGTTGCGCAGAATATCGCGCACTGGCGTCCCACGCCGGGGGCCGTGCAGAGGTTCTTCGCACCATGTGGTCGGCGCAGCGCCAGGAATCCTCGAATGCCAGGGCCCGGGCCTCCAACGCGGAGGCGCGACTCGAAGTGGCCGCCACGCCCATCTCGCGGCCCACACCGGCTGCGGCTCCGCGGCCTCCCACATTTGCCGAAGTCCTCCGGGGCTCGGCGCCGCTGCCTCCCGCACTACCACCTGCGGAGGCCGTGTCCACACTGCGGCAAGTCAAACCAGACCATGTTGCACATTTAACATCTGCGTCTGCGGCAAACGTTTCGCCGCGCGATTTAATTTCAACTCCAAAACATAGCATTGCCCCTGAGGACGCGGACAAAGACCCTGTTGTCCTACGCCCCCCAGACAACATAAAACGTCCTGAGGACGTCCTCAAATGGTTAAAACATCCTCATTCCTAACAGGGCATTCTGAGTACTTTTGAGTGCGTCACGTCCAAATGTCCTCATGAAAATGTCCTCAGAATTTGTACTTTGCTGGACGACGCGAGGATGAAAGTTCCAAAATGTGCAACAAATGTCGTATCACAGGACAATGTTGTGGCATTGAACCGTGATAAAACAAGCTTTATCCCTCGCATTCAGCTTTCATAATTAATTGAACCACTGGTTTACTAAACGATACTTGTGTACAATAGAAATGTAACGATGGAATCTATCCTGACTGAAAAAACTATATGCTTTGGAAAGATATTTCAGGTATTTTAGCTTTTAAACATGTTCTTATGTGCTGCATGCTTCTCATAGGGTTGAACTGTTTAGATTTCAGGGCCATTAGTCCAAGTAGCTTTTGCACGTATCGAGGTGGCAGAGTTAAACTATGCAAAGAGTTGTCTATAGTCACCGCTTTATGAAAATATTGTATGAAGAACAACCTGCATGTGCCAAGAAATGCGGGAAACGAACCAGTGTTGAGCAAGCAAAACGTTTGCATAATTTGTTTTCTAGAGTTCAAGACAAATGAAGCAAAAAGAAGGCTCTTTCACAGCTCCGTGCACACTCCCCACAGTAATTAAGCGATATATGACCCAAATTCACGGGGAAAAAATCGTCATCTGACGTCCTGGAAACATACTAAGAAGGTCCTTGAGAGGAATTTTGAGGATGTCCTTAGGACATACTGAGGCCGGACAACAGGACTATGTGAGGACTTATTGAGGATTATTAGAGGACGTCCTCAGCACAACAAAACGTCCTCAAAAAATAATCGTCAGGACGTCCTGAGGATGTATTTGTGTTGTCTGGGCTGACGCCCGCTGGTGTTACAGTGTTTGCGAAGGATCCCGCGACAGTCGGCAAGTTGTGTGCTGTAGTGCGGTCAAACGAGACCACGCGCACTGTCATGAACGTCCGCGTAGCCGAGCGCCGCCAGCCACACGTCACGATTTATTTCGCGGATTATGACGTCCCGAACGACGAGGTCGTACGCCAGCTCAACATCAAGAATCCGGGCTTGGACCTAGATACGCGTACCACTACGCGTCGCTGTACTCTCACACAGCGGGACGGTGCGAAGACACTCATCCTGTCCCTGGCCGCCGACGCCTTCTGGCGCCTCGTTGCTAGGGACAGGGTGACCATCGGCTGGTCCTCAGCCTTCGTGGCTGAGGACACTCATGTGCCGATGTGTACTTTCTGCGCCTCCAACGGCCACTCGCGTTGGGATGTCGTCAGGCCGCTCAAGGTGACAGAGCGGTCTGCACGAAGTGTGCCGAGGCCCACCTGGCTGAGACGTGTGCCGTTCGCGCTGGAGACGCGGTGGTTGCGTGCGCGGAATGCCCGAGGGCGGACTGCGAGCGTCGTTTCCCCGCATCCCGCGGGTGCAGCATCCTGACCCATACAGCAGGAAATGGTGGCCAGGTTGCGGGCCAGAACAGATTATGGCTCGCCTTAGAACGAGGGTACCTGCGACGAGTGGGTGGGCAGCCGCGCTACATTATTTTTTTTTCGCGTCGCGGTTGACCTCACGCCTCGGGGCGCTCTTTCCGCGGCGTCATCTCCGTTCTTTTTCTTCCTCTTATATGTTCTTTTCCCTCGGTGCTGTCACCACGTCCGACCTTGCCCGCCACCAGTGGGCCGACTGCAAACTGCTGCCTCTAATCGAGTACCTCGAAGGAACCGCTCTGTCTCCGCCCAGACTCTTCTCACGTGGACTTTCGTCGTTTTGCTAAATAGATGGAGTCCTGTACAGGAAAAACTACGGCCCGACCGAAACTGCCTATCTCCTCGTTGTCCCAACCGCGCTTCGTCAGGAAGTTCTAGCTGCATGCCACGACGACCTTTCTGGCCACCTCGGATTTTCCAGGACATTGGGACGCCTCCGCCACAACTACTACTAGCCTCGGCTTGCTGCGGGCGTCCAACGCTACGTAGAAGCTGTCGTGAGTGTCAACGACAGAAGATACCGCCGAAGAAACCGGCCGGCCTTCTGAAGCCAATTCATCCACCGCAAATCCCATTTCAGCAAGTAGGAATGGACTTACTGGGCCCATTCCCAGTGTCCTCCATGGGCAACCGGTATATTGTTGTTGCCACGGACTACGTCAGCCGCTACTGGGAAACCAAGACTTTTCCCCGTGGCACCGCGGCTGATATTGCAGTTCTTTAAGTTCTTTGTTCACCACATTCTGCTTCGCCAAGGCGCCCCCCGCGGTGGTATTAACTGACCGGGGAACCGCGTTTACATGGGCTCTTACACATGAGGTCCTGCGTCTCAGTGGCACCAGTCATAGAAAAACGACTGCTTACCATCCTCAAACGAATGGCCTGACTGAGAGGCAGAACAAGACCATTGCAGATATGATGTCTATGTATGTCGACGCTGACCACCGTAACTGGGACTAAATACTCCCTTACATCACGTTTGCGTATAACACCGCCTTCCAAGAAAGGATGCGCTTCACTCCCTTCCGTCTGGTGTACGGCCGGGACGCCCTGACCATGCTAGACGCCATGCTGCTCCCGGATTGAGCCCCCTCGTCTGTCACAGGCGCTGACCAATTCGATCGTGATGCAGAAGCCGGTCGCCACCTTGCTAGACAACAGATTCACCACCAGCAGACAAGTGACGCCCGGCGTTAAAACCTCCGTCACAGGGAGGTGATTTACAAACCCGACGAGCACGTATGGGTATGGATCTCTATACGTTTGCCCGGGCGCTCTGAAAAGCTTCTGCGCTGCTAATTCGGCCCTTACGAGGTGCCACGTCAACAGCGATGTGAACTATTAAGTGTTCACGCAAGGAGTTGTCCACTCTTCTCAACCGGCTAAGTCTGAAGTCGTCCACGTGTCCCGCATGAAACCGTATTACGCCCGTTAGCCAATGCCGGTGTTCACCGTCAGTGCGGACGCCAAACGCACCTTCGCACTTTCGGTGCCTCCATACTGTTTTTCTCCCGCCGGAGGCATCGAGGCGATGCCTCTTGAAAGGAATCAAGAGAAGGGCAATGCCACACAGCTCACATTCTGCGAGCGCGGCCATGCGGCCGAGCGGCATGACTGGACTCGTGTGGGAGCGAGGAAGACACCGTTTCCTCTCGCGCGCGTGTTGCTGGTCTTCTTGGCCATCCGAATAAAAGCCCATTTTGTGTCGCCCTACGTTTCTCGGTGACAATATAAACTCGAATTTCCTCTCAGGTACGTCGCGCTTACTCTTGAGAATACCTAGTGTCGCAAATCCATCCCTTTCTGCAGCTGTTAACGACTTTTGCGGGTAAGTGACAATTCTTTCAACTTTGGGTTGTGCGAGTGCTAGCGCTATCGCTGCCTTTTCTGCCACCTCCGGATCCGGAAATGACGTCTCGATGGGGGCGCAGGCTACGAGCACATCCCGCGTCGTAACTGACAGCGTGGCTTGCGATGAAAATTTGAATAACGAATCGTCTGTGAAGAGAGTGACACCCTCTTCCTCTTCTTATATTTGATCTAATATCTCCGTCAAGGCTGCCATACGAGGTGAGTCCTGGCGCCTTCTTGGCGGTGAAATACATAAGCAATCGTGTACTGTGCAAGTCATTTTTCACGTTAAACAACCAGAGGTAGTCTAAGCTAACCAGGAGCCGTCGATTTCTGCATCGCACACAGCCTACATGCAGTACCACAGTTTATCCAAACTAATCCAAAGCCCTCCGCTGCACCATGGCACAAAGCCCTCATGCAGTTTCAGGGCAGTAAACTCGATTTGCCGTCCATCTTATGTTTTGTTTTTAACTCACAGGTGGTGACTACAATGGCCAGATTCCTCCAGAGGCTGCGCATGTCTATACGGCTACTTTTCTTCACAGCGGAAAAGGTGCTCGGGAATGAGCAATTCTGCACATTGGCGCTACTTCGCTGCTTTTGAAAAAGAAAGGGGCTAAGAAGCCGTCGTTAGATCACAATTTTACGCTCCACAGGGGCTTGCCAATGAATGTGCGGACTATTCAGGCTTACCATTGCACAATCTGTCTGTCAAGCCGCACCATTACAGGTTTTTAAAATTTGTTGAGCTTTACGCCGTTTAGTTATCCTGCTGCAAGGCAGGTGTTAACAAAGTGCGGACAGTAAAACTAGTTTAAAAGATCAGTGACACAGCAAAACAAAAATATTAATGGTCATCTTGGCCTCTACTTCGAATCTGCACCGAGCTGTTTACTCGAAAGTTTTCAGAAGCGTTGGAGATTGAACACGTGGGCACTCCTATGTCAGCTTTCCCGCTGTTTTCGATTGGCCGAAGAGCATTCTCCCCTTGCTACAACAGCGTGCAATGTGTGAAGCATCTTTGCAGAAGCCTTTGAGTGGTTTTACTGGGTTTCTGTATATATATAGCAATTTCTCCCACTAGTCTGCTGCAGACAAGGTATAAACTAAGTCGGCGCGGTCGCGTGCGCATCGCTTTCGATGTTCATGTACAAAGTCTAATTCTTATTGTTCGGTGCGATAAATCATACTTTAAAGTTGTGCAGAGTGAACGAAGTGATGGAGTCAAAAACTGCTGCCATTATTAGTTCATTACCTGCAGAAATAAAAGCAGGGCTTAAGAGTAATGCATTCTTCATGCAATAACACTTTTTATGGTTTTAAAGGCGCTCGCCCTGCATGGTTCTTGCTTTTTTGCAGTGCCTATGCACTCAAGCAATCGGCAAAGATTCGGGGCGAACGTTAAGCAGTTACTACACCCGCCTCCAGTGACTTCCAGCTGGCTCATGGCTTGCTGGATTTAATTTACATTCAATATCGAGCAGGCTATGAGCTAGCTGCAGGACATTGGAGGCGAGTGTGTAAAGGCTGGTTAATATTCCCCGCGAAGCTCTCAAGTTTATAAGACTAAGGAGAGGAATCCAAAACAAAGGCGCATTAATACAGCTTGCCATCGGTTACCGGGGCAATGTAGGTGGATGGTTGGACAGAGGTCTCAAAGTGATTGGTTCTTACTTGGGCTGGCATTCGCACATGATATCAGGCCACATACCAAACAATTCAAATTCGGTCTCGATTGTGCATAGGCTCCCGGTCAGTCCTACGTCGGGAAGAAAAACATCTGTGGCTGCGGAGAACTTCCAAGAGCGACATGACCGCAGCATCCGAAGACCCAGTTTCTACTGCCCACGTTTGAAGCTGGTGCCGAAAAGTTGCTATGTCCGCGTCATCACTTTTGTGATTGGCTTTACAATGAGAAAAGTGTACAACACCTCTATCTTACTGGTACTTAACTGCGGGGCAGAAACGCAGAGGCTCATGAAAAGGGTTAAGCTTAAGTTAAGGACGACGCAGTGAGCCACAGAAAGAAAAATGATAGGTATAACGTTAACAGACCGGAAGCGGGTAGAGTGAGTGAGGGAACAAACGCGGGTTAATGACATTCCAGTCGAAATCGAGCGGAAGAAATGCGCTAGCGCAGGGCATGTAATGCGAAGACAAGATAACTGCTGGTCCTCAGGGGTAACGGAGTGGATTCCAAGAGGACGTAAGCGTAGCAGGGGTCGGCAGAAGGTTAGGTAGGCGGATGGCAGGCAGTGAGTGAGTGGGCAAGCAAAGGGTGGATGCACCTGGCAAATGACAGGGTTAATTGAAGAGACATGGGAGAGGCCTTTGCGCTGCAGTGGGTTTAGTCAGGCTATTGATGATGACGACGCTGAATCTGAGGACAAGGGTCCTGATTTTGTCAGTAAGCCGTTAAATTTTCAAAAACCGATGAGGTACCTGGTTTAGTGTCCACTCCTGTGGCCAGGGCTCGGCACACCCGCAGTGTTGGGCACAAAACGTTCAGTCCAAAGCACATTACACTGTAGCCGGTTGCACTGTTTTGACATTGCCATTGAATCAGCACCAGCTTCTCCATATGCAGCTAGCTGCAGGTTAACGTCAGCGCATCTTTTCCTTGTGCGGAGAAATTTCTGCGCTTGATTTTCAGCTGGCCTTGTGCAAATCTACAAAGGCATCACTCACTTTCCTGAGGATCATCCATCGTGTCACAACGCGCAGGTGTGAGTCGCTTGCTTGAGCCGGCGTTACAGTGAACTACCGGCGTTGCGGATGTAGACTTTGGCTTGGCTTCAAGGCGAATTGGCTTACACGGCAATGACGATGATGCTAATGCGCTCATGACACAGTGTAGATTCTGGACTGCTGATGACCTCGTAGATTCTGGTCCATTTGAGTAATAGCAGCCTTCCCTTTTTTTTCACCTATGTTTATAGATTACCTGGTAGATTCTGGCCTTTGGAGTGAAAGAAGCATTCGCCGATTTTTTTTTAATTTTCGCCTATATGTGAAGAGGTATATTCTGCTCTTTCTGTTGAATCTTTTTGTTTTAATAGGTCTGATTTATACTGTTATGCCTGAGTGGGGCAGGAAGAAGCAGTTTTACTGTTTCTTTTCGCCCTGAAATTTAGCGAGTGGCATCCTCGCCCATTCCTAATGCGTACCACCACATACTGCCTGCCTGGATGGAAAGTGCCGCGTTCATTCGGGTGTCACAATTTACCGTCACGTAGAGAGAATGCACATTGTTGTACAGGGAATGCGTCTAAACTTCTTAAAAATGAAGACTGCACAAATGAACAATAATTGTCTGTTCATGTATTCATCGTATTGCAAACAGTCCAGCACAATCCTCTGTACAATTAACACTAACCAACCCACACTCATTCTCGCCGTGTAGAATGCCCGTGACGACGACGCCTCAGCGGGACCTTTGTTCATTATTTACAATGCGATACGGTTCAATGTATGGCATAAAATCGATTCCCATGCCTCTTAGGTTGGTAATAAGGGAGTAATTACTCCACCCAAGCGTACCCATACGGCTCTAAAGGAAGGCTACTGCACAACTTTCTCAGAAGCTTCTCAGTTAAGTTTTTTCGGTAGGGGGTTCGAACCCGGGACCACCGCTTCACGGGAGCAGTTGCTCTACCTGAAGCGGATAGCCCTCCAAGGGCTGTCTTTTGCCCTCTAAGGGCAGCTTCCTAAATGTTCCCTCGTGCCATATTAGGGGGTTTGCCTCTCTCTGTATTTGGCAATAAATGTTTCCACCACCACCAACACCTAACAACTGAGTTAACTGGGACGAAAAGCTTATGGTAGAGAGAGAGTCAGTTGCAGATGTAAGACAAGAAATGTCAACTGTTGGCAGCTACGCTAATTACGGCGAATGGGCTTAATTTCTCTGGAATGGCTCAGATTCTATGAAAGCGTAGGCCGCTTTCGTGGCTAGTTTCACCTCCACGTCTAGGTCCGCGGAGGTATCGCTAGAATTCGCCCAGCTTTCTTTTCCAGTGGAGCGGAAGTTACGAATTTGAAACCCGAACTTTCTTCTTACGCGGTGTAATATAGTCCTTTCTAGAAGGCATATGTGTAACACAACCGCCAACCTTGAACTTTAGAAAGTCAGGAAAAAAACTTTTTTTATTAAAACGAATTCGCTAGGCAGGTCTCGAGTCAAGATGCTTCGGTAGATGACGCCAGCTACCCCATCGGCGGGCTGTAGCTATCGAGCATAAAAGCGCAGAAACAGGCCAGGCGACCGGGCGCACTGTCCTATAGCCGAATTATTTAATGGGGTGACAAACTTACGGAGGCTCCACATATATCCTTCCCTTCATTGTCAAGAGAGGCTGTCATCAGGTGCTATCACATTCCGGGCCTTGTCTACGGCTTCGTCCTTTGCATTAATGTTTGAGTTCTTTTTGCTTTTCACTTGAGGACAGGAGACGTAAAGTGCATGTGACAAAAACGTTATTTATTCAGTACAGAAAGCTACAAGGCATTCTTTATTGAACAAACGCATGTACTTAAGTTCATGGCACTGGTCGGCTTTAGATAGAGCAGTCCGCTCCTCTTTATGAAACCACGTAATCGTGGCCCTCCTTTCAATCAGTTTAGAAAGGCCTCGGCTTTCTTATCTGCATGAATATTTTTGCACTTAACCACCGTAAGTGCAACTCCCATGGAAACACCTCCTGTTACCTCTTTACGTGGTCAGCCTCGACGTTGCTTCACTCCTTACGCTGCGGTAGTGCAACTCCCGTAGCCTTCTGCGGTCTCGACGTTGACACATCTTGTCGATCTTGGCCCCGCTTCACTTCTTGCAGCGGCGTACCCTCCGTTGTGTTCCGCGGTCGTGCCTGTGGCGCACTTCCGTCTGCCCTTAAGCGTGGGTGTACTCTGCCCCACTTCAATCCTTCTTTGCCCTCCATCGAGCCCAGCGAATTGCATGTGTGGTGCCTCAGCCTGGTGACGTCCTGGGCACCAGCACCGCATCGTGGGTAGTGCAGCGGGTACTGGTGGAAGTGTGTGACCTCCTCGTGCCTCCTTGCAAGGGCGTGTTTCCTGAACCTCTTGCCACACTGGCCGCACTCGTAGGGCTTATCACCAGTGTGGATCATGTGAACCTTGAGATTATCCGGCCGGGAGAACCTCTTCTGACACAAATGGCGCACGGAGTTCCGCCTGTCAACATGGGTACGCTCGTGCCTGATGATATCAGCCCTGTGTACATGAAGAGTAAAGATAAGCAGAATTACCACACGACTACGAAAATCTGCTCCGGATGCCTGCGTTAGTAGGCACTTTAAAGCATATCATGTACCATGTTACCATTACCGGTACCATACTGCAGTACCAGGAGCTCGCGCCACCAATGCACATTCGCACATCACCCTGACGTTGCCAGATGGCACCAGGTACCCGGCGGCTGCGCGTGCGCATGCAGCATCAGGACAAATCAGCGCGCGCTCACCGTCGGTGGGCGGTCTTCGGTACTTCAGTAACGGTAACGCTGTGCACGGTAGGCTAGAGGTGCCTAGTTATGTCTGCACATCTCTTTCATGGTTATGATTTCGCCAATGACGTTCGCGCCTTCCATCTATATCACTGCCACTAGTGTTAGGCGCATCTTTGCCTGTTTCTGACGCAGCTCTTCCGCATGAGCGAACGTCTCACGCTTATTCTCTTTACGCTGCTGTTGACGTTTCCACCCTAGGTCCTTGCTAAGTGAACCTCGGTTGACACGTACTTCAGTTGTAATGTGTGCGACTCAGCAGTAATGCTAATCAGGCTTATTGAGGAGGGCCTCAAGTACCACAGCTCACTTCAGCTCTGCGAGTACTGAAACACACACGCACAATGTCACACTAAATTCTTTAGCGTCCAGTAAAGGTCAGCGCTTATGAGGGGCTGGCCACGAGGCGACCAGATTTCGAGGGCGGCTCGTACACTTGCGCCAGGCCTCGTGAGAGGCCGCTACCAAAAGCACCAGCAGGGCCATTTCGTACACAGGAGATTCGCTCAATTCTAACACCGCAATAGCGGCTTCAGACCACGAATTTCTATACAGAGCAGGCAGCAAATAATGACTGCGATTATAAAGAACACTCGCTTATTACGAAACAAAGTGGCGCTACCGTAAAAATGTGTATAAGAGGAATGGCGCCGCGTCTCGGATATAACGAACGACTGCGGCCATGCATCTCACTTATGACGAACAAGGAGGTGTTTTGAACTCGACCCCGCTGTCTAAAAACTCGAGCTTCCCGTGACCACGAATGGCGAACAGCGCCATCCCACCCCGATGACATCATTCTGAAGAGAACTTCGAGACCCAAAAAGCAACAAAAGGCAGCATTAAAACTACGAAAACCCGCCGGCGAAGCACCCACTGAACGATTAGGGCATACAGCGCTGATCACTGCGTAAGGGTGTGCCGGCTGGGCAAAGCCTCAAAAGTGCAAGTGAGAATACAGCGGGGTCGGCGATCAACCAATGGTAGCGATTCGAGAAGTTTGAATATTTGTCACGTGGCATTCCTGGCTTGGCCAGCCGGTCAAGTGGCAAGCGTCACCAGCCTAATCGGCTCTCCACATTCTGCGCTGCCACCCTGAGTAGACGACGCCCAGACAGGCTGTGCAATTGATACGTTGTGCGCATACTTGTGCCAGCTTCACAGCCGCATGGACCCAGGCGTGGAAGACGACGGTGACGCACGTGGTGTTTGTGGCAACGTGTCTTTATTGCGCAGCTGGCCGGCACGGGTGACTTCGTCAACACCGACATCACTGAGCCACGAATTGATGAAGCATTGTAGGCAAAGTACGAGCACTCCCAGACTGCTAGGAACGTTATGAATTGCACAACGCAGAGGCCGACCTATTGCCACGTGCCTTTAACGCTCCAACCTTAATTAGTTATGTCGCGTCCCTAAAGCAGATTGTTGGCGGCAATGTTTTCGGCGGGGAGCAGATGACCACCGTGGACAGCCTGTAAAGAACCTTGATAGGGCTTGCTTTCAAGTATCAGGCTCACATAATTCCCAAACTCACTTCATAAAAAATATGTATTGTTTTTCTGATTGTATAACTTGGTTGTATTATTAGAAGTTCACTTACTACAAACTTTCGATACAACGAACGCAATCTGTGTGACCGTCAGGCACGTTTGGTCTGTAATTGTTATTTTGTAAAAAACCGTGCAACGTTTCTTGCTGGGAAACGAACATAAACCGCTTACAACAAGCGCGAAGGGACACTTTTGAGTGCGCTACTGCTACTACTCATGCTAATGACTGCGTTGTGCTGTGTCCTAAAATCGTGGCATTCAAGCATTCATTGTGTATTTGTACGGCGACTTCACGACTTGTGCTTTTTTAACACATTTACGGCTTGAAAAGGTGGCTCGACCGCAGAAAGGCTATTTCACCAGTTAACTAGGCACGATAGCGTCAAGCAAAGAACGGGGCCATAAAACGGTTTATGGCCTACTTGCGACTGCTCCAGTTGGTGCAATGCGTGCCGCGGCAGATTCCTTGCGTGCAATGCCAGTGTTTCCTCCGGGTATGCGTTTCCATGTTGCGCGGCGTAGTGAAAAGGTCGCCGCACTTCTCACAGGCGAGAAACAGGCTGTGCAAGGGAATGATATTGACGTCCTCTGAAAAAGAACCGAGCAGTGGGAGGAGCGAGTGAGCACATGTAGAGTGAAGAACCGCCCAGAGAATCCAGTGTTCTTAATGTGTACTGTGGCAGAGAGGAAAAGGCCAGTGGTAGTACTTTTTCACATTAGTTCCAATTAGTATCAATTGCATGCATGGTAGTCACCTTAAGATACCAATAGAATAGTACATTATATTAAACATTTCGCCTATTCGCGATTCAAAGGCAGCGCGACGGTAATAACCCGCACATATCAGTCAATACGTAATATAACCGTTAAATATAAAAAACAGTGCCTTTTCTCGCATTGCTATCGACCAGCTTCGCATCGGTACACAAACATCAAATGAGAAGTTCCCTCACGATGCTGAGGTTCTTTTCATGCACTAAGGATATATACACAAAAAGCAAGGACCCATTCTCTTTTATCCACAGTTTAATCTCTCTGATTATTAGGCAATGTGTCACTGTTCCTTCACCTTTCGCTCAGATGCCCTTGCACAGAAGGGTCCGCCGTCGCTGCTGACATTCAGTGTTCATAAGCAGCCATAATCGAATTAGCTTAGACTTGAAGAGGAAACGGAGGAAGCTATATTGAAGAGGAAGTCCAATAACGAGTTAGCAGTAACAGGGGAAATAGACGAATTCAGGGTATCGCCACCGAACAGATATTCATCTTTAGCTGAGAAAGACAATGTTAATGTTGTGGGGACCTGCCCTGCAGCCCCCTGTGTTTGCTTTCCCGCAATGCACTGTGCAGCAGCAGCCTCACCTCGAGGAGGAACACATTCCCTTGTCAGTTGCATTAACTGGCAAGAGAGGGCACCAGCATCGCTGCGCGAGAGACTGCTTGAAGCTCGCACGCGGGAGAGGGCATGAGGAATAATAAAATTTGTGAAATAGGCACAAGCTAGAAATACGGCGACGGAGGGAAAGACTATAATTGGGACTGTAGCTTGAGAGATTAAACACTAATATAGGATGAGTATGAGCGGTGAATGAAACGGGCGGCTCTGTTTTGCACGGCTTCTAATGAATCAATGAAGTAAGCTTGGTGTGGATTTCAGATGGCGGATGCATAATCAAGTTTTGGCCTGATTAATGATTTGTAAGCAAGTAGCTTTACATTTTGAGAGGCGCCGTGAAGATGACGTTTAAGAAAGCGTAGTTTTTTATTCGCAGATGATATTAGCTTTGTTACGTGCTCGCGCCATGATAAGTCATTACTGATAGTGATGCCGAGGTAAGTATAGGACGGGACAAGTTCGACAGGAGAATAAGAAATCTTATAAGTAAATAAATGCGGGTTGCGGCGACGATGAAAAGACATGAGCTTTCACTTATTGGGGTTAAGAATCATCAACCAGCAATTGCACCATGATTAAATGCGGTTAAGATTGTCCTGGAGGGATTCTTGATCAGCCGCATTAGTAATCGGGGCATTAATAACACAATTGTCGGCGAACAGACGGACACGACATGATAAATTTTCTGGCAGATCGTTAATATAAATTAAGAATAGGTGGGGGCCAAGGACAGTTCCCTGAGGAACGCCCGATGTTACCGGTAGACGGTTAGAGTAGTAGTGGTTTATAGTAACGGACTGTGAACGATGTGTGAGGAAATTCTTTTAACCATGCAATAATTTCTCGATGCAAGTTTAGTCTGGAAAGTTTTAAGAGTAGATGTCGATGAGGTACCTTATAGAATGCTTTGGCGAAGTCTAAAAAGATGTCAGTTTGTAAGTTAGTATCAAGGTTG
The DNA here is from genome assembly GCF_052857255.1 of Amblyomma americanum. Lineage (NCBI taxonomy): Eukaryota > Metazoa > Arthropoda > Arachnida > Ixodida > Ixodidae > Amblyomma > Amblyomma americanum. The sequence goes on along the minus strand of NC_135497.1, from coordinate 20,779,888 downwards.
GAATGAAGATCGCGAAGATGGCAAGCTGTGTCTCGCACGATAAGCCTTTTCTAAATCCATGTTGGGATGGAGTGAAAAAATTTATAGAGCCTAGATGCTGCGTTATCTGGGAGTAGATGACGTGCTCCATGAGTTTACAACGGATGCTACTCAGGGAAATGGGGCAATAGTTGAGTGGAGAGTCTCTGTTACCTGATTTGAAACAGTTCAAACAAACGGAAGTCAAATATTAATGACCAACTAAATGACTCAGTTAAGCTTTTAGAGATATAGTACTATATTTGTTTTTAACTCAGAATAATCACGAATGCCAGCATGGCCTTTAAGCAACATACCTGTTTCTTTGTTCAATTATTCATTTGAAGTAAACATTTACATATAAATTTTTTATCTGTTTATTTATTTACGCTCAGGGACGTAGAGCATTACAGAGGAAAATGGAATACATCATAAGTACTCCACTTTCCACTTCCCTTATCAGAAGTCTGTTGGTGTAAACCTGTCAGTGCAAACCTTTGTCGAAGGGTGGTGCTTTTCCTTTTTCTTTCCTTGGAGAAAACTTTCTATGTGCAAAAAACAGGGGTATTGCAATCGTGTGCAGAAGCTACACACCATGAGTGGTGAACCCAGTTGTGCTTACGTCACAAAATGCCCTACCCCCTTCCAAAAAAAAAAGAAGGGAGAAAGGCAAAGGCATCACAATGACCTAATTGCATCATATTACAAGGAGCATTGCCAACACTGAAATAGCAAAATTTTCGGTTCAATGAACTACAGTTAACTCCTCTTGTAACAAACTCAGTTGAGATGAATTTCTCAGATGAGGTGAACAATGTGTGATCATTTGGTTGGTGTCCCATAGGATCCAATGCAAAAGAAATCCGCATAAGACGAACCGTTGTGCATGTCCTTCAGTTAAATAAAAAATAGTTTCACAGCAACTGTGAACCACAGCGATTCTGCACAATACTACTCACGGAATGTCCGCGCAAAACCTCCTAGGAGCGAAAAAAAATTTTCCCCGCCAAAAAGCGCAACTCTACAAGGTAGCTTCTGTGCAGTACCTCCACTCCTGCCTGAGCACGGCGCTGGGATCTGATACGGCCAGAGCTTGGCATCGGACAAGCCACATGCCGCAAGCTGCCTCCCTGCTGACTAAAAGGCGTGTAGGTACAAAGTGGAGCTGCTCATTTATTCAGGGCTGAAACAGTTGAGAGGAGGAGGAGGAGGAGGAGGAGGAGGAGGAGGAGGAGGAGGAGGAGGAACAACTTTATTTACGTCATGGACTTTATTTACGTCAACTTTATTTCAACTGATGCGGAGCCCCAACACACATTATCAAGGTGCTGAGGTGACCAGATACTATCGGCATCACCTGGGCATTGCCTGAGCCGGACGAAAAGGCATGTGGTGCACCTGCTCATAAAATTAGCTGTACAACTAGGGAAGGATTGAGATGTCAGACACATGTGCATGCCTAATCATGCAGTTGTGCTTTTGATTGCTCAGAGCTAGAGGGAAATCAAAAACAAAAAAGGCAAAATATCAGTCGCTGCGGATGAGAGAGGAAGAGATGCCACAAAAATAAAATTAGACCGGTGCCATTTTCAACTACAATTATCAAGTACGATTCAAGCACAATTCAAGTCCGTGTTTGTATTTGCGCTGTGAATGTAAGCAATTATCTGAGCTTGTTTCATGCCCTCACTCATCTGCTCACTTGATCCCACAATAAATGTTGCATGAATGAATTTTTATGGCGCAAGGACAGCTGTGGCCAAAGAGCGCCACGGAACAAGGTTTTATTTTTCTTCTACTCACGGTGGGGTCAAAGACCCATTTCCCAAGCATTTCACCCTAAAGAAGCTGAGCACCAGACCAGCGGAAAACTTGTACCCATTTTATCTCCGGTGGGTACCCGGCGGCCCTGGGGAACCACAATAAATGTTCCATTTGCAATTGTCCTCTCATTGCATGGCCCCTTTATTCAGTCTTTCATGTAACATATATTTGGATACACTTAGCATTCTCACATATGCCTTTTATAGTGGCACATCTGCTAAAACAAACTTCTTATAAGACCCCAGACTATAGTCAGATGACGAAACAGTAAAATTCTGCTTTCAGGTAAAGGCCGAAATCTGCCAAAATGGTGGAAAAAAAATGTGGTCCTTACCCACATATATACAGTACTTCCAACTCCCTCTCAGGTAACTGTACAATATAATGCAACAAATTTTCCCACAAATGAACGATTTCTGAAATGCGGGTTCTGCTTCAAAGAAGCATTCACAAAACGAAACTAACTTGAAAGCTTATTCTGCAATACAACTGTTAACCAATCCTTCAGACTTTAAGATTTAATAATGAATTTGATTTTTCTGACTTCTCTGAACCTCTGTGAGACATCGCAGTAAATTACGACTGAAATTTCACATGCGCCACAACTTGCTGCTCGACTTTTCGGAATGCCTTCATGCTCACCTGCACGTCGCCCCAGCAATCATGAAGGCGAATTCTGAATCCTATTTGAACTACAAAACTTAAAGAATTTGTTTAAATCAAGCTCGTTAACACCGGTTTAGATGACCAGACTAACACGTTTCCCATGGGATGACACATAGCTCCCTAACTGCACATTGCGCGCCTTTTTTTATTCTGCAACGCCTCCATTCTTTCATTTGTGCGAACAGCCACACATGACCCTGTATTAGGCTTTATGTACCCACAGTTCCTAAAACTGGCTAAAGCAGCCACTGAAACCCTAAGTAATTGAACACTGGCATTTCATATCATGAGTGTGTTTCTATGTAAAATGAGGGCACATACACACAAGCATGCACGCAAGCACACACGCATGCACGCACACATGCAAGGAAGAAGGCTAGGAATGCATCTTGAAGAACTTCTGCATCAGCTGCCGAAACTGTGATCGGCTGCTCCCCTTTCTGACCGAGTGCTCCACAACTGTTCCAAATATGGTGACAAGAAGGTCCAAAGTAGCGCAGATGGCATCGTCTTGTTGCCTTAGAATCCACATGGGGCTTTCTGCAAGGTTTCAAATAAAAACGGTGCAGCGCACGTCATACACAAAAGTTAACAGTAACTAACAAACACTTGCACATCAAAACAGAGGCAGCAGCTGTGAAGCAGTATGCTTGTTTTCGATCACTTCCCAAAGTGACTCAGACAATAAAGGACAGGGCTTCGGATAATTTTGACTATCTGGGGTTCTTTAATGTGCACTGACATCCCATGGGACACGGGCCTCAAGCTTTCTGCCTCCATCGAAATTTGACAGCGGCAGCTGGGATCGAACCCACACCTTTTGGATCAGCAGCCGAGCACCACAACCACTAAGCCACCGTGGCAACTTTAATGACAACAAAGGATGGCTTATGTCATTATAGTGAATTAATGACAGTTCTGTCTAGAAAGCAGGAGGTAAGTAGCTGATAGTGGCATCACAACTGTAAACCTAAGTGGTCAAGTCGAGTCCCACGGGCAGCATTTCAGCGCATCTTGTAAATCATCTGAGTTATGCAGTCGAGACCGCTTATAACGAACATGAGCGTCACACAGCGCCCGCTCGTTATATCCCAAAGTTCGTAGTAAGTGGACCACAGCTTTAAAAACAGTTGCTTGTCAAAAGAAAAAACTTTTCTTTGCTAAAAAGTCCGCGATGGACATCTGTTTTTGCAGCGCAGATTCGATGAGGAAGGTTTCGAGATTATTTTAAGCAGAAGCGTGCTATCACCGAGGCCCTTGGCAAAGACGAGTTGTCTGAGGCTCTCTATGTAGCTCATTGCTACAGGCGCGCTTATGGGTGCTGGCTCCGAAGTTTCATCCTCATCTGATTCCTCCGCGTCACCCTCATCCCGCACTTCAGAAACGATGCCCTCTTTTGTGCACGGTTCCGTGGTGTTGCAACGTCATCAACAGAAATAAAATCATTCCAACCAATGTCATGACCCCCCTTGTCGGAGTCGATGACGCGCCTCCACAAATCGCCGCTGGGCTGGTCATCTTCCGAAGAATCAGGCTCGGCATCAGACACTGTGTCGACGAAGCAACCCTTGCGGAAGCAGTTTTGCTCGCCAGAGGCCGTCACCTCCGCACAGGCCGCTTTCATATTCTCTACCGCTGAACACAATGGAAGTGGGCTCGGTGTTCCTGTTCGCCATCCCGAATTACAACCTGGGCCCGAGATTTGAACTAAGCCAACGAAACGTCCGCACCGCAACAAGAGTGACAAAAGCGCGCGATGGGGTGGGCATGCAACATGCACAGGTGGCAATCAAGCCAATCAAGCTAAAGATATGCACGCACAGCGCCAGCGGTGAGACCAATGAGAGGCGTCCGTGAGTGTCAGTGCAGCCACCTCTTGGCTCCTACGGAAAGCCTGCTTCACAGAGCGTGGCCTCCGCGATCGGCAAAAGCAGCAGTGTGGTTGATCGCAGAGGCCACGCGTGGACTTGGAAGAGGGTGAGGGTAAAGGAGTGGAGTTATGAGGAGGGGCAGGAGGGCGATCTTGGAAGTCGCATCGGCGGCGAAAGGGTAGCTCGCTGGAGTGCGGCACGAAACGGGGAGGGCAGTTTGCTCGCAATGAGGCTTGGGAAAACATACCGCACGCCAAGCGCACAAAGGGGTTGGAGGCAGGTTATCTCGCATTGCAGCGCAGGGTTTACACTGTCCGTTCGCTGTGACCAATCAGCAGGGCTTAATGATGTTTGTTATACATGTGATTTTGTGCTACTGAAAAAATGTATATTTTGACGGTTGCGCAGGTCTCGTTCGTTATAACCGAAAGTTCGTCTTAAGTGGGCTCGACTGTAGATGCTATATGTGGGCTCGACTATACATGCAACAACTTTTTTAAAACGAAGATTTCCCGGGCCTGGTTACATGCAACACTGCACTGTGATTTGCCACTTGAAAATTCGTCATGTGGTTTGAGATTACGGTGACCGTTGATGTTGCCAGCATGCAGCTGGCTGTAATTTGAAGGCAACACCAAGGCTACCAGACAACCAGGCCTGCACTCTATCACTCGTTTTGGAAGCAGCCAGTGGCAAGCTGCACTTGGAGCTGATGCTACATGCTGGCAGCAACATTGCAGAACTCCATGAAACTAGTGCAGCCAAATCAAAGAGACCTTATGCTGCCAAAGTGCTCTCAGATATGAGGCCACCCGTTCATCGTCCCGCCTGCCATTGCACTCCGTCAGAGGTAAGCAAACGACTATGCAGCATGAAATTCAGGTTTGAGTAAAGCTATTTCGACGATCTCCTGCCACACCATTCGTACCTGGACACAGCCTCCATTCGGAAGTCCATTTGAATTAACCGATGTGAGATCCATAGCGTCTGAAATAGCGAGCATCCGACACTCGCTGGGACCGAGCCGTCAGTTTGAATCATCCGGATTTCCGAATTAAAGGAGGCCAAATCAACGAGCTTTTACTGTAATTGGGAAAAAAAATTGTTAGCTCACCACAGTAAGAGGTTGGTCAATCTTTTCAGCAGCCTCGGCAAGATCAGCAAGAAGCAACTCCGTGATGGTGTCCCCATCCTCAGTCTCCAAAGCGGCCGTTATCTTTTCTGCAACAAGAGTCAGAAATGAAATGGCAGGTGCAGCTTCCTTGGAAGTGATCCTTCTCTGAATGAAGGAACAATGTTAATGAGCTTGCACTGCAAAACAGAGGGCATTTCCTTCCTTCTGTTGCCTCCTCTTAAGTGCTATGTTCAAAGTCGTACAGTTGGGCACATTAGTAGACTGTGCTAGGTGCCAAACATGAGCCAAACATGTTGCACTCAACAAAATGCACAAGCAGAAGCATAACAGCTCGGCAAATGCAGCAAGGCATCACACAGTGTCCCCGTCACGGGAAGATGGAAGCACTGCCAAGAACCAAGAAACCTCAGAAGTTTTACCCCAGTTCTTGGAGCTCTTCGTTACGCACATCAACGACTACTGCAGGTGATAATCAAGACCTCGCAGGTTCGTAACCGTGGCAATACAAAGCACTTGCACTCACTGTCAACAGTGACGTTGTTGAGCTCTGGAAACCGCTGCAAGGCCGTGCTTGCGTACGCCAGTCGAGCAAGAGACACCTCCGAGGCCTACGTCGGCATCAAGAATGGAAGCACCGTTGCGAGAAGTTGCCCCTCATCCAGTGGCGAGCACAGGTCATCGCACACAAACACCAGTCCGCAGGTAAAACCTACAACAAGCACGTTGGCAGTTGTTGAAAAAAAAGAATGGCTACTTCAAAAAATGGGCTTTGACTGGTCAGCTATGTGAGCCACTTCGATTAACTTTCTCCTTGCTTTCTTTCAATCTCCTTCTCCCCCATTCGTGAAGAAGTGGGGTGAATGTATCATATTTGAAACTCCACCTACGTGCATACCTCAGGCATCAAACACATCACAAGACAAAGCCTGTGAAAAAACTTAAACTGACATAAGTTATGCCTCACGCTAAGGCTCAATCACAATCATCCCCAATCGAATGAACGTGTATGATGCCATTCTGATAACACCTCATGGAAAAGAAAAAAAATGTGAAAGGAACCAGAGAAAAAAGAAAAATATGCAAACCAGCAAATGTCATGCATCGATTAAAAGCAGGACAATTATACGAATACACGCGTGCTAGGAGCAGAGAGGGGACATTCTGCACACACCATTTCTTGCTCTGCTCTGTCGGCTCAAACAGGAGGCGCCTCAAGGTGCCAAGGACAACTCCTTGCTCCAGAAACTTGCAGAGATCGTGAAACAAAGAACCACTGCAGATTGAAAGAAACTGCAAAAGGATCCCACAGGCCAACTGGCGTGCAGTCACGACTGAAACATTACCCAAAGGACGAAAATTACAGATGGGTTGTAATTGTATTTCCTGGCTAGTTCTACCACCATGCAGCCAAAATCAAAGAACCTGAACCGAGGGGCTACAACACAGTATGAAGTAGGGGAAGAGGCACAAACAAATAAAAAGAAAGTAGGACTTGAATTACAGAAACATTTCTTTTTTTACTGTTTTGCCAACATGCTGTCAGACTTATTCCTCACACTACTTCCAGTGCATGTGCCATTCATAATAAACTGCGGTTAGCATGTTTTCTGTTATGCTTTTATACAGCAACAGCAAAGCAAAGGTGAGTAGGCAAACAGTGACAACAATTAAAAATGAAATCAGTGACTATTTAATGCAATGCATCTAACATAGCTGACACAGTGCACTCACCTTGCCCAGTGCAAGCACTGCTTGCACCAGCTCTGGTTCGGTGCCAGCTAGCCGAATTTGGAGAGAATCCCGAGCCAATTTTTCATCCACGTCCTGCACAGTAAACGCACAATTCTGAGCCAACTACAATAATCAAATGTGCTCGAAATGCGCCCATCATGCTTGCTCAAACAAATAGTGGCCATTTTTATCCACATACTATACATTCCCCCAAAACTTGTAATGGGGTTGGTTCATAACCCTGAACAATCTGGATCCATGGTTATGTCAAATATGACCAGATGTACCAGCTGGCAGTTAAGCTTGATCCAGCCAAGAGGTGAAAACTTTGCTGACAAATCGAAGGATCTGTGCAGACTAATTTAATTTACAAAAGAAACAATTGTTGGAGAGAGCAGAGAAGCACCGAGAGAGGAAGAGAGGTGGGCACGGCGCCGACACGGCAGAAAATGGTACATCATATGGCCCCAGTTGCAAAGGCACTCACTGCAGAGAGCTTAGTTGGAAATTGGTACCGATGAACTTAACATCACAGAAGAGGTGAAGCTCTCGTTGCAGCTAGCACTTCTAACGTACCCTATCATCTTTCTTCAGTAGCCATTTAAGGTTCCAGTTAATAGCTCTGCCTTGGTGTCCCTTGTGGGTCTTGAACTATGGTCACTTCCCAGAAGGATGGTACCAAAAATCCAGAACTCTGCAAGTATGAATGGAGAGCTGAAGACTACTACAGAAGCTGCTACCGAGAACACTGAAAGTGTAGAACTTTACACTGCCAGCAGCCAGGACCCGACGTCCTTGAAGAAGAAGACAACCAGTTTCTGCACTAGAGCGACAGAAACACCGAGCACTGACGGTATTTCGTACCAGCATTACCTGTGCACTTTTCTCTTCAACTTGAAAAGCTTTGTCGTGCACGGCACTCAGCTGGCATTGCAACAGTAATTGAAATCTTGGCAACCCGCCATCCTCCCTATCCAAATCCGTAGTTGAGCTGCATGTTAATCTGACCATTCTTTTGATAGAGGCATCCCCACCCAATGCGGAATATGAAAACAAAGAGCGCCTGATGACTGGGAGCTAGGAGCCAAGCTCCAAAAGCAGCTGGAAGCTGCGTCTCCATCTGTTATAGATTAATGTGATGCGAAGGAATGCGGAACTGCAACATGCTACCTACTAAAATGCACGTGCATCAGTTCGCTATTTAAGCTCCCAGGACGCATCAGAGAAAACGAGGCCAATAGCCAATTTTTTTAGACCAGAAATCAGCATGTTTGATGGAACTATGTTCATGACTAGAGCTCCTGGGATCAGTATGAAGCTTCAATACATAGCAATGAAGCTCTATCAAAAGTCATAAAAAAGCTAATGCACTAGAAAAGCAGGAGATATCAGGAGTCTTTCCTTTACTGATGAAAATGACCACTGTGCACCTGACCTAGTTAATGAGCAGTCTAGGAGAAACGAACTTGCTCTAAATGATCACAACTCACCTGCTATGGCTAGCAACCATTCTGTTCGGTGGTGACACAGAAGCATTACACCATTTAATCATGAAGTCATTAAGAATGTAAGATTCCATCGGTGTGGAAAAGTGGAGCGCAGTGCCTCACTCAAGAAGCCTGTTGAGAACTTTGCCCTGAGAAATGATAAATCAACAATGCAAATATGAAACCGAAGCAACCAAGACTGGTTTGAAGGCATGTTCCGCATGGTTAGACTCTGAACAAAGAAGTTCACAGCAAAAAATAAATGCAAGAAATTGTCGGACTAATACAGAACCAAATAAACTCGGGTCAAGTCATTACAGGCATCAGAGCAGAGACCATTGCACTGCACACACTGCATCTCGGGTATTTGAGCATCCTAACAATGCCTGACAGAATGAACAGGACTCCAGGCATGCTTCGTCATATATATACCGAACACATTATGACAGATGCTGAAAGCTACATATATATATGCTGCTCTTTTCCCAAAGAGATTTCGACATGAAAGGGTTCTTTGCAGAACCAAAAGTGTCAATTTTGTTTGATTTTGACTTAGCCTAAGAACCAAGCTTCCTCTTATTAGAATGCTTCATCCTGACTAGATGGTGTTCTGGCGAACATTAGAGCACAAAAATAGGAGATACAAGAAGTAACCCGTGAAAATGTCAAAAAACATGCTTTGCCCTTGTATGTGCACAGGTTACTTGCCACAACAGACATGGTATGCATGTGTGAAAGATGGCACTTTTATAGGTTCTGTAGTTATTGTAAATAGAGAAACTAAGTGTGAGGGACAAATCACGTGGGAGTCCTATAACATGCAAACAACCATTGACTACTGCTTAATCTCGCAGGGGATGTATAGCAAGCTCGCAATAATGGAAATAGACGAAGATGGAAAGTACAGCCTCGGTAGTGATGATAAGAGTATTAGTCTACAGCTTGGAGCCCTGCTCATCGCTCACAGAAGACTAGCATCAACTTCCCGTTACAATCTGTGTATCCATCCAGATCCTGTGACCATTCATGCCCCATAACAGAATAATATCGGCGCCTTCTCCAAACTGCTTTATATCGTCATTGAGACACTTATCTAGATCCGTGTTCTCTTGCCTGCATTTGTCCCCTGTCCCTAAATAAACTACTCCTAGCCATGCCCTTTTACCGGCAATTGTACCCGATACCAAGACATGTTCTTTGCAAGTTGACTTTATTCTTTGCCAATTTGTTCCTTGATGTATCAGCATACCTACTCCTCCTCCATTCCTCTTCGTTGTTGTTCTGTTGCTCCCTTCCCAGACGTAGCCGTCAATAAATGGTGGGTCTTCTAGATCCCTGAGATGTGTCTCGCATAGCGCGTATACACCTACTTCTTCATCCTTCAACTGCTGTTCTATTTCTAACCACTTCGCTCTCATTCTACCGCCTTGCATGTTTATGTACCTGATCCTGGTGTTAAATTTCTTTTTTGTAGTTTTCTTCCTGGACCTCCTAGTGGCCATTTTATTGGCGTCAGTTTTCATTGCTACTTTTTCTACTTTGCTTCTACCTACTCCTATACCCTGAGCCGCAGTGGACCCCCTAAAAAAGCTACTGCCCGGCCTGCCAGGCGCCACCCGATCTCGGCTCCTAGCCTTCCATTTAAGTGGATGCCATCTTGTGTAAAGCCTCCGCCAAAGCCTGCTCTATGCACTTCCCTGTTTATGTCTGTCACTTCAAAGCCTTTCCCCTGGCTTAACTTCCTTATCTCCCGACTAAACCACAACGTCCTTGGCAATTTTTTCTTGAGTGCCATCTTTCTCTCTTAAGGGTTAGTGTTCCTGTTTATGCTCCCGCAGGGAGGAAAGTTTCGCGACTGTTTTCCTCGCGCCGCTCTGGACGCCATTCGCCAAGCGGCAGTCACGTGATTCTGCAGACGACGTTTGTTCCATTTTAAAGTGGAAGAGCCGACTTTCCAGGCGCAACGCCGGTTCCTCGCCAGCCCCAGTACCCTCTCGGCTGCCATCGTGATCGGACGCGTCCGGTGCGGTGTGTTCCCGCCTTTTCCGTGCGCTCCAGTTGTATATATTTTGATAGTGTGAAGTGACAGCAGCCTCCAACTATGACGGGACGGGCTGCAGTGCGGAAAACTGCAAGAACCGTACCGAAAGCGGCAAAGCTTTTTATGCAGTGCCGTCCGGACGGTCAGTCGTACGTCAGCGGTTGCGCAGGCTTTTGTGTATGGGACGCGTGAAAGCATCTCCGAAAGGAACTCGAATATGCGAGATAAGAGAATAAACAGCACTAATTTACCGTATTTGCATGACTCACTTAGCCACATAACCTCCATTGTCTCATACCTCCCTCCGGCGTTGCAACCATCATTTGCCTATGTGCCTATTCTGATAAAAATTACAGTTCAATATAAATTATAAATTGTTCAACAGGCACGCTCAAACTCCATGCGGCGACTCATGTTTGCCATCAACAAATTATCTTCATTTTTCCTGCAAAGCTACAAGTTCCAAATGAAAAAGTGAACAAAGGTTCTGTTCCTAACCTGTCTGCACGTGACAGAGCATTTCTCATGTGCAGCTGCTGCCAGCCCGTCTGCTTATTCTACTGCCACCACCAACATTTTGCAGAAATGGTTTGTTTTGTGAAATGAAGAATGTTTGACAAGCAAACTATATGTGAAATTTTGTTCTAGTCCCAGTTTACTACGCAGAAGTGGGAGGCCAGTCTCTCAACATGAGAACAAGCTTTGTCTAGACTTTTTAACTATTTTATTTGTTAAGAATACCCCTAAGGTTCCACTGACAAGGATGTTAACACTGGAGGTGAGGGGAACAAAAATAGCATGAAATACTTGAAAAAGCAAAATTGGGTATTCAGATAATTATTTTTCCTTAAGTAAAAGCATAGAGCAGTCCAAAACAAAGATATTTCAGAATGCAGTGAAGGTACATATAATTCAAGTAGGTCAAGAGAAAACGCAATAGTGCTTAGGGAATAACGAGCAAATAAATAACAGCACCAGAAAGAGATATCACCTCTAACTTTTGGATATTAAAGAAGTACGGCACGTGATGTGTTTGGCTTGAAAAGATTACCATGGCATAGGAAAAATGCAGTGGAGGGCTCGAAGTCAGAGCGACAAATGATACGTATATTTTGTGAAAGATAAGCGCTCGAGTTTGCGATATCTGTGCCTTTGGTGGGTTAGATTTATTTGCGTGCAAAATGCATAGCTTTAGACTGCCCGCATTCACATCGTATGCAGCGTAGTTTCACAAACATCGTACCACATCGGCGGTCGTAACCCTATAGAATAATGTATTTAAATGTGGTTCTGCAGGGAGATGCATTACCGCACTTCTCTTCATCGCACAACTCACGCAGGTTTTTCATTTTCAAGCATTTCTGCGCCATTATTGTCCGTACTGTGAGCTATCGGTGTCAATCCGCGATCTTTCTGTCATGCTGTATGAAATTTTCGGAAAATCAGATTATTTTCCGACGTTTTTTTCAACGAAGTATGATGGGCTTAGCATCGGTCCCTGAGCACTGAGGCAGTAAAAGGAAAAAAGGATGCCCGCAATCGAGCGCCGTTTGTAAGCTTTTAAAAAAAAAAGCGAACTGCTCTACAACGCCAGCCCCGTCATAAAACAAGCGTTTCGGTGCAGGTGGGCTGGAAACGCTGATTGGTCAAACAAAATGTGACGTCACGCTTAAAACGTCACGTGACGTCATGGTCACGTGACTTTTAATGACGTCGTGTCCGGTTGGGAAGAGACATATTTTCCCTAGGTTTTTCTCGGAATTCCCCACGTTTTTGACAGCGCGCGCGGGTTCAAAAAGCGCACCTGATGCGCCGCGCTTTCACACACTGCATGCGCGTTTCTATATTTTTATTATATATGATATCCTTGAACTGCTGGTGTATTATTTTAGTGCGCTCGAACGGCGCGCTTCGTTGTGCATTTATTATAATCGCCACTGCCTGGCGGACCCGATACAGCTTTTGCAGACCTGAGAGGTTAAACACGTACTATCCATGCAGAGCCACGCAAATGCGCCTACAGGTGACCACGCCCGTCTATCAGCGCTCCGTCGAGTGCCTGCATTTACAATCGAGTGCTGTAGGACTATGAACCTGACCTAGAGCATACATATTATAATTTTTCCTTGTATTCTACATTCTCTACATGCAGGAGACTACACTCATAGCTTTCGTTAGTGCAGAAATTTCGTACAACCGTGTCAAAATTTGGCGGTCCGGTTTTTTTCTGCACGACGTTTTGGAGGAGAAAAGCATTGGGTCTTTGAAGGACGACAGTCTATATAAACTCTTATTCACTGTGTCGTCGTACCTATCGTAATTAATGACGACATATAAAGGCTTTTGATACAACTCTCGTGATCTAAAACAAAACTGTTCGTTAGCACTAACCCGCGAAAAAATATTGCGCGCAATCATTCGCCACAGCCCGTTGCTGCGTAATTTTTGTTTTGTGCGGATTTTCTTTTATAATATGACAGCTGCACGCGATAGCTTATATATATAGTTGCGCAGCCGACCACTGCAGGTACCAGTAAACACGTACCCCGTTTAGAATGAATTTAAAAACGCGGTCGGGAGTTGGAATTATTTGTCCGGGACGCTGCGGTCAAAGTTCGCAGTTTTGAAAATTGAAACACGGAAATTTTTGCTCATAGCTAGTCACTCTTGCATAAGTAAATATCTTATTCCTACCCATCATCCCCTTGTCAAAACACATATATTAATGAGAAAAACGACCCATTTGATGCAATTAAGTTCACAGTCCTACAGGGTGGGTTCCACAACAAAGAGAGCAACGGGAGTCGCACTTTATTTACAAATTTGTAACAATTCCTCACGGCATTAATGAAAGTCCGGGTTTATTGACCTCCATCGCCCCTTTCAGAGCCAGTGCTGACCTTAGGAGTGCCGGCGCGTCAAACCTCGGTCGTTTGCCGCCAGCGGCATCTTTTTCAAGCTTCGCTGCCCGTCCGCTTACACAAAGCTCATAATTCATCCCCCACCCCTGTCTTCCCAGTTCGACGTACCACCTTGTCGAGCGGGGTGCAATTGAAGAACCAAGAACCCTTGATTAAATGCTCCTGCCATTCACCTTTACCCCCCCACAGGACACTTTCGCGAACTCGTATGTTTTGCCGCCTTTTTTCTTTTTCCTTTGTGTGTGTGTTTCATGCACAGTGCACGTGTGTGTAGTTAAGCTAACTGCGCCGCTGATTCCGCCTTCACTATTCGTACCGAAGACGCTCCTGGAACGTCTCCTGCCCTGTCTGAATTTATTGTTTATTTGTTTGCTCGTTTTGGCCGGCGGCACGGGCAGTACATGCATCTATGATTCTTATCTGCTCCGGGACTCCGCCAAAGTCTGTTATTGTTGCTTTGAGGGCCCGGATGCCCTCCCTCCCCTCGTTATTCCTTTTTTCCCCCGGGCTGGCCTCCCGCGCAAGCTCGCTGGGCGGCAGGGGACAAAGCGTTTTTCTTTTTCTCTTTATTTCTTTCTCCTTTTTCTAGTATTTTTCTTTTGTGCCCATCAAGGGTTCTTGGTTCTTCAATTGCACCCCGCTCGGCAAGGTGGTGCGTCGAACTGGCAAGACAGGGGTGGGGGATGAATTCAAAGCTTTGTGTAAGCGGGCAGCGAAGCTTGAAAAAGATGCCGCTGGCGACAAACGACCGAGGTTTGTCGCGCCGGAATTCCTAAGGTCAGCATTGGCTCTGCAAGGGGCGATGGAGGTCAATACACCCGGACTTTCATTAATGCCGTGAGGAATTGTTATTAAATTTGTAAATAAAGTACGACTCGCGTTGCTCGAGATCTCTTTGTTGTGGAACCCACCCTGTAGGACTGTTAACTTAATTGCATCAAATGGGTCGTTTTTCTCATTAATATATGTGTTTTAACAAGGGGAGGTAGGGATAAAATGTGCGCGCGGTGGTTATTAAAGCGAATTCGTATAAAGTTAACGGTCTGCCCAATGTACTGCGTACTGCACACACTGCATCCTAGGAGGTATATTACGTTGCAGAAATCCCAATCAGAGTTGTCATTAATTTTCCATTTGAATCCTGAAGCTGTGCTTATTTCACAGCTTGATGTTTGTAATGTGTTTGCAGACCTGGAATCTACTTTTTCCACAAGGTGGACACCCCAAAACCGTCTCTTTATGTGACTGAGTGTATTAGAATGTTTCGAATGTTTTTCGGTCGTCTGTAGACTGCATGAGGGAGAGCAGTGAAAATTTTGGCGAGGCGCTAGCTCGCTTTGTTTGAGAATGTTGAAATGTTTTTTTGAAGATTTTGTTTACGTACGTTAGGCGGCTGGTTACTGGTGAAGGGGAGTACGAGATTTGCCTGATGGTCTGTTTGCTCGCTGTATCGACGTCACTCCAGTATTTGCTCTCGGTTGGGTTTAGATGTCCTTTGAATGGCATCGTCGGCAATGGCGACGGGTATCGCTGCTTAATGAGGACTTCTTGCATGCGTTTGGAATTTTTTACGAAGTCTTCATCTTGGGAACATATTCCTTTAGATCGATGTGCCTGAGAGTATGGGATGCTTGTTTTAGAGTGACGAGGATGGCAGCTTTGGAAGTGTACGTATTGTTGACGGTCCGTCGGTTTACTGGTGGTGAGTGAGCTTTCGTTTACCAAAATCTCAACATCTAGGAAGTTAATTGTGGTGTGGGCGCACGTGTAAGTGAAAGATATGTTGGGGTGGACGAGGTGTGTCAGTCCAAATTAAAAAGATGTCATCCAAGTAGCGTTTGTATAGGGTGGGCTTAATGGGACAATCTTTCAAAAATTTACTTATTACTATGCATGAAGATGTTGACGTAGGTGTGGGCCATCCTTGTACCCATGGCTGTGCCGTTAATTTGTGAATAGTGTTGATTGATGAATTCGAAGTTGTTATATTCGAGTACGATTTTCGACAGTATTTATAAAACACGTGGAGCAGGGGAGCATCAAATCACTGATCGAAGCGTATGAACGAAACAGAAAGGAGGAATCCCCTGCTGCACGTGCATTAGATATGTTGTTCACAGCAACATCTTGCATGAAGCTGCAGGGAAGAGAAAACTCGATGAGACGTAGCCAGTTGTACTTGAGCCGTCTACATCGAAGGATTCACCACCGATCCTCTCACCAGGTTTCGTGAAGCTTGCGCTTTATCGTGCCGGTTTACCACTGTCCTTCTTGCTAGTGAAGCGATTATTTTTTTAATGTTCTCTTTTTGCCCCATTTGCCATCTGCCATTTTTGATCGTGCCATCTTCTGGGCAAGTACTACGTTTGAGGTTCGAAAAAGATGCATAAGCGATCACGACCTATGCAAACAATAACAAAGACGAAACACGCTACAAGAGCACCACTAGCTGCATATCTGCATATCGCGCGCACACATGCGACTGATTTTCGCTGACGATCGGCCGCTCCCGCTGTATTCAATTAGCTGTGTCGCCAGATCGTCTGTCGCGAGGCGCTTTCGCTGTGCCCGCATGACCGCTTGTCTTGACCTTCCAGGGGAATTGCGCGTTGCTCGCGCGCGGCTTAGCCCGAAGCCGGTAAACCGGCTGGCCACCGCCACATCTGGACCTGGTTTGACTCAAATTGGTCTCAGCCGCGTCTTGTTCGGTTCGGGCGCGAACAATACGCGAGATTCAAAGCGCTCGGCCGTCTCTGTCTCTATGGGGGGGGGGGGGGCACTTGACCCCAAGGGCGCTCCTTTTCAACACCACCCCGCCGTCGCCCGCCTCCGATTGAACAGGCGGGGGGTTCAAAGGGGAGCTGCCGCGGAGAAGCCGGGCAGCTCGTCCTAATGACAGCGCAGAACATGCGTCACTGACAGCCCCCTTCCTTTCGCCGTCTTGTCCATCGTGCGTCGCGCCGAGCCCGACAAAGAAAAGGCCGTCACCCCCCCCCCTTCCCCTTCTGAATCGGGGGGCGGGGGGCGGAAATTCCGCAAATAGTTTCCCAGAGGCATCCTTTTTTTTTTCATGGGGTCAAGAGAAGCAAGCTTACACTGCAAAATTAAACCTTGTCTTTCTCTTCCAAATGCAATTAACTAGGAGTCCTGTCCAACCATTCCAGCTTGTTATGGGGGCACCCCCAACCATTTTTTATTTCCGTGTAACTCGCAGCCCTTCTTCACCTTGGTCATTGTAGCCGCTATTGTTTCTCAAGTACCATGCAACATCTTGTTATTAGCAGTTGCTAATTCAAGCCTTCTGCAGGGTTTGAAGGACCTTTTTAATTGGAAATGAGAACATGTGCACAGGGTGGAAAGCGCGTGATCTGCCAGGAAACACTAAAGCGGCCCCGAGAAGGGATCTTTATTAAGGATGACAGCCATCTTGGGCCTCTCCACTTGGCAACGACGACACAGCGTGTGCGGTCCCTATGGTTAGGCCCCAGCTGTGGAAGCCATCCTCGGACACGACCATGACCTTCGACATCTGATGTTTTTATTTAAAAACACAGGGACCAAAGTCGTGCTGTATGCAGTGCGATCGCCATGTGGTTCCATAATCATCCACCTAGCCCGGCTCTTTGGACGGATTCAGGAAACGACTGAAAAGAACAAAAGTAACGAGCAAACAAAGGTGCGCTGCATAAAAGTTAGAACGCAAAGAAACGAAGGCGCGCTGCGCTGGGATAATGCTGTAGCGAGGTCTAATATGTAAATTTTCATGGCTGGCGTGGATTTCCACAAAGCGCAAGTAGTCGCTACGGAGACAAACAAAGGCGCACTGGAGCTGGGTATGTATCATGTTTAACTGCGCAAAGAAACGAAGACAGAGAACAAGAAGGCACGACACGAGCGCAGACTATCAACAGATTTTTTCTTCAAGGAAAAAAGGCCTATATATGCATCTTCATCCCGCGAAAAACATGCTAAAAACCCGAAAGCGCAAACCCTATCACACACCATCTTGGCACATGTAACGTGATGCCACTGATCACAACCTGAAAACAATCTCCGCATCGTCAGAGACAAGATACAAAACAAACAAACAGCGAACTCACAGGCACACTCCTGCCAAGCTAGCGCTCCACACCGCCTGCTTGCGCTAAAGAAACTGCGCAAAAAAGGTATCTCCCCATCAATGAGGCCTACAGATGGTGATGCTACACAGTCATCTGATTCCTTGATCTGGTACGCTTCCACCAACTCCCTGCAAACCTGATCCCTGTGTTTAAACAAGACGCTGGTCTTGTTCAATCGTGGGAAGCAATCTTTGCACTCTTTGCAGTGCAGGGCGAGATTAGAGGAAGGTGCGCTCTTCAACGACCTGCGATGTTCTGCTAACATCTCGTTAATACATCGACCCGTCTGGCCGATGTACTTCTTCCCACACGAGAGGGGGACTTCGTATACGACTCCAGTCTTACACTCTGTGAGCCTGGTTTTCTGTCTGTGCGCTATCGAGCACTCAGCTCCAGCACGATTGCTCTCAGGCTCGAGCTTCTTTCGCACAGCACTACAAATCCTTGAAAGCTTATTCTTTGCCATGAAAATCACGTCCGCCCCGTATCTCGCCCCAACTTTTTTGAGCCGGTGTGAAATTACATTCCCTGAACGTTCAGGACAATCATATCCGAGCGCAACACTTGGCAGCATGTTGTGTCGGGATTTCTACAGCGACATTTGAGCTCACTCAAGCTTTCGGATCCTTTCTTGGTGAACAATTCCGCAAGTGTGGTTAAGTACCTGTCTGGGTTGGATAAGAAAAAGTACTCTACCTTCAGCATCGATGTGGAGGACTTATTTTATTCGCTACCCCATGCTCAGCTCATGCAGAGAGTGAAAGACTGCATTGTAAACGACAATGACGAGTTGGTGTTCGTGGCGGGGTGCGGGGGTTTCCATAGAAAGTTTCCTGGAGCTGCTATCATTTTACCTAGAGTCAACCGTTGTTGGGCGGGGCGAAAAGGTGTACGTCCAAAAATCGGGTGTGTGCATCGGCTTCCGTGTGGCACCCCTTTTGAGCGATATTTACTTGAGCAGGATGGATCAAGAACTGGCACAAAATCTTGCTGACCTCGCGCTAAAAGTGTTCCGTTACGTCGATGATTTTTTAATCATTCTTAAGTCGAACTCTCCCAGGGCAGTTCCGGACGTCGTCAAAATCTTCAAAGATACAGGTAGTGGCCTGCGATTCACCTTCGAACTACCCAGCTCAGCTACTCTACAGTTTTTAGACCGACCGCAGCGGTGGCCAAGTGGTTGAGCATCCGCCTCGCATGCGGGAGGTGCGGGGTTCGATCCCCAGTGCCGCCGGGTACCCACCGGGGATACAATGGGTACAAGCTTTTCCCTGGTCTGGTGCTCGGCTTATTTAGGGTGAAATGCTTGGGAAATGAGTCTTTGACCCCACCTTGAGAAAAAGAAAATACCTTGTGTCAAGGCGTATTTGGCCATAGATGCCCTTGCGCCATAAAAAAAGTTTTTATACCTCCGGATCCATTATCTAGAGAGCAGGGTCTGTTGGGAATATCACCATAGGACAAAAAAAAAACCTCTCTTGAACGTCAGTTAGGGGCATTCCACACTCGTCAAGGCGGGTATAGCGACTTCATGCTTAAAAGAGCTCTTGGGAAATCCTGTACACACAGAGCGGAGGCTAGCTTCCTGGGGCAGGTAGAGAGGCTGAAAGAAGCCGGGTATCCTGATCTGAGTTGGCTCAGATCTCCGAAAGGATCCTGTTCAAAGGAGGGAGGCCCATGCTAGTAAAAAAGAGGACGGTGGACGTAGACAAGTGGTGTGGGCATTCCATACATCCATTGAATTTCACACCGGCTCAAAAAAATTGGGGCGAGATACGGGGAGGACGTGATTTTCACGGCAATGAATAAGCTTGCAAGGAATGTTATCGGCGGTCGCACGTGCATGACAATCCTTTCGACATGCGTGACGATGCCCACCGAAGGCATTTCAGGCTGTCGAAGGGACTTGTACGCTGGCTAAGCGAAGAGCGCGGAACATGCGTCACTGACAGCCCCCTTCCTTTCGCCGTCTTGTCCATCGTGCGTCGCGCCGAGCCCGACAAAGAGGAGGCCGTCACCCCCCCCCCCGCCCACCCTTCCCTCCTGAATGGGGGGGGGGCGGAGATTCCGCAAATAGTTTCCCAGAGGCATCCTGTTTTTTTTTTTTTCATGGGGTCAAGGAAGGTGGCCCAAGCAGTGTGAGGCAACGTTCTCTGTTCATTCTAGAGAAGCAAGCTTACACTGCAAAATTAAACCTTGTCTTTCTCTTCCAAATGCAATTAACTAGGAGTCCTGTCCAAATCCATTTCAGGTTGTTATGTGGGCACCCCCAACCTTTTTTATTTCCGTGTAACTCCAGCACTTCTTCACCTTTGTCATTGTAGCCGCTATTGTTCAAGTACCATGCAACATCTTGTTATTAAAGGACCTTTTTAATTGGAAATGAGAGCATGTGCACAGGGTGGAAAGCGCGTGATCTGCCAGGAAACACTAAAGCGGCCCCGAGAAGGGATCTTTATTAAGGATGCCAGCCATCTTGGGCCTCTCCACTTGGCAACGACGACAAAGCGTGTGCGGTCCCTATGGTTAGGCCCCAGCTGTGGAAGCCATCCTCGGACACGACCATGACCTTCGACATCTGATGTTTTTATTTAAAAACACAGGGACCAAAGTCGTGCTGTATGCAGTGCAATCGCCATGTGGTTCCATAATCATCCATTTAGCCCGGCTCTTTGGACGGATTCAGGAAACGACTGAAAAGAACAAAAGTAACGAGCAAACAAAGGCGCGCTGCATAAAAGTTAGAACGTAAAGAGACGAAGGCACGCTGCGCTAATGCTGTAGCGAGGTCTAACATGTAAAATTTCGCGGCTGGCGTCGATTTCTACAAAGCGCGAGTAGTGCCCACGGAAATAAACAAAGGCGCACTGGAGATGGGTAAGTCTGTATACAAGCACGAGTTTTTGTCTCTATCAGCGATTTACTAGCTCACACCGCGCGATTTTGATGTCTGGCGTCGATTTCGACAGAGAGGGAATACGGGCACGAAACGGGACGCTCGCGATCTGCCAGGAAACAATGAGGTGGCCCTAAAGAGGGCCGTTTGCAGGAGCACTTCAACCGCGACCTGCAGCGGCGTGGCGGCGCGGTGAGCAGTAGGCCCACAGTGGTCCGTCTTGTGCCCTTTGGCTCCGCACCGACGACACCGGTGCACGACGTACACCTCTCCTGGTCTTGCCCTTGAAGCCGACGCTATCCCTGGTCCGTAGATCTTGACGAGGGCCGCGACGATAATCTTTGACATCTGGTCGATGCCCCGGTCTGCGGCAAACAAGGACAGCATCGGCTCGCCAGAAGCATCCAGGAAACGATGCTGCAAAAAAAGTTACGTTACAAGCGCCGCAATTTGGCGAGTTCTGCACGAGAAAACTTGCGAAAAACGATGCTGCAAAAAAAGTTACGTTACAAGCGCCGCAATTTGGCGAGTTCTGCACGAGAAAACTTGCGAAAACGTTGTTCAACCCTTACCTCGTGATTGAGAACGTGCACGCCAGACAAGCGCTTCATCGTGGCTGTCAGACGGCGGTTCAGATGGCGACGCCGGCGGTCCTCAAACCGCACCTTATGTGGGTCGTCGTAATGGAGTTGCAAAATTTTGAACACCAGCACGACGTGCTCCTGCAGCAGGAAAACGAGGTCCTGGAATGCGCAAGGCATGTAGGTAAGCGGTACAGCACTTCATGAAGCGAAATTTGAGATAAAATGCGTACCTTTATGTCGCTGGCGATTTCTCGCGGGTCAGCGCCTTTTGGGGGTCGTCGCAATGTCGTGGAAGCAAGAACTGTACAGAAATTTCAGCTGGCTGCGCCGACGAGCGCACCACGCAAAAAAAAAAAAGCCATACCTGGACAGCTTCCGAAACGCGCGCGCCGCCGCCTACGCTCACGAAGAGAATGCCCGCAGACCACGCACGCCCGGCGGCCGGCCAGCCGGCCCTAGCGATTCCCTAGGCACTCTAGGGACAGGCCGAGAGAGGCGCGGCGAACCCACGTCCGGTTGAGAACGAGGGAGAAGCAGAAAAACGTCACGGAGAAGCGCATCCCATCGACCAATCAGCGTTTCCAGCCCACCTGCACCGAAACGCTTCTGTCATAAACCCAGCGTCTGTGCGCTCGAGGAGCTGCTTTCCCGCACAGCTTGGAACAAAATGGCGGACCTTCGCGCAACTCTTCTCCCTGCGGGAGCATATAGACCTCCTGCATGTTTGTAAACAAACGAGGTGGCGCTGCAGTCGCTAGCGAGCTCGTAGTAGGCAAAAGGTCGGGGAGTGGCGTCGCGGATAGGTGTTGAGCGCGGGTTTTCAAGGCTTGTAGGCGCGTTTCCAGTTTCTGCGAATCATAGCAATGGTCGATGCTTCCAACTCAGTAATTTGTTGAAGTACACGAGCTCGCGTTGGCCACGTGCTGCCTATAAAGAGAAATAGTTTGCTCTGTATTGCATATATGGTTAGTAGTAAACATGTAGAAAGCATTACTGCCGTTTATTTATGCGCTAGGCATTGAATAAAACAAGTTTTGACACTCTGCACTAGCCGGAATGATTTTACTTCGGGACAATAGTGAGGGGAAGTGCTGGCCTTGTTTCGTCGGAGCAGACATGCGCTCATCGTCTGCTGACATACGTACGTGTCGCGCTGTGCGAAAAGTGGAGACAGCGTCGTGTCCCTGATCTCCTGTCTCGGTTAGCGCTGTTTTTAGCCGCATGACCACGCACCAGCCAGGCCAACTTGTCCTCTTGTTAAGCTGGTCGATTTGGTTAAAATTGTTGATTTCTAGAATTATTTTCTTTCCCATATCCCTGAAGTATTGTTTCGTGACGAAAAATTATAGCAAAATATTGAGTACAAATATACAGTATTGTGCGTTTTTATCGCTGACACATTCAAAAATTTCCCCGCCTCAACCGCTGGCTCATTTGCGGTGAAACTGCACACAGAGCTTGCGTATTATGGTAACTTTTGTATCGTAGGATGTTTGACAACGGTACTTACTTAGTTGAGCCGTGCATGATGCGAAAACATAATCGTCTACGTAGAGATCGGCAACCAAAACCCGCAGACGACGCTTTTTCGCTGAAGGGCGGCAGTGGCGTCATCTGTTTGCGGTAGCGCAAAGCGTCACGACAAGGCCGTCGAGGAGAGCGTTGCAAGGAGCGCGGGTCGTTTGAATATGCCGTTCCTGTCGTTTCGTCTGCTTCTTGAATCCAATCCAATCCACGGAGCTGTGCTGACGTGTCTCGCATGGGCTCCCGCCTCGAAGCCACTTTTCGGCAGAAAGAGTCAGCCTTCGGGCTCGAATATTTTGGACGACATCCGGGCCATTGTCCAGTGCCTGCTGCAGCCGGATTTTGCCAATCTACGGACACCTAGGCATATTGCCGGCTGACTGCCGGCCTAGCCATCGAGCTCGACCTAGCTCGTCACCTCTCCGCCGGGAACTGAGCGCCCAGGGACCCGCACAGATGGAGTACGCCGTGGAAGGCGAGAAAATATCACCGTCGGAGCTCGAGGCCGGAAAATGGGAAACCATTCTTCGTTACCGCGACCGACAACGAGGCCTGAAGAATAAAGGGCCCGCATCAACCGACGACGAGCCTGCGCAGGGGCACGGTCAAGGCAAGTCTAATTCCAATTTTCCATCGCGAAAGAACGGGAAGAAGCTACTTGCACTCAGCAAGAAAGCCCTCCTCCCGCGCTTACCGACCGACGACTACAAAATCGTCTGCCGACCACAAGGTTGGAATCTGAGGGACTTTGCGCCCGGACTACTACTCTTCTGCGCCTGCGAGGTGGCCAGGCTGCCGTATGATACGGTGAAGAATGAAGACATTATCAGAGTCAATACGGCCAACAACACCTTTACGCTATGCACGCCCGATCGTCAACGGGCGACTGCATACGCCAATATTGAAAAACTGAACCTCCAAGATCAAACCTACAACGTAACGTCGTACGTGGCGGCGCCCGAAGACTCGGTAAAAGGGGTCATTTACAACGTCTACGCGGGAGACTCGCCCGAAGCGGTTCGCCAAGGCTTCGGAAACCGAAACGAAGGAATAGAAGTTGTGGATGCCCGAAGGATCGGGAAATCCAGAACAATACAAATCACCTTTTTTGGAAAGAAGCTACCCAGCCAAGTAATCTATCAGTGCGGCGTCTTTCGGGTCCACCCCTTCAGGGAGCAACATGAGGTATGCTACAACTGCAGGAGAGTAGGACACCGGGCCGATGTCTGCTACAAACCTACAACGAACCTTTGCCGCCGCTGCGGAGAAAATCACTCGCCTCCACCTGAGGGAGAACAGCCAACCTGCCAACCCGTATGCATCGTCTGCAACGGGGGCCACAACACAGGCAGCCGGAACTGCAAATTCCGGCTGATCAACAAGAACAAACAAGGAACGCCCCATGGCAACCAGACACCCAAGCAAGGGGACAACGACTCATCACTACACGGACACCAGTCTAGGCCCAGGAAGAAGGAACACGGTGCTACCGGAAAAGGAGGAAGCCACAGCCGGAACAACTCCAGCTCCTTCCCGCCCCTGGGGAACCCTGCAGGGAACGACAAGAGAAGCTCAAGCCGCGGACGCAGCGATAGCCGCTCCAATAAAAAGGTGAGCTGGCCAGCAGAGGCCTCCCAATCTATTGACGCTCGAGAGAAGGAGTTTCAGATCCAACTACAATCCCGAGACAGAGAAATTGCCAGCCTTAAAAAAGAGTTGGCTGACATTAAACGCCTGTTACAAGCGCATCAGGTACAGAATGTCACTGCGGCTAGAATGCCACCCACCGCGTCCCAGGATTCGACCAATAATGCGATGGAAACAGACGCTATTTGCCACACTCCCTCCAACGCGTCCCAGTCTTCAGCCCATAACGCGACGGACACAGACGCCAGAATAGCAACTAAAAGACCGCATCCTACAAAAGAAGGCGAGGAATCCAAAAGAAAGGCCGCGGCTTCGGAAGCCGACACCCCGCAGCCGTCGAAAGCGCCTACCAAAATCAGGGCAGACATCAATACTCTGTCAGAGAGAACTAGCGCTATATCAACAGAACAAGCAACCTTCCAAGGCCTCGTTACTACCAAATTTGCAGAGATAGATATTCGCTTTGCAACACTAGAGGGACAGGTATCCCAAATAGCCACCTGCATGCAGCAAATAATGGATAGGCTTACAACTATCGAGGCCCGCCTACCCCCCACCTTGGATCTGTCCACGACGCCACAACCATCTATAACCCAACATGGCACCACGCCAAAAATTTGAAATCTGGCAATGGAACTGCAGAGGCTTCCGCCGCAAGCGGGCCCACTTGCAGCTCCACATCCAACAAGCACCGTCTGTTCCAACCCCAGACGTGATTGCATTGCAAGAAGCTAGCGGCAGGGCTACACTGCCAGGCTATAAAGCATATCTGCCACCTCATTATGATACTAGTAACGCAGCCGGCTCCTTCACAACCACTCTGGTGCATAGAAATATCACCGCAATTCAACATTTTATAAATGATTCGGAAGAAGATTACACCCTACTTGAAATAGTACCAAGGCAAAAAGGAGGCTCAAATCTCTTCATCCTTAATGTATACAACCCTCCCAGAAACAAAGGCAATGGACTCCCACACTTGTTGATAAACACAGTAAAGCTGGCTGCTAGGGCTCAACTATTAATTGTGGGAGACTTCAACGCTCAACACCCAGCATGGGGATATACCAAAGCAACTCCGAAAGGAAACCTGCTCTGGCAAATCATACAGTCACTAGGGCTCACAACGCTAAACAACCCGAGCGACCACACACGCATGGGTAACAGTGTATGTGTAGACACATCTCCAGACTTATCCCTCTCTAAAAACGTCAAGGACGCAAAGTGGGTCAACACCGGGCAAAACCTTGGTAGTGATCACTTCATCCTTAGCATCACCTTCCCCACGACAAAACTTAAAAACAAAGCAAAAGAAATACGAACCACGGATTGGGACAAGTTCAGGCAACTTCGCGACAAAACAGCTCCAAAGGAGATCTCTAACCTTAGCGACTGGGTTATCTCCCTGAATGAGGATGTCAGCTCCACTAGCGTTGTGGTGCCAGTTGAGAAGGAGGAGCAGATTGCAGACTCAAAACTGTTACACCTGTGGCAGGCACAAAAAGGCCTCCAAAAACGCTGGAAGCAGCAAAAACACAACAAGCGACTCCGCAAAAAGATCGCTGAAATCGAGAGGCGAATCGAGGAACATACACTTACTCTCCAAACACAACAATGGAACCAAATATGTGAAAGCGTCAATGGACAGCTCGGAAATAAGAAGACATGGCATCTTCTAAGACACCTGCTCGATCCAGAACAAACACGTCCCGTGCAACAAAGTCAACTGTACAGACTCATACATAAATATGAGGGTACACCTGAAGACCTCATCAAAGAGCTAGCAGAACGTTATCTAAACACGAATGATAGTACCACACAACCAGACTACCGGGGGACTCCTAATCCAAATTTAGACGCAGACATCACAGACGCAGAGGTCTGGTACGCAATTGGAAAACTGCGGACAACATCTGCGGCAGGACCAGACAAAGTAACAAATAAGACTCTCAGGAACTTAGACGCAACGTCGATCGCGGCGGTTACAGACCTTATGAACAAATACTGGCATGCAGGCAACATACCACCAGAGTGGAAACACGCGAAAATCACTTTTATTCCTAAAGCGGGTAAGAAACTCAGCACTGAGAATCTACGCCCAATTTCATTAACATCATGCCTAGGCAAACTCATGGAGCATGTCATCCTCAATAGGCTCCAAAACTATGCGGAGGACATGAACCTCCTACCTGAAACAATGTTAGGGTTCAGGGCCCAACTATCTACCCAGGACATTCTCTTGCAGCTTAACAAGGACATAATTGAAGCTGACGAGGGAACAGGAACGAAAGCAATATTGGGTTTAGACCTTGTTAAAGCTTTCGACAACGTCACCCACAAAGCCATCTTGACAAACTTGTCAGAAATCAACCCCGGAGAAAGGACGTACAACTACATCCGATCCTTCCTCACTAACAGAACAGCAGTGATAACGGTCGGAACAATAGAGTCTGCCCCAATCAAACTAGGAAGTAAAGGAACGCCACAGGGCTCCGTCCTGTCCCCTTTCCTTTTTAACCTCTCCCTCATCAAAATTCCCCCCAAACTGGCACAAATACCAGACCTACATCACACGTTCTATGCAGATGACATCACACTTTGGGTAACCAAAGGATGCGAAGGCTACATAGAAGACACACTCCAAGCAGCAGTGGACATCATCGAGGCATGCGCATGGGATTCCGGCCTCACTTGTTCTGAGCAAAAATCTGAACTCTTCGTGATCCGTCGTAAACAAAGAGGTAGGCGTACCACGACATCCCCCCCGCAAATAAACGTCTATGTTAATGGACGATCTGTCAAAGAGGTACAGACCATGAAAATACTGGGGTTGTATTTACAAACAAATGGTAAAAATACTGACACACTCACTAAGCTAAAAAGCACGGTAGAAGCGACGGCGCGATTACTCCGCCGCATAGCTAACCGCAGACAAGGGGTGAGGGAAAGAGATTTATGCCGCCTAGTGCAGGCCTTTGCGCTGAGCAGGATACTCTATGCCACCCCTTATCTGAAATTTTCGAAAGCAGAAAAGGACAAATTGGATAGCATGATACGGCAGGCCTATAAGGCTGCGTTAGGACTCCCACTAAATGCCTCAACCGAAAGGCTTATGAGGTTAGGAATACATAACACCTACAATGAACTGAAAGAAGCCCATTTAATGGCTCAAACAGCGCGATTAGCCAATTCCAGAACTGGCAGGAGTATTCTTACCAGGCTCGGAATTAACTTTCAACCTACGAATAACGATGCTAAAGTAGACTTACCCCGCGCCTATAGGACGGCCCTACTAATCAAACCACTCCCCAAAAACATGCACCCCTTACACCATGAGGGTAGAAGACAAGCACGAGCCAAAGCCTTACATAAGAAATACAGACAGTGCGCTGCAACACTTTATGTAGATGCGGCAGAATACAAAAATACCAATGCCTTTGCAGTTGTGGTTGTGAACGAGAATGGTGACCACATCGTCTCGGCGACAATCAAAACGAAATCCTCTGAAACGGCAGAAGAGGCGGCTATAGCCCTCGCCCTAGCACATACCCAAGGGAGCATCATCCTCAGCGATTCCAAAATGGGTATCAATAATTTCGCTAAAGGGCGAATTACAAACACCTCCCTTAGAATCCTTAACGCAACCAAATTCTCACCAAATTATTCCGAATTGATATGGGTCCCAGCCCATTCGGGGAATCCGGGGAACGAGGCAGCCCACAATAAAGCCCGAGGTTTCGTCGACCGGGCAGTGGATGAGTCTGGCTCCCTGAATTTCACGAAGGACTCAATGATCACATATCATGATCTCACCAATCATTTTAAACTAGAGAGGAGAATTTTCCCCCCTCCAGACAAAACACTTACTAAAGAACAAGAGGTTACGTGGCGTCGTCTACAGACGAGATCGATACGCACCCCATCACTCCTCGCGCACATTTATCCAGATCTTTACAACCCAAACTGCAAACACTGTGGCCAACGTGCTACCTACGATCACATCCTGTGGGACTGCAAAATAGAGCCACCTCCGGGTGATCTAGTTACAGCTCCTTCTCTCGAGCGGTGGGAGACCGTGCTGGCTAGCTCTGACCCCAGAACGCAAGTTTTGGCGGTGGAGTGGGCTGACAAAGTCGTCGAGGGCTATGTACTCTCGACCACTTAACGCGACCTCTTGCCAAGCTCTTCCCGGCGAATAAAATGTTTTACAATCAATCTGCTTCTTCTGAAGCGCTTACAACATTTTCGACTAATTAAGCGGAAAAATATCACAACAAATGATTTAACGAGGCCTAACCTTTTAAAGAATATTGTTTGCAATGCTCGCCTCGGCGGCCTAGTCGAGACGCTTTCCGCTGCCGAAAACAGATGGCGCCACTGCCGGTTCTCAGCGAAAAAGCGTCGTCTGCGGGTTTTGGCTCGCCGATCTCTCGTAGACGCTTACGTTTTCGCATTATGTGCGCCTGAACTAAGTAAGTACCATTGTCAAACTTGCTACGATACAAAAGTTACCATAATACGCAAGCTCTGTGTGCAGTTTCACCGCAAACGAGCCAGCGGTTGAGGCGGGGAAATTTTTGAAAGTGTCAGCAATAAAAACGCACAATACTGTATAAATTACGCTTTTTAGAAGTGTGGTCGTCAAAAATTGTGAGGTAATTTCTTTGATTTCAGTGCCGCATTTCTTTGACCAAAGCGAAAGCGAAGATGCCATAAACGAGGGAATAAATTTTAAGGTTCGTTTTGCGACCTCTCATATTTTCTGCGACTGGATCACTCACCTTCGTAATTCGCATGAAAATAAAATGATTCCATTTGTCGCAAACTATTCCTGAGACGTTGAGGAGCGTAATAAATCTCTCGATTTTATTCCCTACACGTGCAGTACTGTGTTAGTTATTTCTTGTAAGAAACGTTTTCATGTAACTATGCATGCATAAATACTGATCATATAGAAAAAGAACTAATCGCGTCATCGTACAGAACAGGGTTTTATGTACATGCTGGCATAAAAAAACTGCGCACTATCTACTCAATTATTTAGACCTTGGGGGGACTTGACGACGGTGTTAATTATAATTACCCAGAACTGCACCAGGTATAGCTATAAATAAAAGGAATTACTGAAACTAGCGTAGGAATTTCATATTTGCACCAAGTTTATTTGCATATCGCATGCATGAATAACGAAAACACTTTTCATTGCCGCGTCCCCTCTCAATCTCGCCACGTGTCTGTTAGTAGCACGCCTGGGGCTGCTTCTTTCCAAACAAGCTTCGCGATCATGTACTACCTCATGAAACATGACACATGCATGATGCAGTGAAAAAGCATATGGCGTTTAGCACACTTAAGGTACGCTATTCTAAGCACACCAACGCGACCGCGCAAGATTGACACAACTTACCAGACTTTTTTCTACTCGAATGAAATAATTACGTCGTCATATCAAGAAACAGTTTCAAGTAAATAATAAATGTCATAAAACGCGCCATTAAAACATGGTGTGCTATTAACAAAAGAACGCATTCCTTGGGGGCGAGTTAACCTATCGGCGCCCCGTGCACTCCGGCTCAAGGTGATAAGTACGTGTGTAGCTGCATATGTCTTTTTTTTCCTTGAGCAATTATCAGCCTACTATCCTGAAGTTCAAGTGAAGGAACGCAGTAACTTGCGTGCTATTAAGTGCATTGAGTGGCAGTGCCTATCGACTCCCAGACTTCGCGCTTTACTACAGTGGCCCAATGCCTGTTAGCCAGTTTCCGAATGCGGCATTTATGCGCGAGAAACCTATCGAGGCTAATTTAATATTTTTTATGCTACTACGCCGATCCAACAGTGACGCAGCTGGTCAATACATGCTGCTTCTGCAGTGCACAGGCTTGAAGCAGCCGCCGGTAGCTGCGGCAGCTGCGGTGGGCACGGGCAAGCAGAACCTGTTTCGCCTACCATGCGAAAGTTGCTGCTAACATCAGCGCCACCGCATCTTCGTGACGTCGCGGGGTGAAGGAGGTCCATACAAGAACACTATTAAGGGTTAGTGTTCCTGTATATGAGCATATACAGGAACACTATTGGATGGATGGATGGATGGATGGATGGATGGATGGATGGATGGATGGATGGATGGATGGATGGATGGATGGATGGATGGATGGATGGATGGATGGATGGATGGATGGATGGATGGATGGATGGATGGATGGATGGATGGATGGATGGATGGATGGATACGGCTGAACCCTTTACATCGGGCGGTGACTCAAGCCACCTAGCCCTGTCTTGTGAAATTTTACTCCTGTCTTGCTTTTAGCCACCAATCAGATAACCTTCGCTTGGTTACTTCTAACCTCTTAAAATCCACTTTCCCTTCACTATCCCTAAACCCCAATGCCTTGGGTAAGTCAGCCCCGCTGCCTTCCACTGTAGGGTGAAGCCCTTTACAGAAAAGTATCAAGTGTTCAGCTGTTTCCTCCTCCTCTCCGCACGCAATGCACAAAGTGTCTATCTCCTGGTACCTGACTCTATACGTCTTAGTCCGCAAAACTGCAGTCCTGGCCTCAAACAACAAAGAACTTCCCCTACAATTATCATAGATATTTTCTTTGACAATTTCCTGTTTAAAGGTCCGGTATGTTTCTAGTGCCGATTTCGTCAGCATCCCTGTTTTCCACAAAGCTCTCTCTGTTCCTTTAACCTTTTTCTTAACCGATAATTGCTGATTTGCCCCCTTACTGCTGTCCAGATATTTGCTTGTCAATTTTCTAGTTCGCTTTCTCCATTTCGTGTCAACATTCTTTATATACAGGTATCTGAAAACTTTCCTAGCCCACCGCTTTTCCTCCATCCTTCTCAATCGTTCCTCAAATGCTATCTTACTGCTAGCCTCTCTGCTCTCGAAAGACGCCCATCCCATATCACCCTGTACCCCCTGATTTGGTGTATTGCCATGTGCTCCCAAAGCTAACCTCCCTACTCCCCGTTGCCTAATTTCCAGCCTTGCTTGAACATCTGGCCTCATACACAGGACCGCATTCCCGAAGGTCAGGCTAGGGACCATCACCCCTTTCCAGATCCCTCTTACCACCTCATACCTATTGTAATTCCACAGTGCCCTATTTTTCATGACAGCTGCATTCCTACTAGCTTTATTCATTACATATTTTTCATGCTCTGTCAGATACTCAACACTGTTATTTATCCACACCCCAAGATACTTGTACTCATTCACTACTTTTAGCACGAACTCCTGTATTCTATGCTCGCCGCCCTCTTCATTAAATGTCATGACTGCAGATTTTTCCTTACTATACTTGAAGCCTAATCTATCTCCCTCTGTACTGCATATGTCTAACAACTTCTGCAGGTCTTCCTTGTTGTCAGCCATTATCACTATATCGTCCGCATATATTAGTCCCGGTAATGTCTGTTTAATCAATTCCCCTTGCTTGAAAAAAGATAGGTTGAAACCTAGTCCGCTCCCCTCTAGCTTGGCCTCCAAACCTTGCAGGTACAACATGAACAACAAAGGGGACAGAGGACATCCTTGTCTAAGCCCCCGCTGTATCTCTACAGGCCCTGATACATTTTTTTCCCATTTTATGAGCACTCTGTTACCTCTATATATATCTTTTAAAAGATTAATTACTCCATTTTCCACATCCAATGTGCCCAATATGAACCACAAATGCTCCTGAGTAACGTTGTCATAGGCTCCCCTAATATCCAGAAATGCTAGCAATAAGGGCCTATGTTCCTTTTCCGCAATTTCTATACACTGTGTCAATGAAAATAGATTGTCCTCCAACCTCCTTTGTTTCCGGAACCCATTCTGTAGTTCCTCTAACACCCCCTCGTTCTCCACCCAAGCCTGCAGTCTATCCTTTATAATTTGCATCACCACCCTGTAAACCACAGATGTCACTGTTATGGGGCGATAGTTACTTACGTCTGCTTTGTCCCCCTTTCCCTTATATATCATGTTCATTCTACTTAATCGCCATTCATCGGGAACTTTCTCATCCACTATCATTTTGTTCACTACCTGTATTAATGTTTGCTTGGATTTTGGTCCTAACTTCTTTATCAACATAATCGGGATACCATCTGGTCCTGTTGATGTGCCACTAGGAACCTTCTTCTCTGCCCTTTCCCACTCTCCTTGCTCAAGTGAAGCTATTGCTGTAACCGGTCTATCCTCCTTCGATAAATTATGTACCACGTGCTTTGCTGAAAATTTTTCCGTCATCCTTGTTCTTATGTGTTTTATTGCTTCATCCCCTTCTAGTCGAATACCCTCATCTGTAACAATAAACCTTTGTTCTAGCCTAGTTTTATTACTCATTGCATTTAGATGTTTCCAGAATTTTTGGGCTGCTTTTCTATCCTTTTTATTTACTTTTGACATCCATTGGGCACCCTTTCTTCTAATTTTCTCATTAATCAAATAGGATGCGTCTCTTCTACACTTTATGAAGGTATCCCATTTTCTGTCTACTTCTGGTTTTGGTTCCCCCCTCTTCTTGGAATATCTCTGTTCCCTGGATGTTTCCTTGCGCTTTTCTATTGCCCTCTTGACCTCCTCATCCCACCAACTCTTGGGTTTGCATCTTTTCCCTTTTAGCTTTACTCGCACCTTAGCTAGCTCTAGCTCCAGTAATCGAGTTAATTTGGTATAAGTCCATTCTGTTTCACTATCCTCAAAAATTACTTTCTCGATTTGTTTGGCTGCTACTTCCAATTGCTTTTCTGAGTAAAAATTTCCCCCTGATTGTTTATCTTGATTCAGTCCTACATTGCTTTTTCTTCTGAAGCTCAACTTGATACGCTTGTGGTCACTACCTAGACTTCTGGAACCATCTTCATCTATGCTCATTACCCCTAATCTGTTATACATCCTCTGTGACATTAGTGCATAATCTATCGTCGAGTGCAGACTCCCCGCCTCCCATGTTATGAGCCCTTCACACTTCTCGGTGCTGTTGCATACAACTAAATCATGCCTGTCACACATGTCCTGCAGCATGCTTCCTGTCGAATCCGTGTACCCATCCAGGTCTTCTGTGTGCATTCATGTCGCCTAATATAATTATCTCGCCCTTTCCTCCTAGCTCATCAATGTCGCTTGCAATACATTCTAACATTTTCCTGTTTTCCTCTTTGGCATTAACCCCTGTCCACAGGTATACAAAGCCAAGGAGTGTTTGCTTGCCTGCCACTGTTTCTTTTAGCCATAAATGTTCCCTGCTTCCCAGTCTAACCCTTTGAAAATTCATACTTTTATGAATGAATGCCCCAATTCCACCTCCCTTTCTGCTGCCCTCTGTTCTATTGCAATATTCCCATGCGTAGTCTGGGTTACAGGGTGGTTGCTCCATGTCTCTAAGATGTGTTTCCGCTAAACCATATACCATTAATTCCTCCTGTCTTAACTGTTCTTCTATTTCCTCCCATTTCAGTCTATTCCTTCCACCTTGCATGTTAATGAAACCTATATCTGAATTAACTTCTCCCTGGCGTTTGCGTCTCTTTCTTCCCCTATGGTTCCATTGTCCGTTTGATCTTAATTCTTCCTTCTCTACACTGGTTCCTTCAGAGCTCTGGGTCCCCCCAAAAAAGTTGTTGCCTGGCGACCTATCCTACTACCCACCTTCTTGCCAGTGGCACCACCGTAGTGGATGCCATCCTGTGCAAAAGGGTGGGGCCTAACCTCGTACACTTCCCTGTTGACCTCCATCACCTCGTATCTTAGTCGTCGACTCAATTGCCTAATTACCCGATTAGTCTCCACGACCCTCCTTTCCGTTTCGCGAGCCTGCCTCTGGACCTCTGGGATTGTGCATATGGTCACATGCAAACTCTCAGAGGCCTCTCTAAGCCTACGCATCCCCACCTCCAACTGCGTCTCTAGATTCTGGCTCCTCCCCTGCAGGACATCATTGAGACCAGCATGGATGACCACAAGGTGTTCGCCATCCATGCTGCCCACCACCACCTCCCGGGCTCTGGCCATTGCATCCACCATGCACTTTCCCGACTGAGCCTCCACCTGCACCCGCCTGTCTGCCTTCACTGCCGTCAGAACGCCTCCCTCAACCCTCGCTACATTCGAGTCCCCGACCACCAGAACTCTCCGGCGCCCCAAACGTTCGCTTCCTAATTCCATTTGTTGGCCTCCGGATCGCTCTAGCTGACTCTCCTGCCGCTGTACGCTATTGTCGCGAGTTTCCATGCCCGCTTTAACCTTTTTCATTTCGTTCTCATTTTTCTCACTCAATGCTCGCTGCACTACAGCACTGTACGATCGACGAGCCTCGTCCCCCACCTGACCCTTCTCCGAACTGGGGTGCCCAGCCGGCCGCGACCTGAGCGCTTCAACCTGTTTTTCTAGCTGGGTCCGCTTTTCCCGCTCTTCTTTAATCTCGCCCACCATTCGCTTCAACAGGGCGGCATTATTCTCCTCCTTTTTAATCAAATCGGCGACCTGAGCTTCCAGCTTAATCCGTGCCTCTCGTTCGACCTGCCGGTCCGCATTAAATGCATTAAACCCAGCTTCCCATTCCCCTTTTAACGCATGAACGGCGTCCCCAAACCGCTTGCACATCTTACACACGAAGCTAGCCTCATCCGCCTCGGCTAAGCTCCCGAACCCTGTCTCATCTAAGTAACACCAACGGTCGCACTCCTGGCACTGTACTAACTCCCCGTCCTTGTCCTCCTTAACTTTCCTAGCTTGCCGACCCATCGTCCGGCCGACTACGCCTTGTGAAAGCCCGCCAAAATTCCTATGCGTAAAAACCCGCCAAGAATATTACACAAAACTTCGGCACTCTTCAACGTAAAAGCCCGCCAAAATTCCTAGAGAAGAAACCTTCGGCACTAGTCAACGTAAGAGCCCGCTAAAACTCCTGCACAAAAACCTTCGGCACTGCGCAACGTAAAAGCCCGCCAAAATTACTACACAAAAAAACTTCGGCACTATACAACGTAAAAGCCCACCAAAATTCCTACACAAAAAGGGTCATCTGACAGCGCCGCCATACGGCGGACGCGCGCTCTACGGCGGGCAGAAACAAGAAGTACTGAACTAAAGTGCATACTTGGCGGGGTCCTACCGGACTGCACAACGTTACTAGACTATAGGTCTAGTAACGTTGGGGACTGCATGCGCAGTAGTAGCTCTGTGTCGTGCGCCAACTTTCGTTAACTTTATGGTCGTTGAGGGCGCTCGGTTGACCTGTTTGTTTTTCATGATCATCATCATCGTCTGCGTCTCACAAATGATTTCTCTCCTTTCACTGCCTCCTTGTGCATTTGTCGTGTCTTATTATTTCGCACCCTAGTAATGAACGATGCGAATATGACAGTTCTTTAAATCCTAGCGGTGAATATTCTGTTTGCTCGCATGCATGCGTGAGACTTTCTGGCATCTTTGCTAAGGCAATGGATGAATGATGAATACTCAAAACATAGGCAAATGACAAAACATTTACTACTTTGAATTAAAATAACCGACACCATCTTGCTCAACAAGTTAAATCTAGCGCCACGCCGCCCGTAGCTGCCCTTCCCTAGCGGCAAAAGGTATGAACTAGAAGGTACGCGCTGTAGCAGTGCCAAGTGTGCAGGCATCTAGTTGAGTAGGTCTTTGACAGAAAAACCCCTGACGCTTCAAGCATGTTCTTCAGGGGGCATTGGATAGAGATTATTGCGATGATATGCGCGGGGTCTCGCTACCTAGCTGAAGATAAGCATGCAGTGAAGAACGTTCACTGCTGTTCTTATTTTAACAGCACGAGTTCACTGAAGAGCACCAACACCATACATTGACCATATCGAGCAGACGGCATACACATGGTGATGATGATATGCTGTAATCACTGTATGCAATAACACGGCAAGAAAACAATAAAGTTTTATACAAAAAATTAGACTATATAAACTACTGATATGATTTCGTGAGCTGCTGTTCGTGCGTGAGAGTCGTGCGTCAGCAAAGCATGTGAAAATTTCATCCAACCGAATCCAACCTCAATCGCCTCAATTCAACATGGCGACTTCCACGGCAGCGACTCGTGTTGCTGTATATGCTCCCCCAGGGAGCATATGCACAGAACGCTGCCGCATTCTGCGATGAAACACTTCCTTTACAGGTGACCGTAGATAAGTGTTTTATTGTTTTGCATTCAGTACATTGTCTGTGTAGTGCAGCGCCTGCCTTCGGAACATTTTCACAGGGTGCATACGGCAGTAAACGCATATAGGTATATGTTCCCTAATGGAACAGGATTTGAGGCAGTGTTATGTCAAAGTTCGATCAATCTTACGTCTCTCCTGAGCTTTAAGCGTCGATGCTTCCTCTCCTGAGCACTGCGAGCTGTCAGGGATGCAACTGCACACTTATTCAGGATTTCTAGCTTTTTGCTATATCCCTCGCTTGTGCGGCACGTATTCAAGTCGTTTGCCATTGTCAATGGTTTTTTTTTTTGTCACTGATTTCTACCTTTTATTTATTCTTAGTTGCGCACCATCAGCTGTGCTGTCGGCGATTCTCCGAGCTCGGAATTCTTCCCAGGCACGGGATCCTACCCACAGACCTCCCTTCACCGCACTCACCAGTGTTCTTTGGTATTTTTTGTTTCTCTTGCGCTTAATTGCATTGCCAGTAAACAAATTTGTGCAGTTTTTAATTGTATGCAGATTTTTAAATGCGCTACAAATTGTTGTATGATGCTAAGCTGTGATGTGAGATATCAGGCTTCTTGCTAGTGAAGGCATGCTTTTTTCCATTCTCTCTTCTGACTTATCCACGGCAGACTGGTCGCAATGTTCAATATAATACCTACATGTTGGTGCAAGGCACCATGATGGGAATTAATGATAGCCCGTGCCTCCTATATTCAAATTGGTGTGTGGTATTTCAGCCAGCTCATCTTTCAGTGTGATTATGACAATCATCCTCACTCTCCTCAGAGAATGTATGTAGGTGCATTACATAAAATCTGTTCATTTCTTTTGTCATGGGCTAGCTCATCGCTTTTTTATTTACTTACATTACATCTAATTTTAGTTTCTAAAGCAGTAGATAATTTCCTCTCTTGCCATTCATGACATTGAAACAGCCACTGAGAGTTGTTGCTCTGGATGTATTTATTTGCAGTTGCCAGCTGCCAGCATCTATTGGGCCATGCGTGCTTCCTGCCCTCGGCTGTGCCATCCCTCCTGAGCTGTTCATGGTAGTTATTCTTTTTCAGTGATACATATCTTACCTGCCTATTTGGAAAAATATTTTCAAACCTAGCTTGCAGCTAGGTTTAGGAATGCATGCAAACTCTACATGCACTTCACAGCAGTACCTCAGCTTATAATTACAGGAACTGTAGACTTGTACAAAATATATTCGCTCATGTAGCACTTGATGCAGCTGCTGTTAACATAAAGGAGTTGAGCCCTGCTTCAGGTGCTTTGACATTGCACACCTGTTGCCTGTTATGTGCACGTGTCCTCGAAAAGGCCCTATATGTTCATTTATTCCTTTAAAAACATTGTGCTCTACAATGATGGTTTACCAGTATTTCTGATACAGAGACCAAAATGTCAGTCAGTAATATAACATTGCACGACGACACCAATCCTTGTATGGCATAGCATCCTTGCAATGCCCTGGCCAAGCTGCTGTCGGCACAGATTTATTGCTAGTTTATTGTCACGGCATATGGTTATACGGCACAGTTTGTACCTCTACCTTCTTAAAACTGCATCCTTGAAAAATTTAAAATTAGTTGAAAGAAAATTGAAGAAAATATCACAGTAACTGCCTCACATTTTGGTGGACGCTTCAACCTTGATGTAAGAGAGTGATGTGGGAGGTAATTATAGAAGAGGTGTCACAGCAGAGGGCTGACGCCCTTGTTAGATGCCCCCTCTTTAGTTAAACATACCACGCAATTAACACATTTGGTACAAAACAAACATGAGGCTTGCACACTCACGAGGACCCTCAGATCAGTCAACAAAAGGTGCCAATGTTGCCGTACTTTAGAGCTTTGGTCTTAAAAGTGCAGCTGACTGCCGCTCAAAATTGAGAGCAAAAATATGTCTCCTTTTCCTCATGTCCAGTCCGCAGTGCTGGTGCCATTTGCAATGGTGATTGACATTGAGTCGCATGATGCGCTGTCCGTTCCTTGAGTTGGTAAATTTGTCTGTCGTGTGAATCTGCCGTTAAAATTACTGCAGAACAATGGTTCTCCAGTTGATCTCGGTAAGGTAAATTTGTCTGTCGTGTGAATCTGCCGTTAAAATTACTGCAGAACAATGGTTCTCCAGTTGATCTCGGGTAACTGTACCCTGCGCCACCTGCTACCACCCTTTTTTCTCAAATTTCCTAATCTTCTTTGGCCACCTGATTGCCACCCATTCATGCATTCACCTACTCTTTACTCTTGAAATCCTCCCAGTTTTGTAGTGCAGTATTGCTTATATCTTCTTTGCATTACACATGCTTTGCACATCCTCTTTTTTCGATTATTCAAGCTACCTCGGTTCCTGTTGCATAAGCAGCTGCTGTCTTGCTGTTTAGAGGGCAGGGGTACAGAATTTTAAACACCAACAATTTTGATTTTTTTACTGGTCGTAAACAGGAACATTCTAGCAAGTTTCAATCACAGGTACTGAGTGCAACATAATATTGGCCGACCTAGAAGTCACTTCAACCTTTCACCTTTTAATTGAAAACAAGGGGCGCAGCCTCAAATTTTGGTACGTCACTGATATCACCTTTCAACAGTCGCTGCTTGCTAGTGATGCTGATGGGGTCCTGTGGGCTAGTTAGCAGAACTTGTTGGCATAGTCCGCTCGGTCACGCACATAAAACATCTGTGACCACTATAGAATGACTACAGCAGCACTAACTATGGCCAGTGTTACGTTTCGCCTACGACGCGCGGTATAGCCTGCGCGGATGCAACGGACGCCGGGGCTTCGTTCAAAGTGGCGGTCATTTTGGCCCGTTCAGCGCTGCCGCAACGCCTCCCGCCAAGCACGTCCAGGCAGGTTTCAATGCCACGTGTCTTCGTGTGTGCGTGTGTGTGTGTGCATGTTGGTGCCCACGCTTGTCAAAGCGCGGCAGCCGGGGAGAGGAGCTCCCCAACTGGGAGGCGAGGAGGTCTGACCGGCGCCGGCCCGGCGGACGCGTCACGTCACGTCTCAACATGTCCGTGCGTCGCCGTCACGTGCGCCTCATCCTGAGCCGTTCCTTCTTGCCCTCGACTCCGAGGGTATAAAGGCAGCGGCCCCGGACGCCAAAGAGAGGCTTCGATTTCTTCCGTCGAGTAACGTGGTCGCCCTGACCGGCTGCTCTTTTGCGATGCTAGAATAAACAAGTTGTTCTGTTGGCAGTCGACTCATCCTTTGCCAGGACCTTCGGATGTTTCCAGCTGTGCCCCAGGCCGCCAGGCCAACGCTACCCTTGGGGCTTGCGACCCATTTGCAACAACTGGTTGCCAGCAGTGGGATCGCGACAACGGAGGCCAGCAGCAAAGATATGCGGTCAACTGTATGCTGAGCAGCACAACGACCATCCGGGAGCAGTGCAATGAGCCCGGTGTGATGACTGGTTGCCTGCAGCGGAACGACTGCGCTGAATTCTTCGCTGCTAGGTTTGGTGAGTGCGGGACTTTCTTCTTCTGAGTTTTGCCAGGCTTTTGTTAGTGTCAGAAACAGATCTGGTAATTGTGGTTGTCGTTGCTGCCGGGTTAGTTTGCGGCAAGACAATAGTAGGCAGTAGAGAAAGCAGCATTCGGAGCAGCCATGGATTTGAAGTCGTTGCGCAAACCGAAATTGCTGGAGCTTGCAAGAGAGTTGGGTCTGGATGTCTCAGACAAACTCAGAAAACCAGAACTGCTAAGGGCTATTCTTGAGTTGGAGGCTGAGGATGACGAGTTGTCGGAATGCCTTGAGACCATTGAGGAGAGGGCAAAAAGACAGGAGCGCAAACGTAAAGAGCAAAAAGAGAAAGACGAGCGCGAACGTAAAGAGCAAAAAGAGAAAGACGAGCGCGAACGTAAAGAGCAAAAAGAGAAAGACGAGCGCGAACGTAAAGAACAAAAAGAGAAAGAGAAAGAAGAGCGCGACCGTCAACACGCTTTGGAAATGAAGCGTCTCGAGGTAGAGATGGAACGCGCTCGTAATGGAAGTCAGGCGCACGGTGCAGGAGAACGAGTATACTTCAAAATGACTGACCTGATGCGGCCGTTTAAGCTTGGAGAGGACATTGGTTTGTTCCTGGTTAACTTTGAGCGAACGTGCGAGAAGCATGGGTTCTCTCGGGAAACGTGGCCACAGCGCTTGCTCACTTTGTTACCCGGCGAGGCGGCCGACGTAGTCGCTCGCTTGAAGAGAGAGGAGGCAGAGGATTTCGACCAAGTGAAATCGAGTCTGCTAAAAAAGTACAGGCTGTCAGCGGAGGCGTTCCGTCGGAAGTTTCGGGAAAATGAAAAAGGCAGAAGTGAGTCATATACAGAGTTTGCCTACAGGCTTATGTCAAACATGCAGGAGTGGCTCAAAGAAGAGAAAGCGTTTGGTGACCACGAGAAAATTCTGCAGTGTTTCGGGCTGGAACAGTTTTATAGTCGGTTACCTGAGAACGTGCGGTACTGGGTCTTGGATAGGCCAGACGTTAGTACAGTGGCTAAAGCCACCGAGCTAGCCGAGGAGTTTGTGACGCGTCGGGCTCGCGGAGCTAAGGACGGTCAAAAGGGTGAATTTGGCTCCAAGTCTGAGAGGCCGAAGTTCACACCCATGAGAGCAAGGGGGGACACACGTAGTGCGGATGCGAGTGAAAGCAGTCCGACCGAACGTAAGGAGACGGCGGCAGCTGAAGCCGAACGCAGAAAGCGGTTCCAGACGAGGCAAGCGCGCGTGTGTTATACGTGCCAGAAGCCGGGTCACTTTTCGGCGCAGTGTCCAGAAACAAAAACAAAAGTCGTGTTTTTGTCATTATGCAGCACTGACGAGAACATGAAGCTTCTCGAGCCTTACATGCGAGACTTCCTCATGAACGGGAAAGAGTGCCGAGTGCTTCGTGATTCTGCAGCTACAATGGATGTAGTTCACCCCTCTTACGTAGAACCCGATATGTTCACGGGCGAGTGCGCATGGATCAAGCAAGCCGTGGAAGCTCATAGCGTGTGTCTGCCCGTAGCAAAAGTGCTTATTGAAGGACCTTTCGGAGCAATTGAGACGGAGGCCGCAGTGTCATCTATGCTGCCCCCCCAGTACCTGTACCTATTTTCGAACAGGTCCGATCACCTCCTGCGCGAGAAGGGGCTTTTGTTTGGTGAGGCTAGCGTTCAGGCCTTAACCAGATCGAGATTTCGGGAGCTCGCTGCGAAGGCGGTAGTTGCGGGGCCGACGTTGTCGAACAATGAGAAAGGGTCGGAGGCGCAGCAAGCTGATATTCAGAGCACGTCCGAACTGAATAAAATTGAGCCTGTAGCGTTGAAGGCACCAGGTACTGGAGAGGAAATGCCCGACACGGGAAAGTTAGAAGAACTATCTGCAGATTTGCTCATCGTGCCTACGTCAGATGGACTTAATAGGTTGCTAAAAGTCAGCCGGTCGGCTTTGATAGCCGAGCAAAAAAAGGATGGCAGCCTAGAAAACATGCGCTGCAATGTCAAGGAAGGTATCGCCAAGAAAAATGCTCGTTTTGTGGAAAGAGGTGGGGTCCTGTACCGGAAGTATCTAGACCGCAGGGGAGTGGAGTTCGATCAGCTGATCGTGCCTCAGTGCTACCGTCAGGATCTGTTGCGCTTGTCGCATGGCGGTTCGTGGTCCGGACACCTACGAGTTAAGAAGACTAAGGACCGTCTCTTGCAAGAGTACTATTGGCCAGGGTGTTTTCGTGACGCAGAA
The DNA here is from genome assembly GCF_052857255.1 of Amblyomma americanum. Taxonomy (NCBI): domain Eukaryota; kingdom Metazoa; phylum Arthropoda; class Arachnida; order Ixodida; family Ixodidae; genus Amblyomma; species Amblyomma americanum. Next base: position 20,737,509 of record NC_135497.1, on the reverse strand, counting down.
CACTTTGTGAGGACATGTGACACCTGTCAGCGGGTTGGCAAACCAGGGGACAAATCGAGGGCGCCGTTGAAGTTGGTACTTATCATTACGGAGCCTTTTAGACGGCTCGTTATGGATACAGTGGTACCTCTGCCGGTAACAGCCACGGGGTACAGACACATTTTGACTGTGATCTGCCCAGCGACAAAGTTCCCTGAAGCAGTGCCGCTTAAAGAACTCAGCTCAGTTGAGATAGTCAATGCACTACTGTCCATATTTGCGCGAGTTGGTTTTTCTGCGGAAATCCAGTCAGATCAGGGCACAGTGTTTACTAGCGCTTTGACGACAGCCTTTCTCGAAAGGTGTGGGGTAAAGCTGTTACACAGCTCAGTGTACCACCCACAGTCGAATTCCGTTGAGAAGCTCCACTCCGTCATGAAGCGCGTGTTTAGAGCATTGTGTTTTGAACAACAAAGTGATTGGGAGCTGTGTCTGCCTGGGGTGATGTTTGCATTAAGGACCGCGCCGCATGCGGCCACGGGGTTTTCGCCAGCTGAGCTGGTGTACGGTCGCTCGCTGCGGTCTCCACTTCGCATGCTTCGAGATTCGTGGGAAGGCAGGGGCGACGACCCAGTCGTGGTCGAGTACGTGCTCAGGCTCTTCGAACGCTTAAGAAGGGCACAGGAGTTGTCAGGTGAAGCAATGGCAAAGGCCCAGCAGAGGGCCAAGGTTTATTATGATCGGACAGCCAGGGCCCGTCGTTTTGAGGTGGGTGATGAGGTAATGATATTGCGCACATCGCTAAAAAACAAACTCGACGTGCAGTGGGAGGGCCCAGCACGGATTGTTAAAAAACTGTCGGACGTTAACTACGTGGTGAGTCTGCCAGGAAAACGGAAAGCACAGCAAGTTTACCACTGTAATCTGCTCAAACCCTATAGACAACGGGAAGCAGTGGTGTGTATGATAGTAAACGTTCCCGAAGAGCTTCCGGTCGAGCTTCCGGGACTAGGCTCAGTGACGAACAGGGAAGACACCGATCAGGTCATTAGTGACTTACTCAGTAAAGCACCTCGGTCGCCTGAGCAGAAAACCGAGCTACACCAACTCTTACAAGAGTTTCAAGGTTAATTCTCTGAGAGGCCTGGTAGGACTTCTGTCCTTACTCATGAAATAGAACTTACCTCCCCAGAGCCAGTACGATCCAAGGCGTACCGGGTGTCACCCCGCCAGCGCGATATTATGGAGGCTGAGGTAAAGAAAATGCTACAGCTCGGTGTTATTGAGGCGGGTGAGAGTGATTATACCTCCCCTTTGATTTTAGTTGAGGTACCGGGCAAGGAACCTCGTCCTTGCGTCGACTACCGCAGGCTTAATTCCATCACTAAGGATCAAATTTATCCGATCCCTAACATCGAGGAGCGCCTTGAGAAAGTTAGTAGCGCTCAGTTTATTTCCACCCTAGATCTTGTCAGTGGTTATTGGCAGGTTCCACTTACAGAAGAGGCTAGTAGGTATGCGGCGTTCATTTCACCAATGGGAACATTCCGTCCTAAAGTTTTGAGTTTTGGTTTGAAGAACGCGCCATACTGCTTTTCAAGCCTCATGGACAAAGTGTTGCGGGGACAGGAAGAATTCGCTTTACCGTATTTAGACGACGTAGCGATATTCTCCGCATCCTGGTCTGAGCATATGGCACACTTGCGGGCAGTGCTAACCTGCCTGCGCGAAGCGGGCTTGACAGCCAAGGCTCCCAAGTGCCAATTAGCACAGGCCGAGGTTGTCTACCTCGGTCACGTGATTGGACAGGGTCGTCGCCGCCCCTCTGAAATAAAGGTGGCCGCTGTGCGAGACTTCCCGCAACCGCGCACGAAGACCGATATTCGGTCTTAGGTGTCGCCGGCTACTATCAGAGGTACATCCCCAGGTACTCCGATATCGCGGCTCCCCTGACGGATGCTCTAAGAAAAACAGAGCCCCAAACAGTCGTCTGGGGCGAGACAAAGGAAAGAGCTTTTAGCGCCCTAAAGAGCGCCCTAACAAGCCAGCCTGTGCAACGATCGCCAGACTACACAAAAGGGTTCGTTGTTCAGTGCGATGCTAGTGAGCGAGGCATGGGCGTTGTACTGTGCGAACGGGAAAATGGAGAAGTGGAACACCCCGTCCTGTATGCTAGTCGTAAGCTGACCTGTTGTGAGCAGGCGTACAGCGCCACCGAGAAAGAGTGTGCGTGTCTCGTGTGGGCCGTTCAGAAATTGTCATGCTACCTAGCCGGCTCGAGGTTTATCATTGAGACGGATCACTGCCCTCTCCAATGGCTGCAGACCATCTCTCCCAAAAATGGCCGCCTCCTGCGCTGGAGCCTCGCTTTGCAACAATATTCCTTTGAGGTGCGTTACAAAAAGGGGAGTCTCAACGGTAACGCCGATGGCTTAAGTCGAGGCCCCTAACGTAGGAATCCGCCTCAAAGTTGTTTGTTACTGATGTTTTCTTCCTGAGGCAGGATTTTTAACATATTGCTTTTGTTTAGTGTTTCAAAGTGATGACGTGCTTTCTAGTGCAATTTTCCCATTTGTGGACGCGTTCTGAGTGCTGCTTGACTACTGTAAGGAACTAGGCAGTAGTATAAAAGGGGAAAGAGCCTGGCAGAGCTTAGTGAGGGTTGTGTCGTGCTTGCTGACTGAGCGGTTGCGTTTCGGCGTAGTTCTAACGCTTGCTGGGAACGAGAACAAAAATGGCAACTCTCCCGAAGTCACTTTGCAGTGTCCTGTGTGAACCTGAACCTGAGAACGAGGCCTTCTCTGTGCGCTGCGCTCAAGCAACGCCGAGGGACGACCGATTTCGATTACGAGCATCATCGAGCGACATCCCTTCGGACAGCGGATGCAGTCCCCTGACCATCGGGGTCTCCTTCTCCCGGCGGGGCGGTCTGTTACGTTTCGCCTATGACGTGCGGTATAGCCGGCGCGGATGCAACGGACGCCGGGGCTTCGTTCAAAGTGGCGGTCATTTTGGCCCGTTCAGCGCTGCCGCAACGCCTCCCGCCAAGCGCTCCCAGGCAGGTTTCAGCCTTCGTGTGTGCGTGTGTGTGTGTGCATGTTGGTGCCCACGCTTTTCAAAGCGCGGCAGCCGGTGAGAGGAGCTCCCCAACTGGGAGGCGAGGAGGTCTGACCGGCGCCGGCCCGGCGGACGCGTCACGTCACGTCTCAACATGTCCGTGTGTCGCCATCTCGTGTGCCTCATCCCGAGCCGTTCCTTCTTGCCCTCGACTCCGAGGGTATAAAGGCAGCTGCCCCGGACGCCAAAGAGAGGCTTCGATTTCTTCCGTCGAGTAACGTGGTCACCCTGACCGGCTGCTCTTTTGCGATGCTAGAATAAACAAGTTGTTCTGTTGGCAGTCGACTCATCCTTTGCCAGGACCTTCGGATGTTTCCAGCTGTGCCCCAGGCCGCCAGGCCAACGCTACCCTTGGGGCTTGCGACCCATTTGCAACACCAGGTATTCATCGGTGTGAAAGGCTTTGTAACGAGCGATGCCGACGAAACTCTGACAGCCGCCAAGCCAGGCCTGGGCAGAAAGCTGGCCAGCAAAAACTTGTCATCGACGAGACAACAAACTGAGTATCCTCTCTTGTATTTGTGAGTATGTCGAGCGGAAACAGCAACGAAATTCAGTGCGTGTGTTCATGCGAGAACACTGATGAGAGATAAACACCACACTACAGTGCCAGCCTCCATCTGTGGCGAGAAAGCCTAGTGAGTACGTTTATGTGATGATTGTGGAAAGTGAATTCTTAAGTCCTAGCGTGTGAAGTTTGTCATAAGTGTAGTTTTGGCAGCAGTGACCTGAAATCATTGGTTGCTTACTGTGTAGAACACATAGAATGAATGAGATGTGACAAAAATGCTAGATGAGGTGACCCTCTTTGTCTAGCAATGGATTGGTTTGTGAAATGCAGACTTATGGAGAACGGCTTAGTTGCATCTGATTTCGTGATGTTATTGGTGTAGCATCAGTGATGAGGAATTGTAGTTCATGATCGAGGATATAAATACTCAGTGCGCAAATGAAGAGAGCTAGAATACTAAACAGTCTGGAAACAACATTTTACGATAGGTAGTGAGGTAGTGGAAGTGGTAAAAGAGTACATCTAGGCCAAGTCATCCGCACATCTAAGCCAGGTCGTGCGCAAGTGCAGAGCATTTGAGAGCAATGGTTGCGAGGAGATTGTGGTTTAAGGCGTTTGGCATGCACGCAGAAGTTACGAACAGCGCCTTGCTGTATACTCAAAAAGAATTTCAAACTGTATTGCTGCTACAAATCTCTCGCGCAAAATGTGGTTCACTAAGAAGTTTAAAATAGCGAAGAGTGCATTCAACCACTGAAAGAAAAACAAAGGGTTAATGCTAAGATATGGAGGAGAGAGCAATAAATGCAAATCAAAATTGGCAATAAATGCAAATCAAAATCTGAGCCGAAATCGTGAATAGACAGAGGCAGGACATGCATTTTTAAAAGCTTACTGTCCTTTTGGGTTGTGGAGTGGTTGCTGGCAGCAAGAAACTCTGCTCTTGCCTTCACTTTATGGACATATTGCTTTGTGCTTTAGGTCCCAGAGCCTGTCGTAGGCCACATGTACTTGTAATGAATTATCTGCGCAAATATATGGCATTCGTAGACTCGACGAACTCTAAAACCTCATCAATGCTCACCCTCTCTGTTGTGAACTTTGTAAAGTCTGTTAGTCATCACTTTGTTGCATGTCATCTCTTCACTACAACGTCCCTCATAGCCTGAGTCGCTTTGGGATTTTAAACCCAAATAAACCAAACTAAGCACGTCATCCCAAATGGGAGCCGCAGTTATGGTACTCAGCTGCTTACCCGAAAGATGCAGGTTCAATTCCAGCTGCAGTGGTCGCATTTTGATGGAGACGAAATGCTAGAGGCGCAGGAACTCTGTGATGTTATCATACTTAAAGATTTATCCATTTCTCTAATATCTAGCATAGCCTGTGCCGCATTGTGGTTTTAAACCTCATAAAATGAAGCAAAATTAGTGGCTACATCATTTCATAAAATTTCCTTAAATTTATTATATCCTAAACATTAACAATTTTCTGCACCTCTTTTCGTTCATTGCCTCTCTTATTCCCTCCTCGCTGAGTAGCAGGTCAGTGGCGTTGAATGCCAGCTAAATATTCCGTTTTTCATTTCATTCAGAAATCTCTTTCTCTATTGCTTTGTTAGTTGTATTATGCAGAAAGATGTGAAGCTTAGATCCAAGAGCTATGGCCTGGATAGTAAGTTCTACATTCAAGGATTTCAAGGATAGTCAGTTTTATATTCAAACATAGTTCATTACTTATTACACTATCTATGCAGACTTCATTTGTAATGGGCTACCTGGCATAGAAGTGCTATGATCTGCAGCAGTAAACATCTTTTCAAGGCAAATTTGTCAGTTACATGCACAAATAGATTGGCCAGGCTTATGTTCTTGTAGAGCTCATAAACTTGCATTTGTTTTCATAACTTTTGCTGTGGTGCACTGACTCACTGGAATACACTGCATATCTTCACTGCAATTAGATATGCCTTATATAGTGAGACATTCATGTACTCAAGTTTGGCTTAGTACACTGTGCTCAGATGAGTTTGTTAGCTGGCAAAGATAAAGCAAGGGTGGCAGTGTTTTGGAATGTCCACAGGGCAGTTTTGCAAACTCTAGTATGCGTGTCATTCCTTTCTTTTCATCTAACATAAACAGTCTTCCCTTCGCACTCATGTTTGAAACAAAATGCTGCACACTTCGCCGCTGTAAAATCGAAGGCCACTGTGCTGCTCCACAAAATGATATCTGGCTGCAACTGCAGTTGTGGTATGGAAAATTGGCTAGGCTGTATGTACACATATTCGTCATGATACAGGCCACTTGCATGCCACAAAAACGTGTTGATAGTACAATATCCAGCAGTTTTGCTGTGGAGACTGCAGTGCTAAAATGAGATTAATGATGAAAGCAGACAATATATTTTGGCAGAGGCATTAAGATTGCTACATTTTTTGGAAAGTAATTTTTGGGACGCTCCTCAGAAGTTTAAGGAACTTTTATACGTCACTACCATCAGACCAATTATGGAGTATGCCAATCCTGTGTGGGACCCTCTAGTCAGAGCCTATTGTGATATGCTGGAACGCGTTCAGAATCGTGCAGCGTGGTTTGTCACCAACACATATACTTTTAATTATCAAAGTAACGGTATCAAGCAGGACCTGAACTAGGACTCTGGGGGAGTGCCGGTTACGAATAAGGTTAGAATTCCTTTGCCGCATTTATTTCAAGGAAACTACTTTTAACACTGAAACTTATTGGCTGCCACCTCATTTTGTATCCAGAAGGTACAACCACGACTGGAAAATACTTGAGATAAAATGCGGTACTAATGTGTTCAAACTGTTTTTCTTTCCGCATGAATGTTGTAAGCTGCCTCAGTGTATTGTTGAATGCCAGTCCGAAGCGAAGTTCCGAGCACTGTTGTCGGATTTGTGATGTGCACGCATGCTCAGCTGCTGTTTTTTTGCTTTTCCTCTTGTCCTTCCCTGAAGAATTCACTGATGTGAATACGCTGTTGACACTTTTTTATCATCTGCCATAGATTCTTTCCCATCCTGTACAAAAGGTTGGCACATGCTGTAGGATTGATTGTGTATGTATGTAATCCCCCCTGAAGTTATGCCTTCGTGGCACTGCAGAAATGTAAATAAATAAATAAACAGCTGATGATCTGCTAGGGTTGCAGGATTCCAAGATTGAGAAAAGCAGTGGGAGGCCCTGAGCCAGGTAGAATAGTGAAATTTGGCTAGTAACAGACAGGGATCATGAAGCTTGTGGAGGCCACAGAAAATGGAGACTTATGGAAGATGCTGTAGACTGAAGTGCACCATCTGGGCTTGTGATGCAATGTGTAGGGCCCTTCGTTTGTGGGTAAAACCTGGTTTCTCTCTACTGTTGCATCCCAAAAAGATTAATCTTAAAGACCAGGTTCAACCCAATTTCTGTGCAAATGTGCCTGTAAGAAAGTGTGGTTTCATGGTGCACAAAACTAAAGAACTGCCGGAGTGTAGTGGATGTCACATATTTCTTCTGATAGCAGAAAAAGAGGAGCACTCGCCAAAAAAGAAAAAAGGAAAAACAAAGACGTTTCGGGGCCCGTATGGGTCCCTTGTTCACAATGTCAGCGGATGGGCGAAGGTGGTTACTTATGTACAGTGCAGGTGACGTAATGAGCATGCGTAGATCTCAGGAAGATTGCCCCTTGTTCGGTTTAATACGTGTGGTGTCGTTTGGATGTGAAGTGATTCTAGAAGTAAACAGGACGATAAATGCTTCTCCGTCGTGATGACTGAGGCGTTGTTCCAATCGATGGCATGGGATGCAACTTGATAGTGTTCAGCCAAGGCATTTTCTTTCGTGCGGCCTTTGGCGGCGTCATTTTGATGTTGTTTTAAGCGCCTGATAAAATTGCCTGATTCGCCGATGTATGCAGCTTTTCAGTCCTTGCAGGGAATCTTGTACACCACTCCGGGGAATCTGTTTCTTTCAACCCGGTCTTTAACTCTGACAAGTTTTTGCTTCAGCTTACTTGGTGGCACGTGGGCGATATGGACATTGTAGTCCTTGAAGACCCTGGCTAAGGCCTCGCTCACTCCTGGAGCGTAGGGGATGCTTGCTCGCTTGCTTTTCTTGGTGGCCGTTGTTTCCGCGTTTCGACGTGAACAGCGGCGTTCTGCAGTGATTATCATATTTTTCGGGTACCCGTTGTTGGCAAGATCCTTCCTCACAATTTTTAGTTCAGATCTGAGTTTCCTCGGGCTTGAACAAAGGCGGAAAGCGCGGCCGAAAAGTGCAGATGCAACGGAGCGTTTATGTGCGACAGGGTCTGCCGAATGAAAACTCAGGTACCGACCAGTGTGAGTGGGCTTGCGGTACACGCTCGTTGCGAGCCCATTGCTTGTTCTTTGCACAAGCACATCCAGGAAGGGGATGGCTCCATTCTGTTGTTCTGCTTTGGTGAATTGAATTGTTGGCTGAAAGGAGTTCAGGTGCTCAAGGAAATGGCTTGCATCCTGTCGGCGAATCACACAAAAACAGTCATCGACGTACCGGAGAAACAGTTTAGGGGCTGGATGAAATGAACCCAGTGCCTCTGCTTCAATGCATTCAAGAACAATGTTTGCGCACACGACGGAGATGGAAGCACCCATGGCTGTGCCAAAAAGTTGTTTGTAGTGTTGCTTCCTAAATACAAAATACGTGTTGCGCAAGCAGACATCAAGCAGACGACAAAGGTCAACAACCTCAAAAGGCGTACGTGAAGGGAGCGAGGCGTCGTTTTCTAAAAGGCGTTTGCAGGATGAAACTGCGAAGTCTACCGGGACTGACATAAACATTGACTTCACGTCGAAAGAGACTAGGACACCCTCGTCGTCTATAGTGACGTCCTTTAGCTTGTTGACGAAATGGGAGGAGTCCTTTACATACGTCGTTGTTCTTCCAACCAGAGGGCGAATCACTTGATGTAAGTATCCGGAGAGCGCGTGCAAAGGAGAGCGCAAAAAGTCTACGATAGGGCGTAGTGGCACGTCCGGCTTGTGCACCTTAGGAAGGCCGTAGATAGCAGGTGCCGAACCGTTGTGGCCGAACTGCCGAACTGTTTCTCCGGTACGTCGATGACTGTTTTTGTGTGATTCGCCGGCAGGATGCAAGCCATTTCCTTGAGCACCTGAACTCCTTTCAGCCGACAATTCAATTCACCAAAGAAGAACAACAGAATGGAGCCATTCCCTTCCTGGATTTGCTTGTGCAAAGAACAAGCAATGGGCTCGCAATGAGCGTGTACCGCAAGCCCACTCACACTGGTCGGTACCTGAGTTTTCATTCGGCACACCCTGTCGCACTTAAACGCTCCGTTGCATCTGCACTTTTCGGCCGCACTTTCTGCCTTTGTTCAAGCCCGAGGAAACTCAGATCCGAACTAAAAATTGTGAGGAAGGATCTTGCCAACAACGGGTACCCGAAAAATATGATAATCACTGCAGAACGCCGCTGTTCACGTCGAAACGCGGAAACAACGGCCACCAACAAAAGCAAGCGAGCAAGCATCCCCTACGCTCCAGAAGTGAGCGAGGCCTTAGCCAGGGTCTTCAAGGACTACAATGTCCATATCGCCCACGTGCCACCAAGTAAGCTGAAGCAAAAACTTGTCAGAGTTAAAGACCGGGTTGAAAGAAACAGATTCCCCGGAGTGGTGTACAAGATTCCCTGCAAGGACTGCAAAGCTGCATACATCGGCGAATCAGGCAATTTTATCAGGCGCTTAAAACAACAACAAAATGACGTCGCCAAAGGCCGCACGAAAGAAAATGCCTTGGCTGAACACTATCAAGTTGCATCCCATGCCATCGATTGGAACAACGCCTCAGTCATCGCGACGGAGAAGTATTTATCGTCCCGTTTACTTCTAGAATCACTTCACATCCAAACGACACCACATGTATTAAACCGAACGAGGGGCAATCCTCCTGAGATCTACGCATGCTCATTACGTCACCTGCACCGTACATAAGTAACCACCTTCGCCCATCCGCTGCCATTGTGAACAAGGGACCCGTACGGGCCCCGAAACGTCTTTGTTTTTCTTTTTTTTTTTTGGCGAGTGCTCCTCTTTTTCTGCTATTATGTTCCCTCCTCGCCAGACGGGATTCCGTCAAACGCTCGACTACTATATTTCTTCTGACATAAATTTTTTTAACAATTCTGGTTATTTTATTTCCCTTTTAATGTTTATTGTTGTAGAGTTGCTTATAATTTTAGGATAAATTGAAAACTACATGTACTGACTGGTATTTCATTGCAATAATTATGCCCATAATTATGAAGCTGTGTTCGAAGGTAAGTGTGCATTTAGTATGCATGCTTTGAATTTCAGTGATTGTTTCTGCACTGCAAAGTGGAGGACAGATCTCTGCTGTGCGAGTTTTTTGCAATGGAGTGAAAGTAACTGTAGCAGCGTTTGTTACTGTGTAACCCACCCAAACATTCTCCCAAAGGACCAGCGAGCTTCTAAACACCTATGGCTCAAAGCTCGAAGCTCTGATTGCCCTTTTCCAGGTTTTCTGCATTAACCAGTGCAAGGCCAAGGGCTCAGAGCTAACAAGCATTTGAAACCATAGAACTATACACAGTAGTGCTGGGACCGTGCAGCAAGTCAGCGTTAACGAAGTCGCGATAAACGTGAATTACTGTAGAAAGCTGGTGTGAAAAAATAGTTGCGCTCACGGAAAACGCTGTTTTTTTGCTGAGTCGGTCATTTAAACAAAGCTATGCATATAAAGTTTGATATCTTGCTGATCCCTCAATTTCTTTCCAGCTAAAGACCAAGGGTTGCTTAAAAGTTGTGCAAGCCACCAAGTTGGGTGCGATTTGTGCCAGTGACCGGGAGCAAGCTGGGAAATTTGTGAATGGCCAGTGGTATTCACTCAGAAAAGCAAGCTTTCTCTGTAAGTACAGTTTTTGGCATGGCATTGCTAGTGATGCATGCATTAAACTGACTACTCTGCACCTACCCATGCTTCAAGAACAGTGAAGTACATGAAAAAAACTGATTGGCGAAAAAAATTTTCCGCTTCTGGTATGTTTTATCAGGAAAGTATTTGCCATTTAATGGGCTCAGTGGGCTGTGAAAAACCGTAATAATTATATGCTTGTTGTGGCCTGTAGTCAAATTTATCCTTCCACGTCTTGGTTGGCCTGACCTTGTAGCTTGTCTGCATGAGATTGGCTGCTACCTACAGTTTCTTTTTTGTTGCTTTTTTTATATTGGTTGTCACATTCTTTGCATGGCAGTGTCATGCGGTTTGGGAAGTATTCTGACCTGATTTCTGCGTTGGCTTGAAGTTCAAGCTTTTAGATGTGGGGGCAGGTTTACGGTGACCCCTTGTTCGCTGTAACTGCAGTGTGGCCATGAGGGTTAGTCCTTTTTTTATTTTGATGCAGTGTCATTTATTTCGTGCATGAATTAATTAAGTAAGCACTATTTTTGTAACAAATGAACACTCATTGTAACTGCAGCCATTATAAGTGCGCTTGACTAAAACGGCTGTCTTCCGGCATTCAGTATTACATCTTAAAACCAGCCAGAAGACAAAACACAGGAGAAGAGATGAGCACAAGACGAGGCTGGTCTAACAACTGAAGTTTTATTGAAGGCAAGCGGCAAAAGAAGACCTGCAAAGAGATGCACGTGCACAAATCCCCAAAGCAGTGAGAGGGCGAAAAACAATTGAAAGGCACTGCCATACTAGTAAACCATCTAAAAAAAACTTATTCCTGAAGGGTCATCGACGGCTTAGCCACGCACATGTCCTTAGCCTTACTGATATAGTAAGCCTCAGCTATGTCCGGACAGATTTATCACTTCCATAAACCACTGATGTACCGCGAAAATCGGGCATGCAAAGAGACAGGTCGTCCTCCGATTGCATGCATGAGATTGATCGTGCAGTGCCAGGTAAGAATTCGTCTTCCCCCCTATACAGTGAAAGGGCTCTCAGTCAGCTGCACATTCAGACATCTGCCTGTCTGCCCGTAGTAGTTTCAGCTACAAGGCAGTGGAACACAGAAACCCTTTTACTTTTGCAAGTGGTGAACCTTTTTTATCTCCCTCTGTGCATAGCGGATGATTACCGGTAGTTTTATCAAGCCCAGCTTGAACGTTGGTGCAAAGGGCTCCTACCTCGCTTTTAGCTGTCAAGACAACAGCAACATCATACTTAAATTTGGTGCGACTTTCTTGAGACGGTGTGAAAAGCTGTGGAGGTTTGGTATAGAGGCCGCATTTTTGTGCTGCTCCACTACGTCAGCATCATCCCAGTGGTGTTCCTTTCCCTCAAGCGAGTGAAAACACACTGACAGGTGCGCGAGATGGGCAAGGGGAACCCAGGTGCAATGGCTTGGAGAGCTGCTCCGAGAATGCGTCTCAACACTGTGATGGCATGACTTCCGTAAAGCGGTCGTGATGCATGCAATTGCCAACCCGTCCTTCACCGGCCTCGAGTTGTTCGACTCATAGCTAAGAGGCTTTCCTGACCTTGGGCTATGGTGCCAACACCCGTGGTCATCCAAAAAGCGCAAATGTAAATCAAGAAACTGCAAACTCTGCTTAGTGAAAGTCAGACGTAAAAGATAGGCTTTGACCGCATGCCTTAAAGATTTCTAAAATGTCTTGTGCCAACTTATCTGAGCCCTTCTTGTCCACGAAAATTAGGTAGCCATCACCGTAACGAAATGCTACTATGCCGAGGTCTTCCAAACAAGGGTTTAATGCCGTATCGACTCTGTACAGAAAAATGTCGTGGAGGAGCGGTGCGACCTGGGACCCTCTGCATACGCCTATCTCTGATGTAAATACCGCCTTGCCAACTCGCAAAAGTGGAGTTCTGTGGAGTTCTAGTTTCTTATGGACAGCAACCTGGGCAGGTGCTCTGCAGTGAGTATAGACATGGAGGAGCTATACAATTCATTGTCACATGATAGACTTCTGAAGCATGTGCAAGACTGCATCAGGGTGGACAATGAACATACTTTTACAGACAATTGCGTGATTTCCGTTGCTAGCTTCATGGGGCTGTTGTCCTTTTACTGCAAATCTGGATTTGTCAGTTGGCAGGGCAGTATTTAAACTCAGGTTGTACCTTTGATCAGCAACACTTTTTCATCTAAAGTCGATAAGGCATTAGAGCCCTGTTCGGAAGACCTCAGCATAGGAGCATTTCGTTAAGTTAATGACTACCTAAATTTCCTAGGCATGGAAGGCTCAGAAAATTTGGCACAAGATGTTTTAGAAGTCTTTAAGGTGTGCAGTCAAGGCCTGTTTTTTACTTCAGAATTGTCCAAGCAGAACCGTTAGCAGTTTCTTGGTTCAGACCTGCGCTTTGTGGACGATCATGTTTGTTGGGGCTACAGCCCAAGATCCGGGAAGCCTCTTTTTTTAGGTACGAGTCGGGCCACTCGGGGCTAGGGAAGGATGGTGAAGAGGTGTACTTGTCTCTGGCTAAGGTCAGTAAAGATGGAAACACTTGATGGGTGTGCAATCGCGTGCATGACATCAGCTTTACATAAGTCATGCCATCACTGCTGAGGACGCATTCTCATAGCAGGTTTCCAAGCTAATGGCGGCTGGGCTCCCACTTGCCCATCTCACCAACCTGTCAGAGCGCATTTTCACTCACTCGAGGGAAAGGAACACATACTCAGATGATGCTGATATACCTTACCTCCACAGTATTTCACACAGTCTCAAGAAAGTCGCGGCAAATTTTAATGTTGCTGTCGTCTTAACAGCTAAGTGCAAGATAAGAGGCTTTTGCACGGCCATTGAAAAAGGGCTTGATAAAACTATGGGTAATCGTCCACAATGGACAGTGTCACATATAAAAAGGTTCACCACTTGCAAAAGTAATGGAGTTTATTGCGTTCCACTGCCTTATGGTTGCAACTGCTATGGGCAGACAGGCAGATGTCTGAATTTGCGCCTGACTGAGCACTTTTAATATACAGGGGGGAAGGCAACTCCTAATCTGGCACTGCACACTCAATCTTTTGAATGCAAATCTGAGGATGACCTATCTCTTCGCACGCCTAATTTACACAACACATCAGTGGTTTACGGAAGGGAGAAATCTGCCGGTAGATAGTTGAGGCTTACTACATCGGTAACGCTAAGCCACGTGTGGCTTTATCTTTCCTGCGACCCATGTTGCTCTTCCTGAGCAACCTTTTGCGACCAGTCATTATTTTGACTGCCATGGCAGTCAGTTTTCTCACAATCCAATGCGCAGGTTGTGATGTTGCCACAAGTTTGTGACCTAGTTGGTGTGATGCCCTCCTCCCATTGGCTACAGTTGGCGCGATGCTGCTCCAAACTGACCCGAGCTCGGGATAGTACGAGCACAAGACAAGATTCTTGTTAGGGGTTGGTACATGTGGAATAGTGCTTTCACACTAAAAGCATGAGGGAGGGACAATGGCTGTCGGTGACTGAAATATGACAGTGAGGTGATATTAATGTTGATAAAGATCCAAGTGTACTTTAGTTTTACAAACTGAACACAGACGCTCAAGTAGCTGCGCTCTGTTTTAAAATACACACCGATTACTTAATAATTAAAGAATTTAGTAGCTGAAGACATGCGTTACACTCTTCTGGTACAGCAGATTGACTAAACACTTACTGTTGTGTGGCATGGTCAGCTTTATTCTTGTGTTCGGATATAAAGCTCATTACACTTTCGGGTACAGGCCGGTAGACTATGTTTCATTCCTTTTCGTCTGTCCCAACATAGTATTTGTGTTGGATTATGAATAATCTTCCATTTCCGTACAAATTTAGCCTCATATTAAAGGACTATAGACAATAAAGTTTTTGCTTGCACTTTTTGTTCTTTCAAGTCATGATTTAGACATTACAATACATGGATCACCACCCGGTACTCGCCTGTGACTGCTAAATTTATAACTGAATTTCTTCTTGGCACTATTTAAGTTTCAGTTTCATCAACTAAATGATGGGTGTGACAAGTAGGTCTCATGAGACACGAAAAGACCGGCAATTTAACTGCTGATATGTTGCTTGTTGTCATTCCAGCTCTTGAAGCAAGCTTGTTTAGGAGTTTTAGTGAATTAAAACTGTGTATTAGCATTTATATTGCAGGTTTTTTTTTTTGGGCCTCATGCTACCTAAGTGTGAACCACATGTCTCAGCCATCGTTCGGTTGATTAAAGTGAAATAGCATGAAAGAAGAAATTCAGATACAAATTATTTATTGGTCATAGGTGAATACCACATATTGGCATAAGTATTCTAATGTTTAACACATCATTTGAAAGAAGGAAACATGGAACTAATGCTAGGTGTCTATAGTTCTTTAAGTCATAAGGGGAACAAAACCCAACACTGATGGAGTTCGGACAGTTTAACTTCATTGAAGACATTTTTGGTGCCTTGTGCAGTTTTTTTAAATGTAGCAACTCTGATAACTTCCCTGAAAATGTCCCTTTATCAAGAAGCTACTCATAACAACCTGAATAATATACATTTTTTTTTTTTTTTCATTCAGACATTGGCATGGATTCCAGTGTTGTGCCCCTTGGAGATTCTGGTTATCCTCTGGTTCAAACTATTGATTACTTCTATCCATCTGTCAAAGACCCCTACATAGCTGTAAGTGTTCAACATTGTACAAAAAATGCTTACATGCATTTAGTAACCTGATGGTAGATTGTATTCTCAAACTTCAACATCACAGTGCTCTGCTGTCACTTCAGGGGGGACACCCCTCTTAGAACTTTTTTCCTTATTTATGAGTGGATCTAGTTGACACTTGCACCATTTGTATATTTTTGCATGCTGATTTCAAATATCTGATTAGTTTTCTTGTAGTTGAAATAGTTTTCAAAATTTCACCTAATACATGTTGCTCATTTGGAGGTGGGCTAATTACTAAACACTCTTTGGCATGATGAGAATAGACCTGCCAGAGTGATCTAGAAGGATCATAGAGTGCAACAAGACAAGAATTAATGTGCTAGATGAATTTCAACCAAAGTTAGGCCTAGTCAAACTTTTGTGACAAAAAGCCCAAGTTGGCACCCAAGATTGATAATTAATTTTGTAAATGTTGCCGTGTAATAACTGAACATATTTTAATCTTAATGCATTGTCTAAGCGTTTTTCTTTCTAACAGAACAAGAATGAGAGCTATAGCACAAATAGTTTAAGAGATATCGCTCCTCCAAAATTGCAGAACCCTGAAAATTGCAGTTTTGAGAAAACGAGAAAAAAACATCTCACAGTATCTACATGTAAATTATGTCAATGATTGATATTGCAACATGATCAGAAACTAGTGGAAAGTGAACTAAAGCAAAAGTAATGGCTTATGCCAATTTCAGCCTAAGTTATGTAATAGGAAACTTTTGAAAGGAAAGGTCCATATTGGTACCCAAGACAGATAACTTTTTCAGTAAATTTTTTCTTGTGGTCATTGCATTTACCTTGGTGTCATGTGACTCACGAGGTTCCCTTTCTAGCAAATAAAAAAATTATAGCAATAGCAAGAACAGGACCGGAGATATTAATCTTTCAAAAATGCAACACCACCAAAATTGGGGGATTGTGAGGAGCACTCAAGCCTCACAGCATATTTAATCAGGAAAGAAAACCCCAAAGACCTTCGCATGCTTTCAAAATGCACCAGGAGCTTAGTCAGGGTGCATGCTGTCGCGGTGCTTCTTTTTTTTCTCTTTAGCAAAGCCAAGCAAAGCCGCCCGCTTCGTCGCGGAACGCGTGTTACGGCGCAAGTCCTTTTCTTCAGCTCTCCTGGAGACAGTTGCTGCACGTTCGCGCTGCATTCTTGCAGAATTGCTGTTGCTGTATGCTTGCAGCCGGCATTGAAGTGCAGCACAGCTTCTGCTGTGGCTGCTTCCACAGCAAACAGTGACGAATGCCGCTCTTTGTGGATCAAGGTCCTGATGATCGAGTGGAAGCTCTCGTTTGAATTCTGGATCTTCCCCCGAATGCACCTCTGCAGCAAGCTCTTCTCTGATAAGCGACTGTACACAGGCAAAAGAGCTTCAGCCACATTGCTTGGCAGACTGTACTTATGCTTCGGTTCGGGCTCCTCTTTTGCTTTCGCAGCATTGTGGCGGCACCAAGACTGCTCACCAGTGGGACACAAAGTGTGATTGGGGCAGTCCTCAGTAGACGTGATGTGGTAATATGTCACCATCACGGCTCGCTGCATGGCATCCACATTACCTACATTTGACCTTAGCGCTCGGCCATAATATATAGCTAGCTAGCATAATATATATAACTAGATCAGCTGTGAGCCTTCCTCTGCCACCAAGACTTTGTTTTCCTGCACCCTTGTGCCTCCGCAAGAGGTTGTGCAAAGCTGCTCCCATACGCTTGTGCACATGGTTTATGCAATTCTCCTTGACTACTTCAATGTAGCCATAGATTTTAGCATCTTGAAGGGCATTAAACGTGCGACTGTCCCCATCGCATAACATCGTTGTGTAGCGCATGTTGTGGCGCTGTAGAGACCTCTCAAATAGAATTTTGCCTGCCTCTACCTCCATTTGGCAGCCTTGCAGTTGGTGTTCTTTTGGCACTCGTGGCGCGATCTCCAGAGTTCATAGCCGTCAGTTTTCGGCTTTGGGCCAGTTTCGCAGCCCAGACAAAAGTTTGACAGCACCACATAATCGAGCACATAACCAGTGAAGAGTTCCACTACGGCACCGACGCCTATATGTGACGAGTGCCCGCGCGTCATCCATGTGCTGTCGTAACACACGGCAATGTTCCCCCTGTGTCCAAAACACAAGTCGTCATATACCTTCGCCACTGCCTGCGCGGCTTGTGCCATAGCTGCCGCGGCTGCTCGAGTAGCAGCAGGTTGCAATGTGTTTTTCAAGTGCCGTTGAAACGTCTTGTTTTGCATGCCACGTCGCGACAATCCCATCGCCGAAAAGATATTGTTCATTGCTGTCTGGGCGTTACCGGTCGACAGCATTGCTCGACTTGCAAGAATGTTGAGCTCGAAAGGATTGCACTTTTTCTCACCGTCAACACTCCGCGAGTTCCACTCGGCCGCAATCTCACCACATTTGTCACATAACACGATCAGTTTCATGGCGAGGCCATAGCTCTGGTCGCTGGCAATCAACCTCACGCATCCGCGACACGTTTTGCACCGCACGGCATCCAATAGGACGTTCGCAAAGCTGAGGTCAATTATTGCATAACAGGCTATTCCGTCTGCGTCTGATCCTGCGGACGCACCACTTGCATTGGCGAACAGCACGGTCTTTCGTGCCGTCGCCGGCGTCGATTCCAGTCGATCAAGTGTAGACTGCTCACGGGCACTCGCTTGAGTTATGTCACTGTTAGTGACAGGCGCGGTGTCAATTGGTACGCGACTACAGTCGGCACGAAGAGCACCGCCGTTATCTAGCGGAGACGGAGCAGCGTCGCCGCCCGCAACGTGACCGTCACGCAATCCCGTAGCACTGGCGCTTGCTTGTTGCACAGTATGCAGCAATGTCGCGTCATTAACACGTTTTTTTCCTTTTGTACGCTTTCGCCCGAACTTGTGCACAGAGCAGTACTTCTTCGCGCCTCCTGGTATGGTTCTCGCGTTGCACT
The DNA here is from genome assembly GCF_052857255.1 of Amblyomma americanum. NCBI lineage: Eukaryota > Metazoa > Arthropoda > Arachnida > Ixodida > Ixodidae > Amblyomma > Amblyomma americanum. The sequence goes on along the minus strand of NC_135497.1, from coordinate 20,719,259 downwards.
AGTGTGGTCGGCAGAAAGACAAAATGGCGTCGCCGGGCGTCTGCTTTTCATGGCTAGCTTGCCGGAACCAACCAGACGACGTCATTTTGATTACGTGCCTAAACCGGCCAATAGCAGCGCGCGCCGCTATTTATTTTTTCTTTCGTTTTTTTTGGTGAAGGCGGCATGTACAGGTTGCTGCTCGAAAGAAAAAATAAGCCAAAAGCCCGCGCTTTCGAACGAGACTAAAATGGCCGCGGTAGAGCACGTAGTTTCGATGCGCCGGGTGATCGAAATTGGGTGTCGTTTGTCCACAATTTAAAGGGCAGTGGGTGTGGTACTGCATTTTTAAATCGCTATAACTTCTTAATTACGTGGGGTAGAATGATGAAAATTTGCATACAGATGCGGAATGGTGCGAGGAACACAAAATTAAAAGATTGAAAATCTGATTTTTGGGCCAATTTTCGGTGCCAAAGAGCCATGTCCCCCCTTCAGTCGACTGTACAAAAAATACTAAGTGTTATTCTTTTGCAGAAAGTTATGTGTCTGTAGTTTTAATACCAGGCAATAAAACTAAACAAAGCAGTATTAAATATATATTCTTGTAGCCGTAGGAGTATCACCAAACTTTTTCAATAATCAGAGTTTATAAGTGCTAAGTTTTTAACTAATTGTCTAGTCTGGATAACAGGTTACTTACTGAGCAGTCTTATTGGGCTCAAAACCACACTATAAATATAGTTTCTATAAACATGTAAATAAATCTAATTGTAACATTGATGTGTCAATGAGGTAGCGGCGTTTGTTACCTTACGTCGGTGGTTGTTCTAGAGCCAGCCAGCAGTGCTCGCTCAACGATTGCACTGCCGCTACTGCGTTGACACATCTTCGTTGTTACACAATAATAAATCAAATAGGTGACAGGCCTCATGTTGGTGTCATGTGTTGGCACCATCTGTATAGGATGTATTCTTATTCATTGTTTTTGTTTGTTGCAGGGCAAGATAGCGTGTGCCAATGTGCTGTCTGATCTTTATGCACTTGGCGTGACCCGCTGCGATAACATGCTGATAGTAATGGCGGCCAGCACCAAGCTCACTGAAAAGCAGAGGGGCATTGTCGTGCCTCTTCTCAGCAAGGGAATCAAGGTAGGATCGGCTCCTACTGCAGTAAAACCTAAGATGTTTGCATCAATGTTTTTAGGTGTGTGGAGACCATGGGAGCCTATCAGAGCTAATCTGAGTGTGAGGGCAATAGTTGTGTGAGCTCTCAAAATTTGAATGCAGTCTCAGATTTCTTTTTCAAGTTTGTGCGCTTCGCATGGTGAAGAGATAACTTGAGAGAAGATCTACAAGAGATGTCATGTCAGACAGCAGCTGTTCAAGTGTTTCAGCTTTTAACTCTTCATTGCCTGAGTTTATGCCCCCGTACTGAAGTCATAAGCATGGTGCAACTAGCTTGAATGGCATTTGTTTCTCCACAGGACTTGGCTGAACAAGCAGGCACAAGGGTCACAGGAGGACAGACTATGCTCAATCCTTGGCCTATGATTGGTGGTGTGGCATCATCAGTCTGCAGAGTCTGAAATCATCTCGTGAGTGCAGTAATCGTTTTCCTTTTTTCTTTTTCCAATGAATTAAGTTTTCCGTGCTGTTTTTGTCTGTGTTAGCGTTTATGAAATGCAAAATTTGAGCATTTGAGGCTCTGTCTCTTGGGCACTATGTGTGATGATTTTTTCCAGTATGAACGTGGTTTACAAACCTCAAATAAACCTTACTTAATACCCAAATAATTACCACACCGATGATGTAGTTTGCCCGTGGAAATACCTGACTGTATAGCCAAAGCTCATAATTTGAATTTCTGGATAATTCGAACTGTACGACTGGGTCTGGCCATGCTCCACTGTGGTCTATGTGAAACATAGCCCATTAATTTATTAATTTTAACGTGAATGGTTTGTGCCACCAATAATTTGAAAAACACGTCACCGTGCCTGGGGGGGCGGGGGACGCGGTGAACCAAGAAACATTCCCACTAGGCTTCACCACCTCTTTGGAGAAGTGGGCAGGGTTAAAATGGCATGAGAGGCTGGGTAAACCAGGGAGGGGTTTCTCTCTCTGTGCTAGTGATGGAAACTAACTGCATGACCTCTGAGCCAGCTTGCTTGTATGTGTTGATCTCAAAGGCTTCAGTAGCTTGCTGTGTTGGGTTTTGCTGTTGAGAAATCGATGAGGGTTTTGCTGTTGAGAAATCGATGACATGACCAGCGACGAGATGCTTACAGCGAATCAGACATGTCGCAGCGTCTCCAGCACTCCAAATCCGAAACCACGCGGTCGTGCGTGAAACTACAACGTGTGAGAAACGAATGAGTTGGAGCTTGGCTGATGTTTGCTGCTTGTCTTTGTCTCGGGTTTTCTGTGTCCTTTGCAGTGTGATTGGTTGCGGCCGGAGCAGTCAACCTACACGGTGTACCGCATTTAAAATGGGCTTCCGTCTGCAGTAATTACTGTGCCAGAATGCTTAAAGAGAAGGTTGGAACCATGCGTGAAGTCAATGCCAGTGCATTATCGCAACAGGATATCGCCAAAAAGTGCACTCATTGGTTTGGCAGTGTGCGCCTCGAGCCAGGGGAGGCTGCCAAATCGGACAATATATGTGGGTCCGTCCGGGTTACCTTTGCTTGTCGACTTCAATGCTTACGCAACCTCGCGACTCGCAAGTGTGAATTTGCAAGTCACAGAGGTTGCACTATATGGTTTGGTCGAAAAGCGCCAGACGCGAGACGGTAGTCCTTGTGACCATGCTTAGTGGTGGTTGTATGCCTTTTGCAACTTCAGTGGGGCCCTCCGCTGCGGTAGTTTAAAGGCGCTGAATGCTTATCGCCTCTTCAGTTTTGAAGGTGTAAAGGCCTTCAGATAAAAGGTAGGAGGTGATGAAGGAATACTTTAGGACAATGAAATGGCTAATCTCATTACCCGACTGCTTCCCAAATGATTATTCTGTTCAGTTTTGTTTGCTCGAACTTCAGTCAATTTGAACTGTCGTCGTCCCCATCTAGTGTATTAACGAGCTTTCAATGTACTGTACAATTCACTTTTGCACAAGTTCGAACCATGTCTTATTGGAATTGTCGTCACTATATCAAATGCTATCCCGCACCCACCAACGATGTTCTGATAGCATTTTGCACTCCACTAAGTCAACGCTGATGCTTTTTGCAAGTAGAGTACTTATAGGAAAGGCCCAGCAGGTCCGTCGCATAGACTGTGAAATTTTGAAAATGGCAATATAATGTAAACAGAAAAAGAATTGCAGCAAAAACCCTTGAGCATATGCCTTCCTCCAGAGCAAAGAATGACAGCAATAGTAATGCCACATCTGTCTCAACGTTATCCTTGGAGAAGGTTAGCTACAGAAGTAGTCACTGTGTCATTAAAAGCAAGCTGTTTCAGAACAACAGAGAAGGCTCTAGGTGAAAACTGGAATGTTCGTCAGCCTGGCCATTTAACTGAATTGTTAAATGTTTTTATGCTCCCTTTACAGGTCAGACAATGCACAGCCTGGAGACGTGCTCGTACTGACCAAGCCCCTTGGCACCCAGGTGGCAGTGAACGCTCACCAGTGGCTGGAGAAGCCGGAGCGCCGTGCTCAGCTGGACAAGGCAGGCATCAGTGAAGAAGATGTACGCAGGGTCTACGTCCGTGCAATGGGCTGCATGGCACGTCTCAATCTCAATGGTTGGTGCTGATTTGTTCGTGTCTGCAGTTGTTTCTTTAGTTGCTTATTTGCTTATGTGCTTATTTACGGCACTCTCTGCAATGCCTTCCTGAGGTATTGTAGAGGTGAAACATGTACAGTCACAGAAAGAGAGTGGATGGATACTAAAGTGCATACAAACTGTGAGCAATGCTTTAAGAAGGTGACAACAAAATAGTTGATAATCGAAGTACAGCAGTGGTCAGGGCAACAATAATAAATTCATGTCCCATGATGATTACAGCTTCCACTACAGTAATCGTAACATAAATAATGAGATTGGATATTGTCACGTAGTGGTGACGGCAGTCAAAGCAGCGATGAAGACGGACGAAAGGGTCTTCTAAAAGAACTGTTTATTGGGCTGACTTGCACCCAAAATGGACTGAATCACTCGGCGGCGGTGAAGCGACGAGCGTGCTCGGCGGTCGTCGAACAGAATGCCCGCCGCTGTCGGCCGTGCTCAATTTAAAGCTGATAGCGAACATTCGAGATAAAGGGCGCAAAGTTACTAGAACATTCCGGAACAACGTAGAATCAGCTTTGCCTGGCTGCGATCAATCGAGATAAATCTAGTCGCGTCTTGCGTCGCAAACAAAGCGATAAGGTGGTGTCGCGGCAGATTTGAAAAACGAACAAACACTGCAAATATTGGCGGCATTACTCCCCTCTCAAAGAAGCATCGACCCGATGCATTAAAACAAATAATGCGACTAGTAAGGGGAAAAAAAACGGATCTTGCGAAAATAGAGCATGGAAATGCAGCGGCCTTTAGCGCGCATAATACGGCTTCAGACGGACTACATGGACAACTTCTGGTCGTACGCGGCGTCGCTGGGATGCAGTCATTGCGTCAGGGATGACTTCATAATCCAGTTCACCCAGCCGACGAAGAACCTTGTACGCGCCGAAATAGCGGCGCAAAAGCTTTTCACTCAATCCACGGCGGCGAATGGGCGTCCACACCCAGACTTGGTCTCCTGGCTTGTATTCCGCGTTGCGTCTTCGTAGGTTGTAGCGTCTGGCGTCGGACCGCTGCTGATCTTTGATCCGTAATCGGGCAAGCCTTCGAGCTTCTTCTGCGCGTTGAAGGTAGGCGGCAACGTCGACGTTCTCTTCTTCTGTAACGTTGGGCAGCATGGCGTCTAGTGTGGTCGTGGCATCCCTGCCATGGACGAGCCTAAAAGGCGTCATCTGGGTGGTCTCCTGCACTGCGGTGTTGTAGGCGAAGACGACGTAAGGCAGGATGACATCCCAGGTTTTATGTTCGGCATCGACATACATAGCGAGCATATCGGCGATGGTTTTGTTCAGGCGCTCGGTCAGTCCGTTGGTCTGCGGATGGTATACAGTTGTCCTCCGGGGGCTGGTTTGGCTGTAGCGCAGGATGGCTTGCGTGAGTTCCGCCGTAAATGCTGTTCCTCTGTCCGTGATGAGCACATCGGGGGCGCCGTGTCGAAGAAGAATGCACTCAACGAAAAATTTGGCCACTTCTGCTGCTGTTCCGTTCGGTAGGGCTTTCGCCTCGGCGTAGCGGGTCAGGTAGTCGGTCGCTATGATGATCCACTTATTTCCAGATGTTGACGTTGGAAAAGGGCCAAGCAAGTCCATGCCAATCTGCTGAAAGGGTCTTGAGGGAGGTTCAATGGGGTTCAGAAATCCTGCTGGTCGTGTGGGAGGAGTCTTTCGTCGCTGACAATCTCGGCATGTTTTCACATAGTGTGCGACATCGGCAGACAGTCGGGGCCAGTAATACTTGTCCTGAATGCGGCGGAGGGTGCGAGTAAACCCGAGATGTCCAGCTGTCGGCTCGTCGTGTGAAGCCTGTAGAACTTCTTCGCGGAGACAAGTAGGTACAACAAGGAGGTAGGCTGTTTTGTTCGCTGTAAAGTTCTTCCTCACAAGGACCTCATTCTGCACACAGAAAGAAGACAGTCCTCGCTTGAATGAAGCGGGGGGTGAAGAAACCTTGCCTTCCAGGTACTCGATGAGGCCTTTTAGGTTGGGGTCCGAGCGTTGCTGCTGAGCAAAAGAGCTTGCGCTGATCGGTCCCAGGAAGGCGTCCTCATCGTCGTCCAGCGGCGGTGCATCTACAGGGTCTCGTGAGAGGCAATCGGCGTCAGTGTGCTTGCGTCCGGACTTGTAAACGACGGTGATGTCAAATTCCTGGAGACGCAGACTCCATCGAGCGAGTCGGCCAGAGGGATCCTTCAAATTGGCAAGCCAGCAGAGCGCGTGGTGGTCGCTGACCACCTTGAACGGCCGTCCGTAGAGGTAGGGGCGGAATTTCGACGTAGCCCAGATGATGGCAAGGCACTCCTTCTCAGTGGTCGAATAGTTAGCCTCGGCCTTGGAAAGGGAACGGCTAGCGTATGCGATGACCTTCTCCAGCCCGTCACTTTTTTGAACGAGAACGGCGCCTAGTCCCACGCTGCTTGCGTCGGTATCAACTTCAGTATCGGCGTTTTCATCAAAATGCGCAAGGATCGGTGGGGACTGTAAACGACGCTGAAGTTCCTTGAAGGCTTCTGCTTGCGGCGCTTCCCATTTAAACGGCACGTCTGCCTTCGTCAGTTGGGTCAGGAGCTCGGCGATGCGCGAAAAGTTTTTCACAAATCGTCGGTAATATGCGCATAGTCCGAGAAATCTGCGCACTGCTTTCTTATCGGCCGGCGGTTGAAACTGTTCAATAGCAGCTGTTTTCTGCGGGTCTGGGCGTACTCCTTCCTTGCTAACGATGTGGCCTAGAAACAGCAGCTCTTAGTAGGCAAAGTGGCATTTCTCTGCTTTCAAGGTTAGGCCAGACGACTTGATTGCGTCTAGTACTGTTCGAAGTCTTTTGAGGTGCTCTTCAAAGTTCGAGGCGAAGACAACGACGTCATCTAAATATACCAGACAAATTTTCCAATTCAGGCCTGCCAGCACTGTATCCATTACTCGCTGAAACGTCGCTGGTGCGGAACAGAGACCAAATGGCATCACCTTGAACTCGAACAGCCCATCCGGAGTTATGAATGCTGTCTTCTCGCGATCTCTTTCGTCGACCTCAATTTGCCAGTAGCCGCTCTTGAGGTCCATCGATGAGAAATATTTGGCGTTGCAGAGGCGGTCCAGTGTGTCGTCGATGCGGGGGAGGGGGTAGACGTCCTTCTTTGTTATGTTGTTCAAGCGGCGGTAATCCACGCAGAATCGAAGTGCGCCGTCTTTCTTTCTCACTAGAACAACCGGTGCCGCCCATGGGCTGTTTGAAGGCTGGATGACTTCGTCGCGAAGCATTTCTTCGACTTGGTCCCGGATGGCTTGTCGTTCTCGCGGAGACACACGGTAGGGGCTTTGACGGAGAGGTCGGACGTGTTGATCCGTTATAACGCGATGCTTGGCAATTGGCGTCTGTCGCACCTTCGGCGATGTCGAAAAGCACTCACTGTAGTTTTGAAGCGGATTGCGGATCTGGTCTTGTCTGTTCCGGTGCAGGGCTGGGTTGATGTCGAAAGTGGGCGAGTTCTCTTGGTCAGGCGGATCTTCTGCGGAGGGGTCGGAGAGGGCGAAGGAATCTCGTACGTCAGATATTTCGTCGTAGAAAGCAATCGTCGTTCCTCTGTTAATATGCCGGTATTCTTCGCTGAAGTTAGTCAGCAGTACTTCGGCCTGGCCATTGCGGAAATGTGCGATGCCTCTTGCGATGCTGATTCCTCGGTCTAGTAGCAACTGCATGTTCCCCTCGATGATGGCTTCAGTGTTTATGGCTTTCGTGGCGCCTACGGTCACGATAACGCTTGAACGGGGTGGGACGCTCACTTCTTCCTCTAGGACACTTAGGGCAACGTGATTTTCCCGAGTTTTCATCGAAGCGATGGCTTCGTCCGTCGAAAGCGTGATCAGCTTGGATCGCAGGTCGATGATCGCCTGATGCTCATTAAGGAAATCCATACCCAAGATCACTTCGCGGGAGCATTGTGGTAGCACAACAAAGGTGGCAGGATAGGTATGTCCTTTGACAGTCACTCGCGCTGTGCATCGTCCTGATGGCGTAATGAGGTGGCCCCCAGCGGTGCGAATTTGTGGGCCGTCCCAAGCCGTTGTGACTTTTCTGAGCTGCGCAGCGAATGTTCCATTCATCACCGAGTAATCGGCTCCTGTGTCGACTAGAGCGGTAACTTTCCGGCCGTCGATAGTCACTTCTAGGTCGGAGGTCCTGGCTATTGCATTGCATGTCGCTCTCGGCGTCGGGTCACGGCTACGTCGCGTATGCGAGTCACGGGTTGGGCGTGTGGTCGAAGCTCCTCTGGGTGGCGGCGGCGATTTCAAGGTAGCTTGCGTCGTGGTCGAGGTTCTCATTGTGTGCGGCGTCGGTGCAGCGAGTGTCGGTTCTTCATGCGGCGTCGCGGGTGCAGCGTCTTCATGGGGCGTGGTCGGTGGAGGATCTTCGGCGTTTAGCTCGTGAGCAACCTCACCTCCAGAGGTTGCTGCCTTTAGTTTCCCCTACGGGGGCTGGGCGACCTTCCTCGTACCGCGGCTGCGTAGCTGCGGCGTGGCGACGCAAAGCGCGAGGTTGACGGCGATGGTGAGCGCGAAAAGCGGTTCGGCGTGTACTCTTCTCGACGCAGGTACTCGTCGATTTCGTGCGGATGTTGTCCGAAGCGTGGTCGTGGGGCGTTAACGGCAAATCCTCGAAGACCGATACGTCGGTACGGGCAGTGACGAAGAATATGGCCAGCCTCACCGCAATGGAAGCACAACGGCCGGTTGTCGGAAGTCCTCCAGGCGTCGCATTTCCTGGGGCTTGAGCGTCGGTCATAGGCTGGGTGGGCGGGGGCTGGGAGGCGGCGTTGTGGAACGATTGGCTCATCTCGGGGAGGACGTGGGGGTTGTCGCTGGGGCTGAGCAGTACTTACTGCAGCGGCGTAGGTCATGGCCTGGGGTTCTGTGGCCGTCGGGGTGCCAAGTGCCTGTTGCACTTCTTCCCGTACCACATCCATCAGAGTCGCTGCTTGCAGCTGTGGGGAAGATGCCAGTAATCGGCGTAGCTCCTCTCGGACGATTTCGCGGATAACTTCCCGCAAGCTGTCGCTGGTGGTGGCCGGCGTGTCCGAACGGATTGCACAGGCAGAGGAAGGGCGATTGTACTGCCGAGCTCGAACGTCGAGGGTATTCTCAATCGTGCAGGCTTCTTGCATAAACTCCTCGACTGTTTTTGGCGGCTGGCGGACGAGGCTTGCAAAGAGTTGTTCTTTTACGCCACGCATTAAAAACTGAACTTTCTTTTCCTCGGTCATCCCGGGATCGGCGCGGTGAAATAGGCGCTTCAGCTCCTCGACGTAACTGCAGACGGGCTCATTCGGAAGCTGGATCCTGGACTCGAGGAGTCGTTCGGCTCTTTCTTTCCTCATGACGCTGGTGAATACCTTCAATAGTTCTCTCTTGAATAGCTCCCATGTCGTAAGGGACGACTCGTAGTTTTCGTACCACGTGCGTGCGGAGCCATCCAGTGAGAAAAAAACGTGTCCAATCTTTGCCGCATCATCCCACTTGTTGAATGACGCCACGCGCTCAAATTGGTCCAACCATTCTTCAGGGTCTTCGCCTAGGGATCCATTGAAAGTTGGCGGCACCCGCGGCTGCTGCAGTATGATCGGTGTCGACATCTTTGGCGAGGTTGCAGTGCTGGTAGCAGCGTCTTTTCGCTGTCTGGTGCAGTCCGGCAGTTTCCCGAACTCAGGCTCCTCTCCCTGGAGACGTCGGCTGGCTCGCTGAGCTGCTGGTTCGTCCTCGGGTGTGAAGCGCTCAGGGCTGGGTTCACGACTTGAAGGGGGCGTCCGGAACATGGAAGTTACCCCGCACCTCCACCAGATGTCACGTAGTGGTGACGGCAGTCAAAGCAGCGATGAAGACGGACGAAAGGGTCTTCTAAAAGAACTGTTTATTGGGCTGACTTGCACCCAAAATGGACTGAATCACTCGGCGGCGGCGAAGCGACAAGCGTGCTCGGCGGTCGTCGAACAGAATGCCCGCCGCTGTCGGCCGTGCTCAATTTAAAGCTGATAGCGAACATTCGAGATAAAGGGCGCAAAGTTACTAGAACATTCCGGAACAACGTAGAATCAGCTTTGCCTGGCTGCGATCAATCGAGATAAATCTAGTCGCGTCTTGCGTCGCAAACAAAGCGATAAGGTGGTGTCGCGGCAGATTTGAAAAACGAACAAACACTGCAAATATTGGCGGCGTTATTGTATAGCATTGAAAACGAAAAGTAGAGGACATTAGTGCAAACAAATAAAAAGAAGCTCCAAGAATTTGATAACGCACTTAAGGAGATGTTGCTGCACTTGGTAAATTCTGCAAAATATGCGAGAGCAAAGGACATCATGACATGTAAATGTACCGAGAAATTGGGGGATTCATTTGGTGAAAAAGTAGGGATGGGCAAGGAGGGAGAAGGATTAAAAAGGCAGAAGTAAGGAAGGGAAGATGGAAAAAGGTGAACGCAAGAAGAGTGATGCTGTCACAGCTAGACAAGAGGTGCTTGAAAAGGAAAGTCGTCTTGTTGAAATATTGGTTAGGGGACTGAGGCTTTCCCCCACCACCAGTTGTTTGTTTTCTGTTGTGAAGCAACCCATCTTTGTGGCTGTCTCTTTACTACCACAGCCTTTCACTCCAGTGTGATGCCAACGAATAAAGAAAAGGAAAAAGAAAATCATTAAAGTCATGTCTTTGGATAGTACAGTCAAACCCACTTATAACAATACCGCTTTTAACAATATATCGGACATAGCAATGGACAGCCGCGGCACCGTCACCTTTGCAATGTGTTCTATGGTAAAATAAACCGTTTATAACAATGCTATCATACTAGATTGTCGGTTAAAACTATTAAATGTAGCTATTTGGAGCCAACCCTCAAAGAAAAAAAACTCGCAAATGCAGCTACCACGCCAGCCAAACTACGCTTACGGCGCAAAAAACGCGTGCGCGTATGCGGAGCCGCCTGCACAGCGGCTGCGAAAAGGTCACGTGACGATGCATACGAGGCGAGGTGCATGGGGTGAGCTGGAGAAGCTTGTATGACTCGGAGGAGGAGAAAAGACGGGCACTTTTCTCTGGGCAGAGGTGGAGAGGGTAGGGAGGCGCTTCCTTTTGTTGCTTTTGTATCCGCGCGGGGAGCACTCCATTCTCAGGGTGCGCCGCCCGTTGAAAATGCGTCACGGCATTTCAGCGTGGGCTGCCCCATCTTTCCCACTTTCTTTGGCTCCTGCTTCATGAGCTGCACATGTTCCGAGGGAAGTGTACAGTGTCAAAGCACGTGCGTTGCCAGCGTGGTTTTTATCATCTGCCATCACCGGCCTCGGTCCTGCTGGTTCTGCAAGCCCATCGGATTCCTCCCCAGAGTTCAACAATGGACGATTCTCCTTCAGGAAGCGCGGCCAGCGTGGCTCTACCGGATTAACTGCCGCAGAAGAGAAAGCGAGCGGTGATATCTTTGGAAACGAAGCGGAACATTTTGAGGGAGCACCGAGGTGGTGAAAAAGTGTGCAACTTAGTACGCAAGTTGTGGGGACCTGCCCTGCAGCCCCGTTTTTTCTTTCCCGCGAGGCACCGTGCAGCAGCAGTCTCACCCCGAGGATGAACGCATTCCCTTGTCGTTTACATTAAGTGGCAAGAGAGGGCGCCAGCATCGCTGTGCAAGAGACTGCCAAAGCCCGCGCGCGGGAGAGGAGGCATGGGGCTCTGCGGCTGGGATCATCGGCACGAGCGGACGTGTCGCTCGTGGCTCTGCTCTTCCCCGGCGGGGCGAAGAAGCGGTGGGGAAACTGGCTCCCGTACTCGTCCCGCCCAGGGGGTGCAGAGGATCCCTTGCCCTAGCGCAGGCGAACATTCGCTCAGAACCTTGTTGGCGAGTCGGACAACTTCGATTCATTTGCGTACCTTGTTGCTAGCTGGCGTTATTGTTGCTGTAGCAATAAATGCCTGTTTGTGTCAGCCAGTGTGTCGTTCCTTTGTTCCCCCAGAGCAAGGCCCGCCGTGGTCGGCGAGCGCTCGGTAGCGTACGCGATCACGGGGTGGGGTCCGGGCTGCTTTGAACCGTGTCAGCCGTGATTAAGTGGGGAGAACGTATTTATCTCCCCAAGTCAACCCCACATCTGGCAGCCCAATGTGGGGCCCGCTCTTGGAACATTGGACGACAGTCGGTTCGAGGAACGCTCTTTGTCCGGATTGACAAGTGCTAGGCCTAGAGTGAATTTTGATCGCTAGGACCTGCGGCATGCTTTCTTGAGTGTGAGGTGTATTGCGCTGCAGCATGTTTGAACTTTTCGACATGCTCAGCACACTTTTTTCCCTGGAGTTTCTTTGTGAGAATCACTTGGTCCGCATCGAGGGAGCGCGAGGCCTAGCGTCTGCGGAGTTGCCGAGCCTGAAGCGAGTGAGTACGGAAGCCGCGTGGGTAGTCCGAGTTTCTGTATATATTTTCTCTACTTCTTTTTCGACTCTGGGAGTCACGGCTCCGGGAGCCGGTTGGCCCGAGGCCACGGGTGCCGCTACGAACTCGCTGGTATTGCAGCTCGGCACCGGGCGCTTCGACACCGTCCGATACGGTGGGTGCCGACTGCTCAGAAGCTGCTTTGTGCAGTGAGCGGGGTAGGACCACCCCACAAAGCTGACGTCTCCTCGCGGCTTCGCGCACGTAACCATTTCGGGTCGTTGTTCTGTTCACGGTCGTTGTCGGAGTGGTAGTTAGGCATGAGGCTTTTCGGAGCTGCCGGCACCACGTCAGAAGAGACACGACCACCGGACCATGTTGTTGAGAGGGGGCGCACTTTGCTGCCCGCCCGTTTTTTTTTTGTAACCTCGCACGAACTGAGCAGTCTCGTTCAACTCAAGAAAGGGATTTTTTCACTCGAGCTTTGCGTTTGCACAGCCACCGACACGTTTTGCTAGCGAGTTAGGCATTGTGCAACGAGGCCCTTGCGGATGCTGTTTCCCCTCCCGTTACCTACGTTAAAGGCACGCCGAGAGCGTTTCGGCAATTTTGCAGATCTGTTGGAGCCACCCAGGCTTTCTGTCTGGTTCACAACGTCTCGCTGCCACCTGCTGCGACAGAGCGGCCGGTATCCTGTTCGCTGCATCCATCTGGGGCAGCTGTAGCGAGACTAGTCAGCAGCCACCTCCAGCTGCTGCTGCCCTGGCAACTACTGCAGAATCCTGGCCTGCAGTTTTCCCACCGGCCTTCTATTCACGGGCCTTCGGACACGGTAGTCCGCGGGCCATGCGAGTCGTCCCTGCGGAGACCTTCACGCCACCTTCGGAACACCGCGGAAGACTGCGTGGACGGTGTCGGTGTGACCTCCGCTGCAAGACGTGCCTCAAGGACATGAAGACCAGAAGACTCCTCCATGGCATGTACTTTCAGGCGCGTGGGTCTATTTAAGGGTGGGGGGATTTGGGGACCTGCCCTGCAGCCCCCTCTGTTTGCTTTCCCGCGAGGCACCGTGCAGCAGCAGTCTCACCTCGATGAACGCATTCCCTTGTCAGTTACATTAACTGGCAAGAGAGGGCGCCAGCATCGCTGTGCGGGAGACTGCCAAAGCCCGCGCGCGGAAAATGGGGCATGGGGCTCTGCTTCTCGGATCGTCGGCACGAGCGGACGTGTCGCTCGCGGCTCCGCTCTTCGCCGGCGGGGCGAGGAAGCAACGGGGAGACCCGCTCCCGTATATCGTCCCGTCCGGCCTTCGGAGTATATCTCCCTTGCCCTAGCGCGGGCGAACATTCGCTCGGAACCTTGCTGGTGAGTCGGACGACCTCGATTCATTAGTGTACCTTGTTGCTAGCTGGCGTTATTGTTGCCGTAGCAATAAATGCCTGTTTGTGTCAGCCAGTGTGTCGTTCCTTTGTTCCCTCAGAGCAAGGCCCGCCGTGGTCGGCGAGCGCTCGGTAGCGTACGCGATCACAGGGTGGGGTCTGGGCGACTTTGAACAGTGCCAGCCGCGATTAAGCGGGGAGAAAGTATTTATTTCCCCATGTCAACCCCACAAAGTACGGCCTGTCACAGCCGCCGGTTTCAACCATTATCCGCAACGCGCTCAAGATGACTAAAAACGAATGCCATACTAGTGCTGGCTGTGCTATAGAGGACGGCCGGAAGAGGATTTGGCATGGTGCCTACAAAGACGTGGAGGAGGCACTGTATCAGTGGTTCTTTAACACACATGCTATGAACTTGCCAATTAGTGGCCCGATTTTAGCGGAGAAGGCGAAGCACTTTGCGTATCTCCTTCAAAACGCCGATTTTCAGCCTGGTGGTGGCTGGATTCAGCGCTTCAAGGAAAGGCACAGAATCGTCTACAAGGCAGTCGTGGGCGAGGCAGGGTCGTTCGATGTCGACGCTAGACGAAAGTGGTGTGGTTGGAAGAGACACTGCCGTACATCCGCGAAGCATATGCAGACCGGGACTTGTACAATGGTGACGAAGCCTGGCTATTTTTCCAAATGCTTCCGTCGAAGACGCATGCACTCAAAGGCGATCCCTGTAAGGGCGGCAAGCAGAGCAAATTCGACCGTTTTCCTGTGTACGAATATGGACGGCAGCGACAAGTGCCCCACCTTCGTAATTGGAAAATCTAGGAATCCCCGCTGTTTCCGTGGTGCTACGAGGATTCCAGTTCGTTACCGTCATGATAAGAAAGCGTGGATGACACGTGAACTTTTCCGCAAGTGGCTGTGTGAGTTCGATCAGCGGGTGCAGCTTGAAGGCAGGAACGTGGCGTTGGTCCTTGATAACTGTACTGCACACCAGACTGCCCAGAAGCTGTCGCATGTGAAAATTTTCTTCCTGCTGCCGAACACGACTGCAGGCTTGCAGCCCATGGACGCAGGCATGATTGCGTGCTTCAAGGCATTGTATCACCTGCGTGTGTTGAGCAGGCTTGCTCTTAACCTGGACATTGCTGTGCGTGAATGCCGACCCGCTCCAGACTTTAAGATTTCGCTCCTGATGGCTGTTCAATTCATTTTTGGGGCATGGGCAGAAGTGAGCACCTCCACCGTCATGAATTGCTTCCGAAAAGTGGGCTTCGCCGGGGATATCAGTGACGTGGAGTGTCGCGAAGCTCCTGCCGATGGAGCGATTACAGAACTTTGGTCTACGGTGCGCGGTGATGACGGCGACGTGGAAGGGCTTGAAGAATTCTTGCACGCCGACGATGCAGTCACCACAAATGAAGAATTGACTGACGAGGAGATCGTTGCAGCAGTCACCGGCGCAGAAGACGATGACAGCAGTGATAACGAAGATGAACCGGAGCCTGTACAAGTTGTCTCTCATCAGGAGGCCTCAAGAATGATCGAGTCCCTGCGGGACTTCATTTTTGTAAAAAACCTTTCATTTGGACATGTCCAACATTTGGATGCTCTCCAGAACGATGTCAGCAAGATTGCCGCGAAGCAGTCAAAACTTCCCGATTACGGGTTTGTTTCAGCAAAGAAGTGAGAATTGCAAGCTATTTTGCCCTATTTGAATGCTTTCAAGTTTTCATGTTTTCTTTGTTTAGTTTTGGGCACTAAGGGATTTTTCAAAGTGAGAGGCAGCTGCAGCAACCTTCTCGTATTTTTTACAATGCCCCTTTCGGTGCCACCAAAACGATGCCTCGGCAGAGCTTGCATGTCACTTGCCGTCCGTGACCCCTCTTTGCAGTTGTTATGGTTTTTTTCGTGCAATCCATTTATAACAAGTACCGGTTATAACAATGGAATTTTCGTGGCACTTGAACATTGTTATAAGTGGACTCGACTGTACAAACAAGGATACAGGTTAGATTAGAATGGAAGACACTAGCCTTGAGAACGTGGTGGGGCTTGGAAGTACTGTATTTTGTCCATCTGGCTTTTGCTTCCTTGTTTATTGCATGAAAATATCTTTGCTGGTTAGCAGCCCATGGGAAGGGGGACAGTGATAACCTGGCGACCAACATTAAAGACTGCAGTAATTTATTTACTACCACCTCACAGGGTATGCTGGTAGTATCTGTGCAGTCTCACATTTTGCAAGTGCAAGTATGTGTTCCACTTACTAGTACTTCACTGTCTGCATGCAAGAAGGCTACTACAAAATTGCAGACTTTTGACGAGGAAAACTTTTCATTTTGATCGAAGCAGGTCTTTATCAGACCAGCTACATTTTTTCCTTTTTTATCATGAAATGAGGCATTTCATGACCATTCATCAGTTGTGTATTTTGTGACCAAGAAGATATTGACTTTCACTTCACTTCTGCTT
Organism: Amblyomma americanum; assembly: GCF_052857255.1. Classification (NCBI taxonomy): domain Eukaryota; kingdom Metazoa; phylum Arthropoda; class Arachnida; order Ixodida; family Ixodidae; genus Amblyomma; species Amblyomma americanum. The sequence continues at coordinate 20,703,248 of NC_135497.1, read as the reverse complement.
GTGCAGAAACTGTGTTAAAACAATTTTTTTTGCCTTTGTTGTTCCAGGAGCTCGGCTGATGCACAAGCATGGCTGCCACGGTGCCACAGACGTGACAGGCTTCGGCCTCCTCGGCCACGCCCAGAACTTGGTGCAGGTGCAGCAGCGCTCAGAGGGGTTTGTGATCCACACGCTGCCCATCATAGCCAAGGTTCCTGCCCTGCTGGCCGCCACGGGCACCTCCTTCAAACTAATGCACGGGCATTCGGCCAAGACCTCTGGTGAGCCACTGACTGACAACCAGTGAAATTTTTTTTCTCTGTTGTAGAATTCCTTTCTCATGTCTGACAGTTTTTTGAAAATAGATGCCACACAACTTTTCAAACTTCCACCGTCAAGAAGTGCTAAAATGTATGAAGAATTTAGAGTTACATGAATGTGATGGTGTTCCTGTCTGAGATCCCCTGTTGTTCCTTGAAAGATACGTTGTCGCCTGATTTTGGGTGAAATTCTTTTGTGATTTTTTTATGTAATTCAGATGTTCTACTCTCAGTAGTACTAGGACAACAGAAAACAAAATTGACAGGACGATCATGAAACCTGATGCGAGAACACTGTAATAGCAGTTGGATTTTCGCTCAGTGATTACTTTGATGCTCTTGCTTTAATGAATGCTTTTACTTAAAGTCGAGTGCAACAGAATTTTGTAGAGGTTGTCTAGGTTCGCAGCCCCCTAGCTAGTGGGGCATGGTGGGGCTGTGGCCGATGGGGATGCTTCCGGGGGCAGTTGACTTTCCCACTGTGTCTTTGAATTTGATTTTACTGTTGCTTTTTTTGCTCTGCTGCTGCATGGGCTTCTCGTATGTGGAGGCAGTCAGGTTGGTGATGGATGCATGGTTCTTGTGGAGGGTGGAGGGGGGTCTTTGGCACTTCTCGAGGCTTCACATAGAGAAAATTTCTTGTCTTCACACAGATAACGCTGCCCTTAGTACTATTGTAGCAAAAAATTTTTTTTTACTTGGCAATGCAAACTTCCTGGAAATGCCAATAAACTGCAGCAGTGACATGGCATGTGTCCTTTCCACAGGCTCTTTGATAAATCCGAGCATAGTGACGGATTCATCGTGCGACTCAGTATCTTGGATCACCCACCGGTCACCCAAGATGCAATGAACGTGTTAAAACATCATTTTGGGTGTTTTCTCAAATTCTCTTGCCAATATATTAGCATATGAAATTTATTTATTTTATTTATTTATTTATTTCAATACCTTCAAGGCCCCTGGGGGCATTAGAGAAGGAGAGGAGTACATGAAAAATATATAATCATAACACAGGAATTGCAGCAATTTCGCGGCAATACAGGAGTTGCGGTAAAACAGCAGCAATTTCATTTCAAGTTTATTTCATAGGTTGCAGTGAGAGTTTACACTGTTAAAATTTATGGCGTTAGTGAGCTACAAGTTTCCATTTTCCCTTTCTCAGGTGGACTGCTGATGTGCCTTCCAAAGGAGAATGCCGAAGCATCTTGCAAAGAAATTGAGCAGCAGGAGGGATACCCAGTGTGGATCATAGAGGATGTCGTTGAAGGGGAGTGGGTAGCAAGGCTGACAGACTCTCCACGCGTGCTCGAAGTGCCTTCAGCCGATAAGGAGTCCGAGCGGTGGTAACAGGCTTGGGAATAGGGGACGGGGAAAGAATTGGTTATGAGGAAGGTTTCCAGCCTTGCAATGAGTTTTGAAAGAGTGAGCTGTGAAGCTTTTACTGATGGGGTACCTTATGGCTGTCATATGCAACTACGAATGCCACATACACGAGTGGCGACAGCTTTGCTCTTATGCTGCGTGCCACTGACATGAACATGAGCTAAATGGGCTCCAAACAAACATTTTGTGTTTTGTTAGTGATATTTTATGCACTTTATGAGCATACCGATATTTTTCTTAGTCATGTAACATAGTCTTCTACATAAGTTCGTTATGTAAAATATTTTCCCCTTATATCATAAAGTGGTGTTGATGGCTTGTTCAGTTAAGAGACTGGCTGTTCCCTGAAGAGACTTTTATGAATCTGCGCTGTCTAAATATTACGGGGGTGTGGAGGGATGGTTTGTCTCCCGTGGGCATCTCGCACAGCCTGTCATTGCTTAAGCCTGTTCAGCCATTCGCCTTGCATTGGGAATAAAAATATTTTGCAAAAGTTCTGGCTCTTGTCTGCGCTGAGAGTGTGCGTGGGCACACTGAAGCTTTATCCATCAGTATCATAAAGAGCAGACATTACTTAGCACCATTAGGGACAGGTTGCTTCATCCAATTCTTTTATGTGAAACGACTTTTGAATTGAATTGTTGTGAAGACCTAATTTGCACGTTTTGTCATGAATCATATAAACAGCACATTGCAAGAAATTTCTCCCGTGAATAATGTGGTTAAAAGGAGCACTAAGGAGCTTGTCAGTTATCCTTTCCAAAATTTATTCCTCAGGACTTACCTGATTTTGTGAAATATTAAGCTTGAGAAAAATGACTTGTTTACAGTATCTCATTTCGGAACATGAACATTGTGCTCGGTCCAGTGTCTACTTTGGGCACTGCACATGTCAACAGTGCATATAGCGCTCCCACACATTCCTGCGTGGTGGACATAAATGTTAAGCGATGCAGCATGCTGTAACAAGACAGATGCAAACCAACCTGCACATGATGCTGCCATCAGTGAGAGTAACAACGGGAACTTTGCTTGCAAGTGTATTAAACACTGTTGAAGGTTCCCATATCTGATCATGGGTTTTGGTTGCTGTAGCATTTGTAATTGTTTTTAGCGCCGTCTTGTTGCCACTGCACGCCCCAAGTGATTGTGACGAAGCTAGCGTGAGGCGCCGGCTACGTGCAAGGAGTGGTCGCGTGATCATGGGTGAAGTCCATGACTCTAACAGCTAGCGCTTCAAAACGTTTTCGACGCGCCGTGGCCTTCCTTCCATTTGCCCCGTGGCATGCTCCAGCATTGTGCTCCCGAGACTCTTCGATGCCTGCTGCTTGTACTTTGAGGCAGGTGTCACAGTGCACGTCTATCAGGAAACCTCTTTCTTCCTTTCTTCTTTCACTCCCTCCTTTATCCCTTCCCTTAAGGCGTGGTTCGGGTGTCTGCAAATATGTGAGACAGATACTGCATGATTTCTTTTCCCCAAAAACGAATTTTCAATTTCATTTTCATAGTGGTTACGGGTGTAAGCTCTAGGATGGGGGAGGAACAGAAATTTTTGTTTTTTTGAAAGGATTGGGTAGCATCTTGGTGAACACCTCAACCCTGCCATGGGGAAAGGCAGAAAGTAAAGAGCGAAAGAAGGAAGAGAGAGAGGTGCCGTACCATAGGCTTCCTGATAATTCAGACCTGGCGGGGTACTTTAATGTGCACTATGAATTGGCACTTGTAATATGGGACATGAACGTTTCAGTGCAGTGGGGCCATGCAGGGGCTCAAGCACCTGTGTGCCCTAAATTTTTTGTAGCGGGAGCTACACTAGGCTACCAGTCGAGCATTTCGTGGTACACGTGAGGCAGTTCTGTGCATGCGCCAATACCATGTTACATGGGAGAGGAAAGTTGTGCACATGCGCCGTTACCATGGCAACTGGGGAGGAGGAGTGGGTGGCTTCGTCGCCTCTCTCCCTCCTTTATTCCTTCTCTTATGGCGCGGTTCAGGACAATGTACCATCGGTAAGGACCGTATCTCTTGCTAAGTGTAACAAGATTTTCTTTTCTACAAATTATTACATTTTGACTTAATAATTGTTTTTAATCCCGCTCATTATTATTATTATAATTATATCTATATATTTGTAAATCACAACTTGTCCTTTCTCTGTTCATGAGGTAGAATCCTCCGGCGTTGCGTTCCCGCGTGCTTTTCATTTTTAATAACTGAGTACAGGCGAACAGCCACCCGATTCTTGGCCGATCCCCCAGTGTGGGTATGTGCCATCCTTCGATAGGCTAACAACAATGACATAGACTATGACATCATAATCATCATCATCATTTTCATACAATCGTAGAACGGCTGCTGCAAAGAACGCTCGCACGTTGTGTCACGGCAGCTGGCGGATTGCGGCTGCTAGGCCTATCGCTTGTTCTCTGCATGGTCCTGTGCTCAAACCTTCCTGGCTGCGCTAAGGCCCTGTCACGACCGGCGCCGGGGGCCAGCCTTGTGTTATTTTGCTCCTACAGAAGCTTGAGTTCAACGAAGGATCTTTGTTTTGCCGAAGGTGAGTAATTTTTGCTCCGCGACAGCGGCGCCCTTTATCGCGAATGCCTATTTAGTCTTGCGTGGAAGACTGCTCGCGCCAGCTGCAATGACCGCACAGTTTTCTTTAAAATATGCCACCAAAGCACGTGAGGCCAGTAGGACTTCGAGATGCATTGCAGCGTCCCGACAGCGTTCGTCATCTGTTATACACGCAGCACGTTTGTGGCTCCCGTTTCCCACTTACGTGCAGCGTTCCGAGCATGACGCTCTGCCTCGGCTGCATCTATGACCCTTCCACAACGAGTCTTATGTGCCACTTCGCCTGTGGTAGCCCTATCATAACTGCTGCGGTTGGTACTGCACAGGAACGCAGAACGCTGCGTCGTCCAGTCACAGCAGGTTATCTTGGGACGCGTTTGTACCCGCTGCGGTGGCTCAGTGGTTAGGGCGCTCGGCTACTGATCCGGAGTTCCCGTGTTCGAACCCGACCGCGGCGGCTGCGTTTTTTATGGAGGAAAAACGCTAAGGTGCCCGTGTGCTGTGCGATTTCAGTGCACGTTAAAGATCCCCAGGTGGTCGAAATTATTCCGGAGCCCTCCACTACGGCACCTCTTTCACTCTCTCCTTTATCCCTTCCCTCGGTTCAGGTGTCCGCCGATATATGAGACAGATACTGCGCCATTTCCTTTCCCCAAAATACCAATTATTATTATGGGACGCATTTGTCGTTGTTTATAGCGCTTTTTGTGACATCTTTCGTTGCCCCGAGTGATTAGGACCAAGCTAGCGTGAGTCGCCGGCTATGGGCAAGGAGTGGTCGCGTGATCGTCGGTTAGGTCCATGACTCTTCGCTTTAAAAGCTAGAGCTTTAAAAGGTACTGGAAGCGGGGCGGCCTCCCGTCCGTTTACCCTGCGGTGTGCTCTAGCAACGTGCTCCCGAACGAGCTGTCCACGAGATTTTCTTCGATTCTGCTGCCTGTACTTTGATGCTGGTGCAGCTGCGCACGTGATATCAAAACCCATCTGCTGCTGTGGCTTATTGGTTATGAAGAAAACTATTAAACCTTACGCCCCTAATCCGGGGCAGGGATATAGTGCACTGACACCGCCTTAGCATTCGCCTCCATCGAAACGCTTAGGCGCCCGTGAGCTTTGCGTTGTCAGTGCACGTTGAAGATCCCCAGGTGACCGAAATTATATCGCAGCCCTCCACTATTGCACCTCTTTCTTCCTTTGTTCTTTCACTCTCTCCTTTATCTCTTCCCTTAGGGCGCAGTTCAGGTGTCCACCGGTATGTAAGACGTATACTGCGCCATTTCCTTTCCCCAAAACCAATTTCCATTTCCATATTGGTTGCGCTGCTGAGCTCTAGGACGCGGGATGGAAAGAAAGAAAAAATTTGGGGGGGGGGGGAAGGAAAGGTACGTTAAATCTATGACATCTCGGTGAACACCTCAACCATGCCATGGGGAAAGGGGAAGGAGGGAGTGAAAGAATAAAAAGAGAGGTGCCGTAGCAGAGGGCTCCTGATAATTCAGACCTCGCGGGGTACTTTAACGTGCACTATAAATTGCCACTTGTGATACTGACATTGGCAAAACGTATATATGGAGAACAACCTATGCTTGCAGTGCTCAGAACATGTGTCAGTCAGGAATCGGGCGCAGTTCAGGTGTCCACCGGTATGTGAGACGTATACTGCGCCATTTCCTTTCCCCAAAACCAATTTCCATTTCCATATTGGTTGCGCTGCTGAGCTCTAGGACGCGGGATGGAAAGAAAGAAAAAATTTGGGGGGGGAAGGAAAGGTACGTTAAATCTATGACATCTCGGTGAACACCTCAACCATGCCATGGGGAAAGGGGAAAGGAGGGAGTGAAAGAATAAAAAGAGAGGTGCCGTAGCAGAGGGCTCCTGATAATTCAGACCTCGCGGGGTACTTTAACGTGCACTATAAATTGCCACTTGTGATACTGACATTGGCAAAACGTATATATGGAGAACAACCTATGCTTGCAGTGCTCAGAACATGTGTCAGTCAGGAATCGATAAAGGAGTGAGTGAAGCAAGGAACGGAGAAAGAGGTGGCGTAGTGGAGGGCTCCGCTAGCAAGCTCGGCACGCCGTGACATGCCTATTTATCTTTCTTCATTCACTTTCACATTCCTGCCTACGCACACCCCTGCGGCTCCATACTGCGTCTTTCCTTTCCTCCTTGTTCTCCTCGCAATGCCAGCTAGGGCTGCTGCTAAGTCCTGCACGACGATACGAGAAAGTTGCTGCGCACTTTCCTCAAAAGGCGCAGCCGCGCGTACGTGCGCGCATTTGAATGCCGCGTTAACGAGGTGCGTGGTAGTCCGCGACGGATGTTGCGAAAGGTGTGTGCCGTGAGACGCTCGTAGATTCGCCATGCCGGCAGAAGTGAATATTCTTCATTCAAACGGGAAAGTCGGAAGCTTCGTGATATCGAGCTGAACAAGAATAAACCGTTAGCGGTGGTGTTGAAGATGGCTGTGCAGCGAGATCGCCGAGGCGAGTGGCGAAGACGGAACTACTTCGACCGAGACGCCGGCGCCGTTGGTCGACCGCGCGGCCATATCTATCGGAAGAAAGAGTGTCAACAGAATTCGTATGGGGGGGTGGGGGCAGTCTGTTTCCGCTGAAATCCGTAAGCATAGCTCTACAATTTTTTTAGTGGAATGATGTACATTGGCATGGCCCACCCTGCCAGGTGGCAGTTATTGGTTGATCGCGGGAGGTTGGTCAGCCAATGAACGCTGCGGCCTATTGCTGCAGTGCCCCGTGTCTGCCACAACGTTGTCAGCGCTAATGATTGCAGTCCACATCTCTATCTCTCTAACCACCACAGCGTACATCAAAGCGCGATTGAGGTGTCCACTGACCCAGAGAGCCAGCTATGCGCCTTTCCTTTCCTCAAAATCGATGTAGACTTCGATGTCGGTGGCAATGCTAATGAACAGCTTTGTATATCCTGGATTAGCTGAGCAAATCCTCAGCTAAATTTTTTGCGCCGCAAAGGGTGGGAACAAATGCTAATCTGAGCCTTCATATCCTTGCCCTTTTGAAACTATAGCAATCGAAGCAGCGCCACGCAGGAGAGGTAGTCGAACCGCAAGGCTTGTTAGAATTTAGCGGCGCCCTGCGGTTCGTTGCTCGGGCTCATGCGAATGCAGATGAAAGTGGGAAAATGGTCTCTGGCTATGATTTTGGCGCTCACGGACTATGCGCTACGTAGCTGTTGTTCCGAACCACTCCATTGCGATGAAGAGCCGTAATCAACTAAGTCATTGCGATTCTCAACGCACTCGTCCTTCATCGGAAGGACGGTGCTGGCCCATAATAGACCAAGGCCCCTTGACGTATTTATGGCCTACAAGCTTGTCATCCATCCGAAGCTCTCCGCTGCGGTGTCGCGCCGTTGTCGACCCTGGGCACCCATTGGCGAGTGGGGCTGCTCGTGTTTTCAATTCGTTCCTAGCATACCGATGCGATGCCGGGGTGTTATTAGTTGGATTGGTGCCCCATGTGTTCGTTATTCACCCGAAGCACTCCGCTAAGGTGCCGGCCTGTAATCGGCCTAGACCACCTAAGCATGTGGCCCCGCGTGTTCGTCATCCATCCGAAGCGTTCCGCTACGGTGCCTTGCTTAGGCCACCGAGGCATAGCAGTGCCCCACGTGGCAGTCGTTCATCCGAAGCACAACGCTCCGATGCCGTTTCGCAGTCTACGTAGGCCTTAGACCTTGGTAGTTCACCTCCCTGATCGGTGGAGACTACTTGGAGGAAAAGAAGCCTCTTCCGACGCGCCGATTTCCCAACTTTCTGATGCAAGAATCCCGATACCCTCTGGTTTTTGCAGCAGTCATATAGGGCGTTTTGCGAGATGTTCGTTGCAGCCTGGCGCCCAAATCAACGGCCGCCAACATCCATCCCGAACCGCGAGAAGAATTTTCAAACGGCACATCGCAGCGAAGTGTTGCCATGAATCAGCCTCGATGCAACCTCGCGGCAGCTAAGCGAAATGCAGGTGTGTTCTTTTACTGAACACGACTGAGGTGTGCGCGCGCCGACTTGCATGTTAAGCGGTTAATTGTTGCAACAACGTGCATCATGCCCTGCACGCACGTGTTTACTTTGTTAGTTAACCGGCTACGAGTACTAATATAACTTTTTTTAGTGCAAAGGAAAGACGCCGGTGACGGGTCCGTCGAGGGAACGCTGGTCGAGAGATGCAAGGTGCCGATTCCTCGTGCTGACAGAACTGCGTTGTGTGCGAGGCTCATTTCGACGAGAGATTCATCGTCCGTAGCTTCAAGCATGTCATCAGCGGCGAGTCTGCGGAAATCCCTCGTGATGTGATCGCCCTACACTGACAGGCGACGCGATTCCCACGATATTTCCAAATCTGCCTGCTTACCTCTCAAAAAAGCTGCCTCCAAAAAGAAAGACGGTGTCGTCCAATGGAGGTGCGACTTCCAAGCGGAGAAAGATTGACCCCATTCACGAGGAACCGCAGAGTTGGAACTGTAGCGGCGGCTACAATATCTTCGAGGGTATGATCAATGCAAGACGACCTTCCAAGTAAATACTGGGCGAAACACATAATCCCAAACGATACGGACGTTGTGGCGTTCTCAGTGTGTGCTTCAAGTGGTGGAACTCTGTGCTTTGAAAAGTTACTTTTGTGTTCAAGTAATGCCTCAACCTTTCATTGCATGGCATACGTATGTATGGGGTGTTGTAAAAACAGTGGATGCCGACAGCATTAGTGATGTTAAGGACGTCCTGTTCGAAATGGATGCCATGATTCCTTGCGAGGGGTTTGAAATGGAAACTGGAATGCAAAGTGGGCAAATAAAAACAAAGCACAGACTGCATGGAGGGAAACTGCACAGCCTCACGTGTTTTGGGACAGTGCCAAATAGAAGCCGATGCTTGCAGTGCAAGTACCTTCGTAAGCTGTTGGTAAATCAGGCATACTATAAGCGTACAAGAGCGAGACAGGCAAGAGTTAACCTCACACAGCAGCTAACGCGAAAAAATGCGCAGCTGCAATGGCAAAAGCACAGCATTGCAAAGTGAGTGAGACCATAGAAAACATGAAACAGGACAACGAAGCTATAGGCAGCTCTAGTTTTGAAAAGAAGTTGCAAAGCCTGCCAAAAAAGCAGCAAGTGCAGGTACGTGAATGGTTTGAAGCATCGAAAAGGAGAAAAACAAATGGAATGATATTTCAGCAAGAGTGGATCCTTGACTGCATTGTGATGGATATGAAAAGCCCGCCTCTTTACGAGCACATTCGTACGCTCAAGATCATGGTTGTACCGAGCCCTTCGTGCCTGCATACTTATGTCCGTAAATATAAAAGTGGTTTTGGCTTTAATGATGAAGTGCTCAAGGCTGTTGCAGAGAAAACACGCACTATTGATCCGCATCACTGACACGGCGGCATACTCATGAATGAAATGAAACTGTCTGAAAACTTGACTCTAGACAGCAAAGGGCAAGTTCACGGTTTCGTTGACCTCAGCAAGTACAGCTCACTAGAGCAAGAAGGTGGTCAATGTGACCATGGCCCTGTAATTTTGTTTCAGCCATTCACAGGCAAATGGAAACAAATTCTCGGTGTGTTTGGTGCGCGAAGCAATGTAAAGGCAGATGTTCTGGCCAAAATCATTGTTGACGCTATGATTTGTGCTGAGAAATTGGGGCTCTTCGTGGATTTTGTAACATGTGATGGGGCTGTGTGGAACCGCAGCATGTGGAAAATTTTCGGCATAAGTGGGAAGCTCGAAAAGACAGTGTTGATAGTAAAGCACCCAGTGGATCCAAGCCGGTATTTGCATTTTTTGTGAGACTTCCCCCACCTGGTGAAATGTGTGCGTAACGCTGTAACCTCCAAAGGGCTCTTAACACCAGATGGTCGAGTTGGCAACGAATATGTAAAGGAGGCCTGCAAATGCGACATTTCAGTGACACTCAGGGCAATGCCGCACGTCACCATGGCTGTCTGCCAGCCTAATGGCTTCGAAAAAATGCGGGTCAACTTGGCGTTCACCTTCTTCAGTGATGAAGTTTTAAGGGGCCTGTATCTCTAAACCACTAAGTGGAACACCCCTGTGGCACTGGCTGTACCAAGGCTTCTCCTGCATTTGTTTTTATGATGAGAGACCTCATCGATGCCATGACATCGAGGTACTCAAAGCGAGGTTTAAGACCAGACAGTAAAGAAGTAGCAAGCATCAAATGCTTTCTGGAGTATTTAGCGACTTGGCAAAATGTGCCTAAGCAGGGTGGGTTGCTGAGTGAATCAACAGCCGAAGGACTCCGTGTTACTCTTATCAACACACCCTCCATCCTGCTGTATGTCACGAAAATCCTGGGGTTTAAGTAATTGATGACTTCTCGTTTGTGCCAAGATGAGCTTGAAAACTTCTTCGGGATACTGAAGCAAATGTCTGGCTCTAACGATCGCTCTACACCGACATAATTTTTGATATCTCTGAATTGCCTCAGTTTGTCCAGCTTAGCACAGTCACCCTCCAGTGGCAACATTCCTTCAGCACTCCTGAGCAGCCTGCTAAGTCCAGGCACTCACACTAATCCCATCAAACTACAGAATAAGCTGGATGAGCTCCTAGGTGTGGGACGCCTCAACAAAGTTCATGAAGTGATTGTGGCATGTGAAGTACTCCCTGACCACGTTGAAATCGTTGGACGCTAAATTTACTCCGGGATAACATATTACGTCAGTGGCTATGTGGCCCGGAAGATGTTGAAAAAGACGAAGTGCAACGAATGTAGCAGGCTGTTACTTCATCCAGAGGACTCGAGCTTGCTTCCGGCAGAGTCTCGCCTCACGCGTTACATAGATAGAGGTGGCCTCCTGTACCCGTCTGAGTCCCTAGCTAGCAGACCTGGTCAAAGCTATGAAGGATACATTTACCTATTGCTTCAGTTTCAACAAGTTGAAAACTGATAGCATCATGGACCTCATCTCTTGCCTGTCTCTGAAGAGGTTAAATATCAACCGGTTGGCTGTGAGGAGCACAAAGTGGAAGTGACGAATCAAATCATTCGCTTCTTCACACTGACAAGGATGCATTTTCTTGTTGCTGGAGAAAATGCTTGCAACCAAAAAAAGAGAGAAAATATGAAGTTTTTGAAGTTGAGACGTACTTAACACAGCCAACAAGGTTTTCTTTTTCATGTTATTGTACATTACCCTCATTGTGTCATCTGTTGTGACTTTTTAGTAATGTTTTATTCACATTGTTACAAAGGTCCCATTAGTAAATTTGATGTCACAATCTGGCTGTGTTTGACACAGGTAGAAATCAATTTTTGTTAACTTCTTTATGACTGCATCTGTGTTTGCCAATCAAATCTCAATGCCATATGTGTATGCCTATTTTAGCATTGTATATTGACTTCATTTTACTTGCCTTGTTTACTTTTTTATTTCAGTTTTTGTATAACTTGCAGTTCTCCCCTACATTGTTGCATATTTTCTGTTCGTTTTCTTTTGATGGTGTTTTTGACGTTCAACTGTAAGAGTGTCAAAATAAATGTCTTGCTTTTTAAGGCTTGTACGAAATAGACCTTGCTTTTTGATGTGCATGTCATCAAAATAAAGCATTCAAGTATGGTTGCTGATGCTTCTGCCTGAATTGAGATGTCATGGAGAGCACTGCGGAATCAAAGTGAAAACTGCAAGTACGTTGTTTTGGTGACAAGCTGATGGCAAGTCATTTGATTCGCCATCTTCCAGCGCTTTGGGGTGCCAGCGGCGCATGCAGCTAATATACAGAGAAGCAAGTTCAAACATAGTTTTCAGTGCCAATACACGCTTTGCTGCAAGCCCTCAGAAAAGTGTGTCAACTAGCCTTTGTTGTAATCCACACGGTATCGTGAAATAACTGCAACGGAAAGCAACTGCTACGTGTGTGCAGCGCCGCTGCATCTGGATGAATTCTCGCTCTCTCTCCGGCGTGCCAATGCTGACACCTCTCCCTTCTAGCCACCATACGCGCGTCGTGATTGTGAGCTTACGTGTAGTTTGGCTAGGCAGCGCTGACAAGCAGCTCTTCCTTGTGCGACATGCTCCGTTAGCTTCTGTCCGCACCTGTACATCATTTTTTGGATGTATTTGTGCTTAGAGCTGAAGTATAGTTAATCTTATACTGGAGGCCGCCGCAGTGGCTCAATGGTCACCGTGTACCGTGTTACCGTGTAAGAGGCCGTGTAATGTGCGATGTCAGTGCACGTTAAAGAACCGCAGGGGGTCAAAATTTCCGGAGACCTTCACTACGGCGTCCCTCATAGCCTGCGTGACTTTGGGACATTAAACCCCCATAAACCAAACCAATCTTATAGTGGGGTAGGAAAGTCTAATAATGTTACAAAAGGTTGGATGTTTGTTGGATGATTTGTGTACAGTCACTTAATCTATTAATAGCAGATTTCCTTCTCTCTTGCAGTCTACAGCAGTTCTCTTCAGTGGCTCATGTAGCATTTGTTTTCAGTTAGTATGTTTTTGTTTCCTCAAGTTCATGCTGTAGGATCTTATTTGCTCTCGTGTTCAAATTTCAGGCTTCTGACAAAAGAACATGGCTGATGACACTGAGTACTTGAAGTTACCTGCAGAAGATCGTTGCCAACACAAGGTGATACCGCTGCTCTTGTCTATGGTGTTTGCTGAATTTTGTACAGGTCCAACCTGTGGTTCATTCATACATATTAGTTTCACTTTACAACCTGTGCTTCGTAACACTTCATGTAAGCTAGTTGTGCTTCAGCTCCGTGAAGACTGCTGTCTTCGATGTGCAACATTTTGACTGGCGCATTCTGCAGTGGTAGATCTGCCACAAAACATGTTTTGATTTTGGCTGCCTTCATTATAGCATAGAAAAAAATGAGTCGTGAAGAAAACGGAGATTGATGCTTTTCCTGGATATCTTGGTGTCGTTGATAGTTTGTGGTGCTCTTCTTCAGTGCTCATTCCCCTTTCACTGTCTCTTTTTCTCAGTTGTGGAAAGCTCGTCTGAGTGGATACGAAGATGCGGCAAAATTATTTGGCTCCATCACAGATCCTAAAAGTCCGGAGTTCCAGAAGTTTGTGCCATTCATCAAGAACTTTGTCATCGACAGCAATGCTGTATCGCAGGAGAAGGGCCTGGCAGCCGTCCTGTCGTTTGTCCAAAATGCCCACCTGGCCAATCGTGTCTGTGGCGATGTTCTCGTGGGGCTAGTGTCTAAGTGCATCGCTGCTCCAAAACAAAAGACACGTGAGCTGGCACAGGAGATCATCTTCATGTATGTGGAAATCGAAAAGCAAGAGGCGGTCGTGGAGGAGCTCGTCAAAGGCCTGGACAACAAGAACCCAAAGACAGTGTCCGGATGCGTGGCCACATTAAGGGAGTGTCTGCGTCTCTTTGGAGCTCGCGTCATCTCTGTGAAGCCTCTATTCAAGGCTCTTCCCAAGTTGCTCGAGGATAGAGACAAGACTGTGCGGGATGAATGCAAGCTGTTGACCATTGAGCTATACCGCTGGATTGGCGATGCACTGAAGCCCTTGCTGCAGTCGCTGAAGCCAGTTCAAGTGACGGAGCTTGAGGCAGAGTTTGCCAAAGTGGAGAAAGGAACCGCGACCCCCGAGCGCTACATCAGGTCCGAGCAGATGAGAAGGGCGCAGGCGGCTGAAGCTGACACAGACGTAGTGGATGGCGGTGAAGAGGGTGAGGAATGTGGCGGTGACACTGCAGCGCCTGTGGATGCGTACGAATTGTTGGAAGCTGTCGACATCCTTTCCAAGCTTCCTAAGAACTTCTACGAACAGTGCGAAGCCAAAAAGTGGCAGGAACGAAAGGAGGCACTCGAGAAACTGCTCGAGCTCACGAGCAATCCCAAGCTAGAAGCTGGCGATTATGCTGATCTCGTCAAAGTGCTGAAGAGGATAGTGGCCAAGGACAGCAACGTGATCGTCGTGGCGCTGGCTGCCAAGTGCCTGGCTGGGCTTGCTGCTGGCTTGAGGCAGAAGTTTCATCCTTATGCCAATTCATGCATCTCAGTGTACATAGAGAAGTTCAAGGAAAAGAAGCAGAATGTGGTCACTGCATTGAGAGAAGCCCTGGACAACACTTTTCAGGCAACAGATTTGGAAGCCATCTTGGAGGATGTCACGGCAGCACTCGACAACAAAAACCCGCAGATCAAGGGGGAGACTACTCTGTTTCTGGCACGCGTCTTTTCCAAGTTGACTCCGGCTATGCTGAACAAAAAACTCCTGAAGGCACTAGTGACATCGCTGCTGAAGACGCTGAATGACTCTGACCCAGCAGTGAGGGAAGGCTCGAGCGTGTCCTTGGGGACCGCGATGAAAGTGGTCGGGGAGCGGGTGATCATGCCTTTTCTTGGTGACCTGGACAATCTCAAGATGGAAAAGGTAGGCTGTCGTTATGTTGGTGGCTCAGAGTAGAGCACTGCACTGGCCCTGGCCTTCCTGAAAGCATGGGCCTGGTGTGTCCTGGCCCGAATGCTGGGCAGCACAAATTTCTTTCCAACCTGGGTTGAGTGTGGCCACTTCAAAGCGGTAATACGGGCTTCTAACATCCTAAAAGCTCAGACTAAAAACCACATGATATAATGTCGAGCAGTGTTTATGTATGTAGTTTAATTTCATATCTTAATTTCTTACGTCACAGTTTTAACTTCGAATATAACTTTTTTGTAATTTTAAATGAGCACTTGTTAACTTTTCCTGTTGAATTTACTTTTAAATCTAGGCACAAATGACAGCAGCTTTTCTGGCGTTTCCAGTAATAATTTTGGAGCAGTGCTGTATCCTTTGATGTAGCACACCAGGTATTTACATGGATAGAAATAGTCTTCTCTGACTGCAACAAGAACCCGTTATTGGTGTTGTAGCATCCTCCATGGAGAACTACAGGCATCTGTGCTCTTCATCTCTAATCTGACAGAATGGTGAGAGGTAGATGCTTGCAGGAGGAAATGCCTTTTGTCAGCTGACCGGTTTATCTCGGTCGGTGCGGGCTGGGTTTGTGTAAGACGAGAAAGCAGTCCTGTGCGGGGCTATAGCTCACAGTTTCCTGGCATTGCCAGGTTAGACATGCAAAACTTGCCAAAATGGTTGCAGTAACCTTTTTATTGTGCCATTCAGTGGAAGCACCATGGCAAGTCTGTTTATTTCTTTTGGATACCATCGGGGCCAATGGCATTAGTGAGGGTAGTGGTTACTAGTCAAAAATAATGTGCAGCGATATGTGAAGGAGAAAAATGACTCCTAGCTGTACAATGTTAGCCTGGCATCCCAGAGTAGTTGGTCAGCTTCGAATGTGGCAGTGGGAGAAGGAATTGAGTCTGCGCATTTGATATTCATGGTAAGAGCAGCGAAAAGAGTGTTAAT
The DNA here is from genome assembly GCF_052857255.1 of Amblyomma americanum. Lineage (NCBI taxonomy): Eukaryota > Metazoa > Arthropoda > Arachnida > Ixodida > Ixodidae > Amblyomma > Amblyomma americanum. The sequence goes on along the minus strand of NC_135497.1, from coordinate 20,687,581 downwards.
TTTATGCTGCGGATATATCTTACGAGCATCAGCTAAGCACAGTGAAGTGTATTTGAGGGGCAAGAGAAGTTTTCAAAGATAAGGGTGATGAAATATCTTGTGCAAGATCGAAAGACGAGTCACTATGCAGTGAGATGCTAATGGTGCCAAGTTAAGGGGGTCAATGCATGCTGCTCAAGTGAAATTTTTAAATTTTTTCACCTAGAGCAATAAAATTTGGCATGCTGATTGAAATGCTCCTGAATGGCTAAATACAAAATTTCACTTAAATATCTTAAGTAGATTTGACATTACAAATTTTTATATGCTTCATTGCTATACCAAATTTGCAGAAAGCTTGGCATGACAACAAAAGGTAGGAATCTGCAGTCACATTTAAGTTTTACCCAGAGGAATGGTTGATGCAGTGACATTCTCTAAATTTTTATCAGATGGAGTTTTTTCTACACAGAATGTTATATCCAAGCTCGCGTAATGCTTTCATTATCGTCATGTGTCAGAATAAAAATGGGAGCAAGTAATTCAGTAATATAGGAACATCGCTGCATTAGAAATTTATTTGCAACAAACCGCATGAAAATCCATGAAGCCATTGTCGTGCTATGCTTTCTACAAGCAGGGCAGTCCGGTCAAAAAACATTTTGAGAAAACTGGCATTTACAGAGAGATTTCAGCAAGTTTTGTGCTGTCTACGATAACAAAAACGTTTGTTTAACTTACTTCTGGGCTGTTTTTTGGGGGGAAACGTTTTCGGGCTATAATTCCAAATACCTGATAGATATGAGACCTGGTGTTTTCTAAAATTAGCTTTTTTTTTCTTCGACATATTCATGATTTGAAAGCTGTGTCATCACCCCCCTCCCTCTTAAGGTTTGATTCCACTGCAGTTCTGACACTTCTATTATAGTTACAAATAATAAAACAATCTGATTTTTTTTCAACTGTCTCTATTGAATAAATTAGGCTTCTTTGACTGTTATCTAATCGGAGTGTTCCACCGGTTGAAACCTGCACCTGCTTTGTTGTCATGAATTTGCAGGTGAAAGAGTGCTGTGAAAAGGCGGAAGTGGTTGCTGCACCCCAGAAGGCCACACGAAAGCCTGCAGCAGCTGCGGCGGCAGCCTCTCCAGCCAAGGGCAGTGCGCAGCCAAAATCAGAGGCACAGGCCCCCTGTCAGAAAAAGCCGGCAGCTGCTGCTGCCAATCCTAGTGTTGGTGTCGGAGTGGTGAAACCGGCAGCAGCAGCACCTGCGAAAGCCACACAAAAGGCTAGGGCAACGGGGCCTGTGAAAGCGCAGTCAAGCAGCAGTGCGACTTCCAAGGCTTGTACACTTATTACTTATTACACATTGTTGAGGCTCGGCTGAAAAGGCTGTTATTGTTTGTTTGTTTTCCCCCAACACAGGGGGCATCGGACTAGTGTGTTATGGCAGAGGTGCATTGAGTGAGATATCTGAGCTATGGATAAATGCAAATGCAGGAGCTTGTAAGTGCAGTGAGGACGCCCAGTTTAATATACAGCCTTCATCAGAAGTAAAGAGCCAAAGGTATGCGCCAGCGGGGCTCCTGTAGCATGTGTAGAAGTCCCTAACTTTCGGAAACCTTCAAGAGATTTATAATGCAGCATGGCCCAGAAACAAAACCCCATGTGCTCTGTGCTATTGCAAGGGGGCACCAAGTCACTGCTCCGCTAGGTGTACCGACATTTCTCAATAGTTGGCACATTGTCTGGAGCAACACTTGCTTGCCCAGCCATGTGCCTTGTGCGCTACTCGGTGGAAAGTAAGCAGAAGTCGCACTCCCTTGGCATTGTTACTACCTACACTGCTCAGTGACATGCAGTACCGTAAATTGAATAGGTAAAGCAATGTGGTTGCCAAGTTGCCACTTCCCGATTTGGGATGGCTTCGAATGGAAACTGTTCTGCGGCCTAGAGTAGAGTGTTTGTTAAATTGGCAGATTTTTTGGCAGAGTTGTGGCACAAAAGGATTAAAGTCAGCTCCTGAAGTTACCAGCTATACTTTGCTCCTGCAGGTACAAGGTGCTACTAATATAGAAATTGGCAAACCGGCTACTCCATTTTATACTTGTGCTAAATTCTGCACCAGTATGCATTGGAAGCAAACATGGACTGAAATTGGGCCATGCTTTTCAACATGGCGCAGTGACTAGTACGGCTGATTCCAGGAATTCTAGCAAAACTGTCATGTCATGCAAATCATGAAGATCATGTCTGCCATGCACACTCATTTCACTGACTATACCCATGAGGATTCGCGCCAATGTCCAGTGTTTGAATGTCTCCTTGTTAGTATCTTCTCTTGCTGTTTCTGTGTATCGCCAAAGTACAAATTAGATAAGCTGCTGTAGCTAAATTAGATAAGTGCTAGTGATCATTCCCCCAGAAGCATGCTAATTTCATTCTGGGTCCAAGCAGTACACTTGCGGGAACCCTAGCAGCCACATAGTCTTGCTTGCTGTGAGCAGCAGATTATGCTTATGAGCATTCTGTCTCATGCTTTGAAAGGCGTACTGTGTGCATTATTTCACCTCTGGCCAAAGCACAATTTTTCGGCATTCTAGGAGAAGTAAGCAATCATTACTGAAGCTACAGAACACAGGAACATGCACTGAAAACCAGTTTGAGATGCGTTAAGGTGTTGCGAAACCCCTAGCAAATCACCAGCCCCAATAGCATGTGCATGGACAAGACACGAGTAATAAGGCTGTGAACAGCTTGTTGCTCTGCTCACAAGTGGTGCTGTCATCTCTAAAGTACAGAAATTACCCACAAGTTCTGGCCAGGTTTTAATTCTTAGTTTCGTAATGCCCAAGGTTAAAATAATGCAGCACAGCTCGCTTGGTGACATGAGCCTAATGTGAAATGAAATTTGGGGATGTATATCTACGTCACATTGCTGTTAATATTGGTAGGTTCAGCGTGGTTGGTCTGCTGACTTCAGTTCAGAATATCTTCTATGCCTCATCCATAATTGATACGTGGTGGAAGTAATGTTTCCATTGCCAGGAGCAGTACTACAAGCCTATCGCAGTGTCAAAATTTGATGCCCCTAAAATCATCTGTTCACGTAAACCTTATGTTCGAATTTGAGTTCAAATTAACGACAGTTTACTGTACAAGCCTTCTGATATCATCAATGCTGATGAAGAGGGCTTATGTTGCAAATTGCTGCCATCAAGGATGTTGCACGTGAGAGGACATGGGTGCCATGATAGAAAAAAATACTGTTGTGATAGACATGGACGTTTCATACAAGCGTCCTCTTTGATTGTTCATTTTTGTGGGGTTCAACTGTGCTTGCAGTCAGGAGTAGGTACTGTGGTCAGCCACCCCTCCCTCTCTTTTCTGGAAAAGCAGCGCTGAACAGACGAGGACAGAGACGAGGCGACAAGGACGGGCGCTGATTTTCTTTTGAACACACGAGGAAAAAGAGCCCTTTGTACTAGAAATGAACTTGGTTAATGCGGCGAGTTGGGCGTGTTGGTACATAGTTTTCTGGAAAAGCAGCGCTGAACAGACGAGGACAGAGACGAGGCGACAAGGACGGGCGCTGATTCTTTTGAACACACGAGGAAAAAGAGCCCTTTGTACTAGAAATGAACTTGGTTAATGCGGCGAGTTGGGCGTGTTGGTACATAGTTTTCTGGAAAAGCAGCGCTGAACAGACGAGGACAGAGACGAGGCGACAAGTACATGTACCAACACGCCCAACTCGCCGCATCCCCCCCCTCTCTCCCTGTTTTTTTTTTAAATGCTTTGAACTCCCATTATCTGTAAATTCAGGTGGACATATCCCAGAAACTGCACTGAACCTGTGGCATTGAAATTAAACCAGAGGCCGAACATAAAATGGAACTTATCTGATTCATTGCAAAACTTCCTGTCCAAACGATATCCTGTGGAAAAAAATATCAGCGCCAAGCAGGATTTCAGCCAACGCCGGAGCTAACAGCATGTCCGCATCCCAATGCCTTAGTCTGCTCGGCCACTGCAGCAGCCTCTCGCATTGCATATTCTGACTGGTAGCCTCTCATGCTCTTTATTTTCATACCATCTTCCTAATCTTGCATCCATTCATTGTGCGCTTTCGAGTGCTCAGCGGAAGTAGTGTTGACGCTGTAGCCATTAAATAAAGCTGGATAAGCCGGGAGTTAGAAAGGCTGCCCAGTTTGAAGAATAGAAACAGGAAAAGGTGGGGCGGCTCGCCCAGCAGCCAAAGGAGCTGGCCAATACCAGTTTGGCTACAAACATCCATGAAGTGTCTAGATTGTACGCCTTTCATTCTATGTGTTTCATGCTTACACCTGTTCTCAGTGATGAGATAGGCTATGCTTTCTCGTGTGGGCACATGTCTTAATCATGATGCCTCTATTAGGTGTTTTATTTTTCATTTAACTGCTGATAATTTCTTTGGCTTGGTTGATATATGAGTGTAGTGCACAAATCAAACGCTTGCCATGATCCCCCACCCTGTTGCAGCCTGTGTTCTCCGAGGTGGCTCTCTCAGATGAAGAGGCTCAGGGCAGGGCAGCAGCTTTGTTCCCAGAGGAGTCACTGACGGCACTGGGGAGCACAATCTGGAAGGACCGCTTGGCTGCCATTGAGAAGATGAAAGAAATCATCGAAGCAATGGAAGGCAGTCTGCCCGTGCAGGTTATAGCGAAGACCCTTTGCCGCAAGCCTGGTCTTCGAGACACGAACTTCCAGGTTTGTATTCCTCATTTAACTGGCTGCCATAGTTCTATGTCATTATCGTGATAGGGTTGATTGGTGGAACCACATGTGGTGAGATGTGGGCAGATCTAAATATTTCGACGCATCGATCACCGCCACAAGGTTGGCATCCCAACATGCTGCATCAAATCTTCTTTTCAGTCATATCTTCCCCGCACATCTGTGGAATGGAACCGCCTTCCCCCCGATATTGCAGCCATTCGTGAGAATAAAATCTTTCATGACGCTGTAGCTAATATTGTTTATTCTGAAGAAAGTTGATTGTTTGTTATATCTGCTTCCACTGTATTGTATACATTGTTTCTATACTATTTACGTTTTCTGGATGTTGTTATTTGTTTTATTCTAGAGGAAATTTATTTTGTAATACCTATTTTCACTGTATTCTATTTCATTGTTGTTTATCCTAATAAACCCACTCCCCTCTGTAATGCCTTTGGCCCTGAGGGCACAATAAATAAATAAATAAGTGTAGCCTTTGGGTGCGCAGACAGTTTCATCATCCCATGAGTCTGTTATTGAATGCTTCTTCAAGCCAAACTGAAGGCTATGGCTTTATGCTTTGCATAGGGGTAGTATATTTGGTTGTGAGTTTCGTTTATTACTGCTTCTGATATGGTTTTCATGTGCAATCAATATGCTTTGTTGGGAGAGCAAAGCACTCTGTACGTGTATTGTGCCAGTCGGTGCTACCAATGCTTATATATGCCTCTCCATGGATACCTCTGGTGAATGGGGAATTTCTCGTCCGCTTTGTTCCTCCTGCTTAATGGCCTGAGAGTGGCAGTGTTTTTTGCTTTCCCTTCACTGTAGTGTGTGGGGTATATGTGCAGGTGCTGAAGTTGAAGCTGGAGACACTGGTGGCAGTTCTGGGTAGGGGCCCCGTGTCCCTCTGTGTGGCTGACTTCCTACTGCCGGACGTGGTGGACAAAGTCGGGGACATCAAGAATGGTCAGAGCGCTGCGGCCGCCCTCACCGCCCTGGCAGAGGCCACCTCCCTCGACCATGTCAGCCAGGAGGTGGGCTTCGTTTGAGTTGTTTCTTGCACACTTTACAGATCTGCATGGCACTTTTTCCCTGCTATATTGCCTTTACAGCAGGTAGCCTGCACTTGTAACCTGTGGGCAGAATTTTGGAGCTAAACTGGGCCTTGGAGAAAATTTCAATTGCATTGCACTACAAGGATGTTCCAGAGATAGAGCATCCCTCTTGTATGTGCGAGGTGCTGGATTTAAATTGCAGGGTCACCTGGAGCTCTCCACTCTTACAGTAGTGCTAGAATGCCCCCAGCCACATGTTCGGCTCCGCATGCCCAGGCCTGGAGCATATGTAAAGGATGAAGTTCTGAGATTCGCTGAGGGGTTATTGCACATTCAAATGCAATCTGTGCCTTTCATAGTGAAAGCTCGTTAATTCGAACCACAATAATCCGAATTTTCAGATTATTCGAACTACTCTACATAGTCCAGCCAAGCTCCATACAGATCTGTGTATAAAAAAGCCCGTTAATTCGAAAGCGAGTCGGTTCCGCTACGGACAATTCGAACTACGCGCCGCTCCGTCTGCGCGGCTTGGCACACAGCAGGTGGCCGAAAAAAAAATGCCTGCGCGTACTTTGAGGCTGCGTACATGCTAAACGGGGACAGAAGATGGAACCAGATAAAACCGTGGAAGGGTGGGTAAAGCCTAAATGGCGCCATCACCGGCGCGGCGGCCGGCGGCGTGGGAGGGGAACGGATTGGCGAACGCGGTGGCGGCTGCCTACCCTCTTTTCCGCGCAGCCTCCGAAACTCGGAACTATCGTATTTACTCGCGTAATGAACCCACCCCCCACTTTTGTCCGCCAGAATTTACTTTTTTGTTTCTAGCCTAGCGAGTCCCTCAGTTGTCGCTCAGCGCAGACTGGCAGCTCGCCAAGATCGATGCTGCTCGCTGCCATAACAACTGGTTTGTTATGGCGGCGTTATGTTATGGGTTATCTTTTGAGACGAGCTCCAGCCAGAGAGGTGGGGGGGGGGGGGGGAAGCGCAGAGGCCTTGGCAGCGCGCCAAGCTGGTGCCGCCGCTGATAACATCATTTGTTTGTTTTTTTTATTTGAGGAGAGTTCCTGAAAAGGGGGGCCCTGAGGGGAGGGGGAGGGCGAGCGCGCTCAGCGGGGACCTTGCAGCGTGCCAAGCTGCTGCCGCCGCCGATAACATTTGCTTTTTTTTTTCTCTATAATTTGAGGAGAGCTCCTGCAGAGGGGTGGGGAGAGGAAGGGGGCGCAGCGGAATTGGCAGAGCGCCAAGACGTTGTGCACTCTAAGCTAAATTAGACCTCGTCACTGTCCTGTTTTTAACCTCGCCGTAAGAAACGCGTGCCTGACCTTCAGGGCCGGTGTGCAGCACGTTCGCGTTATCTCGCCGCCGGCTAGCACAAAATTGCCGGATCTCGTCAAACTGAATGACGCTAAACACTAGTGGCAGGAACGCGTCCGACCGCGCGCGTTTGTTGATGAGGTAAGGACGGACAGAGATATATGAAATCTCGGCCCTTCCAAAAAAATCTGTTGGAAACTTTTTTTCCCGCGTAATAAACGCTCCCCCAAACTGATAACTTTTCTGGGAAAAAAGTGGGTCCATTACGCGAGTAAATACGGTAAATACTCATTAATTCGAGCCCTGTTAATTCGGAAATTCGAATAGGTACTGTCGGCGCGGCCCCAACCAATGCCCATGAAAGGCTATGACTTCAGACGGGCACTACAAATTATGTGCGAAAAACTTTTTTTTTTCCTTTGCGAGTGGCGTCCATCCTTCTACCCATCAGTCGCCGACGGAATCACGCGGTCAGCCGCGATCATGACGCCGGCTTTTATCATCGTTCGCTGCAAAAGGCGCTTGCTGCTATCGCACGTTCCAATGATTGAGTGGCAGTAGACGGCGTCCGCCCCAATCGCGCCCATGGCACGATGAGGCGAACATAGTGAAACGAGGCTTGCAGAACCGGACAAGCGCTGGCACTGTGCCAAGTTCGCCCCCCCCCCCCCTTCCATGATAGAGCTAACGTCAAAAGGTCCCTGCGCAGCTTCTTGGCGCACTGCCAAGAAATGCGTTGTCCGTGAGGGTGCGAAATGGAGGGAAGCATTAACGACTGACGCCTTTATTTTTTCTTTCAAATTTTTAGGCAAAAATCGGGTGTGGTTGGGTTCCTTATGCGACTGGGTTCGTTACCCAGTAAATACGTTACATTTACTGTAATGCAAATGGTTCTTGCAGTTTTTTCAACGCCATTCGATAATTCGAACTTTTTTCCCGGTCCCGTGAAGTTCGAATTAACGAGCTTTTACTGTACTGAGTGTGAGGAAACTGGGTATTTTGCAGGTTCTTTGCTCCAAGAGCGTTTCTGCGGAGTAGCTCATACGAATTGGAATTTTTTTTTCTTCCATCTGTATGCTTGTTTTACCTTGTAGGGAATTTTCTAGGTGTAGCAGAAATGAAATGCAGCTTTTCTTTTTTTCCGATGCATTTGAATTAGAAGCCCTATGGTGAAGAATAAGCGTTCTGCACCATAGTGTTGTGCGCACTTTCCACCTGCCACTGCTGGCAGGTGGCAGTGTGGGGAGGAGGAAATCTGGAGAGGGAAAGGCAGGAACGTGGAAGAACCCAGACAAAAGTATCTTTATAAAATTGATTACTATAAAATGACTGATCAGAAATTGAAATGATTGAGATTAACTTTGCTAGTAGTAGTAGTAATAAACTTCGTTGTCCAAATGACCAGGCAAGGGTCTTCACCCTAAGCGGGCTGAAGTTCTTAGTCCAAGAGCCTGTGGGCCCTGGCCCTTTGCCAAGCACTGTGCACAAGCATGAGCTGGACCTCAAGGTCAGGGCTGGTTAGCAAGGCCTCCCACTAATGACTTGGTGCAAAGCACAGAAGTTTGCTCATTAAAAATTCTTTGTTCAGCTGAGCAAAGAAATGCCTGGCGAAGTATATAAGCAATTATGAAGAAAAGAAAAGCGGTAGAACAGAAGCAAATAAAAGTGAGGAGAAAAGCTAATACTAACACATTGTCATCACATAACGACAATTAAGTGCCCCTAGAACTGCTTAGCATGTTTCATTTGCATCACTATATTTTTTTTTCCAGCGCATGCTGTTATAGCTTTCGTTTAATCATAGAGCCCTGAATTCTACCGTTGAATCACAGCGTCCGCTGTGAGTTCTCAGTGTAATTGCTTGTTTGAATGAATTTGATATAATTCACTTTAATTCAACTTGGCTTGGCTTCCTCTTACAGCTGACAGTGTACCTTGATTCCAGAGCCAAATGCAGAGCTAGATGGCTAAACTAAAGCTACTACAGCTTTTGCTGATTAATGCGCTAAGCTGGTAAGCTTGGCTCTAGAAATTTTCTTTCCATTGCCCTCTCTCTCTATCTCTTTCTCCTCTTTTTCTTGCAGGTTTTGCAGCTTTGTTTTTCTCAGAAAAACCCGAAGAACCAGAGTGAAAGCTTGTTGTGGCTGGCCAATGCCATCAAGGAATTTGGGCTCAAGTAAGTCTCGAGTGTTTTGTCCAGGCTGCAAGCCATTGTAGGGAAGCCATTAATCTTATTCATCTGGTTGGCTGCAGATGGCTTGGTGCTGCATTTAATGAATTTGACTGTGGTGTGCTCCTTTTACCACTTTGCGCAGGGTCCCTCTTAAGGCAGTCATAGAAAGCATAAAGAAAGGGCTCGCTGCATCGAATCCCGTGAGTCAACTCTACGCCTTTCTTCTGTTTCCGCATGCTGTGACAGCTTTGCCAGTTGCTACATTTTTGCTGTAGAGTGGAAAACATAGGATGCATCTTTTGCGTTATGCACTTCATATTGCCGTTTGCATTACTTATTAGCCTTGGCAGACTGTTGGTGGTTCTCCTGGAGGGTGCTTTCAGCAGCCCATTCTCTCTCTTCTGGGAGCAGGCTGTGAGGACAGCGTCCATCACGCTGGCTGGTGTGCTGTACCTCTACATGGGCAAGACCCTGCGCTCTCTGCTGGAGGGAGAGAAGGCAACCCTCGTACAGCAGCTGGATGCGGAGCTTGCAAAGGTGGGCACCATTACTTTACTATTCGATCGCATATTCGAAATTAATATTGAATATTCGCGAAGGCCTAGTTTTAACCAGAGTCCTGCCATCACTTGAGGGGACTGCTCTTTTCTGGTCTTATAGCAGCTAAATTTTTTACTTGAAGCATATTTGTTGTAGAAATTGGTCTTCCCTATGGTCTCTAGCATGGGTCCAAAAGTGCATATGGTCAGACATGAAGGTGCACGTCTTTGGAAGGCAGTTGCTTTTGACCACAGCTTTGAGGTGATGAGATGCCTTTTGGCATCATCATGCAAGGTCTTTGTGCCATGAGGATAGATGCAGTGTCACATGTTTAGCACCGATGATTGCATTGTGTGTTGGCTATTTGGTGAGGCATTCATTGCATCATACTAATCTTTCGTAGTAATATAATTAAAAAACTGCATTTTCATCTCTTTTACCTCGCGCAGACTTTTAAATGTTGTTGATCCAGGTACACCAATTATTTACGTGGCGAGGCAATAGTTTTTCGATGCATTGTGTAGTAATGTGAAGGAACATGTGCTAGGCAGAACAAACTAATTAGTTATCCTTTTTGTGCCCTCAGTGCAGGCAATGCCAGAACAGGCCTCCGACATGGGCTCAAAGTTGTGCTATGTCCATTGAACACAGTGGACATAATGCTGCTTCTCAGATCTATTTGTAAACAATTCAGCACCTTTGCCTTTGAAAAAAAAACGCCTGTACTCTGTAGTCATTTTTGAAAATGATGAGGCAGTCGCTGTTCTGGAAAATCCAATTATGCCTCTGTAGTGCTAGAGATCACTGTGGGGGTGAAAGTTGTGCCACTTTTCTGGTGTGCAGCTGGAAGGCCAAAAGCCCCCAGCACCCATTCGTGGTTTGGCAGCCCCCTCTGGTGGTGAAGGCACAGGTGGAGCTAGAGATGCCACAGATGATGTCCAAGAGGCTGCTGTTGACATGGAGGATTTGGTTCCTCGGACTGATATCAGGCAAGCATTTTAAAGCAGATTTGAGCAAGGCTTTGAAGTTTCATGCTTTTACGTTTTAGAGCGCTAGCTGCTAATGGCAAGCTGCCTTGGTTTCGCCATCTCCACACCTGAGCCTGTCTGCACCAGCATGTCCGTGATCGCGTTACCCATCGTCATGGGTTTAAAGAGAGCAACAAGGCAGAACAATAGGGCGAGACTTTATGGGGTACCATTAATTTGCCACAGGTTCGATAGCCCGTCATGGATGTGCAGTGCCAACATACCGGGTCATCTGAACCCAATGCAGAGACCCAGTGTACCGACTTGTTAGGACAATCGCCATGAAAGCGTGCCACGGTTCAGGCATAATGGCTTGATGCAGAAGCCTTTGTCATAACGTGTGCGTTTTGCAAAGGTATTGGCAGTATCTCTTGATGTCGAGTCTGGTGGATTTGCTTTCTTAAAATGCAGAGTAGATTGCTGACCTGCTAAGGCTTCCTGGTAGCACTAGTCTTTAGACATGCTGACTTTCACATGGGAGCCAAATTCTCTGCCACTCGGCCATTGCAGCAGCCGTGATGGTTGACTATTTTGGAATAGAACATAAGACTGTTATCATTTATGTTGTAAGAGCTACATGAGCATTGTTATGATGTGAAGTGTTGATAATGGAGGTAAACTTCGAAGTTGAGAAGTTCTTGGCAGTGAAAAAAAATTTACTGATGATTACGAGGGTCAGTAATGCGAAATTTGAGCGTAGCTCTTCACACGCCACCTACCACTGCTGGCAGGTGGCATGCCATGCTGCTAGCCACCCTCTGGGATTTCCCACCCAGGCTGGTGGCATTTCGCAGTACTTCTACCTACCAACATGCCACCTCTTGCGCACGTACAGCCGCCACCTGTCAGGTGGTTTGTTACGGCAACGACGACAACTAGGACGCGGAACACGTGAACGGGCGTATAAGAGCTGTGCTCTAAATCAAATTAAATTGGTGGAGGAGTGCTGCTCGGAACTTCTTTGGAATTTAAGCCCTGCAGGTCATCCAACTTGTCATTGTTACAAGCATGTTGGGTGGCTTTGTCTAGGAAGTTCTCATCTGTGCGCTTGCTACTAACCGTGAGGTGGGAAAAGGTGGGCACTTTTGTGTATTTCGTGTTGCAAACTTGCCTAACTTTTGAAGACAGGCTTGCGGGCCAATCTTGATCAAGGCTTGTTGGCTAGTTGGTGGTGCTCTCCTTGCTTTGCTGTGTCCCACCATGTCACTGCTTCCTGTTGGTCAATGTCAATGCTGCCTGCATCCTTGCACTTTGCAGTGGCCAACTGACTGAGTCCCTGCTGTCGGAGCTGTTGGACAAGGACTGGAAGGTTCGACAGGATGCCCTCCAGAAGCTGGCGGCCATCGTGGACCAGGCCAAGTTTATCTGCCCCAAGCTGGGAGACCTGCCGGGTGCACTGCGAGCACGTCTGCTTGACTCTAACAAAAACTTGGCAAGTCTATTGTTTTTTCCTAGAGTGTAGCTCCTAGGTGCCCGTTCCTGGGTTGAGCGGCATGCCTCGCTGTCTGCATAACCGAGCACAGTGGAGGGGGAGGTGGAAAAAGACGGCAAGATAGTAGCCTGAAGCAGGTTGCATGGCCGCAGCCTGTGGCTCCAGAGTAAGGTGTGCCATCGTATGCTCGCCAGTGACATGATTGGTATGGTAGGCAGTGAGCACGCCGTAAGGAGTGCCAGTTGTGGCTGCCGCTTGCTCAGATGGCGCCAGAGTACTGCACGCCACTGTCCAATCACACGAGGCGAGACTCAGTGGCGGCTGATCGCTGTGCTTGCTGCCCAAGCCGAAACCCAGAGTCACTTCCACTTGGCACTGCATGTTTCATATGGAGTAGCCTGTGTTTCAGATACCGCAGTAGCTGCGCTCAAAAGTCACATTATTAAGAAGCGTAATCGTCGGCCAGTTTTTTCCTCCCTTTTCTTTCTTTTGCATGAGGAGCTGGTTGGTACGATCTTGTGCCAACCATTGCATTGTGCTGCGCCCATGAAAAGTGCCACTGCAACTGTCTGCATTGCTCATGACATAGTGTGGTTTAAGAACTGCATCAGAATAAGGCACTTACAAAATGTATCACTTATAACTGTAGTGCATGCATAAACTGGTATTTTATGTAGACATTGGCTATGAAATGGGAAAGTGTGCGGCTGTGACTAAGCAACTCAACGTTGAAGTACAGAAGGCACATGTACACCTTTGTACAAATTTATGCTAGATACCTAGAGCAAAGGCAGAGGAAGAATGACTTCAAGATGAATACCTATGCCTCACTAATTGGCAGGCCGCTGAACTTTCAAATTTTACAAAGAAATAATAGTACCTGTGTGTAAGTGATTAATTTTTAAGAGTGGATCCAACAGTGGCACAGCAGTTGAGATTTAATCGAGCATTGAATACTAGAGATTGCACTTGGATTGCACAGCACTCTGCTGAAGAAGGCAGTTTGCACTCCAAACGATGGCTACTCATTTTCTTCTCAGTGGAAAGGCTTGTCCTATACTCTGCTCAAGTCAGTGCAGAATGCATTGCATCAATTCATTCTCATCATGGTTAATGCTAAAGCAAACAAACGGACATTTCTTCACATCATGGCAACTGATGAACTAAGTCTGCACATTGCTGTCTGGTAACCAAAGCTGTTCCTCCATGCTCTTTGATTTGAAATGTGCTGTAACAAAAGCCACTGTCCATCATATCTGGTGGTGAAATCGGCCTAGATTCTTGCAAACACCATTGTTCAAGTTGGGCAGCGGCATGCGTAGTGATCAGCACATGCATGTATCTGAAACGATAGGAGCAGTGATTTATAAAACAGGCTACTCATGTTGTGCATTCTTCAAGCACAGGTGGAAAATTGATGTTTTTGCTACGTGCAGCCAGTTGCTGCAAGCATGGAGAAGAAAAAATTAAAAATGAAAACCAAAAGGGGGCTTGCTGCATAATAGTACAGTAGAATCTCAATTATACTAATCTTGTGAGTCGGAAAAAGTATTTTCTGAAAATCATATCATCCAAACTGAATGAAATCTGTTTGCACAAGCGCAGGAAATGCATTCATGTTTGTCTGTTTATGACTGACGTTGGCAGTGTGTGGGCAGTGCACTGTACTCAAGGGTACAGTTGTGGCTGACTCATTCATACTGTCCGCAGTGGTTTGGGATAGCATTCAGAACACCTGAAATCCTGTCCATTCTACATAGTGCGCGCTGGCTAGGGAATTTTACCAATTTCTATCCTCCAGAAATTCATAGCAACTGCGATAGTTGATCGTATGGTTGACATTTCACTGTAAACATACCGAGGTTGACAGCCAATTGCAGTGCAAGAAAAGTGGTGAATTGCTTTTTGTGCGGGTCCTAGAATAGCAGAAGGCACCTTACAGCTGGTCTTTGCAGGCTGGCCTTAGAAAAAAAATTTTTTAATGAGGACACATTTTTATAAACATCAAAGAATATATGTGCTTGTGTGCTTATTCCAAATATGTACTTAGTTTAACTTGATGTAAAACAAGTCCTTGTGCCCTTGCTAGAACTAGGGAACTTGTCAGAATGCATGCGATTGGCTTCTCTTGACATCAAGCTATGCAATTAAGGTAAAATGATCATTCTGCCTGTTATAGACGTTGAGTTACAGGGTTTTAAGTTGCCACTTGACAAATTGGAAGAAAAATTATTCCTTTGTCTGCAGTGCTGCCCGCCTCACTGGTCTACGGGGAAATTGGGATTGGGTATCTTTGAACAGCACCCCTGATTTTTTAAATTAACCAGGCTGTTTCACACCGCCGTTTCAAATTATCCGGTCAAATTTAGATTAGAAATTATGTGACAAATTCTTTTATATATCCAGGATTTCAAATTAAGAGTTCAAATTATCGAGGTTTTTACTGTATATGCACTCCTTTGCCTTAGTGATGAGTGCAAATACATAGCTATTTTTGTTTTTCTCAATGTGTATTTTTGCATATTGCAGGCTATCCAGGCCCTGAATATCTGCCAGAGCCTAGGTGCAGCCCTAGGTCCTCACTGTGGACCCTATGTTCGTACTCTTGCAAATGGCATGTTTACTGCTCTGGGTGACAGCAAGGTTGGTGGACACGGTGCCTTTCATTTCACTACTCGGCCCATTTATTAGATTCAAGGTTTTCAAATGTCAAATTTAGCATACCTGCTGTTATTGCAAGCACTTATCTCAGAACTTTTAAAAACCTGTGCTACCAGATGGCATATATCTGATCAGAACTAATGGAAACCTCTGGGATCTAAAGAGAGTTAAGGGAAGTAAATACAGTTGAGCCCGCATGAAATTACAGTCGAGCCCACATATAACGGCCCCACTTAAGACGAATTTTTGCTTATAACGAACGAAACCTGCGCGACCGTCAAAATATTCATTATTTCAATGGCAGAAAATCACACGTGTAACGAACGTCATTAAGCCCTGCTGATCAGTTACAGCGAACGGACGGTGTAAGCCCGGTGCCGCAACGCGAGATAACCTGCCTCCGACCCCTTTGTGCGCCCGACGCGCGGCAGGTGAACTGGTGGTGGTGGTTGGTATTATGAATTATTCTGGGGAGGGGGATACTGGTCCCGACGTATGTTGGCCCTTTGGGCATCACTCTTGGGGAAGGCAAACTGCCCGCCTCGTTTCGTGCCGCTCTCAAGTGAGGTACCTTTCCCCGCCGATGCGCCTTCCAAGATTGCCCTCCCGCCGCTCCTCGAAACTCCGCTCTGCTCTCCTCACTCCCTTGCAAATCCGCGTGTGGCCTCCGCGATTAACCGCGCCGTCACAGCTGCTGATCGCGGAGGTCACGCTCTGTGAAGCACGCTTTCCATGGGAGCCAAGAGGTGGCTGCACTGACGATCGTCGACACCCCTCATTGATCTCTCCGCTGGTGCTGTGCGTCTGTATGTTTAGCTTGATTTCCGCTTGGGCACGTTGCGCGCCTACCTCATCGTGCACTTTTGTCACTCTTGTTGCGGTGTAGACGTTTCGTTGACTCCGTTCAAATCTCGGGCCCTGGTTGTAATTTGGGATGGCGGACGGGGACACCGTGCCCACTTTCATTGTATTCGGTGGTAGAGATGATGAAAGCGGCCTGTGCAGAGGTGACGGCCACTTGCGTGCGGAACTGTTTCTGCAAGGCCGGCTTCGTCGTCACAGTGTCTGATGCCGAGCTTGATGCTTCGGAAGATGACCAGACCGGCGGCGATTTGTGGCAGCGCGTCATCGACTCTGACATGGAGACATGGGGAGACATGACATTGGTCGGAATGATTTTATTTCTGTCGATGCCGACACCACGGAACCGTGCACGGAAGAGGGCATTGTTTCTGAATTGCGGGACGAGAATGACGCTGAGGAATCAGATGAGGACGAAACTTCGGAGCCAGCACCCATAAGCGCGCCTGTAGCAATGGGCTATATAGGGAGCCTTAGACAACTTGTCTATGCCAAGGGCCTTGGCGAAGAGCCCACTTCTGCTTTAAATAAACTGAAATCCTCCCTCATAGATTCTGCGCTGCAAAAACAGACGTCCATCACGGACTTTTTCGCAAAGAAAAAAAATTTTGCATTTTGACAAGCAACTCTTTTTAAAGCTGCGGTCCACTTACTACAAACTTCGGGATATAACAAATGGACAGCGCGTGATGGCCATGTTCGTTAAAAGCGGGCTCGACTGTAAAACAGTAAAACATCAGTACTGTAAAACCCTGATGTCACGTTCTTGGGAGCTGAGTTTTCCTGGCTGTCAAGTTTACATGAGATAGTTCCATCCAGCCTCCCTTAGGAATACATGCGGTAGAGACTGAGTTGTTGCGTTGCAAATGCAGCAGCGTTCCCGCATGCTATGTTGCGAATGTCTTTTTGCAGTAATATACTTTACCTTGTACTGGCATTTCAACAGCCTATGCATAGAGTGTGCTGAACGGTGATGCCAGACCAGCTGACATGGGATGCTAGACTCCATCTGCGCTCGGCTGCCACCGTATTCGGCAGGTTCCTTTGTTTCTTGCATCCATGCCCACGCCGAGCACACTTACTGGCAGCATGAACCTTGTTGCGGCTGTTGGTGCGAAATTGCACCGTGGGGGCAGCACTTTACAGGACACATGTGCGTTTGTTCTGGCGTCAAGGCATGTTCTTGTCATCAGAGTTTGTGTTGTCAAGCTGCAGGCAACTAGGCAATTTCTTGGTTCCAATAGGCGAGAATTGTGTAAGATTTAGAAGCATCACAGAGGTGTACACACGTTGTGCCCAAACTTCGCCCGCTTTGCGCGCTTCCCTTTTTGCTGTTGACTCCCTTTCATGACATTCTGTGCACGTGAATGATCACAAGAACCACAAAACCTTGCAGATTCCGTAATAGCATGCTGCCCTTACTAGAACTAAAAAATAGACTGCAGATAACAATGTACTTTTTTTTTCACATGCACTTCCCAGCTGTATTGTTTCCTGGCTTGTACATCTTTTTTTTTTTTCTTGTGATCCTCTGAAATGCACAGAAGCAGGGTTCCACAGTAATTCGAACTCTGTTTGAAGCCTTGGGTGTTTCATAGATCTTTTGCAGTTGTAATGTTTACAGTGCACATTGGAACTAAACCCGAATTATTTTGTTGGCTTGTGTTTTGATCTCTGAGGCTTCCAATGTATGTTTGGGTCTAAAATCCATGCAGTTGATACAGTTGAGGCTCGTTATAACGAAACAGCTTATAACGAAATAATGGATATAACGAACCAATGACTGTTCTCCTTGAAAGCTCGGGGTCATGACGGGCTATAACAAAGCTACGCCTATAACGAAGTAATAGCCGCACCCCTTCGACTTCGTTATAACGAGATTCAACTGTTCTTACATTTCATGTAACTTTCATTGCACTGAAAACAGTGTTTCAGTATTTACCAGTTTGTACATGTGGTCTGCACATGTCTGCTTGCCTTCCCATCAGAACATGGTGCGTGCGGCTGCACTGTCCTGCCTCAATGAATGGTCATCACATGCCAGCTTGGGAACCTTCTTTGAAAATGAGATGCTCAAGGACACTCTCAAGGCAGAAAACCCCTTGCTTCGATCAGAGGTCAGCTATTTGCTCCCACTTTGTGCTTTTCCTGAATCTTCAGTAGGGAAATAGACGTGGTCTTGATTTCACTTTTCCATCAACTTTTTTTTTCTTTTTGTGAAGATTGCTATTTTGTGTTTTTGACCATGACAATTGCACACATGCGGTAGCTGGTTACAATGGTAGATATTATGTTGAGGTGCCTTAGTAACCCACTTTACAGCCAAATTTAGCTGCTCCCTCCAACTGAATGGGCAGCTTTACTAACATAGGGAGGTAGAATAGGAGATCGTGCTGAGTAAGCGCTTCTTCAAACTCAAGTTCGAAAACTTTTTTGTGACCATGAGAAAAATGTGCCACCATTATGTGGCCTTTGTTCTCATGCTTATGAAAAAAAACCTCTTCACTTTTCAAAAGACAACAGACAAAATGGTGGTTTTCATTTATTTTTTCTTATTGTGCTGCTATGTTTGCATCTTTCACTTGCATTTTCATGTCTTGTTTCTTATTTTGTACTTGCATTTGCTTTCGAGTCTGCATTATTGCTTCTTTTCTTTTTTAAAATTGTTGTTCATGTAAGCTCTTTTGTTGTAAGTTTGCTTTAAGAGCAAGTCCTGTCACATAGAATCGGTTACTCATTCTTTTGTCAGCCTCCCACAAAGTGTGGCCTTACCTGTCTTTGCAAGACACATTCCCAGTCATGCACGACTTCCTTTTTTGTATGTTTGCTCTTTGCGTGCACTCTGTGAACCAGGATGCTCTTGAGAGCAGTTTGTTGTGCAATGGGCAGTTTTGCTGCAGTGTGCAAAGCAACCCTCCCAGAGACGGCCAATGCTATCACCTCTTTCTCTCTCTCTCTCTGCCTCTTAAGATCTTTTAATGCACTGATAGCCAGTAGGAGTGCATGATCATGTGCACACTTGGTGGGGTCTTAGCTCTCCTTATTCTATCAAAATGTGTGCAAGGACACCACTGGATCATTTACTTGTTAGTCAAGTCCTTACTGTAAACAGGGAAGTGAGTGTTTTTGTCTTGCTTGTTACAGCTGGACAACCAGGCTGAAGTGAACAAGAGTAGTTGTTCTTCCTTCTATACAACAGTACTCTAATGTCTCTGTGGTAAGACTTGAGCCACTTAGGCCCTTGTGTGGGCAAAGATATGAGGTACGCTTGTGCACTGCCCCTCTTGACATGTTTTGGTTTTGCACAGTTCCGCCCGCCCTTGTCACTGCGGCGTAGAGGAAGAACAGGATGTGGAGTCTGACGTGCGTGACGGGGGCCTTGTTGTTGCAGCTTTTTGGCTGGCTGGCAGAGCGGCTGGGGCCCAGCGATGCCCGCGGGGTGCCCGGTGCACAGTTAGCGTCGTGCCTGCCCCATGTGTACCAGAGCCTGGAGGACCGCAGCGCCGAGGTGCGCAAGAAAGCCCAGGACTTGCTGCTGCCCTGCATGCTGCACCTGGGATACGAGTCCATGGCACGAGCCACCTCCAAGCTCAAGGCCTCCTCCAAGACGCACGTCATGGCACAGCTCGACAAGGTGACAGCAGCTTGCACTAAAACTACTGAGCTGTGGCTTCTGACACAGCGTCAGCGTATCCTGTCCACAGGCCAGCTTTGAGTAACACAGTTTGGATAGTCGTGTGACACATTTCTCACTATTCTGTATTGCTGCTGTTTTCTGGTTCGCGGCTTGGGTAGACATTTGGTGGAAGTGAACAAAACCTTCTGAACCGTGAACATGCAGCATCAAAAAAGGTGTCATTTGGTATGGTCATGCATGTCCCTGGTGATTGGATTGGAAAGCAACGTTTGATAGTCTTTTACATATAAGGTTTGTGTCTTGTGTCATCCACTTCTTTTTTGTCTCTTGTGGCTTGAAATGCACAGTTTCAAGATAGTAATGGACTGAAATTGTATAGTACAAATGCAATGGCCACGAAGCAATCACAGGAGCGCGTGCATGCCTCGGCCTTGCCCTATTGCTGTGCACTCCACATCGTCTTATCACGGTGGTCGAAAATGATAGGAGCACTGCTGCCATTTTACAGTAGACTCTCTTTGAAACAAACTTGAAGGGACCAGAAAGTTTCTTAGTCTTATCAGAAGTTCGGCTCAACAGAGGTGCCTCTAAAAGAGTTATGCGAGTATGCTAGGTGTGTCCATACAGACACATATGCTATGCGAAAACAGTGAATAAAATAACCTTTCAGAGAGAGGATAACTACAAATAGAGCATTTATAGCAGTATGCATGAAGTGACCTGAAGACTGAGGGCATGAAGACTGAGGGTTATCCTACTTGAAATTGATAATGGTCTAGTTTTTTTCTTTCAGTCATTTTTCCTCAGCGGCTGCTATTTTTGTGTGCTATTTTTATTTCTGCTTTCTATTCTGATTAAGAAGTGCTTCTGCAAGCACAGTTGTTACTGACTCCACAAACAGGCACACCATGTTGCACAGATATCTGGCTATCTCTGCACCGTGATAACTTATGTTGCGACGCCACGTCAAATGAACATAAGACCATATAGTTTTAAGCCCTGGTCAACGAGCAGGTGCACTTTGGAGTACACGCCTTTTAGTCTATGGGAGGCAACGTTTGGCACGTGACACATGTGCGATACTGCGATCTGGCTAGGTCAGGTCTCTGCACCAGTGCAGGCGCAATGGCAGTGGTTTTCCGCACTGTCAAGAAAGCTTTCCTAACAAAGCATGCTCCTGCAAGAGACCTTCCCCGCTGTTTTGCGCGAAGGTGCATGGTGGCACTCTTGTGAGGGTGTGCCTTATTCCATTAAGCCATTTTATGTCAAGCCCACTTGTAATGGCCCGCAGTTGTAATGAACGCTTGCTTATTAAGAACGAGGATGTTGTTACCGTAAAAATGTATTATTGCTATGGCAGTGCACCTCAGATAGAACAGACCGTGGCCATACCACTTGGTTATAACGAATGAGGAGGCGCCGTAAACTCGCCCCCAAAGTAAAAAAAAAAATGCGCGCTTCCCGTCAGCATGCAGACCGAAGAGTATCGCAACTCCCATGATTTTGCCCAGTAAGAGAGTCAACACCCCCCAAAAAAGTAAATAAAAAGCACAGCATTGGAATTGCATTTAACCACCAGCCAAGCGTGCTTATACAGGCTACAAGGTCAATTGCATTGCATGTGTGCCAGCTGGCCAAACCATTTAAGGGGAAGCAAAAGCTTGATAAGAGTGAGACAGGGGCAGTGTTGAAAATGAATCTACTGCACACTGCCCGTGATCAACCAATGGCAGCAATATTAGAAGTTCGAATACATTCACGAGGCATGTGTATTGGCCCGTCCAGTAACGTGGCATGTGTCACCTGTCCAATCGGACCTCCGCCTTCTCTGCTGCTTCCGCATGCAGGCAACGCATATAGCAGCCAGTTTTGCACCACCCTTGTGTAGAGTGCACACCAAATGATCAACACTGAATTCGGACAGTAGCCAGTGGTTTTCGGGTAAACTGCTAGTTCTCACCTAGTTTATAGTTTTATGCGGCTCTACTTTCGTGCTCAAAAATTGCCTCAAGAGCCTAGTAAAAGTGGCGAGGTGTCGCTTTTATTTGAAGTCCAATACGCTGCGGAAGCACTTTATACAAGGGTGCCTTATACTGCATACTCTGCATGCATATGCGCTGTGGTCACTTCATCACTGCATCCTTACAACTTTGTCGAGGATTTAAGACAAGGATGCCGACATACCACCTAGTTTCCGTGAATGCCTCATTTACTATCGGCATTATCACATCCCTTAAGTGGCTCATTTGCAGCAGTGGTCTCAGCCAGTAGTCTGTTAGTAGCAGTGGTCTCAGCAGTCTTGGTCATCTTGTAAGTGCCCCGAGCACAAGATAATGATGCCTGCAAAGCCAAAACTCTCGATGGCTACGTCGTCCCTGTCACCCACGAGGTGTTCGGCGCGACAGATATGCTAAGGCAGCTCGCGAGCTCGCAACAGAAGCAAGACACACGTAACGTCTTTGCTGTGGGTGAAGAAAGGGCAGGAATAAAGGACAACTTTAATTGCACATAAAGGTTTTTTCCATGAGTTATCCAAAGTGTGTTTTTGGCAGATTCATGGTAAGAAAATTTTGGTTCCAAATAACGAGGTGTTTTTACAATGGCTTAAAGGACTATAGACACCTAATTTTAATTGCATATTTTCTTTTTCAAAATTATGCTTTAGACATTACAATACATAGATCACCTCGTGGTAATCGCCCATGGCCGCTAATGAATTGGTAATTTAATTTCTTCTCTCATGTTGTTTTAGTCTCATCAACCGAGCAATTTGTTTGATGTTGTTGTGTTTTGGGATAACGTAACAGCAATCTTTATTCTCCTGGGTTACACGTTACACAGGGCCGGCGCTGGCCGTACACACACACAGCACTTGCTGGGGGCGCACTGCGGCGGTGGCGCCGTCTCGTGCCACGCACTCAATACACGCACACACAGGCGCTGGGATGGTGGCGCCATCTCTTGCCACACACTCAATACACATACACAGCACTCCTCCTTCCTTAAGAAGGTTATCGGTAACGTAGGGGCTTGCGAACAGTTCTAGTTGAACGTCTCACAGATGGCATCGCCGCAGCCTCCCAGGTGCTTGCGGTGCTGGCTACGTCTTCCTCGGTGCTTGCAGGTGTACCCGCTGTACTTGGTGCTGGAGTGGCCAAGTGCTTTTTCACTTGGTTGTTGTGACGGCGAACTTTCCCTTGAGGGGTTGAAACCATTACCATCGAAGTTCCGTTCGTTTCATCAACTTCGCCCAACCACCATTTAGCTCCTCTGCCGAAATTGCGAACTGCAACCTTGTCACCTTTCTTGTATTTGGGTCCCTTTTTCGTCTCTCCGCAATGCCTCTTGGATTCTGTCAGCAACTGCTCGGGTGCACTCTCATTCTCCCTTCTAGGAATGCAAAGATCCAGCTTCGCTTTCATTGGGTATGCCAACATCAGCTCAGATGGTGACGTTCCATTTGGGCGGGGTGCTCTACGGTACATAAGCAGCCATCTCGCTAGCCGGAGCTTGAGATCTCCACCCGTGGTTTTCTTGAGGCCGTCCTTTACAGTTCGAACTGCTCTCTCAGCCAAACCATTTGATGCTGGATGGAAAGGAGCTGTCCGTAGGTGCTTAATGCCATTTTCCGAAAGGAATGCCTGGAAAGCTTGGCCAGTAAATGGGGTTCCATTGTCTGTTACAATGCACCTTGGCAGCCCAAACCGTGCAAAAATATCCCTCAAATGCTCTACAGTGTTTTCCGCTGTTGCACTTGGCACGATGATAACTTCAAGCCACTTTGACTTGGCGTCTACAAGTACAAGGAGCATTTTACCTTCAAATGGTCCGGCATAGTCCAGGTGCACACGTTCCCAGCATGCACCCGGCTCAGGCCATGGCACTGGTTCAGACTTTGCTGGCATTGGAGAATTCTGCAGACACTGTGTACACTGTCGAGTGCACTTTTCGATTTCAGCATCCATACCAGGCCACCAAAACAAAGACCTTGCCATGCCTTTCATGACAACCACTCCCTGGTGCGTTTCATGTAGCAGTTCCAAGATATGCTTCTGGGCAGGAGTAGGCACCACGATTCGGTTACCCCAGTACAAGAGATTTCTGTACGTGTTCAGCTCATCATGTCTTTGCCAGAATGGCTGTAGGGCTTTGTCCGGGGTGCTTTGTGGCCATCCGTCCTTGACCCACCGCAGCACTTGGCTTAGGGCTTGATCACAACTCGTGTAGTGCTGAAGCTGCTTCACTGACACTGTCAGTTTTTCCATGCTTGAGACTGAATTCACCAGCTCTGGTGGTTCAGGTGGATCAGCAAAGAGCACTGCCAGTGGTAGCCTGCTCATGGCATCTGCATTTCCATTGAGACGTCCCGGTCGGTGCTCAATAGTATACGTGTAGGCACCAAGTGTGAGTGCCCAACGCTGGATACGTGAAGCAGTCATGGCTGGAATTGCTTTATCTTCACTGAAGATGCCGTCCAGTGGCTTGTGATCAGTGATGAGGATAAAGCTGCGACATAGCAAGTAGTCTCTGAAGCGTGTGACACCAAATATAATGGCTAGTGCCTCCTTTTCCAGATGTGAGTAGTTCCGCTCCGCAGGTGTGAGAGTTCGAGATGCGAATGCTAGTGGGAATTCAACCCCTTTATCACGATGTGAAAGCACCGCACCTACACCATACGGCGAAGCGTCACAGGCTAGCACGAGCTCCTTAGATGGGTCATAGTGTGCCAACACTTTTGCCTCCATGATGGCTTCCTTGCTTTTGACAAAAGCTTTTCGTTCTTCATCTGTCCACCTCCAGTGACTGTTCTTGTGAAGCAGTGCATACAACGGTGCTAGTAGTGTGGACAGGTTCGGCAGAAACTTTCCGTAGTATGACAGGAGTCCAATGAAGGATCTCAGCTCACCAATGTCCTTGGGCTCGGGCGCTTCAATGATGGCTTCTGTGTTTTTCTTTGATGGTTGAAGACCAGTGGCATTGATCTCGTGGCCCAAGTAAATGAGGGATGGTTTGAAAAACTCACACTTTTCCTGTTTGAGCTTCAACCCTGACTCTTTGACTCGTTGCAGAACTTTGCGCAGATTCTGAAGGTGCTCTGCGTCAGTTCTTCCTGTCACCAAAACATCGTCTAAGTAGACTGATGTGCCTGGGATGTCACGAAGGGTTTCTTCCATTCTTCTCTGGAAGAGGGCAGGTGCTGATGAAACACCAAATGCCAGACGGTTGTAAGCAAAGAGACCTTTGTGTGTGTTGATGACCAGTAGCTTACTGGTTTCTTCATCAACAGGCACCTGATTGTAAGCTTCGCGGAAATCCAACTTGGAAAACTTGACTCCGCCTTGCAAGGATGCGAATATGTCTTCAACTTTTGGCAATGGGTACTGTGTCGTTACCACTGCTGGATTCACACCGATCTTATAGTCTCCACAAATCCTGACACTTTGGCCATCTGCTTTGAGTACTGGTACAATCGGTGAAGCCCACTCAGAATGGTCCACTGGTGTGATGATGTTTTCACGTTCTAGACGCTGAAGTTCATTTTCAACCTTGGCCCGAAGTGCGTAGGGTACCGTGCGAGGTCTGAAGTATCGTGGCTGTGCATCCGGTCGAACGTTGATATGCACCTGTGGTCCTTTCAGTGTCCCGCAGCCTGGTCTGAAGATCTCTTCAAACTCCTGCAGCATTTCTTTCACTTTCCCTTCAGTGGTGCTTTCGAGCTGTGTCGCATTTACTTGGCGTGGTAGCAGGTCAAATGCTGTAAGCCAATCCCTGCCGCACAAGTTAGGGCTCTTGCAGGCTACTACAAGCAGTGTCTGCTGACATGTAGTCTTGCTAAGACATACGTCAACCACCAGCGTTCCCTGCACCGGTATTGTTCCACGTATGCAGTTCAGCTTGATGTCTGTCCGTGAAAGCTGCGGCAAAACACCTTGGTGCTGCCGGTAAGTATCTTTTGAGATTAACGAAACGGGAGAACCTGAATCCAACTCCATTTCCAGTGGCACTCCACTGACTATGAATGTCACAGTGATTGGCTTCAGGGGTGACTGTGCACGCAAAGAATGCAGGTAGTACTCAGGTGGCTTCTCGGTCGACTGTACTGCATTCACTGCAGTTGCGCTCAACTTCTTCCCTTTCTCAGCACCAGACAAACAGTAGTTCGCCAGGTGACCTACTTTGTCGCACTTGTAACACCTTGTGTTGATGTGCTTGCATTCCGGGGGCCTGTGATCACGGGATCCGCAGCGTACACACGGCCTGGACTTCTCTTGGCGTTCGGTTTTGATTTTGCCTTTAGGCTTCGGGTCTTGCCCTTTTTGGCCACCGAGCCCTTGCAGGTGCTGCTTTTTCTTGTGCTTGACATAATTCGCTGAGCCTTCTTGAACCGGGGAAGTCGGTATGTCCGCGTGGCCCTTTCGCAGCTCGTTTGCGTTGAGTTCCGCCGCCTCTGCCGTTCTAGCAATCTCCAGCGCTTTATCTAGGGTGAGGCTCTTCTCAACTAACAACCGTTGCTGCACGGCTCTGTCACGAATTCCACACACAAGTCTGTCTCTCAGCATGCGGTTCAGCGCCGTACCGAAGTTGCAGTGTTCCGCCATTTGCCGGAGCTCGGCGACGAACACCGCGACGCTTTCATTCTCGAGCTGTACTCTGGTGTGGAAGCGATAACTTTCGGCTATTTCCGATGGAGCGGGGCTGAAGTGGCTGTTGAGAATAGCCATGAGTTCAGTAAACTTCTTTTCTTTAGGCTTTACGGGCGCTAGCAAACTACGGAGCGTCGCGTACGTGCTTGTGCCGACCGTCGACAAAAATACCCACTTTTTCTTATCGTCGTCTTCGATGCCATTTGCCTTGAAGAACGCATCCAGCCATTCCGTGTATGACGACCACGGCTCTTTGTTGTCGTATTCTTCGACTCGACCAAACGTCGCCATGTTTGCGCGGGAACGAAGCGTGCTTCACTTCACTGGCTACTGGCGCAAGTTCACTTGCCTGCGTGCATCACGATGCGATGTCTTCGCTTGCGTCCGGGTCCCCGCTATCCCATTCTCGTCGCCAGTTGTTGTGTTTTGGGATAACGTAACAGCAATCTTTATTCTCCTGGGTTACACGTTACACAGGGCCGGCGCTGGCCGTACACACACACAGCACTTGCTGGGGGCGCACTGCGGCGGTGGCGCCGTCTCGTGCCACGCACTCATACACGCACACACAGGCGCTGGGATGGTGGCGCCATCTCTTGCCACACACTCAATACACATACACAGCAGATGTGTTTTTAGCCTTTAGTTCACGAGAGGTACAAGAGGCCCCAAAAAAAAGTGCAACTGTTGATGCGTCATTTGTTGTCATTCCAGCTCTTGAAGGAGGCTGGTTTAAGTGTTGTAGTGTATTTAAACTACGCTAACCTCTTCTCTGGAGTCCTTTGGTGTCTAAGATATGCAGTGTTTAGATTATATGTGACGAAAATTGAAAATACAGTAGAATCTCGGTGATACGAACCCGGTTGATATGAATTTTGCGATGATACAAATTCGCGAAATTTCCGTGGCCAGTGTGCATTGTATATGATGTGTGGAATTTCGGATGTTCTGAACTCTCTGCCTCGCCTCTACGGATGATACAAACATGCAAGCCGTGACCGCACCTTCAAGCACTAAGCGCGGCCCGCACATCGCCGAAGTCGCGATCGCTAATCGTGCGGTATGCACAGCGATTAGCGAGCTGTGGCTGCACAGGAGTGAATAAATCTTGTCATCCGCAAACAGATCTGTGTGAATGCATTTTTCATGCTTCTACATACGAATTTTGTTCGTTTGAATGATACAGAATTTCGGATGATACGAATTTTTTCACGACCACGTGAGGTTCATATCACCGAGACTCTACTCTATCAAAGCAGTCACCACGAAACGGGCACAGTGGCTTACGTTGGCCGCACCTTCATCCCTTCTGCTATCCTGCACATGCCAGGTTGCTCCCGTGCATGCACACATCTTATCGTAGTGATTTAAAACAAGGTGATTGCTGCCATTCAAGCCCACAGCCAGCTGTTGACTGCATCGGGGGTAGATGCATTGATGTGCTGCATGGTGGTGCACTTTGTTTTCCGACCCACGAGCATGCGGCGATGGTGGTGCTCGATGCTGTCAGTGCATTGATTTTATGCAATGTCTAGTACTGCCACTTGTGGGCTTTTGCCGCGTGCTAGCAGTTGGTTCTATGACGAAAGAGAAAGTTAACTTGTGTGATAACTGTTTCTGAACGGTCAGGAGGTTCGAACAGTTTGAATAATGAAAGTATGATGTGAATCAGCTGGAATAGCAAATACTTTTTGAAAACTAATCGGAGTTTTGAATATTCACACACCGCTACTTCAAACATGTTAAAAATGTAGGTCCAAGCTTGGGAGGCCTGTGCTGTGACCGGACTGTACACTGGTCAAACCAGCTTGGATATTTTACAGAGCTTGGGTGTACCTTTATGCAACACATTAGAACGAAGAAATGAAGGAGAATTATTCATGTTTGTTTGTTTTTTGTTGGCATGCTGCTCTTGGCACGCCTTGCTAAAGGTACTGCAAAACTGCACAGGTCCGACCGCAGCTTCCAGCTAAGGTTCCACCTAAGGGCAAGGGCACCATCCTTAGAGAGGGAAGCTCTCAAGTGGCGCCACAACAACCCTTGGCCACCACAATGCCAGCGCCCAACCACGCAGATGTAATGTCGCCTGATCAGGGAGCCGTCGGTGGCAGTGGCAGAGGGCGTCTTCTCAAGAGCAGTTCAAGGAGTAAGGTACGTGTCATTACTGAATTCTCCCCATCATTAGTTACCCATAAGGTGTGTGGAGGTGCGCAGGATCACTGCATGTCGTTCTTAGCTGAAAATCCCACTCGTAGCAGACTTGTCAACCAGAGTGGTCTGTTTTATTATTACTATTATTACAGTGGACGACCGAAAATTCGGACGCCTGATTTTTCGGACATGCTTGATTATTCGGACTTTTTCGCGGCACTGCGGCATGGCCCATGGCTGTATGTATAAAAGCGGCTAAAATTTCAGACGCACCGCAACTGACTGCTTGATTTTTTGGACCTCGTTTGCACTCGCTGCCAGTACCCAAGCCGCCATATAATGCATACAGTGGGACCTCATTAATTTTAACTGCAGGAAAGGTTGAAAACTTGATAAAAAAAATCCAAGCTTAAAGGGAGTCTTTAACTTGCGATGCTGAAATTCTGTGTGAGACGGCACATTGCGCCCGTGCGGTTTCAAATTCGTGCTGTTCTTGAGTGTGTTCAGCCGCACCAACTTGAACAGTAGTCAGAGTTCGCGGAACTCATCTGTGCCGAGTCTTTCGTCCTGAATAGGGAAAGAGGCAGTAGCAAAGCGTGTGAGAGGCATATGGCTTCACGGAGATGGCGAGCGCGGGAGGAAATGGTGGTGCATTTCAAAGTGAGGTCAGCGTACTCGCGGCAAAATGCACGAAACCCTCACTTTTCTATCTCAAAACTGTAAACAACTGGCGTTTTGATGGCAGGCAAGATGCCTCTCATTATACGCAAGCCACCGCAGAGTGATATTGCCGGATACGATGCCGATTTTGGCTCTAGTTGCTAGGCTTTATGACGAAGGCCAATGCCGACGGAGCGCATGCTTCGGCTGTTTCTTGGTTCTTATTGTTTCGCGATCATCGCGTTCTCGTTCCATGCCCATCGTTCTGCGGGGGCAGTGCAGTTTCCGCAGCGGCGTGTTCGCTTTCCCGTTTAGACTTTGTCCCAGCCCGTGCATTCATCGGCGACATGCTGAGGGCAGCACAGCCAGGCCGAGCTTGTTAAAGCAGCCGCCGCCTGCCGTCTGCGCACATGTCGCACAGAAAAATTTAGTCATGACTAGCTTTAGAATGTGTGCAATACAACTGACCCCTTCCTCCAGCATACTGATAATAAGTCGTGATTTTTTTGGTGAAATTTGATTTTCCAGACTGCCTGATTTTTCGGTCGTTCTCACAGTCCAAGGCAGTCCGAAAAATCGGTCGTTCACTGCATTAATATCATTATTATTATTATTGTGCTTTTGGTACTCTGCACAGCTCGTCTGCACAACTCATGGCCTTTAAAGGAATGCTGCTGCTGTTGCTGTTCTGATAACCTGCTTTGCATCAAAGCCTTTTCATCAAAACTTCTGTGGAATCACAGCCTTCTATGTCAGGACAGTGTGTGTTGCTTGAAATTGTTTTCAGTGCAGCATTGGAAAATAGGGCCAGTCAGTGAGAGCGAAAAATGTTTGATGCTTCAAGCAACCCGGGCTATCTTTGTTCCAAATGATGCAGTTATTCTAAGCATTTAACTTCGTGCTTGAAGCATACTTGACCCTGTCACATGTTGTTCTGCATAAAATGTGACCATGGTGATGCTATACAAAGGCAGTTTAGCCTTTGATTAGCCGTGAAAAAGCTTCAGAGGGTTTGACTGTTTTATTTCGAGCATAGGTAGATGTGGCAGGCAGTCCTTGCTGAAATGGTAATACGATTGCATTTATTTGTACTTTGCCTCGGCAGAGGTACTCGTGTGCTTCGTTGGCAGTAAGCTCACCTCCAAAGGTTTGGATGTTTTGTTTTGTGCACAGATAACAATGACAGAGGTAGCCCTTGCAGGAAATCAGGAAATGTAATGCGCTCATGCTATTTCTGTTGTGTGTCACAGAGGCGCCCAATTTCTGCGTCAGCCATATGTACAGTTGCAAAGGTTTGGACGCTGTGACTAAGTGGAGAAGGCGTTCTAAAGTGTGGAATGTTTTGCTGCACCATGTCCCACTCCTTCACCCCTGAAACAGATGCTCGTGAAGCCTGGAAGCAGCAGCAGCAAGTCATCCCGAAAGGGGGAAGAAGTGGATACAACTCCCCTGTTGTCAGCTAATAACCTGAAGGAACAACGAATAGCACATGAGACAGCTCATAAGGCAAGTGGTCCTTTCTGATATATTCAGCACTTCCATGTTGACTAGTATGTTCCTTGCCTATTATCAGAAGGAAACCAGAAGTCCAGTAGCATACTTTGCTCTTATGGAAGCTATGGAGGCCAGCATGTTCAGAATGGGTATGAAGTACAGTAAAACATTGTTGATATGCTGCTGGATCATAGGTGTTCCCGGTTCGTGTGCTCAAAACTGCGGACATTAAAAATGTCCCATAGAGTTACGCTATATTTCTCCCGGTTAATATGTTGCCGGATAACACGATTTCCTGTCTACTACATCTGAAATTTTAAAAAATTTTGGTCGTATAATATGTTTATTGCCCAGCCGCACTTGTGCAAACATACAAGTGGGCCGAATGTGAGGGGATGCGACATGAACAGCTAAAATGCAGCATCAGTCACCCACCGTGGTGGCCTCTCTGCAATGGTTAGGTGCAATAAGCATCACCACCAACAAGAAAAAAATGAAATTTGCACGCTAGTATTTCAGAGAGGAGTTTTTGCAGGGACTCGACATGAAGAGGAGAAACACTAGCATTCTTCGCGGTACATAAGGGCAAAGGGTGCAAAACATCTATGAACTGCAGTGATGCATTTACATACAAGCGTTCGGTGTCTGGGGAACGCAGCTTGAAAGGCAAAAACACAGTCAGCTGTTGGTGTGGCTTTTCTGCGATACGATGGTGCAAAGGGGCGAAGCATCCGACAATGATGAAGACAGTCTGTCTACCTTCGTCGATGCCATCAATGGACCGGATACATTATCAAGTTCCTTCCCCCGTTTAAGACAGCACAAATGCGAACTGAATTCTGCGAGCGCTAGAAAAGGATACGTTCAGATCTTGTGCCAAGAAATGCTAATCGACATTTTTATGTAGTGAAATTGTCAAGAAATGTTGTCATACCTCATTCAACAGTTGATTTTTCAGAATTAAGCGGTTTGAATCATATCTTTTCCTGGAAAGTACGTTTTCCCGCAACATTTAAAAATTTAACAACGAGGTTATGAGCACTGAGCACAGAACTAGAGATTACCTGATCCAGCAGAAAGCTTCCATATTGGCAGTGAAGGCCACTGTCATGTAAAAGTTTTACTGGGAACATTATGAATTGCACTCAATAATTACTCCATTGAAGTGGATGCGGAATTAGTAGTCCTTATGTAATGTCACTTGCTGCATTATTGCGTGATGTGCAACTGTGAACTGAAGTGCAGGGAACAGCACAGCAAATCAGGGAGTAGGTAGTCATGGTGCCAAAGAAGCGAGCCGAGTGCCTCTTGTTTTCTCTTGCAGCTGCTCAAGTGGAACTTCAGTTCTCCACGAGAGGAGTTCCACCAGCAGCTGAAGGAGCAGATGGGGGCGGCCAACTGGGCTCCTTCGCTTGTGACCAACTGCTTCAGTGCAGACTTCAAGATGCACATCAGGGCCATCGACACGCTTCTCAAGGTAAACCCTCTAACAGCAGAAGCGGCGGCAATGCCCAAGACTGCAGCTGTTTTGTCTCTGGCTTTCTCGCGAATAAGAATGTGCAATATATGCGTTTTTAGTAATAGTGCCTCAAGTTCATATTTACTCATTCAATTTAGTCTGCCAGGGCATCACATCGGTGTTCGTTATGTATATAGTTGATAGCATGTGTCCCTCCCATCGTTGTTATCCTGAGGCAGTGGGTAAACGTTCTGGAGTAACAGAGTTGCATGTGTCGATTGCTGGTAAGTGATGCTTTTATTTGTTTTATTTTATTTTTCTTATGTCATGATGGAATGTCTGCGTTTTGCAAACACCGTGGTACGTGGCGGATTTTGCAGTTCCTCAGCAGCTCCGGAGGTGTGGAAGCCACCAGTGCCAACGTGGACCTCGTGCTTAAGTGGCTCACGCTTCGTTTCTTTGACACCAACCCGAGCGTGCTGCTGCGTGCGCTGGAGTACTTGCAGGCACTCTTCCCAGCACTGTGCGACACTGGTTACAGGATGCATGACCTCGAGGCGTCTTCTTTCTTGCCGTACCTCATCCTCAAGGTATCCCCATCACCTTGCCATCCTTGACTCTTTCTTGCATGTCAGAGCATCCTAGCCTGCTCGTGTACAAGCGCATCGCTGTAGTTCGTAGAAGCTTTGTCTTCTTTCTCTTATGCACTGCAATCAAACCTCATCGTTCTCCTTTATATCGCGTCCCCGCAGAAACGGCCGTCGCGAATGCTAGCGCGCAGTTTTTATTTTTTGTTCTTGGTGGTGGCGATGGTGGTGGTGGTTCACCTCGTTGCATCGAGGCACTGCAAAGAAGCCATCGTGGCGGGTGACTGCCGCAAAAAAAAAAACGTCGCGTGCCCTCTCGTTCGGCCCACTTGTATGCGTGCACATGTGAAGTTGGTCAATAAACTATTATACAACCCCAATTTGTAGAAATTTTAAACGTAGTAGCCGGGAAATTTTGTTTTCTGGGAACGTATTAACAGGGAAAAATGTAGTGTAACTCTATGGGACATTTTTAGTGCCTGCGAATTTGAGCATGAAAACCGGGAAATCGTATGAACTGGGAACGTATCGAGGTTTTACTGTATTCCCACTTCTGAAGTGACAGCTTCAGTACCCTATAACTTAAGTTATATGATAGCCAATATGATAATTTTACCCTTATTGCATTCCTTGGTATCAAGAGAACCCAAAGGCATACATTTCAGCGAGTTTCCCACAGAAAATTTTCTTCAAAGCTCTTCCAAAATACAGCCTATTTTCACACGTACCCTGCTTATTGCATTTAATTCTCAACGCGTTAAATTAAAATTCCTCCAAGTTTCTGTTGATTCTGTGTGGTAAATATTTTAAAGCGAATTTTTTTTTCGTGTCTTCTGCGAACTGCTCGCTGGTCTGGCAACCTCTGATCACTGACGTTAGAAGGGCATACACGCCACACGTCGTCTGCAGTGAACTGATGAGGTGCTTGCATGCACACCGTAGACAGCTGTCGCTCGAAAAGTTTTTTTTCTTTTAGCTTAGCGAAATAAAATGCATTTTCCATGTTCTCTTTTGGGAAGCCTTCAACTTAGTACGCGAGCTGAGTGGTCCTTGGGAAAGCGGACTTGCTCGTGGCGCCCACTTTCCGATTGTTGAGGTAAAAGAAATCGATGGACGCCTGCTTTATTATTTACGCTTAGAAGCATGCTGTTCGTATGTTGAGTCTGGTCTCTTTTGAGCAGTCAAGTGCTCCCGTATGTGAAAAGTGGCACGTGCTGTGCATGGCTTTGCCGATGTGCACCGTGAAAGCCGCGGCGTTTTGTAGCTAGCTATCAAGTTCTTGTCCGCTATTCATCGCTCAATAATTAAACTCAAATTATCTAAAGGTGCACTACAGTAACCTTGAGGCACGAATGGAACAGAGAAAAGGGCCGAGTGCGACGACTTCCCCGCTGCATGTGTACGTTTGTAAGTCGAACATACATTCCCTTCAACTCATAGGACCCTTTTGCAGGAACCAAGCCGCTTGCAAAACCCTACGCGACTCGAGTGCTTTGACTATCCACACCGATGAATAGTCGCTGCCATCTAAATGAGTGCTTCAAAATAATAGCGCATCATTTAGCATTTTGCTGTGCGATGTTGGCAGTCGTCGCTTTGAGGGCACTGTAGCCAAAACTATGCTCGACAGCTATTTGCAGGTGCTAAAACTTGTGAATTCGCTCTCCGCAATCGCCGAAATCGCACACACGAATCCTGCGTACTCGCTAGGCCTCTTTGAGACTTGGAAAGAATCCACCTTGGCGCAAGTAAAACCACACACACAAAGGAAAGACAAGGCGACAACGGACAGGCGCCAACATCCAACTGTTTATTCCTCAAGAAAACCACGCAGATAAATAGTCTCAGGATACGCCCACTTTTTTTCCACTCCATGTGCCTATCACAGCCATAATCTATCACCCTGCATATCAGTTTTTGCACAGAAAATTGTGCACAGAAAATTGCATACAAATTCACTGACGTGTCACTCACACACAAAGCCGCCTTTTTCTTTATGTGAAACGCTTCCAACAAAAGCCTCGCCTGTTTAATCTTGCTCCTGCCAAGAATCCTCACCTTTTCCAGTCGAGGTTCGCACTTGCACATATTAACATGGTTGACCAAGTTTGCATATTTATCTTTATTGTTTTCAACCTTTTTGCATTGTTCCCCAAGGCGTTTGTTGATGCACCTCCCCGTTTGCCCTATATAGGACTTTCCACAGGTCAGGGGTATCTCGTACACCACTCCTTCCATACAACGGGTGAAGACACTCTGATGTTTTATATTGCATCCAGGGCGCTCAGTGCCACAAATGTGGGGTATAAGTTTGTTCAGCTTGTTTGGTGCTGAAAATACTAGCGGTACTTCGTGTCTGTTAGCCACCTTATTCAGATTATGTGACACTTTGTGCACATAAGGCATAACTTCAGGTTTTACCGCAGGGCTCCTTTCTTCCGGATTCTTAGGCTTGGTACAGCGTTTCCGCCTGTCCGTTGTCTCCTTGTCTTTCCTTTGTGTGTGTGGTTTTACTTGCGCCAAGGTGGATTCTTTCTAAGTTTCAAAGATGCTTAACCAACTTGCCCAGCAACATGCCTTACTCGCTAGGCCTCGCCACGAAAGGGGCCGGTGGTTCACCATCGACCGAAATTCAAGAATATGGCAAAAGTTCCTCACTTATTAGTAAGAAAATGTGAGGATGTGATATGTAGCCGCTTGTTTCGCTTTTTCAATACGAATAAGGTACACAAGCACGGTTTTTCCGGCCACCGCTTCACCGGACATGAAGCTTTCGCTCTGCAGCGAGCGACGAGCGGCGCCGTCGTGCGGCGTTTTCTGCCCGTGTCACTTGCCTCGCCGATCGGCTCTATCCGTAGGCACCGATTGAAAGCACATCTTCGCTGGTGCAAGCACATCACTTATGTCGCCGTGGCTATAGCATGAGGTCCAATATGTTTTAAAATTCTTAAGTTTATAGAATTTCATACAAACTAGTCCCCCACCACACTCTTCTGGTTCCCACTAAGCTGACTCTTAACATTACTACGATACGCGGTCGTTGATCATGCTGGTGTAGTCGTCGGTCTAGCGTAACAGACCAGTGCGTGAGCGACGGCATTTGCATATACCGACCAGCCTACCGACCGTCGATCGCCGTCGCATCGGCCTAGTGTGACCGGACCCCGACCTACACAGAATAAAAATTGCGTTACTGTTATTATCGCTTTTGCGGCACCAGTCACTCATATATGAGGGACGACTGCTACTTCGATCGCCCGCGAAAGTACAGGGGGGAATGAGACCTCGCTGCGCATATTGCAGCAACGTGAGCAGACGACGTTGGTCCGTGTAAGCCCTAGTGACATCACGACAGCATTCAATATGGCAGTGGCTGCCGGTGGGAGGAGTTTCCTGGTCTCCATTTAGATCGCATTTTTTGGAATATACAGTGCGTGCTGGGCAGCAAAATTTCGGAAATTGAATCATAAGCCCTAGTATTAGTTACTGAAGCACAAAACTGCAATATGAAGAACGACCATGCCATGGCCCCTTTAAGTTCTCATGAAATTGTTTTACATGAAATTAAATGACATATTTAGAATCGGCAGGCAAAAATGCAAGTTTCCCGAAGATTTAATAATTATGACTACATTAATAAAATTTTGTTTTCAAGACGAGGCTCCCCCCTTAACCGTAAGTTCGAATTAATAGATTGTACTGTATGCCATTTGTGCCTCCTGTGGCAAACCTTGTGGACTAAAGAAGAGACAGCCACTTTTTGGCTTTGGTTTTACTAGCAGGCCACTACAGCTTAGGAATAAATTGGGCTGCTAGACCAATTCATCCACAGTACAGTTTGCATTAGTGGAATTTTTCATCCGTATTTGAAATGCTTTTATATTGCAGTTCATACTCTGTGCTTGCAAGTCCTTCTTTGGCATTCATAATCGGAGGAGGAGAATAGCAGTTTTAGATGTCCAGTCAAGGGCATGCATCATTATTAATTTGTAGTATTGTATTTACGATGAGCTGACCAAATTCAGCGCTGGGCAGTTAATCAAAGAATTGCCCTTGTTCAAGCATACGATAGGGAGCATTCGGAGCTGTGCTCTTACATTTGAGCTCGTGTGTGTTGTAATTGTTGCCTGGTTGATTTTTATCAAGATTATTTTGAATATTGGAATGGATCAAAATTTTAGCATCACAGATTTTAATACTGATTTCAGGATATATTGAAATTAAAATTGATTGAGGAGGAGTTTGATATATCAGTAATTCGATGTATAATAAATAGTTATAGATTTAAGCTCATCTGTAACCTAGAAGCAACAATGCATTGAGCCCACGCAAGTGATGCAGTTCTTGCAGTGACATGCTGTTCACCGGCGTGCTGGCAGCCCACCACTCGCTAGGTGTCTCTTGGCATAACCTGCTTCGCATCGAACCCAATCATAAGTTGTCTAATCCTGTCACCAGTATGCCATGAATGGAATAATCTCTCATTAAAATTAAGGTACAATTGATTTCCGCGACTTCTAGACTTTAGTAGGTTAGGTTGGCTTCAGCACATGACAGCAGTCTGGCATGAGAAACGAGCACGAGAGACCGCAGACCGCCCACAAGCACACCCCATGTGCGCCGTGTCTCGCGGTTCCACAGCACTAGCTCTGCCAGCAGGCTCCCAGTGGCTGCCTCTGCTCACAAAAAGTGGTCCAAGAGCTCTGTTAGGAGAAGCACCACTTGTAGAGGTGCAGCGTGAAGTTTTTTTAGTTTTTGGTTTTATGGCGGTTTAACGTCCCAAAGCGACTCAGGCTATGAGGGACGCTGTAGTGAAGGTCTCCGGAAATTTCGACCACCTGAGGTTCTTTAACGTGCACTGACATCGCACAGTACACGGGCCTCTAGAATTTCGCCTCCATCGAAATTCGACCACCGCGGCCGGGATCGAACCCGCGTCTTTAGGGCCAGCAGCCGAGCTCCGTACCCACTCAGCCACCGCAGCGGCTGCAGTGTGCAGTTGTACCGAAATGACTAGCGAAATTAGAGTTGAGTATACTGCGTGACTTTCATTTACTATCATGCGGGATTTTCAAGGGGACATTCTAGGTGTTCGATATACTGTATAATTCAAAATATCTGGGTTCGGTATACCCGAGCTTGAAAAAGATCCACTAATACACAATTTACAGTGTACGTACTCAGCAGCAAGATCCCAGGAGTGCAGCCATGCAGTGTGTATAGTCTTAGCGCAAAGGAGTCCTTTTCTTGTATTAATTGCTAGAACAATGTGTGCATGCTCTAATCTGGGCAGCATCTTTCAAGCTACGGACTGTTGTTTGTGTGGGAGCAGTGCACCAGTTATGGCTAGCATCTTGTTGGTGAACTTTCGTGGGGCTGCACTTGTTGTGCAGGCCGGAGATCCCAAAGACACCGTGCGGAAGGGAGTGCACGACATCTTGCGGCGCATATACAAGGTCTTCCCAGGATACAAGGTGTTCAACTATCTCATGCAGGGTTTGTCATCCAAGAATGCACGCCAACGTGCAGGTTAGTCTTGTTCTTTCAACCTCTACTGTCTTTTGGAATCTGTAGTAGCTCCTGTGCTTCTTGAACCCTCCATGTCAAACCTATTTTTTTATCTATGGTTTTTGACAAATTGGAAAAGTTAGTTAACTTCTGGTTCATTATTTGAGATATTGGTGGCTGATCGTTTAGAAAAGGCCAAAGATAAATTTTTTTTTCAGACATACAAGTGCAAACAGTCAGTGTGAAAAAAGGGAATTTCATGCTTTCTAGCACAACTATTTATTTTGCAGAGAGTAGCTGTTACAAATCTGTTCCGCCAAATCTGTGTCGGTGATCTGTCGCTCCTCAAAGCACTCGTGCCACCCCCGCCTCCCCGTTGCATCTGGTATTGTGAACCAAGTGCATATTGTAGCGTTTTGCATGGCGGACACAGTACCTTCTGGGCAGCCGTCCACGGCCGCTCGCAATGGCCCTCGTGACCAGGGGTGAAAGCGTGAGCGGCGACAATATGCAGCTCTTTTTGAAGCTGGGCATGATTCTTTCATTCGTGCTCAGCTCCACAGTACAGTTTGGTACAGTAAAAGCTCATTAATTTGGACTTCAAGGGACCGGAAAAATTCCATTTATCCAAAAGTTCAAATATGTGAATGACACCCCCCCCCCCCCCAAAAAAAAAAAACACTAAGAAGTGCTTGCATCATGGCAAATTTATTTGGCAAAAGACTGCCCAATGGCTGCTTGATTTTGAGAAGAGAACGAATGTGTGGTGGTTATTCTTAGCGGTGGAGCTCCACTGCTACTGCATCACGCACCTCGCAAGTGGCAGCGTCACGTGAGAGAAGGCTTCACCGCACAAACTGCCAACGTCATGTGATGAGCACACAGTTTTAGCACACTGAAAGTATGGAAGGACTACACTGGCGGAATTGCTCATCAGCAAGAGTAAAGAAATCGATAAGACTAGTGAGACGCGCCAATCAGTGCCCGAACTGTGGACGGCTGAACTCTGTTGGCTGGCTGATGCAGGCTGGCGTGAAGAATAGAAAAGTGAACCAAAACTCTGCGGCATGACTTCTTAGAGACAGGGCCGTCTGTTTTTCACCAAGCCTGCCGTTGCGCACTTGTCAGAGGTGCACAAGCAACTCTGCAGCATGGTATCCAGGCTTGAGAAGAACTTGCCATTGCTTGCCATGTGGGTCAAGCCTGGACATGGCCTCCCTTCAGGAGCCTGTTCGAATTAGCCGGTGCGAGGCCCATAGTGCCCTAATTAGCAAGCATGCAACACCATAGACTTACATGGGCACGGGCAGGGCCGCGTCTGCAGTTTGAATTAGCGGAATTTTTTAATTGAAAAGGTTCAAATTAATGAGCTTTTACTGTACAGGCAAACTTGAATTTGCCATCAGTTTGTTTCCCTTTAAGCATGAGGTAGCAGCTTTGAAATGTAAAAATGCCAAAGCATTACCACTTGTTAAGAGCGTGTGAATACTCACACCTGAATACAAATGAATTGTCTTTTCTTTATTCTTCTTTCAAATTATTTTGAATTCTTTCTTGTATGGCTGTCATAGTCATACAAGTACAACTTCAGCCTCTGTGTTGCTTCATTCGGCCTTGTGCAGTTGCTCTCGACAGCAGTTCTTTAGCTCTGCAGCATCGGTGTCATTGAGGTCGCGCCGCGCCAGACTGATTGGTCACCATTCAGTGGCATCACGCTTGACATTGCCACAACAGGCCATGCTGAATGGTCTGCATGCTTTGACATTATGCATGACATCACCACAATCATCCATAGATATTGTATTTACACGATTGTAAGTCGACTCGAATGTAAGTCAACCCCCCCAATCGCATGTCCGAAAAAAAAAAACACCGGTGGAGCGCTTCAAAAACGAAAATTTATTGCATAGATGGGCTATTCATCCTCACTTGAGTCATCTTCAGTGGTACTGCTGTCGTCGTCGTCGTTGCCGCTGCGATCCCACAGCACATCGTCCTGCATGGAAAGCCCGCACTTCCTAAATGACCGCACCACGACATTGCGTGGAACGGCCGCCCAAGCGGAAATCACCCACCCGCACATAGCCGCCAGGGAGGCTCTCTTCACGCGCCCCGTTGGCGTAAGTTCCCGCCCTTCTGCCGCCAGCCACTCGTTGTACTCACGCCGGAGCAAGCCCTTGAATGGCTTGTTAATGCCGACGTCTAGCGGCTGCAGCTGCCCCGTCAGACCGCCGGGAATCACCAGCATATCTGTATCTTCTTTTCGGAGCTCTGCCTTCACTTTCGCGGTAAGGTGGCCGCGAAATGAGTCCAGCACGAGGAAGCTCGGATTGCGATTTTTGAGGGATGCCCTTGGCCTCAAAAGCCACACCCGATGGTACCAATCAATAACTATTAAGTCGTCCTTCATAAAGCCTTTTTCATTCACTCGCACAATCACACCTTTCGGGAACATTTCCTTTGGCATAGTTTTTCTTTTGAAGACGATGTACGGTCGGAGCTTTGTGCCATCTGCCAAGCATGATACCATAACAGTGAACCGAAGTTTCTCGTTTCCTGTCGTGAGAAGTTTAACCTCGCGAGCTCCCCTCACGCTCACTGTTGTGTTGCTCGTCATGTCGAAGTAGACGGGAGTCTGGTCTGCATTGCCGATTTGGCCGAGCAGGTATCGCCGCGAAGCTTGAGGTAGTGCCTATGGAAGGCGAGAACTTTCTCCTCGTACGCAGCAGGCAGCTTCTGGCATACACTAGTACGCCGACGAAGAGAGAAGCCAGCCCTCTTCATAAATTTCGAAGCCCAAGCCCTGCTGGCTTTGAAGTCTGTTCGAAGTATTCCAGCTTCCGCAGCAAAGACCCGGCCTTGTTGCGTGATCATTTCGCATGTCACTGGAAGGGACTGATCACGTATTTCGGTGACATACGCTGCAAGCTTGACCTCCAGCTCCAGAAAGCGTCCCGACTTCGGCCCGCGGAAACCTCTTCGCTTGGAGTCGCAATCGAAAATTATGTCTCGCTGCTTCCGCCACTCCCGTACCAACCGTTCAGAAACGTCGAACTTGCGGCCCGCCGCCGCGCAGTTGTTGGTTTCTTCGGCGTAAATGATGGCCTCGCTCTTGAACGCTGCAGAATGAGCGCCGCATGCTTTTCGAACCTGGAGAGCTCATGGCGAAGAACACGGCCGGCAGTCGAGTCAAAAGCACCAACTCCAAGCACCACCAAACAAAAAGTGATCGGTAGCAGAATTGACATCTGAGCTAGTTGGTTTTTCATTTTCAAAAATTATAAAGCGCACTTAGGACAACAGACAAGAGAGACCAAACCACACAAGCGCTTACTCGCAACTGCGTGTTTATTCGAGAAACACACAAAAGGAAGAACAATCACAAACAAAACAAAAGCCATCGCGCAGGCGTGACAGGAAAAGTGCTCATACAGGTGCGTCAAGATAGCAAAACTCTCTTTCATGCAAAACCACCATAGGGTCGGCAACACACGTGTGCTGATTCTTACGGATGTGATAGGCCTCTGAAATCTCTCTGGTTAGCTGATTAGGGTGTCGGAACAAGATTTTAGTTTGGTCAAGCAAAGGCTTGCAGCCGCTGCATTTTGAACAGTGCTTAGCGAGATTAGATGAAGGCGACTTATTCAATGACAAAAAATGCTCTTGCAAGCGCACATTAAGGCAGCGGCCCGTTTGACCGATATAGGTCCGGCCACAAGAAAAGGGAATGTGATACACCACTCCTTTTGAACATCTGACATAGCGGTTCTTGTGATTCACAGTGCAGCACCGCTTTCGTTTATCACATACATCGCTGCTAGAGCGCGCAGCAACCTTCGCACAAACACTACTAACTTTCTGAGGGGCAGAGAAGAGAACATTAACACCATATCTGTTACCCACGTTTTTTAGTTGATGAGAAAACCGATGAACATAAGGTATGACTGCAATATTTTTCTTTTTCTCCTCAGAACCCTTCAAAAGTGACCTATTGAACTCTTTTACTTTTTTCAGCACCTTGCTAGAAGCTAGAAACAGCACGTCCTCTGGAAATCCAGCCAATCTTAGTCTGTTCACTTGCTCGCAGAAACTTTCCTTCATTTCGTGAGGGCACGACTTGAG
Source organism: Amblyomma americanum (assembly GCF_052857255.1). Taxonomy (NCBI): domain Eukaryota; kingdom Metazoa; phylum Arthropoda; class Arachnida; order Ixodida; family Ixodidae; genus Amblyomma; species Amblyomma americanum. Next base: position 20,645,512 of record NC_135497.1, on the reverse strand, counting down.
CAAAGACGATCCTAGGCAGGAGACAGCAATGCCGCACTTCACAATTTTTGAGTGATTTGATTGATAATTTAAGAGTGGTTTATCAGACCTCGGAGAATACCTCCAGCACACATGATCCTGCACAAAATGAAGTTTTGTGTCAAGGAACTGCAGGCAATCGTTTGTAGGAGTTTCAAAGGTGAACTGTAATCCACGCCCATATTCTTTAAAAATCTTTGCATGAAAGAGAGTTTTGATATCTTGACGCACCTGTATGAGCACTTTTCCTGTCACGCCTGCGCGATGGCTTTTGTTTTGTTTGTGATTGTTCTTCCTTTGGTGTGTTTCTCGAATAAACGCGCAGTTGCGAGTAAGCGCTTGTGTGGTTTGGTCTCTCTTGTCTGTTGTCCTAAGTGCGCTTTATAATTTTTGAAAGTGATCGGTGTCGGGGCGTCGGCTCTTCCAGCAAACATCGGCATTCCCCAGAAGCACCGCTGTTACGTATTGCGCAACCAACTGAAATAGCGGCTCTTCCATCAGCTAGCGACACTCCCTGGCGCTGGCGCAGACTCCGCGATTAGAACAGCGGGACAGCGGCCCTTCCCGCGAGTGAAATAAAATGAAATTGGTTTTGGGGGAAAGGAAGTGGCGCAGTATTTGTCTCAAATATCGACGGAAACCCAGTTGTAAGGGAAGAGATAAAGGAGGGAGTGAAAGAAGAAAGGAAGAACGAGGTGCCGTAGTGAAGGGCTCCCGAATAATTTCGACCACCTGGGGATCTTTAACCTGCTGTACTGACATCGCACAGCACACGGGCGCCTTTGCGTTTCGCTTCCATCGAAACGCTGCCGCCGCGGTCGGGTTCTAACCCGGGTATCCTGTTCAGTAGCACTGAACCATCGCGGTGGGTAACGGTGTGCGCAGTGAAAATAAAAAATGAAAAATCCTGGCCAGAAAGCCCGAGGGATATCTGAATGCTACGCTTGGAGCCGTAGAGCAAACAAAAACATCTAACATCGTAGTAGCGTCCCTGATAGATTGTTTTTCTTGCTTTTATTGGCAGTTCAAGGTTTTGTTTCGATTATAAGTCGACCCCCCACTTCGGAATATTAATTTAAAAAAAAGGGTCGACTTACAATCGCGTAAATACGGTACACACCTAGCTGAGTCATTCAAACGCACCAACTTCACGATTGAGAGCAGTGACCTGACACACTGGCAGAGGAGACAATAATGAATACAGTTCATTATATTCACTGCCACAAAGGGCTGTCACTGAATCTTGCACTTCGTAGCAGTAACAGTCATGCGAGCCTCCCGTTTTTTTTTCTTTTTTGTTCCTGCAGAGTGCCTGGAAGAACTGTGCTTCCTCTTTGAGGTTCTGGGCCTCCCAATCTCGGAACCCACTCCTGCAGTGCTTCTCAAAGAGGTGGCCAGGCACATTTCAGACCGGGATAGCGCAGTGAGGAATGCAGCACTCAACTGTGTGGTGCAGGCCTACTTCCGCGAGGAGAAACGAGTGTTTAAGTACATTGGTCAGGTGGGAGCTCTCACTTATCTCTCATTAGGCAGTTTTAGTATTGCGTACGCAGATATGTACAAAGGGATAGCGTACGGTAAAAATAGTGTGCTTCATAGTATGCTCGTGTATGTATGTCTACGTTACACACGCTATTTCCAGAGTTTAGCGTGTGTGGCACTTGCTTTCACGAAAATGTAGTTTCCAACTTGGCTCCGCGCTTTGAAGGAAGCCTACGTGCTTCGGAGTGAATTAGTCATTGATATGCCATTTTTCAGTACGTTCGCGGGCCATAAATGAGGCATGGGGCTCGCACTTTGTCATCTTGCCTGTAATAATGCTTGTGAACGATAGAAGTTTTCTTTTTTTTATTTGGCAGGACGATTCTGCAACTAGGCTTTAAAAGGAGCGTCAGTTTTTTGACAAAAAAAAATGGTCCCTGTTTGAAGACCAGATCGTACCACTAGGCTGGAGTTATCATTGCGTCCCTGTTTGCATACACTGAACTAAAAGTGCGAATGCGGCAAACAGCGTAACGTCCCGCAGACCGCTTGCATTCTATGTACGTAATGGTGCATGCGCTATTCTAAAACTGCCTGTTCATTTGTGTGGCATAAAAGGGGGAAGAAACTTGGACACCTAATTACCATTAGCACTGATAGTGCAATGGATGAGAGCCTCGGGAGCCGTGATGCATGACCACAGAAACCATACAAGTGGAGGGGGAAGATTTTCCTTCCAACCGTGGCAGGTCGCAGCTAGCTTTTCTGTATGCCAGCCTTGACAGGTGACAGGTTTCTTTTCCTGGCAACCATCTTACCATCTGAGGAGATAGGAATTTTTCTCTTTCTGCTTTGCCACCTGCCAACGCTTAGCAGGGAGTGGGTGTGGAGACATGGATCTCTTCTTATGCTATTGCATAAAATGTGCTGTGCATTGAACTGCTATAAAATTGCACTTACCAGATAATCTGCCTTAGATTCCGACTAATTGGATTTCTTCTTTGCACCCATGGAGAAAAGTTGACCTCTAAATCATTAGCAGCATAGGTAGTGGAACTGTCAAATGATGTCTGGCTTGTGTAATTTGCCTTGCAAGGCTCGTTTAATTTTCAACGGTGCTGCAGCCCAGTATTTGGAAGGTGTTGAGGTGCAGGAGACTGAGCCCATATGTTCCATTTTTGGGGCTGGTAACCTTCTCATCTTTATTCTTTCATGCCATTTTATCTTGGAACAAATCAGAACTTGTCTTTAGAAGGAAGCTCTGGCTCTTATCAGCTATTTCACTTCTTTGGAGTGGAGCCGTACTGTTGCTAGCAGAAAAATGTGCTCAAGTTGGTGTTCCTTTATGATTTCCCCTACCTCACTTTGTTTTGAACAAGCACTGAATAAACTGCAGTAAAACCTTGATAATTTGAGCTGTGTTCAGTTTAAATCCTGAATAATGAATTTCTATGGTTTCCTATATTCCAATGTAAATTTTTAGTGGATAATTCGAACCGGCGGCCTGAACTAGCCTTGTTAACTCGGAAGATCTGGGGTGCTATGCAGAAATTCCCATTCTCGATTTTGCCGCACACGCGGCAAAGAGTGGTGTCTAGCAGAGGGACTTTCATCAATGCACCTTCCACCCCCTAGCAGCGTAACAGCTATGGCTCAGGTTGACTGTGCACCATGCCAGCCTGCGCTGTATTATTGTGAGGTGTGCTGAGGTTAGCAGGTTAGGTCACCAGCATCTCTGAGTACTTTAAGTAATCTCAGAGTTCATCCAACGAAAGGTAGCGCTTTCCTGCAACAATTTTTTGCCTGGATCTTCTTTTTTCTGGCTCAGTTAATTCAAAGGCCAACATAATTCAAATATTTTTTGCGTTCTCCTTGACTTTTAATTATCTGAGTTTTACTGCATGTGTCTGTACCAGTGTTTACGGTTCTGGGGCCACGTCTGATCTTGTTTGCTGTGCATTTGTGTTAAAAGAACATAGTCAGTATAAATTCTTCAGACAGTAAATCTAGGGTAGTCGAGCCAGCAAGATTACCTAACACTGTTTTGTACACCAGACTAGTGTGGATACGTTACCCGTACAGTCAAGCCCACATATAACGGCCCCACTTAAGACGAACCTTCGCTTATAACCTGCGTGACCGTCAAACTATACACTATTTCAATGGCAGAAAATCACATGTATAACGAACGTCATTAAGCCCTGCTGATCGGTTACAGCGAACGGACGGTGTAAACCTGGCGTCATGATGCGAGACAACCTGCCTCCGACCCCTTTGTGCGCCCGGCGCGCGGTATGTGTCCCCTCTCATCGCTGGCGTGCTGCCCTCCCAAGCACTCTCAAGCGAGCTACCCTTTCCCTGCCGACGCGCCTTCCAAGATTGCCCTCCCGCCCCTCCTCGCAACTCTGCTTCCCTCTCCTCATTCTCTTGGAAATCTTCATGTGGCCTCCGCGATCAAACGCGCCGGCGGCGGTGCCGATCGCGGAGGCTACGCTCCGTGAAGCAGGCCTTCCATGGGAGCCAAGAGGTGGCTGCACTGACACTCACGGGCACACCTCATTTGTCTCTCCGCTGCCGCTGTGCGTCTGTATCTTTAGCTTGATTGGCTTGATTGCCGCCTGAGTGCGTTGCACGTCTACCCCATCGCGTGCTTTTGTCACTCTTGTTGCGGTGCAGACGTTTCGTTGGCTTCATTCAAATCTCGGGCCCTGGTCGTAATTCGGGATGGCGGACGGGAACACTGTGCCCATTTCCATTGTATTCAGCAGTAGAGATGATGAAAACGGCCTTGGCGGATGTGACAGCAGCTGGTGAGCGTAACTGCTTCCGCAAGGCCGGCTTTGTCGACACAGTGTCTGATGCCGATCCTGATGCTTTGGAAGATGACCAGCCCGGCTGCGATTTGTGGCAGCGCGTCATCGACTCCAACATGGGGGGTCATGACATTGGTTAGAATGATTTTATTTCTGTCTATGACGAAGCCAACACCACGAAACCGTGCACGGACGAGGACATCATTTATGAAGTACAGGATGAGAGTGATGTGGGGGAATCGGATGAGGATGAAACTTCGGAGCCAGCACCCATAAGCGCGCCTGTAGCAATGGGCTATATAGAGAGCCTTAGACAGCTTGTCTATGCCAAGCGCCTCGGGGAAGAGTACGCTTCAGCTTTAAATAAACTGGAACCCTTCTTCGTTAGATGTGTGCTACAAAAGCAGATGTACATCACGGACTTTTTCGTAAAGAAGAAATTCTGTGTTTTGACAAACAACTGTCTTTAAAGCTGTGGTCCACTTACTATGAACTTCGGGATATAATTAACGGATGCCGCGTGACGCTAATGTTCTTTATAAGCGGGCTCGACTGTAGAAGTCATCTACACGTCCCATAGTTGACATACCTGCAGCATGCTTCCTTTTGTAGCTACTGCTCATCTTTACATAACGAAGGTTTCTTGCTCACAAAAACAATACTATGGGCACAAACAATTCCACACCATTGCTTAAAGTAGTCTTTGACAACTTGCAGTTTAGCCCAGGTAGCTTGGTAGTAGATTGTTAGTTTCATTTCATTTTCAGGACGTTTTCATTTCTGATGTGTGCTTGTGGCCTGCTTTTTCTTGGGCACCTTGCCAAGGCGGAACAGGAGGTGGCTTATCATTTGATGGGAAATAATCGGTATTGCATTTTTGTTGTTGTTGCAGTGTTTAAATTTCTAGTTAAAGCTTGAGGAGCATGCTGTGTTTGTGCAGCTTTCAGACAAGGACAAGTCTCTCCTGGAGGAACGCATCAAGCGAACGTCGCGCACACGCCAGGCGCCCATGTTGCCGCCTGAGGAGTCTCCTCCAATCGAGAGCCAGACACCACCACGTCCGCAGTCGGCAGTGTTTGTGTCAGCGACCACAGTGGAACCTGCAGCTGAGCCAGAGGAGGTAGTGAACAGGTATGCAGGAAATGCGCTGTTGCGCCACTTGTTCAACATGGGCTGCTGTTGTGTGACATAGTGTACTTTGCTGGTCACGTTGGATGTTATAATTGGTGGTGTATCTTAAATAAGGATGGTACTGTAATTCAGATCATGTAATTCAGATCAGCCATTGTGGGCACCAGAAGATTTGCAGATCATGCTTCTAGTCGGCACTACTGGATATGAAGATGCAAGAGGTGCCTTCTATCCTCTGCACTCAAGCACGCACATTAAAAAGGCAAATTTGCTAGGCCTGTTTGGAACCGCCACGGTGGCTCAGTGGTTAGGGCGCTCGGCTACTGACCCGGCAGAGTACCCGGGTTTGAACCCAACCGCCTGTGTGCAGTGCACAGATCCCCAGAAGGTCTAAATTATCCCCGGCACCTCTTTCTTCCTTACTTCTCTCAGTCCCTCTTTTATCCCTTCTCTTACGGCCAGTTCAAGTGTCAGCCAAGAAGTGAGACAGATCGTGCGCTTTTCGCAACTACCAATTTTGAAATTTAATTTTTAGGTCTGTTTATATTTACTAGATCCAATTAGACATCTTTATTGACCAGGCTGTTTTATGATTAGAAGAAGCTATGTTGCAGTTTTCTGTTCAATTGAATTAACCATAGTTTTCTGCACTTCTCCTTTCCTTTTGATATGTTTCAAATGCTGTTGATGAAAACACTACCTGGGAGAAAAAAAGATGGTCTGCTGGAATGCTGCAGTTTCATTTCTTTTTTCCCTTATTCCTCTTTGACAGCAAGATGCCATAGAAGCTTCGGTATGTTGGCCTCATTTGCTTATTTATGTTTCTGATCCACTGTGCAGTAACTGTGTGAAGCAGTCTGACCGTGCAGTGACTGCCATCTGATGCGTGCACTGAGGAGTGCGTCCTTGATCCTTTCTCCTGCCCCACTTCACAGGCGCCCCGAGACTGGGGCGCCCTTGGGAGCTCGTCCGCGGTCGCTGGGGGTGACCCTGAGCTCTGACTTGGAGAAGATGCTGGAGCAGGCTGCCTCCTTTGCTCTGCCCAAGGTCTTGAGCCTCCAGGAAGTGGACGTTGATGCCTACCTGTCTGAACCAGATGTACAGCTTCCCTGCAGGTGAGCCTCATCACCTTAGCCTTTGCTGTGCAGCTTTAAGCCGTTCATTTTCCTTCTCAGCATCATTGTTGCATTATACAGAAAAGGTATTGAGTCCTGTGCCATTCATGTAGAGCTGGAGAAGGTTACTGCAATCTAAAGGCAGGTTACTCTTTGGGAGCTTAAGGGAGGAAGGACGATCTCCTTCAGCCCTGTGACATCATGGACTGTGCAGCTATCTCCCAACAAGGAGCTATCATTTTTGTGTAACTGTGGAAAGTAGAGAAAGAGGCTCCTTTTGGTGATAAGGTCATGATTTTCCAACAACCAAGGCCAGAAATAGGGAAACGCATAATCAACAAAAATGCTGCATGGCTACAGCAGTCAATAACAGGGTGAAAAAAAAACAACCCTTAGTACTCTAATCCACGGGTTGGGCCTTTCTGTAGACACTGGCAGGAAAAAAAATGTGATACATGATTGGCCGAGCATCTGGAGAATGTACTATTTAGGGGTGTGCAAATATTCAAAATATTCGAATAGCAAATTGAATAGGAGGATATTCTATTTGCTGACCAAATCAAATAGTGCATGTTCTAAATTATTTGAAACGAATTGAATTTGTTTCCAGGTTTTCAAATAGTTATCAAATAATGGGCATGAAATTCAAATCAGCGCACTGTAGTTTTCTTTGGCGACTACCGTACTTACATGATTGTAAGTCGACCTGTTTTTTAAAAATTGAAAATCCGAAGTGGGGGGTCTATTTACAATCGAAACGAAAACATTGCACTGTAAATAAAAACGAGACAGACGAGATATCAGGCATGCTACAGCGGGGTTGTATTTTTTCTGCGTGGCTCTGTCGCATCGCTCTTGGTGCTGGCCTTGAGCACCTGCTATGTCAGCGCACAAAACTGGCATCCCCTCCCCGCGCGCGCGGGTGGCGGCCGATGGCGGCCATCGATAAGCAGCAAATTAATGAGGTTCCAGCGTACATATTATGTGGCGGCTTGGGTATTGACAGCTAGTGTAAACAGGGTTCGAGAAATCGAGCAGTCAGTTTCGATGCGTCCAAAATTTTAGGCACTCTTATACTTCAGCTCTGTGGGCCATGTCGTGGTGCCACGAAGAAGTCAGAATTTTCGGTCATCGACTATATTCGCAAACCCCTAGTTTTGCCTGCTCCTCCTGTACATTCTAGCATGCAAGCAGTGCCAAAAGGAGGGAAAGATCAGAGGACAAAAGTGTGATTGAGGTAGGCCTGTGGTCCCTTCAAAGCTCCATGAATGCAGAGGTGTTGTCTAGGCCTACAGGCTATGTGCAGTGAAAATCCAGATATCTAGCGTTCTTGCTGTCTTGTGTGCTGTGCAGGCGACTGGACAAGAGTGCCAGCCCCCCGAGCCATGAAGTCCGCAGGCTTACCGTTGATGCGCATTCCCCAGGCACCCTCACTTCCCAGGCGACATCGCAGGAGATCACCGTTGGGCACGAAGGCCCGGCCCAGGTACACGACATCTCTTTTCCCATGCTCTGCTGAGGTGCTTGCATACCTTTTCTCGTCAGGCATTCCAGTCATTCATTGTTTAATGTGTTGTTCTCAGTTTGTTGTTTGTCTGTACCGTGGTTCGCTGTACAGTAAAACCCTGTTATTTTAAGGTAATTGTAATGCAAAAAGTATTGAAACAAAGCTGTCTTTTTTTAATTAACTGAGCAAAGCAAAAAAAAGGAGGCCCAGGCAAAAATTTTGTTGCGACAAATTTGTTGCCCTTATTTTTTGAAAAACTTTGACATTACAGTGTTATCAACTTATTACAATACCAGTTATAACAATATATCACTATAATGTTAAAATTGTTTAGATTTCAGTTCTTCCTTTGCCCCTCTGTTAAAATAAATCAAATGTAACAATACAATTGTCGTCTCGTGACTCGTGAGGGTGTCCTGGCGATGCTGTTGAAACTGGACACTAAAAAATCCACTGGACCCGATGGTCTTCCGAATGTATTTTTGAGGCGATACGCAGAACAAATATCAGGTTGCCTAACAGACATTTTTAAACTATCATTAGCATGCGGAAAACTTCCTTCAGATTGGAAAATAGCACGTGTGGTTCCTGTGTATAAAAAAGGTGATCGACTGTCAGTTTCAAATTATCGGCCTGTTTCCATAACATGCAGTTGCTGTAAGATGTTGGAGCACATTGTAGCCGGCTACCTGCGAAAGTTCCTGAGCGATCATAATCTTCTGTCTGATTGTCAACATGGGTTTAGGCAGGGTTTATCTACAGTTACTCAGACTGTTCTGGCTGTGCACGACTTTGCGCGGGTGCTTGATATGTCCGAACAAACGGACGTGGTTTTCTTTGATTTTAGCAAGGCCTTTGATAAGGTGCCACATAATAAACTTCTCTATAAGATGGAATGTATGGGTGTGCCTTTTTTTATCATTCGGTGGGTTCAAGCATACCTTACAGACAGACGGCAATATGTAGAAATTAATAAGACCGCTTCAAGTGTTGTTAATGTTCAATCAGGAGTCCCCCAAGGAAGTGTGCTTGGGCCATTGTTGTTTTTAATATATGTTAATGATTTTGTTGCGGTCGTACCTGAAGATGTTTCTGTTAAGTTATTCGCAGACGACTGTGTTGTGTTTAAACAAATTTCATCCGAATATGACCACAGCTCTGTACAAAAAGCAGTTTTTGCCATTGAAGAATGGTGTCTTAAATGGGCTATGGAACTTAATAGGGAAAAAACTGTTGTCTTACGTATAACTAGAAAAAAGTCTCCAAGTTTTCTGCCTTACCTTATTCGCGGTAATAGGATTTTGGAAGTTGAGCAATATAAATATTTAGGTGTAACACTTGATAGTAAGTTAAAATGGTCGTCACACATTACTAATATTTCTACAGCCGCATTGAGAAAGCTATGGGTTTTACGAAGGAAGCTAAAAACTGCCCCAGCACACATGAAAAAATTGGCTTACGAAACTTGTGTGCGGTCTTTACTTGAATATGCGTCAGTCGTTTGGGACCCGTACACGAAAAAGGACATAATGGTCCTTGAAAAAGTAAATAGGAAAGCGGTTAGGTTTATATACGGAAAATACAAAAGGGAAGACTCTCCATCGCAGTTAATGATGTCAAATAACATTCCTACACTAGAAGTCCGCCGAAAGATTAATAGATTGGTATTCTTGTTTAATAGTTTAACAGGTAAAAATAAACTGAAGCTTCCGGAGTGCATTAAGCATCCTCTAGTGAGAAGGACTCTGAACGTTCTTGAACATTCACTTACTCCCCTTTTCGCCAAAACTAACAGTTTTAAATACAGTTTTTTCCCTAGAACAGTGCAAGATTGGAATTCGTTACCGGAATCTGTTTTTTCCTCGCAAAATTTTTCTGATGCGTTAAATCGTCTATTTACCTGCTAATATTGATTATATGTATGTTTTGTATACGTGTGCTGCTGATATTGTATAAGTTTATTCGTTTGGTTTATTCTTTTGGTATCCGTGCGCTGCTAACATTGTATAAGTTTATTCTTTTGGTTTTATTCTTTTGGTTTCCGTGTGCTGCTAATATTGAATAACTTTATTCTTTTGGTTATGTAACATTATATGTTCACTCCTGCTTGGGCCAAGCAGTGGCCTGCAGTATTATGAAATAAATGAAATAAATAAAATAAAATAAATAAAATAAAATAATGGATACTATATAATTCTGGTCGCCCGGAAGGTGTTTACTGCAAAAGTTACTCTGAAAGTTTTGCAAAATAAAATACTTTGAAGCGAGCGGCATGAAACTGGATATAAGTGCTGCAAATGGTCCAGTGCGGCAAAATTCGTGAGGGGGCATTGTGTGCGGCCTTTTCTTATTTTTAAATCAACGAAAAAATTCTTCACAAATTCTAGGCAGTGTACTATGCCCTGTCCTATACAAAGGGTGTAACCATAAAATTGACCAAGCGCTATCATTCATGGTATCTCCCAAAAAGAAAAGTGTCAAAAACTTGCTTCCCTCCCCCTCTTATCTACTGAACCATCCCCCAAAGTTTGTCGAATTTTGTGGAAATAAGTGGATTCATTGCACGATGAAATATAGTAAATAAACCTACCTGCATGGGGTATTATGTGGGTGCGTTCTTTGGTGTGTGTTTTTTAAAAATTTTTTTGCTTGTCCAGATATAACGATAATTGGCTGTAACGATCAAATATTCTTGTCTTCTCATTATTGTTGAATTGCACTGCACATTTAATTGCACTGTGCATTAGGTAATCAGTAAGGGTGTATGGGTATTGAAATTTTTGAATACGAATAAGAAAACAAGAATGCCTTCCAGTGTCGAATCTTATACGATAAAAGCTTGTTAATTCAAATTTAAAGTGACCAGAAAAGACGTTAGAATTATCCAAAGCTCTAATTATCAAATGACCGAGAAAAACTAACAAGAGCTGCTTGCATCATGATGAATTTAATTGGTGAATAACTGGGCCGTGGTCTCCTTTGTTTAAGATGAGTACAGCTAACAATTAGTTCTCAGATTTCCACCTATGCTTTATTGCATGCACAATATTGGGTGTGTCAAAATAGAACTGCTCCAAAATGTTGAGGGCCTCCACGGCATCCTTCACAGTGCGAAACGGTGGCAATACGGTGGAACCCCCGCCAAGCGGCTGCGTCGCGTGTGAGGAAGCTTCATTACGCGAAGGGCAAGTGGCACGTGATGAACGTGCAGTTTCAGTGGAATGGAGGATTACAAGAACCGCAAGGATGGAAGCTAGGGAAACTGGCAGCAGCGCCAGTCAACATCCGAAACTGCGCGCTGCTGGGCTCGGTTTGCTGGCTGATGTGTGGCCGATAGCTGCAGTTGGTGCAGGCTGGTGCTAAGCTCGGAAAAGTGAAACTGAAACTGCATGGTCGAACTAATGTTAGAGACCGAGCCTGCTATTTTGTGTTATGCCTGTTGGCAACAGTCATACCTGGATGTGGCCTTCCGAAGCTGTTCGAATCAACCAGTGTGAGACGCGTAGTGTCCAGTGCCATAGACTTGCATGGGTGTTGGCTGGGACCAAGCCAGCAGTTTGAATTAGTCGAACCCGGATATGTCGAACCCGCATATTTTGAATTATTAGCTATATCGAACTCAAAACATTATCCTCTTGAAAATACTATGCAAAAGTGTAGGACAGTTCCGTAGTATATCGAACTCCAGTTTCGCTGGCCATTCGATATTTCGAACGCTGCCCCGGGCCTCTGGGAGGTGCACTTTCCCGAAAGACACTTGAATTTCCGGTCACACAACGCGCGGCACGGAGGGCCAGCGGAGACGTTTGCAAGCCATGCCTCCTCGGGAAAGAGAGAAAACCAGTCGTAAGTGAGGGCAGTGCCTCCTCACTGGTGAGGGAGACGAGAGAACTGGAAAGAGCCAGGCAGTGGTTACGCCCACGGCGCCCCACGACTGGTGCAACTAGCACCAACGACGCATTTCTGTGGAGTTTTCTATTTCCCTGTGTGCCTTTGTCATTCCTCCTTTGCTGACTCCTCGACTCGACCGACGCCAGTCGACTCCATCGGCCAGTGCAGGGCTGTCGCATTTTTCTTTTACGTGTCTTTGTTTCAGTGCTCTGATTGCAGCGTGCATGACTGCTGTCATCTAATGAGCTATGGCACCTACGGATATAAAAAAGAGAAATAATCTTGAGAAAGCTTGAGGTGATCTGGCTCGTCGAGAATGGCGAAAAGAAGTCCTCCTTGGCACACGCATTCGGCATTCCGCTGAGCACTCTAAGTACACTGTTAAAAAACAAGCAGGACATCACGCTCAAAGCAGGTGAGCAAACTCACTCGGGAGCGTGTTGTGTGCGTCCTGCTGTTTTCGACAAAGTTGAGAAGGTGTTGTGTGCGTGGTTTCTCAAAGTCCGAGTGAAAAACATCCCTGTGGATGGCTCCGTGTTAATGGAGAAGGCCAAATGGTTTGCCACGGCTCTTGGCGAAAACTTATGCGGTGGCACTGGGTGGCTGCAGCGGTTTAAAAACTGCCACGGCATTGTAGGAAAAGCCATTTCAGGCGAAAGTGGGGCTGTCAGCAGCCAGGAAATGCAGCAGTGGCCTTCAGAGGAGTGGCGGAAGATCGCTGCAAAGTTTTCACCTGCCAAAGTCTTCAGTGCTGATGGAACTAATCTCTTTTAGAAAATGCTGCCAAATCAGACGTTCAATCTCCATTGGAGCTCATGTCATGGCGGGAAAGTGAGCAGAGTGCATGTGACGGTTCTGCTTGCAGCAAACATGAATGTCTCGTGCAAGCTGCGCCCGTTTGTTATCAGAAATAGTACGTCACCGCGCTGCTTCAAGTATTGCAAGCAGCCTCCCGTCCACTACGGCTGTAATAGAAAGGCCTGGATGACATGCCAACTTTTTGCTGAATGGCTGCAGGCTTGGGACGCCGAGTTGGGCAGGTCGGGCCGCCAAGTATGCCTTCTGTTAGACAACTGCTCGGTTCATCAAACGACTTGCAAGCTGCAGAAAATTTAACTCAAGTTTCTGCCGCCGAAAACCAGAGAGACTGCAGCCCGTGGACCAGGGTTTCATAAAGACTTTCAAGTTAGGCTACAGAAGGCGACTTGTTCAGCGGCTCCTTATAAACCTCTGCATGGGAAGTGATCTCAAGATGACCTGCTCGGCGCCATCCAGATGATTACCGGCACTTAGAACGACGTAAAACAGGCCATGGTAGCCAACTGTTACGGCAAGGCAGGCCTTCAAGTGGCTGGAGATGAATGTCCTGAAGGTTTGGATGATGACGATGAATGCTTGGAGGGCGCGTTTTGTGACTTGTCCCATTTTTCCGCCGTCGTCCCGTCGGAACTTACCGTTGAGGACTTCATCAATGCTGACAGCGAAGTTCAGGCTGTAGCTGACCTCGCTGATTAGGAGATTGTGGCCGGAATAGCTGGTGCCCCAGAGGGTGATTCCAGCGACGACGAAGACAACTGTGTTCCAGAAGAGATGTGCCTGTGCACAGCCGCTAAACTAGCATCAGTGTTCAGCTCATTCGGCATTGTTGCAGTGAAATGAAAGGTACCAGGCTATCGCACCTGGACAGTCTCGAGAAAGCACAGCAGTACCATGATGCCTCTGCAGAGATGTGCTCTACTCTATACCACTTCTGTAAAATGTTTGCTTGTTACACTGTAAACATTCATTATTTAGACATTTACCTGTAGATCCTGGGCACCTGTTAATCAGATACAACAGGATAACACCAAGTAACTTGAGAGAGACTGATTTTGTCTAGTTTGAGCATAGGTGCTGCTAGAGACTGTGTACTAAAGTTGGGAAGAAAAGTGTTTTTGGGTGCTGGTATTTGTGTAGTAACATTTGTTGCATGTTTGCTGGTCCAGTCAATTGCTGGCTTTCAGCACTTAGCTAGGAAAAGTGACCTGTCCAGCATTGCATTATCTGACCTTCCTGAAATACCCACTTCCTCCTCTTGTCTTTTGTCCCTCCCTCCATCCTGCCCATCATGATTGAAATTAAGTGAGCCTGAGGATGCTTAATGAGTACTTACAATAAGCATTGCTTGCAAACGCTGTAGTAAGTTTTATGCGAAGGAAATAGTTACTTTGAAACTGACTGTTGCTTTTCATATCTTCGCTAGAAGATTTACCTGCTTTGTCTTTCCAGAACACTCAGGCATTCCACCAGCCGTGCCAGGAAAACCCTAGTGTGAATACGGACTCATCTTCGTGCAACACTCCAGCGCACAATCCTATGAACGATTCCAACCACGACGGTAAGCAAGTCCTTTCACCATACAGATTTTTGGCTTTCCTGCATGGGCGCTTTTTCAACCAATCTGCCTTTTTCAAATTGCTGCTTTTTGCATGCGTGCCTCTCCTCCTCCTGCTCCCCGGTGGAAAACAAAGTCTGCTTCTCCTGCGCATGCGCAGTTCTTGTTAGTGACTAGCGGCAGCTGCTGAGCACACACCTGCCATTTGCCGGCACACTTGGTGCATCGTGGAACCCTTGCATCTCAATGTGTTTGTTTTCAACCAGTTTACGCCCACTGCCCACATGGCACCACACCTTGTGAAAAAGGCGGATTGCTAGGGTAAATATGGTAATGTTCCTTATTGGTACCTCGCCGCAGCAAATGTAGCAGTCTCTGCAGCTTCCACTTCTGTAGTGTCCAGAGTTCACACAGGCCTTGAAATCCTTGAATACTCTTGATTTTAGAAAACTATTTTTTAGGGGTGTGCGAATATTGAAATTTTCGAATACGAATCGAATACGAATATGAAGAAAAAATGACTTCGAATATCGAATATCTGTTGAGTACAAAAAAAATTTCAGAAAACGATGAGCAAGCGAACGTTGTTGCCCTTGTTTTTTTTTCAAAATAGTGTATGGTCTTTGGAACTAAAATAAACAAATCTAGACTGCCTCAGTACCATATTAAAATAGTGATGTGCACAGAAATGTATACTAACATTGTATACTTGTATACTAACATTGTATACTTGTATCCATTTAACATTGTATAGAAATGTATACTAACATAACAGTATCCAAACTATAATGAGGTCATGCAAAACAAAATCCATAAAATGACAAGACTGGCAACAAAAAAATAGTATGACGACTATTAAACCTCATTCATTCGGAGCTCAAGGGACTGGAAGAAATGCCTGGTTCATCCGAAGGCCTCTGTTAATAAAATTGCTGTGCCCCCCCCCCCCCCCCCCCGAGAAAAGAATGCTGCTGAAAATGCTGAAGATGCAGTAAGGCCTTTTGAGGCGGCTCCATAGCACTTACACCTGTAAGCCCGTGACGAGCCACCCGTTTTGGAGTGCTGGAAGAACAACACAAATGCAAGCAAGGGGCCAGGGAACACACACTGGCGTCGGAGCTGCGAGGTGGTTTAAAAAAAAATAAATGAGCCGCGCGGAGCTGGGATAGGACTATCGGCGAATGCGCGGGCCGTCATTTGAAGTTGCCGCGGGGCAGCGGTGAAGCTCAGAAAACGAAACTACGCAGCCAGGCTATTTTTTTGCCCTAGCGACAGAGGCGTTCCGATTGTTGCCGCGCCTGCCGTTACGCCGCTAAAGAGGTGAGATTTTAACAGGATCGCTTGCCCTATTGTGACTACTCGACGCGCCCCTTCAGGAGGCTCCCCCGGCATTCCGCAAGTAGGCTTTCCCGCATAGCGTAGTTTACAAAACGGGATGGCGGAAGTCACGCTCGGAGATTTATGAAGGCGACAAGACGCATTCTTCGGATGTGGGCGTTAAATATGTAACGTATTACGGAAGGATTAAAAAAGCGCGATTTCAAAAAGCGCGATTGCTCGAAGCGGGCCGTCGGCCATCTTGTTCGCAGCACGGGTGATATGTGGGAAAGCCCACTTGGGTAAATTCTCGCGAGGTGAAGCCTTGCGGCATCGGGATGCGGTCGGTCCGCGTGATAAACGGCTGAGAAGGAAGGGGATAGGACCTCTGTATTGTTTTCCTTAGTTGTTAACTAGATTATCGCCTAATTTGCCCAGATATTGTCGTTTTGCCATGGTCGAATTTATGAAAGTATGCGCAGTATACGACCGCTGGCGAGTATTCGGGAGTTTTCGAATATTCGAAAATTCACGAATATCAATTTTCGAATACGAATCGAATATCAAACATAATCGATTCGTATTCGAAGTTTCGAATATTCGCGCTCCCCTACTATTTTTAAGGGCCGTGGAAACTCGTTTCATTTGGGTGCAGTCCTTTTATACATAGAAATATTTAGATTGGCGTGAAGTAGCTCTGAAAAGCAAATTTCCACACAATGGCAAAGAGTTCAAAAACAAACCTTCGGAGGTACCAGTTTCACGAAAATACATTTTCTGCCAGGAGATTTAGACGGGTTCAGTCTTGTAGTGCAACAGTGCCCCCCACCCCAACCCCCCACGCTTAACACCCCACACCCCATTCCCCTCTTTTACTTTCCTACGGCAGTATCAGCCACATCCACAAGGGTGGAAATTTGGGCGAGTCGGTAACGATGATCCATGGTATATGGGGAGCGCAAAAACGGCACAAGGGACAAAGAAAGACGGACAACACAGGCGCTAACTTCCGACTGAAAGAAACCTAGGCGACCAAGACGAACGTGGACCGTGAGGGGAACCAGGCGCATGCGCTCGGAAAGATAAAGAAAACCAGGTGAACGAGGAACAACGGACATGCACGACTCAGTTAATCTTTAAGAAGGCTAGCTCTCTTTTTTCGACAGGGAGATAGACGGCTTGCTGACACATTTGTCTTGCAGGGCAGCGATGCGAGCTGCTTCTATAATCCCGCGAGTTAACTGATCCCGGTGTCTGGCGACGATCGAGCATTTGTCCAGATATGGCACACAACCACATTCCTTGCAGTGTAAAGCCAGATTGCTGCCAGTAAGTGTTCTCAAATTATTATTGTGGTCGGTGCTAAAATGAGAGACTTCGCGAGCACAATAATAATTTGAGAACACTTACTGGCAGCAATCTGGCTTTACACTGCAAGGAATGTGGTTGTGTGCCATATCTGGACAAGTGCTCAATCGTCGCCAGACACCGGGATCAGTTAACTCGCGAGATTATAGAAGCAGCTCGCATCGCTGCCCTGCAAGACAAATGTGTCAGCAAGCCGTCTATCTCCCTGTCGAAAAGAGAGCTGGCCTTCTTAAAGATTAACTGAGTCGTGCATGTCCGTTGTTCCTCGTTCACCTGGTTTTCTTTATCTTTCCGAGCGCATGCGCCTGGTTCCCCTCACGGTCCACGTTCGTCTTGGTCGCCTAGGTTTCTTTCAGTCG
Source organism: Amblyomma americanum (assembly GCF_052857255.1). Classification (NCBI taxonomy): domain Eukaryota; kingdom Metazoa; phylum Arthropoda; class Arachnida; order Ixodida; family Ixodidae; genus Amblyomma; species Amblyomma americanum. The sequence continues at coordinate 20,628,137 of NC_135497.1, read as the reverse complement.
GAAGTTAGCGCCTGTGTTGTCCGTCTTTCTTTGTCCCTTGGGCCGTTTTTGCGCTCCCCATATACCATGGATCAGCCACATCATGTGGCAACCTTTGTCCAAAAGAAAAAACTTGGGGGACACTGAACGGAGTATAGACAGTAAATTTCTGCTTGCGTGTTTTCCTTCTTTCAAATGATGCGTTAGACATTAGTACACATGCATCACCCCATGGTATTCGCCTGCGGCCACTGAATAATTTATGATTGAGTTTCTTCTTGATGCTGTTTTGGTTTCATCAACTGAACAATGGTTGTGACGCATAGTTAGTTTAGTGTTTAGGTCACTTGAGCCATAAAAAAAACGGTAATATAGCTCCTGATACATTGCTTTTTGCCACTCCAGCTCTTCAATCAGGCTTACTTAAATGTTGTAGTGATTTAAAGTTGCGTGTCAGCGATTATATTGCTTTCTTTTTCATGCCTAAACACCAACTACTTTTCGCAGCAATCGTTCCGGTAATGAAACCGAAAGAGCATGAAAGAAATCCAATTATAAAATATTTAGCAGTCGTAGGCGACTACCACATGGTGATTAGTGTTTTCTAATATCTAATGCATCGTTTAAATGACAAAAACACTGAACTGAAATTCGTATACTGAAGGTGTCTGCAGTCCTGTAAGTTCACTATAGTTGTGATTATGTTAAATGGTTCCTATGGTTGCTTGGGGATCCCCTAGCACACCCTTTCACAAACATCAACACACTTGTTGTCATCACGTACTGCCTTATTGATGGGAAAAGCTTTAATATGCCAGGTTCTCAAAGGGTTAGCAGGCCCCCAAGTTTGACCTTGAGGTCAAACAAGGAAATGACACTTGCCTGTCTCACATATCTCGCTAGCCCATATTGGTTTTAAGGAAAGGAAAGCATGCCTGTCTCACATATCTTGGTGGAAGTAGGAATCCCTCTGTAAGGGAAGGAAAGGGAAATAAAGTTGGTTTTAAGAAAAGGAACTGCCTGTCTCACATTGGGCCTGTCTCACCTTGCCCCATTTCCTTTCCCCAAAAAACCAATTTCTTTTTCAAATTGGCTTTCTGAAATTATCTGCAGGGTTTGTGCGTGGTCGTTTGGAATAGGGTTTGGTTGCATATCTCCACATACGATGAGCAGTAATACACTTGTAAAAATCGCCGAAGCTATATTAAATACAGTCGCTGACCAATTTTTCGGACTTGAAGGGACCCAAAAAATTCAATGAGAGGGCTGAGTCGGGCTGGTTGGTTCATGTTGAAATGGTATGCAAACCAGCGCTGACGGACGGGACAGAAGAAGGCGAGACAGACAGATGCGCTGAACTAACAACCAAATGGTTTATTGCGAAAGAGGGGACAATATATAGCTTAGAAGGGAAGAAGAAATGCGGTGCAAAACATGATATGGCATACATTCCGGATATCATCACTGATTAAGAAAAGCGATCTCCTGTGGGAATAGAGCCACCGATGGTTGGCTTACACATGAGTTGCCTAATGCATGAATGTAAAAGGCCTCCGATATCAGGCGCGAGGTATGATCGTTATATTTGGCGATGATAGTTGTTTGGTTCAAAAATGCCTCACATTCTTCGCAATCTGCGAAATGAATGACCATATTATTTCGGCGTGACTTGTTTTCAATGTCTTTCGCGTGTTCGCGTAGCCGATCGTTGACGCACCGTCCGGTCTCTCCGATGTAGAAACGGCCGCATGACAGTGGGACCTTGTACACTACACCACAGCAACAGTTGACAAATTTGTTTCTGTGTTTCTTGTGACAAGACTTCTTTCCACTCCCCTGATTCACTCTCTTGCACAGGCCTCCCAACTTGTTCCTGGCAGAGAAAAGGAGCTTTATGCCGGCTTTGTTCACAATCTTTTTCAGGTTATGCGAAACTTGGTGAACATACGGAATACATGTTATGTGCTTAGTGTCCAGTTTGCGCGTCTCCTTCTGAATTCTGCATTCTTTTAATATCGACTCTGCTATGCTAGATAAGATCTTCGTCGGGTATCCCGCAGCGGTAAGCCTAGTAACCTGAGCGTCAAAGCTGGCTTGGGTCTTATGTGCACATGATCTAAAGAGAGCGGCTTTCATGCATGTTTTCGCTATCCCGCGCTTGACTATCTTAGAGTGGGCCGACCGGAAGGGGAGCAGGCCTTTCTGGGAGCGCGGGGAGTATATCCAACACACATGGTCACACGATAGCACAAGTTCCAGATCCAAAAACCTTAGTTTGTTGTTAGTAGGTAGCTCTGTGGTCAAGTGTAGGTTGTTAAGTTCAGTACTGAACACGTGAAAAATCTGAGCAACAGTTTGTTGGGTGTTACTTTTGCGATAAAATACTAAACAGTCATCTACATAACGCATAACCTTAACAACGGTGCCATCCAGCTTGGCTTGAAGTTGTCTATCGCACGAAGCTAAGAACAGATCGCTGAGAACGGGAGCGAGGCTGGATCCAATACAAACACCTTGTTTTTGGATGAAAAAACTATCATCAACTCTAGCAAACATGGACTGTAAATAAAAGCGGAGCATTTCTAGAAACATGCTAATGTTTATACCACTAGAGTTCTGGAACTTGGTGCCTCCGTGACGGTCGATGCACTTGCTGATTTCTGCGATCACCGCGCTTTGTGGCAGGGAGTAGTACAAGTCCTTGACATCCACCGAAAACGCGCCAACGTGGGCAGGACACTCGTTTTGAAGGAATTCTGACACGGTCTCCGGCTTTCTGATGAGGAAAGGATCTTCAATCTCAAGGTGCGACAGGCACTTCTGCAGGAACACCGCTACCTCGCGCTGCCACGTTCCTCGTTCGGACACAATGACACGGAAGGGGCAGCTTACTTTATGCGTCTTGGCACTGAAGAAGACGAAAAGGCTAGATGCCTTTGACGCTTTGACGGAAGAGGCCAGTTTTGAAAGTCCAGCACGCTCACAAAGCTGTACTGCCTGCTCTTGCACTTTCGACGGCTTGACAGTTTTCACTTGTCTGAAGTTTGCAGCGACTGCAGCTTGAGCCTTTTTCTTGTAGAGGTCGTTTACCACGAGATGCATCAAGGAAGGTGTGGATTCCCTACCCCAGGAGGTGAAGAAAGGAAGCACGCGCCGTCTCACTGCAGCAGTATCAGCCCTCAGACGCTGGCGTCAAGCTCGTTCAGTCGGACAAAGAGGGTGGTTTTGTCGTCTCCTGGGGTAGGGAATCCATGCCGTCCTTGATGCATCTCGTGGTAAACGACCTCTACAAGGAAAAGGCTCAAGCTGCAGTCGCTGCAAACTTCAGACAAGTGAAAACTGTCAAGCCGTCGAGAGTGCAAGAGCAGGCAGTACAGCTTTGTGAGCGTGCTGGACTTTCAAGACTGGCCTCTTCCGTCAAAGCGTTGAAGGCATCTAGCCTTTTCGTCTTCTTCAGTGCCAAGACGCATAAAGTAAGCTGCCCCTTCCGTGTCATTGTGTCCGAACGAGGAACGTGGCAGCGCGAGGTAGCGGTGTTCCTGCAGAAGTGCCTGTCGCACCTTGAGATTGAAGATCCTTTCCTCATCAGAAAGCCGGAGACCGTGTCAGAATTCCTTCAAAACGAGTGTCCTGCCTACGTTGGCGCGTTTTCGGTGGATGTCAAGGACCGTCACGGAGGCACCAAGTTCCAGAACTCTAGTGGTATAAACGTTAGCATGTTTCTAGAATTGCTCCGCTTTTATTTACAGTCCACGTTTGCTAGAGTTGATGATAGTTTTTTCATCCAAAAACAAGGTGTTTGTATTGGATCCAGCCTCGCTCCCGTTCTCAGCGATCTGTTCTTAGCTTCGTGCGATAGACAACTTAAGCCAAGCTGGATGGCACCGTTGTTAAGGTTATGCGTTATGTAGATGACTTTTTAGTATTTTATCGCAAAAGTAACGCCCAACAAACTGTTGCTCAGATTTTTGACGTGTTCAGTACTGAACTTAACAACCTACAATTGACCACAGAGCTACCTACTAACAACAAACTAAGGTTTTTGGATCTGGAACTTGTGCTATCGTGTGACCATGTGTGTTGGATATACTCCCCGCGCTCCCAGAAAAGCCTGCTCCCCTTCCGGTCGGCCCACTCTAAGATAGTCAAGCGCGGGATAGCGAAAACATGCATGAAAGCCGCTCTGTTTAGATCATGTGCACATAAGACCCAAGCCAGCTTTGACGCTCAGGTTACTAGGCTTACCGCTGCGGGATACCCGACGAAGATCTTATCTAGCATAGCAGAGTCGATATTAAAAGAATACAGAATTCAGAAGGAGACGCGCAAACTGGACACTAAGCACATAACATGTATTCCGTATGTTCACCAAGTTTCGCATAACCTGAAAAAGATTGTGAACAAAGCCGGCGTAAAGCTCCTTTTCTCTGCCAGGAACAAGTTGGGAGGCCTGTGCAAGAGAGTGAATCAGGGGAGTGGAAAGAAGTCTTGTCACAAGAAACACAGAAACAAATTTGTCAACTGTTGCTGTGGTGTAGTGTACAAGGTCCCACTGTCATGCGGCCGTTTCTACATCGGAGAGACCGGACGGTGCGTCAACGATCGGCTACGCGAACACGCGAAAGACATTGAAAACAAGTCACGCCGAAATAATATGGTCATTCATTTCGCAGATTGCGAAGAATGTGAGGCGTTTTTGAACCAAAAAACTATCATCGCCAAATATAACGATCATACCTCGCGCCTGATATCGGAGGCCTTTTACATTCATGCATTAGGCAACTCATGTGTAAGCCAACCATCGGTGGCTCTATTCCCACAGGAGATCGCTTTTCTTAATCAGTGATGATATCCGGAATGTATGCCATATCATGTTTTGCACCGCATTTCTTCTTCCCTTCTATGCTTTATATTGCCCCCTCTTTCGCAATAAACCATTTGGTTGTTAGTTCAGCGCATGTGTCTGTCTCGCCTTCTTCCATCCCGTCCGTCAGCGCTGTTTTGCATACCATTTCACCCAAAAAATGGTCTGAATAATCGAACAGTCCGAAAAATCGGTGAGGTACAAAAAAATCACTTTATTGAGATGAAATCGGCTTCAAAATGTCACTGATTTTACCTTGCGGAAAATTTTTCTTGCTGGCGATGATTTGCGCCTGTATTTACACCAAAGTTGTGCTTTCACTGTACACGCTAGACAGTAAGGTCACCGCATTTAGTTGGAATACTTTCCACGCTTCCTTGACGGACCTGCTAGGGTCATGTTGTCCATAACCCGAGTGTGCATCACACCGCTCGTCAAACATACGCAAAGATAAGGCACTTTTCGTTCAAAGCGGCGGAACCGCCGGACGCAATCACAAAACAGCGAACGGCTGTCAGCGAACGCGGTCAGAGAAACCCAAGTGACGAAACAGCGAATGGCGAACGTATGAGACCCACCGCGGGGGCTCAGTGGTTGGGGCGCTCGGCTACTGATCCGGAGTACCCGGGCTGGAACCCGACTGCTGTGGCCGCGTTTTGATGGAGGCGAAACTCAAAGGCGCCCATGTGCCGTGCAATGTGAGTGCACGTTAAAGATCCCCAGGTGGTCGAAATTATTCCAGAGCCCTCCATTATGGCACCTCTTTCTACCTTTCTTCTCTCAGTCCCTTCTTTGTCCCTTCCCGCCGATATGTGAGATAGCTCCTGCACAATTTACTTCCCCCAAGAACCAATTTTCACTGTATGGGACAAGCGATAACCGCCCGCGGCATCGTCGGCTACAAAAGCGAGTTGACGTCAATGACAATCCGGCTGCCGCCTCGAATTGTCAGAGATCGCAGGGACCTCTACTGGCAACAATGAGGTACCGAAATTATGTCAAGCCAATCCAACTGCAGCACAAATCCACCTCAATTCAAGATGGCGCCTTTTGCGCCGGCGCAAAGCCGATTTTGGCCCGCAGGGGACTGAAATTAGTCGAAAAATCGAACTTTCGGACTTTTGAAGTCCGAAATATCCGTCGCAAATATGCGCTTCTATGGGATTACTGACATTGCCTCATCGAGGTCCGAAATATTCTACAAGTCCGAATTATTGGAGTCCGTATTATCCGTCGGCTACTGTATATACTGTTTTGTGTGAGCGCCTTTAATGTCGTTTCGAAGAAAGCAAGATGTCTAAATAAAAAAATGCCTACTACTGTGTTTGTTTCAGTATGGCTATCTATGGTAGCCAACAGTCGCTCGACCACAAACGTAGCCACGGAGATGCAGCTTTTTGCTTTGGACCAGTGTTAACCAGAGCTAAATCACCTGCAATGTTCACAGATTAAATTGGTGGTGCTAGTGCTAATTAGTGACCCTATTGAGCCAAGTGTTCATGTAATGTAATTAACCTTCTATGCAGTGTGAGGTGTTCGTACAAGGTCTGCATTTATTCTGCTGAAAGAACGTTCCTCGGTGGTGTAGAGCTTGCTTGCCCGGCTCCCAACCTAGAGGGTAGCAGTTCGATACCGCTTAGCCACCTTATTTCAATTCAGCTAAGCTGCTTTTCTACCTCACTACCCTCTCGACCAATCAGGATCTTCTAGTCACAACAACACCGACACCGATTTTTCCACCGAACGGGACCTTTAGTGCAGTCACGTTAAAACCTTCATACATTGTTGATAAGTGATGGAGTTCAGTGCAAAGTTGATTTCCACCTCCATTTTGGCATGTGCTTCACACCGAGCAATTCGTGTCAAAATGCCATGCCTTGTGAATTATCCACTTTAAGGAATGTTAGTATTGTTCCCAAAGGACAGCAATGTTGCTACAATGGATACATTGGCCCAGAAGGGCCACCTGAAAAGCTCCTACCAAGCACATGAAGTGCATCGCCAGATCATAGCACATCCGTTTTCAGTTCCGTTTCAGTTCGAAGCTCTGTTCTAATGGTCATGCAGGCTTCAGGCAAAGACTGGAGGAGACACTAAAGCTCCGCCTTAAGCGTTTGATGCAGTAGCATTGAAATGCCATGGAGGACAGGTTGTGATGATGCCACAAGGTCACGTGACCTAGGTAGCCCACCTGCCACACAGGCAGGCGGCACCCAGTCACCCAGCTCTTCAAGGTCACAGAGGAACCAAACGAACAGCGAAATTGGCGAGCGGGCTTTGCCGCTTGGGAAGATTTAATTTGTTTCGCGACCTAATGAGTCGCTGACCTGCCAATGCAACAGTTTGGTCACAGACCCTTTTTCCCAGGCCAGGGGAGGTCTTGTACCCATTAGAAAACCAGTGGGTGCCCAGTGGCACTGGTTGTAGGACCCAGCAACTCCCAAATGCGAGGCAGTCGCTCTACAACAAGGCTACCACTTCCATATAAGATGGCCACCCCTAGCAAAGGAGCAATTGCTCAAGTTGAGCTGGGTCATCTTTCAGAGCGTTGAGATCCCAAAATGGCCGAACACTAGGCAGGAAGCACGCTCGACCCCCATGTAAACACAACAAAAACCACCTTTGCAGGCCAAGGTGTTCGAAGCTGGGTTTGCCCCCAAAAGCGTCCAGCAGGGTTTGCAGAGCCTCTTCCAAGCATACACCGTGGCTGCAAAAATGAAAAGGACTGCGAAGGATTTGGCAAAGAGCACAGCAAAGTTGTTCAGCAGTTGAAGAACCTTTAATGAACAAAAAAATGCATGGCAAAGTATATATAAGAAAATATGGGAACATAAGAAGGAGTAGAGAAGCAATTAAAAGCAAGTGGAAGACCTTTGCTAACATATTGTCATTGCATATTGATAACTAATTGTCCCCATATATATTTTTGTTATTTTAGTTTGTTTTACATTGTCCTTTCAAGTCTTCGCAATTTTTCGTTATATGCAGTTTCCGCGTGGACTTTTCTCAGGTTCATTACATCCACGTTAAACTCTTCTTTGCTAATGTTTGTTTGTTTCCTTGACATTTGGCATTGCCACTTAGCCTCTCCACCTGCTGTTGCTTTGTTTTAGATAGCAAGCTGGGTGAAGCAGCCTGTTCGAACTGCTTCTCGCCGCATCACTTTCTTGGTGGATTTGTTTTGGCCTTTTAATCGCTGTTAAAGTTCCCTTGTGGAAGGCAGTATAATGACTGCTGCATATTACTGGCTGGCAAACTGACTTTATTTTTCATTGTGTTATGGTTTTAAGTTGCACTAGGTAGAAAGCAGGTGTGAGCAGATTGAAAGCTGTTTTGCACTGAGTTTTAGTGGTCCATACTTTTTGTGCTCTTATTTTTCAGGTGAAAGCCCACGTAAAGGGGACGTGCAGAAACTGCCAAAAGGCTACATCCACTGGAGCCAGGCAGAGTGGGCAGCCCACCTTAAGGCAGCCTTGGAGCTGATAGGAATAAAGAGGCACTACCAGATCAATGACTACCCCTCCACGCAGCTGAACAACACTAATGTTAGTCACCACTGCAGTTGCATTGTCATATTTCTTTGTGCTCAAATCCTAGCTTGCCACGAGCGCAGTATGGAGCACAAGGTGTGACAGTTAATGATAATGCTAAAAAAGTTACTGCGGGAGTGGTTTTGTACAACTGCATGTTATAAACCATATTCTGTAGTGGTCACAATAAAAGCAGGTTCATTCTTAAAGGGGCTGTGAAAGGGGGTCTCAACAAAGATGCGATGTGCCTAGGATGCTAAATTACGCCGCTTCACAAATATCTTCCAAGAAGAATTTTTTAGATGCAGTTCGTAAAATCTTAGTTATCTGAAGTCAAAATTTGAATTTCCGCGTCTTCGCGCCTTTCCCTCTCCTCTCGTCACTGTTTGCACGCTGAAATGTCAGCGCTCCTCCGCCGGCCCCTCGCACTCGCCCCCTCCGCCAGCTGCCGACGTGCGTGAACCAATGCTAGCACTCTGCTGCTGACGTAACGAGCGCCACATGACGTTACGAGTGCGGATTCGGGCGAAAGCTCAGCACCACAGGTTGCCGCTAGGCGCGAAAGCGAGCAGTTTTAAAAATTGTATTGTAAATTATCGGGTCGCTTTTGAGGTCTTGTACGGCCAACCTCAAACACCCTTTTCAGGGACCCTTTAACCAGCAGGCATCCCACCTTATTTCTTCCTTTCCTTATAGTTTTTTTCTGTATTCTCATAATGGGGTTCTTGTCTTCTTTTACAGATATTTAATGAGCCCATCCAAGTCCATGAGGCAAGATACACACAGATGATGCAACGATCTGAAGATCTGTTGAAAACAGGACTTCAGCTGATTTCTGAACTTAGAGGTCACAATAGACGCCACGAGAACTCTAATTGCTGAGCAAGCCAGCTGCATAAGTGCTTGTTCAGCAGAAGACAAGCCATCGGTGATGGCAGCTTATGCTGTGTAAATATTATTGTGTAAATATTAGACAAGCATAAATCATCTTCCAGGTGTCTTGCATTTGCATTTAGTTGTTCTGCTTTTAATTGTGCTTTGAGGATGACAATAAATTATACAACCTCGCAAATGCTCTTTCAAGGCATGAATCTTGCAAACAAGTACGTTTCGGCCATTTTAGTGCATCTTATCAGTCACATTTTACAGTCAAGGCATTAGATTGCGGCCTCTGCAGCATTTACAGTCCCTTTGAAACAATTCACTTGTCATTTTGTTTTAAGGGTGTTACAGGAGGCATGTAGAGGTACAAAACTAATGCACGAAAGGCCTATTACAAACATTTGGGTGATAAGTGATTGCTGCTCACTTTCTTGCTTTCTTTCCACTTTTAATATGGCAGAGTGGCAATAAGTTTTATAATGGGCAAGGGCCGTAATGCATATTGCCACAGTCCCTATCAATCCAGTGGCGCCATGCCGCAGCCGAACTGTTTTAGATGGGACTTGCCATGCCTTGCGCTCTCGAGGGGCTAGAGGCTTTCGTCTTCCTTGCTCGAGCTCCCTGCTGTCCTGGACGCGTAGCACGTCTAATTAAACCTGGTTTTGAGTGCTTTGACCGTTTATCGGTGACATTTGGTAGAGGTGCCGGGTAAGATCCATGTACGGTGACCTCGAGGACACTCGACGTCAGTTCTCAACGCGTGGCTACAACACCAGTCCACAAGGCGAGCCGCCGCCTGCGAGGCCTACAACCAGAGTTCGGCCAACTCGCAAGACCAGCAAGGGCCATGACGTCCGCTACGGCTAGCCAGACAAGTCAGCATTCCGGGAATGCCCCGCCGTTCGTCCTTCACACGCCTCGGTCGCCCCCATCATTCCACAGTGAGAGGTTTGAGGACGTCGAAGACTGGTTGGCCAGCTTTGACCGTGTGGCGGGCTTCAATGAATGGGACGGCGAGCGCAAATTGCGGAACGTGTACTTCGCACTACAGGACCCTGTCAAGACGTGGTATGAGAACCACAAAGCTTCCTTCACTAACTGGGAGATCTTTCGCCGAGAGCGCTTAGCCACGTTCAACACCAGCGAACGAAAGGAGAAGGCTGAAATCGCCTTGCAATCGAGGTCGCAGCAGCCGGACGAGAGCGTCGCCATGCTCATCGAGGACATGACGCGACTCTTCAATCGCGCCGACCCTGCTATGCCCGAGGACAAGAAGGTACGCCACCTAATGCGCGGCGTCAAAGAGCAATTGTTTGCCGGACTGGTACGTGACCCGCCAAGAACGGTGGCCGACTTTGCCAAGGAGGCAACAAGCATGGATCGTTCTCTGCATGAACGGGGCGCGCACTACGGCCGTCAGGCTAGAGTAGCAGCCGCTCACTACTGCACGCCCACGTCGTTACCCACTGAGGAGCTTCGAGAGCTTGTGAGGAGCCTGGTGCGCGAAGAACTCGAGAAACTTCGCTTCGAAGCTCCACAGGCCAGCGTCGCTGCCATACCGGACGTGGTCCGAGATGAAGTCCGCTGAGCTGTTCAGTCGCCACCAGCTCCGCAGCCAGCGCCCTATGTGATAACATACAGTCAAGCACTACAAAGTCGTCCTGGGCCAGTGAGTCAAGCATATTCTCGTCACTCCTGTGCCTTCACTGCGGTACCCAACTGCAGCTGTACTCGTCGTACCGCAGGAGCCCCTGTCCACCATGAGCAAAGCGCACGTTTGGCGTACGCCAAACAATAGGCCGCTCTGCTACCACTGTGGGGAGCCCGGCCACATCCTCCGCCACTGCCCCTACCGCAGAATGGGCTTAAGGGGGTTTTCACCTGACGCACCTCGACCACGCTACGGAGAACGGCCGCGGGACATCGAGCAGTATCTGTCCGATAACGTGCAGCCAACGACCTCGCGGCGACGGCAGTCCCGTTCGCCATCTCCAAGGCGGTTTTCCTCGCCAAGCCGCCTGTCTTTTTCTAGCCAGTTCAGAGGCGCGTCCCCACATCGAGAAAATTGAAGACGGCGTCCCCCGGGGGTGGGGCCGCCGCTATTGGATCAAGTCAAGAGCCTCCGCCCGACGATTTGCGGCTACGATCCGACCGACGACGACCTCACCCGACGACCTCAACGACAACGACGTGCCGCGACCGACTGCTGTCTGCCGAAATCCCAGTAATCGCTGATAATCGCGATGCGACCGCACCGATGCGATGCACCGGCGCTGACTTTTCTGTAATGAGCAGTCGGCTAGCTACGGCCCTCAGAAAGGTGCTGACCCCTTGGTCTGGACCCCAGATCCGCACCTCCGGCTGCCATGTGGTTACGCCAATTGGCGTCTGCATGTCACGAATCCAGATCCGCGGTGCTATTTTCCCTGGTTGCTTTGCTGTGCTACCGGAGTGCTTCAAATACCTGATACTTGGTTTGGATTTCCTTCGGGAGTTCGGTGCTGTCATCAACCTTCAGGAGCTGGTCGTGTCATTTTCCACTCAAACCCCTGTTGACGGCGATCCCGAGCCACGCGGGACTAAGTTACGCGTCTTTGACGACCACGTATTAATCCCGTCAAGAGCTAGCATGTTTGTTACCGTAGATTGCGACATCACTGGTACTCGTGGCATCGCTGAAACCAACACGTCGCTGCTCCTTGGTCGGCAAGTCTGTGTTGCTCGCGGAATTGTCGAGCTGAACAATGGCCGAACCGAACTCTTGGTAACCAATTTTGGCTGTGAACCTCAGTGTTTGCCTGGCAGAACAGTTATTGCGTATTTCGAAGAACTCGGCGAATTCGCGGGACAGCACGCTTTGTCCGAAGCCTCGGCATCAGTGGAGGCACCGACCACTCCCATAAAAACTGACGTGAACCCGAACCTCCCGTCTAATCAGAAACGCTGCCTCGAAAGCGTTATCCAGTCTTTCTGTGACTGCTTCGCCTCGACCTCTAAGGTTAGGCAGACACCGCTCACTACGCACCGAATTATAGTCGACGCCAACCAGCGGCCGTTATGTCAGCCGCCTTACCGGATCTCTTCAAAGGAGCGTGATGCCATTCGCCGCCAAGTTCAAGAAATGCTCCAGGACGACGTGATACAGGCGTCGACGAGCCCGTGGGCATCGCCTGTTCTAGTAGCAAAGAAAGATGGAACCCTACGGTTCTGCGTTGATTACCGACGTTTAAACAAAGTCACAAAAAAGATGTTTATCCTCTGCCGCGCATTGATGACTCCCTGGATCGGCTGCGCCACGCCAAGTACTTCTAATCGCTAGATTTACGCAGCGGCTATTGGCAAATCGAGGTGGACGAACGCGACCGGGAAAAGACCGCCTTTATTACACCGGACGGTCTGTACGAATTCCGGGTGCTCCCTTTCGGCCTGTGCTCGACTCCTGCACCCTTTCAGCGGATGATGGATACCGTTCTTGCCGATCTGAAATGGCAGTCCTGTCTCGTGTACTTGGATGACGTTGTCATCCTCTCTGATACGTTTGAAGAGCACCTGAGACGCCTGCGCGCTGTGTTCGAAGCAATTCGGTCGGCCGGACTTTCCCTGAAGCCCGACAAGTGCCACTTCGCTTTAAGAGTTGAAGTTTTTGGGCCACATCGTGAGTGCTAAAGGGGTTAGCCCCGACCCCGACAAGACAGCCACCGTGGCTGCTTTTCCTGTGCCCACCGATAAGCGAAGCGTGCGCCGCTTTCTGCGCCCCTGCGCCTATTATAGGCGTTTTGTGCAGAACTTCTCCCAGATCGCTGAGCCCCTCACCCGCCTCACGAAAGATTCCGAACCGTTCTTCTGGGGCCTGGAACAACAGAAGGCTTTTGAAGACCTCCGAACTCGTCTCCAAAGTACGCTCATCCTTGGACACTTCGACGAGTCAGCCGCCACTGAACTGCACACAGACGCCAGCAACATCGGCCTCGGTGCGCGGTCCTTGTGCAGTGGCAGGATGGTCTCGAACGCATAATCGCATACGCGAGCCGCACCTTGTCACGATCTGAGGCAAAATATTCCACCACCGAAAAAGAATGCCTGGCCGTTGTGTGGGCAGTGACCAAATTTCGCCCGTACTTATATGGCCGCCCTTTCAGGGTCGTCAGTGACCACCACTCGCTGTGTTGGCTGGCGAACCTCAAAGATCCCTCGGACGGCTTGCACGCTGGAGCCTTCGCCTTCAAGAGTTCGATGTCACCATTGTTTATAAGTCCGGTAGGAAGCACAGTGATGCCGACTGTCTGTCTCGTGCGCCTATCGAGGACAACCGAGCTGATCCCGACGACGATTCTATTTTTCTCGGCGCCATCTCCATGTCCGTCCTCACTCAACACCAAAGGGACGACAGTGAACTACGGCCTCTCATTGAGTATCTTGAAGGAAGCGCTGCGTCACCCCCGCGAATCTTCTCACGTGGACCGTCGTCATTCTGTTTGCGCGATGACATTCTGTATAAGAAAAACTACAACCCGAAGGAAGCTGCCTATCTGCTCGTCGTATCTGCGGCTTTGCGCGACAAAGTTCTGCAGGCGTGCCATGATGACCCATATTCTGGTTACATGGGTTTTTCTAGCACTTTGGCGCGGATACGCCAAAAGTATTACTGGCCCAGGGTTGCTTCAATTGTCCAGCGTTACGTCAGAACTTGCCGTGAATGCCAACGTCACAAGACGCCGCCGACTAAGCCAGCCGGACTACTGCAGCCTATTAATCCGCCACAATTCCCCTTCCACCAAGTCAGCATGGACTTACTGGGCCCATTTCCGGAGTCCTCGCTGGGTAACCGCTACATTGTGGTCGCCACCGACTACCTCAGCCGGTACTGTGAAACTAAAGCTCTCCCTCCTGGTACCGCTGACGAAATTGCGAACTTTTTCGTTCAAAACGTTGTGCTTCGTCACGGTGCACCCGCCATCGTTTTAACTGACAGAGGAACGGCCTTCACCTCGGCCCTTACGCAGGAGGTTATGCGCCTGAGCGACACCAGTAACCGCAAGACAACCGCTTACCACCCTCAAACGAACGGCCTCACCGAACGGGTCAGCAAGACGATCGCCGACATGATTTCCATGTATGTTGACGCAGACCCCCTCAACTGGGACGCCATACTCCCTTACGTCACATTTGCCTATAACACTGCTCTACAAGAAACGACACGCTTCACTCCATTTCGTTTGGTGCATGGTCGCGAAGCCACAACCATGCTGGACGCCATGTTGCTCCCGACTAGTAGTACCTCATCTGTTATGGGTGCTGCCCAATTCGTTCGTCACGCCGAGGCCGCCCGCCAACTCACCCGACAGCGCATCCGGCACAAGCAAGCCCTCGACGCTCGCCGCTATAACCTCCGCCACCGAGCTGTTAGTTGCCAGCCCGGCGAACAAGTCTGGGTTTGGAGCCCAATACGCATGCGTGGGCGCTCCGAAAAGCTTCTACGCCGATATTTTGGCCCCTACGAGGTACTCCGCCAAGTCAGCGAGGTGAAGTATGAAGTTCTTCCCCAGGGTACAGTTCGCTCCTCTAGACGGCCGACCCCCGATGTACCCGAAGGCCCTGGACGCGTAGCACACCTAATTAAACCTGGTTTTGAGTGCTTTGACCGTTTATCGGTGACAATATATCATCTCCGAAGGAGAGGTTCACAGGGAAAGGAAAAATACTTGTGCATTAGGTTTTATTTTCGTTAAGCGAAGGGGCAAAACGAAGAAGGCGGCAGAAATAACTGCGAAATGTGTGAGAACAAGAACAAAAAAAAAACAACTCCAAGGGGACACTTAAGCCCCGCTTTAACTGTGTCTCGTGATGGCTTTAATGGGTCCTTTCAGCTGCCTGGGGTCCTCTTTGCATATCACTTCGCAGACTCTGCGTTCTTTTTTTTACATTCAAAGATAGCGGGGAAAGCTCGTTCCACTCCTGGTGCAGTGGAAAAGTGATGCGCCCACTGTGCGGCAGGTGGCGTTTCAAGCACAACCACTAGTGGGGCTCGTGAGACTCATTGCTCTTCCCGAGCAACCTCTCATGAAGTCATTGATTTAACTGCCAGCTTGCCATGGTGGGTAGTTTTCCCACAGTCCGATGGGCAGGTTGCTTAATGCCAGTTACGTTTTGTGACATCACGTAGGTCACGTGACCGAGGTGGCAGATCGGCACCTGCCTTCACATCTCATGAAGAGTGTAATCTGATGATAGCAGTAGATTTCACATTCGTTGCAGCTTCTGTGTGTTTGCGTCGCTTTCTTTAAAATTTTGAAGTCCTTGAACTGCAACATTCACATAATTAGGGGAAGCAGCCAGGGATGCAACCAGACCAAAACTGAACCACTACTCTAGTACAACATTCGGACTGTTGGCTGCACAAGCAGGTATCTGCTATGCTGTGACAGTGCTAACATTTGCATGTCATTTTTTCTTATTTTTGATTTAGAATATGTATATTGCTTTCTAGGCAGTACGTTGTTTACAATCCGATGGGCAGGTTGCAATGAGTTTACAAGGTCACGTGACCTATCTCGGCTGTGCATTATTTGCCCCCTGCCACGGTGGCTGGGTTGACACCTGCCACCGTAGACAGGGTGTGATGACGTCACGAGGTCACATCACCTCGCACTACCCATCTGTGACGTAATTAATGGACTCAGGTCTGCTCAGGAGCCCTGGGCAATAGTACAGGCCACATCCAGCATCACGACGTTGTTTTTCTTGAGCAACGAGGACGAAGGTATACGATCGCCCGCTTGCACATTACCACACACGCAAACACTACAGGGCAACTTACAACCTATGTCAAGGTGAATACCAGCGTCCAACTATGGGTTTCGGTGGACAGTACTTGTCGGCGTCGGCGCACACGGCGGCGCAGGTGCAGCCCGGTCACCGGGGAAGTATCAGCAGGCCGGTACCAGCAGACAGGAACGCGTCGATAGGCCGCCTGGCTGCCGGGAGGCCGGAATCAGTAGGCGGGTGCTCGTCGGTGGGCCGCCTGGCTACCGGAAGGCTGGAGTCAGCAGGCGAATGCTCGCCAGTAGGCCGCCTGGCCACTAGCCCAGGTGAGAATTTTCAACTGGGACCATTTTGTTCCACTTTAAGTGGTTTAAGGAACAATTCTATACTTCAACTGGTCGCAGTTGAACTGGAAATTTGTCCCTTAAACCAGTTGGCTGCTGGTCCAGTTAAACTGGAAACTTGTTCCTTAAACCAGTTGGCAACTGGTCCCATGCAGTTGAACAGGAAATTCGTTTTTGAAGAAAGCTGGGCAAGTTGGTTACTACTATCCATGGTAAAACAGTGCGGAAAAACACGAAAACGGAACACGACGACACGAGCGCTGCTGTATCTTTACCTCGAAGTGGTGGAGACAAGCGCGTTTTTTCAAAGAAAGGTTGATTGTTTGTTGTGGCAATGTACGTCAACGAAGTCATCGCCGACTGTTTGCTGATTGGTGCAAGACAGCTGACCAGCACACTGATTTCTTGTGGAACAAGGTCCGCCGCTAATTGTCTGCGAGCAAGGATTGCATGTCTGCCTGGGCTCGAGGTAGGGTAGTTGTTCTGGATGACGCTGTTGTGGAGGAACGCCATCGCAAAACACGAGCTGGGACCAAAATCCTGGTTTGAGCTACGGCTATTACCATGCAGTTGAAGAGTTGGCCCTGTCAAGGACAATCGCTAGGCAGGTAACCGAAGTGCAGCGCCAGCAGTGCGTTTCCGAGTGCTTCTCAGCTGTTCAGTTAAGGTTCCCTTGGCAAGCGGAAGGCTCCAAAAGGGTTTGGCGCATTGGTTTAACCACCTGGCCGCGAAGGACCTGAGACCGCTGATAGCAGACAAGGAGGGGACCTTTGTTGTGATGAATGAGAGTGTGTTCTCGGGCAAAGCGTTTGCTGCCATCTCCAAGAATTTTCGACAAGTGCAAGAGAATGCCGCAAACGTTAAGAGACGTACGTACGTGCCGTTGCCATTCTTAAAAAGGCTAATCTCGACCGTTTGCGCGAGTCCGTAAAGAACTCGGAATGCAGTACGCTTGAAATATTTTTACGGTTAAAACCCACAAAATAGGCCTTCTGTTTCGGTCCATAATTTCGGAGAATGGAACTTGGCAGTTTGTTGTTTCCAGCTATTACAGAAGGCGCTTGCTTCCCTTGCTTTTGAAGACCCTTTCCGAACGCGGAACTCAGACGTCGTCTTAGAGTACCTTCAGAACAAAAATCCTGGTGACTGTCATGTGTTCAGCGTAGACGTCGAGGATTTGTACTATTCGATTCCTCATGAGTGTTTGCTGCGCTTTGTCAGGGAATGTATAAGTGAGAAAAAAAAACAGCGCTCGTGTCGTCGTGTTTGTTCCGTCCTCGTGTTTTTCCGCGCTGTTTTACCATATGGTTCGTTGTTGAAACCAGTCGCTGGTGGCTCTTCAGGAAGCATGTCGTGTATGTACATCTTCTACATTTGCTACACCTACAAGACGATGCCATAGCCGAATTCGCACCGCTGGCGGAAAAAGTCGACGACGAACTCTGCGTGCATGCCTCGTTGGGGGCAGCCATCCTGCTCCGCTGCCGGGGGCCGTCTCGCTAGGCTCGCTCCGCTAGGGTCATCAGCGAGCGGAACGGGAGGTGCGCTCCGGTAGCCTGCTCAGGGCCAAGCGGGCTGCGCATGTTCCGGTCGCTATTCTTTGTGACTCGAAGGCTGCACTTTTAAGCCTGCATACACCCAAGACCACCCCATTTACAGACGCAGTCTTTGAACACAGACTTCTGTCCTGAGAGAACCGGGGTCTCCAACTCTACCTTCACTGGCATCCCGGGGAATGAAGAAGGGGACACCTTGGCAAAAGCAGCCCATAATGAAGACCCTCCCATGTCACGCTACGTTGCTCCCTATGACTATTCCCGCCACATCATTAGAAGAGCCCTAACCAGATATCATCCACACATTATAATTTCCCATGGATGGTAACCCATTTAATCCCCTCCCGAAACATGGTCTCACCAGACGTGAACGTTCACTTCTTTTGAGACTAAGGATCGGCTGCTGCTGGAGGGCATCCAGAAGGTACCCCAGAGGTCTTGTCCCGTCCCCTAGCTCCTCATCCTGCGGTGACACAGAAACGATTTTTCACCTCCTAATTGTGGCCTGCCCCACTTATGACACAGAGAGAACTGCGCTCTTTCATGCATACGCAACCGGCAGAGTATCGTTCCTACTGACACAGAAACCCAAATTTCTGCTGTATCCTGGCAAACTGCGACTTCGGGCCCTGCAAAGCCTTGTAAATTTCCTTCACATCACGGGCCTGTCCACGGTGCTTTAGGCTATATCAGGCCTTCACTCTTGCCCCCAGTGCTCCTAGCCAACTCCCAACCCTCCCTCTCCACCCTTATCCCCATTCCCCCCTCCCGGGTGCTGTGCAGTGCTCCCCTAGAGGGCAGCCGAATACCGCATCCGTAACTTCAGTCCTCCAACCAACCAAGCTACCAAGCAGTTGTGTTCCCGCTGGGCTGCCTGATCGGAGCGGGACGCCGCACCGGTCAACTAAATCTACTATTAATTAGAGGTAAAGGTGGCGCCCCGCCTCATTGAGCTTTCATTGAGTTTGCATTGGGCTTTCTCGAGACCACCTCAGGCACCATGGGCGCTCTAAGCATCATAGGGCTAAGGTGGCTAGATTGGAAAGGTGTGAAAACCGGCCGGGGAAACATGGCACCGCAGCGCGCCGATGCCGTGTGGCGGCGCTGACGGCAGAGGCGCGGTAAGGCGCGCAGCCGAAATGAGCGCATCGCGTAGACTAAGTTTAACCCCTGAAGCGAAAATGAGCCAGTTTCGCTTATCGCGCGTTTTGTGCGAGTGTCAAAGAATGGATCTTTATCATAAAATGGTGTTTCATGAACTCGCATCATTATTCCTGCGAAATATGCTGCTTCACAAGCCCAGTTTGCATTGCATAGCTGGACTGAAGAACGTGTTGTGCGTGCACATTTCGAGATGCTGCCTAGGATGTGGGCGACGCTGTTAGTGCCGCAGTGGAGGGTTTGGGAATAATTTAAACGACCTGGATTTCAACGTGCACTGACTCTCTGCGTTGCGCCGCCTCCGATACGCAGCCACTACACATACGTACGACGAGAATAGCAGGTTTTAATGCGTGCCGTAGGACCTCAAAACTGCAGTCGCATTGGCTGAAGGAGAAAATGAAATCCCGCCACGGTGGCTCAGTGGTTAGTGTGCTCGACTGCTGATCCGGAGTTCCCGGGTTTGAACCCGACCGCGGCGGCTGTGGGATGTCAGTGCACGTTAAACATTCCCAGGTGGTCGAAATTATTCCGGAACCCTCCACTACGGCGCCACTTTCTTCCTTTCTTCTTTCAGTCCCTCCTTTATCCCTTCCCTTACGGCGCAGTTCAGGTGTGCAACGATATACGAGACAGATACTGCGCCATTTCCTTTCCAAAAAAAAACAATTACTAGTATTAGAACTCGTTTTAGGGAAATATGTATCTGTCTCAAATATATCGGTGGACACCTGAACCGCGCCGTCAGGGAAGAAATTATAAAGGAGGGACTAAGAGAAGAAAGGAAGAAAGAGGTTCCGTTGTGGAGGGCTCCGGAATAATTTCGACTACCTGGGGATATCTAATGTGCATTGACATCGCACAGCACATGGGCGTCAGCGTTTCGCCTCCATCGAAACGCGGCCGCCGCGGTCGGGTTCGAACCCGCGGGTACTCCGGATCTGTAGCCGAGCGCCCTAACCACTATAGTAGCCACCGCGGCGGGTAGGATGAAGGCGCCCCAAAGCACAAACCGGGCGCCCCAACGCACAAATCTGTTTAATTAGAAGTGAGGGAGAAAATTTTTCAGAATTTGATCTACAACACACAAAGCTTCAGTGTTTTTCGTTTCTTCTCACTATCCTGATTTATACCCTTAAGGAAAAAAAATAATCCTTGGGAGGCAATAAAAAACGTACAACTGATGCTGTCAGCGCAACAGAGTGCTCGAAACGACTGATTTTTGTCACGTATCACTAATTGACTGTAGAATACCTCTTCCGCAGCTTCGACAAGCAAGCGCGTTCGGCTGAACGCTTGTGCAAGTTCTTTTTCAACGATGGTGACGACTGTAAAATGATACTGACGGCCTTGTCGGCACTTGGGGTCGTTCGAGACCACTTAGCAAACATTCCCTGGCAGGCAGGGGCAAGGAACAGAGTTTTTTTTATGTTTTACTGTTTCCCGTGCCACACCCAGGCGCAAAGCACCAATGCTCCGTCTTCTTTTTTGTTGTTGAAGGCATTTCGCTCTCGCACGAGAGGAGGAGGAGGAGGAAAAGCATTTATTCAGAGCACAAAAACTGGGTGGGTTCAGTACGAGAACTCATTGGTCATCATCATAATCCGGCCCCTCTCAACCAGCGATTTCTGGTCGAGTGGGCTTTGGCTACGAAGGGTTACCTCCCAGCGCTCATGAGTCGGATCGGGATTGCTGTGGGTTTTCTTGACATTCCCAAACCGCGTGAAAGAGGGTGCCAACTGCTCCACAGAAGGGGCAGGACGAATGGTAGGTTTCTGGGTACCATTTACTCATTAGGTAAGGATTGGGCAGAGTATTGTAGTCGTATGATTATGTGCTCTTCATATTTACTTAGGGTTTTGTGAGGAAAGAGGATATTTCCTTCTTGTGATGTTATAGTACTCCGTAATTTCTGCGTAGCTTAGTAAGGGTGAGGGGTTGTCAACTATGTCAGAGAGAGGCTGCGTGCCAGATGCTCGGAGGAGGAGAGCTCGATCAGCTGTGTTGGCCGCCTCATTGCCCGTCGTTGAGAGGTGCCCTGGCGTCCAGAAGATCTGGATGTTGGAAGGATTAGACCTTTCCAAAATTTCCCAACACGGAGCGCCAACGCGGCCTCTGAGGTAATTGCGTACCGCTGCTTGTGAGTCGGACATAACCGTTGCCTCGCTGTTCTTTGATATCGCTAGTGCGATAGCTGCTTCTTCAGCCGATGTGGTATCCACCGCTTGGATAAGGCTGCTTGGAATGATACCCCCCCCCCCCCCCCCCCGGGGTGAAACTGCTGCAATTGCCGCGACTCCGTTAACGGGTCCAGCCGCATCGACGTAGATCGTGTCCTTGTTTCCATCCCAGCACTTACAGAGGTGTCTAGCTCTGGCTAGTCTCCGTCCTCTGTTATATTCCTCATTCATGCGTTTTGGTATGGGGTGAGTCGTAATGTGTGATCTCATCTGCATGGGCATGTCGATCTTGTCAGCGACTTCCCGGGGTGGACTGATTCTCAGCTTCTGTAATATTTTCCTGCCAGGCTTAGATTTTGAGAGCCTGACAAGTTGATTTACACGGTGGGCTTCTATTAGTTCGTCGATGGTGTTATGGATCCCCAGCTGTAGTAAGCGCTTAGTGGATGTGCATAAAGGGAGTCCCAGCGCCGTCTTAACTGCCTTTCGAATAATAACATCTAGTTGGTCTTTCTCCTTTTTGCTAAGCCGTAAGTACGGGGTGGCGTATGTTAGTTTAGAGAGAATGAAAGCCTGAACTAATCTTAGGGCCTCCTTCTCTCTTAGCCCATTTCTTTTCTTGATTACCCAGCGTAGCATTCTAGAGACTTGTTCGGAATAGGCTTGGAGCTGTCTGATTGTAGTGGTGTTAGTGTTGCCGCTGGGTATGATGGCTCCCAGGATCTTGATCTCTTTCTTGATCGGAATGCTCATACCCTGGACCGTAATGGCGACAGAGGGAGTGGACGGCAAAAGCCCCGTATTCTGCCTCTTGCCACGGTCGATCAGGAGTAACTCTGATTTCTCGGGAGAGCACGTTAACCCATGCCTCGCCGCATGCTGGCACACGACATTCGCTGCTTCCTGAAGCCGGCCTTGAATTTCCCCTTCATTACCGCTCCAACACCAGATCGTAATGTCGTCGGCGTATATAGCGTGCTCAATGCCTTGGATGCGGTCTAGCTTCTCTGGTAGCCCACGCATGGCCAGGTTGAAGAGAAGCGGAGACAAGACCGCTCTCTGCGGGGTGCCCTTGGAACCTAGATTGAACGGAGAGGAGGTCCGATCACCAATACTTATTGACGCTTTTCTATTGGAGAGAAAGTCCCTCACGTAATTATATGTGCGGTCACCACAGTTGATGCTGTTAAGCTCATCCAGTATTCCCTGGTGGTTGACATTGTCAAATGCCCCTTTTAAATCGAGCGCAAGGATGGCCTTGACCTGACATCTGCCGGGGTTGTCCAGAATATCCTCTCAGATATGGAGGCGAACATCCTGTGTAGACAGCTTTTCTCTAAACCCGTACAGCGTGTCAGGGAGGATATCAGTCTTCCTCAAGAGTCGTTTCAGTCGGGCGTTCACGACCCTCTCGAACAGTTTACCCAGACACGACGTCAGGGAGATCGGTCGTAAATGATCAATATCGCATGGCTTATTGGGCTTGGGAATAAATCGCACTAAAGCCAATTTCCAGGAGTCGGGGATCTGGCCCTTGTACCAGCACTGCGTGTTGAAGTATTTCTCTAATTTTCTTCATGCCATCCATATTAAAGAGCATCTTGGTGTTTATCTGGTCCGGTCCAGGAGCGGTGTTCTTACGCATGACGTCAAGCTCCGCCCTCAGTTCCTCCACCGTTACGTCTTGGTCCATCTCTTCATTGGGTGCACCGGTGTACGCAGGGAGAGGGTACGAGGATCCCAGATCGAGGAATTTCCGTGCAAGTTCTGCAATGAGGGCTTCGTTGTCCCCTTTATAGCTGTGCAAGGCGTTACAGAGCGTGTCTGTTTGCTCTTTCCGGTTTGAGTTCGGC
The DNA here is from genome assembly GCF_052857255.1 of Amblyomma americanum. Lineage (NCBI taxonomy): Eukaryota > Metazoa > Arthropoda > Arachnida > Ixodida > Ixodidae > Amblyomma > Amblyomma americanum. The sequence continues at coordinate 20,605,026 of NC_135497.1, read as the reverse complement.
TCGATAGCTCGATAAGGGATCTGAGGAGTCCCCATGCTTTAGCCGTGTCCATTCTACCGTTGAGCTCATCACACAGCTTGAGCCAGTTTTGGTCAGCGAGGTTATGTGCGTAGTCATCCGCTTCTTTGGTGAGTTCTGCAATCTTAGTCTTAAGCTTGCGATTTAACTTTTGCCTTTTCCACCTCCTTGTCAGAGATCTCCTGGCAATTCCTTAGATGTAACAGGTGCGGGTCAACTGCCGGAGTTTCCTCCGTGGTGTTCGCTGTCGTAGAGTGCCTGGCGACGTTTTTCATCTGCAGCGCTGTCCATGCCTCAATATCTGTGATATCTTCGTCCGGGAGACGTTCGAGTTCCTCTCTCCACTTGTCCCAGTTCACAATCTTAGCCTTGCCAAATGGTTTCCGACATTTAACTCCCTGAACAGTGCAGGAGACGACGAAGTGATCACTGCCCAGGCACTCGCCAGTGTTAGATCAGGTGGCCTGCAGGCAGTTTTTCACAAGCGTGAGATCTGGACAGTTGTCTCTGCTGACGCTATTACCCGCTCTGGTGGGTTGCAGAGGATCCGTTAAGATTGTGAGTCCTTCTCTGTTAGCTATCTCAAGGATCCTCCTACCTTTCGGGCTGTTAAAGTGATATCCCCATGCTTGATGGGGCGCATTGAAATCACCGGCTATGGCGAGGGGGTCCTTACCTGCCCTCTTGATAAAATTATTAAATAGCGTGGCTATCTGACGACATGAGTCCCTGGGGCGACTGTACACGTTCAGTATGTGCAAACTGCGTTTTCCCCTGTGTTTGGGAAGAATTTCAATGTAAGCATGTTCGATATTTTCGGCTAGCGGTTCTTGCAGCGTTGCGGTAAACTCCTTGTGAACAAGTATTCCTAGGCTATGCTCGTCTTGGAAAGTTTTGAACCCCTTCATGCTGATGACCGTATTTGCTTCTTGAAGTACTATTACAGCAGGTGGCGTCTCCGACGTATAGATAAAAAATTGAAGGCTTGCTTTTTCTTTTTAAATCCCCGACAATTCCATTGCCAAATAATTGTTTCCTGTCCCCTATGTGCCATGGTCCTTATTCGTCCTCTTCTGGAAGGGGGTGCCTGTCGGCATATTTGGATTTCCTATTTCTGAAGTTGCACTCGTTGAGTTTCGATTTGAATTCGTCTCGGACTGTGGCAATGGCAGAGTTTATGTATTTCCTAGTGTTGGCGGACTCGTTTGCGAGCTCGTTTTGACCATTTGAATAACTTGTAGGAACTTTCTATCCTGCTCCTCTCTGTCAGCCCTCAGCTCTGCAATGACGCGCTCATAAACTGACTGTGAGAACGCGGACCGTCTTCTGAGAAGCAAGAAGACTCAAGACACATCGTAAAGGTGGGCTATGCTGGGTTGCCTCCATCCCTCCCCGGAAACGCGATATCTAAGGAGTTTAACGACCTGAAAGCAGAAATTATTCAGCTAAAAAAAAACAGAACGAGGCGTTGTGAGCTGAACTTAAATTGGTCAGGCTGCAGTCACAAACAACTCACGACAAAACACCCGAAGCCCTCGCGCGAGAAAACGCTGCTACAGACTCTCCAATAAAGGCGGCAAAACGAACTGACTAACTGCTGCGGGGTGCGCAAGGGCGACGCGGCTGAGCTTACCGCGCCGCTAGGAGCAGCGCCACATTCCCCATAGCGGCATCGGTGCGCATAGGGGTCACGCTCGGCCGACGGAAGGCGCCGCGCTCTTCACACCTTCCCAATCTAGCCACCTTAATAGGGCGGAGAGCTATACCGACTAGTTCACTATACATGGCTTGCACTGACGTCGTAGCTGGGAACCCTGGGATACTGTTCCGCCATGTTGGTGCAGTCGCAGCGGCCGTGGTGCACTTGATGCAATTCGCGCGTACGGTGTACTTCGACGGCGTTGCGATGGTTATCTGCGCTGTTGTTGGATGCTCCAACCGCACTTGTTGGGCGAAATCAACAAGCACAAACTTTTTTCGTCTTCCAAAGGTCATCGAGCATCAAGGTGACCGTACGAAAGCTTTATGCGCGAAGCGACGGGTGGTGTGGCTGGCTCGTATAAAACGTGCCGATCTCAACACCGAAAGGACGGGCATACGTGTTTGCGGCGCCCACTTCGTAAAAGGTAAGTCCGTTGCATATGCACATTGTTTATTTAGGTGCATGACGTACAACCATAGCGGAAAATCTCATTTTAAACAAATTTTTCTTGCATTTTATAGGCAGACCATCAAGACTGTGGGAGGAGACGGACCCGGACTGGGCCCCTACGCTTTTGCTCGGCTACAGCGCAAAACATGGTGATCCCGGTCGCCACGCTCGCGCGGCAAGACGTCGGACCCAGAAACGCGCGGCTCAAGCGGAGTGTCAGGCTGAGGAGTCGGGAACAATGGAGGCTACGAATCCAAATTAACATAGGGCACATCTCTGCGAAGGCGCACGTCACTGTCGATCTTGTCGCGCTACCGGACCGTCGAAAACGGCAACAGCGATGAGCTTCATCAGTTAATGCGGGCCATAAAAACTGCGCGACGCGACAGGCGAGACCTAAATTGTTGGTCGACAAATCTGTAGCGAGCGATAACAATCTCTCCACGCATGACCGTTTCTTTTTTGCGCAATAACTTGTTGGGTTTCCAAACTAAGATAAACCAGCAACGGTTCGTCTCATATGCCCATAAAAATAGAATAACTCGTGATTTAATCTGAAGTCGTCCAGGTTCAGTACAAATGAAGAAATGAATCACTAGCCTGACAGTTTGTAAACAGTTCTTTTTAAAACTTTACTGAGTGATTGCTCACACTCAGTCACTTGTGGATTTAATAACCGTTATTTCTTTACTCTAATCCTTACAAAGATCAATGTCCTGCGGCTTACCTCTCCAAGTAGAAGCACCTTGTCCCCTTGCATCTGTTTTGCCGACAGTCCCTTCACCCAGCCGCTAGTGAAATACTTATGCGCTTCGGTGGACTTAAACGCCTTCATTTCTTCAAGGGTCAGAAAGCTTGCAGGAAAAACAAGGTAATTGACGATGTCACCGTAACAAACCTCTGGAAATATGTCGACATCGCTTGTGTCCGTTCCCGGCCGCAGCATGAACGGGTCGATATTATCGCAGAGACGCACTTTTTCCGCATACCGAACGCGCTCCGACCCCGTAAGATCTAAGCGGTAGGTAGCGTCTAAAGGCTGCTTACTGAGAAGCGGCGGCATGCCACACAAAAGGCAACAAAATTGCACGTGTTACCACTAGCGAGGAAACGCGTGCGACCCGCACTCCACCGACTCCGCACAGACTGCACCAACATGTCCGCCGCAGCGCGCGCCGCCGGACGTGACGTCACATGCAAACCATGTATAACTAGTTCACTGTAACCACAACTTTTGGCCAAAAATAATGAAAAGAACAAACGTTGTTTGATAATCATGTATGTCCTAACATATAATATCCCGTCTATAAATTCAACAAACGAGCAGAAAAGCATGTGAATGTTAAGTTTTCCAAAAATAAGCGATGGCTTACTTAACTATTGCGCACCACAAAAACCAAAAATTCGTGCTTATCAGAAGAATTTTTAGAAAGAAATATGTTTGCAAAATAAATGTTGTCGCTTCAACATTTTAAGAGGTTTTTTCATGGCATTTCGGAAAACAAAAACCTTTTATTGGCGTCGTGTGCTGTTGTAATCTCGCTACTATGGCTTTTGCGCACTACATTTATGCCGAAGTCGTCTTCTCGCGGAGCGCGCCGTGGACATGGCCGTGGATACGGAATGTTCTAAGTAACGCTATAGTGCCTAGAATATTAGTAACGCCACTCTGTGTTCCCACCAAGTAGCTCAACCATAGAGTTTCTTACTATTAACTAGAGGGAAAGCTGGCAGCGCTGCACTTGAACCTCCATGTGCGCGCAAAGCACCATGGGGCGATGAGCTACTTGGTGCGGGACAGTAGGTTTTTCTTTAGAAAAAGAGTGGCGTTACTGAGATATACCGCTCTGTATCCACGGTGCGCTCTGCGCTCAGACGACTTCGACGTAGAAGTAGCGCGCAAAACCCATAATAATAATAATAATAATAATAATAATAATAATAATAATAATAATAATAATAATAATAATAATAATAATAATAATAATAATAATAATTGGTTTTGGGGGAAAGGAAATGGCGCAGTATCTGTCTCATATATCGTTGGACACCTGAATGAACGAATGAAAAACTTTATTGGTTCCTTTAGGAAGTAGTAGCGGTAGAGGACGAAGTCTTCGTCTTGAAGCTTGGGTCCTCCTTGGCCGTGGGTGGGTCCCTAGTCCAGGGCTCCACTGAGTCGGGCCACCTCGCTTGCGTGTGCTATGAGGGCCCTTTGGACCCCTAGCTCGCAGCTGGTGGGCCGGCTCTCCCATTGCTCCGCACTTGGTGTTTTGTGTTTGTGGAATGCTTGATTTCTTCCACACTCCCATGTGACATGATATAGTGTTGGTTTTGCTCCGCACCAAGGACAGTTGGCGCTATACTGTGTGGGGAGCATCTTGTTTAATATGCATAAGTTTGGGAAGGATCCTGTTTGCAGTCTTCGCCATCCTGTGGCTTCCTCCTTGGATAATGCTTTATGTGGTGGCGGGTATTGGAATCTTAGCCCCTTATATAGGTTTAATAATTCCGAATAGCTGTCCCCGCAATTAATCTGGGGCCCCTCCGGGGTTAATGACGTTCCTGCTCGGCTGGTCTTTCCTCGAGCTAGGTTGTCTGCCCCTTCGTTGCCCCTGATCCCTGCGTGACTCGGTATCCAGATTATGTTGTGAATTGGTCGTACTGAGGATCTTGAGTGCCGTGCTGCTAATTCTGCCTCTAGTATAGTTCCGGCACGCCTCTTGTGAATCCGTTAAGATGTTAAGGGATCTCCCTGTCCTATATCCTTCATTCGCTGCCAGGGCGACAGCAATCTCCTCTGCCTCCGTTATGTTAGATACTTCGGCTGTGAGGCTTGTGATGTTTCTCCGTGGTAATTTACAACTACTGCTACCGCGCTATTTTTGTGAGTTTTGGGGTATAGGGAGGCATCAGTGTAGACTGTGTTGTCCCGATGCCCCATGTTCCTCTCATATAATTCTGCCCTAACCTGTCTCCTGTTAGCATGGAGGTTTGGAGCCATGTTTCGGGGGATAGGTTGTATGCATAGCTTCTTTCTTAGCGGCTCTGGTATTGCGGCCCGGCTATTTTGTGGCTTTTCTATTTCCCGACCTAGCTTTGTCAGGAGCGCCCTTCCAGTCGTTGTGTTGCTAAGTCTTCGTATTTGTGCCTTGAGCTGGCATTCTCTTAATTCTTCGAAGGTGTTGCTGATTCCGAGTTGCATGAGCGTGTCGTTGGATGTATTTCTTGGGAGATGAAGAGCTGTTTTGTATGCCTTCCGGAGTATTGTCTCCGCTTGCTCCTACTCTGCTTTGATAGTCACATGGTACGGTAATGAATATGTTACCCGGCTGACCACTAGGCTGTTGACTAGCCTGAGTGTCTCCTTCTCCTTGATGCCATACCTCTTCGCTTAATGTTCTTGTTGCTTTTTCTGTGAAAAGAACACGTTGTTTTCAAACTGTCTCCCCTGCGATAATGCCTTCGAGTCGACGCAGGTATTCTGTAAATAAATATATCATTGGACACCTGAACCACGCCGTAAGGGAAGGGATAAAGAAGGGAGTGAAAGAACAAAGGAAGAAAGAGGTGGCTGTAGTGGAGGGCTCCGAAATATTTTTGACCACCTGAAGATCTTTAGCGTGCACTAACATGGCACAGCACACGGGCGCCTTAGCGTTTTGCCTCCATAAAAACGAAAAATGGGTAAAAATGCAGCCGCTGTGGTCGAACTCGACCGCGGTGGCTGCGTTTTTATGGAGGCAAAACGCTAAGGCGGAGTGCTCGGCTTGAAGCACTCTGGCACGGGTCGGTCCGGTATTGCACTGCCTCCGTGATCGGCCCGGGTCATATTAGCGCGCGCCTTTTCTTTCTATCTTTGCAGTCTTATCCTTTAACTCTCCTAATTTCAGCACGCAGCAGCGAGCGTGTCTCGGCTTGAGCCTGTAGGCAGGCCCACACTTTCTTCCTATCTGCAGTAGCAGCAGTAGCCCGTGTGCTGTGCGATGATAGTGCACGTTAAAAATCCCCAGGTGGTCGAAATTATTCTGCAGCCCTCCACTACGGCACCTGTTTCTTCATTTCTTCTTTCCTTCCCTCCTTTATCCCTTCCCTTACGACGCGGTTCAGGTGTCCAACGATATATGAGACAGATACTGCGCCATACCTCATACCTGACTTAATATCTGCAGCGGGTCCTGGCACCTCAGATATTAAACATAATTTTGGAATATGGCGGTGTGCTTGGCTTGAAGCATTCTGGCACGGGTCGGCCCAGTATTGCACTGCCTCCGGGATCAGCCAGGGGCATATTAGCGCGGCGCGTCTACTTTCACTCATTGCTCTTCTATCCTTTACCCCTCCTACTTGCAGCACGCGGCAGCGAGCGTGGCTCGGTTTGAACCAGTAGGCAGGCCCGTGCTCTGTCCTTTTACCTATTCCTCTCAGCAACATCAGGCAGTCCATTTCCTTTCCCCAAAAACCAATTATTATTATTGAAAACGGGAAAGGAAATGGGCCCCGCCGCGGTGGCTCAGTGGTTAGGGCGCTCCACTACTGATCCGGAGTTCCCGGGTTCGAACCCGACCGCGGCGGCTGCGTCTTTATGGAGGAAAAACGCTAAGGCGCCCGTGTGCTGTGCGATGTCAGTGCACGTTAAAGATCCCCAGGTTAGGGTGGCTAGAACTGTTTCAGGTGTGAAAAGCGCGGCGCGTTTCCCTTGCCGGAAGTGGCACCGCTGCCCACCGATGCCGCCAGGGGCGCTGATGCTAAAGGCACCGTCGCGCGGTCGCTGATCATGTACGGTGGAAAGCGCGTGGACCGCGTTTAATTGCGTAATTTGCGCGCTGTGCTTTGCTTTTGGGAGGCCGCTGAAGATGAAAATGGCTTCGCGATGGTGGTTTGTACACTCGATGAAGTTATGAGCTCCGAGTTCTGAAGAATTATTCACCAAGCAGAACTGCTTTCTTGCGCAGCAGACGACAACCAGTTGCTGGAATCACTTCGCTTTTTGTTTCTAAAGCAGAATTTGCGGAGGTGTGATTTTAAGGGAACTGGAGCACTCATCAGGTTCGATTTATGTGCTGGCATGAAAAGCTGCTGCGCATACGTTCACACGCTTTTCAAGAACGCGCTCGGCTGTTCGTTTTTAACATGAAAAGGAGTGCCAGAAGTTTGCTCCTCCCCCTCGCTTCTTTTTCCGCGCCGCTAGAGCGGTTCGCTCGCGCTGCTCTTTGCGTTTTAGTTTTAGTAAATTCTTTTGCTTTCAGCTGGGCTTCCTTCCTCAATAATGTGTGGTATTTTTGTTTCGCGTCACCAGCCGCCGTGGTGGCTGAGTGGTTATGACAGTCAGCTGCTGACGCGAAAGACGTGGGCTCGATCCCGGCCATGGCGGTCGAATTTCGATGGAGGCGAAATTCGAGAGGTCCCCATACTGTGCGATGTCAGTGCACGTTAAAGAACCCCAGGTGGATGATATTTCCGGAGCCCTTCTCTACGGCGTCCCTCATGGCCTCGGTCGCTTTGGGACGTTGAAGTACATGAAGTGGGAAGTGAGTGTTTTGCGTCAGCACCTTCTCTTGCCTCCTGCGATGGGGTTCGGTAAGGTATGCACGTCGAGTAGCAGCGGATAACAATCGAGCGACTAGACCTGCCTCTCAAGAGCTTCGATTTGAAGCCCACACGCTCTAAACAAAGCATGTAGATTTGCGCTGCTACTGTGTGGAAAATGGTTAACATATTCGGAAACTGTTTCATGCTTTTCTTCTGCTCATTAGACCAATGTATGTCAGGACTACATTGTGTCGCAAACACGTTCGTCAGTGAAAGATTTAGTGGGTTTTTACGTGCCGATGCCGAAAAGCAATAGTAAAAACGTAGTGGAGAACTCCGGATAAATTTTCCGCGGCGTGGAGTTTTACATGCGCTGCAATCTGAGCAAACGAGAATTCCCTTTTCAATGAAGCGCTCCCAAGAAGTGCAGCTCATGAAGCATAGAATTGGGACCAGAGCACTTCCACAGTAAAACAGCACAGTAAGAAAAAGACGCGTTTCTGGAAGAACACTTATTTTCAGTTGTTCATCCACGTACTATCAGCAAGAAATGAAACGCGAACAAGACAATTGAACCACGGACTGCAAGATACGCCACTCTTAGCCAGGAGCAGCTAAATACTAGTTCCTACTATTTTAATTTTGAAGGAGTGAAGACCCTTCTTCAGAAATGTTTTTCAACCTGGCTTGTAGTTCAAATCCAGGAGCTAATATGTTCGCTTTTTTGTGTTGCTGTCTCAGTTTTATTGTTCGCGTTTCATTCGTGTCTGATAGAAACACAACAGCATGATAAGCCCGCTAAAGAACGCATGGCTTCACGGTTTTTCCTTTCCTTTCGTCTTCCTTTCGATTTACTCCTTAAAAAAAGTGAACCCGTGTTATAAGCAGTAAAACTTGACTTGAGGCACAAAACACCAGCGCTTAGTTTTTTTTTGTCTTTTGCTCTTTGTGGCATTCTCAAATCTCGCGGCAGAAATAACGCATCTAGTGGTCCATGCACCTTAACTTTACCTGCTTCGGAAAGCAACAATCAGCGCGAGCGATGCTTTCTTGCTGCGCGCAATGCTCCGCTGGCTCGCTCTGACGGCGCCGCTGTCTTCAGCGCCCCCGCGCGGCATCGGTGCGTCTTGGGGGGCAGCTTCCGGCAGCCGCTTTGTACACCTCAAAAAGTTCTAGCCACCCTACCCAGGTGGTCGAAATTATTCCGGAGCCCTCCACTACGGCACCTCTTCTTCCTTTCTTCTTTCACTCCCTCCTTTACCCCTTCCCTTACGGCGCGGTTCAGGTGTCCAACGATATATGAGACAGATACTGCGCCATTTCCTTTCGCACAAAACAAATTATTATTATTTGGTAAGACGTCATTTTTTTTGTACTACACGTTATTCACTCTGTATTTCGTTGAGACGCGTTACCCTGTTCAAGCAAGAAACCGCGGGCTGTAGTCATAGCTGTTCCATTCCACGCGAACGACTTTTCTGTGTTTTATTTGCTATTGCCACGTGCAGCCACTGCAGCGGTTGCTCAGAAGAAGTGAAGGGAGCTACTTGGAATGAATTTCGGTAGCGACGCACGTGCAAGAGGTAGGCTGCATGTGCTCTGACAAACGGTGAACATTACGTATTTTATGGCGGTAATGGGACCGCCAGGTGGCTGCCGGAGCACACGGACGCGTCTCACGTCGGCACCGTAGTTTTCTGCTGTTTTGTGCGGTTTTTCGACTGTTCATGAACTGAAAGTGCTGCAAACGGTTTGTGAAGTTGTGCACCATTTTTGTCCACTTTTCGGGACTTCCGAGTCCGACATTTGTGCTTGACACGGAGCGGCAGGCGCTTCGCTGGGCCTCGCAGTAGGCCTAGCTGGAACCTTCCGCACCTGGGCTAGGCTAGGCCTAGCCTCACAGTGCGCACATGGCTTCACCAAACGCCGACCCTGCCTGTAGCAGCAGGGTATGCCAATTTAAGTCGGCGTAGAAGCAATCTCGCCTGAAAAATTCGCCACGGATCGTAGATGGACAAGGGCCCTCACAGCCCGTAAACTGGCACACTCAGCACCGCTCCACGAGCCCGCCACCTCGAGCTCACCTCTCAAGCCACCGGACGGACCCGCCACACCGGCCCTGCCGAAGCAAGGCAAGTCTCCTCCACCAACTAAAAGCGTAAGGGCCGTTGTACGATCGTTTCGGAGCGCCTTCCGCCAGGTCCGCTTCGCGAGCGGTCCGCCAGTTTTCGGCCGCCAGGCGGACGTGAGGCGGAAAGGTGTTGTACGATCACTTTGGCGCTTGCGAGTGAGGCGGATGGTCCCAGCTTTCCGATTGGCGCGCCCGGCAGTGCCTGTCGTCTAATCACGTTCGGCGGTACAGGCATGCATGCTTGTAGAAAAACACGCAGATATCTTGCAGTAGGAATAGCCCGTATTAATTGCGGCGTACTCGAGACATCCGTTCCGTCAACGCTTTTTTATTTGCCGCAGGATTTTCGTCGAAGGTACAATAGTGGTCGGCTGTGATATGTGTGGGAAACGACATGTGGACCAGTTATATCCAAGACACCGAAAAATATCGCGATCGCGAACTCTTCCTCGTTTGATCGCGATGTTTTCACAACGGTCGACGATTTGCGAAAATAACAGAAGGCTGCCCCCTCTGAAAGTCAGGCTACCCTCAGGATTTCAGAACAACGACGCAATTCTTATTGCGAATTCTCCATATATATGGTCAGGCCACAGTACAGGCTGCTATCAACCGACTGTAATTATAACCGGGATAATCATGTTTTTCAAATAGTTCAGATTACATACTTAATATTTTAGTCAGTTATTCAAAATTGCACGCTGCAGTGTTAATGCACTGCTGACAGAGAAAAAAATAATGACACTTGCAGCCTTTCCTAAGGGGCCTGTCACACTAGCCCGACACGACGCCGATGCAGACACGACAACGACACCGATGATCGGCCGACCGGGTCGGCACACCGTGTCTGTGGCAGACCAAGCTGTCACACTAGGCCGACAACGACACCAACGCGTCCGACGACCAGATGTCTTCGTAGTGTGACGTGCTTTGACACCCGCGACGCCGACAAACCCAGTCTACCGACCGTGTCGACGCGAGATCGGTCACCGAGCTAAAACATTCACCAGACACGAACACGATTCCGCTCTAGTGCTGTTTGTTTAAGTTCATAACAAGCTCTGGGATAGATGAATGTCCAAAAAGTATCATTACTGAGGATCGTTGGCCAATGCCAAGGTGCTGGTTGAAGTGATAACTACGATATACAAGCAAATTTCAGCCGCCAGCTGCTGCTGCTGCTTTCTGCTAGATCCGCTGCTGAAGGCGTCGCGGAAATCGAGCATAACTTTTTTTATTATGGGACAGGTTGGCAGTAAAGGGGTGACTAGAGAAGTTTCGTTATTACGGCGCTGGCTAGTTCCAAAGCGCCCTGAGCTGCGGCATCGATGCGAAACCAGCTAGGCTTAGCGACGAGCACGGCAGCCGGGAAGCAGCACAGTTCGTCGCACTGGCGCTCCCGCAGGCGGCGTCGTTGACGAAAGCGCGGCTGTTGCGCAGGCATGCTGTCGTTGCTCGAATATAGCAGGCGGCCTTTCTGATAGCATGGCTGTTTTGTCTTTTTGGTGCGAACGTGAAGTAATCCGAGCCTGCTCGCCGGCACGCCAGCCTTGATCCCGCCCGCCGCCGTAATAAAAATCAGCTTAAGGTTGTTTTTGACGTAAGCAATAAACGCTGAGACAATGAAATATGCCAAATGTATCATTCCTGAGGATCGTTGATCAACACCGAGTTTCTGGTAAAAGCAACAACTCTGATACGAGCAAACTTTCTCGCCAGAATCGCCTCGCAAGCTGCCGCTGCCCCGCCGTTGCGGTCCGGCTCGCCTGTCACCCGCAGCGGTCCGCTGGCTCCGCAGCCGAAAGTGTCGCGGAAATTGACCATAATTTTATTTTATGGTAAGATTATACTGTTAACAGCAAAGCGCAGGCTACTCGCGAAGCGGCGTGTGCTGCGCCAGGCAGCAGCGCAGTTCGTCGCCTGGCGCGACCGCAGGCGGTGCCGTTGCCGAAATCTCGCTACTAGCGCAAGCATGCTTTGTCGCTGCTCGTGTATAGCAGGCGGTCTTTCTGATAGTATTTCTATTTTGTCTTTTATGGTGCGAACTTCAACACCAAGGCAAGCAGTAATCATACCGCTGCGAGTGGCAAAGCGTACACTTTGAGCTCGAGTGCTTGAGTCGAGCGGCGCAGCGATGCTTGCTGCTCTGTGTGTCCCTGCTTGCAGTGGGGCTGCAATTCGCAGGCAGCGACCGGTGCAGCGCGCCGGCCGAGTTTTCGCACACGGTGGTGGTGGTAGTGGTGGTGGTTTTATTAAAAATAATAGTAAAAAGGAAGGAAAAGATTTTTGATAGCCCCGGCATGGGTCGCCTGCTTTTTACTTGTCGCGTCAAACTGCTGAGTGTTTCTTATTAGCACCTCTGAAAACAGCAATGTGCTGTGTTCTCCATGGCGTCGTAGGTATAGCAGTAGCTTCGCATTCCGGAGGTTCCTAGTTCGAATCCGCGTAGTTGGAAATTTTTTCTTTTTATTTTAGTTTTAAATAATCTCTCCCGTCTTGTTTACCCGCGAGAGACAGGATTTATTTTTCGAGCCATGCCTTTCTGACCCAGCAATAAGTGCCGCTCAGGACTGGGCTGCACTCAATATAGGTTCATATAATCACGAGTGTTAAGAGTTTGTTTTACTATGGTGGGATTTATTTAAAAGAGTTAAAAATGAAGCGTCCCGGCCCATGAATTTCGCATAGCAGGAAATGACAAAAGAAGAGTGAGAACGAGAAAGGGCCAAGTCGGCGGGAGGTCTCACACGTTGTCTCGCTAGTGTGACATGGGAGTTGGCGAACCATCGGCCAACTGCCGTCTTGTGGGAGACGTGGCGCCGACGCCGACCGACTGTTTTCGTCGGCGCAGTGTCACATAGAGCCAGACATCACGATGACATGGTTTTGGCAGACCGAATCGGCCGACTGTTGGCCTGTCCTTTGCACAGTTGTCATTTTAATATGTAAACATCCCCCCCCCCCACTACCTACAGCCAGCTGACTGCTAATGCAAGACATGCTTATCTATTCAATATATAAGTTGTGTGTGTGTCTGAATTGTGTATGCATTACAAATTCAGATTTTAGCACACTGCTGTCAAACACAAATGCAAATGCACATGAGAAATTATGACTTTTCCAGTTGTTAGGAACAGGTAAAATCAGTTCTAATTGAAGCAGTTCCACATTTTACAGAACAGTGACAGTGTAACAATAGTTACTTATTTTTGTTGTTTTTTAGTCAGCCAAAATAGAAATACCACTGTGTGGCTGCAAAGGGGCTTAGACATGCATCACTTGATTTTAGTGCAAGACGCTTTGTTCTCCACAGAGACAGCGGGCCATCAGGTAGTCCTTTAGCACATCTTCATGAGCTGATATTGCCGTTGCACAAGTAAGACTACAGCATTGAAAACAAGCATGGGAAGTTCTGCTGAAGGCCATGTCATTGTTGCCATGTACAAAATAAGCTGGCATATACTCTGTTCAACTCCAAAGCATTCTCAAATGTCGCTGTGACTGGAAAACAATGTGGGTTCCTTTGTATTGCATAAAACTCTACACATGTCTTTCTATTACTATAAACATGAGATGTGGGAGCCAGTAAAGTGGATTACAGGTAGAGGAAAAGCAAGAACCAATTTGGAGGGTTTACATTGCAATGGCTCCTGGCTTAGGCGGGGAAAGAATACTTTGTACAGTCAGGGAAACAGGATGCAATCTGCTTATCTCGAGCAAACACCAACATCTCAAGAAGAATTTGTAAACTTGGATTTCCAGTATGAGGTATATGATGTTGCACAATAAAATGAAACGAAAATTGAGCCATTTAAGTATGTGACAGGCATATATGCGTATGTTCTCTGATACAACTTTAAAGCAATGTTTAAGAGTTATTTTCACTCATTAGTAAAATGTAGACTGAATGTAAAGGTGATCAGTTGACAATCTAGCTAGCAAAAGTGAGCATTGCTTACTGTTAACTGATGTTTATACAACTCAACAAGTGTTGAATTTTAAAAAGAGTGTGCAATTAGTTGCCGACTGTCAACATTTTCAGCAAAATATCCCTATTTCACTGCCAGTCTGGTTTGCAAAGAAAGAAATTAATTGAGGCATGGATAGGCATCAGAAACTTGGAAAAGACCAATTTGAAGTTAGGCCGAAGAAAGCCTAAAAAAGCCGAAAAAAAAACAGAAAAGTAGTGATGACTTTTGTCTTTAATGGTGCCTCTTTGCTGCAAATTGAAGTTGACGGCTTTTGTGTTCAAGATGAACCAACAGCCTTGTTAACACTATCCTGAATATATAAAAGTCACATGCATAAACATGCATTCGCAGCATTCTCACTGAGCCATGTTATGAAGGCGGTGTGTTGCTTAGCTGAAGAGACGATAAGAGAGAAACCAAGAAAAATCTGACACAGATAGGCACAATAATGCATGTTTAGCTTTTCAGTGCACCGATTCAGTTGGCTAGACCTAGCTTGTGCACAGTGTGCAAGTTAGCGTAAATGCAACTGTATGCCGTCCGACAAAAGTATTGTGTAAATGTGCCCCAATATTGCTTGAAATAGATTGTGAGGAAAGTTCTTACGCATAAGAGAACATTGCATTGGCTTGCCGAGCTGAACAAGTGACTAAGCACTTCATTAGAACAATTCATTTTAACATTTATTATACCTAAATAGTACTAATTGACAATACTTGAGTGGTCAGCTTTCTGTAGAAGTAATCAACCATTAGCATCCAAGCACAGCCATACGGCTACAAAGGAAAGCTTTGTAGCTCTTCTTTGTGGCCTTATGGGTGGACATTAATGAGTATTTACTCCCTTATTGCAAATATTCTCTGGCTTGGGGAAATCACTTTGATCAGTGGATGAACATCATCATTTACTGGGCGGATTTCTGCAGTGACCAGCTCTAAGGACAAGAGGCTAGTAAGCCTTGTGAGGTGGAAGGCCATTCCAGCCTTTAGTGGCAAAAACAAAAATCATTCTTGAAATGCAGTGGCATGAGCTAAATGAGGCACAACAGTACTTGTGCGGCTAGTGCAGAAAGAAAGATGAATCAGAACAGATTAGTTGGTTATGTTACGGTAAAGAGTTAAAAAAACCTGCAGTTTCTGCACGACATGAAGAAATTTGAAGATTCACCTTTGGTGCTGTGAAACTGGAGCTTCAACAATAGTCTGAGCAAATAAAACAAGGGCTCAGGTCTGAACTCATTCTAGGATTTTAGTTAAGTTCGGTTTGTGTCATGTGCCATTAGAACGCCCAAGGTGATGCCACACAGGGGATCTGAATGCAAGTAACTTGGAAGACGGCGATGCTAAGTACATGTTATG
The DNA here is from genome assembly GCF_052857255.1 of Amblyomma americanum. Taxonomy (NCBI): domain Eukaryota; kingdom Metazoa; phylum Arthropoda; class Arachnida; order Ixodida; family Ixodidae; genus Amblyomma; species Amblyomma americanum. The sequence goes on along the minus strand of NC_135497.1, from coordinate 20,589,864 downwards.
GTGTAAATATCCTAGGCTATAGGAGGGCGTACAAGCATTATGAGGTGAGACCATGCGAGCCATGTGAATGGCTGAGTGTTTCAACCAGTATCCAGTGAATATACCTTTCTCGGTAAGGCCTTATAAGTAGGCGAAATGTAGTTTTGCTTACAATAAAAAAAAATGAGTGCATTATTAGTAACATTAGCAAACCGGCCATTCTAGAGCATGCAAAATGTTGTTTTGGAGAACTAAAACATGGGTATTGATTGCCAGATGGCCGACCTCTTAATATAGCCATCAGTGAAGGCATGTAACAAAATGCTGAAAGGAAAGCCATAATGTAGGCAGTAAAAAGCTGAGGCTCAAGGGCAATGCCTTGGGGGATATCCAAGACAGCAGGAAAAGGCAGGATGCTTAAGGATTGGCAAGAGAAATCTGCCGACGGCTGGCTTGGATCCAGTTTAGAGCTATTGGATACAAGTTAAAGCACGACAAAAAAGCCATACATAAATAAGGGAATCACATGCTTTTTCAAAGCCAAGAAGAAAAGCATCGAAGGGGATATTGCAGTCAAAGTGCATGTCGTGAAGAACAAGAGCAAGTTGGCTATTGCAGGAATGTTTTCTAAAAGCTTGCCAATTTGGATGAAACGACTTAATGGGCCAAAACAATCTAGCAGGGCAAGAGTACAAAATGTGTTTGGTGATTTGCAGCCCATGGTAATGGCATAAATAGGGCCGTAGGTGCTGGGAAATGGTGAGTAAGAAACATAGAGGGGCCGAACTATGTTGAGGCAGGAAGCTATCTCCACAGTATGCACTAGATATGCGTACACCGTCCTGTTGATGTTTGCTACAAATTTCACAAAACTTGGTGCGGGTGTACTGTCGGGTGAACCGGCAGAAAGTTTGCATGTTGAAGCTGCGCTAAGGGACGAGGACAACAGAGCAAGAATTGCTACTATGTGCAGTGGTGCTGTTTTCCGTCGACTTTGTTCCTAACATACCTTTACCAGCTATACAGGACTCATTTTGCAGTCTGCTGTTTTAAGTGGTGTCAGGTAAAGCCAATCGCTATTCTTCAACCAACAAACTGCTGTGCCATACAACACATCCTTCTAAACATCTTCATAAGTTGCAAGATAAATGTACTTCTTTAGTCTCATATTCAAAATAACACAGATTAATTGCTTGTGTCATCATCAGAACTAAAAAAATTAACCATACTTTCACATATACAGCCATTTCTCATTAGTGCAGTCCTCGTTAATATGGACTCAAACTATTAGCAGTGTTTCTGGGGAAAAAACTTTTTTCAATGCACTTACGCTTTCCTAACATAGAAACTTGCTGATCATAGTGGACAGAGTGAAAATGCGTATGGCCCATTGTCGCATGTGTTCTTGTCCCATTAATGTGCAGAGGGGAAAGACTTAAAACTTTGGACTTGAGCAGATAAATCGAACGCTGCCTGAATCATATACCTTTCTTGCACACTGGAATTGCAATCACAATGCTTGCTCCACTGCCTGCACAGACTGTTATGCTAACCCGTGGACTGCCAGGCACACTGACTTCTAACCAGCTCATACACGTTCTGGTTGCCAAAGGGCTTCTCTTTCTAGTGTAAAAATCACTGTCAGGGCTCGGCGACTCACATCCTGGCTTGAATTGCTCATTGCACAAAATGAAATAACCTGCTTAAAATCAAAACAACAGAATCGCTTGCTTATATTATAACCTCACATATGCCTCTCCGCAGCCCGCAATGCTAGGTTAGCACCTTTTATACTGAGTACACCGCAGAAGAAAAGAAAAATGCAACACTCCTGATTCAGGCATGCGCAGCGGGCAAGAACAGAACTAGGCGCCGATGCAAAGCGGGGAATCTGCTAATGCAAGCAGCAACAGCCATTTCATTCAAGTAAAGGAACGGATTCAAATTAAATGTGGTCTTTGCCTTTGCAGGTCAACGGTTCCATTGATACTACAGGACTCTCAGAAACAGGGCAACGTCGGTAATGCAGAACCAACCACCATGCAACAATGCTTAGAACATTTCAAAGAACTGAAATAAGCCTTGTTATTGTAGCTTTGAATCTGTGCAGGAATGGTACTGTCGTGACCACACAAATGTGAAAGAATAAGTGGGCCAGGAAACCTAGCCGATCACTGGGGAAGGTGCAAATATGCGTCTATATGTCAGCAAATAAATTTTTGTTACTGTAAAATGTAAGGAGGATTAAGAAAATCTGGGAAGCGTTCTACACTGTCGATACACAGCTGATTTTGCTCGCCATCGCCGTCACTCAGCAGACAAGTAATCATGTCCGTAGCAAGCAGTCACAGGCAAATGAAGGTAGCAGGGTGCATGCGCATTCTGAAATCTCCTTCTCAAGGCTTCGAAATTGTGTTGTTAAACAAACTGGTGCGGCTGTCCCAGGGAGTGCTGCTGAATAACTACTTAACACCAGCAAAGCAGAGTTCACGAGCTGCTCTGCAACAATAGCATTGTGCACACATCCACTTTCGTACCGCTGATCTGATCGAAAGGGACCGTGAGCAAAATCAACAACAAACAGTGTCACGGTTCATGAGGCGCTTCAAGATCACCGAATTTTTCTGATTGCAGTGGAAACCAAGATTCCACTTCAACTTCACATTGCCAAGAATTTGACAAAGCAAAAAGAGAAAAAAGCAATGGGAAAGATTTTCTTTATATATATATATATATATATATATATATATATATATATATATATATATATATATATATATATATATATATATATATATATATATATATATATATATTCATCAAGACTCGTTATGCCCAACTTGTTCTGTGGACAGTTTTTACCCACTAAACTGCTGCCACAGTTATTTTTTTTTGCGCAACAGAGTTGAATGCACATTGAAAAATAGACTCATGAGTTAACACATATTAGAGATTCTACACTGTGAACAAGCCGTGATTTAAATGCGGCAATGATTCTTGTTCGTAATCGCGTAATACCATGTTGTCACAACCTAAACTGAAATGGCTAGAGGAAGTGTTCAGTCACACATTCATCGCGCAAATATTTATATCAGACAAATGTCTGCACAGCGGGCAGGAAATAAAAAGAAATGACGCCCCCGAAGATACATCTGCACTGCACACCCATGTTTTCACAAAAGTCACACAGTCGGTCGGCCACTCGTAACCCGAGCAGCCATAATCACAAAATGTATTGAATGGGGCACCAAGACGCAAATGGATGGCGGCGTTGCTTTTATCGGTGCAGAAAACAGTCCGACGGCCGTGCATCCAAGATCGTGCCACGTCGCACACACGGCAGTACTCGAGCGCAGTGCCCGCACGAATCGCGGTCAAAATGGTAATGGATACGTAGCAAAAATAACATCGTGTGGTCGCGATCACTGCAACCATCGCAACGAATGCGACTAGCTGCGTAACGCCACGATCATTTCAGCATTCGGAAAACACGGCGTCCGTCGTGAGCTTTCGCAGGTACACATTTCACTGCCTTGACGTAAAAGCACTCGCTCCGATCGCAATCACGTTCACTACGCTGACACTTGTCACTGTGCTATGCAGCTCATGCACGCACAAGAAATTCACCGTGAGCAGCTGTTGCTCGCCGCTGTCCGTGATGATCCTCGCAGGAATTACAAACACTTGCAACAACCACAAACAGCTCGAAATAAACACTTCGTGACACCGCCACTGCACAGGTCTTGCATCGGTTTGAAGAGGCGCTCTGTCAACTCCGTCAGCGTAGATGATTACTGCTGAACGCGGCGAAGTTTGCAGTCGCTCTGAACACTGGTAATATCAAGATGTGTACAATATAATATGCTTCGCGACATCGCTGCCACTGCCCAGGCCGCGCTCCCCAGTTCAGTCGACGGACGGCCATCTTGCCCCGGCAGTGCAGAACCGAGGCGGAGTGGCTCGAGACGTCACTGACATCACGGGAAAAGCAGCCAATAGCTGCAATCCGGTCGCCTGCCGGATGCGCTCGTCCGCCAGAAAGTTGAAGTTGACCAACTTTCTATCCGTTCGCCGGACGAGGCGGAAGGCGCTCCGAAACGATCGTACAACGGCCCTAACGCTCCGTTGCCCAAGCTACCCGCCTCAGACCTGAAAATCATCTACCGCCCGAGTGGGGGCCTAAATCTCCGCAAACACAATGGGGGCTACATCCTATCCCTCGTATGCACCGCCCTGAAACTTTCCATAGAGGCAGTACGTCAACAAGACGCCATACGCATAAATCCTCGAAACAACTACTTCACCATCAGTACACCATCAGAGAACAGAGTAGAACGCTACGTTAGGCTACAGTCTCTTAAAATCTCCAACATGGCCTACCCTTTAAAGGCCTACATCGCTCAACCAGACAGCGCTATCCGAGGCGTTCTCTACAACGTTATATACGACCAGACGCCTGAAAAGATAGTTCAGGAACTTCAGACATTCAACAAAAGTAGTTCGTATGACATTACGGACGCCAGGCGTTTGCGCAAGACTAAGTCCATACTCGTCACTTTCGTCAACACAAAGTTGGTTCCAAGGCAACTACGTTTTTACGAAGCCGTATATAACTGCTATCCCTTCCTGGCGAAAGTCGAGGCATGCTTCAACTGCCGGAAAGCCGGTCACAGAAGCCACGTCTGTATCCAACCCAAGCAAAATCTCTGCCAGCGCTGTGGAGAGCCTCATTTACCAGTCGAGCCACACACGTGCACAGCCAAATGCATCATCTGCAATGGATACCACTTCACGGGCTCCAAGGACTGCAAGCAGCGTTTCTACCGACCGGGCAACAAGAGGCCGACACCGAAGGATGATACGACAAAGAACGCAACTCTCCGGGAATCCCGCCGAAGGCAGCGATCAAGCTCGAGAAGCCGCGCCAACTCCCGTCACCGGTCCCGATCCCGGTCCGAGTCCTTCCCACTTCTGACCAGACAGCCCACGTCTGAGAAACAAGGAAAGACTGGAGAGTCAGCATCTGACAAACAGGTGAGCTGGGGTCCGCGATCTCCTTCCGTTCTCCGTGAAAATAATAAACTTAAAGCACAGCTCGAACAGCAAAGGAAGCAAATCGAGTCTTAACAAGCAACTTCAATTGCTACTATAAAGAATCCCGCCAACAGAGAAAATGGAAATCCCTCAAGATATCTCATCTCTCACCACGGTAGCTAGCCCGTCGAACTCACCCGCCCAAAGCACACCTGCCAAGCGCAGAACAAAAGAAAACACTACCACTGAGGACGTCATAACGTTAGGAACCCTCATCAACGCGGTCACTATTCTTGAACAGAAAATGAAAAAGAAATTCTAAGCCATGACCAAAGAGATGAGTACATGGACGAGCAATCTCAACAATAGAGTGACGACGCTTGAACAGAGATCTATCGCCCACGACTCCATCGCTGCTCAGGTGTAGAGCAAAATAGACCAAGTGCTTCCCCCACATAAATCAAACTCAACCCATTCGCTTTCAGAACAGAATGGCAGCAAACCACAGCGAACTTAGAGTGTGGCAGTGGAGTTGCAGAGGATATCGCTCCAAGCAAAGCAATCCGCAACTCCACATTCAATCTCTTTCCGACACAGAAGTCCCCACAGTCATCGCACTACAGGAAACTCAAGCTCCTGTCAGACTAGTCAACTACACTCCCCACACGCCAATGAACAAACCCATTCAAAGGTTAGCAACCGTAGTTCACAGAGCATATACCGCTACAGATCACCCCATAGAGGTTGAAGACATAGATTCTCATCTAATAGAGCTCCTGCCCAAAACTAGAAATAGCACTAGCCTATACATCCTCAACACATACAGCAGCCCGAAAGGCAAAGCAGCCCCCCTCCTCGCAGCCATACACAGAGCGCTCCATATTAGCGCTAAACACCCGCTTATAGTGCTTGGTGACTTTAATGCCAGACACTTCAGCTGGGGGTACAAATTCAACTGCAGTAAAGGAGCACAGCTCTGGACACCATTTCATAACGAGAAGCTCACCCTCGTCAATAACCCGCAACAACATACGCGCATCGGTAACAGCGTGCAACACAACACCACTCCCGATCTCACACTCACAAAGAATATCACAAAATGCCAGTGGTCGAACACGCAGACCTCCCTAGGCAGCGACCACTACATAATTGAAACCTCACTCTCGCTAAACTCACTCGCCCCTTCATGAAAAATAATCTGCAGATCACAGACTGGGACAAGTTTCGGAACCTCCCGAACGACGCCCCCACCCAAATCAAACACATTGCCAGGTGGCTGGCGGAACTCACAAAGGACGTCGTTACAGCGACATCTGAGATCCCGAGCAATCGTGAATCGGAAGCTGTCGACAGTAGACTCCTTCACATGTGGGAGGCTCACTCCAGCCTGCAGAAGCGATGGTTTCGTAACAAACACAACAGATCACTCAATTTAAGGATATCAGCCTACGTCAAGGAAATAGAGGCACACGCGGCACAACTAACCCGTCAGCAATGGGGTCAGCTCTGCAACCGCATGGAGGGCAACCTGAGCTAAGAGACACATGGAAATTTCTGCACTGCCTCTTAGAACACCACAACACGAAGGGCACGCAACCGCGTAATATAACGCGCCTCAGTCACAGAATAGGTATGGATGATGATGTCCTGATCAAGAATCTCAAAGAGAGGTACCTCACAACGATTCCCAAATTATACCCCTCCCTTCCTACTTGGGTGTAGAAAACCCCGAGCTCGACGCGGACATAACCACGTGGGAGGTTAGGGCAGCAATGTTCAAACTTCGCACTACGTCTGCGCCAGGAGCACACAGGATCACAAACAAAACGAAGCGAAATTTGGAGGAGAACTACATCCAAGCCCTAACAGAACTTTTCAACAAGCACTGGAAGGAAGGTACTCTCCCCTCCGAGTGGACCCACGCGAGGGCCACTTTCTTCCTCAAGGCCAGAAAACTGCTAGACCTGTTAAACCTCAGGCCAACCTCCCGTACCTCATGCTTGGGAAAGCTATTTGAGCACGTAATCCTAAACAGACTGCAAAATTACATGCAAAAAAGAGCTCTTTCTCCACACAAAGCTAAGATTCCGAAGCCATCTATCAACACAAGACGTAATGCTTCAAATCTCAGAAGAAATCCTACATCCCAGACATTGCAAACGCACACGAGCACTGCTAGCCTTAGACATCACTAAAGGGTTTGACAATGTCCAACACACAGCCATACTGAACGCCTTATTCAATCTAGGAGTCGGGACTCGAACACATACCTACATAAAAGCTTTCCTACGAGACCGCGCAGCAGAAATCAAACTAGGCCCTATAGAGTCCCCTTCCTTTCCTCAGGGCAGCAGGGGGACACCCCAGGGGTCAGTCTTATCTCCCCTACTTTTCAACATCACTCTCATTCACATGGCTCGCAAGCTATAGCGCATCCCAAACCTCTCCCACTCCTTCTGTGCAGACGACATTACCTTATGGACCACCATGGGGAACGTTAGGACCATGGAAGAAACCTTCAAGCAGGTGCGGACGCGGTAGTCGAGTGCGCAGCCTCTATAGGCCTCGCATGGTCCTCTGCTAAATCTGAACTCTTGCTACTCCACCCGACCCCGAACCGCAACAGGAAGGAAAACACCTCCATACACGTCGAGGTCAATGGCCTACCAGTGCCAGAGGTTGAAAAGATACGCATCCTAGGCATGTTCTTACAAAACAATGGACGCTACACGGAGACCATCTCCAAACTAACAATCACGACATATCAAACCATCAGACTGATTAGAATAGCCAACAAGCACCGAGGCATGCGTGAACATGACCTGAGGCGGCTGGTGCAGGCATTCGTGATTAGCCGGATGGTTTACTCCCTTCCCTACCTCTACCTCACAAAGGCAGAAGAGAAGGTAGATGCACTAATAAGACAGGCATACAAGTCAGCCTTAAATCTCCCACAACGAGCTCCCACCACCCATCTCCTACGCATGGGAGTACACAATACACTACAAGAACTAACTGAAGCTCATCGATTGGGTCAGATTGAAAGACTCTCCTCCACAAATACAGGCAGACATATTCTCGCCTCTCTAAAGATTCAACTAACAGATCCACCCCCAACAACACCCACGCCATCCCAACACATATCAGGGACAGGCTCATAGTTCACCCTCTGCCCAAAAACGTACACCCAGTTCACAACCAGGCCAGGTGCGAAGCTCGTGCCAAGGCTTTACACAAAGCTCATGCAAACGACAAAGACGCGGTCTACGTGACGCGGCAAAGTACATCCACAGTTCGGCCTACGCCATCACCGTAGCATCGCATGACTTCAGACGCATAGCCTCGTGCTCTATTAAGGCAACAACCTCACTTGAAGCCGAAGAAAGAGCCATAGCGTTTACCATTTCCTCCTCCGCTGCCACACATTCTGAGTGACTCTAAAACAGCAATCACGAATTTTGCATGGGGACAGATTCATTCTACCATCCGAAAAACACTCAATTCATGCTTCACAGAACCTCGACCAGTTCAAATTGTTTGGGTGCCAGCCCACGCAGGCAACCCCCGCAACGAAGTGGCCCACTCTCTTGCTCGAGCATACGTCAGCAGAGCAGGGCACACCATAGACCGGGGTAGCGCTAGGGACCGGCTCGTCACCTATCATGAAATAAACCTCCATTACAGGGAGCAAAGACCACACATCTCCCTCTCGAAAGAACAACAAACTACCTAGAGACAGCTCCAGGCTGGCACATTCCCTTCACCGGCTTTGTTAGCCCATATCCACCCAGGCCAATACAGACCCGAATGCTCTTTTTTTGGGGCTCCGAGAGCCAACTTTGACCACATTTTGTATCTCTGCCGAAAATTCCAACCATCATCTCGTGGGAACCTCACGGACAAAGAGGCTTGGGAGATCGCGGTCTCCAGCTCCGAACCAGCCTCACAAAGGCGGCTGGTAGAGTGGGCTGGAGAGGTCGCCGCACGTCATGGGCTCTTGGCCACCACCCGGGATCAAGAGCCAGACAAACCCTAGGCAGTGACTCATCCATAAGGCTCATCAATAAAGTTTTCACCTACCTACCTACCTAGAGCGGTAATTGACTTTGTTTTAATACAGGAATATTCCGAGGTGTGATATTTCGGCTAGAAATAACTCCTTTTAGCTGAGAAAAAAATGTAACGTTTGTGGAGTTCTCGGTGTTTGCACGAAAGAAGCTTAATTCTGTCATGGGGCTTGTAGGCGTCGTGTTAATCATGAAGACGTTATTTGTAATGTTTGGAAAATCTTAAACAACGCTTTTGGGTTTCGGGCATGTGTCCACCTTGAATTAAAGGCATGAGAACAGAAAGAGGAACGTTGAACTCAGTTGCTGTCTTAGCCAAACTAATGGGAATACGTTCTTTTAAATGTGTTCTGGCAATAAAGCTGCAGGCATGGGGTCGAATTTTGTTATTTAGGTGGACATCATTCTAAACAGTTTCCTTTCTGTTGCGAAAATTGTGCCCAGCAATGTAAACAGGCCTGCTGGCACTGGCAGCTGCGTAGCAGAGAGAAGTCACAACTAATACTTTCTTTGTTCTCAGGTCATGCCGTCGGGAGGTGCTGGCTACGGCTACTGCTGTGTGACGTGGGAATAACGGCAAAATACAGAGGAAGCCAGGCACTAAGTTTTTCTGTGTGCCACGAGACGACAGGTACGTACAGTCCGCGTCTGGATTGGAGCAGTGCGTACCTGGTACCAAAAGAGATATTACAGAGCAGCCCCTGAGTTCTCCGCAAATTGGTCGTGTCTACTTTGCTGTTATATCTGGTACTACTTCAGCTAGAGTGTTTCCCCTGGAACCTAGCGGCTGCGACAAGATCTGGATTTGTTTGCACGGTAGTGCACCGCCCGAGCGCTCTGCACAAGGGTGACGCAGACTGTACATGTATTGATTGTTTAATGTTCAAAGTTGTAACTTGTTCTTATCATAAGCTAGCTTTTGAAGCGATATCTTCACTACTCCATGTAAAAGGGATTTCGCTGTGTCTTGCGCAGCCTTCTTCTATGCAAGCGGCGCTCAAAAGGTGCGCCGCGCATGACGTCACAGGTGCGCCGTCGCCGGCTCATCCGCCGTGCGTAACGTCACAGCCGCGCATGCGCAGTAGGGCACGCGCCGCGCGCCGTTGCTCGTCTGCATATAAACAGAGGGTGCGAAGCGCTCTCGTCAGATGCAAGATGAGTGAAGAGGTGGAATGTCAGCGCACGTACTCAGTAGGACAGAAGTACAAGCTACGCGAAGCACGTCGACGGATTCCGATGTTGTAGGGGGGTACAAGGAGGGACACCAGCGAGCCCAAGAGGTGAGGACGTGGTTTGGCCTTGCCAGACCGACTCTTCGCCTCAAACGAGGGGTTTACTAAACTAAAGTGAACCCGTTTAGCCCGTGAATCGCTATCGCGGGCACACTGGGTTTAACCGAAGCTTTCCACCAGCAATTTTTTCTGAAGGCGTCAATGTTTAGGCACACATATATGTTCTACTTTTTTTCTTTCCGATTCAAATCCTCGAAAGCTTTCACACTCAGTTTCAAATATTGCTGTAAATTTCAAACATAGCTATCTTTATTTTTGATGCTGCGCATCTTCCAATGAACCTTCATGCCAAACTTCTAGCTTAAAACATCTACTTTCCTCTAATCTTATCTACATTCGCAGACCTTTTTGCGTTAAAAATGCCCGTCTGCCGTGTGATGTATGTGTAAGTGTAGACATTCTGTCCTGTACTTGTTCTCCACTTGAGCACCGCAAATGCCGAACTTTGCAGAGGTAATGTTTAGAGAGACATAAAAGCAGACTCCTTTCCTAAAAAAGATTCTTTCTCCCCTCCCTAGGGCAAAAATTTTGTTAATGTACGCTGGGCGAGAAGAGCTTCCTTCAAAATCAGCTTTCGCAGTAAGCAAGAGGTATTTCATGTGCAGCGAGCACTGCGCAGCACACTGCTTTATGCAGCCTGGGTGAACAAAGCTGAGAAAAAGTGCATTTCCTAGCGCACCTCAACTGACATGTTGGCAAGTCAAGATAGCTGAGGGTAACGGTAACTTTTTGATGTTTTGCAATGTAAATGCACGCATATTTCCACAGGAAATAGTACCATATGTACCTTTCACGTACCGTAACGTTTCTTGTGCTTGTTTTTCTGCTTTGGAACAAGCCGTATTCTTCTGTGTCACTAATTGCAGCATATTAAATGCATGGTGTGCTTGTAGTCGCGGTTGTGTGTTTTGTGTGGAACATTCTGTTGTGCCACAATATCATAATATTGGCCCAGTGGCTCGATGACTTTGAAGAGCCACCAACTTTCTTGTCGATATGCTGTCTTGTCATGTTCAACATATTCAAACCTTGTCGACTTCTCGTTCTCACTGAATGTTGTGTGTTTTGTCCTACATTGCACATGGATTTTTTTCTTGTCCAGTCTTGTATTCAGACTCGTTGGAGCTGTGCTGCCAACGAAACTTTTAGCAGCTTGAGCAATTATTGGGTCTGGAGATTCTGAATTGATGACTGCAGTACAATTTTCTCATCCATGGACACAGTGGTGTATGATGACAAGTCCAGGTAACATATTTGTTCGCTTACGTGGAATATTATGCGGCAGTTTTTCAGAAAAATTCCGATTGGTCTGCAAGCGCATGTGTGTGTGGGGTGCACCGAATGTGTGTTTGCGTGTGTTTGGTGCAGCTGTAAACATTTGGTTCGAGCTAGATGGGTTATTCTTTATGAGAAGGCAGCGTTAAGAAAAAAGAAAGGGCAAATATTTAGCACATATTCAGGGCGAGCTCTGAGTCCGTCTTGTTTACGAGTTCCTTTTTTATCTGCTGCCCTCGCATACCGGGTCATTTTTAAGTGTTCCTCTGTGTTTTCAACTACCAAACACTTTTGCCCGTATTACAACCTCTTTCCTTGTGCTGACACCACTGGAAAAAGTAGGCTTTAGCTGGATGAAGCCGTTGTATCAACTGCTGCACGCTTCTTTGTAAAATACTGCCTGTATGATAATGTTCATGGGGGTTAAAGCGTTTGGTCAGTGCATGCAAGAGCATGTTTGATCTTCCAGTGTCTTCAAGTATAGGTACCCAACAAATAAGCCCCGTGTGTTCTTAGCCTGGAGGGTCTAACACATAAATTTCTATTAATTAAAAAAAGGCTGCCTGTCAGACTGGAGAAGCCCATGGTGCCTTGTTTTCCTGCCACTCTCCATTCGCAAGACGACAGTAAGACAATATTTCAGTGGCTTCGCTGGGAACAAGCAGAAATCACGAAGTACAGGAGAAAGGCAAAATTGATAAAGCTATCTTCACATTTAACGCAGCTGCACTGCCAAAAGTAGTCAAGTACTACATGCAGATTACAAGGGCAGAGGAATATCGGCCGGAACGTATGGTTTGCTATAACTGCCATAACATTGGTCACATGGCAAAGTACTCTCACCAGGACAGTGTGTGCAAAGACTGCGGCCGCAGTCACACACCCGAGGAGGAGGGCGATGACGAGGCATTTTGTGTCTCGTGCAAAACATCGGGGCACATTGCTGTGAGCCGCGCTCGTTCCAGTAGAGTGCCGCCAACTCCGCCTGAGACGCCGCCAAGTGCTACAGAGACGCCTGCATCCGGAGCGGCATCGCAAAAAGCACGCGTACGGTGGGCCGACGTAGCAGCGGGGAAACACTCAAAATTCGCTCGTAATAGTCAAGCTAATGCTGTAACCTCGTCAGCTCTCTTCGGCAGGAGGTAGCGCAGATGCGCGCAGAAATTCAGTCTCTAAGATCCCCGTCAACCAGGAAAAATGATCGATCGCTGTCATCGTTACGCAGCTCCCCACAAGACCTACCTGATTCAGAAGCGTGTGAAGAAAAGTCGACCAAAAAAATGCGGCCAGAAAAGCTCTATTGGATAATGCTACTCAGTTCTCACAAACAGCAGCGCCAATGAAATACGAGGCTAGACGTGAGATTCGAAAAGAAATTGAAATCCTCCAACAGGACTTCAAGTCTCAGTTTGCCACACTCGAAGAAGCCATGAAGGTTATGGCATCACACGTTGAAATTATCCTTATTAAGGAGCAGTGTGACGCTCCACGTAAAAAGAAGGCCAATCTCAACGATCCATTCAAGTTCAACAACCCTCTTCATAATGGGGCTCGGGGAGAATACGATTCTACAGTGGAATTGCCAAAGCTTTCGCCAAAACGGCCCTATCCTCAAATCTCGCATGAATTTTCTGCAACACAGATTGACACAGCGCAATGGAACGAGGACGAGAAAAAGAAGCACGAAACACAGGACGGGTGCTCACTACCAACTCTTTATTGCGTCATAAAAAACCAGCGCAAATTATACCATTCTCCTGGACCACGTGATACACTGTCAGCCAGTGGACATTGCGAAGAAACGCCTCCCACAGTGGCGATCATTACAAAGTGAAAAAGCATTCATGACACGTGCAAGCACTAAGATGCAATAGCATTAATAAACTAATGATAAAAGGACCACAGATAAATGAGAATCGCGCTTGTGCATCGGTGCCAGGGGCAGTAACGAGTAAAAGAAACGCGACGATGACAGATGTGAAATGGCGATGAAAAGGGGCGTACAATCATAGTATCCATAAAAAAGAATGAAAACCTGCTATGCAATAGGCACAGTCAGTAGGCTAAAAGCGAAAACGAAAAAAAGAAGGAACTGACGCCTACAAAATAACACACAAATAGTTAAAATCGTATATAAAAGAGAATAAAGAAAAATAACATAAAACGAACCACCACCGGCCAAACATGTAAGCCGTTAAAATACCATTAAAAGTATTTAAAAGACAAAGGAGAGACGATCCACTTAACGCCAACAAACAACATGGCAAAATAAATAAGAGCAAATAAAAGACAATGAGGTGAGGTGCGAGGAAAAACTTTGCCAGGATGCCTAGATGTGGTTAAAACGGAAGAATCGCACCCGCTCTAAGAAGGACCTTTCTTTCTCCAGTAAACAGACACAAGGGCTGCTGATGCACGCGTCCCCAGCCTTTTCAATCAAAAATCCTTCAAAACCTGCCTCTCTATTCTACTCCTCGTTGTCGCCAGAAACTTACTGGCGGATAACATAGGCCGATACTCGTGGTGGGGTTGATTGCAATGAACTGCCATGTAGCTCCCAGACTTGTTTTTACGTTGAGGAGGTGTTCACTTGCTCTGTCATTGAAACAGCGTCCGGTCTGGCCGATGTATACTTTACCGCACGTGAGGGGAATTTGGTAAGCTACTTCGGAGCGACATTCGGTGTACTGATTCGAAAGCTTTACTGTACAGGTCGCCTGTTTCCTCCGGTTTACCGTCGGACATATCTTAGCCAACTTACATGGGGCAGAAAAAAACAACGTTAACATGGTTTGCGCATTAAAATGGGCAAACCATTAAACATCTTGCTTGAAAAAACGCGAGGACCTTGTACCCTTCCGGGGCACAGGGTGTTCACAGATCCTGCTATAGAACATCAGGCAAAGAACACGGGTGAAGCTGCAGTATCAAGTCAGGCTGCAGTCCTCGTACGCACAGATTGCCAGGCGACGCAGATCCGCCTATCGGGAACCAGGAATGAATATCGAGAGGTCGTCATTGTAAAGATGTCTCCGGGCCTTAAAACCACAATTTTGGTATCGGTTTACTACAGATACCTTAGCACACAGTAAGGGTAGACAAATATGAATGGTTCAACAACCGATTGCAACCGATCACCACAGTCCAATTATTGTTGGCGGTGACTTCAATGCCAAAGACGTTATGTGGGGCTGCTACACGACTGATTGCAGGGGCGTCATCTAGAAGAAGCTATGGAGTTTTCTAACTTACGCCTTTGCAAGGAGTCACATGTGCCCAAGCGTGTCGACCTCCACGCTCGACAAATCGACACTACACCGGACCTTTCTCTTGCAACCCCTGGCGCGGTAAAACAGTCGGAAATTTTAGATGCTACGTGGAACATTGATCACTTCCTCATTACCATCCGTGCCAACAGCAAACGGCTTCGAGCCAAAAAGACGTCGCCCTCACTCGAC
This sequence comes from Amblyomma americanum, assembly GCF_052857255.1. Classification (NCBI taxonomy): domain Eukaryota; kingdom Metazoa; phylum Arthropoda; class Arachnida; order Ixodida; family Ixodidae; genus Amblyomma; species Amblyomma americanum. The sequence continues at coordinate 20,574,759 of NC_135497.1, read as the reverse complement.
TTGCAGAGCTCTCGTGTATTGTCGCAATACTTTAAATTCCGTAGCTTTCAACAATTTGTACATGAGGTTACCACAGCTAAAGCGATGGCGACAGAAGAAATAGAATTTAGGAACACAAACACTCATCTCGAAAGCCACTAAGTCAATCTGTGGAGACGTGCCTCTTTTCTCACGAACCGCTACCGTACACGAGGCACGCGCCACAAAGATCTTTTAAAACTTCGTCGCCTTCGTCGCCATTAATGCATGGCTACTACAAGAAGCATGGCTGAGAAAAAGGAAAAAGCGGGCTCCCATTTTCGCAGAGCTCTCCTTACAACGACCGATGACCTCGGTAGAGGAGCAACTCACTCGGACTGTCTTCCCGCATGCTGAAGACCAACTTCCTGATAACCTTCCTACTGTTACTGTGCCTACGCAAGATCCTGAACTTGACAAGCCGTTCACGATAGAGGAACTGCCGGCGGCGCTTGCTCAAGCAAAGAGCCACTCGCTCGCAGGGCACGAAGGCGTCACCTGGTAGATGCTTAGGAATCTTATTGATGCCGCCAAAGCGCAGCTCCTAGAAACAGTAAATAGCGCGTAGGAGACAGGTGATGTGCCAGTGCAGCTCCAGCTAGCACTGGTAACCCTATACCAAAGCGTGGGTAAGATCCTTCTAACATTTTCAACCTCAGACCAGTTGCTCTCACTTCCACCGTCTGCAAATTGATTGAGGGACTAGTCAACAATAGGATTCAAGGTTACTTGGAATACGCCACAACTTGGTACCATCCTGCGCAAACCAGCTTTCGCCCCAATTTCAGTACACAAGTTTGATTATGGCGGCTTCGGCGAGTCATTAATAGAACCTTCCGGAACCTCGTACCTGATTACGTCCTCGCAGTCGACATGACAAAAACTTTTGACAACGTCGATCAAAACGTCATCCTTGCGGAGCTTGGACAGGCCTACCTCATTCAATGGGCGCTGAACTCGATACGGGACTTTCTCCAAAGCAGACCCGTACGTCTCAACTGTGGTACCCAAGAATGGACCCCTCGCACATACTTCCTCGACAGGGGAGTTCCTCAGGGCTCATTACTCATCCCTTTACTGTTTAACTTGGCAATGGCGAAGGCAGCAAGACACCTAGAACAAAACAATGGAGCAAGGTTCGCAGCGGTGCATAGACTGGAGAGCTCACTAAGAGAGCTTGGCCTCGAACTAGAACCTGAGAAGAGTGAACCTCCCAACATTAATGACAGGAGTCGTACTAACCCGTCCCAACAATTTTATCTTCTCATGGCAGGCCAGCTGCTCACATCTCATAACGGATCACTCAAGCTTCTCGGTGTGCCCGTCAGCAGCTTTAACAGTTCTTGTACTTGGATCAAACGCCTCAAGAGCACCTGGAAGAATACCCTACATCTCATCGCGTGTATGTCAAACAAGTACGGTGATGCAAGGCCGGAGGCTTCTCAGACGCTGGCTCGCGCGGTAGCAGTTGGCAAGATTCTCTACAGCGCCCCCGCGAACGAACCGACCACGAAAATCCATGAAGACCTTGCTCGTCGGCACAGGGCCATGTTGCGCACCATAACGGGTCTACCACGACATACCCGCATCACTGCTCTAGAGGAAGCGGTGGTCCTTCCTCCTATACACAAAATCACTTAGGAAACTAATTCGGCACGAAACACGCGGAACTTGCACAAAACAGGGACGAGCTTTGGAACGCAGGGACAGCCAACACCGTTTGATTATGAAGGCCGGCTAGCATCTCCCAGGCTTCGTCCACACCTCGGTCGCTACAGACGTCCGGCTCCACTCAGAGCACCAACGGCGGCACAGTTCCAGCTAGCTCGACACGCTGCCGCTGTTAGAGAACAAGATAGAAGGATATATACGTAGATGAGTCCCTGAAAGACGGCGCCATATCAATGGCATGTCGCAGCCGTGAAAATCTGAATTTCAATGACTGCCGTACTAATCGTGCACGCGATGGGTGCATAAAGGAAGGAGAACTGCTCGCTATATACGGCGCTCTCCTGCATGTAGAAAACGTTCTGGCCGGCAATCCACTGCTACAAGTTGACATGTCGCGCAAAACGCGAATACTCCCTGATTCACATAAAGCCGTGCGTGAGCTTCACAAACCATTCTCGACGCGCCGAACTGCACAGCAGATTACTTCTATAATCAGAGCCCTCTCAACACGCAACGTACGCATCCACCTCGCGTGGATCCCTGGACACACGGGCGATGACGACGGGAGCCAGTCCGCTCACAACGCGTCTCGAGAGAGTGTCTCGTTCCTCCCTCCGCTGGTATACCCCGCCGTTACCGACAACTCTAATGATATGTCCAACAACTTGGCTGTCCTAACGTGCTGATTAGAGCGTGCGAAACAGAGGAGCCGTGGACGACTTACGGCCGTTACACCACCGGGTTACCACTCTACAATAGCTGCTGTCACACGGTATGAGCAGATCTTCATTAATAATGTCATCGCCGATGCCACCAACAGGCCAAACATCATTCTTAAATGGCCTACCGGCTCTCGCTGGCATCAAGGGGACAATGTAGACGTCATGAAGTGCCCGTACTGCGGACGTATGCGTAGTGCTGAGCTGTACCACACAGTTTGGCATTGTTCAGAGTTCCGGAAGGGACGCGACGACCTCGTCGCCAAGCATGGCTTTCCCATCGATGGCGAAGAATTTCGTTCATTGCATAAATCCGGAGCGAACGGCATCCAGGAAGATATTGGAAAATATGCTAAGATAAGTAGCCTCTACAAAACTGTATAAAACCTGGCTAGACCACCCATGCCGTTTCTTCATGTATCAATAGGCCCTTACTTTGCCATCCTTAACAACCCAATTCCCAACAAACGGCATTGAGCCTCCCTTTCCAAATAAACCGCTCATTCATTCATTCATTCATTCATTCATTCATTCATTCATTCATTCATTCATTCATTCATTCATTCATTCATTCATTCATTCTGTTTTCTTGTTAATGTCTTCTCCGGCTTTCCATCTTTAGTGGTATTGTGTGATGACCTCAGTAGCTTTCTCATAGCCAGTGATACCGTTGCATAATTCCAGCATTACCCCAAAGTTTTGCAGAGAAAACCAACCTCCACAGATGGTGCGATATGTTTATTTGGGGCCACCTGTCGCGTGGCTAATCATTTTTCCGTAGTATCACAACTCCAAGCGACGAACACGAAAGCCAGTCTTTCGGAGAGGGAATAAAACACAAGCACCATACATGAAGGTGAAAGGCATTTATTTGCCACCACTTGTACCTTACGTAATTTTTTTGAGTGGTGGTATTGCAGAACCAGGTCCAAGTGGCAGTCATGAAAGTGCTCCTTCCTGTAAACCATCCACTGAGTGCAACTCTTATTTACGAGGATCTAACGCGTAAATATCTATCAATTTAAAGAAAGTTGCGTGCCAGACTAGAGAAGGTCATGGTGCCTTGTTTTTCGCGCACTCTCCGTTCTATTCTATCGTTAATGTCTCCCCAGGGCATCCATCCTTCGTGATTTTGTGTGACCATCGCAGCAGCTTTGCCATTGGTATAAATGTTTGCTACAGAAAACTAACCTCGGCAGATAGTGCGACATGTTTTATTCGTGCCAGCTATTGCATGGCTAATCATTTTTTCTCTTGTAGCAGAACCATCGCCAGGTGCCAACCACGAAAACCAGTGTCCTTTGAAGAGTGCAGCAAGCACATGCACCACACTTTGAGGTAGGAGGCATTTATTTGTCACCACTTGTTGCTTGTGTAATATTTTGTTCCGGTGGTATTGCAGACCCAGCTCCAATCTATGAAAGTGCTCCTTCTTGTGAACCATTCAGTGAGCGCAGCTATTTTTTATTTTGTAAAGTAAAAAGTTGCTCTTGTATGACATCCCTTCCTGAGTATAATGTAAAGGTTCCCAGATTCATCTTTTAGGAGGGCGTCGCCTTAGTCTTGAAGTAATATGTTGTGTAGGGTAACTATCTGTGGTAGTAATTTCGTTAGTTTCTATCGTACTGTGCCTTATGTTTTGTACTTGTCATCTGTCTGCCAGGTGTGTTTCATGTAATAGCTGTGAATAAATGTTTTGGGAATGAAAGGGAATTTTGTAATTGTATAAAAAATAGGTGCACAAGGTATCAATGCATTTTGTGCTTGGTACTGAAGCATGCCCAATTTTATCAAAATTACTTGAAACGCAGTTGGCGTTCAACCTGCTTCCCCCCCCCCCCCCCGCATCTTGTTTCCACACACAGGCATGCACGTGCACTTAAAGGCTGTGCAAAGCACAGAAACACAAAAAGGAGCGCAGTGAATGATTCAGGATGCATATTGGACCTGTAATTAAGGCATTCAAGGATGACATTGCCCCTTGTTCAATAAGGTGCAATGAGACTTGCAGGTTTTTGAAAATTCAAATGTCTGGGCGTATTATGCATCCATAACTGCACAGTATATCACATATACCCTGAAATTTGGGCCCGTGAGTATAGACTCATGCGTCTATAATAAGTATCTGCTTTGTTGCCCAGCCTTTCCTAGTATATAGAGGTTAATTTTCCATAAGAGAACAGATTGGAGCAGGAAGGCTTTAAAAGGAAGGCTCCTGTCCATAAGTGCGCTGTATAGTTATTATTTTGTTTCTCTTTCACTGCAGCTTCTGCGCGTGTCCCCGTTGCACTTCCTGGGAAACCTATTCGTTGACGGAAATACACCGTCAGGTGGCTTCAGGGGCAGGTCTCCGAATATAGGGAGACTATTGCCAGACTGCGGAAGCAGAAAGGGAAAGCCATGCACACAGTTGCCGAAGTGCATTGTGCCATCCGTCCTCATGTAACAGATGAAGTGTTTCAGCTGCTACAAACCCATGTTAATCTGAAAGGGAAAGGCAAGGGGAAGTGGTTTACCCAGCGGACAAAAAAATGCATGGAACTTGCATTTTCTTGCCCCAAGGGCATATAGGTATTTGTCTTTTATAACTTTGCCCACCGAACGTTCTATCAGGAGGTGGCTGTCTAACATTAGAATGACACCTGGAATAATTCTAGGCATAGTGTCATCCATCCTTTAAGCTCATGGTGCGAGCGTGACCATATCTGTTCTCTAATATTTGAGGAAATGATGGTGAAAAAAAGCTACGATGCAGCCCAAGATTTGGTACAAGGATTCGCTGACAATGGTATTGAGCGAACTTCAAATATCGCAGACAGGTCCACGGTGGTTCGGTTGTCTGAGATTTCTAAGCGCTGGGTGTATCCAGTGGCCTATACACACTTGGCCATGCATCAACAGAATCGTCAGAACTGTCCTACTTAATATTATCTCGCATCAAAAAATTTAAGACATTGTCATCACCACCAAAGCCATTATATGTGACCAGGGAGCCTCCAATGTGAGCTTAGCCAGGCAGCTGGGTGTGTCGGTGGTGCAGCCGTTTTTCACTGTTGATGGTGTCCGCATCTTATTCATTTTTGATGTACCGCATCTTGTGAAAACGATGCGGAATACCCTGCAAATGCATAAGCTGCACATTGAAAGTGAGGTTGTGGACTGGGCACATATAGCTAAATTTTACCGTTCGAAACACGAGTAACGGCTCAGATTGGCGCCAAAGCTAACATAAAGGCACATATTTCAAAAATAGTTCAGTAATATGAAGATGAAGCGAGCAACCCAGGTCATGAGTACATAAATTACCATCGCCATTAGATAACTTGTCTTTGTCAAGAAGCTACCAGACGCTGCGCTTTGCACAGCAAACTTTTGTGACCGGATGGATAGATTGTTTGATGCTCTGAATAGGTCCGGCCCTAACAAAAATTCCCCAAAAATGCGGTATGCACTTTGAGAGGGAAATTGTGAGGTGATAGACTCCCTTGAGGCCGCCATTTCTTGGGTTGCTGCTTGGAGGTATGAAGGCAAGCGCCAGCCGCACACAGTAACTGGGTGGCAAGTGACAGTAAGGGCAATCTTTTTGATGTGGGACGAGCTTTCAAAGAAGTACGGCTTCAGCTTCCACCTTACGAGGCGCCTAAAATAGGACCCCTTGGAAAATATGTTTGGCTGCATTAGACAAGGACAGGGCTGCGTTATACAAGGCGTGGCCTCCATTTCATATGTGGATTAAAGGGAAGGAAGGAAGTTTTTTATTCTAAGCATGTGTACACAGTACATACTTATGGGGGAGGGCAAAAAGCACAGTTAGCCTGACGAGGCCCATCCTCCCTGGGGCACCTGACATAGCAATACAGTGTAACACGTGTAACCGTAATACATGTAAATTACCACATACGAACTACAATAGCAAATAACCATAGGCATGTCAAGATGCGGAAGAGAATAAAAATACATTCACATCACTGATTAGGAACATTTCCACCAGTGTGAGTTCATGATGGTTCTAATAGAGCATTTCTGTTATTTTTTCCTGAATAAGCGCTCATTTGTATTTTCATGGATGAGATCTTTTGTGTTTGCTAGATTTTAAAAGAACGGTTTCCTGGTACAGTCTAGTTTGAGAGCCATAATTTGTTCTTATTCCGGGCGGCCTGGTATAATAATTTCTTATCTGGTAGTTCTGGTGTTGGTCAGTGTGCATGACGTGTGAAAGCGTTCTTCTGTAAAACATGTGGAGTCGCCGCGGTGGTCGAATTTCGATGGAGGCGAATTTGTAGAGGCCCGTGTGCTATGCGATGTCAGTGCACGTTAAAGAACCCCAGGTGGTCGAAATTTCCGGAGCCCTTCACTACGGCGTCTCTCATAGCCTGAGTCGCTTTGGGACGTTAAACCCCCATAAACCATAAACCAAACCAAAACATGTGGTGAGCATGATTGGCAAGCCGCAGTGTATTGAGTTTATAAATATTTAATATCTTTGAGCTACCCCAATGTGGAACTGTAGTATCTAGATAATGACTGCAATAACTCTGGTCGCTCTTTTTGAAACAAAAAGAGTGATTTCACGATTTAGAAAATCATGAAACTTTCTTACAAGTGAAACGTTGAAGAAGATATTGCTCTGCACTTCTTCAACGGCTCCCTCTATTTTCATTAGCAAAGGCCGTCGCCTGGGGATCATGTTGACAGTCTCGTTCAGAGGACTTTCCTCCACTTTAGGATATACAGACATTTGTTTCATTGAAGCAATCTCACATTGTTGATGATTCAGCATTGTTTTGTGTTGCCGGATATCTCATAAAAATATTTCTTGAAAACTATTGCAATGGCTCTAGTTCGAGTATTCTCAGAGTAGAGAGCAATGGCACAGCACGAGCACATAAGTACTTTATGTTACTGAAAGATTTTCATGTTCCTAAGAAAATGTATGGCAATTTTACCGTTCCATCAGAGTGTGCCTTTGAATGGTTTCAGGAGATCGAGTCCGTCTTTCTTTTCAGTGCTTAAAGCGTTGCCCATCAGCATAACGTTTTATCTGCTCTCTATGACAAATCTGGCATAAATTTTCAGTTTTGTTCTTTGGTTTGTAGAGAAACATTTTAAAGGATGTTTTGTAGCATACGCTTGTGTTTGCATGCTCGTTTCATTAATCGCAACTTGGAAAAAGTTCGATTTAAATCCTCGGTTTCTGGTTTGCAGCTTGACAAGTTTAAGGCTACTGCTTCTTTTGGGACATTTTGCGGAAGAGTACAATGCCACAAGTACTTTGTTTTACTGAAAGCGCCTCATGTTCCTGCTATATTGTACGGACATTTGGTGGTCCTATATGATACAACGTTTGAAATGTTCCAGGAGAAGCAGCGTGCGCTAACAGGACGTACACAGGAAACTTGGAGACAGAGGAAAGAAGTGCTTCTTTCCTCTGTTCTTCCCAGTGTTGAAAGTGTTGCACACCAGCATAACGTTTGCTGAGCTCTGAGACAAGCTATCTGGCATAACTTTCTAAGGATGTTTTGCTGCATACACTTGTGTTGGCATGTTAGTTTTTTTTAATCTCAACTTGGCGAAAGATCGATTTCAGTCCTCAGTTGGTGGTTTCCTGCTTCGTGGAACTGGAGTGCACATAACAGGAAGTGTTTCTGCTTGCGCTCGATACTGCTTAATCATGAGCCAGATTCCTTTCATTTAGTGTTTGGGACAGTACATATGTGACTTCAATGATTCTTTTTGGTCTCATGAAGAGCGTTTAAGCTCTTCTTGCACATTTTAGAACCAGTCTAGACAGTTGTAAGGTCTAGGAATCGAACCGCTATCCTGTCTGTAATAAAACTTTTAAGATTGGTGTCAACAGAGTAAACTTTCCAGTATGGTTGAGTGACCGCATGCTTTTGCTCCCGAGTTGTTTTGAGATGGCCCTGATTTATTGCTGCATTGTGCAGCCTCTCAGGTCGATAGAATTTGACTTGATGGGCCCCAGATTTAACCACTTCTACTGATTTCGGATCGCCAACATTACTATGATTGCAGTGCAATACAGATTTCTCGGCACCCTATGCGCGAGGTGTGCATCCTAGTCTAAAGTTTGCATGTGTTTTTTTATCAATGCACTTCAAGAGGGAGACTCTGAGGTGATAGACTTCCTTGAGATTTTCAAATAGTGGAAGTTAGTTTCATGGGAACCGTGCACGGTCTGTCAGGTGTTTTCAAACAAAATTTACATTTCCAGGGCAGTGTCTGCTGTTCTTGTATGAAATTTCACGTTTAAATTTCGCATGATGCACAGACCTGTCCAGTGCCTTATGACATGAAAGTGTATCGAAACCGACTGTTCGGTAATGCTCGCCAAAGTTTTATGGATGCAGCGTGATCCGTCTGACACATATATCAGGTTGGGGCAACCTAAAAAGATTGAAAAATAATAAGCCCCTGCCTGCACCACTGACGTATAGCATGCTTAATCCAATTCGAAACTGAAAGTCCCAGGGGCAATGGTAATTTTACCACTCGTAGGTGCCCATCCTCTGGGGATGCGAAACCCCATGGGAGTGGCAGCGACTCCCAAGCGACTGTGAGGGCGAGTCGCGCTCGTGCGGTCCGGTGCCTGAGCGGAGGCAGGCCTGGAGACACGTTAGGCTGGACCCACGAAATCCGGCATGGAAGGCATGCACAAAGTTCCAAAGCTTTTCAAATGCATGCAACTCCCCCCCCCCCCCCCCCCCCCCGCAAACAGGGGTGCGCACGTCTGGCGGCCGACGCGCTGGTTTCTGGTTACGGAGAAACCAGGTCCGCGTGGGGTCCACAGCTGCCAGTCTCCTCGGAAGCGATGCCTCGGGGAAGCAGCCTCACGGCTGATTGCAGGGCCATGCGGGTCATTGCAGGACGCCGAGGTAGGGGCGTAGTACGACCAGAGCGAAAATCGTCGATGTTGGGGAGTACCTACTAAGTAGGCCCGGGTCATGTCACCCTAAGCCACGTTCTTGGCTTGTGGCCCGGTCAGCTCAGCCTTGAACACTCCTTCCTCAGTAGGCGCGCAGCAAGCTAGGGGAGAAAAGTACATGGTTGGTTGGTTGGAAGCACACGTGGGTCCCCCCAGAGGTGTTAATTCATGGTGCCGAGGGCCGGAGGGCCGACAGGCTGACGACCTAAGCCTCTAGTGGCCGGATCACACCACACATACTTCTGGTGTCTGAAAAACCGCGAAAAGCACTCGACGGTTAGTAGCTGGCAGGTTGGAAACAAACCCCGAAAGTCGTGGAGGGGCTCGAGGTAGCTGACCCGGGTTAGGTTCTCCTGTCTCCGGCGATCGGAGCCCGTTGCGTTTGGTGGGTGGTAGGGCATCCCGTGAGCGGATCCGCACCATTAGACAATCTTGACGCCCTCCCTGTCCTGGCCAGGCAGGCTAGTAATGGAGCCATGACATTCGAAGGATCAGAGGAAAAACTCCTTGTCCTCATTCCCGATCCGGCTGACAGTAAAAGTGTAGCACGCTTAGCCTGTTTTGCGCTGTTTTGCATGTCAAACTGAAGATTTGCTGTTGTGAATGAGACGTGCCACGCGGCACAGTTTTGTCCCTTATATCGCGGAAAGTGTATGTTTCGTTGTGCGAGCCTTTGGCTGTTCCATGCGACAGAACTCACTGATATCGTATTAAATTTCCAAATATTATTTTTCAACATTTAAACAATTGGAAGTACCATGGCTGCAGAATGTTTCGTCATTTTAGGACCAGTCTGCATAGGTTAAGGCGCGCTCACATTAGCGGGAAAACGCGCAACGCAGAACGTTTTCCGCGCGCCGCTTCCCGCACAAGCCGGTTTTTCTCCCGCGGACAGCCTGCTGTGCCGTCCTGCAGAGCGATGGGTCCGGTGCCTATTTTTCCCGTGCCGCTGACGAGAACAGCCAATGGGCGCCGACCGTGAACCGTGACGTCGGTCCCAGCTCAGTGACCCCGTCGGCGGAGGCGGAGGCTGCGCGCGTCCGGCCGGCCGGCCGGCCGGGCACTCTGCGGCTGCTTTGCCAGCATGGACATGCTACTTGAGACGGTGCAGAAGCGACGGTGCAGAAGCAGCGAACAAACAAGTATAAGTACTTAATAGGGTGGAACCTTGGGCTTGTTGGTGCATCACTTTTGAAAAAGACAGGGCGCCCGTCTCGGCTCCGGGAAGTGGATGGTTCGAAGCCCACCGCCGGGCACCCATCGGTAAAAATGGGTACAAGCGTCCCCCGGCCTGGCGCCCGGTTTTCTTTAGGGGACTTTGCTTGGGAAAAGCTCCGTTAAACCCCGCTGCGCCCCTCGCGGGCGAAGCCCCAGTCTCGGACAACCTCGCAGCCTGCTAAAGGTGGTGCCCCTTCGGCCAACGTGGTTCGAATCTCGATCACCTGCAGCAGTCTCTGCACTGTCCTGTCTTAATGCGCTCTGTCTTTTTCAAAAGTATAAGTACGTTTACGGTAGCCAACAGCTCATCGTTCGAACCAGCCATCATCGCGACAAAAAGGGCGACGGGAGGAGAGCTAGCAGACGATCAAGACGACGACGCGGGAAAAGGGCGCGCTTTCAAGTCTTCTCTGGTGTCACGTGACTATCCCCTTCTCTTTCTGCTCGTTCGGGTCCTCCCTCAACGCCTCCTCTCTCCACATTCCAAGACAACCGCAGCGAGAAAACGCGCGCAGTGTGAGCGTCATTCCGAGGAGCTGCGAGGCAGCGTCGACGTTGACGCTGTGCCGCTGCGGGAAGCTTCCCGCTAGTGTGAGCGCGCCTTTACAGTTCGTGTCTGAAGGATCTGTGCAGAAAATTTTTGAAGGTGTTTTGCCGAATAAGAATGTTTGATTATTGTTAATTCTTCCGTTTGAGTTAGAAACAATTTACAATTTCCGAGTAGACTTGTCTTGTGTTGGTTCCGCAATGTCATATATAATGCCCACCTGAGCAGTTGAGAACTTATAAGATAATGTATGGAGGTCCTGTTTCTGTCCTTTTCGTAATTTTTATAACAGAGTATCTTCAGCAGGCTTCTCTATTTACCCATGTATGTGGGACTTTTCATTATCTGCATGTTTATCATGGCTTGGTTATGTTATGCGGCTTGAGGAAAAGCTTCATGCCTATAACTCGTGTTTTTTCTCATCATAAGTTATATTTTCTTGTGTAAACGTGTGTATGCTGCTTTCTTTACTATTCAGAAATGAAATGTTGTGCACCACTCTCTTTGTCTGTGCCCCTTCATTGAACAGAACTAAATTTCTCCGCGTGCTTATGAAGCCCATTCATTTTGCGCAATAAACCTGTCCTTAATGAACAACATTTCGTGTGGTGTGCCGTGAACTTCAACAGCTGCTTTTTTCCAGCTAATTTTGTCGCGCTCTTCCATTTTTGCGCTTTTCTCAAAGGTGGCATTTCGGTCAACTGTGCTGTAGGATGCCTCAGTGCACCCACGCGCGCATCGAGGCACCCTACTGTGCTGTGCGGCTGTTATCTAGATTTCGAGCATGCATACGACAACGTACCCTATGCCGGGCCATTGGTTTTACTTCCTTGCCGGACCTGAGGCTTCCGGAGGTACTGCTGGTCAAAATTCAATGCCTGTGTGAAGAAAACATGGTCATCGTGCACTCTGAGTCCTCGATTGGTCTTAAGGCCCCATCCCAGTTAAGAAAGATCGGCGCTAAGAGTGTCCGTCGTCGCCATTTGTAGCATCGAGCGAGGCTGCTGAGGCCGCACGTTAGACAGCTGGTATGAATTACAAACTCTACAGTGTTCTAGATGGCATTATAGTGGCAAAAGCTGCGCTCTCACCGTGAGGCTCTAGAAGCGGTTGCCGCGGCGCGGCACTGGCGTAGACTCCTGGAGCAGGAACCAGCGCGCCGTTGGTATGCTCGGCGCGCGACTATGAGGGGCCGACCGGACTATTGCGCTGTTTGTTGTGACATTATCACATAAGTATCGCGTTTTCTTAATGCATTGCAGGTTGGCTGCCAATGAAGAAGGACAAAAAGAATGGATAATTATTTTTAATCTTTCAAAGGGAAATCAATGATTGTCCGTTTCAGTGACGGCACCAACGGGTGGATAGGGATGGCGGCCACTACCCGGAAGATTTCCCGAGCGCTCCTGTCTGTCCTCGGAGGAGTGTATTTTGTTTTATCACCAACACCTTAAGCGTCTTAACCTTTGTGTTCGGTTAGTGCAAGGAAATACATCGCTGTCTCGTTGCCGCAATTTTTTCTTTCTGTTTTGCCTTGAAGAGGAACAGCGCCTAAAATTTAACTCCCCTTGTGACATACGTCACCCCCGTAGATTATTCTGGGGCAGCCCTTGGTATGGTAAAACAAAAATCAACAAATTTCGGCTCCAAGTTTGTTATAATTCAAAAAAGGGACTTCTGCTAATACCTTGATATTTCCACGGATTTTCTATCCTGAAGATCAGGTGAAATAATTCCCAGACAAAATATTAGAGTGCTTGCACTAAGAGTCCGCAATTTCGGTCTATTGTTTCGCTACATTCGTTCTTCATAGCAGGGCATCTGATCCTGCATTTCTTTCTGTGCAATATTAATCTACCAGCGTTCTGAATGTAGTTTTATGCATGGTAATTGCGTAATGCTTTTCAAATAGCATACACTCAGCGTTCTTTAACCCTACTACGAGATTTACACCTACCGTTCCATTAGTGAGACAAACTATGGCTGGTGGAACGGGCGGGTGTAGCATATCAGCTGCTTGGGAGTGCGACGCCAGCTATTCTCCGAATGAGGGACATTCACGCTTGCAAATTACCATATAGCGCGCCATTTTCTACCCAGTGCCAGCGCTTATTCTTTGTTCAAGTCCACTTAAATTGGTTAGGCCATTAATTATGATGGCCAACTCAGGTACTGGCGCTCATAATAATCGCTTCTAACATTTTTGGTTTTTACTACAAATTCAGACCTTATAATTGAGTTCCATATCTCCTGCCTGGTATTAGCAATGACTGTTGTTGAAATTTTCAGATTAACATTAACGTACCCACAAGCCAAATATATGCAGTTTTATAATTATAAAATTCTAATTTTGATGCAGTTAACAACGCAACGATTTTCCTCTTTTCAGAGCTCATTCCTTTCGGGCTTCGATGTACTTTCTCAGATGGATACATATCCACTAATAAAATAAGAGCTCTCATGGTCACATGATACATATATGCAGGAAACTGTGCCCCGTTTCCATTTTGTACTCCATGGTGCTCAAGCGATGGAAAGAGTGATCGATTTTAGGGGACCGTGACGGACGCCTTACGGTGTTCTCTGCAGGGATTGCGGCTGCCTGCCGTTACTTGAGAACGGCTCATTGACTACGTATAGTGGCCGTCGTACAAAATAAATAACTGAAACCTTTCAAATTATTTATGCCACATCAGAGTTCAATCACTCATTCTCACAGAAAGGGGAATGTCGCTTCTTTAAGCGAACCGACAGTTGGGACGTATGTCTTTAATCTGTTTGCCGCTTCCCATATTGATTGCCTTAATGACCACTTGCTCTTTTGTTTTGTTTTTTTTTTGTCGCGCTTCTCTTTTCTTTCGCCGTCGCTGTGGCTAATCAGCGGTTGTAGTGCACGCTCGGCTGCTGACCCGAAAGACGCGAGTTCGATCCCGGCCGTAGCAGTCGCATTTAGATGGAGGCGAAGGGCTATAGAGGTGTGTGCACTGTGCGATTTCAGTGCACGCTAAAGAACCCCAGGCGTTTGAAATTATTCAGAGCAGCCACGGCGTCCCTCGCAAGCTGAGTCGCTTTGGGACGCATGAAGCCGAACCAAACCTTCCACTTTAACTTTTCCCACACCTCCGTACGTTCCTTTTACGCTTCTTCCACACGCTTTATCTCTCGCTTTACCGTCGTTTCGAGCTTGTGCCGAATGGTGATGATGATGATTTCGACAGGCTGAATGGCACATACCCACGGCGGAGTATTGGCTAGCGTGCATTGCTGACACAAACGCACACTCGGGAAGAAGTGGAGTAATTTGATAATTTTGTGACGAGGACTTGAATTTGGATTAAAAAAGTGATAAAGGAAACGGAAATAAAATCGCCGTGAGTTCACATTCTGTCATAAGAATCTACCTGATGCAATCATATATCCGGGAATAAAATCGCACAATGGTTTCAAGGCACATTCCTTGGCGCTTGCCCGAAGGAGAGGAGGATCGGAAGTGATAGAGCAGCCCCAGTCGAGCGATGGGGATCTCTAAGTATGTTCTACGGAGAGACGCGAACCGTCGGCAAAACAGGAAAAAGTGATCCATTGACTCAATTTCGCCACAAGATACACAGAGGTTGATCAGAGATAACCCTGATCGACATAGAGATTTAGGCGCGCAGGAGGCAGCGCAGGAGGGTCACGCTCACCGCAAATTTCCTTGAACTGCAAATCCGCAAACTCCAAGGAAACACCAGGTGTTGAAATTCCGCTACAACAAGGGGAGGCTTGATGCTCAAGTAGTGGAGACGCTGGAAGCTTTGGAAGCGTGCTAGAGTCAAGAAGACAGTATTCGGGATGAGCGGGACTATAGGTCCACCAAGGGCGGACTTAGCTAAAAATCAGCCCTCTCATTAGAAGCAATGCCACAGTGACCGGGGACCCAGTGGAAACGTACTTCTGTAATATGTGGTGGAATAAAAAATCGAAGCGAACGGTTCATAGGAGTATCCGTCGATTTTTTGAGCGCTGTCAAATGGAACGGTTGTCTGAAAGAGCAATAACCTGAGAGATACTGCAGGAAATCTTTATTAAGGCCAACTCAATGGCCAGAAACTCGGCGACGAAAATAGGGGTATCGTCAGGGGCCCGAAATGAATACCTCCAATCAAGAGCCACTGAGTAAATGCCAATGGCTGCCTTTTAATTTTGCTACGAGGCGTCTGTAAAAACGGAGATATGGTAAGGACAATTATTCAGATACTCCTCAATAAGCCCATTTAATACACTAAGAGGCAGATATTTAGCATTCCCTGGGAGGGTGTCATCAAAGAAGACTACAATATTAGCACGGCGGTGGATAACTGGCACTACCGGATTTATTGATACAGAAATTTTTGACAGCAGGGAATTAGTGAACACATCCTGAGGAAGCATATACCTAGGCCAACAAGTAAAAAAGAATAGAGATGGGTTCGTTGTAAATATGGAGTTAGCCAATCCAGGAACAGGCTCCAAAGACCTCAAAAACGTCCGTACAGTAAAAAGTTGAAGCCGCAAATTTAGATCAGGTATCCGCGCCTCCACGTACAGAACAGCATTAGCCACTGATTCAGGCAGACCTAAGCAAAGGCGCAGAGCACGTTGCTTCATAACAAACAGGGGTTCAAGCTTGTGCCTTTGGCACCCAGAAAAAAAAAGCCGAATTCAACAGCCTTACGTAGGGCTTATAAAGAAAGAGCAAAGTGTCCCGACGCATACCAAATTTTTTGTTGCTGATCCTAATCAACTGGCCAAAGCTACGCTCACCTTTAAGAACAATGCCTCTAATATAGAGCCACCAGCTTAACAGCGGGCCATACATTATACTCAAGAATTTAATAGAATCAACTTGCGGGATTACCATAGAGTGATACGACAAAGAAATGTAAAGAGGGGATGACTGCGAGAAAACAAGGACGGCACACTTGTTGACTTTTAAAGTGAACATCAGGCTGTCGAGACAAACTTCCAGAGCATTTAAATACTCTTTGCAACAATTGGTACCGGACATGAATATTATTTGGCAGATGCGAAAAAAGCACTATCATCCGCATGCACAAACTTTGACGACTGGGTGAATATGGATATCACATATTTGTATATTCAACACAACGGCGAAAGAACGGAGAATTATGGGACACCTCTAGACTTGGCGTATGTGTTAGAATTTAACGTACCCTTAGCGCAAAAGAATGATCTATTCCTTAAGAACTAACTTTTCCACACGAAGAGGTACCAAAGAGGTTGTACATCAGCTAGCTTTTAAAAGAATGCTGTGTTGAACGCTGTCATAGGCATTAGCGATATCCAATGTAACCAGAGCAGGCACCTCTTTTTGCTTCATAGCAGCCCTAATACGGCTCTCCAAGTCCATGTGCGCGGTCCAAATTGAAGACCTACAGCGGAAACCAATCTGAGCCTCACTGGAGCCTTGAAGAGAGAGAAAATGATTCTTGAGGCGGCTGAAGACTACTCGTTTTACAAGCTTAACCAAATTTGATGTGAAAGATATCGGCCGAATATTGTCGAGCTCGAAACCCTTTTTATAGTCTTTTAGCAATAAAATTATTTTCGCTGTTTTCAAATTTTGTGGAATCCAGTATTTTTCAAAAGATGTAGTGACAATCTGCATGAGGTCCGGGGCAAAGTCTTGCATTATATCTTCAGCATGCAAACTGTTACTCTGTCAGCCTCAGGGGCAGCAGACTGAATATAGTTTACTCCAGATGCTAAATCAAATGCAGAGACCTCAGTGAAGTCTGCACTCAAATGAAATGGGGTCGAAGGAAAGGCAGTGCGAGCTTGAAAACGCGCAGCAAGGCGTTAAGATATGGACGCCAATGGGTTTTCTTCTTCCCGAGGGGGCAACACTATAGACTGAACGATTTGAGAAGAGGGCAGGACTTTAGTACGTTCAATGTATCTATAGAGAGACTTCCGGTTGACTGGGTTAGACAAATAGGCTTTCAGATTTGCATTATATTCATCCCTAGCCTTAGATGTGGTTCTTTTAAAAGATGCTCCAAAGAATTTATAATTTGTCCAGTTCTTAGGGCACTTGTTATGGGCTAGGCTCTTCCATGCGGCTTTCCTCTGACGATAGGCTTCTCCGCAGGTTTCATTCCAACAGCTCCAAGGAGTCTTAGTTTTAACGGTTGACTGAACTGTAAAGACTGATCGGCCAGTGGCGTCTAACACGGAAGATAAAACTTCAGGACGCGGTCAGGTTTGTCCGAGAGACCAACACACGAGAAGGCCTCACCTAGAGATCTCGTGAAAAGTGTATTGAGAAGTTTTTGTGCGTAACCATTCGCCCTAGGCGGGCTGCATGCAATGGTGAAAGTGATTGGATAGTGGTCACTTGACGTACTGTGGTCAATTGTAGACCACGAAGATACCCCAATACCATTGACAGCTAAAGTTAAATCAATAGCTGAATGAGAATTTTCCCTCATGTTAGTTATGGCGCGACTGTTGTAACAGCACACACCATTTGCTGACATCCAAGGCCAACGTAAATGCCAGTTGCAGTCTGTTCTGAAGCCCTATGTAACATGATGGAAATTGAAGTCCCCAGCCAGAACTACATTTCTGTTGTTGCGCAGTAAAGCATCTAGCCCATCCGTCCGACGGATACCGGCGGGGAAGTAGATATTCGCTACTGTAACAGGGGCACACTGCGGCACAAGGATGTCAACCGCAAGAAATCTCACCATCAGTTTGCATTAATTTTTGAGACAGTTTAGCATGAAGAAGCAGTTTTGTTGAAATCAATATTAACAAGCCCCCACCCATGCCGTTTGGGCGATGAGCTCTAAAAACAGAGAAGCTTTTAATTGTGAAAGTACGATTAGTAGAGAGCCATGAAGTTTAAGAATAAGCTCCTGTAAATCGTGGAAAGAAGATGCGATAGAGTGACAATTCCACTTAAGAACAGAAACACCCGCCATGATTACTGCTTTAAAAATGAGACAGCAACATCCTCTTTCAAAACGTCTGATTTATTTGCAGTTCCTGGCGAACCTTTCTTGGTCTTGACATGTGGGTGGTCAGATATAGAAGGAGAAGAGAAAGATGTCATTTCAATATCTAACTCACAAGCGTTACAGATGGGGACTGGGTCAGAGACATTTACACCCACAGGCGTGGAGGCAGAAGAGGTGGTTGTAGGAATGTGTCTACAGTTACACAGGAGGGGAAGAGGTAGACGAGGTTAGGTTACCTAACGCCGATGAAGCAGCCTGCGTGGAAATTACTTGTGATAATGCATCACTGAACGTACTGATCATGCGGTCAAGTACAGCAGCAACAGCCTTCTCCACCGCAGCGGCGACCGATTTTGTTAGGCTTGCCTCCACATCAGTAGCGGTCGTGCGGGCGACATTTGCGTACGAGCTCTATCGTCTGTCAAGTACGGAATAAGCATCCGCGCGTGGGCACCGTTCGCCCTGAATAATGTCCAAGACAGACTGTTCATCGGCACGCTTCGGGCAGGTGAGATCGTCAGCTGTGTGATCAGAGTGGAAAAGGCAGCAGCTAAACGACTCAGAAGTGCCGATGTCTGAAGCATGATCACCGCCGCAAAGGCGGCAGCGCGTTGCCGACTCGTATGATTTGCCACTGTGACCAAAATGCCAGCAGTTCTTACATTGTAATGGTCGGGGCTGCATTGGGTCAACACGGTATACAATGGGCCAGGCTTTGATTTCACATGGGCAAGAGGACGCCGCGAAAGTTACGATAACAGATTCAGTTGGAATGCGAGAGCCCCCAGCCTCTCTCTTGCCGCGGTAAATTGAGAGGATGCCAACAACGGCATCATGGAAATCTTCAAGAATTTCTCCTGACGTGGCGGAGGGATCCACACCGCGAATTATTCCTTTTAAGGCGCGCTCACACTAGCGGGAAGCTTCCCGCGCCGGCACAGCGTCAACGTCGACGCTGCCTCGCAGCTCCTCGGAATGACGCTCACACTGCGCGCGTTTTCTCGCTGCCGTTGTCTTGGAATGTGGAGAGAGGAGGCGCTGAGGGAGGACCCGAACGAGCAGAAAGAGAAGGGGATAGTCACGTGACACCAGAGAAGACTGGAAAGCGCGCCCTGCTAGCTCCCCTCCCGTCGCCCTGGCAAAGCAGCCGCCGAGTGCCCCGGCCGGCCGGGGCCGGCCGGCCGGACGCGCGCAGCCTCCGCCGCCGCCGAAGGGGTCACTGAGCTGGGACCGACGTCCCGGTTCACGGTCGGCGCCCATTGGCTGTCCTTAATCACCGGCACGGGAAAAATAGGTACCGAACCCATCGCTCCGCGGGACGGGAGAGCAGGCTGTCCGCGGGAGAAAAACCGGCTTGGGCGGGAAGCGGCACGCGGGAAACGCCCGGCGTTGCGCGTTTTCCCGCTAATGTGAGCGCCCCTTTACGCAGGCAAGCTGCTCAGAAACAAACGCTTTCACCGGAAGGGGGGCGAGAGAGGTGCACTGCAGTAAGTCAGCAACACAATCAAAATCAAGTGACTTGCACAAACTTCCTCTGTTGCCAAATGTTCAGAAATCTCAAGATATCGGCTGGTCGCAGCCTTCAGCTGTTCCTAGATCATACGAGAAAGTTTGATCTTAATTAAACTACCTCCTACAGGAACCAGCGCCACGGGGATAAGCTTGAAATCGTTTTGCGAAGAAGACTTTAGCGGCAAACAGGCAAACCAGGTTACCGGTCCTGTGCCATGGGAAGACATATACATTGCCCTAAGCCTAAAAAGACATGATGCCTACATCCAAAAGGGGAAAACCTGGCCAAACCCCCTACTCGCGGGACGGCCTGACAAGGAGTTGACGACAGGCTATAAGACGTC
Organism: Amblyomma americanum; assembly: GCF_052857255.1. Classification (NCBI taxonomy): domain Eukaryota; kingdom Metazoa; phylum Arthropoda; class Arachnida; order Ixodida; family Ixodidae; genus Amblyomma; species Amblyomma americanum. The sequence continues at coordinate 20,554,783 of NC_135497.1, read as the reverse complement.
GAGGCAGTCAGAGGATCAGCAGCACGAAGGCACTTCAGCACCGAGGCTTCCTTGAAGGACGGATGAACGAACCGAGTACATTGTGGCTCTGCGCTGGTACCTGACCAGTTGTTTCAACTCCCTTCCACTTTCTATTCTTCGACCTCCTTCTCGAACTTCACTGCTCACCGCTTGTAATTGCTTGTCAAATTTGCCCGCGCTCGCTGGCTGCCTACTTGCTCTGCAGTGCACTTTCCCTGTCCCAGATGTTTTTATTTCTGTGTGTCCTTGACTGTCAATGCATCTTAAGGGTGGCCCGCTCACGCGATGTCTTCGCGGCCGGTTTTGTGTAGGAGCCGTACTACATGCAAGAGGTGGTCGCCCTGTGTTTTGTTCAATTTTCATATTTTTATGTTTTTGAAAAAATTTATTACCCTCGTTTATTACACCCACGAGCTTAAACCGCCGCCCTTTTCCAACGGCAACGCTCAAACTCGCTGAATGCAGCGATGCAGCTAAGCAGAGGGCTAGCTATTCTCCTCTACTATTCGACGGCAGCCCAGCGCGCGGCCGACCGCTTTTTTTTTACTTCAGCGCCTGCCCTCTACCATTTGTGAAGTCCTCCTATCATTTGCATTGTTTGCAAAACGTCTGCCAGGATGAGATTACGCGTCTGCACGTGAGGCTGATTTCCAAGAATACAGTGCATGGTTGTCCAAATTCAGAGTTTTGATGTCTTGGAGTGAAGGTACGCGGTGAAAACCCATGTACAGTCATGTAATTTATGAGCGTCAACACAGGAGCGCGTGGCAGATAGCCTGTGGCGATACGCGGCGGCCGCTTTAATAAAAAAGTGGAAATGGAGGTGTGTCTCTCGGCTTGCCAGAAGCAGGCAAGGCGGCATAACCCTTTCTACCACGCTGCGGAAAGCCTCCGCCGCGTACCGCCACAAGTACCACTCGAGGATATCTGCCACGCGCTCCCGTGTTCACGCTCATAAATTTCATGACTGCACAGCTTTCACCAGGCTAGATCCGAGAGGCTGCCCTACGGTTTCATCTTTGCTGCGTCGACGATGCCTCTAGGGGTAGTCTTTTGCAGATGAAATTTTCTGTGTTCACCGCGCATCATACTCGGTGATCTGCCTTTGCTTTCTATACGCTGGCCTAATCGACTCATTGAGACGGTTTGCACAGATTTCTTCAATTATGAAGCCACGGTCTGCCATTATAGCATCTTATATTGGCTCAAGTTGTGTGATAAAGCCACTCTCCTCTAATATCGCCTTGTCATCATCATCACCGCCAATTATTGTACCTTTAAAGGCCTCTATTGAGGCATTACATAAGGGGGGACAAAGGAAATATAACTGAAATAGGCAAAATACAAAGTTAATACAATAAAATCGAAATTCCGTCACAATACGGAGCTGGTCAATGCTGACTGGCAAAAAGGCTGTATTAGGCGGTAAGAAAAGCAAGACAAAAAATAAGTGTAACTGGTTAGAGAAGTTTGAGACAAATGTGCAATATCTCTACTTAAGTGCAATGGTTAATGTCTGTCGATATTTAATAGGGTCGCGCTTGTTTACAATGCACTCGGGTAGCTGGTTCCAATTTTCTGTTGCAAATGTCAGATCAGGATTAATAAATGCTAATGTTTATCTGTGTACACCTTGAATGCTGAGGGGGTTAAACAAGTGGCGCGATGTTCTGATCGAAGTTAGTAATTATGGGTCACGAACGTCAGGAAAATTATAATATGAATTATGAAAGAGGAAGTCATGCTATGTTCCGTCGGTGTCCTAGTGGCTGAATGTTAAGCGTAGATTTAGTCCTGGTGATACTGTCATGTCTATTGTAATTTGATGATATGACACGGGGTGCTCAGTTTTCGATTACTTCTAAACTGCTAATTAAGTATGTTTGGTGACGGGTCCATATAGCAGCTGCATAATCAAGTCTTTTACAGGTGAATGTTTCATATGCTTATTTTCGAAAAGAAGGAGCGGCTAGGTACCGGAATCTTCGGATGAGGCCGAGTGATTTTGATGCACCTGATAATTGATGTATGATGTGTTCTGACCAGGTTAATTTGCTGGAGATAATGATTCAAAGGTACCGATATGATTGGATATGGTTAGACTTGAGGGCTCTCCTTTCGTATAGCCTTGGCTTACATGGGCGACTATCCCAACTGGTGTAACGGGTACCATGTATTCTGTAGCGAAAGCCTTTTCGTATAAGAATATGACTGCAGTGCACATTTGACGCAACTCGGTTGGCCGACTAGTACTTCTGTACAGTAAACAATTGCTCTAACTGCTTGAAATATTTTACCATGTGTACAACGATTTCCTCTTTGGAAGGAAGGTTTACAACTGGTGCTAATATCTTTGACAGCACTACAGTTGCTTCAGAAAAGATGTTGCTGCAAGTTGTTGTTACTGAAAAGGCGCCTCAGAAATGCATTGAAAACGTTATGTTTATTTTCAACAAAGTTAAAAGAATCCTGTCCTTCAGCCACAGCTGGCATTAGCCAGACAGTGACTGCACCTTCTCAAGACGTGCCACAACTAAATTTATAATTTTCATTGACGGCAGTCCTGTGAATCTGGTTGGGACTGTCAGTAATTGTGCCTTAATGCTATGTGGGCACCTCCCAGACTGTACCAGCACAGCTTTGTTATTTGTCAGGCGTGCACTAGAGGCCATTTCCAACAGAACGTGGCGATTGCCCTTCCTTCCTTGGAACATTTCGCTGGTTCCACTAGGTGAGCCTTTCAAGGTGGGCAGGTGCACTCCTGTGAGTAAAAACGTTAGAGATCACTGCGGCAACCAGCACTGGCGGAACGCGAAAGCATTACCGTCTCCTAGCTCTCTTTTCACTTCCATCGCCTCTTTTGAGTTTTCAAATTTGGCGCCACGATTCGTTTGGAAATTTGGGGCCATGGTTCGTTCCCGCCCACCTACTTGTTTTCACAACCATTCGCTATGTTCATACCCCTTCTTTCATTTGTCACATTTTTGGCTCTAATTATTAACTAATCAACCGATTGACATAAAAAGTTTTGCGCATTATTTTCACATTGTCCTCTATCGATTAGAATCATTCGCTTGATGTCATCTCTTTTGAGAACGCCATAACTGCTGTGGACAAATTTTGCGGACACGAAACCGCTGACATAGCCTAGAAATGCTTTCGCATAAAAAATGTGGTGTGCTTATTTCAATCACGCTATGGTTATTTGACTGTGTTTATTATGTCACCATCTACTTTTCACGTCAGTGCAAATACCATTATTCATAGAATAGCGTGTAAAGCTTACTTAAGTAGAGAAGAGCCTTTGCCAACATGCGTGGTAGCATACTGTGTACAAAGACATGGAAAAGGAGACAGCTCACAGCTTTGTATCAGGGAACGAAAATGCGCAGCTGTAACGTGAGTATATGCACCGAGAGCACACTGTACTTCAATTACAATGGAAGCCAACAATAAGTTGTGGAGAAAATAATTACCATATTTTCAGAATGATCATCACTGTACATGCTCAGAATGTCCAAGCTGTTGTCTGAGGGCAGCGAATAGTCCTGTGATATAAGCGACGTACGTTAAGACCTAATAGTTCAACATTGTAGAAGTCGACAAGTTTACCATGGTGGTGCCGAGTGATGATTCACAATGCAAGCTGAACTTGACTCCGTTGCTGGGTGAGGGCACAGATAGTCCGTTGAGTTCGATCTGAAGTGTATTAGCAGAGTTCTGTTCATTGCATACACCATCAGACACTACATGCATTTCTAGGTGCTCAGTGTAATACATACGTTAGCTCGCCGTCGGGCACTTCGCACTTGCCTCTCCTCTGAGAGTATTTGCCAGCGAGCTTCTTTGCATTCATCGTAGGTCGACGACTTGGGAAGATGTTTTGCCGCTAGAGCCACGTTTTTAGGTGTCGTCTTTGATAGAATATCTGAAAACCATAAAATTTCTTTTGTGCCATGTACTTGGCAATAAAGTTTTCACTGCTCGTGTAAACCCACAACTGATGCTAGGAGCATAGCAGCGAATGAGTGGTAGTGCTGGTTTACTGAATAAATTTAAAAAAATACGGAAGAAAAAAGGTGCTGGATGCCCTACCTGCTGCTATCCTAAGTACCTGAGCTGCGCGAAAAAAAGAAGACAGGAAAGAAGATAGGTAAGACAGACAGGAGCGATGCGAAGAATATGGGGAAGGCATGACCCCTTTACATACACACAACACCTAAACAAAAGGAAAGGTCACTGACCTCTTAGTGGTTGCCAAAATAATCACGTTCAAGAGACAAACTCTTCCGGTTCTGTGACGAAGGACAGCGGTCGAACTCGCAACAGAATAATTAAACGTAGCAGGAAGGTTGCTCTCCGCTGTGCCGGTTGCAGTGCCAGCTTAATCGTTAACAACATTCACTGATGCATCCGTCGCGTTCAGGTGGCGGAATCGCATAATGTGGCGGCGGTCGCCTTCTATGCGAAACTGCTAATCGCACGGTGTGCTGTGCGATTTCGGGGCACGTCTTAAGAGTTACAGCTGGTTCAAATTAGTCCGGTGCCCTCAGTGTGCTCACCACTGTACGTTTTGGCGTTTCGTTTACATCTAAATACGACCTGCACGTTTAGGCGCCTAACGCCACCACTGGGCCACCATGGTGCGTGATTAAAGATCCAGATTCAAATCTCAAGTGATGAAACAGAGGACAGTTGTCAGTGAGTTGAAGTTGCATGCACGGTGCACTAAAACTGCCGCTCTGACATGTAACCGAAGCTCCGGCATACTCAGCGCGTAGTTTTGCATGCACTGAATGGAAGCACTTTTCCGGAACAAAAACAGTGTTCGAATGCTCTCCATACTTTAAAACAAACTGAGACTTACCCGGAAAGAAAAAAAAAACGTCATCAGCACAAGGCTCCATAAAAACGCTAAGTCGCCCGTGTGCTGTGCGATGCCAGTGCACGTTAAAGATCCCCAGGTGGTCGAAATTATACCGGAGACCTCCACTACGGCACCTCTTCTTCCTTTCTTCTTTCACTCCCTCCTTTATCCCTTCCCTTACGGCGCGGTTCAGGTGTCCAACGATATATGAGAAAGATACTGCGCCATGTCCTTTCTTCAAAAAACCAATTATTAAAGGCTTTGAACACAGTTCATGGCCACGGCGTCACTTGTTTTCCAATGCGTAGATTGAAAATCCGTGCTTCTCTGCGGCGTCGGTCCTTGTTGCCAGAAAGAAATTTATGAAAAGAAATTGCTTCCCCTTTCCATCTTGCTGACACGCATTCTGAGACAGAGAAGGTTTGCCTCTAGATTTCGCACCTCCTTTGAAGGAAGCTCCATCGGACACAACGCACACTATCTGGGACAAAGTACAGGCGGCATGAAGCGTCAGCTTGAGCTCTGGCGTCTGCTACGCGGAACGAACCTTCCTAGACAGTTTCTTGCTTTCGCCACCGGGTTCCGCACGAAAAGCTGGATCCACGGAGTGGTCCTTTTTTCAATCGGGGGAGAGTGAGAGGACCAAGGGCCCTTTTCAATCATTTTTTTCTCAGAAGAGCCAGGCACCAGGCGGGGGAAACCGTTTGGAAAGATTGCAGATTTGTTTGTGTATGTTTATTAATTGGCGTTTTTCAAAGCGCAAATAACGCTACAAAGCAAGGAGTGATTTAGTGTGCATGATTGTAGACATTTTCGCTGAGTTCGTAGTTGGAACCGAGCTTCTTGGCAAGAAGCGTGATGCTCTCCTTGGTCTGAGAGCCGAAGGTCGGGTTCTCGAGAGGCAATTCACGAACATTCACTGGTAGTCTTTGACCTGCTTGGCATGAATCTTCACGCCAGCCTTGTTTCCCTTCTTTACGCTTTCCTGCCCCTGCAGAGGAAGAAATACTGACACAAATCACCCACCAGCTCTAGTCACCCCCATCTGGCGCGCGTTTCGTTGCTGTAACTAATTTCCAGACTTAGTGCCACAAGACAAATACACTGATGTCGCGCGACTAATGCAAGCAGCATAGAAATCCCCCCTCAACGGCCACTAAAAAGGGCGAGTCGAAAAAAAAATTAAGGCGCCGATATACAACGACCTTGTGAAAAGGGAGAGTTGCTGTATACTGAATTTAAAACCCGTTGCTTTAACTACAATCTCTTGCTCTTACATACGCCATCAAACTTTCAGAACGGTAGTGATGGGGATGCCGTGCGTCCATTAATTACCTGCGGATGCATCTTGAACGGTCTGTAACGTGCGGTCATAGCGACTACATCAAGTTGAATCTGCCGCTTAAGGCATGACTGTACAAAGAAGCCAACGACGCAAGAAAAACATTTGAAAAATAATGGACAGCGAAAATATGCCTTCTTGACGAAATGGTCGCCGACGCAGTCGACGTGGCTGCAGCCCTTGGTGGTGGCGATGCCACTGACAAAGCTCATCTGGCGGAACTCGCCCTAAGCGCTCAGCACCATGGCCACCTACCAACGGTCGCTGATCACATTGTTGGCCACAATCAGCGGGTTTTCGGTTTCGTGCTCCAGGTCCTTGAGAAAGAGCTGCACGTTCTCCTTGAAGCCCTGGACCGGCAGCCGCTTGCCGTTCAAGTACACCAGAGCGCCGCGAACCACACACATCCCCAAGTCACGTGACACGTACGCGAAGCATGCTAGCACTCCTATGCGTGATTTCATGTAGCTTGCTAGCTCCGCCTCTCTGAGGTTTATGCTTTGTGTGGTTTAACGTCACAAAGCGACTCACGCTATGAGTGACGCTGTAGTGGAGGGCTGTGCATAATTTCGTCCACCTTGGGTTCTTTGACGTGCACAGGATACTGGCCTCAAGCATTTCGGCACCATCGAAATGTGACCGCCGCTGCCGGGATCGAACCCAAAACCATTGCCACTAAACCACCGCAGCTGCTTACGTTTCTGACGTGAATGAGTCGTGCATGTGAGGGGGAAAGAACGGAAGGAACCAAAGATGCTGATTGATTAGATTCTCACTTTGATAGTGGATAGAAGTACTGCCGACCATTTGAAATATATTGATCTTCCGCGATTCTAATGGGTCTACAGCGAAAGAGACGTCTAGTTAAAACGCCTCTGCATCTTAGGCGCTCATGACTATTACGCAGATTGTTTGTTTGCTGGGTAATAAAAGATTATCTGAATCGGGGATCCTGAGCTCCACTGAACAGGCAGCGTTGAGGGTAATAACACTTTCACTGCGCTCCATCTCCGTAGAGAGGCATTTTATAACATTTTAGAAGCAGAAGAGAGAAGCATTTTATAGAGTGAAGCAGTTCATCAGATACCAAAGTTTAAAAACCTCGACGCCCAAGCTTCAGGAGGGCCACACATCATAGCATCCGCCTTGCATGCGGGAGGTGCAGGGTTCTATCCCCAATGCCGCCGGGTACACACCGGTGATAGAATGGGTACAAGCTTTCCCTTGGTCTGGTGCTCGGCTGATTTAGGGTGAAATGCTTAGGAAACGAGTCTTCCACCTCACCCTGAGTAGAAGAAAACTTGTGCAATTGCGCTCTTTGGCCACCGATACTCTTGCGCCATAAAAATTTATATACTTCATTAAGTTTCGGGAGGCATTTTTTGTAAACGTCTCGTTCACTTAGCTCTAACGGCATGGGCCTCGGGTCAAAGTATAACGCACTGAAGACCAAACGACTCGGCATTTGTTATACGTGACGCAGTCAGTTTAAACCAAGGACGATGCCGTCGGCATGCATCTTTGGCTGTTTGTGCTCTTATATATTTATAAAAGTTTGAATGTTGATTATTATTATTATTAAGTTATTATGACCGCGTACGGCTTCCTTTATTCTGATGTGGTTGTGACATATTTTCTGCCTCTAGGTGCTTGAAGAATCCCTTCTGCGACACTGGATAGCAGTCTCGTCAGGCAACCTGCTGCTTTCAGTCGACGGTTCTGGGTGTCAAAACTGCTTTGAACCTCATGATGACAGGATCTCGTCAATGCGGCTCTCATTGCTGTTTTTTTTTTCTACCCCCGCTTGATGATCTTGGAGTGCGCAGATGTGTAGGGGAGCAGTCCCTTCTAGCTTCGTGGTCCGTATCGCCTGCATATGTGAGCGCCTAGAAGGCTAGCGTCTAGTCAAGAAGTCGCATAACGTTGTTTTTTGGGAGTTAACTTGTTATTTCTAGTCCTAGTTCTTCTAGTCCTTAGAAAAAGTAGCAATGAGAGCCGCATTGACGAGATCCTGTCATCAGGAAGTTCGAGGAAGTTTTGACGCCCAGAACAGTCGGCTGAAAGCAGCAGTTTACCCGACGAGACTGCTATCCAGTGTCGCAGAAGGGATTCTACAAGCACTTAGAGGCAGAAAATATGTCACAACCACATCAGAAGAAAGGAAGCCGTACGCGGTCATTCCTTACATTAATGGCATTTCCCACAGTCTCAAAAAGGTAGGCGCAAGAGCTGGTATAAAAGTGCTCATGTGAGCACCCAACAAATTAAGCAGCCTGTGCGCCAAAGTCTACAGCAAGCAAAGAAAAAAATCAATGCAAGAAAAAGCACCGGAAAAAAAACATGGGAATTGTGTGAAAAGCGGGGTTTAGGAAATACCTCTGTCATGCGGACGCACCTATATTGGTCAAACAGGGCACTGTTTGAATGAATGGCTTCGAGAGCGCAAAATATCCGTAAAGGGCGCCATCTGCAGTGAATTAGCAAAACATTGCAGAGAGCATGAATGCGCTCCGCAGCTTATCAACACAATGGTCATCCCGTCGTATTTTAATCAACGGACCGCCTTCAACATCAGGCAAAAGAGCGACGTATATGCGTCGGCACACTTTCGATAGCGTTTCGTGACAGCGAAATTGATTATCTGCGTGCGTTGTCCTAATCTTTTACCATGTGTACATCTTATGCGTTTGTCATGCTTCTGCCCTTTCTTTATTGCACGAGCGAGATGTATATACTCGATCGAACGTGGATTAAAAATCTGGTTGTTAGTCAGCGTTGATTCCCGCCTCTCTCTTCTTTGTTTCGTGCTGCGCTGCTCCCGCCACAAGGACATGAAATGTGCTAGAATTTTACACACAAAGGAAATATTAAGTCATAAAGTCGCCCGATCCCGCCCATCTAACAGGAAATAGCAGCGCAATACAGATGTAATTTCAGTCTATTAGATGTGCTCTTTGCATTTAAATGAACACAAACAGGAGACGCATATGTATGCACCATTTAACACACAATGTACGGAGCACTACGGAATCAGAAAATAATAATTGCCAAAATTTTCTCTAGCTCTGAGAAATCTGCAAAAAAATGGAGCAATAAAAACATAATACAGGCTGAAAGTTGATTCACCTTAAGCAAACATTCTAAAGGGTAAAAAAGCATATATGCCCACGCAAAAGCAAACGCATGTAAAGAGCAACCTTGGTGCCAAAAGGAAAGACGATATGGGCGTACGATACAGATACGCGGTTTCAGGTTACGGATATTCTGCAGGGTGAAACCTCCCTCTCGCTTTGCCTCTCAAACGAGCCTCGGGGTAATCTTGAGCGTGTTATCAAAACAGGAAAAAAACTAATTCTACGAGGCTAAAATAAAAAACGAGCATAAACCACATACCTTGACGATGTTATCAACAGAAACCCGGGGATAAAATAAAATGCTGCAACTATATATACGAGTTCAACGCAGCCTTCTGTCCTGCGCCTTCTCACAGCACAGCGAACGCTCAAACATACGCGTTACATCCTTGTTACACCACCGTTTTATTTTTTGTGACTAAGTGTGGATATAAGACTGCTTGGAGCCGGATGAAAAGGGGGATGTCTTGAGGTAGGAGCCCTGGCTCGCCGCACCCATGGTACAGCAGACCACGCGTGCGGCACAATACGGCGTGCGAGGCGAGATCAAGGGGATCAAGGCACAAGTAATCCGGTGGGGGTGGATTGGAAGTCAGCGACGCGAACACAATACAAACTATACCGCTGCGACAGGACGGCAATGTAGACCGAGCAGGTTAATCCATGGGCACACGCAGCAAGAGTCTGGTGGGCTTCCGAAGATCTCTCCCGCCTATGACCGCAGTGGACGGCCACGCCGCCACCAACAACACGCCACAGTCGTCGGAGGCGCTGAGGGATGCAGAGTGCGCTCTAGGAGTCGCCCATTGCCTTGAAATCCGCTGGCGCGAACGACGCCTGTAAGAGCGCCATTATGGTGTAGGGCAGTGAAGCTGCGCAAGACTTGCGATGCGCCGCGCGCCGCTGCATCAGTTCCAAAAGGAATTATGTGGGCACGCCGAGGTGCGCGGTAAAGCTGCTATGAATCCGTAGCTACGAAGTTCACGACAGCCCAGTGATGAGAGCAAGAGCTGCAGCGCGCTGGGGCTTGCGCGCGAGCGGCTAGGGGCTGCACGAATACGTGTGCGCAAGATGGCTTCCGTCCAGCGAGGAAGCCGGGCGAGCGACGGGAGGCCCATTACTGCGTCTCTGCTAGACAGCGGCGCAGCGAGGATTGCTGGTAGTTGGAGATGCCTGCAGGTACCGCCGCACCATGCTTAACTTGGAAACACTATTGAAGACGGGAACGTTGGTGACCGCCGCTCCCGGCGATGCGATGAAAACGCAGACCGCTGTCGCCTGCCTGCCTGCCGCATGGAGCCGACGACCCACGAGAGAGATGCGGTGTGAACTGCGCTTCCTTCGGCTGTTCGAACAAAACTGTCTGATCGCTCAAAACGGTGAGTGTAAGCGCAAAACCTTCTCTCCCCGTAGCTTTTGGCGCGATGGAGAGAGAAAAGACAGCGAGGAGTCAATTTGTATTTTTTGTTGAAAAACATTGGTCACAAAAACGTTCTCCCAGTTACCTTTCTGGGACCAAAATGCTATAATTTGTTTTTGTTTCTGCTTAACACCCTCCAAAAAAACGTTTCTAGGACATTAGTGGCCGCACCTCCCTTTTGCTTGTGTTTCTATGTCCTGCCTCTACGGCCTGGAAATGTTCGATAAATGTTGTACTGCGACAGGGACATTCCATCCTTTCTGGGCGCTCCTGGGGAGGTACGTTGTTTGCTGGGAACTTACCGAAAACACGAAAAATCCGAGCGTCGCGGCGTCGCCAGCGGCAGGTGAGGCTGTCAACACGGCGAGTCAACGCAGCCACGGTGTTCCCCGGCGATTTTCTCGAGCCGGTCGTGCTAGTTTCGCGCCATCCGACCAGACAGACGGCGCAAATGCGTGGTACTGTCATTGAATTTTGTTTCTAGACATCCGTAAATGGCGCGGACGCGATGCTGCGCGAACACTGACACTCGAACTGTAGAATTAGCACAGTGTCGTCCACAACGGTGCTCCGCAATACTCCTGCCGAAAAACTCAATTGCAAACTTCACAGCTGCAATCCTCAGGAAAAAAACTGCCCCGTAATCATGCGAATCATCCATTGCAAATCCGTTCAGTTTTAACGATCACGCTGCGAGCCTATAATGAGCGGCTAATCGTTTTTTGAGCACAACAAACACAACGCTCAACTCTAGACAAAGAATTTCCGTGACCCCATCCATGAAAGCGGCCTCTGGCTTCGAAATACTCCCTTAAAAGCGGCCATTGCCTTCGCGATTCGAAATAGCCTGAAGGTTGAATGCATGGGCGGCGACCGCAGCCTCGTGCAATACTTGGTCAGATTAGAGCAGGGCCGAGTTGCACGCGCCCAGTAATTGAACATGGAACAGCCAATGCTCAGTGCCTTTCTTGCACCTGAATAAAGTTTTGCTTCGCTGAATACATTGTATTTTGACTTCGTCGCCGTTGCGGCGCAATTAAAGCTCGACTGCTTTAGATTTTCTCGGGTGGTCGCTTATGTCGAACTACCGCTTATAACAAATTTTATCGCCGTCCCGCTCACTGCGTTATAATGAAGGATTACTACGTTGCTGGATGAAAGGGGCTTGCTTCTAATGAATGAGCTTGTGTTGCTGTAGTATGATAAAGTCACCATCATTACGGAAATTTCGCGTTGGCGAACGAAGTTTTCAAACTGTTTCCGAGGTGAACAGAATGGTAAATTGCAATAAAATGTGAGAGTCCGCCAAGTACAACAGGATCCTCGCACACCAAGCTTGTCCCGTCAATTTCCCTCTGTGGAGAGTGCACTCAATTTGCTGCCCTTTTTAGACATGTGGTTTAGCTAGCCATGGGAACGAGTGCATTAACGAGGGACGAGTGCTGTTGCCATTCACTTCTTTACCCTGACGGGAGAGCGAGACGCCTGAGCATGTTTTCCAACACAAAGAATTCACACAAATCTAGTCTTCGCTCGGATTTCAGCCTGGCCTCGATTTCGGACTGCAGCAGGTGGTCCCAGGTGCCGCAACCGGTGTACTCCTCACACTACTGATGCCTTTGCAATACACAATGGTAGCGGCAGAAGGATGCAGCCAGCCGTTGCCTTCTCACCTGCACGAGCGCCTGTGAGCGGTCAAAGCGACGCCGCTTCACGTCCAGCGCCCTCCGTTGGATGCGGAGTGCTTGCGTCGTGCGTCTGCCAGTTGCGCCCTCCACCACGATGCGATCTTTCTTGCGCCGGCGCTCCTTCAGAAAACAACTGCAAGAATGAAATTTCATATTTATTTCCTTTTAATAAAAATCCTGTGACAACGCATCATCAATAACTTTGGTGGCTTCATATCTGGCGCCACTGATTTCCTCTCATCAGATCTACCACACCTGCATTCCTTGTGGCTCAAGCAACCGGCATGGGTGGTTTCTACATTCTGAAGGTTGCTAGTCTAACATCACCAGAAGGAACTGTTGGCGGCATGACTCTGCTGGACAGAGCTTTAGCTTCCTGTCAATTTTGCTTCTTTTTCTCAATACGTACTGCTTCAAACCTGTAAACAATACACTGCTTGAAACCTGTGAAACATTATCTCTAGCATGTTGCACTAATTTGTGGATGCAGCATTGGTGGCTAAACAAAAAACGAGGTGTCTACACTAATAAGAGTTTTTGTGTACTGAAAAATATGGGAACACAAAAATAGTAGAGCACACCGCACACAAGGAACATTCACACTGTTCAAAGGATGTTTGTGCATATACACTTCTAATAACGCCAGGGGCTTTTGATTATTTCTTACTGGTCACCAAAATTCTGCATTACATGAGAGCAGGCCTTTTTGCACCGCATAGAAAATTATACCGGGGCCCCACATGGACTGGAGGGCAGAATCTTCAGCCAATATAGACTGCGGCCATCCACTACAAGTTGCCTCAGAGGTCACCAACCGCTTGTCCTGTAGAAGACACACAACTACACTAGGCAAGTTCACAACATGTGCGTGAATTTCACCCTTTCTGAACACAAAAATAAATTTCTATGCTGTAGTGCCCGCTTGTACTTCACTTTGCTATCTACTTTATTAAACTATTTTCTTGTATTAAACACTAAGTGTGCAAGAATTTTTTCAGAATAAGCTCGAGATAATATGTGCAGAAATGTGTTGTAGAGCGACATGCCTGTATCCACTGCTGGTACCATCATCGCAGTACAGCACAATTTCATAATTTTGGCTAAGGTCCTAAAGTTGTACCGCGGTGTACTTGATTCTAACTTTTGATTTGGCTCCAACTCTGCCGGTGCGGAAAAGAGCAGCGGCTAAGGTTGTGTCTGTGTTGCGGTCTGTGTTGCTGTCCCATGACAACAGCGATTCCAGCAGCAGCTCAGACGAGGACGACAGTGCTATCCACTAGGCGATTTTCGATAAATGAGCGTTCCGTGGGACGGAGAACCGGGGTAGCGGTCGAAACAAGCTACGCGGCCACCGCAATGTAGCCTGTGTGCGACCACATGCTGCTACTGTTGGCACCAAGAGCAGCGGTGCTCCCTCGTGGTTCCGGAAGTTACGTTCTCCTTCTGCTTCCTGCGCTTCCGCTCTAAAAACTCACTGACCACTCGGCTTGACTAGTCTCGCTACGCTCTCAGAGCAAGAGCGGCTCCCACTCGTTCAAATCCAAACCAGATCACGGGAGCGACCAGTCGAAGACTCCATTAAATTTACAAACCCGGCACCAAGTATAACTGTGCTAAAAATCAGTCTTCAAGATCACATCATTTGGACGTCACAGCAGAAAGCGATTTCGAAGCCTGACGGTTTCGCGCAACAAATTTGACACTCGTGACTTGCATGTGATCGTCCTCTGAGCCAATCAGAGAGACAATATGGCGCCGAAAGGCGGCCATGCGTGTCGAGAATAGGCCCCCAGGAGTTTTGGCCCCAGGCTCTATGACCCAGGTCCTCACCAATCTAGGTGGAGCTCCTAATCCGTTGCCCCAATGGCGTCTAGCGCCGCTCGCGCCCTGGCGACCTTGGTTCTTTGCGACTGTAGATCATGGCAGCTGAGCAGCGCTGCCTCCCAGGCCTCCCTAGAAGGATGAGAAATGAAGGATGTGGAAGGGCGGGGATTGGAACGGCAGGCCCAGGCCTTGTGGAAAACGTCCGAGAACAGCGCTCCGCACAGGCTGCAGCCACCATCAAATTCTGAATTGAAGTGTTTCAAAACTGCTGTACAAAGCACTGTATATGCAAAAATTTTGAGAAGCCGTTCGTCTGCTCTCCGGAGACACTTACAGGGTTCCGAAAAGCGACGATGACTGTCCTTATAACAAATAGTGATGTTTTTGAATGTAATTAGAGATTGGGTAGGCTCGGGGTAGGCTTCCAGAGCAAGTGTGAGTGACCGGGGAGAGAGCGCGCGGGCTGAATGAATGGCTAACTCATTGACCGGGGGCACAGTAGAGGTGTCCACAGGTCAGCGTTGATTGGAGAGGCATGGGAGAGGACTTTGTGATGCAGTGGACACAGTAAGGCTCCTCTTACTGATGATGGTCGCGAACGGCGCATGGAAATCATACAAACATGGAACACGCGTTGAAAACAAAAGTACATGTAACGTTCTCGGCCACATCAACTCGCTGGCAGGAGGTGGGGTGCGAAGGGAAGCGGTGTGAAGAGAAACCACACAGGACAGATGAAGAATACGGACAGTGAGAACAAAAAAACAACACTTAACATGACGTTATTAATGCCGGATAATTGGTTGGCTTTGTGTGCTAAAAATCCCACCGTGTTCAGAAACCCGTTGCGGAAACGGGGCAACGCGCCGCGATCGATCATTGGTTAGAGCGCTCGGCTATTGATCGGGAGTTCCCGGGTTTAAAGTCGACCGAGGCGGGAGCGTTTCGATGGAGGCGAAATGCAAAGGCGCCCGTGTGCTCGGCGATGTCAGCGCTCGTTGGTGATCCCCACGAGGTCGAAATTATCCCGGAGCCCTCCACTACTGGCGCCTCTTCCTTTCTTCTGTCACTCCCTCCTTTATCTCTTCCCTTACGGCGCGGTTCAGGTGTCCAAGGATATATGAGACATATTGCGCCATTTCTTTTCCCCAAAAGCCACTTATTATTATTATTCCCATCTAAAACGCTCCTAAAAGGCATTCAGCGGTAAAGCTAGGTACTGCACACTAAGAACCAAGCCAGCGCGGCTGCTTTATTTACAATATCGCTCGCCGCCTGTTCCGTGTCCGCCGCCGTTCACACTGGAGTAAAGGCCGGTGGACCAAGATATGGCGGTTTTATTATAATAAAAATCATTTAGAATAGCAAACACTTGAGTGCAGCGCAGCAGTGCGGGGGCCCATGGCCGTGCCCTGAATTCCTTAAAAAAACCTAGCAGCGGTTTAACTACTGCTGAACCCGGTTAGAGAGCGAAAGCTGTGGTGTATAACAGGGCCCGCATCTCTCTCTCTCACCACGGCCATGTACCTCAAAGCGCGATTGAGGCGCCCACTGACCCAGGGAGCCAGTTATGCGGTCTTTCTTTCCTCAAATAATTATGGAACGTTGTCAATGCCAACGAACGCATTGAACGCCGACGGCCTTTAGCTTCAGTGCTGCGTTTTTGCCTCAACGTTTTCATTGCCAACGCATGCAGCGCACATCCGTCACTACTGCCATGTATAGCCTAAAGAGCGACTGAGGTGTCCACTTTCCCAGGGGGCCAGTTATGCGCCTCTCCTTTGTTTCGAAGCTCCCGCTGTTCATTGGTATCGGCGCAGCTTCACACGCCACGCCCTGAAGGTCGCTGAAGGTCAAAGCGACGCGGTCGGCGAATCTCGCGAAACATGCCGTAGTAAAGCTTTCGCTTTAATAATACAGTTCTTCAATTTCTGTCTGATTGCCGACGGAAAAGGGAGCGCGAGTGGCGCGCGCACAAGCACCGGCACGCGCACAAGCACTGCGCACACGACACCAAAGATCCGCACAATACGCCGAAGGCCACTCTGTAGCGCACGCCGTATTAAATCACTAATGAACGAACAGCATGAATGCCTCTCTGTGCTTCAAGTTCAGGTGCGATGCTTCAAGTTAAGCCGCTTCCAAAAATATGAAGTCCATGAGACATGAAGCTAGAAGACTGGCTAGAGCTAAAGCTCTCCATAAATATTACGGTGGCCAAAGGGAGGTAACCTACGTGGACGCGGCAAAGCATGAGGAGAGGAAGGGCCACGTAACAGCCGCTGTAAACCAGGACGACGCAGCAACAACAGCTGCCGCTGTCCTCTCAAACAACATCGAGGAAGCAGAAGAGGCAGCAGTCGCCCTGGCGATAACCAACTCACAATGTAGAGTCATAATGAGTAACTCTAAAAGTGCAGTAAGGAACTTTGCACAAGGAAAATGCCCAAAATTGCACACGAAATCCTAGACAGGGCAAAAGATATTGAAGGCAGATTAAATTGATCTGGGTCCCCGACCACTCCTTTCATCCAGGGAGTAAAATGGCTCATGAAAAAGCTCCAGGTCTCATTAACCGGATGTCACAAAATTCGGCTCATTTTCTAAAAAAAACCGGCGCTGCGCCTAAGCAATCCCGCCCGAGCGCGGTAAAGTAAAACAAACAAAAAAAACAGCGGGGAAGAAACACCGGAGAGCGCGTAAACCGTGCGTGGGCTTTTCACTCAGCTCGCCGGCGGGGCGCCAAAGTAAGCATAGACACGCGCGGCGTCGATTTTTCGTGAATGTCGAAGTTTTTGCTCGTTGTCGATGGAAAGGGGATAACCTTGACCGCGCCAAAGTGATACCCTCTCCCTTTCGCTCCTGCACCGATGACTCAGCGTGCCGCGAATGACCTAGATTGTTCTAGAAGGTGGTTTCCGCGCTCGACCAATGGGGTCGCGCGCCCGGCGCAAGAAGGAGAAGGAGTTTGTGCAGTTGAAGCTGCGTGTATGTGCGCGCCTGCCCTGGCGCGAAGAACAAACAGACGCGGACTGCGCCTATAAATGAGGGGCTTCAACCACTGTCTGTTAGCCCGAGCCGCCGTTCAAGCTTCCGAGAAGCGCGCCCGCTCGACTCCCGGGAGAACACCACTCGACCAGCCAAGGACGGACCAGCGAGGCAACGTGCGCCAGTCTGCGGAACGGCCCCGTCGAGCTCCTCAGGTCGCCAGACTGTCGCAGTGCCCGGTGAACAAATCGTGTTTTGGTTGTTTGTCTCTCTAAGTGTTAGCACTTTAGGTGCAAAGGTTCTGTAAAATTGTAATCACTCTCGATTGTTACTTTGCATGAGTTGCTTTGTATTCGTAAATCACTTTGTATCTGCTCGTACGAGTGATAGTGAAATCCTTTGTATCGTCTCTTCGCTGTATAAACTTTTTGTTTTGTGAACCTTTGGCTCTGACCCATTCTCTGGGTTGCGACCGGCGAAAGCTGGGCACCAAACGACGAACCTCCTTGTCACTTGGTAGCTGGTTTCCAGGTGAGCTTGCCACGCTGAGTCGAGGGCATCTCCTCTGTGACCGAGACCGGTACCCCCACACGCTCTAAGGGTGTCTGGGAGCGCACGCAAAAGTGCGCAAAGTGGTGACACCGGGCCATGAGCTCTCATCCCTGGGAGATAGCTGACGAGCGCATGACTACATACCAGGACATTACAAACTATTACAAAGAACACAGATTAGCATACCCGGACCCGCATAAATCACTAAATAAACAGAAACAAGTTGTCTGGAGGCAACTACAAACAGGCACATTCCCTACCCCACACAGAGGAGCCCTAATGTACCCCAGTAACTTTAAACCACAGTGCCCCATGTGTAAGGATCCAAAAGGGAACCTTGCACGTATGATGCACGGATGCCCCAGGCTTAGGCCTAGGCCAGAATGGCATATTAGCAACAAGGAACAGTGGGAGACTGCGGTAGCCAGCTCGGAACCTGAAGTTCAGAGGTTGGTGGTGGACTGGGCACTGGAGGTCGCCTGCAGGCACGAAGCCGCGGCCATCGCCTGGAGCCTGGATTCAAGACCGCATCTACGGTGGTGACAACGCAACCTTTTTGGCTCATTAAAGTTTTCAATGAATGAAAATGCCCCTCGGTGAACAGCGGCGTGGTCTCCCTCGAGGAAACGGAGCTGACCGAGCAGTGCCAGAGCCGACGAAACGCCCGTGTGATCGTTGTAGCCGAGTGCGTTTAAATCCGTGCACGCAACAACGAGAGTTCTGCACTGGGCTCCACCTTGATGCGTGCACGGATTTAAACGCACTCGGCTACAACGATCACACGGGCGTTTCGTCGGCTCTGGCACTGCTCGGTCAGCTCCGTCAGAGTTCTGCACTGGGCTCCACCTTGCCCCCCGCCGCGGTGGCTCAGTGGTTAGGGCGCTCGACTACTGATCCGGAGTTCCCGGGTTCGAACCCGACCGCGGCGGCTGCGTTTTTATGGAGGAAAAACGCTAAGGCGCCCGTGTGCTGTGCGATGTCAGTGCACGTTAAAGATCCCCAGGTGGTCGAAATTATTCCGGAGCCCTCCACTACGGCACCTAATTCTTCCTTTCTTCTTTCACTCCCTCTCTTATCCCTTCCCTTACGGCGCGGTTCAGGTGTCCAACGATATATGAGACAGATACTGCGCCATTTCCTTTCCCCCAAAAACCAATTATTATTATTATCCGGCGCCCTCGCCCTCACCCTCACTTCCAAAATTTTCTCGCCCTCCCTCGCCCTCGCGTCGTCGGCCCTCCCTCACCCTCACCAACAGTCGTTTTTAAACTCGAGTTTCTTTCACTCCCTCCTTCCCTTGCGGCGCGGTTCAGGTCTGCGTGAGTCAGCGCGTTGTTGTGCCTGTGCACAAAAACTAATGCACGCCAAGAACATTTAGAAAACTATGTAGTAGCGTTTGCCACGACAATTACAATAAGTGCTAAGCACAGAATAGACTCAAAACAAGGCAAGTTTGTAGGTCGCTTAATTACCATTACCCGATGACACTGCGATAGCACTGGCTCTTCTGAATTTCAAGGCCTGTAATCTCCAGCCGTTTCGGGCGTTATGCTGCTTGCTAGTCTGATGACGCTTCCTCGCGCACAGGTGGAAGGTGAGGAAGACCACGCTTTCAAACTACAGCCTGAGAAACTTGCAGTTTCTTTCACTCCCTCCTTCGCTTCCTTCCCTCTAGTAATTTACAGTCGTTAGTTATGTCACCTAAAGAAGGTATCTAGGCGGTTGAATTAATTGCCACGGGCATGCAAAAGCGGTTTTCGTCTCTACTGCCTTTGCGACCAATGTTGTTGGCGTCAGTGGTGCCAAATAATAATGCCTCACAAGTTAATCTATCGCAGCTTTCCCAAGTTGTACAGAGAATACCAGCGGCTGCTCCTGCTCCCGGCTCCTTATTGCACCTCATAAACTACTCCAGAAAACACGTTTGGACACCACCTGAGTGGAAACTGGCCAAGGTTATTCCTTTACTGAAAAACCAGGGTGGAGGCTATGAATTAGATTATATTAGGCCAGTTTCTTTAACATAAAACGTGGTAAAATTAATAGAACGGATGTTACCAATTCGGGTTTCAGCCTTTGTGGACAGCAAAATTATATTCAGCCCGTGTCAAATCGGATTCCGGCCACGGTGTTCGATATGGAATGCACATGCAGTTCTTGAGAGCAGAATTCTCCTTGCTCGTCGTCAACGCCAGGTCGCGGCTTTGGTTACGCTAGACGTTGTTGTGCTCGCGCTTCCTTCCTGCTGTGGAATTCGGCGAAGTTGGGCATGGGGAGGATTCCCTGAAGACCACCGCGAGGGTGGGTGAGCCCTCTGGGGGAGACGTGACTGCAGGGCTGCCAGAGGGGACGACGGCAATTGCGTCCCCACGTGTCGAACAGGAATGCCAGAAGCAGCGACGATAATAGCGGCCCCAGTTGTTCAACAGGAATGCCAGCGACGACCATAAGCGTATTCGTTCCGGTCCTCGCCACGGCGGAGTGCGGTATCAGTGTGGTCCCCTTCAGTCATGCTGGATTTGAACAATTGCCCGAGTGCGGCACCTTCGACAGAGCTTCCGCTTTCCGGTCACCAGTGCAGGATCTTTCGACACCTGCTGGGATACAGCCTGCATTCCTGTGTCATGCAGGTGCCCTCCGGGTCAACATGAGCCTGGTCCGGACGCACGTGCGCGGCCACCTGGAGGCCGCGGGGACGACAACGTGAGCGGGTCCTGTTCCCTTTCCCTCGACCGAGCTGCGAAGAAACATCAGGACCGCCCTGCCGTGGGTGGTACCATCAGTGCCATCGTGTGATCGTACATCATTCTTCGAATTGTATTCCCCAGCTAGGGATCTGCGGAATACGAAGAGTATTTAAGGAGCTGCTGGTTTGATACCAGAGAGAGCCCCCTTCTTGATAGGTATCGGAGACTGCCGACTCCTAAGAAGGTCTCATTACTGAGAAGCACTCTCAGTTGCCCGTACTTGTACATAATGTAAATAGTCCTTGTATAAAGTTTTCCAAGTTTTCTTCCTCCGATCGTCCTCGTCTCTTCTCCGGCCCAGTCACGCTACCTGAATTCCAACATCGTCGCCAAAGCTTACGACAGTGTAGACCACTCCATGCTAATACATAGGCTACAGTCTCTTCAGTTTCCAGATTATATAGTTGCCTGGATATCTGCATTTCTTTATAATAGGGAATTCTTTTGGATTCATAATGGTGTTCTTTGAGAGAGGTACAAACAAACGAGAGGTGTACGGCAAGGAGCTGTTTTTTCTTATGTGCTCTTTAATAATCTGTTGAGCTCAAACCCTCTCCATCGGAATGTACGCACTTAGTTCTATGCGGACGACATTGCGTTTTTTGCGGATGCGCCGGATATACATTACCTGCATGGTCTGTTGCAGTCATATCTGGGTACACTTGAGCACTGCTGAGCAGCTTACAGATGAAGTTAAATGTTAGCAAGTGCGCCATCCTTGTTTTCCCTCTACAGAATCCTGTTGTGGCCTCTCTCACTTGCCACTTACAACCAAATACCACAGGTTCAATCTCTAAAATACCTTTTGGTCATGACGAGAAACTCATCTGTCGACCCCACATTGACCATGTTGCGGTAAAAGGGGCTCGTGCCTGGGCATGTTGCGTAGACTGTGTAGTCACCGGTATGGCATGCGAAGAGAACGCTATTAATAATTTACAAAATGTATGTCAGGCCAATTTTGGAATATAGATCTGTGTTGTTTTCAGGCTCGGCTACATACAAACTTCGTCCTCTCGTTCTTTTGGAGAGGGAAGCACTTCGGAGGTGCCTCGGCCTCCCAAAATTTGTGGCTACTAATGTGCTGTGCCTTGAAGCCCGCATTCCCCCTCTCTTATCTCAACTTCAATTTTTAACTGTTCAGACTTACCTAAGAATCTACTAATCTCATTTCCGTCGTTCACAAACCATTTTCTGTTGCCAGCCGACTTCCTTTTTTAGTGCCCTCTGGTCTCGTTTCCATACCACACAGGTAGTGCTTGAGCAAAGATTACTTGAGCCTTTAGATGTGAAAATTTATGACATCCGTCCTGCGCTATGCAGAGGGCCCGCTGTCCACATTGTTTTCGACGATATTTATCCCCAAAATGCAAAACTTTTGCCACCCTGTATTTTAAATGGTCTGCTAGACGATCATCTAAGGACCTTACATACAAATATTGTAATAGCAACCGACCCATCGCAGTGCAATGAAAGGGCAGGTGTGGAAATATTCTGTTCACATTTACCCTGGTCCTTTTCACTGCGGCTTCCAGATTTCACCCCTATTTTTCAAGCAGAGTTTCTGGCAGTAGTACTTGCCCTGCGCAAGCTACACCACTCTATTACCGCAGTGGCAGTAATTACCGATTCTTTATATCTGTGTTCGTCCCTCGCCGCGCATGTTGACGGTCCCATTTTCAGTACATTCTTGTCCCTGCTTCCTCCGCATTTGAGTCTGGTTCATTTAGTACGGGTTCCCGGTCACAGCAGTGTGACAGTTTATTAGATTTCTGATATGCTCACAAAGGCTTCTCTAAGTGGCCCCGTGTTGCCTATCATCCCGGCTACTGCCTATATTACAGCATCTAGGTTTCGGCGACGTGCGCTTTTAAGTACACAAGCCACACAACATTTGTTACATCGGCGGATTATCAGCACCTCAGATATTCTTGGAAAAGGCAAGTTTGTCGATCTCGGCAGCTTGAAGTATCTCTGACGAGGCTGCGGTGCCGTATACCTCCTCTAAATTTCTATTTACACGGGTCGGGTTTGGCGCTCTCTCCCCTTTGTGCATTTTGCCATGAGTCTGAATCTATTGAGCATTTTTTGCTCTATTGTCGCCGATATACCTCTTTTAGAAGAAGGTGGCAGGAGGAGCCCTTGCAGCCCCTTGGCCTTAGTTTAAGCAGCCCGCTCTTGCTATCATTTGATGCCACCACATTCGGGTTCAGCCACATATCTGTTTCTACCGCTGTTCTAAATTTCCTGCTAGAATCTCACCGACCGCCATGATAAGGGTTACAAAATTTGCTTTCCTCTCAATGATTACATTTGGCTTAATAATTCTGTTCCATCAGTTCCTCTCTTTAATATTATTATTATTATTATTATTATTATTATTAATATTATTATTATTATTATTATTATTATTATTATTATTATTATTATTATTATTAATTTCGCAGTCAAAACTTTCATCCCTTTTCTGTTCATGAGGAAGAATCCTCCGGTGTTGCTTTCACGCGTGCTTTTCATTTGAATTACCTGAATGCAGGTGAATAGTCACCCGATTCTTGGCCGATCCCCAAATGTGGGTATGTGCCATCTTTTGATAGGCTAACAACAACAACGACTTGCAGGTTAACAGGCGTGAACGCGAGTACCTGACGAAGACGACGGGATTGCAAGCACAGCTCGAGAGCGTGGCAGTTCGTACGGGCAGGATGTTAAGATTTCTCCACACTGATTTTTCCTCTGAGGGAAGTGCTTGAACCGACCTCCTTTAAGCGAGAATGGTACACCCTCTTGGTTATGTGCTCAGCCTTACCTTGCGTCTAGTGATCTGCTGCTTTATCATTTTGCGATGTGTTTCATGGCATTTCCTAATTAGGTTAGTTAATTTATAAATAGAACATAGTTTCAATGTAGTATATACCATGCTTAAATAAAAGCTGTGGTGATGTCGTAGTGGTCTGAAGCAGCGGCCAGCGGATCTGATTTTTTAGCGCCGCTGAGGGGTTCGGGTCCCGCTCCCCCTGGTATGAAGTAAGTTTATTCCTTCAGTTTGTTCTCCCAGTGCCGGCTTTCCGCTGCAGTGAGGCTTTTATGCTCTCGCTTAAAATAAAACATTTTTCAGGCGACTTTAAAATCAAACTGTCGCATAAATGATGCATTTGGGCTGAATAATGGTAATCATGTAACTCCCCGAGTCTCGAGTGGAAAATTCCTGTGGTTGCCATTTCAGTGCCTTAGCAGAGCCACTCCGGCGCAAAGCGGTTGTCTGTCTGTCCGGCACCTACTCCTAGCACGTGGGCCACATTGGTCACGTGACGTTGTGGCGTCATTACAAGAATTGTGAGAAATTGTGAGAAAACTGCCCACCGTGGCAGTTCAAATAATGATTAGCCGCTAGAGATTCCTCAAGAACAATATGTGTCACAAGCCCCACGGATAGGGTGCCTCGATGGCAACGCTGCTTTACCAACCGATGGCAGCAGCTGCCATCTGAGAGCACTGGTGCGTAGCTTAACCGTCTCACCTCTGCGCCAGGAGCGGAATCGTGACTCCCAGGGTCTTGTGAATGCAGAGAAATGACCAACTTTACCCCAGTATCAGTCTAAAATGATGCGCTATCACCCACACTTACCTCATATGCTATATCAACCATAGTAAGTTAGTTCAGGTAGAGCAAAATAATAGAAAGTGAAGATAAATCATGTAAAACAAGGGCTATAGTGTTGCTAGAGCACGATAATTCGTGGCTATCCCCAAGCTAAACTGCCCGTTATTTTTTCTTCCTTGCTAACGCATTTCCAAACACTGAGTGTCGATTCCCTACAAAGCCTGCAGGAAATTTGGTTCATAAAATCAGGCGAGCGATTACGTGGCCACAGGTCTCACGAGGGACAGAAATAAGCCAATAGATGTCCTTGTTATTTAGAAAGCAGTACAACCTTTTCTTTTTTAGCACATCGTGCAATGCAAGGCAGAGCGAGCGATGATTCATACTAAGGGTGGTTAAGCTGCTGCTTTATATCCATGGTAAAACTATAGTGGTTGGCTTTGCCTACCACATTGCGGCACCGCTTTTCTATACAGCAATTCCAGCGAAAATAGAGAAAAAAGATACGACTCTACTGAACTACTAACAGTGTGAATGAAAAAAATCCGCACCAGCGCCTCCAACACGCTCTAGTTCGAAAGTGTAATTTCGTGGAAGCATGTGTTGCGCCGCAGTCAGTTCTTTGAAACCTCACTGAGCTGAAATTGGACTTCGTTCCGGGATAGAAGGTTTAGAACTTGGGAATTCAACAACGTTACAAGGTATAATTTCTACATGTTTTACTCTACATTCTGATTACCTGACATACACGGGGCTGGTAATTGAAAATGTTGACTGCGGTGCCCCTTATAAAAATGAGCCTTGAATTTATGTTGACGCAATGTTGAGCATGTGTTGAGCCAACAGAAATTCAATGGAAATTCAACTCGTGTTGAGTTTACACAACACTCACCCAACAGAATTTCTGTGCCCAAAACCTCAACACAAATATGGTGCATAATTTCTGTTGAATTTCTGTTGTTTTTTTCTTTGAGCACCCAGCAGAAAAATGTTCAACAGTAAGTGCTTTGCAACCATCCGTAGCACTGTGTGCCACGTCATGAGCTGTTCTGACAGGAGAATCTACTGCTATGTTAGAAATCGGCTGCTACTCTTGATTCATGCACAAACAAAACGGCGCGAAATGCGGGGACAAAAGAGAAATATACACGACAGACCAGAGCCACGGTGTCTCCGCGACGACGCCTCCCCTCTCGCGAGTACACACCGTCGCCTGCAGTTCTTTCGAAAGAATTAACGCACACACCTCTCGCTGAACGTTGATCTGTTGGCTACAAATGGACTTCTACAGTGGACTTAGGGTTGCTTATTGACGGCGGAATTTATCTCTGATCCATCAAGGCGACTATTTGGTCCGAGACCCTTTTCTCAAGCATCACACCTTAGAAGACCCAAGGACCAAGGCAGGTGAAATCTTGTACCCATTAAAAACCGGTGGGTACCCGGGGGCACTGGGGATCCAACCTGGCACCTCCCAAATGCGTTGAGTAAAAGAAAAATCTCCCACATCATTAGCACTAATGAACTTCACAAGAACCACTTGAAAGCATGCACAGTGTCTGCATGCTGGCAGGTAATGCCGCTCTTTCTTGTTTTGGTAAAGTTATACCCAACCACACTTGCCTTACGAGCAATTGCAGTGGATCGACAAGATGGCATTCATCAAATGCTCTAAGAGATATGATAGAAAATGACATAAAAACTGAAATGTATGAAATGCTTATTCATTGCCTGTAACATTCCTATACTTCTGCTTTCTCAAAATGTCAAGGTAAGGACTATGAAAAGCAGAAGCTGGTTTTTTTAATAATACTGCGGTGTTATCAGTAGCTATAGACGGATAAAACTCATGATCAAAGCAGCAAATGCCCTTCATACGAGGCATGGCCCCTACCGATCGTCATGATGTCCTGGTTTATCCAGGATTAATGCCTGTGCACCTGCCATTTGCTTGTGATGTCATGCTAAAGCATGCAAGGGGATTAATATCGTGATGTCATAACAATTGGTTGACACTATTGGCTGTAGGGCCTGCTTTAAAGAGTACTTGTTACATCATTCTTTTGTTTCATCACACTGTAGTAATTTATGCATGCTTTACACAATAGTCATTAATAACAATATTGCTGCAGAGTAGGCAGAACACAAGAATGATTGTAATGTGCAGCAGTGTTGTGCCTTTGTATTGATATTTAGAGGCAGGAATTCAGTTCAGCAGAGTGAAGATGGCATTCCGACAAAAAATGGTACCAAAGTACAAGGTTGAAAAGCGAGCAGTTTATTGCACACAAGCTAATTTTTCAAATACAATATTCAGATCTGAACACATTTCTCAACAACATTCAAGGCCAGACTTACTTCAACACATAACGTCTGCACAATACAACGCCTTTAGTCACTATTTACACAACGGTACAGGCAATATCAATGAGCTATTTACAAGCACAGCAGAACACTTGCAAAATAAAAGTGCATGTACAATGTGTAACCCCCTCCCCCTTTCCCTTATATTTATACCTCACATTTGTAAGAAATGCTCACATGACACTTTTCTTCTAAGTGCTCCTAATATATTTACACTCTTAGGGCAGCATTTAAATGGCAATTTCCACATGTATATTTCACATTCTGCTAACACTAGGTCTGTTTCATTCAAGTACACTCGCTGCACCAGTTCCTTAAATTTCTTCAGCAGAGCTATAAGCGTGCAGTGAAACTTCTGGTAGTTGAAATGCAACTTGGCACTGGCTGTTCAAAAAAAGAATAGTCAAGTGCAGGCCAGGTCAACAACAAACTGCAGCCAGGTGCATGACACCCACGTAAACGGCTGGCAATATCTTGAACCATATGAATTTTGCCATAAACCAGCCTCAATGCACGTGCACATCATGGCAGCTGGAGCAAAACGCCCGTGTTCTTTTACTGTTTACTGCACATGACCCAAGCGTCAACGTGCAAAGTGCTGAAGCGAAGGACCGCTCAGGCGACTTGATGAATATGGACTGACCAGACTGTAGTGATGATGATCGCAACTTTGAAGAAGTTGACTCATCTACAAATGGAGATGATAGGCTCCAACAACAGGCATCGCCTCAGACAGACAGCACTTTGGTACTGGGCACCCAGTGAGGCTGGTAAACAAGTATGCACATTCAAAGTCCTTTGACATTCAAAGTCAAAGGAATATAATGGCTATCGCATAGCGAAGCAAAGTTGGAAAGATCCTGAAGAAGTGCATGAACCACTATCTGCATCACGTGAAGAGAAAGCAGCAGCCTTGAAGAATGAATTTAACGTCCTAAATGTTTCGAAAACAGAGCAGCTTGTGCCACAACCAATGGTCTCACAGCTTTTCATATGAAAATTACCTCCAAAGGGGATACACAATTGCTAATTACATGTGACAAAATGATAGCATAGCAATTCCCCATGGACACCCGTACTACAGATGTCCTTGCATGTGTTGGTTGACAGTTCGACGGCCGACCGATGGCTGGTGCAAGCTATGATTAGCAGTTCTGTGCTAGATGTCACACAAATTTTAACACGGTCAGTCCTGCACTGGTGCAACATATAGGGGCCCACAGTCTTTTCTCCAGAAACTGCCGTCTCACTGAGTGTGACAGCAACACAACACCGCCAATAAGACGCATCAATGGGATCCTTATTCTATCACATAAAATGGGCAGTGCTTATTACATACATTGCAAACTGTGACTTGACGTGACATGCCTGGTAGCCAACTAATACTGTGGGCCCCTTCACCAAGGCTCTCAAACATATGAAAATTTCGGCATCAAGATAATGGACAAGGTCTTATGTCTATCAAGGAGAGGTGTCAGTAGTGTGGCACCTCTACAACAGCTGCTACTTATGACAGAACAAAAGGTACATATGGACTCATACAGACTCTAGCATTTCATTTTCATTCACTACACACAAGTAGAGAGATTCTGTGTCATTCAGACATATGCACTTTTTTAAAGACTGCGTCAACGATGAAACTTTGTGATGTACACTCTGTCTTCACAAACTGCAAATTCTTATCCAGGGGGACATTACTGAACACTGCTTGCTTTACACTCAGGACATCAACATGCACATCAACATGATCACTTCTGCTTGAAGAATGACTGCAAGGTAAAAGGATTTTGACAATGCGACCAAAAAGCCCGTTCTTAAATACATACGAATTTCTTCTGCGAGATTTGTCGAGGCCTGCAGTGCAGAATTTGAAAGGCCCAAGCACCATTTTTCGGAACACTGTACCACCCTCCACACGTTCACCTTTGCCCAAAAGCAGAACGCACCCCACTTTAGTGAAGTTCTTTCTCAAAGTATACCCTTTCATCAGACATCTGAAGTCCGATTCTAGAATGTGGCGCCCTTTTCGGTTTAGTGAGTGTGCTGGTGTTGAAAGTGCCTGCAGAATACAGAACTTCTGAACAATTTGGAAATGAGGGTATCGGGTTCCTTTCACAAATCTACATAGTGTCCCGTTCATTGCCTCAAAAGGAAAAAGTGAATAACCCCACAATGGCCCCCAGTTTTTCACACTTTCCACGAGGTGAAGCAGGAGATGGGAGTTATATGTCATATACTCTGTGCCGTATCAGGTTTCATAATCCATAAGAAAATTTACCATTTCTTTCTGAATTCGGAGAAGCTCTTCTATGTGTACTGACGGACCAAGCAGATAGTGCATCATGGCAACAAACCTTAACCAGTGCTTGTAGTGCTTTTCTGGAACAAAGTCCTTGAGCACAACAGGCGAATAGAACAACATCCAGTTCTTCCACCCTGATGCCTTCCATTCTTTGATCTGTGATAGTGACCTTGGCAGTCTCGATATCTCCCATATAGGAGTCACGCTTAGTAGCAACTTTTTTGCATCTTCAAGGTGCTTGCGCTGTCTGAACTTCCGACAGCGATGTGATTTGAGCCACATGAACAAGGTGCTTCGAACGAAGCCTAAGCACACCGCGTGCATATGGTCAACTGCAAACCCTCCTCCAAATGTAAAAAATGCAAGCATTGTCAAAACACTTGCGCCCTTAATGCCACAGCTTGCCTGCTGACTGACCCTTGCCTTACTGGCATGCTCAGCAAAAGAATCTTGTGTCCTCGGCTTGGGCAATGGTGTGGCTCGTGGATACACACGGCAAAAGCCATTACCTTTAGCTACAACTTGGCCAGGGTGCTCACACCAAGCACAACCATTTGCCCCAATAAATTGGGTCATATTCATTACATCGCACCTTGCGACGCTGTCCACTGAACAGGGTCCAGGAAATGCCTTCGACAAGTGTGTATTTCCATCTCTGTCCTGCCACGTGACTCCTTCAGCAGACAACTCATTTATTGCCTTCACAAATGGAATAAAAAATGTATTCATTACTGGCTTCCCAGACCCTACCCACAAGCCTGCCAAAAGAAGCTTCTCTCTCCGGTGCTTGTAAGGCAGTTCATTCACCATTACCAGCAGTGGCCTCATACTCAGATTTGAACTCTCAAAGAGAGGCACACCATCAGTGTTGAAGGTGAGTGTGACATCATCGGCAGACAAAGGCAATTTATGATAATGAATGCTTTGTGTAATGTCTGCCACTTCGTATTGAACCGAGGTTCCCTCTCTTTTAGCCACTGTAGACTCTAGCACCTCTCGGAGCTGGCTTTTGAGGTCCATGACAAGAAAGAAGGAAGAAGATTTGATAAGACTCTCATGTGTGTGCACTAAATTACATTTAGGACATGAAATATCTTCTCCTTCCATCGCCTCACCTATGTACTCAGTGCAAGCAGTACAGTAAAAGTGTTTTTTGTATTGCTTTTCACAGGCAATAAAATGCCTAAATAAGGCATATTTCGATCCTGGGTATGTCACCCCTGAGGGCAAGTGGGCACCAATAAGTCGTACTAGGCTCTCTGTCGCCTCCTTGGAGCAGCCATGTTGCAAACTGTGAGCCATCACCATGAGCAAGCTTTCTGCTTGCGTTATATTTGCTCCTGGAAACAGCAAGTCATCCTAAAAAAAGAAAAAAACAGTAACCAACATTTGAAGTGCAATGCGAGTTTCTGAGCAAACGAGCAAGGTTTCATGAAAAACGCTGTGCGTGGAAGATGCTCTTATAACTGTACATTACTGCATTACCAATCGTCTTCATGACATTACAATGCATCTCGTTGCTAGACTGCATGCGTCTTAGGGAACAAAAGATAAAATTGCACTCAGAATGACTAGAAATTAAATGACATCACTTTCAAGCATTTCAACTAGTAGTTTGTAGAAAAAATGTGGTACACATTTGTGGCAATGACTATGTGAAGAGACCTGAAGTGTGCTCGTCAAGTGTGCTGTGCGGCCATACCGCAGTCCTCTCGACATAAAAAACACCTGCATTAGGACTGCAAATTATGTCAGAAAGTATAGTAAGGCAGCTTACTGATGGAAGAGGCTCAAAAGCTTTTGAATTTTTTCTCCGTCTTAATGGGATATGAAGAACGGTGCACCTGCACTTGTAAATGCAGGTAACGAAGGGTGCCTATTAGTGACAGAGACAGATAGAAACATGCTAAGTGGTGTTTTGTTTGGTAGCTTTCAGCATGCAAAAATGTGGTACTATCGAGACGCAACTTTATGTGCAACAAGCAATCTAGTCACACAGGATTCTCTTATGACTGCCACATCATTTAAATACTGCATATAAGAGCATGTAAGCCAGACTTCAACATCTAGAAGTGCGGCCTCAAGCAACCGGGCAATAATAATTTTTCCATTTCTGTTGTCACTCGCTGGTCCTGCAGACTTTTCTTCCCGACAGTACATAGGTGCACAGTTGTCCATTTGCTGACACTTGAAGCAAGTGCAACACATGTTAAGCTCTCTTACAAAGGGATAAGAACTCTGTGGGCTCTTCATCTCTTAAACAAGGAATAGCATTTAAATTGAAAAATACTATATTCTACTGTCAACATTGCATGGCGGCTCTTAAAAAGAAACAGCACTTAAACTGAAAATAACCTAACTATAAGGTTCTGCTATAAGCTCCTGTCAAACAACATATAATCCATTATCCCTTTTCATACTGCAGTACAGTACGGCCTACTGATAAATGATCTGGTCTATAGTCTATGGGGGTATAACATCCCAAAATGACTCTGGCTATGAGGGACGCCATAGTGAAGGGCTCCAGAAATTTCGACCACCTGCGGTTCTTTAACGTGCACTTGCATCGCGCAGTACACGGGCCTCTAGAACTTCGCCTCCATCGAAATTCGACCGCCGCGGCAGGGATCTAACTCGCGTATTTCGGGTCAGGAGCCGAGCGTCACAACCATTGAGCCACCACGGCGGCTAAAGAATACACACGACTGCGTGGCCTCCACGCTTCGTGAAACTCTACAACCGACTGACGGCGAAAGCAGCACCAGGCGCATGCCCGGAAAAAGCAACCAAGCGTACTAACGGCGCATGCTTTTTATCATGAAGTCTTTTCTCTCCAGCTTTCGCGGCAGCGCTTCGCGAAACTCGGAGGCCACACGATCGCGTGTTCCCTTAATTCAGCAGTTCACCGCACATGCAGAAACAAATGGCAAGGGATGTTACCAATTCACCAGTCCGCTCATCCGGTGAGGCCTCGTGACTTTCGGGTTCATGCGGTTCAGGTTCGCTTTCTTCGGACGAGACGTCGTCAACTTCGTCCGATGAGACATCTTCGGGAACAGCGCCTTCAGAAGATTCACAAGAACGTGATCGGCTGTGCGCAGTCTCCCCAGCACAGGCACCAGAGCTGGAATCTGTAACGCCGGCTGTGTTCTGTTCTTCATTACTTGCATAGGAGCTTTCATCACCCGATTCATCCGAGTCACTATCGGCTCGAGAAGATGATGATGCGCCAAGTAACTCCCGCTGCTTGAACCTGCACTTTAACGATGCGGAACCTCGGCCGACGAGTCCCATAAGTATTTACTGTACTGCCTCTTCGGAGGCATGGTGGCAGCAGGCACAGTACCAGGTTAACTGGAGATTATATGGGCCAGGAAGCTATATATATCTTCCGTGTTATGGTCACCCGTGCTTTCCAAGAAGCTTTCAAAGGATCGTCGGTCGCTTCTACCAGTAACAAAGGAAGGGCGCTCGCATGGGCGCTCGGATGTTGTTGTCATCGTCTGCTATTTATGACGGCGCTACTGGCATTCGCGTATGCAATTTTCGAACGCGGTTTGAAGTGCATGTGCTAGGATAAATGATTACTCTCCTCTCACTGCCTACCGGTGCATTTTTCCTGTCTTATTATTTTGAAATCGAGTAATGAAGCGTGCTTGAAGTAAAGTAATGGCAAATGCAATCTTGCCCAACAGGTTGACTGTAGCGCCACACCAACCGTAGGTGCCCTTCTCTAGCGGCAAAAGGCATGAGTGCAGCCAAATACCGCACCTGTAATTCCAACCATCCAAGCCAAGCCACCAGGCCCTGTTTGCGGTCCAGTCGGTTCAGCAGGTGCTACAGGAAGGCCTCGTGTTTCTACCCAGTCCGTGACAATGAGCCACATTTTGATAAAATGGGTGGAGGAATCTAAGTGGGATGTTTATCCTATTAAATCCCTCGCGGACCCTGCCATCGGCATCCGACTTTTAACTGAAGAAGGCGCCATAAAACAATTGAAAGGCTCAGTTGTAAGCGTTTTCTGGAAGGAGGGCGAGCAGCCGGCGAAAGCTGAATTGCTGTACCTAGGTGAGTACTTGTATTTCTTTTGCGTGTTTAGTCAATTTTACGCCTTTTCAGGTAGTGGAGTTCATTTGCATTGTTTCTGTCAGGTAAACAAGCCTCACTAGAAAAAAAAAGGGCGAAACTTGCCGCGGAAGCGCCAGAATGCGTGGACAGGCGGAGGGAGGACAGCCAACCGTCAGCCGGGATGGCCACGTGCAATGTGCGTATCAATGATGCTGTTACGTGTGTTCTTTGCACTGTCGTTCATTTCAAAACGATTTCAGTTCAAGGGGGGCCGTTTGAATATTTGTGCGTGCGCGGTGGCGAACGCAATATCAAGGATAACTGTGGGCATTTCACCACAGATGCTGTTATTGTAACATGCTTTTAATGCGGGTCAATTTACTGTATCAGGTTTACTAATAACTTTGTTCCTGTGCCTCTTGACGAGCAAGGAAACAAAAATGTGTTCCGTGTGCATTCGCAACCTGCACGCAGAAGTTGCATATGTAAACCCTTTACTGCCTAGGCCATCGCTTATTTTCTCTGTGTGGTATTTAAATAGTGTGACATATAAATTTTTGCCGCAAAAAACGGAAAGGCGGGAAACCAAATACTTTAGAGGACATCCAAGCCTGGGCTGTTTGTACACGCCTGAGAAAAAGTAGAGACCACAAGAACGGTCACACAACTGCATGCAAGGGCTATAAAGTAACGAACTGCTCAGGACTTTGTTAAGGTCTGTTGCCAATTATTGCATTGGTGCAGATGGTAGTTCGTTGCATGTGCTTAGCAGCCCAAACCTAGCTGATGCATAGGTGCCCCTGCGCTTGCTGCTACGACGATGAGTTGCTAATCATTTGTAATAGCATGATCTACAATGCTGAATTTTGCTGCTGATGGTAGGGCTTTTTGTGTGTGGGGGTGTGCATTGATCAAATTATCATCAGACTAACTATGCTACGTCCACTGCAAAACAAAGGCCTCTCCTGTTTCGCTTAAACTGACCCTGTCGGGTTCCAGGCATAGTTAACAATGCCTCCTTAGAATCTTTCAAACATCTCATAATGTCTGGGTATAGCTGTGTAAACCTGTGCAGTCATGAAATTTATGAGCATGAGCACTGAAGTGCGTACCGAGCAGCCTCGAACTCTACTTGTGGTGATGCACGGCGATTGCTTTAAAAAACAGTAGAAAGGGAGGTGTGTTTCTCCGTTTGCCAGAAGCAGGCAAGGCAGCAGAACCCTTTTTGCCACATTGTGAAAAGTAGCCACCGCGCATTTCCACAACTAGGGTTTGTAGCTATCTGCCATAGGTTTCTGTGTTCACGACCATAAGTTCATTGACTGCACTGCTGTCGGCACACTTAACACGAATGCTTGACAGCATGGCTTGGACTGACGCCAGTTCCATTGAGCGTTGGCCACTGTTGCTGAGATATCTCAGTATGTTTACGGCAGCTAACCACAGCCGGAGTTCAGCTCGATTTGACTGGTCGACTTGTCTTTCTCCTGTGTCTGACCGGCGGGGGAAGAGCACCCACTTGACAGGCTTGTTTTGCCACTTTTTGGTCGTGGCTGCAGTCTCATGTGCACCCGGAAAATGTTGCGGTTTGCTTATCTCAGCAAAGCAACATGGTGTGCGATGTCTTGCATGCCTTTCGAGTTTGGCCTCAAAGTGTGCATCGAAGGGTTCTTTGCAGGGCGGCTTCCTGCATAGTCCATGCTGCTCTGGAGATCTAGTGTCGGGGCATAGGAACTGCACGTACATGTCTTGAGCTAGAAAGACTCGTCGATGCGATTCAAACTAAGCTTTTAATAAAGTGGAGTTTTAGGCCAGTTGGTGATTCATGATATACAGGTTGCCTTAGCATGAGACAAACGAGGACAAGAGAGGGACACAGGACGAGCGCTCGTCCTGTGTCCCTTTCAACACAGACTGCTGTACAGGGCAACACTCATCAATGACGTCTCGTCTGGAGTCTCCAAATCTGCAGTGTCGTTTCCGCGATGTTCTAGGTTATCCGCAGTTTCCTTTTCGCACTCAGCGCGGTTCCTTAATATTTGGGTACCATTCTTTCCATTCAGCATGTAGAAAGTGCAAAATATGATGGACCTCAACCCTAGCATTACCACTTGTATAAGTATCATATTATTGAACAAAAACCTGCAATGGACTAAAGGCTCCACTACGGTACCTGTTTCTTCCTTTCTTCTTTTAGTCCCTCCTTTATCCCTTCCCTTATGGCAGGGTTCAGGTGTCCTGTTCAGGTGTCTGCTGATATGTGAGACAGACACTGGGCCATTTCCTTTCCCCAAGAAATCAATTTTCAATTTTCTGTAAAGGGTGTGATTCCCCTAACCTAGCAAACATTGTGCAAAGCCTGCCATTTTCTAGCCTGCAAGACAGCAGGAAAATAAATAATTTCAGGGCATATGGCAATAAAATTTGTAGGGTTTTCAAGGGACTATGCAATAAATTAATTGAGTTTACATAAAGCAGAGGAGAGATAAGCATTTCATCACTCGTCACCCCAATGCAAGAATTTTTAAGCTAGCATCAATAACACCGAAGATATAGACGATTTAAAATTACGCTCCTCCTCTCCTCCCTCAACTCGTACACGCGGGGCACCAGACAAAAATAAAGAAAACAGCTCTGGGACTGGGCGCCGCCCATGAATACGCCATCCGCTGACGTTCCTTTTGCAACTTCCGGTTGTCGCTCCTAGCACCCAAGCAGCAGCGTCGGCGGCGTGATTGCGGCGCGCGTCGGGTTTCTTTGCTTGTTGTCTGTTGTAGTTAGCAGTAATAGACCGGAACCTCAAGGCGCGACTGCTCGCTCTTACGGCCGCGATGGGCATCGAGCCCTATGCGTTCACGCCATACCGACTGAACGCCAGTGACGACAGTAGCGACTCGGCGAGCCACTGCGAGTGGCTCCAGAACTCCATACAGAAGGAGGCGGCAGAGGAAAATTGAAACCATATGCGCGAAGGCAATGCCCTGGCTCGCACTTGCCCGAGAGAGTCGTGCGGTGGCACGAGCAGACGATTTTCACGGCTACCGGAAGTGTGCCTGTGACTTCGTGGCTGCCGTGGCTCCAGCGAATGAGAGCGTGTGGTGCCCTGGCGACGTCATGGGTACAGTGACGTCTTTTTTCGCGATATAAGTTTAAAAATCGGTCACTATGAGGACACCAATCAGCCCGGAAATTTAAAAAAACACGGTTTTTAAAAATTCATAATAAATTGCCGGTTCAGTTTCGAAGACTCATACTTGGTGTGAATGCTTCTTAGCATCATTTCTAAGCATTGAAAACATTTACAAGTGACTTATTATTCATTGCATAGTCCTATAGTCTCTTTAACGCAGTAAAACTGAGTAGAGGTCATGATTTTGCTTTGCTGGGCCGTCGACACATCTGGGGACAATATTACACTCCTGTTAAGCTTGTCTGATCTGTTTGCACTGCAACAGCCGCCGCGGTGGCTTAGTGGTTATGGCGCTCGGCTGCCGGCCTGAAAGACGCGGGTTCGATCTCGACCGCGGCGGTCAAATTTCGGTGGAGGCGAAATTCTAGAGGCCCGTGTACTGTGCGATGTCAGTGCACGTTAAAGAACCCCAGGTGGTCGAAATTTCCGGAGCTCTTCACTACGGCGTCTCTCATAGCCTGAGTTACTTTGGGACGTTAAACCCCTATAAGCCTATTTGCACTGCAAATGTGCAATTCACTGCATAACTGTGTTCTGCAGTTTAACACGAGGCGTGTTTGGCTGCGGTGATAGCCTAGTGCTCTCGCGCAGCGGCCTGCAAATCTGATCAGTTCCCCTCGCCGCGGGTTCGACTTCCAGTGGTGGATGTTATCTTGATTTCTTTTTAACTTGCCTGATGTATCATCGC
The DNA here is from genome assembly GCF_052857255.1 of Amblyomma americanum. Classification (NCBI taxonomy): domain Eukaryota; kingdom Metazoa; phylum Arthropoda; class Arachnida; order Ixodida; family Ixodidae; genus Amblyomma; species Amblyomma americanum. Next base: position 20,517,984 of record NC_135497.1, on the reverse strand, counting down.
TATTGCTAGGAAACTGCACAAGATTCAATGATCACAAAATTCCTGGTTGATGTTAGTGAGCAAAACAGTGCTTTTGCACTAAAAGCTTATCTCCAAAGAGGAGAAAGACCAATATTGTATAAAGTGCGGGGAGAGGGGCACTCTCGACCATGTCATGACCTGACAGTCGTACCAAAATTGTGACGCGTCGCAGCGCTGACATCAGTCCAAGCCAGCCCAAGCCATGCTGCCGAGCGTTCATGTTAAGCATGCTGATGGCGGTAAAACCTTCTCGTTAAGCTCAATTACAATAGTTGCCAACATCTCATTAAGGCTGCAGAATTCCTTTTTGTTTCCAGGGATGTCACATCTAGCTCTCGCCTTGACATTAATCAGCAACATAGTACAGTGTCACCCGTTAACATTTTATATGCTTCATCTGCCCTCCTAACATCACTAAATCCTAGACATCCAATACCTGGAAATTCTTCTAACACTGCCAGGCTAACCTCACTCTTAAGGTTTTTGCGTTACATGTTGCCAGGTTTAGTTTCCAATGGCAGCCTGTCTGGGTCGAGCGATTGTTAGGACTCTCCACTGCATTGTTGTTTAGAGTGCCGCCTTGTTTAGTTGCTCTGCGGCTGCTGGGGTTTGAGAGCTAGAGGTTGATTGACTGCAATGCCATGAATTAACCATAATGGCATAAAGATCGGTTGATGCCAATGGATGAAGGTCCTCCTTTGGGGCATTTTGCCACTTCTTTCTTGAGCTGTATCTGACTGTAGTAGATGCATAGTTTATAGCCAGAAACTCAACTGTGAGAGCTTTAAAAATTTCAAAACCGCCTTCACTGCTTTCCTCTTATATTAATGTTAGGTGCAGTGCACTACAAACCTTGCTTATGGGGGCGGAGGACAAGGGTCCAAGTGGTCGGGAGGGTGCACTCACACTCAAACCGTAGGCAGTCGCTAAGTAGGTGCCCGATCCGCTCATCAAACTTGTAGTTCTCACGTGCAGGAGAGTCTGCCATTGTGATGAGGTCCGAATAGGCATTTGTAAATGCCACTCTGAGCCACTGGTGACAAACAGCGTAGAATCGCAGTTGGGAGAGGTCATACGGTATATCTAGTCTTTAGGGTTAGGAGCCGAGCACCATAACTACCGAGCCACCCTGGCAGAGTAGATTGCAGTTGTATTCTATAATGGCATAAAACCACTAGCAGGTTTTCGCTTCATCCTTAAACTCCCATTTGATGGAAAAATAAGGGCTGGGTACGCAGTAGCTCCAAAGTAAACCAAATCAATTTGTTCTTTTTTAGTTTCACATTACATATGACTGAATTGCTTAATAATCAACAAGAAAACTGTCACTAAGCATGGACTCGCAAGTTATTTGCTGCCATTCTATTAACTGGTAATGGGTGCTGCCAGGGGTCACAACCTCTAAGAGTGCCAGTCAAATGGCTGAAATAGTCCTTTCATTTTGGTTGGTATATTTGCCCTTTGTTTTGGTGGAGTCAAGGGGTGGTTCCATATGTGTGCACAAACATGGCTGAACTTGAGGTTTCCCACTGCCAAAGCATGCCTTTGCCTACAAATTGCGCAGTGTGTGCTCCTCTTTTCTTCTCAAACCAAATCAGGGGCAAACCTGAAGCGCTAATTACTTGTGGCTGTTCATATTATGAACTAACGGATGGTGCATTATGTTAATCCATTGGTGTCTTGGTTGAAGTTAGTGTTTTTCATTTAATGCATGTGGTACTTGATGAGAATATGCAACAGCAGTAAAGTGGCTTCTAAACTATAAAGGTAGTTTTTTTGCACATAGTGCTTGTTTATTTGTGACAAGTGCACACGTAAGCAGATTGTTCATATTCGCCTGTGTCCTTGATAGTGGTTGTTTTTTTCTTGTGGATTCAGTGTTTCTACCTCAGTAATGAAATGCAATCTGAAATACTCATACTTTTCAGTGCTGGATGTTTCATTATGTTAGAAATGTGTAGCCCTTGCTAGTAGCGCATATCATGTGGACATTAGAACAGCTGAAGTGAGTGCTATTCAGTTTTAAGTGGTCATGCAGTAAAATACTGCAATAATTACAAAAACCAACCCTTTTTTTAATACTGAAGACATCTGGCATGTATACTACAGCCAGAAGTGGTTGAAACTGCACAAGGATATGCTTCAATTTTTAAAATATTTTACATTTCAATAATTGTCATGCCGCTTCTTCAGGAACACCCATGCTGTAGATCAGCTGCACAGCAGCTTAAGGAGCAGCAGGATGAGATTTCCTGCCTGAAAAATGAAAATCAAAGTTTGAAGAGGCAGCTGGAAGCAGCCGAGAAAATAGCTGGTGAGAATTCTGGGATGGCTTCACATTTCTTGCATTTGAAATTTTAGTTTTGGCATGAAACCTGTTCTTGCAATAAATCATTAAGATGCGTGCGTTTTGTGCTTGGAGGCATTACGTCATACATGTCTGAATACTTAGCATAACTGTGTGCAGTCTGCTGGTTCTTGATCACCACTTCACAGATACAACTGTTCTATGCCCGAAGCATACATTTGTACTGTGTTCGTGCTCAGCGGGTGTAATGTTTCCTCTTCTACAGCACTGTTTATTCTTTGCCTTTAACTGTCAACACTTTCAGATCAAGATGCTCTCTTTATAAGCACGCACCGTTGGGCATTGTTAGTATTGCCATATCTATTGCTTAACGAAAATATTTGCCTGCTTCAGTTTTCAAACTTATGTCTGTGCTGACATTGTTTACTGATTTCATTTTCCTCTTGCTTCTTTTTCTGCTTCACCATTGCCCCGACACTCCTTTCTCACAGTGCAGCACAGCAAAATGGTTTGTTCTGATTAACCTTCCATGTCTTTCCTTTCTCCTTCTCCTTGCTGGTAAGCACAAGTCATAACAATCTCTTTCTTGGTGTTCATTTCAGATATGAGTGTTTTAATCAGGCTGGTTAACAATGCAATATTCATTTTTAATGTAAGACGTCTGTGTTTGTTTTTAAGCAGAGCGACATCTCGGACATATCTTGCAATTTGAGATTTTATTTATGCGCAATATACTCTAGGGCATCTCATGGACTCAAGCAAGGCCCATCATATGAACTGTGTGAAAATGTTTGCAAAAAGTTCTTCAGTTGATAGCTTGTGGATAGGCTTTGCACTTGGAGATGTTTCTTCATTTTTAAAAAATGTGTTTGTCAGCCAGTTGTATAGATGACAGATAGTGTTCAACCTAACACCCAGTTTCTGGAGAATCTTTGAGAGAGCCTTGATACAGTACACTCCACTGAGATGGCTCATCATTTTGTACATGAACTAGGTTGAATTCCAGCTTTATTCTAAGTAGCTATAAACCTTTGGTTCCACACATTGCCGAGCAATATTCACTACTAATGATAATAAACTTTCCTAGAATCTATGCGGCTGCTACAGCTTAGATGCTAGGCCCCTTGCGCTTTTTGAAGGAGGAAACGAAACCTTGGGGCAGTATTTTTATTCATGTCAATTTAAAATATAGGCCAGCGATATGAATGCCTCTTGAATATTTGTGTATTTTGGAAAGGAAAATGTATGAAGCCTGCTCTGCGAAACAGGCATTGGCTACCCTTAACATGCCCAGAAACCGGTGTTTTTGTTTTAAAGGGCCCCTGATATCATTTTGATGGGCTCATTCTAGTGGACCAGATTTGTAGAGGTGGTCTTTGTGGGCATTCGAGTCATATTTAGAAGCTCTGCATGGACCCTATCATTTGGAAATAATTTTAAAAAAATCTGCTCGCAGTAGCTTGCAACCGGTTACGGAGACACGCCTCACCGCCTCTGCCCACTGATGTCATTGGGGTGGGGGACGCACGATGAGGTGTGTCTCCTTAATCGATTGCGAGGTACTGCGAGCAGAGATTTAAAAATTGTTTCAAATTATAGGGTTCATGCACAGCTTTCAAATATGAATTGAATACTTACAAAGACCACCTCTGCAGATATGTTGCACTAGAATAAGCTCATCGAATTCATTTCAGGGCCCTTTTAACTGATTCCATACTTTTTTATAATGGTAGATGTTTATAGGTGTGTTTTGTTTACAACTGGAAAATAGACTACTTACTTGCGGGTTGCTGCCTGGGCTTTAAGTGGTGTGCTCACATTCTTCCTGTTTTAATAGAATGCTAACAATTTTCTTTCCCTGTCCATTGCAGTGCCAGCCAAAATGGTGAAACGGCTGGAGAGGATGCTGGAGTCCAAAAAGGAGCCAGATCAGCCTGTTGTGCCATGTGCAAAGGTTTGTGAGCTAAAATATGATCGTTGCACATACTCTTGAATATACAAGTGAGGTACTCTTCTGCGTTTGAAATTTTCTCTGGCATTCGATAGAGAAGTTATCACGGCTTCTTGAATTCATGCAGGAGCACATTAGAGGCATGTCCTAAAATGTATATTTGCATGTCTGCAGACCGTCGCCCCACCGGACAGTGAAAGGGAGAATCGCCAGAAAGAGGGCACTGCGGGTGATCGGCAGCACATGCATGTTTTTCGCTTAGCCAGCCACGTGCAATCATCCTTGTTGCTTCCTCAAGGCATGGAGACGAAATGCTAAATCAGACACGCATTGGTGCCTTAGTATACCAACTGAGCCGTCTACAACCATAAATTCCTCAAATCATTGCCGCGAAGTGCTGAGCACGAACAGGTTATGAAACACGTATCGAAGAAATGACCAAATTAAGTTATGACTGGCTGTGCACTAATCAGTTGCAGTGTGATCAGTCCTAAAAAAAATGGCAATTGAAAAGGTTATTGTAGAGGCATGCATGTAAATAGATGCTCAGGAAACCCCAAAAAGCCCTCCATCGTACCTCGGTGTACCATAGATCCAATTTGAGGACCCCTTAAGTAGATGGTCGTACAGTGAAATATGCTCAGGTAACGTGAAAGAGCCCATGCTTTCCTTGCAGGCACGTCATCTAGTCGCTAGGCTATTACAGCACTACAATTCGCATTGAACCCATTAATGCAGGATTTCTTTCGAAAAATTTTTGCAGTTGCAGTACAGTTAAGTAATTTCCTCGCATTAAACAACTGCTGACATCCCAGCTGCACAGAGGATAACGGGCAATCTAGCATTTTCATTGAAACAGCTGAATTCGCTTGCTTGCCTTTATCTTTGATTGCTGTGCTCTTTGCAGGTTGACAATGGGAATGGTGTACTTGTTGACCGCACCATTCTTCAAATGTTGGAGCGGCAGTGTCAAAGCAGCCCTGGGAAATTCACCAGGGCGCTCCTTCGGAATGTGCTTACGGAGGCAGAGTTGAGGGGAAAGTCCCTCTATGGGATGAAAAATAACGTGCAAAAGGGCCTTCCTGTGAAGGAGGCCCTAGACCCTGTTCGGCTGTCTGCTGTGATAGGTGAGTGTTCCATCTCTTCTCTGCTTGCTTGCTTAAACATTAAGGGCCAAAATATAGCAAAGCATTGAAGAAGGAAAAGTATAGGCCATGTAGTTAAGTTTGAGTTTTAAGTTATGAGAGAGACCCGGCTGCTTGCAAGACTTCAGAGCAGTCCCTTCCAACACTCCACTGCCTCGCTGCTCAGAAATTTGGAGCACTTCTTTTATGGGCTGTACTGTCATGGCTTCAGCCTAGAAGACTAATTTTTCTAGCGCCAGATTAACATAACATTCCACAGCACGACAGCACTTGCAAGTGTGTGTGCATTGGTTGCGCCCATGGCGACAGCACTGTGCTTTTGTGCCATATTATGGCACTTGGCACCCCCCTTTTCTATGTCTACATAAACTTTTCCATAGGTGAAGACTACAAGATCCACAGACCGTAAACTGCCTTGTGCTCACATTTCTCATGGTTGTTTATTATATTATTTCTACCAGAAATGTGTGCTGGCAGATATCTTAGCCCACATGGTATGCTGAAAACACCAAACCTGGCATGTGCAGTCATGTGCGAAGGTAGAGGGACCACATGAGTTAGGATGTTTGCGTGGCTGGCAGAAGTGTGTGGGCAAATAGGCTGACATATTTTATCAGTCACCCAATGCATACCTTAAAAACAGACGCTGCACCATGAGAAAGTGCTGGCACGTGCCGCATTTGCTCGCGTATAACCTGCACCGAAATTTGAAAAAACGCCTTTAATAAGTGAGGGTGTGAGTTACCTGCTAACTTTTTCTTTGGGGGGGTCAGCTTCACAGCAGTGCGCGATGGCGGCCTTCCACGTGTATTCTGCCATTCTCATTGTCGTCAACGCTTGTCGAGTCGACGAGGGGCCAACGAAACGTGTAGCGGAATCCACATTCATAGTCTGTTTATTCTTCCCCCCGCCATTGGCCACGTTTTCTTCAGCCAGTGTTGTTGAGCCTAGTGTCGGGCACTCTTTCATGTACTGCACCCCAGTTTGCACTATTTCCCTGCTTTGTTTTGGCGTCATGAGTGCGACTCGGTGGCAGTGTTTCGCAGCGAAAGAGAAGTTAAGCGGAAAATTTCTCTTGCTGCCGACGATATGTGCCAAAGTTGTGCTTTCACTGTCTACGCTAGACAGCAAGGTCACGGCGTTTAGCTTAATACTTCCCGCGCTTCCTTGACGGACCTGGCGGGGCCATGTTATCCACAAGCCAAGTGTGCACTACACCGCTTGTCAAACACACTCAAAGACAAGGCACTTTTCGTTCAAAGCAATCACAAAATGGCGAATGGAAGTAACTTCATGAAGACGGAGCGTCACTCTGTTGACACGGTCGGAGAAATCCAAGTGACGAAACGGCGAATGACTGTATGAGACCCGCTGTGGTGGCTCAGTGGTTAGGGAGCTCGGCTACTAATCCGGATTCCCCGGGTTCGTACCCGACCGCAGCGGCCGCATTTCAATGGAGGCGAAATGCACAGGCGCCCCTGTGCTGTGCGATGTCAGTGCGCGTTTAAAGATCCCCAGGTGGTCGAAATTACTCCGGAGCCCTTCACTATGGCACCTCATTGTTCTCTTAGTCCCTTCTTTATCCCTTCTCTTAATGCACGGTTCAGGTGTCCACCGAGGTGTGAGACAGATATTGCGCCACTTCCTTCCCCCAACAACCAGTTTGTAATTTTTAACGTATGAGACAAGCGATAACTGCCCCCGACAATTTTGGCAACAAAAGCAAGTTGACGGCGATGACTATCCGACTGCCACCTCGAAGGGTCAGAGATCGCAGGGACCTCTACTGGCAAAAATGAGGTACCAAAAGTATTTCAAGCCAATCCAACGGCAGAGTAAATCCACCTCAATCCAAGATGGCGCCTTTTGCGCCAGCAAAAAGCCAATAAGACGGCCGATTTTGGCCCGCAGGCGACTGAAATTAGTCTGAAAAATCAAACTTTCGGACTTTGAAAGTCCAAAATATCCGTCGTGAATATGTATGCGCTTCTATGGGGTAACTGACAGTGCCTCATCGAACTCCGAATTACTCGTCGGTTACTGCACTTTATTACTTGCTAAGGAGGCACAAGATAAACTGTGCGTTCATGAAATTTAGCGTTCTGTAAGCTCGGTCCTCATGACTCATTTCTGGTGCAAATAGCTGAAGCAAGCATGGGCACATTCAGTTGGGTGAGGTATGCGAGATCTGCCTTACCGCTATGAAGGTTACCATAGGCCAAAACAGGCTACTGTATGAATAATAGGACACTTTAGCAGACTGTTTTGTTTGAAGCAGAGTAAAACATCTGTGCTGACATGCTTTCTTTGTGGAGTGCCATGGAAATCAGAGCTATAAAATTGAATTTTCTATACACAACTGTAATTAATGCACAAGTAGCATGGCAGTGGTTCTTTAGGAAGGTAGTTTTATCTGTTTGTGCAGTTTAATTGCTTTTGCTGCTTTTGTGTACTTAGCTTTTATCTTAGTATAACCCAGCCTGCCCAACATTGTAGTTTATTTTTTTGCAGTTACTGTTTCTCAGTGGTTGTGGATGTCGAATTTTCTTTTACTTTTCCTGAACAATTAATATTGCTGAAACTGTTCAAGACGGACAGTATTGAAGTGCACATTCTGTGTGTAACCCGATGCTTTAGTGTACTCTCTTCTGTTTCATGTACAAGGAGAAAGTAAGCATAGTATGGTAATGTTCACCGAGTTGAGGCAGCTAGTTGTGGCAATAGTTTCAGTTGATATCATGCAAGCAGTGACAGGCATATTGACTCATACTTGACGGCACATGTAATTTCATGAATGCCCCAGTGCAGTGGCTCAGTGGTTATGCACTCGGCGGCCATATTTCAGTGCACAGAACGCCATATTGTCCAAATCTGGAGCCTTCCACTGCGGCGCCCCTAATAGCCTTGTGTTGTTCTGGGATGGAAAACCCTATATACCATACCAGTATGATGAGGTGATCAAGGGCAGTGCACACAAATAATATTGACTTTGTGTTTCAGTTGATATGTAGCACACTGTAATTGTGATTTGTTTTATATCTTTGCAGGGTACACGTGTGACCATTTTCCTGTAGTCAATGTTGCGTATTTAAAAAACAGCCTGGCAGCACTCCTTGCACGGGAACTAAAATAAACTGAAATGAGTTCAACTATTATTTCCTGCCTTCTGTTAAAAAATGAATATCCAACTATATTTGTTGTTGGTCAGTAACAACGCGCAGAATATGCTCATAATCTACAGCTGACAGAACTACTCGTCTCTAAGCTAAGCAGATATCTGAGATATCACTTCTTGAAAGATTTGCGAGTTGAATGAGTGTGATGCAGTAAAATGGTTGCTTCATCCAAAATAGTTCAAACCAGCTGTGCACGAAAAAATTACTAATGCATGCCCACTTTATCCAAGGTACACACTGGCTTCATCACCTAGGAAGTGCACTAGCCTGTCTGGAGGTGAATTGTGATATGACGCAGCTAAATTAACATGACGTACATACTACAGCTTTAAGGTGTACAAAACTCATGGAAATGGGGATGAGTCAGGCAAGCTTGTGCTTATCTGCCAGGTGGTAGTAAATTTAGAAGGACAAGTTGATTTTTATGGTGCATAGTAGGAGATGAAGCATTGCATTGGGGAGGTGTACCTGCCTGCCACCAGCTCTGACTGTAGGTCCTGGCTGCCGATAGCTAGAAAGGCACGAGGTGGTAGTGATCGCTGTACAGTATGCACTGTACTGCGGCCTGGAAGTTTTCTGGACCAGGAATCATTCGCCCAGCTTATTCATTGTGGCACTACTTTCACCCCTCAAGCTCATCACCATTTTGTACTCTTCAATGATCCGGAACGATCGCTCATGGCCCCAGATAGTGTTACAAAGACGACGAGGCTGGCAGTGGCATGGTGCTCGTGCCTAACTGCCATTAAATCATATCTCTGCCGTTGCTCATCGCGCCTCATTCTTTGGCTGGCCGCCACGTGCCAAGTTAGCTGCTGGCTAACTTATGATCGTACACATTTTTTGTTGTTTATTGGTCGAAATTCAACAGATAATCAACTTTTAGCTTTTCAACATCACTTCAACAGAAAATCAACAGCAGTTAGTGTTGAATTAATTCAACACATGCACAACAGAAACTCATGTCCCAATTTTCAACATGTGCTCAACATGCTGTCAACACTGAATCACCCAAAACTCTCCACCTTTTCAACACAATTTCAACAGTGTGTGTTGACACGGGTTGCTGGAATTTCAACACAAAGTCAACATGCATTTTTGTAAGGGCATGCTACGGTTCTCGTTGGACCGGCGGCCATTCGCACGACCCGGCCAGTGTCCCTTGTTAGCGTACTATACAGGGTGTTTCACCTAAGACTTTACTCAAAGGATTGTCAGCGATGTAGTATATCGCAGCGACGGAGAAGGCGTGTGTCTCCCCGCCTTTCGTGACTGCAGAAACTACGTCTTCCCCTAAGAACTAGCGCTTTAAAATGGGAATTCATAACGGGCTGCATCGACAAAAAACGTTAGCCCGGAGCACTGTTCGGGCTACCTTCCTCGGCCTCATACAGTGCACCTTGCCCTCCCTCCCTTTCACCTCATGACGTCTGGCCTCCCTCGCCCTCGTCTCCACAAATTTTCTTGCGCCCATCCTCCCTCATCCTCACCCAGTGAAATCCTCATGAGGCGAGGGTGAGGACGCCCTCATGAGAATACCCATCTCTGGTTAAGAAGGTTCACCAGGGACAGTGTCCGTAGTAAATGCATGAGAAATTTCAGAAGCTATAGCGTGTCTAAATATGGTTCGATTTTCAGGAGGTTCGAGGCAACGTTTTCTTTCTTAGTGAATTGAGGATAAGTTGCGGACAAATTTTCTTTTTTTAAGTATCATTATTTTACAAATCAGGGGTAAATATCCAAAAAATTGTGCTTTTAGCTATGTCGGTTTTTCATACCACCTCGTGAAAAAACTATGCCAAATATCAACATTTCGTCCGCAACATTCCCTCCCTTTTCCTTTCTTGATTGTTAAGCCGCAGTTTTCATCTGTATCGAACTTAGTGTTCGCGTTTTACAGGCTCTGAAAACGGTGTATGTATAATCTGCAGGGATTTGAAATTTGCGCAAAATTGAACGTGCGACGTAGCTCCATGTGCCGTCAGACAGTTTTGTCGCTACAACACACTACTACCAACCTCTTGCTTCTCTGTGTTCGTGCGCGCAGGTCTTTTTCAGAACATGTACTTCTTTCTTTCCCTTCTTTTTTTCTGCTTGGGCTGTAAAGGAATTACTGAGAAAAGGGTGACATTCGACCAAAGATTGTTTCTTTGTTTTATGGGAGTTTAACGTCCCAAAAGCGACTCAGGCTATGACAGACGTTGCAGTGAAGGGCTCCGGAAATTTTGACCACCTGGGGTTGTTTAACGTGCTCTGACATCGCACAGTACAGAGACCTCCAGAAGTTCGCCTCCATCGAAATTCGATCGCCGCGGCTGGGATCGAACCCGCGTCTTTCGGGCCAGCACTCGAGCGCGATAACCACTCAGCCACCGCGGCGGCTCTCCGACCAAATATTAATTAGAGAAGATTCGTTAAAGGATTTCTGCTTTTCTTTTTGGTCGAGCTTGTGGTGCAAACAGGAAGTTAGATGCAAGGCCACGCCCAAAAGTCCCCCTGCGCCCCTGGCCGCCACACAATATACGGCATTGGTCGCACCAAAACAGGTGAATCACAGGAAGATGACCCCCAATTAGCATTCTTCCTTCCACAGCCCATTGTAAGGAGATGTGCTGGGTCAGAGATGAAAAAAAGTTCCTACATGCGCAGCTGAACACACTAAATGAGCTGACGCAGCAACGACGCGATGCTCGCCGCCTAAAGTCAAGCCTTACACGCACAACGTGTGCACTCAGGGCATATGATTCATCGCACTCCATTCTACCGCCGCCGCCGCCAGTTCTTCCTCCTTGGCGCTTTCTGCAGCTAAGCGACAACAAGCCAACTGATCTACGTCGGCCATCATCTATCCACGCGGCATCGTCGTTTCGCGACCGAATTACGGAGAAAGACGTCAATCTGCCGCATGGCTCCATCGTTATGTACGTTGACGCAAGCATCCTGGCCTGCGAAACAACAACGGCAGTTTACTGTCCTTGCAAGTCTTCTCTGAACAAGACGTCAAGGCTTCGCCTCTCAGAACCTCCTTCCTCCTTCTGTGCGGAGATGCTTGCGGTTCAAGAGGCACTTTGCTCTGTGGCCGCCGTTCCCATGCTACCCACGGCCCGCATTGTCATTCGCACAAACGCCCTTCACGTCACACGCCTACTACGACGAGTCAGTCTCACCCCAGAAATCTGCAAAGACATCCATCGTGTAGCGGCACGCATCCCGCCGCAAATATCCGTATTGAGTGGGTCCCGCGTGACCTCCTGAGCGCACAAAGCCGTGCAGATTCTGCGACCCGCCTTTCGACTCCAACCTCGTCTTTGCCTCGAGTCCTCACTCTGGATGACACCACCCTCCTTTTAACAAGAAAGGAACACCTCCGGCGCTGCACACGTGCTCTGATCCCTCCGTGTGCGGTAACCCACCCCCGTAATCTTACCCGTCCACTGAAAGTGCTAAATGAAAAAAAAGGTGAATCTTCAACATAAAACATTACCTTAGTTATTATCTTGGTGAGTTTTGATCATTTTTTGCCAATTCACTTGCCTGGTGTTGGCGCTGTGCAAGTTCAGTGAATATACTTGTCTAATGCAGCATTAAAAAAGATATGTGACCAAAATTAGGTGTTTATAGTCCTTGAAACTAATTTTTTAGGTGTTGCACATTTCACTGCTCTCAATTTGCAGAGGTAGCAGTGTTTAGTACTGCTTGCCTTCTTTCAGTTGTTCTCTTTTCATTGATCGGTTGTGCCCTGTTTTTCTGTGTTATTTTGTGTTCTGTCATCACGTAGTGCATACCTTCTTTTCTGTTTGTGCATCCCTTCGCTTCAGTGCTTTTTTTTTGTGGCAGGCCTCATGACAGCTGACAGCTTTCCTTTCATTTTTGCCTTCTGGTACTAGAAAAAATATAGTTTACTGAAAGGCTGAATTCTAAATTGTACAGCATCATTTAGGTGCCCTCTTCCTTTTTAGCAGATGCCATGAATGGGGATGCCTACTGTTGCCAAGAATCTTACATTGACACAAATTTGTTTCACAAATGCAGGGCATGCTTTGCTCTCATGTAGAGTTTACGTACAGTTTGTGCATTTGCAGTGTATATTTTGTATATGGTCTCTTAGGTGGTGACTGACACAGTGGCCTCATTGGCTGACTTGTATTATTATGAGGTGTTAGAATTTGTTTTTCTCATTGCTGATGAGCGTTTACGGGAACTTAATATGCCTTCTTCAACAGTCATGTCTGTTTTGTTGCTTTAGTTAGGATACTGAGGCTCAAATGAGCGAGCATCTGGGGCCAGAATACCAGTATAACTTCGTGCTGTTTGTCAGCTTTCTTTATGATGTGCATAACTGTGCAAGTAGGGAATAATTTCAGGTCTCAGTGACCCTTTATTTGCTTTAGTTTTTGAGCCTTTATGCCGCGTGTCAGATTTTGGAGGATAGTTTGTCATAGCCTTCATCATTGAAGTGGGGTAGCACAAGGTACCAGCCATGACAATTGGTCATTGTAACTGAGCACCCCACCCTCACTTTATGAGCACACCAAAGCTGAGATCAGAAGGCAACTTTGATAAGCATTGACACCTGAAGTCGTCTTTTTACAAGCATAATGTTACAGACCACTTGTAAATTTCCTTAAGCTATTGGGTTCAAATCATGTTTCTGCTTATTCAAACTCGCTGAACTGCACTTTCATTGTGCCTTCATGGAATTTGACGCCGGATTTCTGCTCCTGCAGCAAATCATGTAGGTCAGATGGGAGGTTGTGTTAATTAATGCAGCATGGAAGTGAAAATCACAATGCACACTTATTACTATTTTTTGGTCCTTGACCAATTTCTGCCACTTAGAGGCACTGTACTAAAAAGAAACTAATGTGTGCCGGAGCCGCTGGAAACCTTTTATGTGAAGAAAAGGCATACTGACTTTGGTCGTGACAATTTGATGATTGTGCAAAATTTCAAAATGACCATTTTACTACTTCTTCATGCACATGTGCTCTCTAGGGTCACATAAGGTGTAATGGAGGAACTTCTCTCATTTTTCTTTGCACTTCAGTTTTGTTTCTATTTATGTTTTGTATTTCTTAGCATGAAAACCATAGGCCATGCACTCCTGTATTGCTTTGTATAAGGAAACAGTGGCGAGTACAGCGTGTGCAGGCTCCTCATTGAAAACTGTTCTGAGGCACCAAGTTGTTTGCCTTGGACTATATCAATAGCTCGTGCACTTCTAGCTCAATAAATTTTAAGTAATATTTCGTTCAATTTTGACTACAAGAAATTTGCTAAGCAGCATGTTGAGAACATATTAGCTTTACTGCAGGTCAACCGGCATTAGTGCCTTGCTTGATAAGGGTATGGGAAAGAACTAAAGTTATAAAATTGCTCTTGCAGTCGCTGGTTGTTGATATAAACACTCGCATACTCCTACTATTTTATTTTCAGTATTTGTTGCTCCACTTACTAATCTGTGATTTTCAAGGATCAAGTTAATTGTTTTTCAATAATTCTGCAGTTAAAGTTGCAAATTCTTAAAGGGAAAACATGCGGTTGCCTTTTGTACACTGCTATCAGAACTCACCGCTATTGCATGGCACCATCAACACCAAGGTGTATTTTTGCATTGGTAATAAACGATATGATTTCTTACTTTCTTGCTTCAACAGGTGTTAAAGCATACTGCCATTGTGAATAATAATAATTGGTTTTTTTGGGGGGAAAGAAAATGGCGCAGTATCTGTCTTATATATTGTTGGGCACCTGAACCGCGCCGTAAGGGAAGGGTAAAGGAGGGAGTGAAAGAAGAAAGGTAGAGAGAGGTGCCGTAGTGGAGGGCTCCGGAATAATTTCGACCACCTGGGGATCTTTAACGTGCACTGACATCTCACAGCACACGGGCGCCTTAGCGTTTTTCCTCCATAAAAACGCAGCCGCAGCGGTCGGGTTCGAACCCGGGAACTCCGGATCAGTAGTCGAGCGCCCTAACCACTGAGCCGCCGCGGTGGCTGAGTGGTTATGGCGCTCGGCTGCCGGCCCGAAAGACGCGGGTTCGATCCCGGCCGCGGGGGTCGAATTTCGATGGAGGCGAAATTCTAGAGGCCCGTGTACTGTGCGATGTCAGTGCATGTTAAAGAACCCCAGTTGGTCGAAATTTCCGGAGCCCTTCACTACGGCGTCTCTCATAGCCTGAGTTGCTTTGGGACGTTAAACATCTATAAACCAAACCAAGCCTAACCACTGAGCCACCGCGGCGGGGCCATTGTGAAGTGCACAAATGCAATTGATATGCACAAATGCGATTAATATCATATTCCTGGCTGTGAATATGGCTAAGAATTTTTATACGTGTGTTCTTTTTCCTCTAGGTGTATCTGAATTCAAGCTAGAGAAGGCAGTTTACGGCACCAAGAAGGGAATCCCAAAGGATGCAGTATTTCACAAGAGGGCTGCCACTACCATCTGGTCAACAGAAGCAATTGCACAATGCAGTTCCAGTAGCAAGTGCTCAGGAGGTGACAGTGCAAGGCAAGGAAAAGGTTCTCCACAAGGCTAAGCATAGAGGGCTGGGATAATTTGTTCTGGGCAGAATTATGATACATCATTCCAGTGCATAAAAATGTGTCCGGTGACCATGGTGTCTGTTCTCTTTGTTCGTGTGTTTTTCTGCGCTGGAGTGATGTTTCACAATTCTCTCCGCAAGGCATTAACTGACGTGAAAAATCGATGCATTGAGAGGTAATTGCCAGCTTTAGCTGGCTTTTTCTCAGAGGCATATACTCACTCCATCAGTGTATGTGAGAATTACGACTCAGGTTTGTTAGTGGTTGATAATAGTGTTACAAGTGGACGAATCATGAACGAAGAAGTGGCGGTGCGCGGAACGACGACGACGTTGACAGTTGGTAGCTGGGCGCTCGGTTCTGAGCTGAGTGCTGGCCGTCTCAGAGCAGCCGCCATATAGACTTACCGCCGTAACATCCCCATAACATCTTTTGGTGGAGGTCGCGGGTTCGAGCCGACATGCCGACGACCCGACGAGCCGACGAGACGACGGGCCGAACCGGCGAGATGACTACCGACCCGGCCCCTCCGTCTGCGCCTGCCACGCCAACTGTCGTCGTAGCCCACCCTCGCGACCCGGGCACATTCTGCGGTACAGATGGCGTGGACGTCGAGGACTGGCTCTCGCTTTATGAGCGTGTTAGCCAGCACAACAGGTGGGACGCCACGCTGATGCTGGCCAATGTAATATTTTATCTCGCCGGCACCGCACGCGTCTGGTTCGAAACCCACGAAGAAGAGATGGCCACATGGGATGCCTGCAAGCAAAAGCTCCGCGACCTGTTTGGAAAACCAGTTGGCCGTCAGCTTGCTGCCAAAAAAAGAACTTGCAGCTCGCGCCCAAACGGCCACTGAATCATATATTACATACATTCAGGACGTCTTGGCACTGTGCCGAAAGGTCGATCCCAACATGACCGAAGACGATAAAGTAGGCCACATTCTTAAAGGCATTGCCGACGATGCCTTCCACCTTCTTCTATGCCGGGACTGCTCTACGGTTGACTCCGTTCTGCAGGTGTGTCGACGCTTCGAGCAGGCCAAGCACCGGCGCATTGCACACCGCTTCGACCGCCTGCCTAACACAGCTGCCAGTTCCACGTGCGAGGATCTGCCGACACTAAGGCAGCCTTCCAACCCCGACAACGTGACTCGCATCGTGCGCCGTGAACTGGAGGCGCTGGCTCCTGTTACGCTCAACGCGCCCTTGTCGGACAACACCCTGGCCACAATATCTCTTATTCAAGCTGTCGTCCGCCAGGAGGTCGCCAACTTGGGCATCCCCTCCAGCCATCGTCCCGTCGAACCTCGGAGTGCGAGCCCCATCTCTCCCGTGGTCGCTACTGCTACGGCCCGCAACACCTTCGTCCCACGTTACACAAGGTATCGCAATCCGGATGAGTGGCGTACCCCTGACGACCGGCCGATCTGCTTTACGTGCTCGCGCGTAGGCCACATCTCCCGCCACTGCCGCAGCCGTTGGTCCGCACCTCCCCGACCTTTGCCCTACGTCGACCGCCGTTATGACTATGGACCCCGTCGCTTCACGCCTCGGAATGACCCACCCAGCGCCGAGTCCACACCGCCTCCTCGTAGAACCAGCCGCTCTCCCTCCCCAACAGCCCACCGTTCCCGCTCACCTCTTCCGCACCGCAGTTACTCACCGTCCTCTGCAGGCCGCTTCGCGGGAAACTAGCCAGTGCAGCTCCCGGAGGTGATGCTGCATTGGTGCCCCGACCTGAAAATCCTCTACTGACCCAGCCTTCGCCCTGTAATCTGCTCGACGTTTTTGTGGACGGTGTTCCTGTTTCTGCCCTCATTGACACTGGTGCCCAAGTCTCGGTTCTTAGCTCATCCTTTTGCCGTCGCCTCAAAAAAGTTCAGACCCCTGCCGCTTCGCCCACCGTTCGCGTTGCCGATGGCAGCACTGCTGCCGTCACTGGCCTGTGCACTGCCCGCGTCACTCTTGCCGATCGTCACATCCCAGTTTTGTTCACCGTCCTCGAACACTGCCCTCACAATGTGATCCTTGGTCTAGACTTTCTAACCGCTCACTCTGCCCTTATCGACTGCTCCAGCGGCCTTCTACGATTGGACCTGCCTCTCAGCTGAGCCGACACACTCTCAAGCTCCACGCCTCACCTTCGCTCCACCGAGTACGCTCGCCTGCCCCCCGACTCTGCCGTTTATCTGCCTATGTCCCCATTTCCTGCGGTTCCTGATGGGGATTATCTTGCCTGTCCACTCGCCGATGTCGTTCTCTCCCGCAATGTTGTTCTTCCGCACCTCATCGTGACCGTCACCAAGAATAGCACCTCCCTTCCTGTCCTCAACTTCAGCTTGTCACCACAAGTTCTTCCTGCAGGCATATCACTTGCTACTTTGTCTTCTCTCACCGACTGTACCGTCACTGCTCTCTCACCTGGACCGCCTTCTACTGTCTCTCAAGCGGCCGACATCCCGGCCAACGTTCCGCAATCCATTTCTGCGATGATTGCTTCTGACCTGAGCCCCGAGCATGCACAGGATCTTCACAACCTTTTGGTGTCCTACTCCGAGAGCACCAAACAAAGGATAATGACAAACATATAAGACGTGACCAAATAATTGTAGATATTGTCTTCATGTGAAAGTTCATTTACAGGAGGTTAATTTATGGGTGCAATTAGCTGATGTGAGGATAAAAGCTTAAAGGCCTAGGCTCTATGTGCAATGTGGCAGTGCATAAGCAGTGAAATTGCCCATACTGAAGAACTTTTAATGAATACTTTAGTATCATGCAATGGAGACAGAAGATTGGTGGTACCTGGGAGTCAATTGCCCTGAAGCTTGGATTTTAACTGCTGAGGCTTGAGTGATGCTGATTCAGTGTAGGCTTTCGTGGGTGCTTTCACATTTGCCATATCCATGAATCCTCTGGTTGTCTCTGCTTAATGACGAAAGTTTCCATATTATAACTTGTAGCCATCACTGAAAATTTTGCACAAAATAAGCTTGAATTGAATGCTAGCCGACCTATTGTCTAGCTGACAGATGCCATGATGGAAGTGACTGTTGGCGTCCATCATGTAGCCCGTAATGACCTCTCTTTTCCCTTCACTGCTCTCTTGTCGAGCTATTATGCATATAGTTTTGCAAATCATATTCTAACTTGGGCTACTTCAGCTTACATGTAAAAGGTTTTTGGCTACTTTTTACTCAAGCATAGGTGCGCTTGAGCTATCTTTTGCTGGTTTTGCTGCATGCTTTGTAAAAATAGTTTGTGGCATTGATTATGAATATCTTAACCACTTTTTCACATTAGGAGGGATGGCCCAGTGAGGCCTTGTAGAGATGGCTCGAAGCGGATGCAATACTTTGTTTCATACATGTTGGGAGGGATCATGCGAATTTTGTGTTATTTTTATTTTATTTATCATACTGTTAGTCCCACTGGGACTGTTACAGGAGTGGATTTATAAGCAAGATACAAATTAACAGACAGTAACACAAGGGTCAGCAATAAGGTTTAAAGAAACAAGATATTAAAATATCCGTAAGCGGTCACATTGAGTGAGACATAGTTGATGCAAGATAGTTCGCAATTCTGGTCTTCAAAGCATGCGTTCAAACACATTCAAAGCAGTACAGGCAATTGGCCCAACAATAGAATCCGTATTAGCAAAGGCCGGCCTTACATGTATTTGTGCGGCAGTAAACATTGCTACTTTGGAAAAGGCGCCAGTCTGCCATACAATGTCAGCAAAGCTTAAAGAACCCCACTTGTTCTAAGTTATTTTGGAGCCCTCCACTAAAGTCGAAGAACAATTTTTACCAGCCGAAAAAGAAGAGGGACAAGAGGAGAACCTACACTGGTTCCTGTGTATAGGTTCTTCTCTTTTCTGTCTTTTTTCGGCTGGTAAAAATTATTATTTCACATGACTTACCAACTGGCCCACCATTCAGCCTTGCTGCACTACAGTGTCCTGCAACCGTTTTTAATATCTGCCTTGCTGTGAGAAGCGGCTCTTGCAAGTGATATGCCTTCTTAGAACCAATCAACTGGATAAGCTTATTCTTAAGAGGGTTTTAAATTGGGCTAGTTGGTAGTTAACATTGTAAACATAACTGCACTTTTAGACTGACGTGGCAGAGCACAGGGATGGCACGAACACTGGTGCGCAAACTATCAACTGAGGTTTAGTGTGGTGTGCGCACATATATAAGCTTAACATGTCAAAACATGAAAAACACATTTGAACCAGGAACTTTGCTATCGTATCGTCAAGCATCAGAAAGAGTTTCTCCCAGCAGATCGGTTTATGTTTGGTATCTCTTGTCCAAGAATTGCTTTTCCTGTTTGGTAAGCAAAACTGAACGGTCACTAACACACGTCCCTTCTTTTTCTGATTCCAAGCATTAGGCTTCCCACAGCTCCCTGGTTGTCTCTCTGGATTTCAGCAGAACTGTAGTCTGTTGGAAGTGGGGTTTGCAGCTGTCGCATCTGGCGCAACGTGCCGCCAGATTTCCAGGTGACTTAATCTGCCGGCAGTTGCGGTTATGCTCTCTGAGTCTTTCATTTAAACATCTGCCCGTCTGGCCCAAATATGCTCGGCCGCAAGATAGCGGTATCTTGTAAACCACTCCTTCACAGCACTCGACGAACCTGTTTGTGTGCCTGACGCCACAAGACTTCTCTTCTCCAGGATTGAATTCTTCATTTACGTTCGCACACATTCCTTTCAGTTTTCTTGGTGCGGAAAAAACCACTTGCACTTCATGCCTTTCGGAAAATTTTTTCCTACCGTACATTCATGCACTCTCTCACAATTTGAAAAAAGTTGCTGGAAGGTGGCAAAGCTTACGTTGCTCAGGCAAACAATCTACATCTAAAGATAAGCTGCGAACTAGTGCCGTTGCGAAAGGAAGCTTAGTTCCTTCCGCATAAGGTAAATAGAAGGATTGCTTATGCAATCATCCCCTTGCGTTCTTATGGGGAACGCTTCGAGAATTTCGCGTTGAACGTTTCCCTTGCCTCTGCCAACAATATTAACATTTGAAAAGAGCGGGTAGCAGCACTCAAAGCCTGCTGCGCTACAGCACTGTAGGATCGGCGAGCCTCGTCCCCCACCTGACATTGCTCCGAACCGGAGTGCCCTGCCGGCCGCTACCTGAGCGCTTCTACCTGCTCTTCGAGCTGGGCCCACTTTTCCCGCTCCTCTTTCAGCTCGCCCACAATTCGCTCCAACAGGTCGGCACTAGCCTCCTCCCTCTTAAGCGACTCGGTTACCTGAGTTTCTAGCTTAATCCGTTCCTCTCGTTCTACCTTCAGGTCGCCTTTGAGTTCCTTAATCCTAGCTGCCCATTCCCCTTTCAACGTCCGAACAGCCTTCTCAAAACGCTTACATCTTGCACGCTCAAAAACGGATTATCAACATTACCTTGCGGGAAAGCTGGTGCCACCGTCAATGCGATTTTAACTCGATAGCATTAAGGAGCCCGTGTCCAGAAAAGCCTGCGTTAACGCTAACGTCGCATAACATTAGCGAGAAATCCATCAATGATGCTCACAGAAGGAACCAAGGTAGGCCGCCTAAGTGGAGCTGTGCGGCCTCATCGCCACGTCCACCGGATTGTGAGCAAACTGCCCACCATTTCAGGTGGCAGTTAAAGTAATGATTGCTTGCGAGAGGTTGCTCGAGACCGGTGGCAGCACCTGTCATCACAGGTCATTGGCGCATCGCTTAACCACGTAAAATATATGGCTATGCAAAGCTCAGTGTCTAGATGCGCAACAAGCGTAATATTCTTGGTCACAGGTGTTTACATCACTGTTTCCATGATTCAACCTATTGGCATGTATTTTGCCGAGTTCTATATTCTACAAATCGCATTATTATACAGCAAATCGTTGCTCCTTTCTCTTCCTGCTTAAGCGCTGTGCAGCTACTGTATGTATATGGCAAGATAAGCAGTGATCCAGCAAACTGAGTTATTCGTCCGTCCCATATTACATGGTTCTAACACACGCACACCAGAGAGAGATAGTTTTCAACTGAAGTAGGCAAGAAAACAAACGCGAATAATTATTCTGCGATATACTGGTGGATTGCCGAAAGAGCATGCGGTTTGATGGTATTAGCCTAGGTTGACCGAATTCCTGTTGTACTTCAGTTAGCGCGCAAGATGTGGCGGAGATGAATATGGTTTTGTTTGCACTGAAACCAGCCGCTGAAAATTCTTGCTTCCATTGTGTTTCACCCGATTGGCAATGAAAGCGCCTTCGGTTGGTTAGATGATCGGATTGCTTTGTTGTGCCGGAATCTTCATTCTTCTCTAAATAACTACTTTAATTGCACTATATCACCGCAACACTTCCATAAGAATAAGGGAATGGAAAGCGGTGTTGGTTTTTCATTTTCGTTATATTTTCAACAGGATAGAAAAATCGGACACCGTGCTTAGCGTTTGTATGTTTTTCGGCGCGGTGGTGCGAAGACCGCGATGATTGTGATTAGCGTCGAGGTAGTGGGCGTTGCACAATTGATCGCACGAATAAATTTTGCTCGTGTCAGAAACGATTTCTTCATGAGGCCTGTTTTACCATAGAATAATTTCAGTCAGACTGGGCGTTAAGTAACGTAACGTTATCAAACATTGTGGCTGACTGTGGCTGTTCTCAGCTCTTCAAATACACTTAAATTTTATCACCGGGACTGCGCAACCAGGATCATTTTCGAAGCACTCAGCATTCTCAGGAATGGTTAGACGGGGGGATAAGGAGGAGTGAGTGTTTTGCAGACAGGGCAGTGGCTTTTTAGAGGCTGAGTAAAGTTTGTTTTTTTAGGTGCTGTGCGCAAGTGTTCCAGTGGTTCCAATAGTGCTCTCGGAGCGCATATCAGTGAGGATTTTTGAAGAAATTGTGGTTGGTATAGAAATATGTCTTCGTATTAGGCACTTTGCTTGTCCTCCTATAAGCTTTGTCTTCGTGTTTGGGGGTGGTTCAGGAATAGAGTGCGATTTATCTTTTCAGTTACGAGCCCGAATTGTATCCGGGACTGATCTACCGCCCGGAGCGCCCCCGCGTCACTCTTCTCATATCTGCTTCCGGCAAAATAGTGTTCACAGGTGAGGCCTCCGTCCTGTACTTTTTCGCTCTGCTTATACCCTTGAGCTAGGTTCTGATCATATTTGTAATAAGGTAACGCTATTGAGGAAATAATGCATTATTCTGTATATCGAACAGTTGGGACATTGCATTGAAAGTCCCGTGCAAAAATGTACCACTGTTTTGCGCGTTTATCGAACTCGTGGCAAGTGGTGCTTCTCCTAATGAGCCTCTTTTGTTACCTCGCTTTCATGCGGTTAAGGCAACCTAAGAAAGCCTAGCGGCTGCCCTTACCTGCTGAGCTTTGGTCTCCTGGAGGTGTTGCTGGAACGAACTGTACCAATCTTGCGATGAAAATATTCTGTTTATAGTTTACTGCTAAGAGGGTCAGACAACCTCTGACAGGCAATGGCTTGTTGGAAAGCACCGTCTGCTGCGACTTCGATGTGCAGCAGGTTAGGCCGAGCAACGCCTAGGGAGCGGTGCACTTCCCGCATGCTGGTGGGCCGCACGTCGCTGTAAGAAGCGCCTCACTAGTTTTGTGCAGTGTATTGTTGCTTGTAGGTTACCAATGAACACGCTTATTGCCGCTTTTCTGCATCGAATTATCATATATTAAAGTGTATCACGATCTGCTTTGAGTTCGATATACCTGAATTCAAGTGTAGTGACATTATTGGACGGGTTTTTCGTGGAGCACATTTTCAAGACGGGGAAGTTAAGGGTGCTTATATCATTGTGTGGAAGCTTTCATTATATGACGACAAGTAAAGTTCAGAAAGCCGCAAGATAGTCGCCTCATTGCTTCAGGCGATTTTTGTGACACACATAGGTTTTAGCGAGAGAGCAGATAATGACATGGTGGCTATAACAAAATCTGGCATTGCATTGCTTGCCCACTTGCCCGCAACACTGAATCTAATTGCAGGCTGCAAGGTGATTACTGCTGACTAAACCTTGTTTTTCATGCAGGCAGCAAAACACAGGACGCAATCCATGAAGCGTTCAATGACATCTACCCACTGCTGAATTCTCATCGCATTGGTTGATAGTGCGGGTTCTCAACCCATACTCTGTCATAAGCAGTGTCACGGCAGCTCAATTGCAAAGTGCGCTGCCATTGAGCGGCCGTGGCAGTGTAGTCATACTGTTGCGGCTAATTTTTTTAAAACGTGAAATTGCGGATGCCAACCACAACATAGAATAAAAAGAATACACAAAAGACATTTCGACTCCCGTACGGGAGCCTTGTTCACAGTAAAAACGAGAAGCGGGTGCGCGAGCTTATGTATGCTTGAAAAGGGGGTGCAGGGAGCATCCGTAAGCAGTTGTCAGATTTCCGAAGTTTCGGTTCAAAGTGTGACAGGCAGTTTGTATCGTTCCAGGTGAAGGCGAGGGAATTTCTTCTTTTCTATCGCAAGAACTTGTACCTTGTCCCAGTTGATAATATGCTGTTTTGATATGTAGTTTCCGACGATAGCACTGAAATCCATTTATTTTGTTTTTAACGCCGTTTTTACGACCTTTCAGGCGCCTTTCGAAGTTACCAGTTTCGCTAATGTAGACCCAGTCGCACTCGGAGCAGGGAATGCTGTAAACCAAGTCAGGATATTTTTCTTTTGGAAGAACGTCCTTTACGTTGACCAAAGCATGTCGCAGTTTTCAGGTCGGAACGTAGGCAACGTCCACATTGAAGGTGCGCAGAATGCGTGCCACCGCCTCGCTCATTCCAGGGGTTTAGGGAACAGCGGCACGTTTCAGGGGGGGGGGGGGGGGGGGGACACTGCAGTTTCACGTTCTGGTCAACACAGCTGTTTTTCGACTGCTGCCACTAAAGATGTCGGGTATTCATTGCGTGAAAGTTCTTGCCATGCCAAAGTCATTTGCCCTGTCTTCGGGAGAACTGCAAATGCGTTGGCTCCTTTTTTATAAGGTGGCAGCAACCGATGTCTTGTCTTAGGCTGGGCGGACGGATCTACAGTTGAGATAACGTCCCGTGTGGGTGGGTTTCCTAAAAACGCTGAGTGATAGTTTGCCACTATAGTGTTTTACCAAGACGTCTAGAAAGGGCAACGCACAGTTCGCCTCGACCTCGCTGGTGAAATCAATGGCGTCCTCTATGTCATGTTTTTTGCCGGAATGTCACGTTTTTTGATTCACCCCGACCAGACGAGTTTTGTCAAAGTTTTTATTTCATCGACTAATTTTTTGTGTGCTCAGTGTTCAACCTGTATGCATATTTGCCTTGGTAATCTCTTTCGTGTTCAATGTCATGATTGTTGCAAGGTGCAATGAAACATGTACTGTCGAATTTTAGAAACTTTATTTACTTTAACGCAAAGTGCGCTATGTGGGTGGCTTTAATATGTTTTGTTCACTGTAATAAACGTGTTCATGAACTCTTAAACATGCTCCTCTGAGCTATTTTTTGATGTACTGCTGTTGTCAACTCAGTTATGAAGAGCACGAACAAACAGTTGATAATTTTTAAACTTATACCATGGGATGTTGGTGACTCGCAGAATAGCGCTTAAATCTCATTATATAACTTATACCCTAACACTAGGCAATTTTATCTCTCTTTCGAATCAAATGGCATTGCCATCTAACGTCAGTAATCGGCTCATACACAGGAGCATATTATGTGGTTAGGTTCGAATGACGTTCGCCACCGAGTGAGTTTGGGGAACTCATCCCTTTTCGATCTCCAACGGAATGTGCACTGTGAACACCAGATGTGCACGAGAAACAAGCAACGCAAAAAAGGTAGTGCGTCTAACTAAAGCCCTAACTATTGAGCTGTGCTATAATATTCTTAATGTTGGTGTGAAACTATTCGCACTGGAGGCTGTCGTAGATGGCTGTTACTTACCGGCTTAGCAGCGACTAACGGCAGCGGCCGAGCATAAAACACGACCCTGCCCGCAGCCATAGAATATTTTGGCCTCTGCGTTTCTTGTTGCTTGGCATTCCACGTGTTTTAAGCTCGAAAAACATTTAAAACTGTAACTGTGTGCTTCATCTTTCCGAAGTTAATTTCATGTTTCGTGCTTCTCCGCCGTGTCAGCCATATTGTTTGTTTGCATTTATGGAATTTTAGGTTGACTTTATACCTGGTTGCGATGTAAAAAGGGCTGCAGCATGGCCAGAAATAATATTTTACACCTATGATATTGGACAGAAATATTTTGTCCCGCATTACAAATGCTACTGAACAATTTTAAGCACCTTTTAAGAGCACTACTGCTGTTAATTGTACAAATTTGTTTCTTTGATCGTCATTGCCATCGTTGAGAATGGCATTTTTTTACCGAGTAGCACCAAAAGAGGTCTAATGACATTCGGTGAATCTAATGCCATTTGATTAGAATGACTAAGTTTTCCACTGTGACAGGGGTATTAGTTTGCGAGCATTATCACGTAGCTGGCGGGAGGAACAACTGCAGCCACTGTGCCTAAAACGCTCATTCAGATTCACTTCTCCTGTGTTCATGACGCACTGGTGCGTGCAGTTCTTCTCATGAATTCCACTAGAAAAATATTGTAGCACATTTTTGCTCATTAAAGCGCTATGTACTCCTGTGATGTACAAAAGCGAAGACACTGATAGCCAAATTTGGATGGCTGCTGCAGCTATCAGCAACTGGGAGAAAAAAAAGACATCACATTTTTCTGCTCTGCGGAGTAGCCCGACAAGACAGTACCGCGCATTCACCATCCGCTTCAAAAAACAACAAATGAGGAAGCTACAGACGAAGCGAAGGAATGAGTACTATTATATTTCTATCTGTAATGTTGTCACTATTTTGATGTACCACTGCAGTTACTTTCCGCAACGAAATGGAAACTGACAATAAAATTCCAATTCGTAAAAATATGGGCCTTCTGGACCCTCTTAATACACTGACTATATCATTCACATACCTTTCTGCCAAATAATTCTAAGGCATCACTTAGTTCAGCGTTTTAGTGGCCAGGAGGCAGCTGGGTGAGGGGCTCCTGTTCAAAAAAAGATATAACTCTCAAGGTAGAGGAATTCTACACTATGAACGACAGAGTGGCAAGTATTGTACTTAAGCTGAATAAGAGCTACAAGCTGAAGGTTGCGCATTCTTTCATTCATGCATGAGGTAGTCGAAAAGCTCCACAAAGATGTGGAATCCGCAATGTGTAAGAGAAAAACTCAGTACACACAAGTGATAGGCGATGGGTCATCACGGTAGTGCGATCGAGCCTTCTGGCAGTTGACGCAGCTCCCACGCAGAGGCACACAAGCCGAAGAAACCTGAAGGCAATGCTAACGAAAACAGCTGTATGCAGAGTACTTTGAACATTAAAGTACAAGTGTTCGGAACTGAGTCCGACAGCATTACGGCTTCATCAGAAGGGGCTCTCTCGGTAACGATCGATGAAAACCTTTTCAATGCTTTGCTCTCTCGGCTCCCCTCTTTCGGGCTTGTTTTATGCCCGTGGCTGCATGACAGCATGCTTCCTTGCATTGGCTGGAATTTCTGACAAAAGGATGCTCCGGCACAGCACCAGCCTTTCTGTATCTGCGGCAGGACTCGCGCCCGCCCGGAGGGCAACTGACAGGTGAGGGTGCATTTCCTCGACGACTCCATGGCGGTTGGCGCCAGAACCGGGCATGTGGGTGACAACTGTAGGGCAGAGAGGAGAGTTTGTGCTTCGCCGGTGAGCACGGTGCCGGGCTTCAATAGGCAGCCAATGGAGGGAGCTTTCGGGAAATGGCCTAGGTTTGAAGAGGGAAAGAAGCTAATAAGAATAACATTTATGAGTTAGTGGTCAGAGAAAATGCAGCGGACTGCATGATGGTACGGCAGAAGAGGTATTACCCTTTAACCAGGGACGAGGGCCTTAGCAAGCGAAGAAGTATAATATTGCAAATATCATTACGGAGCGTGCAAAAGAAGTTAGCGTTAGGATAGTTGAGATAGTGGCAAGCTCTCAGAAAGACGGGCAAATAATGCATTTTAGGAGAAGCAAATTATAAAACCACTAGACACGTACATGGAACTTACTTAACTGACGAAAGAAATCTGTAAACGTGAAGCAACCGAACAAGAAAGTTAAATGTAAAGAGAAGCTGGCATGCTCTATGTGCCGTATGTAGCCTAAAAGCTGTCAAGTTGAGGATAGGCAGCAACGAAAATCAGATATATGAAAAAATGACAAACAGGGCAAGGTTATTACTATATGTTTCAGAGAACAAAAATGGCCGAGGAACTCTAAACAGTTCTTTTTAGTACCCGAAATAGTAAGGATGACATGACACAAGCAGTGGTACAGATGAACTGTACATTCCGCCGGTAGCGAAAGAGGAAGTGAACCTTTACAAGAAATGAAATGAACGAAAGCGGTTGCTGAGGATCAGGTAACTGCAGATACGTTGAAGAGAAGAGGAGGTTGTGCTAGAAGAACTAGCCACTTGGTATACGCACTGTCCCACGCCCTGGAGCGTATCGAGATCCTGGAGGAATGCTCACATTAACATTTGATAGAGACGTCAAGGACATAATAAATTACAGACCGATCTGCTTACTGAACGCTGCCTACGAGGTATTTACTAGGGTAACTGCTTAGAAAATTAGAGGAACATTAGTCATCGGTAAACGAAAGTACAGGCTATTCTTCAGATGATTACGTTGACACCATCAGTCCGGTGTTGGATGAGGGATCCGGAGTCGCTCTAGACGGAACCACAGGTCAGGAACGACGCTTGCTCCGAACACCGCCACCACCACGACAGGATTGCCGACGAATTAAAGGAGTTGGATGATGGGATGAAGGTTACGATAGGGTTTATTTACATTTATATACATAGAGATCAAAATGAACTGCTCTCCGAAGAGAGGATCTTAAGGTAGGGTCATAATGGAGGATCCCAAAATGGAGCATCCCAAAGTGGAGCATGATGAAGCATCCAGAAGGAGCCCACAAAGAAGCATGATTCACTGCACTCGCTGTCCAGTTTTTATACAGTTCTCTGTCCCTAGATTCCCCAGGTTGAGGACGTCTCCGGCAGGGTGCGAGTGGCCTAAAACGTATTATCGCGCACAAACAGGCTCCACCGCACACAGGAACACGCCCTCGTCACGTGTCGAGCCAGGGAGAGAGGAGGATGCCCGCGGGTCCACTGCGATTGCGGAGTGGATGATCTCGTAGCGAGCCGAAGAACCCACGCACCGCCGACATCTGTTCTTTAGACGTCAGCCGACGCGCCGGGCAAGATCGCACGGTCAGGTCAAGAAGCCGGAAGGAGTCGCTTCGTCATTAGCCATGCCTGCCAAGATTAGCAGACAACGACCTCCAGCTCGCTGTCGTATCCCCACGCTGAACGTCTTCTACCTGGAATGAGGCCACATTAGTTCCGTCAGATTAGTCACGGGCATTTGGGAAAAATAGTTGCCGCTGGTTTGCTGCGGCGGCGCCTCCACTTCGCTTACTTGGTTCCCGGAATCCACCCGGGCGACGCTCTTGGGTACTCGGGTCGGGAACGTGGGAGTGGTTTTTATCGCGTGGCTCGGAACCATCGCGAAGAAGTTTAGTGTTGGTTTCCAACAGGTAAGCCTTGCTGACGACGCCGCTAATGCAGACTGGCGGACGTCCGAATGGAACAATACCTCCGCGGCCCAGAAAATCTCGACTAGCCAGCGTTCCCAACCGCTGGGGATGAAGAGATGGGCTTGCGTCCACATTGATTTCCTGGTTTGCGATATCAACTTCAAAAGCAAAACGAAAGCACCAAACCACTAACAAAAGAAAGCATAGATGGGACGTTTCAAAAACAAAGCACTGCCCCACGCGCAAGCGCGCGGAATTCACTCAAGACCCAGTAGGCTTCCTTCTAATTCAAAACAAAATCCTGCTCGAGAATAATGATCCGTCAATTTTGCCCGAATTAAGGGTCAAAGCGGGCGTCCGCGTCACATCTGAGGCCGCCATATAAAGACTGCCACGTTGTACAATAAGCGGTGGTGTGTCAAAGCCTAAAAATTTTGAATAGAAACTTCATCCCTTATTAATCAGATCTGATCCCCCTAAAGCACCCGAATATTGAAAGTCTGATTAAAATTTGGCCCACGCTCAGTTAAATGTACGGGTTTTTCTGAAAGAAGCTTGATCCCTCGAGACTGAGAATCAATGATTCAGTTCAACTCTCAAAGATGCGACTGCGCATCAGAGACCTTACTCACTCTCGTACTTGCGAGATACTTCCCTTAAACTCATTGTGTGAATGTGGCACCACGCCACTGTCATCTATACACAAAGGTGCTACAGCTGTTCTCCATAAAATTCTGCAGCCTCCATTCATTTGGTTAATCTGCGTATACCACAATCGGCTAACTAACCAGGCGCCGCTAAACACAAGTACGCAAATACGCACAAATACACCTACTTTTATTGCCTCCGCAACGCAATAGCCATACTTCCGTCACTGCAGAAACAAGCCTTGTTACCGCAACCAAGTTTTACACGTCTGAATCTACTAAACATACAGAGCAAACCTGTTCTAAAATTTCAAACACAAAGGAACTTGCTAGCACTCAGCGGTTCCACCTACGCAAGCAGTTGATCGTCTACTCGGGAACTATCTTCGCTACATTCTTGCGAGAGTCCTTATCATTTGGTAGCACGGCAATTTCTGACTCAATTACACGATAGCCTTTGCCGAACTTTTAAGAAAAAAACATCCATATTCGATCAACTCTAATCGTTTGCCTAAAACAAAGTGGCTTTTCCCTCCCCGATTTTACGCACCCCCCAAAAAAAGAGGAATAAAAAGACGGCTACTTCGAATGGCTACACGGGAGTGAGGGCTGACTCACCTCCCGCGGTTTGTAAGAATCAGTCTTTAAGATGCGCCCGCCGGGGTCGTGCTTTCACTGATTGTACTGCTGTCAACTCTTGACAAAAGGCAACTGAAAACCGCTATTCTTGACCATCCCTGTCATCTCTACCGCCCTTCTACGCGCTCAAACTGTCCTGGTAAAGCATGCAAAGTCGAGAATCGACTCCTGGCGACGAAACACGTCCAGCTCGAGAAGCTACAGCAAGACTTTGATTTGAGCTAGTTGGTTGTATCATGACATGGTTTACGCAAAAAGCGTACAGGCGCAAAAAGACGGAGCCGTTTTATGTTCAGCGCGATGGTGTTTCTATTGGGTCGTCTCTTGCACCTAAATTCAGTTGCATTTATTTATCGTGTGGTGACAAACGTGTTAGTGGCCGACTTTTACTGACCTCTAACGTTCTTAAGGTATTCAGACATCTGTATGACTACCTAATTGTGCTAACCGGTCACGTAGGTTCAAAATCAAGCGCCATCTTTGAAAACATTGTCACCATTTTCAGAAATGAATCTAAAGGGCTTCTTTTTACGCAAGAAGTTTCCCGCGACAATAGCCTTCAGTTTTTTTACCTGAGACTTGTTTTTAGGCATGACAGACATGTTAATTGGTCATACAACCCCAGATCGTGCAAAGAGCTACTTCCCTTCGGTAGTGCACATTGCAAGGTAATCAAGCTTGGAATCGTTGCGACATGCCTGAATGCATCATTGGAAAAATCTTGTGAGCATAAATAAGATGGCATAGAGTTTTGATGCGCAAACTGAACGCATTCACCAAGCAGGGCACCCAAAACACCTCATCACTAGTATCAGTGAGAACCTTGCAAGAAGCGCAAGCCGGAGTTAAAAGGTGATAAGGCCCAAAAAAAGGATAAATAAAAGCAACCGACAGTGGTAATTCCCTATATTCATCGTCTTTCACACAATATATAGAAAGTGGCCAGCAGGTATAAGGTCAATGTGGTTCTTTCTTCTCCTTGCAAGCTGTCGCGCGTGTGCACCTTGAACAAAGAATGGTCAGACAATGCAAAAAGAACCACCAAATCCGCGCCACTGATTGTACGGCTGACGCTCTGTACTTCGTGCCTCTAAGCTGCGGTCAGGAATATATTGGTCAGACAGGCCAGTGCTTTAACGAAAGCTTGAGGCAGCACAAGATTGCTATAAAAAATGGTTATGGCAGCCACATGGCTACTCACTGCAAAAGCTGCAAGTGCCGTCCGGGTTTTGAAAATAATAAATTCATTGCAAGGTCTAAAGACAGATTAGAGCGTGAAATTATAAGAAGCTTATCACATCAAGCAGAGGGGTCATATCTGCATAAGCAAGCCATCTGTCTCGTTGTCAGAAGAAGAGATTAGTTTCCTTAATGGTTCATTATCAGTGATAAAATCGTTGTTTGGCCATTTTTCACGTGTGCTTTTGTTGTCACTGCTTTTATATATCAATGCTTGTTTTTGCTCTACTTTTATCTTTGCCTCTTCGTGTGGTTATCAAGGGTTTTTTCATGAATAAACTTAGTTGGAAGTTGGCGCCAGTCCTGTCTTGTGTGTGTGCTGTCTGTTTTTTTGCGCCTGTACGCTTTTTGCGTAAACCATGTCGAGAAGCTACCCTTTTTTCTCGTCCCAAGTAAGCTCGGCTACGCTTTCGCCCTGCGCGCTTCCCGGATTCCCGTGCGGAAATTGAAGAACCCAACCTTCTCAAGTGCACGTGCTGAATTGGCTTAACACGCCTGCATGTGTATACTCCGTTTCATACATAGCTGTCTACACAGCCAAAGGTACGGAAGTAGTCCGCCAAAAAAAAACTAACAAAATGTGTCACTCCGCCTCGCGTCGTGGCTGAGTGGTACGAAGCGCGGGCATGTTTGTTCATTTTGCGAGGGGGCCCAGGTTCGATCCTCAGCGTAGGTTTGTTCTCTTTTTTTATCTTTTTTCGGCGAATCTCTAGATAGAAAGTCTAAATGCGAGCCATATATAAGTGGCCTTTTTTGTTACCAAAATGAAATGACTTCTTTAATAAGAAGCGTGCTGTTAACTTTTTCCGCAGGGAAACGAAAGTGAAGTGAGAGTTGGCAACGGACGTGCTGAGAGGCGCTGTTTTTCGGTGTTCACGGATTTTTTCGCATGCTGCACACAATGAATCATTAATTGTGGGGTGATAGAATTCAGTGTGGCTTCAATTATTCGAGGCAGCGTCGTCTGAAGGCTACGCGGTATAGATTGGCGATGTTGTTTTGGATTTATAATTCATGGGGTCCAACGTCCCAAAGCTCGCTGTTCGTCCTCCTCACAAACCACGGTAGCTCGCCGCCTTCTCGCGGTAACAATATCAACGGCGAAAATTCGGGTTTCTACACAAAGTATTTGTAAGTACAGAGTGAATGAACGTGGTGGCTGGTATAATTAACATCACCTCGCATGTTTTTAATATTTGTACATATCCCCAATGATAGAAATCATGTTTGTTACTGGAGATAACCGTTTGTGCTCGATCGTGAGTTACTGTAGTTTTTTGACTGCTGCCCAAACATACCAGGGTTTGAAAACTGGTGTTGCAGATTATAGAATGTTATATGTCGATATTTGCTGTGCATGCCGTGTGAATGGCCGACCATGTTTGTACGGCCTGTATTGTAAAGAGAACAGTGCGCCAAAATTCTCTTGTCCAAGACTTTTTTGATCATTTACATGCTTGAGGAAATCAATTTTTAAACCCCCCCCCACCAAAAAAAAAGGCTAGATGTCAGGTGAACCATTGAAGCGTATGTCCCCAAATGCCGCAAGTCCACAAATACCAATTGTTCATTTTTTTATTAAACGGCACCCTCTCAGTATCTTGTGTGCCATTTGCTCTCGCAGTTTTGTAGTAGGCCAAAATTTCAGAGCTGGAGCATGGGATAAATACTATATAACTTCAGCAGGGAACAAGCATGAAAACTGCCAAACTTTGGCATACACAGTCGAAGACCAGCAGAGCAATGTCGCCAACAACTTGGGACAAACAGCATATATAGGAGCACAAATTATAGTGAGCTACACAATATGATAAGGCTAATCATACAGGCAGCACTAAATAAATCTTTTGTGAAGAATTTTCTGTGACGCCAGTTCCAGAGAATGAAGTCATATGGGTCATGTGGTCTTAGAGAGAGGAGGCCACAAGGCACTTAAAAACCTCGGAATATTTATACATAATAGATAAATCAGAATGCGAGTTGAGACAGCAATGAAACAACGCACAAAGCACGATATGCACAAGGCAGAAAATGATCATAATTATGAAGACTTTGAACACATGACTAGGAACGATGGCAGTTGCTGATGCTACATACAACATATATGGCATCTTACAATCACAAGTGGCTCAGCGGCTACGGTGCTAGTGTCTCCATAATCTCTGTTGCTTTATGACATTCGAACTCAATAATACGATCAAACTATCACAATGTCACAAATAAAATAAAAAGCAACTGCAGCACAATAAAGCAGGAACAAGTGAGTAACAAGTAAGAAAAATTTCAAACACGATGACAACTGGCACGCAATTTTCTTGCTCACGTTTCATACGTCTGGAGCCGTGCTATTGCAGTAAAACCTAGTCCCGGTAGTCACACAGTAGAGGAGACACCCAAATGAAAAGAACGCATAACACGGCATAAAACACACCAGACATGAGTAATATTATATAAAAAATGACCAACAAAGCAATGTTGCACAGTGAGAACCTCATAAAGTAGAGAGGAAGAAAGGACAAACAGTCATCTGGACGTTAAATATTTCCGTAGTTCTTTGACACGGGCACTTTTGCTTAATGCAAAGCAGTGACATTGAACACATGCATGGTAGAAAGATAGGAAGAAGATGGCTGCACAGTATGAGAGAGCACTGAACAACGGTTGAGCGGCAGCCTCAGTTCGCAAGCCGAGCCAACGTTTCGACAAGGAAACCTGTCTTCGTGTTTCAGCTGACACCTGAAAATTCGGGCAGAAACTATTTCACAATGACTTTCGATGATAGTGTGACCAGCATCCAAGCGTTATCTAGATGCCGTAGCAACACCCGGATAGAGAAATCCTCAAAGGAGGCAAGTAATGTTGTTCACATTAAATGGAAAACGCGCTGCAGTGGCGCACTGGTTATGGCGCTCGACTGCTGTACCCAAGGATGCGAGATCGTATCCCGGCCGCAGCGGCCGCATTTCGATCGAGGCGAAAAGCAAGGCGCCCGTGTGCTGTGCGATGTCAGTGCACGTTAAAGAACCCCAGGTGGTCGAAATTTCCGGAGGCCTCCACTACGCCGTTTCTCATAGCCTGAGTCGCTTTGGGACGTTAAACCCCATAAACCAACCAACAAACATTAACAAACATTAAATGCAAAAACTCTGCAAAGAAAACAGTATTATTCCAGCTCCTCAATGCCACTCAATTCAGAGCTGGACTCTTCAGACGAGCTGCTTGAACTGCCAATGGCGAAAACTACTGGGTCAACTTCATCATCGAAAATTATATCCCTTTCCCAGGCTTCATCCTCAATGCGCTCAGCATGTGCACAAAATTTTTGCCAGTCTTCCTTTGACACATGTGCCAAAGCCTGAGGCAGAAGCTCCTCAACTTCAGCCAATGTGAAAGCTTTGTTTCTTTTTTCTACGAATCCTTTCACCATGCTCCACACCTGCTCAATCGGATTAAACTCGCAATGGTACGGAGGCAGACGCAACACTTCGTGGCCATGTTTTGCGGCAAGTGTGTCGATCGCATACACAGTGTGTCCGCTCGTCGTTCTTTTGCACAAATCGAGCAACTCAGCTCGTACCATGTCTGTTGACCAGGATATACCCTTCCTTGTGAGCCATGCCTGGATTTCAATCTTCCGAGTTGATGTCGTTGGTGGCTTTTCGAGCGCAACACTATGGTAAGGGGCATTATCCATAACAATAATGCTGCTGTTAGGAATGTTTGGCAGCAGTTTGCTTGAAAACCACTCCTCGAAGTACTTGCCGTCGATCTCGGAGTGGTAATCAGCTGAAGCGCCCTTCTTGGCTCTGAAGAAGTCGGCAGCACCGCTCACAAAGCCTGTGAGGCTACTGCCTGCATGAACGAGGATCAGGCGGCCTCCTTTCCCCGATGGCGCTGGCAGACCTGTAGTCAGGCCCCTAAGAAAGGCATCTTGCGATGACTTGACAGTGCTGTCCTTCCACACATGTTCCCTGGTGTGGCCAGCATTGACCCAAGTCTCATCGAGGTATACGATGCACCTGCACGGGGAGGCAGATAAAAATACCGATTGAGTTTTTATGGTGCACCTGCACGGGGCGGGGGGGGGGGGGGGCAGAACAAATATCGCTCGAGTTTTTGTTGTTATCAATGTATTCATCATAGAAATATAAAATATCGCATATGCAATTATTACAAACTTTTGAATGGCTATTAGAATATTCTTCAATTCGTCATTCGAACTGAATAGTGCCTATTGAAAACACAAATTATATATGTAATGCTTTCGAATAATCGGCACCAAGGTGCACGGACCCGGAGAATAGAACAAAGAGCGAGAAACTAATTCTTCTTTGCAACATCCGCGATTGAGTGTCATCGCTATTTGATTCGTCTTTTATTTTATTTTAAAAACAGTATTAATGATTTCACAAAATGAGTGCATGACGTACACAGCTAGGTGCGATGAAGGTAGGCAAATAATGTAAAAGTCGCTCTCTGAACAATCATTAAAAACGAAGCGCTTACCTCCCTTGGCTCCGGAATGCTTTGATAGCTCTGAGATACCGGCGCCGCCAGGCTACTATGTCGGATCGCTCGATGAGTGCGAGAGTTCGTTTCCTTTTTTCGAACTTGAAGCCCATCTCTTTCAGCAACCTCCACAAGGTGGCTTTGCTCATATCCGGCAAATCGTCATCTCCGTTTACTTCATGCAGGATACTGTCCAAAGTCGGTATTTGTCTTTCGGCATACATACAATGCAACTTGAGCCGGATGGCGTTGACCGTAAAGCTGTCGTACTTCACACTGCGGGAGCTTGATATTGCCATCCTTTTCGGTCTTTTTTGCGGTGATTTTACTCCGCCAGAAAGACCTTCTTTCTTAAACCTCACAACTGTCCGAGGGCTCACTCCGGTCATCTCGCCCACAATTGCGAGAACGTCACGCACAGTCTTCTCGGGGTGGAGCTTCCTTATGCTTGCGTAGACATTAACTATCACCGCCTTGCAGTCTTTAGAAAACTTTGGAGACTTCACCTTGGAAAAGAGGTGAACAGGAGATGTTTTCGAAGTCGAAGCGGGGGAAGAAAACAAGCGAGCAGGTGACAGCGACGCCATTTTCACAAACAGACCTGCCGGCTCAGCTGCGAAAACCTGATACAGCCGGCGCCTGAGAAAACGAAAAATCTGCGTCACTCGGTTCTGGAAAACAAAAGAAAAATCAATCTATTTGCAAAATAAAACGCTTCCATCGGTCTACTATAATATTGTCATGTAGTGGTGACGGCAGTCGAAGCAGCGATGAAGACGGACGAAAGGGTCTTCTAAAAGAACTGTTTATTAGGCTGACTTGCACCCAAAATGGACTGAATCACTCGGCGGCGGCGAAGCGACAAGCGTGCTCGGCGGTCGTCGAACAGAATGCCCGCCGCTGTCGGCCGTGCTCAATTTAAAGCTGATAGCGAACATTCGAGATAAAGGGCGCAAAGTTACTAGAACATTCCGGAACAACGTAGAATCAGCTTTGCCTGGCTGCGATCAATCGAGATAAATCTAGTCGCGTCTTGCGTCGCAAACAAAGCGATAAGGTGGTGTCGCGGCAGATTTGAAAAACGAACAAACACTGCAAATATTGGCGGCATTACTCCCCTCTCAAAGAAGCATCGACCCGATGCATTAAAACAAATAATGCGACTAGTAAGGGAAAAAAAACGGATCTTGCGAAAATAGAGCATGGAAATGCAGCGGCCTTTAGCGCGCATAATACGGCTTCAGACGGACTACATGGACAACTTCTGGGCGTACGCGGCGTCGCTGGGATGCAGTCATTGCGTCAGGGATGAGTTCATAATCCAGTTCACCCAGCCGACGAAGAACCTTGTACGGACCGAAATAGCGGCGCAAAAGCTTTTCACTCAATCCACGGCGGCGAATGGGTGTCCACACCCTGACTTGGTCTCCTGGCTTGTATTCCGCGTTGCGTCTTCGTAGGTTGTAGCGTCTGGCGTCGGACCGCTGCTGATCTTTGATCCGTAATCGGGCAAGCCTTCGAGCTTCTTCTGCGCGTTGATGGTAGGCGGCAACGTCGACGTTCTCTTCTTCTGTAACGTTGGGCAGCATGGCGTCTAGCGTGGTCGTGGCATCCCTGCCATGGACGAGCCTAAAAGGCGTCATCTGGGTAGTCTCCTGCACTGCGGTGTTGTAGGCGAAGACGACGTAAGGCAGGATGACATCCCAGGTTTTATGTTCGGCATCGACATACATAGCGAGCATATCGGCGATGGTTTTGTTCAGGCGCTCGGTCAGTCCGTTGGTCTGTGGATGGTATGCAGTTGTCCTCCGGTGGCTGGTTTGGCTGTAGCGCAGGATGGCTTGCGTGAGTTCCGCCGTAAATGCTGTTCCTCTGTCCGTGATGAGCACATCGGGGGCGCCGTGTCGAAGAAGAATGCACTCCACGAAAAATTTGGCCACTTCTGCTGCTGTTCCGTTCGGTAGGGCTTTCGCCTCGGCGTAGCGGGTCAGGTAGTCGGTCGCTATGATGATCCACTTATTTCCAGATGTTGACGTTGGAAAAGGGCCAAGCAAGTCCATGCCAATCTGCTGAAAGGGTCTTGAGGGAGGTTCAATGGGGTTCAGAAATCCTGCTGGTCGTGTGGGAGGAGTCTTTCGTCGCTGACAATCTCGGCATGTTTTCACATAGTGTGCGACATCGGCAGACAGTCGGGGCCAGTAATACTTGTCTTGAATGCGGCGGAGGGTGCGAGTAAACCCGAGATGTCCAGCTGTCGGCTCGTCGTGTGAAGCCTGTAGAACTTCTTCGCGGAGACAAGTAGGTACAACAAGGAGGTAGGCTGTTTTGTTCGCTGTTATAAAGTTCTTCCTCACAAGGACCTCATTCTGCACACAGAAAGAAGACAGTCCTCGCTTGAATGAAGCGGGGGGTGAAGAAACCTTGCCTTCCAGGTACTCGATGAGGCCTTTTAGGTTGGGGTCCGAGCGTTGCTGCTGAGCAAAAGAGCTTGCGCTGATCGGTCCCAGGAAGGCGTCCTCATCGTCGTCCAGCGGCGGTGCATCTACAGGGTCTCGTGAGAGGCAATCGGCGTCAGTGTGCTTGCGTCCGGACTTGTAAACGACGGTGATGTCAAATTCCTGGAGACGCAGACTCCATCGAGCGAGTCGGCCAGAGGGATCCTTCAAATTGGCAAGCCAGCAGAGCGCGTGGTGGTCGCTGACCACCTTGAACGGCCGTCCGTAGAGGTAGGGGCGGAATTTCGACGTAGCCCAGATGATGGCAAGGCACTCCTTCTCAGTGGTCGAATAGTTAGCCTCGGCCTTGGAAAGGGAACGGCTAGCGTATGCGATGACCTTCTCCAGCCCGTCACTTTTTTGAACGAGAACGGCGCCTAGTCCCACGCTGCTTGCGTCGGTATGAACTTCAGTATCGGCGTTTTCATCAAAATGCGCAAGGATCGGTGGGGACTGTAAACGACGCTGAAGTTCCTTGAAGGCTTCTGCTTGCGGCGCTTCCCATTTAAACGGCACGTCTGCCTTCGTCAGTTGGGTCAGGAGCTCGGCGATGCGCGAAAAGTTTTTCACAAATCGTCGGTAATATGCGCATAGTCCGAGAAATCTGCGCACTGCTTTCTTATCGGCCGGCGGTTGAAACTGTTCAATAGCAGCTGTTTTCTGCGGGTCTGGGCGTACTCCTTCCTTGCTAACGATGTGGCCTAGAAACAGCAGCTCTTAGTAGGCAAAGTGGCATTTCTCTGCTTTCAAGGTTAGGCCAGACGACTTGATTGCGTCTAGTACTGTTCGAAGTCTTTTGAGGTGCTCTTCAAAGTTCGAGGTGAAGACAACGACGTCATCTAAATATACCAGACAAATTTTCCAATTCAGGCCTGCCAGCACTGTATCCATTACTCGCTGAAACGTCGCTGGTGCGGAACAGAGACCAAATGGCATCACCTTGAACTCGAACAGCCCATCCGGAGTTATGAATGCTGTCTTCTCGCGATCTCTTTCGTCGACCTCAATTTGCCAGTAGCCGCTCTTGAGGTCCATCGATGAGAAATATTTGGCGTTGCAGAGGCGGTCCAGTGTGTCGTCGATGCGGGGGAGGGGGTAGACGTCCTTCTTTGTTATGTTGTTCAAGCGGCGGTAATCCACGCAGAATCGAAGTGCGCCGTCTTTCTTTCTCACTAGAACAACCGGTGCCGCCCATGGGCTGTTTGAAGGCTGGATGACTTCGTCGCGAAGCATTTCTTCGACTTGGTCCCGGATGGCTTGTCGTTCTCGCGGAGACACACGGTAGGGGCTTTGACGGAGAGGTCGGACGTGTTGATCCGTTATAACGCGATGCTTGGCAATTGGCGTCTGTCGCACCTTCGGCGATGTCGAAAAGCACTCACTGTAGTTTTGAAGCAGATTGCGGATCTGGTCTTGTCTGTTCCGGTGCAGGGCTGGGTTGATGTCGAAAGTGGGCGAGTTCTCTTGGTCAGGCGGATCTTCTGCGGAGGGGTCGGAGAGGGCGAAGGAATCTCGTACGTCAGATATTTCGTCGTAGAAAGCAATCGTCGTTCCTCTGTTAATATGCCGGTATTCTTCGCTGAAGTTAGTCAGCAGTACTTCGGCCTGGCCATTGCGGAAATGTGCGATGCCTCTTGCGATGCTGATTCCTCGGTCTAGTAGCAACTGCATGTTCCCCTCGATGATGGCTTCAGTGTTTATGGCTTTCGTGGCGCCTACGGTCGCGATAACGCTTGAACGGGGTGGGACGCTCACTTCTTCCTCCAGGACACTTAGGGCAACGTGATTTTCCCGAGTTTTCATCGAAGCGATGGCTTCGTCTGTCGAAAGCGTGATCAGCTTGGATCGCAGGTCGATGATCGTCTGATGCTCATTAAGGAAATCTATACCCAAGATCACTTCGCGGGAGCATTGCGGTAGCACAACAAAGGTCGCAGGATAGGTATGTCCTTTGACAGTCACTCGCGCTGTGCATCGTCCTGATGGCGTAATGAGGTGGCCCCCAGCGGTGCGAATTTGTGGGCCGTCCCAAGCCGTTGGGACTTTTCTGAGCTGCGCAGCGAATGTTCCATTCATCACCGAGTAATCGGCTCCTGTGTCGACTAGAGCGGTAACTTTCCGGCCGTCGATAGTCACTTCTAGGTCGGAGGTCCTGGCTCTTGCATTGCATGTCGCTCTCGGCGTCGGGTCACGGCTTCGTCGCGTATGCGAGTCACGGGTTGGGCGTGTGGTCGAAGCTCCTCGGGGTGGCGGCGTCGATTTCAAGGTAGCTTGCGTCGTGGTCGAGGTTCTCATTGTGTGCGGCGTCGGTGCAGCGAGTGTCGGTTCTTCATGCGGCGTCGCGGGTGCAGCGTCTTCATGGGGCGTGGTCGGTGGAGGATCTTCGGCGTTTAGCTCGTGAGCAACCTCACCTCCAGAGGTTGCTGCCTTTAGTTTCCCCTGCGGGGGCTGGGCGACCTTCCTCGTACCGCGGCTGCGTAGCTGCGGCGTGGCGACGCAAAGCGCGAGGTTGACGGCGATGGTGAGCGCGAAAAGCGGTTCGGCGTGTACTCTTCTCGACGCAGGTACTCGTCGATTTCGTGCGGACGTTGTCCGAAGCGTGGTCGTGGGGCGTTAACGGCAAATCCTCGAAGACCGATACGTCGGTACGGGCAGTGACGAAGAATATGGCCGGCCTCACCGCAATGGAAGCACAACGGCCGGTTGTCGGAAGTCCTCCAGGCGTCGCATTTCCTGGGGCTTGAGCGTCGGTCATAGGCTGGGCGGGCGGGGGCTGGGAGGCGGCGTTGTGGAACGATTGGCTCATCTCGGGGAGGACGTGGGGGTTGTCGCTGGGGCTGAGCAGTACTTACTGCAGCGGCGTAGGTCATGGCCTGGGGTTCTGTGGCCGTCGGGGTGCCAAGTGCCTGTTGCACTTCTTCCCGTACCACATCCATCAGAGTCGCTGCTTGTGGCTGTGGGGAAGATGGCAGTAATCGGCGTAGCTCCTCTCGGACGATTTCGCGGATAACTTCCCGCAAGCTGTCGCTGGTGGTGGCCGGCGTGTCCGAACGGATTGCATAGGCAGAGGAAGGGCGATTGTACTGCCGAGCTCGAACGTCGAGGGTCTTCTCAATCGTGCAGGCTTCTTGCATAAACTCCTCGACTGTTTTTGGCGGCTGGCGGACGAGGCTTGCAAAGAGTTGTTGTTGTTGTTGTTGTTAGCCTATCAAAACATGGCACATACCCACACTGGGGGATCGGCCAAGAATCGGGTGGCTATTCACCTGAACGCAGTTAACAAAAAGGAAAAGCACGTGGGAGCATAACACCGGTGAATTTTTCGTCATGAACAAAAAAGGGATGAGTGTTTTGATTTTAAAACTTTAAGAATAATAATAAAGAGAGTTATTAAATATTAATGATTTAGTCAAAATGTAACAATTGATAGAAAAGAAAAGGTTGAAACACTTAGCAAGGCAGTCGGTGAGATTCTATCAGGAAATTTTGAACAGCGGTGCAAACAGATCTGTGGCTGAACCAAAGAGTTGTTCTTTTACGCCACGCATTAAAAACTGAACTTTCTTTTCCTCGGTCATCTCGGGATCGGCGCGGCGAAATAGGTGCTTCATCTCCTCGACGTAACTGCGGACGGGCTCATTCGGAAGCTGGATCCTGGACTCGAGGAGTCGTTCGGCTCTTTCTTTCCTCACGACACTGGTGAATACCTTCAATAGTTCTCTCTTGAATAGCTCCCATGTCGTAAGGGACGACTCGTAGTTTTCGTACCACGTGCGTGCGGAGCCATCCAATGAGAAAAAAACGTGTCCAATCTTTGCCGCATCATCCCACTTGTTGAATGACGCCACGCGCTCAAATTGGTCCAACCATTCTTCAGGGTCTTCGCCTAGGGATCCATTGAAAGTTGGCGGCACCCGCGGCTGCTGCAGTATGATCGGTGTCGACATCTTTGGCGAGGTTGCAGTGCTGGTAGCAGCGTTTTTTCGCTGTCTGGTGCGGTCCGGCAGTTTCCCGAACTCAGGCTCTTCCCCCTGGAGACGTTGGCTGGCTCGCTGAGCTGCTGGTTCGTCCTCGGGTGTGAAGCGCTCAGGGCTTGGTTCACGACTTGAAGGGGGCGTCCGGAACATGGAAGTTACCCAGCACCTCCACCAGATGTCACGTAGTGGTGACGGCAGTCGAAGCAGCGATGAAGACGGACGAAAGGGTCTTCTAAAAGAACTGTTTATTGGGCTGACTTGCACCCAAAATGGACTGAATCACTCGGCGGCGGCGAAGCGACAAGCGTGCTCGGCGGTCGTCGAACAGAATGCCCGCCGCTGTCGGCCGTGCTCAATTTAAAGCTGATAGCGAACATTCAAGATAAAGGGCGCAAAGTTACTAGAACATTCCGGAACAACGTAGAATCAGCTTTGCCTGGCTGCGATCAACCGAGATAAATCTAGTCGCGTCTTGCGTCGCAAACAAAGCGATAAGGTGGTGTCGCGGCAGATTTGAAAAACGAACAAACACTGGAAATATTCGCGGCAATATCAACTACTGTGCACTTTGCTTGTCAATTCATTTCTATTTTTATTTTTGACGCACTATATTATGATGCGGACGAGGATCGCAAACAGGCACCGTAGCCTTGGCTGCGTAGACAGCTAAGTATGAAACGGAGTATAGTCTCTGTTACTGCTGCTCGATCCCTGCACTCTTGCGCGCTGGGTGTCTCGCAACCTAGCGCCTTGTGATCTTTAGGCCGCTTTTCTTTTTTCCTTACCGCCTGTCTGTCAGGTCGATGTGGTCTTGGTCTTCCCGCAGGCCGATGCCCCTTGAAAAAAGCCGCCCTTGTTCAGCTTGCAAGATGCGGTCTTCCCTCGCTGTTACTCTTTCCATACCTTTACAAAGCCCCCCATTTTCAGCCTCGGGTCTGAGCTCTTCTAGCTCTTCTGCTAGCTTCTACATAGTCTCTTTGAGAACTCTTTTGCTCTCCTGCAGCTCTGCCTCCTGTTTCTGCCTTCTTTTACCTCAGCCCTTTTGCACTGCTGCTTTTTCTGCCCACCTTTGCGTGTTATCCGGAGCAATTTCAGAATCATCTTCTAATTCCGTTTGAAACCTTTTGATCGATTGGATAATGTCCGAATATTTTGCGCTTTCCTCCACATCCACTCCTAACTCATCGCACAAAAACAACAGTTCTGCCTTCGACAACCTCGTTCAGTCTACGGTCGCTGCCTTTAAATATTGGTTTTGCTCGCACATGGTGATCTTGAGCTACTACCACTGTGCTACAGACATACACCCGATAAACCAGCAGTTGAAATTTTTAACCCAGAGTTGGACACCAAAGCAAAAATCAAGCACTCACCCCCAAATGCAGCTCCATGTCACCAGGTTCATCGCACCGCTGCCAACCAGTTGTTGAAGATGGCGCCTCAATCCCACCGCTGCCACCAGTTGTTGGATGACGGGTTCAGAGTCGCTCTAGACGGAACCACAG
This sequence comes from Amblyomma americanum, assembly GCF_052857255.1. Taxonomy (NCBI): domain Eukaryota; kingdom Metazoa; phylum Arthropoda; class Arachnida; order Ixodida; family Ixodidae; genus Amblyomma; species Amblyomma americanum. The sequence continues at coordinate 20,474,151 of NC_135497.1, read as the reverse complement.
ATCAGGAACGATGCTTGCTCCGAACACCGCCACCACCACCAGGACAGAACTGCTGACGAGTTAAAGCAGTTGGATGATGGGAGGACGGCTACGAGAGGGTTTATTTACATTTATTTACATAGGTAAGGATCAAAATGAACTGCACTCCTTAGAAAGGATCTTAAGGTAGGATCATAATGAAGGACACCAATATGTAGCATTCTAAAATAGAGCATGATGGAGCATCGAGAAGGAGCACACAAGAGGAGCATGATGCACTGCACTAAGCTTCCAGTTTTTAAACAGTTCTCCGTCCCTATATTCCCCAGGTTAAGGACGTCTCCGCCATGGTGGGTGTGGCCTAAAACTTGTATTATCGCGCACAAACGCGCACCACCGCACACAGGAACAATCCCTTTTCACGTGTCGAGCCAGGGAGAGAGGAGGATGCCCTCGGGTCCGCTCCGACTGCGGGGAGGATAATTTTGTAGCCAGCCAAAAGAACCCACGCACCGCCATCTGTTCTTTAGACGTCAGCCGACGCGCCGGGCAAGATCGCACGGTCAGGTCAAGAAGCCGGAAGGAGTCGCTTCGTCATTAGCCATGCCTGCCAAGATTAGCAGACAACGACCTCCAGCTCGCTGTCGTATCCCCACGCTGAACGTCTTCTACCTGGAATGAGGCCACATTAGTTCCGTCAGATTAGTCACGGGCATTTGGGAAAAATAGTTGCCGCTGGTTTGCTGCGGCGGCGCCTCCGCTTCGCTTACTTGGTTCCCGGAATCCACCCGGGCGACGCTCTTGGGTATTCGGGTCGGGAACGTGGGAGCGATTCTTATCGCGCGGCTCGGAACCATCCCGAAGAAGCTTAGTGTTTGTTTCCAACAGGTGAGCCTTGCCAACGACGCCGCTAATACAGACTGGCGGACGCCCGAATGTTTCACCGGCGATACAGAAAAGCGCGGAATGCAACCATCCCCTGTATATAGCATTGATAAATTATGAAACAGCCCATGACTCAGTCGAAAGCTCAGCAGTCATGAAGGTATCGGGAAACCATGCAGTTAAAATGTAATTGTAGAGATGCTGGAAAATATTTACAACAGCTACACAGCAGCCATAGTCCTCCAAGTGAAAAGTGAAAAGATCCCATTCAAGAATCGGGTAGACACGATATCCCCTGTACGGTCAGTCGAGTCTTTACTGCAGCTGTTGACAAGTGTGGATTGAAAAAGTTGATGATAAACGTCAGCGGAGATTACTGCTGACATTGTCGTGCTAAGTTACTCAGTGGACGAATTGCAAATTATCATCGAGGGCCTAAAAAGGCAGGGCATGTGTTTTTCAAATTATTTTTGTTCTTACTTCTCGCTATGCTAAATTTTCTCAGTAGGTACTCCACATCCTGCGTCACTGAGCTTCTACTGATTGTGATCATCAAATTTTAAAAAATTTAGGTGCGATCAATTGGACTGATGTGTAAGAAATGCAATAGTACCTTTCTATTACAAGCCAATCTAATCCACTTATGATCCTGCTTCAATTCTATGTCCATTACCTTTCACTTCGCAATCTATTTTGATTCCGCTGCCATTCCATATACACGCCAATCTATTCCACTTATGATCCTGCTTCAGTTCTAAGTCCATCACCTTTCACTCTGCAATCTATATCAAATCTTGTTCCATTCCCACTCCGACTACGCAATGATGCCAAATGTCTCACACTCAGATATCGCGGTGAGTCTCAATGATAGATCGCGGCGTTAAGATATGGTTTGATGAAACCGGATGAATATTGCCGCATCTCGCTGTCTTGGAGGCCATGTGTATTGAACATGAACGCTGCCACACAAATGGAAGGTGCCAGGGCACTGAATATTCGTTCCCTCAAACAACAATCGCGTAACCGTTCTGCGCATTATCAGACTCGGCCCTGATTTTCATAGTAGTAGTCTGGGACTTTATTCAGGCACAACACTTAGGCACTGATAAGTCCCTATCGTGCTGTTCGCCGTCCAAGCCTGTCGAGCCGCGAGTGTGGGAGGGGTGGGAAAGAAACCCGATTCGAGACAACTGGGCTTGAAAATAAACTGTATAGAGAGCTTGCCGTCAGGGGCAGGGCAGTAGGGACATGAAATATCGCGACCTAATTTGTACACTTAAAACCGTGCAGGTGTGCATATTTGGGCGTTTTGCCGACACTGGTAGGATAAAGGGATGAGTTCGCGCTTCGCTAATGAGGCCAGTGCAGGGCTGCAATAGACAGCCAATGGAGGGAGCGTTAGCTCTAAAACTTCTGGTACAGGTTGGACATCAATGCCTGCTGCACGATTAGGCCCTGTTAGTCGCCACCTACAGCTCCAAGCCAGTCCGCTAGATCCCGAGCGTGTGGGAGGAGTGGGAAAGAATAATAGAGAGAGGCGGGCTAGTTGGGGACTAGTAGTAGAATGCATCTTGAAACCGCGCAAAAAAAAATACAAGGGACGAGGAAGAAACCAACAGGACAGGAAATCGGGTTGCCGACAACAGGGCAGGAGAACAAACGGTGGAAGGTTGGCATCAGGGGCAGGGCAGTAGGGACATGAAGGATCGCGATAAAAGAATGTGATCCTCCTGCCAGAAAGATCAGGCTGAGAGAGAGTTAACGATCAAGGCGGAGAGCACTGTAATACTCTTTTTGGCCAGGGGATCAGTAGTGCCTGGACAAGAGATTCACGGGCGAGCCCGCTAGTCAGCTCATTGCCGTCAACCTCCGAGCACCCAGGAGTACAAGGAAGAAGGGGTAAGACTGCAGAGACGCAAGTGCGGCGTCAAGTTCTGTGAACCTCAATCAACCAGTGTACATTCATCGGATGCCCGAGGTATGTCCTTCATTCTGCATACGGTTCTCGGTGGGAGATCCGCCGAGAGATAACCATCCCGGATATTCGCCAGCGGATCTTTTGAAGATATTCGCAGGTATATTGCCTTCTCCATAATCATGAAGCAGGCTAGAACTACAACCACCAAGTACATCTCTCGGGGCTATTGGTTTATTAAAAGCCCACAGATTGTCCGAAATCTGACATACGCCTTGTCGTATGTTATATGCATGAAACTGTGAAGCACTCAACGACTACAGTTGTAAAGCGTATCAAATTCGGGCAGATTTTATTAATGACATAAATGCAGTCTTCACAAGAAATTCTTCAAGCTGGCCATAGAGATGGTTTACGTAGCAGGAAGCGTACTGTACAGACCTGTGACGTTCCTTGTGGAGTGTGACTTTCCTTGTGTGTGCTACGAGGTTCCGCGTTCGACGGCGCGGCGTAGACGGAGACCCAGATGACAGCGGCATCATCAATTACCCAGCCATGCTCTTTGAGAGTGACGACCAGAACGAAGGGGTTTAAGCCCAACCGGACCCAACCGGACCCGCCGCCGCCGGCGCGGGGAAACGGGCTTTATCCTCCCCAATTGCCGTGGCGGTTCCAGGAGAGGCCTCCCGAGTACATCCCAGGACAAGGGACCACTTTCCCGGCCGGTGACCCGCGGGAACTGTCAGCGATCCAGAGTGCGCCTTACCTTGAGGAGCGAGTGTCAGTTGATGGATGGAGAGCGGAGGCCGGTGACCCGCGGGGACTGTCAGCGGGCCAGAGCGCGCCTTACCACAGCCGACGCTATGCGCTACCTCGAAGACAACCTTCTTTCCCTCGGACTCAACACGTGAGGGGGGCGAGACCATAAGTGCGGTGGTATGTTTGTGCGCCCAAGTGAAAGCCCTAGCCCCCCTCCTTCCCCTCCGGCGTGGGCGTCCTCACCCTAGGGAGTGTGGAGAAGAGGATATAAAAATCAACAAGCAGTACGGAAGGAGGACGCTCAGAACGACATCGTTCGCCAAGAGGGCCTTCAGCGCCGAAGCCCGACGGCGTGCAGCTTCTGCCAGCAACCGCTCGAGCCCAACCAACTCCGGAGCCACTCCATCGTCCCCATGAAGTCGTCGGCACGTAAGCTCGGACGCCCCAGCCTCTGATGTATAATCTTAATCATGTGTAATTATTGAATATATCTGTTTGTTTAAACTGAGCCATACGGTGTCTCTTTGCCTCTCCGTCCCGTGTGGACCTGCGCATTATGGGCGGTCATCACACTGGTGTCAGAAGTGGGGTCTCAAAAGCATATGTCCTCTGAAAGCTGTGACATTCATGACTTCAAAATTGTAATCTAAAGGGAATCACGGGACTGATTGTGGGACTTTTACCCCCATTTGAGAGGCTTGAGGCACTGGAGGGCTTGAGAACAAAAAAATGTCTATCTGAGGGAGCTCCCACTCCACAGCCGTCGCTCGGAGCAAGCATGCTGGCATTAGGAAGCGTCATTCCGACGTTTACGGGAGATAAGACAGGGGTTCCAATATGCGATTTCTTTTCCATGCTAGAAGAGATTGGGAAAATGGGGGGATGGTCCGATGCTCAAATGCTGGGAATGGCGAGGTGTAAGATGGCAGGAGCTGCTCATGATTTTGCATGGCGAGACGAAAAAGTAAAAACCACAAAATCATTTGCGGAATTTAAGAAGCTCGCGTTTGAGCATTTCGACACTGAACCACGTCACGTGCGGGTACAGAGGTTCCGTGACGCCGGACAGATGGTAGGGGAGGACGTGCGAACATTTGCGTCGCGGCTTCAGCGCCTAGCACGCGATACGTTAAGCAGGGAGGAGGAAGGAGACCAGCTAAGGAAGAAATACGCGGAGGATCTACTTAAAGAGGAAATGACCGCTTTGTTCGTGGCTGGTCTGCAAGACCCCGCTCGCCGGTTCATGCTCTCCTGCAAGCCGAGCAATTTCGACCAAGCCGTGGAGGCCGCATTGGATGAGGAACGAAATGAGGCGTTAACGACAGCCGCAGCGAGAGTACGCGTCATAGAGAGAGCGGTGCTCAACCCTGAGGTTGCTCTCTTGACAGAGCGGTTAGATCGCTTAGAACAGCTGCTATCTCAGCAGGTAGAACGCCAGGTTGAAGCGCGCACTCAACAGCGCCCATTCGCTGGAAACCGGAGACCGCCACAAAGCTACAGACGCGGTATGCGAGATTTTGAAGAAATCGTATGCTTCGCTTGCCAGGGTCGCGGACACATCGCCAGGTTCTGCCAAAACGTGCGCCGTGGGGAGCCACAAAGAGAAGCAGGCGAGACACGCCCTAAGCAAGCCTACAGCGGGGCTCCAGATACCGAGACAAAAAACTAGATAGTCCTCCCCAGCCTGAGGAGCGTAGGGAGGGAGCAGTGGATGATGAGGTGGTGGTAGTTTGTGTGGCCGACGAGGCATGCCCTGTTGTGCGTTGCAAGTTAAATGGTTGTTGCATGGAATTGTTGATAGATACGGGGTCAAAGCTGACATTGCTTAAGGAGAGCAGTTTTAACACGCTTCGAAGGAAGGGGGACCGCGAGGTGTTGGAAGCGTCTGGTGGTATGGCAACCAAATTTGTAGGCATAACGGGGGATCCTCTTGGCATAAGTGGACTCTACCGGTTACACTTCTCTCTCGGCGAAATTGCATTGGAGCACCCCTGCTACGTATGCCCGGACACGGTGTCTCTGTCAAACGGAGTGTCAGGTATATTAGGGCAGGATTTTTTGAGAAAAGGGAAGGTAGTAGTCTCATTCTCTGAGGAAGAGGTTAATGCGGGCGGATCAAAAGTTCCGTTTTTGAACAGGAGAGGGGCTGAGATTCGCATTACCGATATTGACACCCGTCAAACAGTGGGATCATTGGAGAAGGTATATTCGCGGGTTGCCGTCAGGCTGGTCGATGGGGCGGTCGTCCTTCCTTGGTCGGAGCACATTTTGTACGCGTTTGTGCCTTCAGATGTAGAGAGCGGCGCCGTGGGAGTGCTTGAGCCGGTCGACTCTCTCAGCAATGGCCTGAAGGCAGCCGCGTGCCTCGTGACAGTTAATGACGCCCACAGAGTGCCCCTACGGGTGGTTAACTGTAGCCAGCAGCCACTGAGCATTCCCAAGAACAAAACATTGGCTTTCTTCACCTCTGCGATAGAGAAACGTGGGCCCACCGATACGGTACTCGCAACTGTAGAGCATGTTAGTCCTTCGGCTGCTCCAAAGGTGTCGTTCGATCTTTCTCACGTAAAATCCAGGGAGAGGGAGGCTCTGGCTGGTTTGCTGAACGACTACTCGGAGGTATTCGCCGCGTCCAACCTGGATTTGGGCTGCTGTGGCGTTATAAAGCACAGGATAGAAACCGGCACTTCATCGCCCGTTTACCAGCGTGCGTACAGGATTCCTTACTCCCAACGTGAGGAGATGGAGCGGCAGGTGCAGGACCTGATTGATCGCGGCATTGTCGAACACTCAAAGTCACCCTGGGGAGCACCAGCACTATTGGTGGAAAAGCCAGATGGCTCGTATCGATTGGTAGTGGACTACCTCAAACTAAATGCCGTAACTCGCATCGATTCATACCCCATCCCCAATATACAGGAGACGCTTTCTCAGCTGGGCTCTGCCAGGTACTTCACGGTAGTGGACATGGCGGCGGGATTCTGGCAGATAGCAATGGATCCGGCAGATGCCGAGAAAACGGCATTCAACACGCCCTCAGGGCACTATGAATGGAAAACAATGCCGATGGGTCTGGCCAACAGCCCTGCTGTCTGGCAGAGAACCGCTGATGTTATCCTGGCAGGTCTTCTGGGGAGGCTGTGCTTCGTGTATATGGATGACATTATCATATACAGTGACAGTTTTGAGAACCATTTGCGCGATATTGAGCAGGTTTTGGTGCGACTAAGAGGAGCGGGTCTCAAGCTGAAGCCCTCTAAGTGCCAATTCCTCAAAAACGAGGTGAAATACCTCGGGCACGTTGTTTCAGCTGACGGCGTGCGACCGGACCCTGAGAAACTAAGGTGTGTCTCGGATTTTCCATCCCCGACTAGCGTCCGCCAGGTCCGGCAGTTTCTCGGCCTGATCGGTTACTACCGAAGGCACATAGAGGAGTTCGCCAAGCTCACTAAGCCGCTCACCGCCTTAACAGCCAAAAATGTCGCCTTTCGCTGGGACGAAAAAGCGGAGAATGCTTTTGGGGCCCTGAAAAGGAAGCTAATGAGTGCACCGCTCTTGCGCCACCCGGATTTTAATTTGCCCTTCGTTATAGCCACAGATGCGTCAAAGTTCGCAGTTGGTGCCGTGCTATCTCAGGTTATCGAGGGCAAAGAACATCCCGTTGCTTTTGCTAGCCGACAGCTGAGCCCCATAGAGCAGAAGTACGGAGCTACGGAAAGGGAGTGCCTCGCCGTTGTCTGGGCAGTAAAGCACTTCAGATGCTACCTTTACGGCCGCAAGTTCAAGCTAGTCACAGACTGCCATCCTCTGAAATGGGTGATGAGTGTCAGGGACCCTAGCTCGCGACTCGCTAGATGGAATCTACACCTGCAGGAATACTGCTTTGAAGTTGAGCACAAGTCAGGAAAGACGCATCTGAATGCTGATGCACTCAGCCGCACAGCTGCCGTGGCAGCTATAGATGAGTTTGTCCCCGTAGTCGACCCGGCCGAATTACGCACAGAGCAGTGCAAAGATCCTGACCTGAAGCGAATAATCGAAAGCTTAGAGGGCGCACCGTCTCACCCCGAACAGCTAGGTTATTTCATTGGCAAAGACGGCACCCTGTGTCGGCGCACGAGGCCAACCAGGAAAGGGAGACCAGAGAAAACCGCTTGGGAGAGAGTCGTCATACCTCGGTCGTGGACAGAAAGGGTTCTTCGCGCGTTTCACGATGCGCCATGCGCCGGTCATTTTGGCGTAGCGAAGACACGCAGGCGTGTGGAGCGTTTGTACTTTTGGAGTGGCATGCGACAGGATGTTAGAGACTACTGTGCGAAGTGTCATTCCTGTCTCGAAAGAAAAACACCCAAGGGACGAAGACCAGCTCCAATTCAGCCGTTCCCTGAGGTTTCGGCTCCCTTCGAGCGGACAGGTATGGACATAATGGGCCATTGCCCACGACCACTTCCGGAAACAAGTACATTTTAGTATTTGTCGATCACCTTTCAAAATACGCGGAAGCGGTAGCACTCCCAGATCAGAAGGCAGACACGGTTGCAAGAGCATTTGTCGAACAGATCTTGCTCCGACATGGACCCCCGAGGCAACTCTTGACAGATCGGGGAACGAACTTCGTGTCGCAGCTAATGAGGAGAGTTTGCGAGCTGCTTAAGATCGCTAAGAAGCAGACAACACCGTACCATCCGGCTTGCAACGGCGCGGTGGAGCGACTGAACCAAACCGTGGCCGGGTTCCTGTCGCATTTTGTTTCGCGCGACCAGCGGGACTGGGACTTGTGGCTCCCGTATGCAATGTTTGCCTACAATTCCGCAGCACACGAGAGCACGGGCGAATCGCCATTCTTTCTTCTCTACGGCCGAGACCCGGACCAGCCTAGTGAAGTGCCAGAGGGCCCCCGTCGTGTCCCATACGCTTCACTGGACGACTATAAGGTGGAGCTAGAATCGCGCTTGCAAGTGGCGAGGGACATCGCAAAGGAGGCCTTAAAGAAAGCGGCGAAGCGCAGGAAGGAGGTGCACGATCGCAGTGCTAGAGACGCGCCGTTTAATGTGGGGGACAGCGTGTACATTGAAAACTGCCAAAGGCAGATTGGGCTAGCTCGTAAGTTCCAGACGAAGTGGAGAGGACCGTGCGAGGTTGTCGAGAAGCTTTCTCCGGTAAACTTCAGAGTCCGAGACGTGAACCGGCGCTTGATAAGGATACACGCAAATCGCCTCAAGTCGGCACCGGTTCAGTATTCACGAAATGAGGAAAGGGAAAGCGCGGATTTTGATGGGGACAGAAGTGAAGCGGAGCGCGCAGATAGTTCGCAAGAAACGCCCTCTCCTGCATTTGTTCGGCAGGCGCCAGAGGTGACGGCCGGAATGCCACCGGATTTACTTCATGCATTGCTAGAAGAAGAAGCGCGCGAGGTTGCCGCGCAGATAACGCCAGGAGAGGTTCCTCTTACTAGCCCTCGCGAGTCCCAAAGCAGACAAAGGGTCACAGACTTACTTAGTATGACTCATGAAGGCCGATATGCGCTGCGAAATCGGAAAGCTAAGTCGGACTAATGGCGTAAACAGAGCGGAGTTGTGAACTGGTTAGAATTGTGTAATGCCACAGCTCATAACATTGCTATGTGCTTATGTGTTAAGTTATCGGAGTTGGTAGTTAAACCTTTCTGTCATTAAGTAACACCTTCACAGGAGAGCATGCGGAGCGCATGCAGAACCTGCCCTACTTCCTTTCGTTATCTATATTTTTGTCTGTGCCGTGATCGTGCTAGAAGTGGGAGCTCCTTTGTAACTGTGGTAAATTTATTTCGTCCAGTTTGGACTAGAAAGGAGAGGCTTGGGTGCTGAGTTTCATGTTTATCTGTAAAAGAAGATCAGTGCTGCCCCTGGAGACGCCAGTTATGACAGCGGAGGCATATGGTGTTGTGCAGTGGTGTTGAGTGCAGCGAAAAGTGTTTTGTCGCACACACTGTGCGAGGCGATTCAGAAAGACAAGGGGAGCTGCATGGACTCAAATGTTCGGAGAACATTCTTCTGGAGGGTGAGCGAGTGTGACGTTCCTTGTGGAGTGTGACTTTCCTTGTGTGTGCTACGAGGTTCCGCGTTCGACGGCGCGGCGTAGACGGAGACCCAGATGACAGCGGCATCATCAATTACCCAGCCATGCTCTTTGAGAGTGACGACCAGAACGAAGGGGTTTATGCCCAACCGGACCCAACCGGACCCGCCGCCGCCGGCGCGGGGAAACGGGCTTTATCCTCCCCAATTGCCGTGGCGGTTCCAGGAGAGGCCTCCCGAGCACATCCCAGGACAAGGGACCACTTTCCCGGCCGGTGACCCGCGGGAACTGTCAGCGATCCAGAGCGCGCCTTACCTTGAGGAGCGAGTGTCAGTTGATGGATGGAGAGCGGAGGCCGGTGACCCGCGGGAACTGTCAGCGGGCCAGAGCGCGCCTTACCACAGCCGACGCTATGCGCTACCTCAAAGACAACCTTCTTTCCCTCGGACTCAACACGTGAGGGGGGCGAGACCATAAGTGCGGTGGTATGTTTGTGCGCCCAAGTGAAAGCCCTAGCCCCCCTCCTTCCCCTCTGGCGTGGGCGTCCTCACCCTAGGGAGTGTGGAGAAGAGGATATAAAAATCGACAAGCAGTACGGAAGGAGGACGCTCAGGACGACATCGTTCGCCAAGAGGGCCTTCAGTGCCGAAGCCCGACGGCGTGCAGCTTCTGCCAGCAACCGCTCGAGCCCAACTCCGGAGCCACTCCATCGCCCATCATGAAGTCGTCGGCACGTAAGCTCGGACGCCCCAGCCTCTGAATCTTAATCATGTATAATAATTGAATATATCTGTTTGTTTAAACTGAGCCATACGGTGTCTCTTTGCCTCTCCGTCCCGTGTGGACCTGCGCATTGTGGGGGTCATCACAGACCACAGACGAAATTCCAGCCAAACAGGGCATGTTTCCTGCGGAAAACTGAGCACACTAAGTTCAGAATATGTCATTAAAGCAAGCGAATGTGACAGACCACATTCACTTCTATGCAATAACTCCACAGTGTTTAGTAATCATCTGTAGCTGCGAGAGCAAGTTTACATCTTGCAGAACTCGTAAGTCGTAAGCAACGGAGGTGAGAATATTTCTTTAAATGCAAAATACTTTGCTTCTCCAAAAAGCTGCAAACGGCTTTGTACCAGTTCATGAAAAATGTGTTTACAGTGAAAGACACTACAGCTGCTCCCACAGGCAGTCTCACTCATATGCCTGAAAAATTCAAGCGTGAGAATAGGGATCTTTACCACACAGTTGCAAGCTACCTGATGCTAAGTTGGGCACAAAGTACACTCATAGATAAAAGTTTATGGTATGTGGACCTCCAGAAAAGGGGTTTTCTTTGCATTGCCTCGCTAGGCAGCCACCTGAATTTTGTTCAGTAAGATCACATATGTCTCGATCGAAATTCGACCGCCGTGGCCGGGATCGAACCCGCGTCTTTAGGGCCAGCAGCCGAGCGACATAACCGCTGAGCCACCGCGGCGGCCAGATAAACCTTAATACCAAAAGTAAACAAGAACAAAGAAACAGTTTAAGTTATCGACATAAGGGTTTTTAAGAAGTGCTTTAATTGGGATAGCGAAGAAACTGAAAAGGTCGAATAGGGCAGAGAATTGAAAATTTTGGGTATACAACAATAACGAGTGAAGCGGCCATAATGAGTGTAGCAGCGAGGTACCATAAAACGGTGACGTCGAAAACGACGAACAGGAATGAAAGGAACCAAAATGCACTCTCCCAAAAGTGAGCACGAGTAACCGCATGAAGAAAGAGGGCTTCAAAAGAGGGCAGCTGTAACAACGAAAATAAATTGCAGTCAGGTGAAACGTCCGTGTTGTGTGCCAGGGATCGAAGTGTGTTACTTAGTATAGCATTTAATTTAATTCGCTAAGTCTTTGAGCAGTAATAATACACAGTGACTCCAAATCTGATGATATTTTAAATAATGAATTGTGCAATAAGCTTGTGAGCCTGAAAACGTAATAAATATCGGCCATTGTATAGAAGACATGATAAACCACGATCCTTGTTACACACTACGGTAAGATGACTATTCCAAGACATATCTCTGTGAAAAAGTATACCAAGGTACATGACCCTATTTCAAAAATTATTAGGAATGCAACAGCAACTAACACAATGCGAGGAATGTATAAACAATGGTTGAACAAAGGAAAGCTTTTTATGGGGATTATGGAAACTAATGAGTTGTTTTTGTTGATTAATTGAAATAGAATTATTTAAGAACAGTCCATAACATGCATCACATCTGCTCTAAGAGCATCCTTGACCAGAGGCAGCGATGCATTTGTTGACAACAAAAGCGTCTCATCAGCGCATTGAAAAATGTAACATTTTGCTAAAGCATTTCATGAATCATTTAGAAATAAATTTAAAAGCAAGGGCGATAAAACAGAGCCCTGTAGAACACCTGCCGGCAAAAATGATTCTGAACTTCGATGCCCGCTTATCTCAACAACTTGATCCCGATTAGAAAAATAAAATAGTCTTTCAGAAAATCATTAAAACAACCCCTAAACCCCATGACATCAAGTTTCTCTAGCAATAGGTCATGGCGAACACAATCAAAAGTTTTGCTGGCGTCCAAAAACGGACAACATGCGAATTTGTTATTATCAAAACTTGAGTAAATATCAGTACAGCTTTCTAATAAAAAAACGTTCCTTTATCTTAAATGTGGCAAACTGTGCCTCTGATAGGATAGTATTCGTGATAACAAAACAGTACGTAACTCGGAGTAGGTGCTTTTCGAAAATCTCGCAATCGCAGGTAAAATTGAAATAGGACAATAATTTTTAATAGCCTTGAAAGAGCCACTTTTATGCAACGGTTTGACTATGGCAACTTTTGAATTGTGTGGAATGAAGCATTGAGTAATAAAACTGTTCAACATAAAAAGATGTACCGATTGCAATCACGTAAAATTACGTTGGAGGTCACTCAATCTGATATTGTCAACACCTGCATCTTTATTCAAATTGAAGCTAAAAATTATGCTATGAAGGTACTGGGAGGGGGCGCTGCGAGCGCGCGACGTGAGCAGACATGTGTCTCTTCGGCTCCGCCGATTTTCGGCTGGGGGCACATCCCAAATCATTCTACCCCGGCAAAACTGGCGTCAAACGAGCCGGAAAACGAAGCGGAACACCTGGACTCCGAATTCGTCCAGGTAGGCCGACTTTCTCTAAATTTACGGCCGTTTTTCGACCGACCACGTCGGCGCCGTCGTTAAGCCTAACGGCGTCGCCAACGCCTGGCCTGGTGGAATTGGCCCTCCGAGGACAAGATGGCGACTTCCGCGCAAGACGTGCGCGGCTACGACCCTGAGGCGATGTTGTGGACCTCGGTGCCCACCACCGGAGATTCAAGTTCGACGGTTACTCCCAAAATTCAGAGTCAAGCTTTGCTTCAGGCGGCTGCACGCCGCTCCCAAGACAAAGCCCAGATGGCGGCGTTCGGCGCCGCCCCGGCCGCAGGTTCGTCGGTCGGAAACGTGAACGCTTCCGCGACGCGCGCCACGGGAAGCAAGGACAAGGCGTTCTCGAAGTGGAAGCCGCGTCCAATGCCCAAACCGACACCTGAAGACTACGTCATAGTTATAAAGCCCAGAGAAAGCGTTTCTCTTCACGAGGCGTTCACAGAAACCGGCTACGGCACTGCCATTTCAGCGTACCTCGGAATGACACGGGCCCGCGCCATCTCCATTCTACCCTCACGAGAGCAAAAACCTCATCATTGTGCATACCCCGGACATCGAGGCGGCCGACCAGCTTATCGGGGACTTCGCAGTAAATTCCGACAATGGGTCGATCCCGCTTCGGGGTTACCTAAGACAAGACGGCGGCAACATGTGCCACGGCGTGATCGTGGTCCGTAACTCGGACACCACGGAAACTCTTAAAGACCGAGTGTGCTGGCGCGCCGGCACCATCCTGGAAATCCGGAAGTTCGGGACATCCAAGAAAGCACGCATCACTTTCGCGGGTAAGGAGAAGCCCCGTTACGTACATTATGACAACATGGTCGTCTCTGTGAGAAACTACTACAAAACTATCCCGGCGTGCGGCCAGTGTGGGGTCGTCGGGCATCGCGCTGATGCGTGTCCAAACCTGCGATCGAACACCTGTGGACTCTGCGGACTCCAAGCTCCGCTAGTGGAGGGGGTGCGGGCTCCTCACAACTGTGTTCCCCGGTGTTCTCTGTGCGGTGGCTCCCATGCCACCAACTCTCGTGACTGTGCAGCAAAATTCCGCACACCCAAGACGAAAAAGAAAAAAACGGCGTCCAAGAAGAAAAGCCGCTATCTTGGGCCTCCCGGCGATCAGCATGGCCAGGAAATCTCCAACACCGAGAACCCACCTACCGGAGGTGATGCAAAACAACCATCCAAGGTGTCGCCACCACACGGCGGACTGGCGAAACAGTCGACAGAAACGCGCGGTGATACCAGGGCCTGGGTCAACGCAGTCAAAAATAGCCACCAGGTGAGCGGTTCGGGTGGGGCTGCTTCTCTCTCCCCCCTTTCCACTCCCTTTCCAATGGCGCATAGCGCCGAGCAAGATCAAATAGCAGCACTCAGAGCCGAAAATGAGATGCTGCTAAAGAAAATTAACGAATTGGAATCTAAAATCAACCAGTCTTCTTCTCCCCCCTCGCCTCCCGCGGCTGAGGTAATAGAGAGAGTGAGCTCGTGGTACCGAAGGCGGTAACAAGTTTGGAGGCCGCATTCCAGGCCCGCCTCGGGGCCACAGAGGCCCGATTCGCCGCTATAGAGAATCAAATTTCAATGATGGTAAACGCCATCTCCAAATTGCAAGAGACAATCCCCGCGATGATTGCCCAACAAATTGCGAATTCCTTGCGCTCCTCGCGCAGGCCCGGCGATCCCTTACCCGGCCGCCCTCACAAAACTTCTAGACGCACCCCCGAGGTAGCCGACGACAACTGCTCACTCTCTGGTATGGAGGATACCCCCCTTCCTGCGAGTGTTGGCTCCCGAGCAGTGTCAGTACAACCCCTCCTCAATCTAAGTGACCATGGCGAGCAGCCCTAAGATAAGGCGCTCCCCAAGAACCAATTCGGCCACCCCCGTCCAAACTGTCCAGTGGAACTGTCGGGGCTTCCGTTCTCGCGCAAAGAGGGCGGATCTCCGACTTTACCTTTCAACTTTCGATTCTCTTCCCGCGGTGGTTGCCCTCCAGGAGCCAGGGAGTGGCGTCACCCTCACAAATTACATCCCCTTTAAGCAGGACCCCTCTTCCTGCGTCTGCGTGCATAAAAATTATACGGCTAATCTAGTTGACTTGGAACTTTACACAGAATATTCCTATGCGATGGTGACTCTTCTTCCGCTCAAGAAACAAGATGCACCACTCCACGTACTCAACATATACTGTTCCCCCAAACTCAAAAATGTAACGTTCGCAGCACTCTTTAGCCGCGCTCTAAAGGCTGCGGGCAGGGACCCCCTGGTGATTGTGGGCGATTTCAACGCCCACAGTACACTATGGGGGTACGTGCGTGAAGAGAAGCGGGGAAGCAAGCTAGCGGAACTCGCGTCCACGCTGGGCCTGACTCTTCACACTGACCCTGCATATCCAACGCGGCTGGGTAATTCCGTGACCCGGGATACTTGTCCGGATCTCACCTTTACCAAAAACATTGTACACGCAGAATGGATCAACACCGAGGAAACCCTCGGTAGTGACCACTGCCTTATCAATACCACCGTAAGGACTTTAACCATTGGCAAGACCCCACGCACAAGCTCGGCTTCCAGACTGGAATAAGTTCCGGCAAAACTACATCAATTCGGCGTCTATCCACGAACAAGGCTACCACGCGTGGGCACAAGGATTGGTTACACACCTTCGTTCGGTGGAAACACAAATTCAACTCTCGGAGGCCACTCCGGAGGTGGACAACCACCTTCTGCACCTCTGGGAGGCGCGGCACAGCCTCGTCCGCAGATGGCGCCACCAAAAACGTAACAGAAAGCTCAAAATTCGTATCGCCGAGCTCACCCAGCGAGCGGCAGAGTACGCGGCCCAACTCGCCGACTCGAACTGGGTAGACCGCTGCAACACGGCGGCCAGACAAATGTCGAGCCGGAGCACGTGGCGCCTTTTCTGCGCCCTAATTGACCCGACTCAAACCCGCGCCGAGACACAAAAATATCTCCAACGAGCTATTCATAGCTTCGATGGAAATACATCAAAATTAGCATGCAAACTGCGCGACCAGTATCTTTGCACTAAGCAGGACCCCGGAGGACCCGCGTTCTCGTATGCAGGTTCAGAGAACGCGAATCTGGATAAACCGTTCCAGTTGCATGACCTCAAGGCGGCCCTAGCTAAAATGAAACGAGGAACGGCACCGAGCAGGGACAAGATAACTGTGAAAATGCTTGCTAATCTTCCCGATCCCGCCTACGAAACCCTCCTCGCTTTCATCAACTCTATCTGGCTTGCTGAGGCACCTCTACCAATTGACCAATTGAAAGACCAGGGCTCCGAAAGCCGGCAAAGCCATAAACACAGACAACCTCCGCCCCATCTCCCTCACGTCTTGCGCGGGAAAGCTGATGGAGACCATGGTGCGGGATAGGCTGTCTGGGTTTCTGGAAAATGAACATACATTCGCAGACACCATGTTCGGTTTCCGCCCGCAGAGGTCCGCTCAAGATGTTCTGCTTCAACTCGACCGAGAAATTCTCAACCCTGTCGAATATCCCTTCAACGATAAGGCAGTACTCGCCCTTGACTTGAAGGGGGCTTTCGACAATGTCACACACGAAATCTTCCTGCAACATCTCTCCCAAACGAAATGTGGACATAACACGTTTCAGTACATCAAGCAATTTCTCTCGGATCGACGAAGTTTCATCCGAATACAAGACGAAGAACACGGCCCATATAAACTGGGAACGAGAGGAACCCCACAGGGTGCGGTCCTCTCGCCATTACTTTTCAATCTGGCCATGATAAAACTCCCGGCTCAGCTGGCGAAGGTCGAAGGCATCCTGCACGCGCTGTACGCCGACGACATAACCATCTGGGCCAAACACGGATCGGTTGGAGACATTAAGGCCAACCTGCAGCAAGCGGCGGAGATCGTGTACGCTTACGCCCGCCGCTGCGGCCTTCAGTGCTCACCGTTAAAATCCGAATTTGTGCACATTCGCCCGTCGCTTCACTGCGCCACCAAAATGGAACTATCTCTGGCCAGCGGCCTGATACCCGAACACGATGAGATTAGAGTACTTGGTCTCCTTATCCACAAACATCGACGGGCTGATACCACACTAGCAAAACTGCGCAAGGTGGGGGACCAGGTGGGCCGGATGGTCCGCCGGGTTTCCAACAAACGCGGGGGGTTACGGTGCAGAGACGCTTTGCGGCTGGCGCATGCATTCGTGACAAGTCGAGTCCTCTACTCGACTCCTTACCTCCACCTGCGCAAGTTTGATGAGAACGCCCTCGAAGTGATTCTCAGAAAGATGTACAAGTGTGCCCTCGATCTCCCGATCACCACATCCAACCAGCGTCTCATGGGCCTGGGGATGATTAACACATTCGCGGAGCTCCGGGAGGCGCACTTGACCAATCAATACACAAGGCTTTCAAAAACGCCGTCGGGTCGCCGCCTATTAGCCCAACTACACATCCACCACCCAACACTTACGGAAGAGCGCGTACGGATTCCTGAAATCTGGAGATACGCCCTGCACGTACGCCCTCTTCCGGGCAACATGACACGTGACGACCACTGTGGCAGGCGCCTTGCGCGGGCGGAGGCACTGGCCCGTCACTATGGGAACAAACATGGCATCTTCTACGTGGACGCCTCAGGCCCTCACCATGGGGGGTGGTACACGGCCGCAGTCGTCCACCAAAAAATCGCGGTGAACGGCCTAACGTTCCGAGCTCAAGACATAACACATGCGGAAGAAGTTGCCATCGCGTTAGCCGCCGCAGACCAGGAGTCGCGAGTGATCGTCACCGACTCGAGAGGGGCCTGCAGAAATATTAAACAGAGGTACATTCCTCTCTTTGCGCATCGCATCATTCAAAACAGTAACTACCTCGGGGCCCCCGCGTCTCGAACGATTGTATGGGCTCCAGCTCATATGGGCCTCGAAGGCAATGAAACGGCAGACGCCGCCGCCCGCGCGCTCACTCTCCGGGCAACGCCTTCAGACTCTTTGGATACGGATCCCGAACCCAATCCGGCCCTCACTTTTCGAGAAATTACTGAATCATTCCAATTCGGCCATGCAATTTATCACAAGCCTTGTAAGGGCCTCACAAAGGTGGAGGAACGCACACTCCTCCGCCTTTACACCAAAACGCTGCTGTGCCCGGCAGTTTTAAAACACTTTGATCCTGCCTGTACAGGAGAATGCCCACACTGTGCGGAGAAGTCTTCGGACATCTTTCACATGGTGTGGGCATGCCAGTCAACCCCGAACCTCGTTCCCAAACCCAACCCCACCCGGGAGGACTGGGAATCAGCCCTGCTCGGCTGCTCGGACCTAGCAAGCCAGAAGGCCCTGGTCCACCGAGCTCGAGTCGCGGCGGTCGCCAATGGGCTCCTGTAATGAGGAGCCCACCTAGAGATTGCGAGAGGTAGCTCCGGCTACCTCAAGCTTCCTCCCTGAAATAAAGTTTTTCACACACACAAGGTACTGGGGTGTAATAGAGGGGAGAAAAGCTGAAGAAGCTGTGCATTATATAGACCGCGGAACCTCATAGTGTGATATGGGAAACTCCCTGAAAACCTGAGAGGAAAATGCAATAAACTCAGAGGCCGCAGAGGGCGAGTCTTTGAAAGATTTAGCAAATGAATCGCTAATCGATTGTTTTGGGTTCCGCCCAGAGAGGCAATTGATAGTTGACCAAGATTTACATGAAGAATGTCGGTTGTAACGAAAAGCCGAATTGAAGTAGTTACGTCTTGAGGCTCTAATCATGGCAGTAACTTTATTTCTAAACAACCTGAAATTATCCTTGAAGCTTATGTTGTTGGTACTACACTTGCAACGTGTCCAAAGGGCGTCTTTTTGTGCAGTGGCTTTTAGAACGTCACTTGTTACCGAAAGAATATTTGGGTAGCGTTTGTTTATCACTTTGACCTTTTGTGGTTAGGCAGTTACGGAATTAATAACCTGCACAAGTCTGTCGTACACGTTAAAAGAATAAACTTCCTCGTGCAACGAAACCGAGTTAAAGTCTGCTATAAGGTTATCGAATGTGGCAGTGTCTCTATATGAAATTCGCTCCTCAGAAGGAAGACGAAGTGCTTCTCTTGCGGAACACTCCAAATTTCAATTATCATCTCAAGGATTACCATCCGTTCCGGCTTGACCGGTCATCACGAGGGGGAGGGTTGTTAGTGCTCATATCTAAAAAGTTTTGCCACAGGGCATGCATTTCTTTTCAATATGCGGACAATGAATGTGAAATCCTAGCGGTTGACCTCAATGTCCCAGGTCAACAGCCCTTTACGGTAGCTAATGCATATTTCCCGTCTGGTGTGCGTGACACTCGGTTCCTTGACTCACTCATGTCTAGTAGCCGATCTCAGGTTCTATTACTTGGCGACTTCAATTCGCACCATGTGACTTGGGGGTTTAAAACAGACAGCTTTGGTTCTAGACTATTTGATTGGGCTTCTGGCAACAACTTCATCTGCAACAATTCCGGATTGCCTACGTTTGTTCGCAGTCAATGCCGCTCTGCCTTGGATTTAACTTTTTCCTCCCCAGGAGTCTCTGTTATGTCTTGGGAGCCTGTTGACTGTGCAACAAACAGTGATCATCTACCGATTAGCTTCAAGTTTGCGTGTAAATTAACTCTTCCTGAGCGACATCAGCGCACGTTAATAAATTACAATTGCTTTAAAGACACGCTAAAATCAGCCCTCCAAATCACTTCAGACACTCGCGCTCAGAGAAGTGCTGAAAGCAAGGCTGCACATCTATGCTCAGTACTGGACCATGCAAGGCAAAAGTCTGAATTTTTGCTTAAGAGAACAAAGGGTGCAATCGCGAACAATTGGTGGAATGCTGAGTGCACGCGTGCATATAGACGACGGAAAGCAGCTTCGAAGAAACTTCTCATCAATCAATGCCCAAAAAATTGGCTGGATTATAAGTATGTTGCAGCAACATTTAAGCGCACTGTCGCCCGTGCAAAGGAGGAGTATAATACAAATCATTATGATTTCCTTTCCCAATCAGGAAATAAACGAGATTTGTTTAATTTCATGAGGCGCAACAAGGTGATTCCTCCGGCTGCCAACATTGAATCCCTCGTTCAGTCCCCTGCTGACATCGCAAAGGCCTTAGAGGATATTGCGTGTGGCCTAGAGCTTCGCTTTACATCTGCTTTACCTTCTACTATATTCACATGCACCTCAAGTGATTTCACTGAGGTCTCTATGCCTGAGATGTCGCAAATTGTTCTGCGCTTATCCCCAGCGGCTCCTGGCCCCGATAAGGTCACTTCATCTATGATCAAAATATTGTTCAATGAATCTCCTGCAGACCTGTTGGCTCTAATTAACCACTCTATTAAAGGTCCTTGGATACCGCATGAGTGGCGTCTTGCTGAAATAGTTCCATTGCTTAAAAAGCAAGGGGAGGGCTTAACTTTAGACAATATAGGCCCAATTTCGTTAACATCGAACCTTGTGAAATTGGTGGAAAGGGTGCTTCTCAGCCGTGTCATGTCATTCATTTCAGAAAATGCTGTATTGAATCCATGCCAAATTGGTTTCAGGCCGGGTTGTTCAATTTGGTGTTCTCATATTGACCTTGAGTGTCGTATTAAATTAGCTCGCAATAGAAAAAAGTTTGCTGCGCTTGTCACCTTGGATGTCAGTAAAGCATACGACAGCGTGGAGCACTCGACTCTATTACTAAGATTACAGGAACTCAACTTCCCAAGCTATTTTGTAGCCTGTATTTCTGTTTTTTTTTGGAAAATAGAGAATTTTACTGCTGCCAAAATGGTGTTTCCTCAAGGAAATTTCCACAGACAGGTGTTCCGCAAGGATCAGTTCTCTCACCTGTTCTTTTTAACATTTTTCTAAGCTTAATATCATGCATTCAAAATGTGAAAACTTATGTGTACGCCGACGATATTGCATTTTTTGCATCACCAGGTGACATTCACACTCTTTATCAAACCCTCCAAAATTACCTCAATGTTCTTGACAACTGGCTAGGAAGAATTCATCTGTCCCTTAATGTGAATAAATGCGCATTGTTAGCATTTCCAGTTTCTGTTCCAGTAAATATCTGTCTGGTCTATAGAAATAACATAATACCTCAAGTTCAGACGGTGAAGTATCTCGGTGTAATATACGACTCTACTCTCTCCTGGCGGGCACACATTGAGCAAGTTTCTGCAAAAGGAGTTCGGGCCATTGGCATCCTGCGCAGGCTTTGTAGTGCTAGGTCAGGCATGAGAAGGCATACGCTTCTGATGATTTATAAAATGTAAATCCGCCCAATTTTGGAGTTCGGGTGTGTTTTATTCTCAGGAGCTCCTGCCTATAAACTTCGCCCTCTTGTGCTTTTGGAGCGTGAGGCGTTGCGCCTTTGTCTGGGGCTTCCAAAATATGTCGCCAATGCTGTTCTGCACCTTGAGGCGCGAATGCCTTCGTTATCAGCTAGGTTTCGCCTTTTAACAGTTCAAACATTTTTAAAATTGTGCGACTCACCTCTTCACGCTTCCAGTATAATATTTCTTAGTCAACCTTCCGCCTTTTTTAGTGCTGCCTGGTATCGATTTCATACCCCGCAGATATGTTACGTGCAGTCCCTCCTTGATCGCATAAATATTCATTTCACAGATGTCCGTCAAATATATAACAACTCCTCATCTGTCCAGATTGAATTCGATGACATTTTCCCATCGAATGCAAAGCTGCAGCCCTTCCCGCTTCTTCAGGGCCTATTGCAGGACCACCTAAGGTCCTTTCCCTGTCATGTTCTTATTGCTACCGATGCCTCGCAGGATCACGACGAGGCAGGTGTGGGAATTTTTTCGCCTTCACTGGATTGGTCTTTTTCTCTCCGTCTTCCTGACTTCACTCCAATTTTTCTGGCTGAATTACTAGCAGTAATCTTAGCCTTACGAAAATTAGAATCTACCGTTTCCCAGGTCGTGGTTATGACAGACTCTGTCCATTTGCTCTTCCTTATCCTCACCCACTGACTCTCGGCCATTACGCCTCTTTAAGTTCCTGATTCCGCTCCATCTAAATTCGGTAAGGTTGCTTTGGGTACCCGGTCACATGGGCTTTCACTTAAATGAGGTTGCAGATTCCTTAGCAAGAGCCTCTCTCAGCGGCCCAATTGTTGCTGTCCTGCCATCGTGTGCATATACAGCTGCGGTGAGGTTTCGCAGCTACACAATATTTCAGGAATTTGCTGCCCCGGCTCTTACATCATCTCCCGAATATCAGCATCTTCTGCATCCTTGGAGTAGCAAAGACTGGCGCTCACGCAGACTAGAGGTCTCTTTCACACGCTTGCGTTGCCGGGTTCCCCTTCTAAATTTCTACCTTCACAGATCTGGCCTGGCAGCTTCCCCACTGTGCCCTTTTTGTGCCGAACCTGAGACAATAGATCACTTCCTTCTGTTCTGCCGCCGCTTTTCTCATTTGAGGAAGCGTCTTTTGCAAATTCCATTTCATTAACTGGGCTTGCCTGTGTCTTCCGCGGTTGTTCTTTCCATTGGCGCTTCTTTGCTTGGACGAAGCGACAGGAGTGTGCGCTCTGCTGTGCAAAATTTTCTTCAAGAACGCAGCGACTCCCATTCTAATTTCTTTTTGCCGCCCTCAGTCAGTTCGACATTGCAACATTACAGGCATTGTGTACTATTATGCACATAAAGCAATTGTCCCGTCTTTGATCTCCAAGTTAACTGGATCCCTTTCCTTCCCTCTTCCAATCTATCAGACTACATACTATTACCACTCTTTTTCCCGTCAAAACTTTCCTGTATCCAGTAATTAACCGCCTGTGTCTTGGCCACTCCCCCGTAGTGGGTATGTGCCAGCAACGTCTGAGGCCTTCCTTCCTTCCTTCCATCTCGCCCGTCTCTGTGTTTTTCTGGACTTCTTACTGCACCTGTGGGGTCTACCGCCCCCTCCATCGCGGTGATGGAGGGGGCGGTTCCCGTTCCCGTTCATCCGCGGACATCGGTTCGCGGAAGCGAGGAAATACGTCGAGTGGTAGCGAGGACACAGAGCTGTACTGCGCATCAGGTGACGAGTCCTCGGAAGACAGCTTTCGACTTGTCCAGTACCGCAAGGCCAAACGAAGAATTATCAACTCATCTTCGGCGTCCAGCTCGGACATTGTGAAGACAGCTCCTCAGCGATGGCCTCACTCCATCCTGTTTGTGCCACAGAACGCTACCGACAACCTGCGCGTCCTCAACAGGCAAGCACTCTCCGTGTATCTAGAAAACACCGTGCCAAATGAGATCAAGGATGTTAGGATAAACACTAGGTGAAACATCCTGGCAATCGATGTGATGAACCCGAGCGTACTGACCATATTACAACATGTAACGCAGCTGGGAAACATCAAGGTCCGATCCATCGTGCCAACGAATGGTGCCACAATAACAGGAGTCATCTATGACATTGACAATGAAATATCTAATGCAGACCTACCAATTCTCATAAAACCAGCAAGCGAACACAACGTGATTGTGCATGTTGGTCGCCTCGGCAACTCACGTTGTGTGAGGATAACCTTCAAAGGCGACTGCCTTCCACCCTACGTGAAGGTCGGCCACTTTCGCCACCAGGTTCGACCATTTATTTCAAGACCTATGCAATGCTTCAATTGTCAGAAGATTGGACATGTGAAGGGTGTTTGCAGAAATTCGGCCGTGTGTCCTCGATGTGCCGAAACCCCACTCAGAAGACAACTGCAGCGCAACCATGTTGAAGTGTCCTAACTGTCAAGGTGATCACTGCGCCTCTTCCAAAGACTGTCCCCAGATCAAGAAAGAGATCACCATTCTTAAACAAATGGTGAGAGACAACTCTACCCACAAAGAGGCCGCTGTGAAAGTACGGCGAAGACGACGTCACCGACGAACGTCTTCACGGCGGAAAACATCAAGCTTTCAGGAAAAGTCACCTCGTCAAGCATCATCATCAGCGGACGTTTCCAGCACTCCGAACACCGGTGTTGGAAGGGAGAAAACAGCCAGATCTCTTTCCACAAAGGAATGGCCGCCACTTCCGCGTACACGACCGCCAGAAGAGCCGTAGAAGAAGCCGCCCCCAGTACAGCAAGGTGCTGTATCCGAGGAGTCGCGGAATACAGATGAGCAAGTGATAGCACTTATTAGGCCTTTAATGAATGCCATTCGCGTGCTGCTAAGCAACATGCACACACCGTCTGCCAGAAGTGCGCTTCAAGTACTGGACGCTCTGAGTCCGGTGCTTGCAACCCTTGAGTAGATCATGGCTCCACAGCCTTGGTCTTTTAGGGAAGAGGTCCGACAAGCAGCTATTTTTCAGTGGAATGCCCGCGGACTCAAAGCGCGCCTTTCGGATTTCCGTCGCTTCGTGTACGCCAATATTTTTCCCATTATCGTCATTTGCGAGCCGAACTTATCGAACAAAATCAGGCTTTCTGGATATGAATCATTCATGTCGTCAGCTGTTTATGAAAACAGTAAGGTTTTGGTGTTTATTCGCCGTGACCTCACCTACACTCATCAGCCTGTACCACCTAATGACAGTAATCAATATACTATATGCCTAAACGTAAGGAAAAAGAATCTGGCCTTTACTTTTTTAGGCGCCTACCTATCTCCGTCAAGTCGATTTGATTACAAACGACTACGAGACATCCTTTCCTCAACTTCCAATCCCTGGGTCATCATTGCAGACTTCAACGCCCATCATACACTCTGGGGAAGTCGGATCATCAATGCAAGAGGCAGAGCTCTGGTATCTTTCGCCTCCAGTAATGAACTTTGGCTGCTGAATGATGGAAGTCCTACGTTCTTACGTGGCTCCACGTACTGCAGTTGTCTTGACTTGGCTTTCGTCTCACGAAGCCTAGTCAGACGTGCAGGTGGTTTGCGGACATAGAGACGCACGGAAGCGACCATATCCCCACGTACATCAAGATCAGAGGATTGACCGCTTCCATAACACAGGATACAATCCAAACAGTGGACTGGCTTAAATTTCAGTCTATTATGGAAGATCACTGCGACGCCAATTCATCTTTCGACTTGGAAGAGGCAATCAAGAGCGTGGTGCAGGACACTGTGCGTACTCTAATATTCTCCTCGAAACTTAATGATTTTGATGTGGAACTAGAACGACTACGAGCAATCCGACGACGTGCTGAACGAAGGTACCGACGTACGAAAACAATGGACGATCTACGGACCGCCACGCGCACGCAAAAGAAGATACAGCGCCGGTTAGACAAGCTCGAATTGCAACGTTGGGCTGCCTTCTGTGAGTCGCTAGATCCACGCAAGCCTTTATCGCAACTATGGAGAACGGTGCGCGGGCTGCGGACACTTCCCGTACAGTGATTCCCATTCAAGGCGCTTGTCCTCTCTCAAAAGAGATCGGAGATTGACGTGGCAGAGGATTTCTGCGCCAGATTATCCGGCCAACTCACAGCTACCAACATTCCATAGCCTTCGGGCAGCTACCTGCCACCACGTGATTTCCGGTTGGATCTACCATTCTCGATCCACGAACTTAAGGCAGCATTAGCTTTGTGTAGCCGCACATCAGCGCCAGGACCTGACGGAATTTCCTACCGAGCTCTGTGTCACCTGGGGGAGCGAGCGAGAGGAGTTCTTGAGGTGTACAATGAATCTTGGAGAAATGGCACGCTACCAACAACCTGGAAGACAAGTCGCCTTGTTCCACTGCTGAAGCCTGGCAAGTCGCCGTTGGAGCTCTCATCATATCGCCCGATCGCTTTGGCGAGCTGTGTGGGCAAAGTAATGGAGAGGATGGTCCTAGGACACCTGGAGTGGTACTTGGAGTACCACAACACCTACCCAGATGCCATGGCGGGCTTCCGACGCGGTCGATCATCGATCGATAACGTCGTCGACCTGGTGACCTACATTCAACATGATAAATACCGTAAGCGTCTCTGCGCATGCTTATTCCTCGACGTTAAAGGGGTGTATGACAACGTTACGCATGAAGCCATCCTCTCTGCTCTCGCACAGGTAGGAGTGGGTGGTCGGATGTTTCAATGGATACGGAGCTATCTATCCATGCGATCCTTCTTTGTAAGCACCGAGGAAGGCCATACTTCTCTTCACTATAGCTACCGCGGCGTCCCCCAGGGCGGTGTACTTAGCCCCGTGTTATTTAATCTAACACTAATTGCTCTCCTTGAGCACGTGCCAACCACAGTCAGGCTATCAATGTACGCGGATGACATCTGCATATGGACATCTGCAGTAACACGCCTACAGTTCCGAGCGAGAATTCAGAGAGCTGCCACACAAACTGTTATCTACCTCCGTAATCAAGGCCTGGAAATTTCCTCCGAGAAATGCGCACTAGCGGCATTTACGCGCAAACCCATGGCAAACTACAGTGCAATGATAAATGGCCAAATAATACGACGGGTCCGATCGTACAAGTTTCTAGGTGTCATAATCGACAGGGACTTGTCATGGAGCCCACACATATCATACGTGAAAAAACGGTTGACAGGCATCTGCCACCTGTTCAAGTTTTTCGCTGGCAAGACCTGGGGAATGTCGCCTAGTGCCATGTTACATCTGTACAGGGTGCTTTTTCTAGGATCTCTACGATACAGCTTGCCAGCCATAAACAACACAGGCAAAACGAATCTACGCACAATACAAAGTCTTCAGGGTCAAGTGCTCCGGATCTGTCTAGGCCTGCCTCAGAGTGCTTCAACAGTGGCTACGATAGCAATCGCTAGAGACCACCTTGTCAAGACCCACATTGAAATTGAAGTACTCAGGACCCATATAAGGCATCTAGCCAGGAATCCTCGTCATCATTTAGCCTCTCTACCAGCGGACAGGTCACACACATCTTTCAGCCAAACGATAACTGCATACGATGAATCATTGCCAGCTTATTTCACTCCGGCTGCGAGACCTTCGATCCCTCCATGGTGCCTCGCTCAGCCAAAAATCAACCTCGCAATACCTGGTATCTCGAAAAAAGCTGATCTGTCATAACCAGCCCTTAGACAGCTCACGCTACTACATTTGTACGAGAACTACCGTGACTCAACGCATATTTACACTGATGGATCTGTCCTTCCAAGCAGCTTTGCGGCGGCAATCGTCATTCCAGCGAAAGCTACAACAATCAAATTTAAGACGACCCACGTGACAACATCGACGGCAGCAGAGCTCGCAGCGCTCTTAACTGCCCTTCATCACATTGGTGATGAACCGCCACACAAATGGACAATATTCTGCGATTCGAAGGCGGCACTGCAGTTTCTACTGTCACCTCTACGACGCGGACCGAACGAACAACTAATCTTCCATATTACAGAGACGTTACACCATATAAGTGATGCCGGCCATGAAATAACGTTCCAGTGGCTTCCAACTCACTGCGGGATTATCGGCAACGAACGGGCGGATCACGCTGCCCGCTCAGCCCATACTGAGGAGCGCCACGTCCCAATTCCTCTTTCTAGAACAGACGCGGCACGGAAGCTCCGCCTACTTGCTCGGCAGTGCACCGAGTCGCAATGGAATGAGCCACATTTAATAAATACGCGACTGTACTCGCTTGATCCAACATTAAGTCTTCGAGCGCCATCACAGCTTCGCCGTAGAGCCGCCACGCTTTTATATCGACTTTGGTTGGGTGTTGCCTTTACTAAAGCCTAGGCCTTCCGCATAGGGATGACCGACACCCCAACCTGTGACCACTGCGGCCATGAAGAATCAATTGGCCATATATTGTGCTCCTGCCCGCAGTACAGTCCACTGAGGGCATGCCTTAGCCACGAACTTGACCAACTGGACGACCAACCGCTATCCGAAAAAAGAATTCTACAACATCGAAAGGACCTACCGCCGCAGAAGAAGACCGTGCAAGCGCTTTTGCGCTTCTTACAATCTACCGGCCCGTGTGAAAGACTTTAACTGGAACGCCTTGTGTGTGTGTGTTTCTCCAAGTGTGCACGTTCCTTTTTTTGCGTTTTCCTCTCTGTCATCTTTCTAACCCCTATCCCCCATCCCCAGTGTAGAGTAGCAAACCGGAGACTCACATCTGGTTAACCTCCCTGCTTTTCCTTTTCATTCTCTGTCTCTCTCTCGCTCCTCATTAGGGTATGATTTATTTAAGGAAGAAAAAGGATATGAGAACCTACAACGCAGTGATCTGAAACCGAGATCCATGCATTTACATGGCACCCTTCTCTTCGATCGCCATTGACGGCCGGAAATCCCCCCTGAGAGGGGTAAACATATAACACATATGCGGCACAAAGACAAACACGAAGACAGCACATATTGAACCGGGTTGTCAGGCTGTTAGTTGTTCGAAACAGGTTACGTCCCACAAGGGGGTGGCAGGTTCGAAACCCACCGACGGATAACCTCCGGATGGGTACAGGCGCTCCCCGACCTGGCGACCGGTTTGTTTATGGGGTGCAGTCCTGAAGAAAGCTCCGTAGGTCCCGCAGTCCTTCTGGGACGTAACCTGTTCCGAACAACTAACAGCATGATCTGAAAGTTTGTATGTAATTACCGACGAGAAAGACTGGGCAAACGGAGCTCTTATATTGATGTGATCAATACAAGAAACTACGAAATGTTTTCCCAGGCACTGTTGTCTTGTGTAGGCTTTTATCGTTGGTTCAATATAATGTTTTGCCAAGCTATTTAGGTATTCGCAAACAGAAGAAAGTGCTAGAGACAAGGTGTCAATATGAAGTCTCCAATGAGGCATATAGCATGATTTGGCAGTAGGGAGCCCAAAAAATTGTCGAGCTAAGAAGGAAATTTATTCACATTTAGGTAAGGAGGCCTGTAAATTCCTAGAAGTGTAACCTTCGAATTTGAGAATGATATCTGCAACGCAACGCACTCTGCAAAGCAAAATTTTCACTGTAAAGGGTAGGCATTCATTTTGCTGTGAACAAAAACAAGAATTCCGCCGCCTATCCCAGTTGAGCGTGTGAAAGAGAAACTAGAGTAATTGGGTAACGAAAAATAGGAGAGAAGTGTGGAAGGGATGTTAATTTTGGTAAGTACGAATGCATCAATAGTATTCTTAGTCTTGTCAACAACAGCCAAACATTCATTCCTATCTTTTCGCAAGCTACGTATATTTACATGAAGTACACAGAACGCGTCCTCCTTTAGCTCACTGAGCAAGGCACAGTTCATGATTCTAACTAGTTTATCTAAATTGGTAGAATCATGAATTCAAAAATTAGAGGAGACTTCGGTCTTCCTAGAAAACATTTTTCCATGGTTGACCCAACGAATTCTAAAATTATTTGCCTTGCCTTTCTGCATAGCCTCCCAAAGCAGTTTCCTGTTTGATGTGGTGAGGTTGTCGTTAAAGTACATTTCAGGTAGCTGCCTCTTTTCCACTAGGGGCGTGATCTGGCTTCGATTACTCATCCATTTTTCCTTTGCAGCGACAGAAGTGAATCTCACCTACAGAATTTTTTTTTCTTTTTTATGCGGGAGTCAATGAGCTGCTTCAATACCTGAGTCAAATAACACAATTTTCAACGTCTCTGCTAAGTTCTTTACTGCCTCTGACACCTGCTCACCTTGCTTAAGAGCGAAGCCCTGTATCTCTAAGTTCTGCAGCCTGCTATATTGTTTCATGTTATTAATCGCTTTCTGAAGATGTGGTAGTTGCTCATTTTAGCCTACCACTGGGGTGCTCAGAGTAAGTGCTTCATCTTCAAGCTTCTGTACTGTGGTCTGCTGGGCAGCAGTGGATTTAACTAAGTCATCATAGTTCCCAGATAAGAAAAAAATAGAGGCGTGTATACTTTTCACTGATTCTTGTAGCGGCTCAACATCAGTTTTCAGCAACAGCAACTCATCCAATCTACGGGAAAGTGAGCTGATTACGTCCTTAAGAGGCAACACGCTCTCTATCTTAGCAAGGAGCTGCTCGAGAGTTCTTGACGAACACGCGTTTTAATTTTCTGAATCCGTACCGCTCTGTGAAGGACAATGCAGACAGCGCCAGTCGGCGTATGCTCCAAAACCTCTTCCGGCAGCAGACTTTGCAGTAACCTCTGAACATAATTTTTTTATAATGAAACGCCTTATTGCGACCACAACAGGTTAAGTAATTGCCTTCGGAGGGCAGTGCTTTTGAACATTTGAAAGAAACTCACAGTCACAAAATAGAATGATGAAACAGAAACACAGTCGGTGATGGGCAAAAGGCAAACCCGAGAGTGCAAAAGACACAACTCTCGCCTGCAATAAAGCTGTGGTTAGCTACAGGCAGAGTCTTTCAATGCTTTTCTGGTCACGAAACTTCTCCGTAACGCTATGGGAGAGCTTCATATGTTGACCGCGCCTTCCACGAGGCGGCGCTAGTAGCCCAGTGGGGGCAACGACGCGAGCAAGCGAGCGCCTGTGTAGCCGCGAGACCACATGCAGATTGCGATGCCTGTGGTGTGACAAGCGTTTGCGGGCAGGTGGGCTGGAAACGCTGATTGGTCAAACAAAATGTGACGTCACGTCTAAAACGTCACGTGACGTCATGGTCACGTGACGTTTAATGACGTCATGCCCGGTTGGGAATAGACATATTTTCCTTAGATTTTTCTCGGAATTCCCCACGTTTTTGACAGCGCGCGCGGGTTCAAAAAGCGCACCTGATGCGCCGCGCTTTCACACACTGCATGCGCGTTTCTATATTTTTATTATATATGATATCCTTGAACTGCTGGTGTATTATTTTAGTGCGCTCGAACGGCGCGCTTCGTTGTGCATTTATTATAATCGCCACTTCCTGGCGGACCCGATACAGCTTTTGCAGACCTGAGAGGTTAAACACGTACTACCCATGCAAAGCCACGCAAATGCGCCTACAGGTGACCACGCCCGTCTATCAGCGCTCCGTCGAGTGCCTGCATTTACAATCGAGTGCTGTAGGACTATGAACCTGACCTAGAGCATACATATTATAATTTTTCCTTGTATTCTACATTCTCTACATGCAGGAGACTACACTCATAGCTTTCGTTAGTGCAGAAATTTCGTACAACCGTGTCAAAATTTGGCGGTCCGGTTTTTTTCTGCACGACGTTTTGGAGGAGAAAAGCATTGGGTCTTTGAAGGACGACAGTCTATATAAACTCCTATTCACTGTGTCGTCGTATCTATCGTAATTAATGACGACATATAAAGGCTTTTGATACAACTCTCGTGATTTAAAACAAAACTGTTCGTTTCACTAACCCGCGAAAAAATATTGCGCGCAATCATTCGCCACAGCCCGTTGCTGCGTAATTTTTGTTTTGTGCGGATTTTCTTTTATAATATGACAGCTGCACGCGATAGCTTATATATATAGTTGCGCAGCCGACCACAGCAGGTACCAGTAAACACGTACCCCGTTTAGAATGAATTTAAAAACGCGGTCGGGAGTTGGAATTATTTGTCCGGGACGCTGCGGTCAAAGTTCGCAGTTTTGAAAATTGAAACACGGAAATTTTTGCGCATAGCTAGTCACTCTTGCATAAGTAAATATCTTATTCCTACCCATCATCCCCTTGTCAAAACACATATATTAATGAGAAAAACGACCCATTTGATGCAATTAAGTTCACAGTCCTACAGGGTGGGTTCCACAACAAAGAGAGCAACGGGAGTCGTACTTTATTTACAAATTTGTAACAATTCCTCATGGCATTAATGAAAGTGCGGGTTTATTGACCTCCATCGCCCCTTTCAGAGCCAGTGCTGACCTTAGGAGTGCCGGCGCGTCAAACCTCGGTCGTTTGTCGCCAGCGGCATCTTTTTCAAGCTTCGCTGCCCGTCCGCTTACACAAAGCTCTTAATTCATCCCCCACCCCTGTCTTCCCAGTTCGACGTACCACCTTGTCGAGCGGGGTGCAATTGAAGAACCAAGAACCCTTGATTAAATGCTCCTGCCATTCACCTTTACCCCCCCACAGGACACTTTCGCGAGCTCGTATGTTTTGCCACCTTTTTTCTTTTTCTTTTGTGTGTGTGTTTCATGCACAGTGCACATGTGTGTAGTTAAGCTAACTGCGCCGCTGATTCCGCCTTCACTATTCGTACCGAAGACGCTCCTGGAACGTCTCCTGCCCTGTCTGAATTTATTGTTTATTTGTTTGCTCGTTTTGGCCGGCGGCACGGGCAGTACATGCATCTATGATTCTTATCTGCTCCGGGACTCCGCCAAAGTCTGTTATTGTTGCTTTGAGGGCCCGGATGCCCTCCCTCCCCTCGTTATTCCTTTTTTTCCCCGGGCTGGCCTCCCGCGCAAGCTCGCTGGGCGGCAGGGGACAAAGCGTTTTCTTTTTCTCTTTATTTCTTTCTCCTTTTTCTAGTATTTTTCTTTTGTGCCCATCAAGGGTTCTTGGTTCTTCAATTGCACCCCGCTCGGCAAGGTGGTGCGTCGAATTGGCAAGACAGGGGTGGGGGATGAATTCAGAGCTTTGTGTAAGCCGGCAGCCAAGCTTGAAAAAGATGCCGCTGGCGACAAACGACCGAGGTTTGTCGCGCCGGAATTCCTAAGGTCAGCATTGGCTCTGCAAGGGGCGATGGAGGGCAATACACCCGGACTTTCATTAATGCCGTGAGGAATTGTTATTAAATTTGTAAATAAAGTACGACTCGCGTTGCTCGAGATCTCTTTGTTGTGGAACCCACCCTGTAGGACTGTTAACTTAATTGCATCAAATTGGTCGTTTTTCTCATTAATATATGTGTTTTAACAAGGGGAGGAAGGGATAAAATATGCGTGCGGTGGTTATTAAAGCGAATTCGTATAAAGTTAACGGTCTGCCCAATGTACTGCGTACTGCACACACTGCATCCTAGGAGGTATATTACGTTGCAGAAATCCCAATCAGAGTTGTCATTAATTTTTCATTTGAATCCTGAAGCTGTGCTTATTTCACAGCTTGATGTTTGTAATGTGTTTGCAGACCTGGAATCTACTTTTTCCACAAGGTCGACACCCCAAAACCGGCTCTTTATGTGACTGAGTGTATTAGAATGTTTCGAATGTTTTTCGGTCGTCTGTAGACTGCACGAGGGAGAGCAGTGAAAATTTTGGCGAGGCGCTAGCTCGCTTTGTTTGAGAATGTTGAAATGTTTTTTTGAAGATTTTGTTTACGTACGTTAGGCGGCTGGGTTACTGGTGAAGGGAAGTACGAGATTTGCCTGATGGTCTGTTTGCTCGCTGTATCGACGTCACTCCAGTATTTGCTCTCGGTTGGGTTTAGATGTCCTTTGAATGGCATCGTCGGCAATGGCGACGGGTATCGCTGCTTAATGAGGACTTCTTGCATGCATTTGGAATTTTTTACGAAGTCTTCATCTTGGGAACATATTCCTTCAGATCGATGTGCCTGAGAGTATGGGATGCTTGTTTTAGAGTGACGAGGATGGCAGCTCTGGAAGTGTACGTATTGTTGACGGTCCGTTGGTTTTCTATATACACTGGTGGTGAGTGAGCTTTCGTTTACCAAAATCTCAACATCTAGGAAGTTAATTGTGGTGTGGGCGCACGTGTAAGTGAAAGATATGTTGGGGTGGACGAGGTGTGTCAGTCCAAATTAAAAAGATGTCATCCAAGTAGCGTTTGTATACGGTGGGCTTATTGGGACAATCTTTCAAAAATTTACACTTATTACTATGCATGAAGATGTTGACGTAGGTGTGGGCCATCCTTGTACCCATGGCTGTGCCGTTAATTTGTGAATAGTGTTGATTGATGAATTCGAAGTTGTTATATTCGAGTACGATTTTCGACAGTATTTATAAAACACGTGGAGCAGGGGAGCATCAAATCACTGATCGAAGCGTATGAACAAAACAGAAAGAAGGAATCCCCTGCTGCACGTGTGTTAGATATGTTGTTCTCAGCAACATCTTGCATGAAGCTGCAGGGAAGAGAAAAGTCGATGAGACGTAGCCAATTGTACTTGAGCCGTCTACATCGAAGGATTCACCACCGATCCTCTCACCAGGTTTCGTGAAGCTTGCGCTTTATCGTGCCGGTTTACCATTGTCCTTGCTAGTGAAGCGATTATTTTTTTAATGTTCTCTTTTTGTCCCATTTGCCATCTGCCATTTTTGATCGTGCCATCTTCTGGGCAAGTACTACGTTTGAGGTTCGAAAAAGATGCATAAGCGATCACGACCTATGCAAACAATAACAAAGACGAAACACGCTACAAGAGCACCACTAGCTGCATATCTGCATATCGCGCGCACACGTGCGACTGATTTTCGCTGACGATCGGCCGCTCCCGCTGTATTCAATTAGCTGTGTCGCCAGATCGTCTGTCGCGAGGCGCTTTCGCTGTGCCCGCATGACCGCTTGTCTTGACCTTCCAGGAGAATTGCGCGTTGCTCGCGCGCGGCTTAGCCCGAAGCCGGTAAACCGGCTGGCCACCGCCACATCTGGACCTGGTTTGACTCAAATTGGTCTCAGCCGCGTCTTGTTCGGTTCGGGCGCGAACAATACGCGAGATTCAAAGCGCTCGGCCGTCTCTGTCTCTATGGGGGGGGGGGGGCACTTGACCCCAAGGGCGCTCCTTTTCAGCACCACCCCGCCGTCGCCCGCCTCCGATTGAACAGGCGGGAGGTTCAAAGGGGAGCTGCCGCGGAGAGGCCGGGCAGCTCGTCCTAATGACAGCGCAGAACATGCGTCACTGACAGCCCCCTTCCTTTCGCCGTCTTGTCCATCGTGCGTCGCGCCGAGCCCGACAAAGAAAAGGCCGTCACCCCCCCCCCCCCCTGCCCCTTCTGAATCGGGGGCGGGGGGGCGGAAATTCCGCAAATAGTTTCCCAGAGGCATCCTGTTTTTTTTTCATGGGGTCAAGGAAGGTGGCGCAAGCAGTGTGAGGCAACGTTCTCTGTTCATTCTAGAGAAGCAAGCTTACACTGCAAAATTAAACCTTGTCTTTCTCTTCCAAATGCAATTAACTAGGAGTCCTGTCCAAAACCATTTCAGGTTGTTATGTGGGCACCCCCAACCTTTTTTATTTCCGTGTAACTCCAGCACTTCTTCACCTTTGTCATTGTAGCCGCTATTGTTCAAGTACCATGCAACATCTTGTTATTAGCACTTGCTAATTCATGCCTTCTGCAGGGTTTAAAGGACCTTTTTAATTGGAAATGAGAGCATGTGCACAGGGTGGAAAGCGCGTGATCTGCCAGGAAACACTAAAGCGGCCCCGAGAAGGGATCTTTATTAAGGATGCCAGCCATCTTGGGCCTCTCTACTTGGCAACGACGACAAAGCGTGTGCGGTCCCTATGGTTAGGCCCCAGCTGTGGAAGCCATCCTCGGACACGACCATGACCTTCGACATCTGATGTTTTTATTTAAAAACACAGGGACCAAAGTCGTGCTGTATGCAGTGCAATCGCCATGTGGTTCCATAATCTTCCATATAGCCCGGCTCTTCGGACGGATTCAGGAAACGACTGAAAATCACAAAAGTAACGAGCAAACAAAGGTGCGCTGCATAAAAGTTAGAACGTAAAGAGACGAAGGCATGCTGCGCTAATGCTGTAGCGAGGTCTAACATGTAAAATTTCGCGGCTGGCGTCGATTTCTACAAAGCGCGAGTAGTGCCTACGGAAATAAACAAAGGCGCACTGGAGATGGGTAAGTCTGTATACAAGCACGAGTTTTTGTCTCTACCAGCGATTTACTAGCTCACACCGCGCGATTTTAATGTCTGGCGTCGATTTCGAGATAGAGGGAATACGGGCACGAAACGGGACGCTCGCGATCTGCCAGGAAACAATGAGGTGGCCCTAAAAAGGGCCGTTTGCAGGAGCACTTCAACCGCGACCTGCAGCGGCGTGGCGGCGCGGTGAGCAGTAGGCCCAGCAGTGGTCCGTCTTGTGCCCTTTGGCTCCGCACCGACGACACCGGTGCACGACGTACACCTCTCCTGGTCTTGCCCTTGAAGCCGACGCTATCCCTGGTCCGTAGATCTTGACGAGGGCCGCGACGATAATATTTGACATCTGGTCGATGCCCCGGTCTCTCGCCACGTGATATCGGTCTGCGGCAAACAAGGACAGCATCGGCTTGCCAGAAGCATCCAGGAAACGGTGCTGCAAAAAAAGTTACGTCACAAGCGCCGCAATTTGGTGAGTTCTGCTCGAGAAAACTTGCGAAAATGTTGTTCAACCCTTACCTCGGGGTTGAGAATGTGCACGCCCGACAAGCGCTTCAGCTGGCGACGCCGGCGGTCCTCAAATTGCGCCTTACGTGGCTCATCGAAATGGCGTGGCAAGACTTTGAAGACCAGCACGACACTGGCCACGTTCTCCTGCAGCAGCAAAACGAGGTCCTGGAATGCGCAAGACATGTAGGTAAGCGGTACAGCACTTCATGAAGCGAAATTTGAGATAAAATGCCTACCTTTATGTGGCTGGAAGCGAAATTTGAGATACAATGCGTACCTTTATGTGGCTGGCGATTTCTCGCGGGTCATCCCCTCTGTCGAGATCGTTGCCGCCAACATATAGGACAACAAAATCGGCGTGCCGAAAGCATGTCTCTCGAATCATTTCAGCTAGGCTGATTGCGTCGTGGCCGCTAAAGCTGAAAGTACATGTTCTCACTAACGGCGAAAGCCGTAAGCGAGAACTGCACAGAAATTTCAGCTGGCTGTCGCCGACGAGCGCACCACGCAAAAAGCCATACCTGGACAGCTCCCGAAACGCGCCCGCCGCCGCCTAGGTTCACGAAGCGAATGCCCGCGCACCACGCAAGCACGGCGGACGGCGGACCTAGCGATTCCCTAGGCCGTCTAGGGACAGGCCGAGAAAGGCGCGGCGACCCCACATCCGGTTGAGAACGAGGGAGAAGCAGAAAAACTTCACGAAGAAGCGCATCCCATCGACCAATCAGAGTTTCC
Organism: Amblyomma americanum; assembly: GCF_052857255.1. Taxonomy (NCBI): domain Eukaryota; kingdom Metazoa; phylum Arthropoda; class Arachnida; order Ixodida; family Ixodidae; genus Amblyomma; species Amblyomma americanum. Next base: position 20,437,388 of record NC_135497.1, on the reverse strand, counting down.
AGCCCACCTGCACTCAAACGCTTCTGTGGTGTGGGCCAGAGAGATGCGTTTGGCTGCAGGTGGGTTGGAAACACTGATTGGTCGATGGGATGCGCTTCTCCGTGACGTTTTTCTGCTTCTCTCTCGTTCTCAACCGGATGTGGGGTCGCCGCGCCTCTCTTGGCCTGTCCCTAGACGGCCTAGGGAATCGCTAGGTCCGGCCGTCCGCCGTGCTTGCGTGGTGCGCGGGCATTCGCTTCGTGAACCTAGGCGGCGGCGGGCGCGTTTCGGGAGCTGTCCAGGTATGGCTTTTTTGCGTGGTGCGCTCGTCGGCGACAGCCAGCTGAAATTTCTGTGCAGTTCTCGCTTACGGCTTTCGCCGTTAGTGAGAACATGCACTTTCAGCTTTAGCGGCCACGACGCAATCAGCCTAGCTGAAATGATTCGAGAGACATGCTTTCGGCACGCCGATTTTGTTGTCCTATATGTTGGCGGCAACGATCTCGACAGAGGGGATGACCCGCGAGAAATCGCCAGCCACATAAAGGTACGCATTTTATCTCAAATTTCGCTTCCAGCCACATAAAGGTAGGCATTTTATCTCAAATTTCGCTTCATGAAGTGCTGTACCGCTTACCTACATGTCTTGCGCATTCCAGGACCTCGTTTTGCTGCTGCAGGAGAACGTGGCCAGTGTCGTGCTGGTCTTCAAAGTCTTGCCACGCCATTTCGATGAGCCACGTAAGGCGCAATTTGAGGACGGCCGGCGTCGCCAGCTGAACCGCCGTCTGTCAGCCACGCTGAAGCGCTTGTCGGGCGTGCACATTCTCAACCCCGAGGTAAGGGTTGAACAACATTTTCGCAAGTTTTCTCGAGCAGAACTCACCAAATTGCGGCGCTTGTAACGTAACTTTTTTTGCAGCATCGTTTCCTGGATGCTTCTGGCAAGCCGATGCTGTCCTTGTTTGCCGCAGACCGATATCACGTGGCGAGAGACCGGGGCATCGACCAGATGTCAAAGATTATCGTCGCGGCCCTCGTCAAGATCTACGGACCAGGGATAGCGTCGGCTTCAAGGGCAAGACCAGGAGAGGTGTACGTCGTGCACCGGTGTCGTCGGTGCGGAGCCAAAGGGCACAAGACGGACCACTGCTAGGCCTACTGCTCACCGCGCCTCCACGCCGCTGCAGGTCACGGTTGAAGTGCTCCTGCAAACGGCCCTTTTTAGGGCCACCTCATTGTTTCCTGGCAGATCGCGAGCGTCCCGTTTCGTGCCCGTATTCCCTCTCTGTCGAAATCGACGCCAGACATCAAAATCGCGCGGTGTGAGCTAGTAAATCGCTGGTAGAGACAAAAACTCGTGCTTGTATACAGACTTACCCATCTCCAGTGCGCCTTTGTTTATTTCCGTAGGCACTACTCGCGCTTTGTAGAAATCGACGCCAGCCGCGAAATTTTACATGTTAGACCTCGCTACAGCATTAGCGCAGCGTGCCTTCGTCTCTTTACGTTCTAATTTTTATGCAGCGCACCTTTGTTTGCTCGTTACTTTTGTTATTTTCAGTCGTTTCCTGAATCCGTCCAAAGAGCCGGGCTATATGGATGATTATGGAACCACATGGCGATTGCACTGCATACAGCACGACTTTGGTCCCTGTGCTTTTAAATAAAAACATCAGATGTCGAAGGTCATGGTCGTGTCCGAGGATGGCTTCCACAGCTGGGGCCTAACCATAGGGACCGCACACGCTTTGTCGTCGTTGCCAAGTGGAGAGGCCCAAGATGGCTGGCATCCTTAATAAAGATCCCTTCTCGGGGCCGCTTTAGTGTTTCCTGGCAGATCACGCGCTTTCCACCCTGTGCACATGCTCTCATTTCCAATTAAAAAGGTCCTTTAAACCCTGCAGAAGGCATGAATTAGCAAGTGCTAATAACAAGATGTTGCATGGTACTTGAACAATAGCGGCTACAATGACAAAGGTGAAGAAGTGCTGGAGTTACACGGAAATAAAAAAGGTTGGGGGTGCCCACATAACAACCTGAAATGGTTTTGGACAGGACTCCTAGTTAATTGCATTTGGAAGAGAAAGACAAGGTTTAATTTTGCAGTGTAAGCTTGCTTCTCTAGAATGAACAGAGAACGTTGCCTCGCACTGTTTGGGCCACCTTCCTTGACCCCATGAAAAAAAAAACAGGATGCCTCTGGGAAACTATTTGCGGAATTTCCGCCCCCCCACCCCCCGATTCAGAAGGGGAAGGGGGGGGTGACGGCCTTTTCTTTGTCGGGCTCGGCGCGACGCACGATGGACAAGACGGCGAAAGGAAGCGGGCTGTCAGTGACGCATGTTCTGCGCTGTCATTAGAACGAGCTGCCCGGCCTCTCCGCGGCAGCTCCCCTTTGAACCTCCCGCCTGTTCAATCGGAGGCGGGCGACGGCGGGGTGGTGCTGATAAGGAGCGCCCTTGGGGTCAAGTGCCCCCCCCCCCCCCCCCCCCCATAGAGACAGAGACGGCCGAGCGCTTTGAATCTCGCGTATTGTTCGCGCCCGAACCGAACAAGACGCGGCTGAGACCAATTTGAGTCAAACCAGGTCCAGATGTGGCGGTGGCCAGCCGGTTTACCGGCTTCGGGCTAAGCCGCGCGCGAGCAACGCGCAATTCTCCTGGAAGGTCAAGACAAACGGTCATGCGGGCACAGCGAAAGCGCCTCGCGACAGACGATCTGGCGACACAGCTAATTGAATACAGCGGGAGCGGCCGATCGTCAGCGAAAATCAGTCGCACGTGTGCGCGCGATATGCAGATATGCAGCTAGTGGTGCTCTTGTAGCGTGTTTCGTCTTTGTTATTGTTTGCATAGGTCGTGATCGCTTATGCATCTTTTTCGAACCTCAAACGTAGTACTTGCCCAGAAGATGGCACGATCAAAAATGGCAGATGGCAAATGGGACAAAAAGAGAACATTAAAAAAATAATCGCTTCACTAGCAAGAAGGACAATGGTAAACCGGCACGATAAAGCGCAAGCTTCACGAAACCTGGTGAGAGGATCGGTGGTGAATCCTTCGATGTAGACGGCTCAAGTACAATTGGCTACGTCTCATCGACTTTTCTCTTCCCTGCAGCTTCATGCAAGATGTTGCTGAGAACAACATATCTAACACACGTGCAGCAGGGGATTCCTTCTTTCTGTTTTGTTCATACGCTTCGATCAGTGATTTGATGCTCCCCTGCTCCACGTGTTTTATAAATACTGTCGAAAATCGTACTCGAATATAACAACTTCGAATTCATCAATCAACACTATTCACAAATTAACGGCACAGCCATGGGTACAAGGATGGCCCACACCTACGTCAACATCTTCATGCATAGTAATAAGTGTAAATTTTTGAAAGATTGTCCCATTAAGCCCACCCTATACAAACGCTACTTGGATGACATCTTTTTAATTTGGACTGACACACCTCGTCCACCCCAACATATCTTTCACTTACACGTGCGCCCACACCACAATTAACTTCCTAGATGTTGAGATTTTGGTAAACGAAAGCTCACTCACCACCAGTGTATATAGAAAACCAACGGACCGTCAACAATACGTACACTTCCAGAGCTGCCATCCTCGTCACTCTAAAACAAGCATCCCATACTCTCAGGCACATCGATCTGAAGGAATATGTTCCCAAGATGAAGACTTCGTAAAAAATTCCAAACGCATGCAAGAAGTCCTCATTAAGCAGCGATACCCGTCGCCATTGCCGACGATGCCATTCAAAGGACATCTAAACCCAACCGAGAGCAAATACTGGAGTGACGTCGATACAGCGAGCAAACAGACCATCAGGCAAATCTCGTACTTCCCTTCACCAGTAACCCAGCCGCCTAACGTACGTAAACAAAATCTTCAAAAAAACATTTCAACATTCTCAAACAAAGCGAGCTAGCGCCTCGCCAAAATTTTCACTGCTCTCCCTCGTGCAGTCTACAGACGACCGAAAAACATTCGAAACATTCTAATACACTCAGTCACATAAAGAGCCGGTTTTGGGGTGTCGACCTTGTGGAAAAAGTAGATTCCAGGTCTGCAAACACATTACAAACATCAAGCTGTGAAATAAGCACAGCTTCAGGATTCAAATGAAAAATTAATGACAACTCTGATTGGGATTTCTGCAACGTAATATACCTCCTAGGATGCAGTGTGTGCAGTACGCAGTACATTGGGCAGACCGTTAACTTTATACGAATTCGCTTTAATAACCACCGCACGCATATTTTATCCCTACCTCCCCTTGTTAAAACACATATAATAATGAGAAAAACGACCCCTTTGATGCAATTAAGTTAACAGTCCTACAGGGTGGGTTCCACAACAAAGAGATCTCGAGCAACGCGAGTCGTACTTTATTTACAAATTTAATAACAATTCCTCACGGCATTATTGAAAATCCTGGTGTATTGACCTCCATCGCCCCTTGCAGAGCCAATGCTGACCTTAGGAATTCCGGCGCGACAAATCTCGGTCGTTTGTCGCCAGCGGCATCCTTTTCAAGCTTCGCTGCCCGCTTACACAAAGCTCTGAGTTCATCCCCCACCCCTGTCTTGCCAATTCGACGCACCACCTTGCCGAGCGGGGTGCAATTGAAGAACCAAGAACCCTTGATGGGCACAAAAGAAAAATACTAGAAAAAGGAGAAAGAAATAAAGAGAAAAAGAAAAACGCTTTGTCCCCTGCCGCCCAGCGAGCTTGCGCGGGAGGCCAGCCCGGGGGAAAAAAGGAATAACGAGGGGAGGGAGGGCATCTGGGCGCTCAAAGCAACAATAACAGACTTTGGCGGAGTCCCGGAGCAGATAAGAATCATAGATGCATGTACTGCCCGTGCCGCCGGCCAAAACGAGCAAACAAATAAACAATAAATTCAGACAGGGCAGGAGACGTTCCAGGAGCGTCTTCGGTACGAATAGTGAAGGCGGAATCAGCGGCGCAGTTAGGTTAACTACACACACGTGCACTGTGCATGAAACACACACCCAAAAGAAAAAGAAAAAAGGCGGCAAAACATACGAGTTCGCGAAAGTGTCCTGTGGGGGGGTAAAGGTGCACATGGCAGGAGCATTTAATCAAGGGTTCTTGGTTCTTCAATTGCACCCCGCTCGACAAGGTGGTACGTCGAACTGGGAAGACAGGGGTGGGGGATGAATTAAGAGCTTTGTGTAAGCGGACGGGCAGCGAAGCTTGAAAAAGATGCCGCTGGCGACAAACGACCGAGGTTTGGCGCGCCGGCACTCCTAAGGTCAGCACTGGCTCTGAAAGGGGCGATGGAGGTCAATAAACCCGGACTTTCATTAATGCCGTGAGGAATTGTTACAAATTTGTAAATAAAGTACGACTCCCGTTGCTCTCTTTGTTGTGGAATCCACCCTGTAGGACTGTGAACTTAATTGCATCAAATGGGTCGTTTTTCTCATTAATATATGTGTTTTGACAAGGGGATGATGGGTAGGAATAAGATATTTACTTATGCAAGAGTGACTAGCTATGCGCAAAAATTTCCGTGTTTCAATTTTCAAAACTGCGAACTTTGACCGCAGCGTCCCGGGCAAATATTTCCAACTCCCGACCGCGTTTTTAAATTCATTCTAAACGGGGTACGTGTTTACTGGTACCTGCTGTGGTCGGCTGCGCAACTATATATATAAGCTATCGCGTGCAGCTGTCATATTATAAAAGAAAATCCGCACAAAACAAAAATTACGCAGCAACGGGCTGTGGCGAATGATTGCGCGCAATATTTTTTCGCGGGTTAGTGAAACGAACAGTTTTGTTTTAAATCACGAGAGTTGTATCAAAAGCCTTTATATGTCGTCATTAATTACGATAGGTACGACGACACAGTGAATAGGAGTTTATATAGACTGTCGTCCTTCAAAGACCCAATGCTTTTCTCCTCCAAAACGTCGTGCAGAAAAAAACCGGACCGCCAAATTTTGACACGGTTGTACGAAATTTCTGCACTAACGAAAGCTATGAGTGTAGTCTCCTGCATGTAGAGAATGTAGAATACAAGGAAAAATTATAATATGTATGCTCTAGGTCAGGTTCATAGTCCTACAGCACTCGATTGTAAATGCAGGCACTCGACGGAGCGCTGATAGACGGGCGTGGTCACCTGTAGGCGCATTTGCGTGGCTTTGCATGGATAGTACGTGTTTAACCTCTCAGGTCTGCAAAAGCTGTATCGGGTCCGCCAGGCAGTGGCGATTATAATAAATGCACAACGAAGCGCGCCGTTCGAGCGCACTAAAATAATACACCAGCAGTTCAAGGATATCATATATAATAAAAATATAGAAACGCGCATGCAGTGTGTGAAAGCGCGGCGCATCAGGTGCGCTTTTTGAACCCGCGCGCGCTGTCAAAAACGTGGGGAATTCCGAGAAAAATCTAGGGAAAATATGTCTCTTCCCAACCGGACAGGACGTGTTAAAAGTCACGTGACCATGACGTCACGTGACGTTTTAAACGTGACGTCACATTTTGTTTGACCAATCAGCGTTTCCAGCCCACCTGCCCGCAAACGCTTGTGGCCAGAGATGGGCATACTCACTAGGGCGAACCCTCATGAGGCCTTCCTCACCCTCACCTCATGAGGATTTCACTTGATGAGGTAAGGGTGAGGGAAGATGGGCGGATGAAAATACTTGAGGTCGAGGGTGAGGGAGGAAAGACAAGGTGAGGTGAGGGCGAGGGAGGGAAGACATGATGAGGTGAGGGTGAGGGAGGGCAGAATTCACTATTCGAGGGCGAGGGTGGTGGCCCAAACCATACTCCGGGCTAACGCTTTTGCCTGTGTCGCCCATTATGAATGCCCATTTTAAAGCGCTACTTCATAGGGTGAAGATCCTGGAGAACACATAGTGTCTGCACTCTGGAGCTACACGAGGTGAAAACGAAACGCGGGTGCAGCACACCTTCTCTGTCGTCTAGATATACTACACTGCCGAAAAAAAACGCTCTTCTAGCTCAAAAACCTGTTCTTTTTTATTGTGTAATGTATTCGATGAAACACCCTGTATAATGCGATAACAAGGGGCCACTGTCCGGGCCGTGCGGATGGCTGCCAATCCAACGGGAACCACGGTACCGCAGTCAACATTTTCATTATCAGCCCCGAGTCTGTCGATTGATCACAGTGTAGAGTAAAACACGTAGAAATTATACCTAGTAAGGCTGTTGAATTCCAAAGTTCTAGGCCTTCTTTGCCGGAAGGAAATCAGATTCCAGCTCAGTGAGGTTTCACTGAACTGGCTGCAGCGCAAAAATGCTTTTGCGTAATTACTGATCCGGAGTTCCCGGGTTCGAACCCGACCGCGGCGGCTGCGTTTTTATGGAGGAAAAACGCTAAGGCGCCCGTGTGCTGTGCGATGTCAGGGCACGTTAAAGATCCCCAGGTGGTCGAAATTATTCCGGAGCCCTCCACTACGGGACCTCATTCTTCCTCTCTTCTTTCACTCCCTCCTTTATCCCTTCCCTTACGGCGCGGTTCAGGTGTCCAATGATATATGAGACAGATACTGCGCCATTTCCTTTCCACCAAAAACCAATTATTATTATTAATTATCGTGGTAAACGCTCCTGAATTGTTATCTAACTACTCTTGGCCTACATTAGTTTTTGTACACATACACAACAACGCGCTCACTGATTTTAGCCGTCCATTTTAGCACAGTGGGCTGGCAGCAGCAAACGAGGCAGCATGCTAAGCAATCCTTTTTGCTTTTCCATCCAGGTTAGGGATTCCAAATCTGCACATTGCTACAGGAGTCACAATCGCTATTTAGTGCTGCTGCCCTGCCCACTGTCTGTTCAGCGTTTCCTTTCTTGCGTGATCGCATTATCAAAAGATCTGTTGTCTTGTGGCGGTGTTAAAACAAATCCTGGCCCGATTGAAAAACAAATGCTGTCGGAATTGCTAGAAGGCCAGAGCAAGATTAATTCAACAATGGCTGGCCTGCAGGCGTCTCAAAACATAACTGAGAATAAACTTTCCGGTTTAACTCAGCGAATTGATGGCACTGAGAAACAGTTGTCGTGCCTAAATGTTTTAGCCACGAAGGTAAAAGACATGGAATCGGCAATATCGGAACTTCAGGAGAAGCTTAGTACCGTTAAGAACCAGATGGACGATTTAGAAAACAGAGGCAGGAGAAACCACCTGATCATTTAAGGAATAAAAGAGCTTAGCGAGGGGACCAGCGAGGATGTGGGAAAGGAAGTAATTGATGATGTTTTCTCTGGAACAAGGTTGAACAGTGAGTGGTGTCGAAATATGCCACAGGTTGGGTAAAAAAGAAATAAATAAGGCGCGACCAATCGTTTGGAAACTCCTTAGTGAAAAAATTTCAATATTTCGATCATTCTATTGGCACAAAAACACCAAAATCAGCTCCAAATCCAAACTCCAAAAAAGCACAAAATAATTAGCCGAGGATTTAAACGAGTTAGGAAAATACAGAGACAGCAGTGGAAAAGCTGTGAAGAAGAGGGGAAAGAGGGCGCCAATGTTTAAAGCTAATTCATGATAAGCTAAGCGGCAAAAGCGTAGTGTATGGTTAGGATGAAACAGGAGCTGCTCGCTTTAGGCTTAGAAAGAAATCAAACTGACTCCGGACTAATTAAGAGACAATTCACACCCAGAAAATACTAAAAGTTAATTGCAGAAGTGTCATAAACAAGACAACTGAGTTGGAGGCCCTTCTCTTTTTGCACAACCTTGAAATAGCGATTTTGACAGGAAGTTGGCTTAACAATACAATGTTTGACAGTGAGATCGTTACCACTGGCTACAGTTAGTACCGAAAGGATCGTGATGGTAGAGGTTGAGATGTCAGCATTCGGTTTAAATCATCCCTGTGGATTTTTGCCAACCCCTGTACGCAATGTAGAGTACATTTTTTTTGTACAGCGCACTATGAAAAGTTTAGATATATTGTTGGAGCAATATACAGGCCCCCCAACTCTATCGTTGCCGTACTATAGGAACTGAAAGAATATTTGTGCAAGCATACTAAACCCAATATCCGTATTATACTGCCCGGATATTTTAATTCGCCTGAAGTAGATAGGTCAAATTTTTCAGTTAAAGGCACGACCCCCTAGGTGAAGCTATGTTGTGCATTGCTTCTGACTTCAACTTATTGCAGATTGTAGAAGAAAAAACCATATTTCAGGGCAATTCTCCATCAATGCTCGACCTCTTTTTTGTTAGCAGATCAATTACTGCCAAAATAAATAGCCAGATAGTAGACAGACTATCGGACCACAAAGCTGTACTGCTGACTACTGGAGACGCCGCTTTAGATAAGAAACCTAAACATTCATCCTATCGAAACTTTTCTCGAACTTTTCTCGGCGTACATTATAAGATACATCATAAGTATCTCGGACTCTTGATCACTAATGACTTCACTTGGACTAAGCACATTGATTACATAATGGCTAATGTTAAGCGCAAGTTGTTCTTTCTGAGCAGAGCTTTGACACTTCTTAGTCTTTTTGTCCAACTGCTCGCATAAAATACATAATTATGCCGGTACTGGACTGTGCCTGCGTTTTTTGGGACACTTTTTCACTAAAAATTTCACTAATAAGATAGAAATGGCGCCACGAAAAGCAGCTCGCTTCATTTAAAATAGATCTGGACGTACGTAAGTGACAAAACTGTTAACCAAAGCGGACTTGCCTTCATTAACACAAAGAAACCGTGTGTCACGGCTAAAATTCGTCTTTCAATTTATTAATGTCACTATAAGACAGATCCAAAGAGAATATTTTTTTTTCATTTGAGTACGCCACTAGGCAAAGACATAGCCGCACAGTAACGCCATTAACCACGCATAATAACCGTTTTAAGTATTCTTCCCACGAACAGTAATTTTGAAGGAAATCTCTTAACCAATGACCACGTTTCGAAATCATCTATGCTGACATTTCTTTCCAGTATTGTTTAAATATCTCTTGTGTACGAATTTTCCAAAATTTTCAAGCTACGTTATTCTACTTTGTTCTTGTGTTCATTGTCTGTGTTATTATATTTTGTTTACTTATCTGTATCCGCCCCTGCGAAAATCCCCAGTGGGGATTGCAGTGTACGCAAAATAAATATAGCTAAGAATGAAATGTTATATGTGCAGAAAGTGCACACGTATGCATGCAGTGTGTGCCAGAAGTAAATCCAGAATGATATTTCAGGCCCAACTCGCAACTGTCTCGGTTTTGTCTCACGTATTAGCTGAAATAGCTCACACACACTTACCCGCACACACATAACAGTATAAGCGTCCATATCCTCTCGTTCAACATAGCCTTGAAAGCTTGCCTTGTATGTTTATTACTCTGTAATATCGCCAGAAGTTGCAGACTAGAAAATACAACTCGAATTTTAAAAATGACTGTTAGTGAGGGTGAGAGAGGGCGAGCAAGTTTTTCGAAGTGAAGATGAGGGCGAGGGAAAGCCGGATAACTTTTCAAAATGAGGGCGAGGGTGAGGGAGGACCAATGGATTCAAAAGTGAGGGTGAGGTAGGAAAAGTAAAGGCGAGGGCATTTGCCCACCTCTGGGTGTGGCAGCTAGTATTTTTGGTCCTGATTTTCATAAACAACTGCAGCGCATGTTACACGCTCACCCGCGATGCCGGACTTGCTGCGTGACGGGTTGCCGCTCCGGCTTCAGAGGTACGCAAGAAAAGGTCTCGCTGTTCTGTCTACCCAGCGACGCCGAGCAGCGTGAAATATGGAAACGGGCGACACCATGACAAGAAAGTGGTGCATTTAGCTTCGACTCCAAGCATGTCCGTGTCTGCGAGAAGCATTGTGACCCCCCGGGTATTATTCGAACTGACGAATTTGTGGTCAGCGAAGAAGCAGTGTCGCCGCAACGTGAAAAGTTGAAACCCAGGCCCGGCGCCGTTCCACGGAGGTTGGGCGCCCGTCTCGGCTGCGGGAGGTGGTTGGTTCGAAACCACCGCCGGACACCCACCGGTGAAAATGGGTGCAGCGGCCCCCGGCCTGGCGCCCGGCTTTCTTCAGTGGTGTTCGCTTGGGAGAAGCTCCGTAAACCCCGCAGCGCCCCTCGCTTGATCATCTTCAGCAGCGGCCGTTCCACGGCCTGCCAGCGTACTTGAGCAAGCCGAATCCACGATCTCGCACGCTCAGAGTGGAGCCGTCAGCAAAAAGGCTTGGATAATTGTCAGAACACAGCGCTGTGGCAGATGATGTTCGCCCTTCAAGCGAATGCCCGTCCACTCCCACACACGGAGATGACGGTAAGGCTCACGCCCCTAGGCGCTTTTTTTCTTTCCTTACCAGCAGGTTGTTCCTGTAGCCTTTATGGTCTCCTATTTCCGCGCTCTGAACAACTGTTTTTCACTGCTCCTTGCAGATATCACACTGAACCCTGCGAGTGCGTCCACACGCTCACACACTGCCATGGCTGTCAAACAGAGGAAGCGGTATGTTAGCTGTCGGAGCTACAGGCAGTGAAGTGCCAGCTCCGGAGCGCACAGCAACAGCTTCGCCTGTGCCAGAAAAAGCTGGCGACGATGGCGTTAAAGGCGAACAAGCTGATACAATTGGAGAGAGATGGCGCAAAGTTGTCAGAGTGTCAGAAGGTAATTTTTGACCAGTGGCTGATGAAAGCCAACCTCAAGTCTTCGAAAGCTGCACGGTAAACACAAAGTATAATTTCTGCTATTGGCTGCCTTCTTTTGACTATTGCACGTCAGAAACTGAACAGAAGCATATCGTATTGATGCCTTTAATTTGCTGTTGTATGATTCATTATTGCAGCATTCATAAAATGACTATCAATTTTTACTGCATCATGTTGTAATTGCTAATTTAAATGCTGTTCTGGGTCATGCCTGTAAATTAGCATACAGTCTCGTGTTCCAGGATTCCTATGCTGTAATACCGTTCAAGTGTGAAGTCCCTTGAATACGTCTCTGAGTGAAAATTTCCCTTTTTTTTCGCTAGTTACAACAAGGAGTGACTGTATGACTTTCTTCTTCTCAAGATAAAGTCCACTGCAGTGTACATGTTCCTTCACGAGAACGAGTACCTTCCTTTGTCAAATTCTCGCACAATCTATGGCTACATGTGGAACTTGAAGGCTTATTTTGGCTTTGACGCAAATTTATTCATTGTCCTAAAGGAAAAGCTACTAGCAGTTCCAGACAGAGAGCGCCGAGGTAACATTTGCTGAAATCTAGTTTGGCACGTATGATTCTGAAGATATCATGTGAGTCTTATAGTTCAAAACTAATAAAAGTTTTTGTTGTAGGCGTCTTAATGTTTGATGGGATGTCTGTGAGAAGAAGCGTTCACATCAGAGAGTCTGACATGGCACTCATGGGCAAGGTGAGCTTCTCCGAGCACAGAAGACCAGGAGAGGAAAAGAAAGATGCTGCTCATGTGCTCGTGTTCTTGTCCCGGCCTTTCCTGGGTGGCTGGTCACAGACTGTGGGGACTTTCTGTGCCTCTGGTGCTACACCAGGAGGAATATTAGCAAAGCTGGTACTGCAGTTTATTGTGCACCTAACAAATGCTGGTGTTATTGTGGATGCTATCACCTGTGGCAATTCCACATCTAATCAGTTAGCATTGAGGTGCTTAGGTAAGTATTGGCAGGGCTATAATCGGGTTGTTATTCAGATAACAGTAGCACTAGCAAATATCATATCAACGAGCACCTACTGATCATAAGGTAGGTATCATTACAATGTGTTCTTTCTTTTTATAGCGGGGGGAAAATGATGATCTTAGTTATCGTCGTTGTTCAGTGCAGCATGTATGAATGACTTGAATCTAAGAACGGTTCTGTCTTCTTTTTTTGGAAGTCAACGCTCGTCTGTGTCGTGTCTTCCTCGTAGTTCCTGTCAAAGTGCGCGCTGTCCTGTATAAAAACAATTATTGTTATTATTATTCCGTCGCGCCGGGGATGCCCAATTATGGCGGCAACCTCAAATTTGGCCCGGGTAAAATAAAAATTGGTTTTTCGGGAAAGGATATGGCGCAGTATCTCTGTCACATATCGTCGGACACCTGAACCGCGCAGTAAGGGAAGGAAAAAAGGGGGAGTGAAAGAAGAATGGAAGAAAGAGGTGCCGTAGTGAAGGTCTCCGGATAAAAATTTCGACCACTTTTTTTCTTCCTTGCTCACTTCGGACTTCCTTCTCATACGGCGCCGTTGAGATATCCACCGAGAAGTGATGGAGTTACTGCGCCACATTTTTTCGCGAAGAAACGATAATTTGCTCCGCTTAATCCTACAGCCCCCTTCCCATTCGCTCCTTTGCTAACTTTATCGAGCATGCAAGTGAAAGAACACCCGGTGTTTCATATTTACCGGAGGCAGAGAAAAAGAGAAAACTTTATTATTAGAAAGGAATTCGGGGCACGCCCCTATGTGTTCTCCCGACCCCACTGCGCTCAAGTGTTTATGTTCCTTATGTCGATAACACTGGCAGCACAGCCGGTGGCGATGTTCTGTAAGGACGGATTCTCCTTGGGCATGCGGGCCTCCCATTCCTGCCAGTTCTTGAGGTTCTCTAGGCCCCACGGTGGAGGGTCCGCTAGACAGAGGGAGAAGATCTGAAGAGACCCTATGCCCAGATCCCGGAGCCCTCCATTGCTGCCCCTTTTAATGCGACAACGTTAAAGAAATCGTGTCGCAGAAAAGCCGGCGTCGATGGCGTTGTTACGCGAATATCGTAATTGTTCCACATGGTCATAATGTCAGAGCCACATGACATTGCGCGGGAATTAAGAACAGCCCACAACGCTGACGTGAAATGTAAGGTTATGCGCGGAATGAAAGTGATTAGAACATGACATATAATCAGGCTTAATATTTATGTTAAGAATTATAGGCAGTGTTTATACCCAGGATCCTTCGGTTGGGAGCCAGATTCGCTACCTACAAGTACACATAAGGCACGCCTGACCGGCTTGGGTGTGTTTGTAACTACTCAGGACCATAAGCCGCTATCGAGTCACGCCTTTAAAGGGGAGCGTACGGGTCACCCTACAAAGGACGGTTATACTACAGTGAGAAAAAGTTTAATTCACGTTGACTGTGGGTACGAGCGATAACGAGGCGCAAGAACAACGACCGTGCGGGGCAATAACTGAACATTGCCCTGTGATGACCCCCATAATGCGCAGGTCCACACGGGACGGAGAGGCAAAGAGACACCGTATGGCTCAGTTTAAACAAACAGGTATATTCAATAATTACACATGATTAAGATTATACATCAGAGGCTGGGGCGTCCGAGCTTACGTACCGACGACTTCATGGGGGCGATGGAGTGGCTCCGGAGTTGGGCTCGAGCGGTTGCTGGAAGAAGCTGCACGCCGTCGGGCTTCGGCGCTGAAGGCCCTCTTGGCGAACGATGTCGTCCTGAGCGTGCCTCTTCCGTACTGCTTCTCGATTTTTATATCCTCTTCTCCACACTCCCTAGGGTGAGGACGCCCACGCCGGAGGGGAAGGAGGGGGGCTAGGGCTTTCACTTGGGCGCACAAACATACCACCGCATCGTGGTCTCGCCCCCCTCACGTGTTGAGTCCTGGGGAAAGAAGGTTGTCTTCGAGGTAGCGCATAGCGCCGGCTGTGGTAAGGCGCGCTCTGGCTTGCTGACAGTTCCCTTGTCCTGGAATGTGCTCGGAAGGGCCGCCCCTGGAACCGCCACGCCAATTGGGGAGGATAAAGCCTGTTTCCCCGCGGCGGCGGCGGCGGGTCCGGTTGGGTCCGGTTGGACTTAAACCCCTTCGTTCTGGTTGTCACTCTCAACGAGCATGGCTGGGTAATTGATGATGCCTGTCATCTGGGTCTCCGTCTACGCCGCGCCGTCGGACGTGGAACCTCGTAGCACACACAAGGAATGTACCTCGTAGCACACACAAGGAATGTACCTCGTAGCACACACAAGGAATGTACCTCGTAGCACACACAAGGAATGTACCTCGTAGCACACAAGGAATGTCACACTCGCTCACCCTCCAGAAGAATGTTCTCCGAACATTTGAGTCCCTGCAGCTCCCCTTGTCTTTCTGAATCGCCTCGCACAGTGCGTCCGACAAAACACTTTTCCCTGCACTCAACACCACTGCACAACACCATATGCCTCCGCTGTCATAACTGGCGTCTCCAGGGGCAGCACTGATCTTCTTTTACAGATAAACATGAAACTCAGCACCC
Source organism: Amblyomma americanum (assembly GCF_052857255.1). Lineage (NCBI taxonomy): Eukaryota > Metazoa > Arthropoda > Arachnida > Ixodida > Ixodidae > Amblyomma > Amblyomma americanum. Next base: position 20,422,150 of record NC_135497.1, on the reverse strand, counting down.
AAGCCTCTCCTTTCTAGTCCAAACTGGACGAAATAAATTTACCACAGTTACAAAGGAGCTCCCACTTCTAGCACGATCACGGCACAGACAAAAATATAGATAACGAAAGGAAGTAGGGCAGGTTCTGCATGCGCTCCGCATGCTCTCCTGTGAAGGTGTTACTTAATGACAGAAAGGTTTAACTACTAACTCCGATAACTTAACACATACGCATATAGCAATGTTATGAGCTGCGGCATTACACAATTCTGACCAGTTCACAACTCCGCTCTGTTTACACCATTAGTCCGACTTAGCTTTCCGATTTCGCAGCGGATATCGGCCTTCATGAGTCATACTAAGTAAGTCTGTGCCCCTTTGTCTGCTTTGGGACTCGCGAGGGCTCGTGGCAGGAGCCTCTCATGGCGTTATCTGCGCGGCAACCTCGCGCGCTTCTTCTTCTAGCAATGCATGAAGTAAATCCGGTGGCATTCCGGCCGTCACCTCGGGCGCCTGCCGAACAAATGCAGGAGAGGGCGTTTCTTGCGAACTATCTGCGCGCTCCGCTTCACTTCTGTCCCCATCAAAATCCGCGCTTTCCCTTTCCTCATTTCGTGAATACTGAACCGGTGCCGACTTGAGGCGATTTGCGTGTAAACTTATCAAACGCCGGTTCACGTCTCGGACTCTGAAGTTTACCGGAGAAAGCTTCTCGACAACCTCGCACGGTCCTCTCCACTTCGTCTGGAACTTACGAGCTAGCCCAATCTGCCTTTGGCAGTTTTCAATGTACACGCTGTCCCCCACATCAAACGGCGCGTCTTTAGCACTGCGATCGTGCACCTCCTTCCTGCGCTTCGCCGCTTTCTTTAAGGACTCCTTTGCGATGTCCCTCGCCACTTGCAAGCGCGATTCTAGCTCAACCTTATAGTCGTCCAGTGAAGCGTATGGGACACGACGGGGGCCCTCTGGCACTTCACTAGGCTGGTCCGGGTCTCGGCCGTAGAGAAGAAAGAATGGCGATTCGCCCGTGCTCTCGTGTGCTGCGGAATTGTAGGCAAACATTGCATACGGGAGCCACAAGTCCCAGTCCCGCTGGTCGCGCGAAACAAAATGCGACAGGAACCCGGCCACGGTTTGGTTCAGTCGCTCCACCGCGCCGTTGCAAGCCGGATGGTACGGTGTTGTCTCCTTCTTAGCGATCTTAAGCAGCTCGCAAACTCTCCTCATTAGCTGCGACACGAAGTTCGTTCCCCGATCTGTCAAGAGTTGCCTCGGGGGTCCATGTCGGAGCACGATCTGTTCGACAAATGCTCTTGCAACCGTGTCTGCCTTCTGATCTGGGAGTGCTACCGCTTCCGCGTATTTTGAAAGGTGATCGACAAATACTAAAATGTACTTGTTTCCGGAAGTGGTCGTGGGCAAGGGGCCCATTATGTCCATACCTGTCCGCTCGAAGGGAGCCGAAACCTCAGGGAACGGCTGAATTTGAGCTGGTCTTCGTCCCTTGGGTGTTTTTCTTTCGAGACAGGAATGACACTTCGCACAGTAGTCTCTAACATCCTGTCGCATGCCACTCCAAAAGTACAAACGCTCCACACGCCTGCGTGTCTTCGCTACGCCAAAATGACCGGCGCATGGCGCATCGTGAAACGCGCGAAGAACCCTTTCTGTCCACGACCGAGGTATGACGACTCTCTCCCAAGCGGTTTTCTCTGGTCTCCCTTTCCTGGTTGGCCTCGTGCGCCGACACAGGGTGCCGTCTTTGTCAATGAAATAACCTAGCTGTTCGGGGTGAGACGGTGCGCCCTCTAAGCTTTCGATTATTCGCTTCAGGTCAGGATCTTTGCACTGCTCTGTGCGGCTGAGTGCATCAGCATTCAGATGTGTCTTTCCTGACTTGTGCTCAACTTCAAAGCAGTATTCCTGCAGGTGTAGATTCCATCTAGCGAGTCGCGAGCTAGGGTCCCTGACACTCATCACCCATTTCAGAGGATGGCAGTCTGTGACTAGCTTGAATTTGCGGCCGTAAAGGTAGCATCTGAAGTGCTTTACTGCCCAGACAACGGCGAGGCACTCCCTTTCCGTAGCTCCGTACTTTTGCTCTGTGGGGCTCAGCTGTCGGCTAGCAAAAGCAACGGGATGTTCTTTGCCCTCGATAACCTGAGATAGCACGGCACCAACTGCGAACTTTGACGCATCTGTGGCCATAACGAAGGGCAAATTAAAATCCGGGTGGCGCAACAGCGGTGCACTCATTAGCTTCCTTTTCAGGGCCTCAAAAGCATCCTCCGCGTTTTCGTCCCAGCGAAAGGCGACATTTTTGGCTGTTAAGGCGGTGAGCGGCTTAGCGAGCTTGGCGAACTCCTCTATGTGCCTTCGGTAGTAACCAATCAGGCCGAGAAACTGCCGGACCTGGCGGACGCTAGTCGGGGATGGAAAATCCGAGACACACCTTAGTTTCTCAGGGTCCGGTCGCACGCCGTCAGCTGAAACAACGTGCCCGAGGTATTTCATCTCGTTTTTGAGGAATTGGCACTTAGAGGGCTTCAGCTTGAGACCCGCGCCTCTTAGTCGCACCAAAACCTGCTCAATATCGCGCAAATGGTTCTTAAAACTGTCACTGTATATGATAATGTCATCCATATACACGAAGCACAGCCTCCCCAGAAGACCTGCCAGGATAACATCAGCGGTTCTCTGCCAGACAGCAGGGCTGTTGGCCAGACCCATCGGCATTGTTTTCCATTCATAGTGCCCTGAGGGCGTGTTGGATGCCGTTTTCTCGGCATCTGCCGGATCCATTGCTATCTGCCAGAATCCCGCCGCCATGTCCACTACCGTGAAGTACCTGGCAGAGCCCAGCTGAGAAAGCGTCTCCTGTATATTGGGGATGGGGTATGGATCGATGCGAGTTACGGCATTTAGTTTGCGGTAGTCCACTACCAATCGATACGAGCCATCTGGCTTTTCCACCAATAGTGCTGGTGCTCCCCAGGGTGACTTTGAGTGTTCGACAATGCCGCGATCAATCAGGTCCTGCACCTGCCGCTCCATCTCCTCACGTTGGGAGTAAGGAATCCTGTACGCACGCTGGTAAACGGGCGATGAAGTGCCGGTTTCTATCCTGTGCTTTATAACGCCACAGCAGCCCAAATCCAGGTTGGACGCGGCGAATACCTCCGAGTAGTCGTTCAGCAAACCAGCCAGAGCCTCCCTCTCCCTGGATTTTACGTGAGAAAGATCGAACGACACCTTTGGAGCAGCCGAAGGACTAGCATGCTCTACAGTTGCGAGTACCGTATCGGTGGGCTCACGTTTCTCTATCGCAGAGGTGAAGAAAGCCAATGTTTTGTTCTTGGGAAGGCTCAGTGGCTGCTGGCTACAGTTAACCACCCGTAGGGGCACTCTGTGGGCGTCATAAACTGTCACGAGGCACGCGGCTGCCTTCAGGCCATTGCTGAGAGAGTCGACCGGCTCAAGCCCTCCCACGGCGCCGCTCTCTACATCTGAAGGCACAAACGCGTACAAAATGTGCTCCGACCAAGGAAGGATGACCGCCTCATCGACCAGCCTGACGGCAACCCGCGAATATACCTTCTCCAATGATCCCACTGTTTGACGGGTGTCAATATCGGTAATGCGAATCTCAGCCCCTCTCCTGTTCAAAAACGGAACTTTTGATCCGCCCGCATTAACCTCTTCCTCAGAGAATGAGACTACTACCTTCCCTTTTCTCAAAAAATCCTGCCCTAATATACCTGACACTCCGTTTGGCAGAGACACCGTGTCCGGGCATACGTAGCAGGGGTGCTCCAATGCAATTCCGCCGAGAGAGAAGTGTAACCGGTAGAGTCCACTTATGCCAAGAGGATCCCCCGTTATGCCTACAAATTTGGTTGCCATACCACCAGACGCTTCCAACACCTCGCGGTCCCCCTTCCTTCGAAGCGTGTTAAAACTGCTCTCCTTAAGCAATGTCACCTTTGACCCCGTATCTATCAACAGTTCCATGCAACAACCATTTAACTTGCAACGCACAACAGGGCATGCCTCGTCGGCCACACAAACTACCACCACCTCATCATCCATTGCTCCCTCCCCACGCTCCTCAGGCTGGGGAGGACTAACTAGTTTTTTGTCTCGGTATCTGGAGCCCCGCTGTAGGCTTGCTTAGGGCGTGTCTCGCCTGCTTCTCTTTGTGGCTCCCCACGGCGCACGTTTTGGCAGAACCTGGCGATGTGTCCGCGACCCTGGCTAGCGAAGCATACGATTTCTTCAAAATCTCGCATACCGCGCCTGTAGCTTTGTGGCGGTCTCCGGTTTCCAGCGAATGGGCGCTGTTGAGCGCGCGCTTCAACCTGGTGTTCCCCCTGCTGAGATAGCAGCTGTTCTAAGCGATCTAACCGCTCTGTCAAGAGAGCAACCTCAGGGTTGAGCACCGCTCTTTCTATGACGCGTACTCTCGCTGCGGCTGTCGTTAACGCCTCATTTTGTTCCTCATCCAATGCGGCCGCCACGGCTTGGTCGAAATTGCTCGGCTTGCGCGAGAGCACGAACCGGCGCACGGGGTCTTGCAGACCAGCCACGAACAAAGCGGTCATTTCCTCTTTAAGTAGATCCTCCGCGTATTTCTTTCTTAGCTGGTCTCCTTCCTCCTCCCTGCTTAACGTATCGCGTGCTAGGCGCTGAAGCCGCGACGCAAATGTTCGCACGTCCTCCCCTACCATCTGTCCGGCGTCACGGAACCTCTGTACCCGCACGTGACGTGGTTCAGTGTCGAAATGCTCAAACGCGAGCTTCTTAAATTCCGCAAATGATTTTGTGGATTTTACTTTTTCGTCTCGCCATGCAAAATCATGAGCAGCTCCTGCCATCTTACACCTCGCCATTCCCAGCATTTGAGCATCCGACCATCCCCCCATTTTCCCAATCTCTTCTAGCATGGAAAAGAAATCGCAGATTGGAACCCCTGTCTTATCTCCCGTAAACGTCGGAATGACGCTTCCTAATGCCAGCATGCTTGCTCCGAGCGACGGCTGTGGAGTGGGAGCTCCCTCAGATACAGACATTTTTTTTTCAAGCCCTCCAGTGCCTCAAGCCTCTCAAATGGGGGTAAAAGTCCCACAATCAGTCCCGTGATTCCCTTTTGATTACAATTTTGAAGTCATGAATGTCACAGCATTCAGAGGACATTTGCTTTTGAGACCCCACTTCTGACACCAGTGTGATGACCCCCATAATGCGCAGGTCCACACGGGACGGAGAGGCAAAGAGACACCGTATGGCTCAGTTTAAACAAACAGGTATATTCAATAATTACACATGATTAAGATTATACATCAGAGGCTGGGGCGTCCGAGCTTACGTGCCGACGACTTCATGGGGGCGATGGAGTGGCTCCGGAGTTGGGCTCGAGCGGTTGCTGGCAGAAGCTGCACGCCGTCGGGCTTCGGCGCTGAAGGCCCTCTTGGCGAACGATGTCGTCCTGAGCGTGCCTCTTCCGTACTGCTTCTCGATTTTTATATCCTCTTCTCCACACTCCCTAGGGTGAGGACGCCCACGCCGGAGGGGAAGGAGGGGGGGCTAGGGCTTTCACTTGGGCGCACAAACATACCACCGCATCGTGGTCTCGCCCCCCTCACGTGTTTAGTCCTGGGGAAAGAAGGTTGTCTTCGAGGTAGCGCATAGCGCCGGCTGTGGTAAGGCGCGCTCTGGCTTGCTGACAGTTCCCTTGTCCTGGAATGTGCTCGGAAGGGCCGCCCCTGGAACCGCCACGCCAATTGGGGAGGATAAAGCCTGTTTCCCCGCGGCGGCGGCGGCGGGTCCGGTTCGGTCCGGTTGAGCTTAAACCCCTTCGTTCTGGTTGTCACTCTCAACGAGCATGGCTGGGTAATTGATGCCTGTCATCTGGGTCTCCGTCTACGCCGCGCCGTCGGACGTGGAACCTCGTAGCACACACAAGGAATGTACCTCGTAGCACACACAAGGAATGTACCTCGTAGCACACACAAGGAATGTACCTCGTAGCACACACAAGGAATGTACCTCGTAGCACACAAGGAATGTCACAGCCCATTTCAGACATTAGAAGCCAAGAACATCACAGAATGGGTGCCTATTTGCATGCTAGTCGCTAGTCATGAAAAAAAATATTCCGAGAGCACAATGAAGATAGTACTGATAACTGGGAAAGTATACATATACAGCGAATACACGGTAGCAATGAATACATATACAGTTATTGCCTACAAAATCATATCTAGAGCCTTTAGGTGGCTATATATACATACAGTGAATACATGTCAATGGCCGTGTTGTTGACGTACACTGTGTGATCACAATAAGCGATAATACACGAGAATTGCGACCTGGTTACACGAACCAGGTCTGCCGGAAAACGATCCTTACATGCTCGTCCGAAGCGGACAAGAAAGGGTAGGTCGACGAACTCTAATCTAAAGGAACAACTCTTCAGAAACGAAGCTTAAGAGCTCCCCACGAAGGCGCCACGGTTATGGCGTTCTGACGCAAAAGACTCACAGCGATTGCGCCAGAGCGCAAAAGCACCAGCAACTATCACCAGACGCGCAAATTGGCCGCGAGGACAACGACTCCTCTTTAAAAATCGTCGCGCTCCCAGACCTGGAAATCTGGCATGTTATTCAAAGGTGCGACGAAAAGCTGAGCGGTAGAAATTATTCCAGAGCAGGCCCTACGTAACTCCTTTCTCTCTTCTTTCCCTTCCATTCCCCCCCCCCCTTGCCTTTAGACGCGGTGGAGACGTCCACCGAGAAGTGAGGAAGTTACTGCGCCATTTCCGCATCTGTAAAAAAGCGCCAATTTGACCTGCTTTACCCTATCGCCCCCTTGCCTCATCCCCTCCCCCGCCATAATTAACGGGTGTGCATGTGAAAGTACGCCAGGCGTTCTAAATGTACCGAAACCTTCGATTGCAGCCCTCTTTAACGCGATGGCTTTAACGAGCTGGTGTCGCAGAATAGCAGGCGTCGGTGGCGTTGTTACGCGAATATCGTGGTTGCTTGACAGTAATCGCGTCACAGCCATTGGACCTCACGCAGGAATTCCAAACAACCCATAACCCCCACGTGAAACCTGACTTCATGACTGGAGTTAAAGTGATTACAACATGACTAGCAATGCGATTTAAAGGTAGCTGCATGTCTGGAATGAATAAACTTACTAAAGTTAATGAGTTTACTTATCATGTTATGAATCTTAGGCGGGGATCGATCCCCGGATCCTTCGCTTGAGAGTCAAACTCGCTACAGAGTAGGACACACAAGGCACGCTTGAATGGCTTGGGAACAAGTTGGAGTTGATATGTAAGTTGTGCGGTCTTTCCCGTAAAGCGGCATCTTTAAATTTTATGCTGATGAGTATGTTTGTAATGAGTCCGGAACACAGGATACTGTCGCGTCACGCCTTTAAGGTGGAGCTGAGGAGTCCATCTAATTTATTCTGGTTTCGTTCGTTCCCTCTATGTATTCCCTCACTGCACGGTTGAAATGTCCAACGAGGAGGAAGACAATTACTGAGCCTTCCCCTTCCTCAAAAGCAATATTTGTTTTTTCTCTCGGCCGCCGCAGTGGCTCAGAGGTAAGCTTTTCGGCTGCCTAGTGGTTGAGGTGTCCACTCAGTGTAGAATTTGTGCGTATTTGATTTCCTTAAAAGCAATTATCGTTTTGTTTCCCTCACCCGTTAAGTGGCAGAGTGGTAAGGCGCACAGCAGTCGAGCAAGAGCAGGGTGGAACAAATGTCGCCTTAGGCGGTGCCATTTCGATGGAGGCAGAATAAAAAAGTATGCCCGTGTGCAGTGCGATGTCAGTGCAGATTGAAGTTTCCGACATTACTCCGGTAGTAATTGTTCCGTAGAAGTCTACTACGGTAGTCCTTTCTCTCGTTCTTCTTTTCCTCGCTCCTTCACCTCATTGCTGGCAGCGCGGTCCACGTAGCAGCCCAGATTAAGCCAATTTTCGCTTGCTACTCCTCTCCACCCCTCACTCCTTGTGTTCGGTGTGTCTCTCCTGGTCCCGGAACGAGCACTTATGTGGAGGCAGCGGCGCTCGTTCAAGAGGAGCGTCCTACGGCGAACCTTCTCAACGAGGTTATCGGATAATTCCAAAGACGGGCGCAAACATGAAGCCCCATTGTTGTAGCCGGTCTCGTGTAGGCAAAACTCTCCACTCCAAGAGCCACATAAAGTCACGTAGATGCCCCGGAAGAAAAGGCGCCGAAAACGGCAAAAAAGAAGTGGAATCCGCCCGTCGCCTGCGGTTTGGAGGTTACCAGAGGAAGAAGCAATGCACACAATGACTCTACCACTCTATTCGCCGAGATGTTGAAGTCCGGACTGATACGGTTGGCGTTACGATGAAAAGCCACCATAGATGAATAAAAAACGGGCATCCGGAAAACCTGCGGACCCCTGTTGAGTGTTACACCAGGTACTAACTCCCTTAACCTTGCGCCCAAAAAAATAGAAGGCGAGCATCCGCACTGGGCACTCAGCCCCCTCAACAAGCGAAGATAGCGTAGAGCCAAGTAAAATTCCGCCGGCAGGTTATATAACACTCGGCAGCGCAACGCGCGACCCTCCACGGAGCAATGCAGGCGTCATAGCATATTCAGTGCGTCCACGTTTTTAAGCGCGTCAAGGCTATTACGTCTGACAGCGGGGTAAACTTTCCCTTGTAGACAAAGAAAATCAGAACCAATCAATAATGGCAAATCAATTACTTCGCATCGCTTAAAAACACTACGAAAACCTAATACATTCACTGCAACTTGAAACCTCGTGCCAAAATTTCGAATATTCAGGAGACAGTTGAAACCGCCTCATACAGCCAGCAAATAAACACATTTTCTGCAGAGTTTAGCAGGAGAGATCGACAATGTGCGCAAGCTATTCGGAGGCTCTACTAAAAGTTTCTTAAGCTAATTCGTCCGCAATTTCTCATATAATGCAGCGCGTCACTGATCCCATCAAAAGTCACGTTTCTGTAATGAAAGAGCTTTCAAGCATGCCGGAGTACGCTAGAAATTCGCGTATAAGTGACTAGAAAATGTGTTCTCTCAGCCGAATCGCCACACACACAACCAAGTTAGACAGCATGGTGTCTGGAGCCGTAGAAAAGAATTGAAAATTGGATTTTGGGGAAAAGAATTGGCTCAGTATCTGTCTCACATATCGGTGGACACCTGAACTGGGCCATAAGGGAAGGAATAAAGGAGAGAGTGAAAGAAGAAAGGGAGGAATAGGTGCCGTAGGAGAGGGCTCTGGAATTATTCGACCAACTGGGGATCTTTAACGTGCACTGACATCGCACAGCACACGGGCGCCTTAGCGTTTCGCCTCCACTGAAACGCAGCCGCCAAGGTCGGGGTCGAACCCGGGAACCCCGGATCAGTAGTCGAGCGCTGTAACCAATGGGCCACCGCGGCGGGTAGCTGTAGAAAATGAAAAATCCCCAGGTTGGTCGAAATTATTCCAGAGTCCTCCACTACGGCACCTTTCTTCCTTTCCTCTTTGACTCCCTCCTTTATTCCTTCCCTTACGGCACGGCACGGTTCAGGTGGCCACCGATGTGTGAGACAGATAGTGCGCCATTTCCTTTCCCCAAAACCAACTTTTTTTAGCCGTAGAAAATAGAAAATTGGTTTTGGGGGAAAGGAAATGGCGCAGTATGTCTCACATATCGGCGGACACCTGAACGGCCCCGGAAGGGAAGGGAAAAGGAGCCAGTGAAAGAAGAAAGGAAGAACGAGGTGTCGTAGTGGATGGCTCCGGAATAATTTCGACCACCTGGGGATCTTTAACGTGCACTGACATCGCACAGCACACAGCCGCCTTAGAGTTTCGAGCGTAGACGGTCGGATTTGATGTTACAGTTGCTATGACAACGAGCGATACACCAATGCATGCCCGTTAAGTATACAGCCGTAGACGATCGGACTTAACGGGCACGTTTTTGTGTATCGCTCGTTGCAATAACAATTGTGACGTCAAGCGGCAAGAATTTGGCCCGGCCCAGCCCCGAAATTTGACATTGGCCGATTCGGACCATAGTCGATGACCAACCATAATTGAACGTGCCTGGAATGTGGCTCTCTAAACTTCGGCCAAGTCATTTCCAAAAATATGGCCCGGGCGACCCAGAAATTAGACCTTATCCTATTTGCACCAAAATCAATCTCGCCATTACTGAGCGTGCCCGGCACGGGGCAAACTCCCAATTTGGCCCGGATCATTTCCGAAAATTTGGCGCAAGCGACCCCCGAAATTTGACTTTGGTCGAATTGGACCAAAATCGATGTCTAACCATAACTGAGCTAGCCCGGCACGATCGCAAGCTCCAAATAGTACCCGCATCATTTTCATAAATTGGACCCGGGCGACCCTCAAAATTTTGCCTCATTCGATTTGCGCCAAAATCAATGTCTAACCATAACTGAGCTAGCCCGGCGCGATGGAACACTCCAAATCTTACGGGAACTGCAGGCTCAATGGGTAGGCCCTAAGACCTACAACTACTCTCGAGCCTTCCTCTCGGGCTACTCTGCCTCCATGCAGATAGATCAGATTACTACACCCCCTTATACACTCGAAGAGCTCAGAACCCCTCAGGGGGCCGTCCTTTCTCCCTTTTTTTATAACATTGCTCTCATCCCTTTAGCTCACAAACTGGCTCTAATCCCACACCAAAAGCATACTCTGTACGCTGAAGATATTACTACCTGGTCCACATGGTCTACATGGGTCTGACGGGGAAATTGAAGAAACTCTTCAGTTAGCAGCAGACACCATCTCCTCTGACGCGTCATCCATCTGGCTCGAATGTTCCCCATCTCTCGTGCGCGCTCTTCCTAATTAGACCAAAATCTGGCGCTAACTCGCCCATCCAGATCAATTTAAAAGGATCCCCTATCCCCATTACACCCGCCCTACGCATCCTCGGCCTCCACTTGCGGGTTTATGGACGAAATGAACATACTCTTAAAAGACTCAAGGCCTCCACGCAATCCGTGTTGCACCTTCTACGCCAAGTATCCTCCCTTAACCAGGGTTTAGACGAAGCGGACAACTTGAAAATAGTGCATGCATTTACAATTAGCCACATTCTATACGAAACCCCATATCTCAAACCGAACCACACGGAAACCGAACGCGTGAACGCCACGATCCGCCTTGCGAATAAGGCGGCCCTAAACTTACCTCGTAGCACTAGCACAGCCAAACTCCTAGCACTGGGCATGCATAACACCATTCAGGAACTAGTTAACGCGCGCCTTCAGACACAGACTTGCCGCGAGCGCCACTGGCCGCCATATACTCTCCTCCCTTCACATCAGCATACCCAATAACTAGTCAATCCTTATAGCCACCCCTCGACACATCCGTACACTTCTAATGTGAAACCTGTTCCTCGAAACGTCCATCCCCAATATCATATCCCTCGCCGTGTAGCTCGCACTAATGCCCTCTATAAGTAGTACGGAGAAGCTCACGATGCTCTGCTGAAACTCCCCCGCAGGGACAACACGCCATCTCGAGCCGGGAGGACTGGGAGGTCCTGCTCACGTCTGCAGACCTGGCATCGCAGCTTGCTGCAATGACTCGGGCTGCCGACGTCATGTCTCAGCATGACCTACATGATGCAGTCCGGGACCGCGCAGTGGCCCAGGGACAGAGCAGGGTCTAAACCTCACTTGCAGAAGTTTTTCTCTCTGTAGCCGAGCGCTCTAACCACTGAGCCACCGGCTCCTGCTTGCCCTGGCCTGCTGCCTCGGTGGTTCAGCGAGATATCGTCGGCATCGCGGGAAAGCGGAGCACACCCCTCTGTGCTGTGCAGCAGCTGGCCAGAGCCGTCGTACACGAGGATCTCCAGGACCATCTCTTCGTGTACACCGACGGCTCAGTGGCCCGCGACAGCTGCTCCCTTGCAGCGGCGGCTACCATCCCCGCCCTGCGACTGCACAGCCAGCAACACGCAACATTCCTGGGCTCCTCCACCACGGCGGAGTTGATGGGGATCCGGCTCGGGCTGGACCTGCTGTTCACCCTCGGCCCTCCGCCGTCCAGGAGTGATCTGCTGTGCGACTCCCGCGCCGCCCTCAGCCGCCTACAATCTAACGGTCGTGGTACCTCACTAGTGTGGGAAATTCGTTAGCGTATCGAGCGCCTCGCGCAGAGAGGATGTGCCGTGCGTGCACAGTGGGTGCCCGGTCACTGCGGCATCGCTGCCAACGAAGAAGCTGACGACCTCGCAACCGCTGCACATCAACTACCTGCCAGCGATCTGCCCCTTGCGCTGGAAGACGTGCGTGTGGCCATCCACGACCATCTCCGAAAGCAGCACCCCGACCCACGCATCGAGGAGGTGAGCGCATTGACAGTATCACCGGGTGTCGCGAACTTACGCGGTCGCAACGTGTAATGATCCTCCGCCCGCGCATTGGCTACGTGTGGCCCGGGAAACGACGGGTGCGTCACGAAATCGGGACGAGTGATGTGTAGGATGGATGCGGTGCAGTGGAAACACTACAACACCTGCTCCTTCACTTTGCCGCGTTCACCGATGCTCGTCGCGATATGCTTACGGCCTATAGGGAGCTGGGCATACTACCAGACTCCCTCAAGACGCTATTGTGGCCGCAGGGCAGTGCGCGCACTCGTGAGCGAACCTTGGTGAGCCTCAGTGCATTCCTCGAACACATGGGCTTGACGTCCCGTCTGTTCTCCGTCAGGCAGTTACACGCAGCGACCGAACGCTCAGCGAGTTCTACCTTGAACGATTAATAACTGGACGCCCCACTCCAGTTGTAGCCAACACAGTGCTGTGCGCGTTTTAATTCCTCCAACATGAACTAATCAGCGCACAACCTGGACACATTTCTTATTGTGTAAATAGTTTGTATATATTACTTCTCCCCCTATCCTCTCTTCCTGTCCCCTCACCTCTTTCATTTCATTTCTCCATTCTGCCTGCTGTCCTTTATTTCCGCTTCCCCAGCTCAGGTGCTTCAGTATCGATGTGAGATGCCGGGGCTAGCAAAAATCTTTTCTTTCCCCTTTGCTATTATTTTAATAAAAACCACTACCACCACCACCACCACCTCTCTGTTTGTCCAAATTTGGCCCGGATCATTTCCAAAATTTGGTCTCGAAATCGATTTGTAGGATGTGGAAACCACTTTTCTCTCACCCGCCGGAAGCTAGCGCTCCCCTTCTCTCTTTCGGGGCCCGCCGCTGGCCTTCCCTTCTCGACCACCCCGGTGATGGGGCCCCCTCATCGTGACGTGGGCAGGCCCCTTCCCCCTCCCCCCGTATCTCGGTTGCCGTCAGCCTCTCGGGCGGACATGCGACGGGCAGCGAGAGAATTGAGAGCGAGACGCTGGACGGAGCGGACGCAGGCGACTACACCTCCGCGGCCCAGGAGACCAGAACTGTTTCCCGTGCCTGCTGCTGCCTGCCTGCCGCGGTGCTGCTGCTTGCCTGTGACGGAGGGAGGGGAGGCCGTGCGAATTTGGGAGACCCCAGTGAACGGTTTTGCCAGCGGGCTAATCTGCGGTAGGGGTGTGTCTCGCGGCCAGAGCTTTGGTTCGAGCTAGCCTAGTGGTGTTAGTCTTTAGTGCGGGGTCCAAACCGCTCTACAAACCCCACAACCAATGTGGATGCAAACTGTAATTGAGCGTGCCTGACACAAGGCAACATCCCAACTTGGTCTGGATGGCCTCATAAATTATGACTTTGGACGATTTGGACCATAATCAATTTGAAACCATAACTTAGCGTGCCCGACACGATGGCGACCTCCAAATCAGGCCCATCATTTCTAATAACTTGGTCCGCGTGACGCACAAAATTTCACTCAACCGATTTGGACTAATATCGATAGAAAACCGTTATTTAGCGTGCCCGACACGATGGCGAACTCCTGATTTGGTCCGGGCGATTGCTAACGCAACTCAGGACTCAAGGCAGGAGGCGAAAGTAAGATAAACTGCTCGTCGCCTAACGTTTCACTTCTGGTGTCGAGATATCGCAGTGCTCGTGCGCGTCCTTTTTTTTTTGGTCGCAGCCGTGTATTTTAAAACGAAAGCTTTACTGCTGTCCTCCGTAGCTTCTTCGTCGCGTGCGCGAGTTTGACCTTGAACCAAGGAGACACCACGTGACAGCAATGACGTCACTCAGCCGCCGCCGCAGCCGAAACCGAACGTTCACCTATATTTTCATAAACCGCCGACGTTTATCGTCTTCATTGGCTTTGACAACGTTCTAGTCTCCGATGATTTCGAGGAAAGGAAGGGCGCCTAACTGGGTTCCTGGGTTAGTGGATTCCTCAATCACGCTTTGAGGTACGTGGCGGCGGTGAGAGAGAGATGTGGTCTGCATGCAATAGCGCTGACAACGTTGTGGCAAACACGCGGTACTGCATCAATGGACCGCAGCGTTCATTTGGTGAGCAACCTCTCGCAATCGACCATTATTTGTATGCCACCTGCCAGGGTGTCAGGGTGGGTGCGCTTCCTATACAGTCTGCGGAACGCACTCAACGCTACAGACGCCAAACCGCGTCTATAGTTGCCCAATACCACAATTTAGCAAGACCGAGCTTAGCCAAGTATAACTATGCTAACTTTCCGCTCTCGCTTTGTATACTTAGGTTTAGCCGTGTTAAACCAGTGCGTTTAATTTCAGCCAGCGTATTTCAGGTGGTCGATAATAGTCACTTCTGCGCATGCGCCATAACCATGGCAACCAGCAGCGCCGAGACCCAGGTGTTCGCCGCGCGCCGCCGCTTTGCAAGTCTCCGCGCCGCGCGTGACGTCATCACTTAACTATGCGCCTCAGTGCGCATGCGCGGTGCTCCGAGCCACGCAACGTCGTCTCGCAGCTCTCCGCGCAGCGCAGCGCGTGACGTCATCACTTAGCTATGCACCTCACTGCGCATGCGCTATGCTCTTAGCGGCCGTGCGCGGCGGTGGATATAAGCCGCGGAGCGACCGCTAGCCTTGGGAGAAGGTGCAATTGAAAACGTAGACGCGGCTGGTGGCCGGGTGTATAGCAAGCCGCGTCTTCAGTTTACTTTACTGAGCATAGAACAGTTATTGCGGCCTTAAAAGCGATAAACGTTGATGAACTGTAAATAAACGATTGGTTGTCACACATTTACTTATTATATACAGCTTTGCCATTACAGCTACGCCAAAACAAACCAAGCTAAACAGTACCTTTTGCCACATATCCTGGCCCAGTTGAGCTAAGCCACTGACAAATTTTTTGCCTCTCTTGCAGCGTACGAGCTGAATGTTGTTGTTGTTGCCTCAAATAATAATAATTGGTTTTTGGGGAAAGGAAATGGCGCAGTGTCTGTCTCATATATCGTTGGACACCTGAACCGCGCCGTAAGGGAAGGAATAATGGAGGGAGTGAAAGAATAAAGGAAGAAGAGGTGCCGTAGTGGAGGGCTCCGGAATCATTTCGACCACCTGGGAATTTTTAACGTGCACTGACATCGCACAGCACACGGGCGCCTTAGCGCTTTTTCTCCATAAAAAACGCAGCCGCCACGGTCGGGTTCGGACCCGGGTTGCCTCAAATACGATGGCACATACCCATGGTGGGGGATTGGCCACGAGCTGAATACATGCTGCTATTGGGGCTAGGGGTCGCTTTCTTTATCCTGTGCCCCACGTGTGCAGTTCAGCGGGGGCAGGACTACGGTGAAGCACGCGTTGCTTGCTTTGTCCCGATCAGATAAAATATACCCTTCTCGACGAGAAACCGCCGCCTGATAAAGGGTTTCTTCTCTTCTTTGCATTCTTTTTTGTTTAGACATACCGTGTGATGTTGGAATATGAACGAGTGCACTGAAAACTCAAGGGCATTCCGCCGATAAATGGCTAACTTCATTTTCATCAGAGGAGCCGATATAGGCAGGCCACTATGCAAACAAAATAAAACAAGCCATTAGAAGAGGAAAAAAATAATGCCAGCAGATATCGGCATAGTCATAGCTTGAAGATTAAAGAACAAAAATTGGTGCAGGGTTCAGATTCAACCACCTGGGGACATTTAACGCGCACTCTCATTGCATTGAAAAGGGGCGCCTTAGGGTTTCGCCTCCATTGAAACGCAGCGGTGGTCGAAATTATTCCGGAGCCCTCCACTACGGCACCTCTTTCTTCCTTTCTTCTTTCACTCCCTCCTTTATCCCTCTTTTATATCGGTGTCCGCCGATATGTGAGACAGATACTGCGGCATTTCGTTTTCCCCAAAACCAATTTTCATTTTTATTGTTTTCAGAGTCACAAAAAATAGCATTGACGCAATGCGTCCACTGCGTTCCTTGTTAATTTAGGGTGACCACCCGCGGAAATTGTCGCCCACATTCTCCTTGACCTGGAATTGTAAAGAGAGATGACATATTCGCGATCAGCTTGAAGGACCTCCCACTGTTCACGAATGGCGCTCCACAGCGCGTTCGCTGTTGCCGTGGACAAGTTTCGTCTGTACAGGTACCGTGGTGAGCAGCCCTGTCTAGAGCGCGCCGACAGTGCTCTGCGGGGCAAGTCAGTGCCGTGTGCCCAGCTAAATCTTCCCAAGGACCCATCAAAACCCTGAACAGATCCAGGAAGGTACACGGGCCCTAACCGTTATCATCTTTTGGATGTGCCCGATGATTCACAAGAACTGGCAAGTGAAAACGTCTCCGCCTGCTGTACCGCTGCACTAAGCCTCGCCTCATCGAGGCGAGCCTCGCCGGCGCGCTGCGTTCCTCACTCACCGGCAGCGTACCTACCCCCCCCCCCCCCCCGCAGCCATGGAGGTGCAAGCGCAGAGGGAAGACCTTCGTCCCAGTGAGTGGACCCCGATACTCCACGCGTACAAGGGTGAAATCTCAAGCGTGGAAACGCTGGCCATATCCCATTAAGCAGCGTCTGTTCCATCTACGCCTACGGCGTCCGCGTCCGCTACCCCTGCGACTTTCAAGCCTACATACAGGCATCAACAAGAACAGCTGCGCGCGACGCACGCAGTCGCACACCGAAGCAAACAACTTGCTTCACTCCCTCCTGGCAATATACGGGTCGTTTTCCGACCAAGAGGAGGCCTCGCTTTGATAGGCACCATGGCGTAGCCACTCCTGCAAGCCCTGCAAGTCAGCGCTGCTGACCGTGACCTCGGGGATATTCACCTGAGGATCCACCCTACGAATAACACCTTCACGGTCGCTACCCCGCACGAGACAACCGCCCTTCACCTCGTCCACCTCAGGGAAGTGGTACTCCAAGAGACCGCTTACCCTGTCGCAGCCTACATTGCACCGCCGGCGGCTGCTGTGCGTGGAGTCATCTCGCAAGCCTACTGGCAGGAGACGCCGGAGCAGATGCTACGGGACCTCCAGACCCGTAACCCGTACGCTGATATCATTGCAGCCCGCAGAATGGGGACTCATTCCGTACTGATCACCTTTGCGCACGGACCAGTCCCCCATACCATACGCTACATGAGTGTAGTGTGCAGATGCACGGCGTACAAGGGAAGCCCGCGCTTGGCATCTGTTACGGCACATGCTAGACCCCACGCAATCCAAATCTCAGACGCGCCTTAGCATTCGCCGCCTCGCTCAGAACCATCGACAGGACACCGACGCCTTCCTCGTCCAGGTGAAATGCACCTATACAACCCCCGGTCTCCCTTGCAAGTATCCTGATTATGCAAGCCCACCCCAGCCCGAGCTTGACGCCCTTATTAGAGAATCAGAATTTCGCGCCGCCTTATTGAAATTACGGAATACCGCTCCCGGAGATGATCAAATTACCAATGCAGCTATCAGAAATCTTGATGATGCTTCCATCTCTGACTTAGTCAACTACTTTAACGAATGTTGGGAGGTAGGTACTCTCCCTGCCTCGTGGAAGCATGGAAAAATTATTTTTATTCCAAAACCCCACAAGCCTATCACCCTAACAACATCCGCCCCATTTCTCTTACATCCTGTCTAGGCAAGGTCTTCGAGCACATAATTCTTGCTCGGCTAACAACGTACATGGAAGACAACCACCTTTTCCCCCACAGTATGCTCGGCTTTCGTGCGCATCTATCTGCGCAGGACGCCCTACTTCAAATTACGCATTACGTGCTTGATGATACCATCCTCCACCACACTAAAGCTATCCTGGAAGTTGACCTCACCAAGGCATTTGACAGAATTCGACACGATGCCATCTTACGGGAACTGCAGGCTCTACAGGTAGGCCCTAAAACCTACAACTACGCTCGCGCGTTTCTCTCGGGCCGCACTCCCTCCCTGCACATAGATCAGATTGCCACATCCCCTTATACACTCGGAGAGTTCAAAACCCCTCAAGGGGCGGTCCTTTCTCCCCTTTTCTTTAGCGTTGCTCTCGTCCACCTAGCTCAGAAACTGGCTCTAATCCCACACCAAAAGCATACCCTGTACGCTGATGGTATTACGACATGGACCACTCATGGTTCTGACGGGGAAATTGAGGAAACGCTTCAGTGAGCAGCAGACACCATCTCCTCTCACGCGTCATCCATCGGGATCGAATGTTCCCCATCTAAGTCCGCGCTCTTCCTAATTAGGCCAAAATCTGGCGCTAACTCGCCCATCCAGATCAATTTAAAAGGATCCCCTATCCCCATCACACCCGCCCTCCGCATTCTTGGCCTCCACTTGCAGGATTCTGGACGAAATGAACACACCCTTAAAATACTCAAGGCCTCCACGCAATCCATGTTGCACCGTCTACGCCGAGTGTCCTCCCTTAACAAGGGTTTAGACGAAGCGGATAACATGAAAGTAGTGCATGGATTTACGCTTAGCCGCATTCTATGCGCAACCCCATATCTCAAATTGAACCGCACGGAAACCGAACGCGTGAACGCAATGATCCGCCTTGCGACTAAGGCAGCCCTAAACCTACCTCGTAGCACTAGCACAGCCAAACTTCTTGCACTAGGCTTGCATAACACCATTCAGGAACTAGTTCACGCGCACCTTCAGACACAATACCTTAGACTTGTCACGAGCGCCACTGGCCACCATATACTCTCCTCCCTTCGCATCAACATACCCGCTAACCAGTCAACCCTTATAGCCATCCCTCGACACATCCATACACCTCTCGTTGTGAAACCCCTTCCTCGAAACGTCCATCCCCAATATCACATCCCTCGCCGCGTAGCTCGCGCTAATGCCCTCCATAAGTATTATGGACAAGCCCACGATGCCGTTTGGGTAGACGCCGCATGTACAGCGCATGAAGCGGTAGCAGTTGCCAACAATCCAACCCTACCTCACTCCCTAACTCACCGTCTTCAATCGGGCTCTACGCCTGAGGAGGCAGAGGAGACCGCCATCGCCCTAGCCCTTGCACATTCGGACTCCCATTCCATCTTCAGCGACTCCAAAACCGCTCTGTCCAACTTTGCCAGGGGCAGGATTCACGCCCCTGCCTGGCAGTTGTTGAACACCCCTACCCAAAATTTACCGCGCAGGGTAGAGCTTCAGTGGGTGCCGGCTCACTCTGGGAACCCTGGAAACGAGGCTGCCGATATATTGGCCCGAGGTTTGATTTGCCGGGCTCAGGACAGTCTCGATCCAGGATTCTCGAGGGAGCGGGCGCACACCTTTGCGGAGCTCACGCCAATACCCCGTTTTGACCGTCGGACTTACCCTCCTCCCCACCCCTCTCTTACGCACTACCAAAAGATCCTCTTCAGGCGCCTCCAGGGTTCATCCAGCACATATGGGAGCATGGTGTTTTGTAGCACAGAATTGTTGCAGGAAGCTGTGAACTTCCCATAAATGCGGACAAGAGGTCCCAACCCATCCATCCTCATGGCACCCCATTTGGTGACTGCGCACCGGCCGCTCGAAAGAACGCATTGAGTATAGAAGGTTGGTATCTGAAGTTTTAAAAGAAACAATGGACAGGCAAAAGATTTGTAAAGCTGATTTCGCGAAAGGTAAATAAAAATTTACAGCACTAATTCTATGCCTTGAAATCATACCATTGTTCAAGCAGCACCCTTTGATGCCCAAAACTTTATTTCATCAAGGAGCATCGCGGAAACTTTAGCATGCATATAGGACGGACAAAATATGCGAATTTTGCTGTCAGAAAAAAATTATGTTTATTCATGGCTGCAGAATGAGGTGTTGCTCCAGAGCAACATTGGGCATCTGTGGTCCTACTTCACATAGAATGCCTTGAAACAGTTGCGGCTTGGAAGGACACATAGGTGCATGTTACACTTTGCGCAGTATAGAAAAGCGTAGCCGGATTTGCAGTACTTACACCGGTTCTTCTTTTCACCGTACTGAGGCCAGTGATTTATGCCATCATACCTCACGTCCACTGTGGGCCTTGGTGTCACCGGACAATGAATCATCTGTTTTTCAGGCACAATTCCAAGCTCAGTAGCGGCACCTGATCTTCTTTTCAATTGCTTTGACTTCACGAGTGCGAGGGTCTGGGCAATTTGAGCTCGAAAGGTCCGGAGTGACAACTTCCTTTGGATGGACAGCTGAGCACAGTGACGTTTGTACAGCAGCCACCCATTGACAACTGAAACATCAATCATCCAAAAAAAAACATCCGCATGTACCATCTTTTGGACTTGTGGTCCGTGCGATACAGCTCAATGAGCATGTCAGCGAGATCAACACCTCCCATGAAGGCATTATACTCCCTTACGGCAAAAGGGCGTGGAACATCGACGATGTGCATTTCCTTGCTGTTCCAACGCTTACATATGTCGCTTGGTTGGACGCCGCATAGGTGGACACAAGGTGGACGGAGCTGTTATCGAACCATTTGATGATTCCAATATTAGACTCCTCATCCAAGCGAAAATCCACGGAGCCTCTTCCTTGCGCCTTTAGAGCTGCATCAGCAGCCAGCGGGCACTTCTCTGTCCTGTCGGCCCTGACGGTGCCAACACACAAGAATCCTTTGCACCTCAGTGCCTCCACAAGGCGCAGGCTGGTAAACCAGTTATCAAAAAATAACTTATGGCTTTTGTGCTCTGGAAGATCTTTCACCAGATCAATGACTATATCGCCGGAGATGCCGAACCCATGGTCGTGCGCAGTGCCTTTACCTTCATAGATGATGAAGTCGTGCATAATGCCGGAAGAATCTGCCCTCGTGAAAACTTTGTAACCCCACTTGTGAGGCTTGGATTTCACGTACTGCTTTAGGGGTGACCTCCCCTTGAATGGAATAATTTGTTCGTCAATACTTTGCCGCTCCTCTGGAGCCGCAGCCTTCATGTTCTTCTTCAGTCGGTCTACAAGTGGGCGCACCTTGAAAAGGCGGTCGTGGCCATCGGAGTTCCGTGGTACTGCCTGCAAATTGTCATTCATGTGTAGGCATTGATGTATGGCCTCGAAGCGATTCCTCGACATGAGGTCCGCCACAGGCGCAAATCTTGTGCCGCGCTGCCAAAACATGCGGAAATGAGGTACTCTGACTGTCCCGGAAATCAACAATATGGGAAGATACTTCCTAATTTCTTCCTCGTTGATGTTCGCACAGGTGCCTTTCTTCCGGGTAGAATACAGATTTGATTGATAGCGCAATATGTCTACCATATCATTATCAAAAAACGAACAAAAGTATTCATAAGGGCTTAGCACCTCGTCGGGCGGAGAGGGCAGCTCCCCCTTCCAGTCAGTGTCATCAACGGAAAGGTCTTCTTTCCTTCATGTTCTGCGAACGTTTTCTTTCTTTTTCTAGCGCGGAGCCACCGAGTGGGCACGAGAAGTACCCGGCAATGCTTCAACAATATCGCCTGACATTCCTTCGTCATCCTCTACGCATGGCTCTTTGTCACGAAGATTGGTCTCTATTTCTAGTGGACAGGTATCAATCAATTTTCGAGCATCTCTTGGATCATAGTCGGGGTCATGCGGGTCGCTGTCGAAGTCAGCGTCGGACAATTCACCCTCCGGAAGAAAGATAAGCTCCTGAATTTCTTCCTCAGTAAGCCACTTTTTTTCTTTTGACATCGCCATCTATATATGAAAGACACAAAATATCATCTTATGAGGAACGCTTATTCTATTCGGTAAAATGAACATTCTGCTATTGCTTTGCTTTACCTTCAGCACAGCAAAAACTCCCACAAACGATATCTCCCTACATGTGATCATGCCTCCGCATATGCCCGTTGTTGCTCCTGGGCAACACCACTTTTGGCGCGTAAAAGTTTGTTGTACAAATTGCGGCAACACCATTCAGCCTCCTCATAAATGTTGTACAAGGCCTTATGAGCTATTCTAAGTCTGACAGTTGTCATATTAGTGTCCTAAACCGCCGTAGCTGAACAAGTTTACTCACGTGTGCGGTCCTTGTGCTGGCGCCTCTCAGAACCGTCAAGAAAAACAACAACAAAGGAGCAGTGCTGCCATCTCTACGTATTTACTTCAAGCTCAAGATGCTCGCTAGTCTTTGTTTATTCCACAAATGGCGCCAGCTGTATCGTGCAGCAGGACGCGTTCAAGAAAAAAAAATAGTTTTTAGGCTGTTGCTCTTGGGCAACACTGGGCACCAAAGGGCACGCGTGTTCGAATTGATGCTAATGAGAAGTTGCTTATTAACATTTTGAGCGAGAGCTACACTGGGCTACCAGTCGAGCATTTCGCGGTGACCGGGAGAGGAAAGTTGTGCGTATGGGCCGTTACCATGGCAACCGGAGAGGAGCAGCAGGTGCGGCGTGCGGTTGGCCGTCGCCGCGGCCGCGCGCCTGCTCCACCGTTGGAGCCGCGTCTGATGTCACGCAGAATAGCAGTTGTGCGCATGCGCCGTTACCATCGTAACCAGACAGACCCCACAGGCGCGCCGCTTGCTTTGTCGCCACCTCGCCGCATGCCACTCCATCACCTGAACCGCGCGTCGCATGCGCGGCATTGCGTATAAAGGGCAGAAATGTAATGGGCGCCTGAATCACGTTTCATATGGATGCAGAGGAGAGTCTAGACGCTGCTAAACGGCGGTATAGACAAGAGAAGATTAACTGTTCCAAAACTGAAACCGCCGCATGCTACTTTACAGGACATCGGGCAGTCTTCGTCTCTGTAAAGCAAAATGAATAAAAGACGTGTATACCCAATGTCTCTCATTGCTA
Organism: Amblyomma americanum; assembly: GCF_052857255.1. Taxonomy (NCBI): domain Eukaryota; kingdom Metazoa; phylum Arthropoda; class Arachnida; order Ixodida; family Ixodidae; genus Amblyomma; species Amblyomma americanum. Next base: position 20,398,983 of record NC_135497.1, on the reverse strand, counting down.
AACATACAGTGACGACAACACGCTCAGCCAGGGAAACGTACCTCTCGCTACGTATACCCTGGTATAGCCAATTTTTTCTTGGTGGCAGTGTATTTATTTCTTAATGGAGATTATCAGACAGTTCCGTTTGCGGGAATAATTCCGATAATTCGTACAATTCCTCTGAAATATTCGATCGACGAAAACTTTGAGTGTATACAAAGCACCAACTCTCTCAATGAAGCTAAGAAGTCAAGACAGCGTTTACCTGGAATTCCATGGCCACAACACCCGCCGCTGTTGATCCCACCGGGTGCAAAACGTGGACTCATCAGAAGAAATTACGTTGCGCCATTCTCATGTGGCCAATGCTGATGGTCCTGTGTGAATTCAAGGTGTTGTTCGCGCAGTTGCTCAGTGAGGGGAGGCTTTTGAGCAGCACCATAATTTCAGATCCCAGCTGCTTTCAAATGCGGGCGTACTGTCGAAGTATAAATATCCATCGACAACTAGTCTAGGATTTTTTGGTATTCAGAAAAGGGTTCACGACCGCTGCTGCAAAAACCAGTATGTCGTCCTCATGCCTCTCTTCACCCTTGGCCAGCCGGACAGCTTCGTATCAGCAAGTGTACGCTCATTTCGAAAGGCACAGATAATTCCGCTCACCGATGTCTTCGATCTGGCAGTTCTTCGGTATATCTTTCTTCCTGTAGCACAGCCTCCACGAAAAGTCGGGTGATGAACCTTCCATCTTCAATCGGGGCACATGGTGCCATTTCACAGAACGGCGCACCTTTGGTCGGCGCTACACACTTTTAAACCTCTGAAAAGTATCCCTGGCCAATGAGAAACGCGAACACATTGCGAGCGGGGGAAGATAAAGGAATGGCGTGACCGCTGGCTTTCTAGTCGAACCACTGTAAATGAGCTGCTTCACGGTGTAGATAAATCTTCATGCTGGCGCGGTGTCCCTCTCGCTAGTCTTCATGGGTTATGTATTTATTTCTTCAGCGCTTTAATGGGCGCGTCTGCTGTGTTGCCCCAAACGGGATTGTCTTGTGAACACCGTGGCCGAAAACGTTCACAAGGTGAGCATAGGACCCCTTTTCAGGAAGCAGTGGTGAATCCGCTGTTTTATTAGTAAACCTTCTGTTACATTGACGTAATGATGTGAACATTTCTCTTTTTAAACGGTCTGGTGCAGGCTTGCGCATTTGCTTACGACTTCGTTTTATTCAGTCAACTATAGTCTGTCTATAGTGGTGTACTACAAACGGCGAGCACATGACGAAAATACGATGCTTAGCTTGAATAGTAAATCCGCTAGTGAAATGTTGCGTGTTGTTTATGGAACGGGTTCAGCGTTAATGATTTGTACAGTAAATTCGTGCAGGCACGTCGGTGCGAGCTAATTTTTGCCAAGCTGTATGGCACACCTGAACTTTCATGGAGATTAACACGACAAACCTGTGGAAGTTTTTCAATTTCTATAGCTTCATGAACCACATGCGCAACTGAAAAAAAACATATCGCTGCAACTTCTTATCACTAACTATTCAAAGGTGCGACATTAAGCCGAGTGGGCGAGTGGTAGAAATTATTCTAGAGCCGTCTGCTACGGCACTCCTTTCCCTTCATTTCCTGTCTGTTGTTGCCAGGAAGAAAGAAAAGGAAAGGAAAGTGCACAGGCCTGCCCACTGGCTCAAGCCGAGCCACAATCGCTACCGCGTGCAGATAGTAGGAGAGTTGAAAGATGGGATAGAAAGACAGGATAGTAAAGACGCGCTAAAGACAAGGCCGATCCCGGAGGCAGTGCAATACCGGGCCAACCGATGGCGGGAGTGAAGCATCCTTCAAACTCTCCGCCACATTTCCAAAAATAAGTCCAATTGGACCCGTAACAGATACTATACGGGGTCCGGACATTCGCTAACATTTCCTTCCCTCGCGGACATTTCCTTCCCTCTCTTACGACGTGGTTGAGATGTCCACCGAGAAGCGAGACAGTTACTGCGCCATTTCCTTTCCTGAAAAAGAGCTAATTTGCTCTGCCTTACCCTGCCGCCCCCTTGTCTCATCCCTTCCGCCACTACCCTTGTCGGGTGTACATGAGAAAGAACGCCACGCACGTGTTGTAAATTAGAGGAGCCTTCCATTGCTGCCCTTTTTAACGCGATGGCTTTAAGGAGCTCGTGTCTGAGAAAAGCCGTCGTCGGTGGCGTTGTTACGCGAACATCGCGATTGCTCGACAGGGTCACGACGTCACAGCCACATGACCCACCGCGGGAATTCCAAACGTCCCAGAACGCTCACGTGAAATGTGGCATCATGCGGGGAATGAAAGTGAATAAAGCATGAAAGGTAACGAGAATTAAAGATGGCTGCATGCCTCAAATTATTCAACTTTATAAAGTGTTTTGACTTAATTATTATTTTAAGCATCTTAGGCGGGGTTCGATCCCCCGATCCTTCGGTTGGAATCTAAACTCGCTACCGACTAGGAGACGCAAGGCACGCTAGAACGGCTTGGAAACAAGTAGGAGTTGATAGGTAAGTCGTGCGGTCTTTCACGCAAAGTAGCATCTTTCGACTGTATGCTAATGAGTATGCTTGTAATGAGTCAGGATAACAGGCCCCGAGTCATGCCCTAAAGGTGGAGCTGGATCGTCCCTCTTACCTTTTCTGGTTTCATTGACCTGAAAGATATGTGAGATAGTAACTGCCGCATTTTCTTAACTCAAAAACCAATTGTCATTTCGTTTTTTTTTTCGATCCCTGCTCCATCCCCTTCCACGCGTCGAGTTGAGGTGTCCACCGAAAAGTGAGACAATTACTGAGCCTTTCCTTTCTCAGAAGGAAATTAATTTCCTTTCTATCACCCACCGCGATGGCTCAGAGGTTAGCTGTTGGGACGCCGAACAAAAGCGCGCCGGATGTAGTGTGGGCAGCGGCGGCCGCGCTTCAATGGAGGCATAAGGCAAAAAAAAGCGCCCGTGATCTGTGCGATGTCAGGACGCATTATGATCCCCAAGTGCTCGCAGTTAATCCGGAGGCCTTCAACGCAGCGGTTCTTCCTCTATTCCCCATCTTTTGATCCCTCCTTCATCCCTTCCCTCACGGCGTAGTATAGGTGTCGAGTAAATGTAGAATTACTGCGCCTTTGATTTCCTCACAAGCCCTTATCCTTTTGTTTCCCTCGCCTGTTAAGTGACTGAGTGGTTAAGCGCTCTGCTGTCGAGCAAGAGCACGCCGGATTAACAATCGCCCACGGCGGCCCCCTTTCGATCGAGGCGGAATGAAAAAGTACGCCCGTGTGCTGTGCGATGTCAGTGAATGCTAATGATCGCAATATTGCTCCGGTAGAAATTAATCCTTAGAACTCCAATACGGCGGTCTTTTCTCCCTTTCTGCTTTCCCTGACTGCTTCATCCCATTTTTTACAGCGAGGTTCAAGTGGCAGCCCAAATTGAACCACTTTTCAGTTGTTATTACTCTCCCCCCCCCCGCTCACTCCTTGCATTGGCTGTGCCTCTAGTGCTCCCGGAACGACCACTGATGTGGAGGCAACGGCGCACGCTCACGCGCAACATAGAACGCCGAAGCTTCTCAATGAGGTTGTCGCATCATTCCAATGACGCCAGCTTAACCTGAACCTGAAACCCTGGGGCTGGCAGTGCAACGCCAGTTCCCCACTAAACCCACTAAAAAAACTGTAATTAAGTTTTCCAAGCTGACAGCAGCGCCTTAAGACATACCGGTGGTCCCAGAGGGCTGTTGCGACGCCGCCTGTCATAGCACAGCTGGAGACGCGGGCGTCTTTGCTCAACGGATGCTGTGTCCTGTCACCTACCGCAGCGAGCGATGATCGAGCCACATTGTTCGCGTATCTGTCAGGGTTATAGGCCTTATGCGAAATGCGCAGCCATCTAGCCGCATCCGCGCGCAGTCCGCAATGTTGGAGGGTAGCCTGCGAAATCGCTACACATATTTGTGTACGCAAGTCGCGCACTGGAGTTTATTCTTGCTCAAAATGCCCACATATTGTTCCGTGCCTTGGGGTACACAGAATAGGCACAAGCGTGCCCAGAAAAAGAAGTCATCGTCATAATTATCATCAACATCATCATCAGCCTGACTACCCTCTATCCGCCCACCCAACCTTCTGCCGCCTCCTGCTAAACTTGCCTTCCCTTGGAATCCACTTCATTACCATTAAGGACCAGCGGTTATCTTGCCTTCGCATTACATGACCTACCCAAGCGCATTTTTAGCGTGAGCTACACTAGCCGAGGTTGAGCTGTTTCGCGTAATTCCTGGTGAGCCGTTCTGCGCTTGCGCGAGGATTTTGGGGAAAGGTAAAAGCGCAGTATCCCCCTCACATATCTCGGTGGACACCCGAACCGCGGCGCAAGCGATGGGATAAACGAGAGCCTGAAAGAAGAAAGGGAGAATGAGGAGCCGCAGTGGAGGGCACATATCTTGGTGGACACCCGTACCGCAGCGCCAGGGAAGAGATAAAGGAAGGCGTGAAAGAAGAAAGGGAGAATGAGGAGCCGTAGTGGATGTCTACGGATTAATTTCGACCACCGGGGGATCTTTAACATGCACTGACATCGCACAGCACACGGGCGCATTTGCGGAGTCAATGGAGGTGAAACGCAGCCGCCGCGATCGGGTTCGATCCCGGGAACTCCATATGAGTAGCCGAGCGGCCTAACCACTGGGCCACCGGGGCGGGTAATGTGAGGCAAGCAAATTATAATAAAAAGCAACAGGAGGCTACGGTGCATGAATTAGCGCAACGTCGGTCCTGGTACAATTAAGTCTGATGCTGTGCCGGAGGCGCATGATAGCGCCTCTCATTTTGTGCTCATGCGCACAGGTATCAGTGGGGGTATGCATATAGCCGGGAGTTTGCCAGTGTGGTATAGCCATGGAGAAGGAGAGCGAAATTGCTGCTCAGCTGCGATTCATGCTCAGCGGCTGAGAGCAGCTCACGCTACGTAGGTGACATAGCGGAGCTAAGCCACTGCTATTTTCTTTTATTGGAGCGAATTTTTATTTTTGAACCGTGATCACCGACATCCGCGACCCAAAATTGCGGAACCGTCGCCATTTGTCGGTTTCGAACATCGCGCGACATTTCTTAGTCCCTAGGTCGCAAAAGAGATTATGAAGAAAACATTTTGTGGGCCCCAAGGAAATAGCATACTAAAGCGTTTTTTTTTCACTGATGTTCAGGTAAAGTTCTACAAATGTCTGCCTCACAAGGGGCAATCGTGATTCCCTGTATTGGTGCGGGCCGTGGCTTGTCTCAATAGCAGCTACTACCGCTATCTGACGCACACTCTAAGAAAAAAGGGTGTGAGAAAGGGGTAAAAAGGACTTTTACTCCCTTTAGAGGACCCTAGGAATAACTTTGCACCCGTTAAAAGCACGCTACTGATCACTTACCCCCTCTTAGAAAACTTACACCCTACTTACGCTATCTACCAGTGTTGATAACTGCGCGTCCTTTCTTGCTCCCCAAAACAGCGGGGTGATTATACTTTGCTCGCATGCCGCGATGGGGCGCTCGTGGAGAATTTTGTGTGAAGTGCCTCGATGCGCGTGCCGACTTCATAGAGGGACGGGAAAGAATTTATATAATGGTCCATTTCTCTTGTGTGGCAAATGCATCAAGTAAAAAGATTAAGCTTAGCAGTCTACGCTGAAAACTGAATTCAAATGCTTACGTCTTTTTTTCCATATAGACTGTTTCTAGTACGACTAAAAACATTCCATGCTTTAATTAGACATGATGCGGCGATCAGCTCCAACGCTCACGTTTTATGCGCATTTAATCTGTGTCCGTTTCAAGCAGTGCATATTTCCTCCTCACGCTCAGTTGCACGTAATGGCAAGATCGGCGGGCCCTGATTTAGTGTCATGATTAAACTTGCACCATAAGCTCACTCTCGTCTGTAGGACATTCGTGCTTTACATAATACTTCATTTTATGTTACGAGTGATAACGCAAATGCAATTTGCCCTTGACAGCCTTGCTGTTAACAGGTCTGGGGGTGAGCCCAAGGTAATCTTTTACAAAGGAGCAGAAATAGGGAAATGCTGAGTGGCGCATACACAGATGAACCTACTGATTTGTGGGAAGGAGTCTTGGGTCCTCTGACGCTTTCTCCTCCTCCCTGGCAATGGAATTTTTTGTTTATTTCTCAATTAAATTTGAAAATGACTTTTGAATGCTATACGCCAAGAGAAAAACAGAAAGCAGAAAACGTGCTTGTCATAAATAATTATGGTGTAATCAATAAAAGAGTGCTCAAATTTTGTTATAGCTCACATTTCTCATGCACACTCGCAAATTCCTGTAGCAAGGGCTGGACAGGAAATGGGAAAAGGAAGGCGCCTTTGGCCACGTGTCACTGCAGCAATTAGTCCAAAAAGTTTTTTGTCGCGAGTCCGCTTCTCCAGATTTTTAATCCGCTTTGTGCTGCTTCATTCTTTCGGCGAAGTTCCTGGTCTCGCCGATGTACGACGCCGAGCGCTATTGTGCTCCAGCGCAGAAAGCTCTTGAATCATCATTCAGACGCGAGGCAATGTTAACACTCCCTAGGAATACTTGTCCCCTCTTACATACAGGGTCTACGTTCAGTGACCCGGCGGATGACTAACCGAAGGCGGGATAGAGCAGCGCACGCGCAGCTCGGGAGCCACGCTAACCCCTAACCGTGCTGTCATTGCTGTCTATGCACAGCGCTGACTTCCTGCTCACAGGAGTACACTCAAGGGTTTGAAGTTATCCCGCATTAGAAGCTTTTCGACTGATTTGCTAATGCGAGCGCAAGTGAGAGTGAATCCTAGACACACGTGTGAACACTGCCAGAGCGTTGTGAAACTTATTTTTTATTAAGTATGCTTTTTGACTGAGCAAATTTCACTACGTTCAGGCCAGCGCACAAATTTGTGTCCCACATCTTGTGGACCATCTCTACATGCACATTTTATCGATTATATATGTGTGTGTGTGTCTAAGGCCTCTTAAATATGAGTAAACTAGTACCTGTATTTTTAGTATACATTGGCTTGATTTGCTCTCCTGTGACAACTACAAGCTAACATTTGCTTGATTTTGATACCTGGCGCATTGTCTTGGCCGTTACTTAATAATAACGCTTGGAAGATCTTTCAAAGTATGGATGGTTCATGGTTTATGAGGGTTTAACATCCCAAAGCGACTCAGGCTGTGAAGGATGCCGTAGTGAAGTGCTCCGGAAATTGCGACCACCTGGGGATCTTTAACGTCCGCTGGCAGCGCACAGTACACGGGCCTCTGGAACTTCGCATCCACACAAATTCGACCGCCGCGGCCGGGATCGAACCCGCGTCTTTCGGGTCAACAGCTGAGCGCCATAACGACTGAGCCACCATGGCGGCTTTAAAGTGTAGAAGATATGACGATACGTACCAGAGTTGTACGTAACGCATTACATGTAATTGATTACTTGTAATCAGCTGCACTTTCTTGCAATTTTGTGATTTATTCATTACTTTTTTTTCAAACGGCAAAGTTCCAGGCAATTCAATTACTTTTTCTGTAGTTGATTACAGGTAATCAGTTCCTTTTTTCCAAAAAAAAAAAAGCTGGAGCCAAAGGTACTGCTTTCCTGACGGCAAGCAGTTTTCTTTGTGACCGAGCGACAACAGACCGGTTGCCGAGAAGCATCGCGCACGATCATGTCCGCACCACAACCGGGTCGCGTATTTCCGTTTGCTAGCCGTTGCAGACAAGCCCAATGTTGCCCATGCCCGTTCCCGACAAGTGCAATGTTGCCAAAACAGACGCTGCAGCCAAGTTCAGTGTTGCCTACGCCCGTTCCCGACAAGTGCAATGTTGCCAAAACAGACGCTACAGCCAAGTGCAGTGTTGCCCACGTCCGTTCCCGACAAATGCAAGTTATTGTTATAGTGCCTAGAATATACTATAGATAGGATATTCTAGGCACTATAGGATATTCTAGGCACTATACTATTGTAGTAACGCTAGCCTGGCCTGCATTTGTGCGAATAGGTGAGTGTCACAGGCAGTGTGTAAAATTCCAGGCCTTTCACAATAAGAAAGCCAACATTCCTTCTGACACTTATGTTTCATTGTCGGTGATTTTTCTGCGTAACCGTCGCTTTGTTGAGTCTTTTCACTTAGCGGGGCTGCTGTAATGTCCCTGCCGGAGTGGTTTTTGTTATGGTGTAGGTTTTCAGCGTATATTTTCGTGGTTTACTGCAAAAATTGTCACTACGGTCCATACTCATTTTGCCCATTCTTCGTCTTGGGTTGTGGCACATTTTTTTCAAATTGCTGAATCGTCAAACGTTCATATCTATCTCACACCTCTCATGAAAGCTGCGCGCGGTTACGGGTGACGTTGTCGCATGATTGATTAGGCGAAACTGAAATAAAGGAGCTTGTGTCAATTGTGTCCGGTAACCTAGAACAGTGTATTGGGCTGTAAGATCATTTCCTTAATTTAGACATTGTTGGAAACAGTTTCATGATGGCATATACTTGTCTTATCTTAACATTGGGCACAGGAAGGGAAAAATCCCACTAAGCACAACCTCCCCTAAATAAACTGTGCGAACAGTAGTCATTATTAATATTGCATCCACTGCTCTGTGTCTAATCTGAACTCGATGTGGCATCCACATATCTTCTGCAATCTATGATCTGGTAGGTCCTAAACATAAGTGACATTGCTTCTGAAAGTGCAAGCTTCTCTCACGTAGAGACCTGCTTTCCATGCGTGGTTTATGTGCTTGCTCCTTTTATCCAATGCATAATGACTCTTTTGATGTTGTGTAGTGAGCCCCCCTTTGATGGCTTGGAGCTTCTCTAGTGTCCTCAGAATAAAAAAAAAAGGTGGCTACTTCTCTGAACATCAATATATTTTTTTAAGAGTTACTTGCACCACCCTATAGCATCCAAGGAGTTAAAAATGTTGAAAAAGAAAACAGTCTACTCATTGAAATCATGGAAGAAAGTACCATTGGATAATATATGAACAGTACTTGACACTAAGCTGTTCTACTCTAGGATAGGTAAAAAACAGAAGAATGGAAAACATCACCCTTTAAGGAAAGCTCTTTTACCTTGAAATTTTTGAATATGTAATTAAGTTGTTGGTTGAGTATATTTCTCACAGTTTACAGCAGTTTTAGCAAGTAAATGTTGTAGAAAGATTTTAATCAAAGATTTTTCCCGTGGTCGTTGTGCTGCTGTTTCTATTTCAGTTTGCATTTGCTCTGTCATTCTGAGTTGCTGTCTTTAATTTCCCGGTGGAAATCAAGCAGCGCTGTTGTGAATTTTTTCAATTTACTTATAAGTGGCCATGTATGCAAGTCCCAACAAACACATCCATACTCAAGTATAGGTCAGACTTGACTATCAGCTGTATTCTGAAATCACTTTGAAAATGACTGAATCTCTACTGTAATAAACCCGGAGCTGATGGCTGCCTCGTTCCAAATGTAATTCACATGCTTAATCCAAGGCCTGAGATAAAAAGCACTCCTAAAAATAAATTTCTTGCTTGTTCTTAATGTAATAAGATTAACTCTGTACCTATCGAAGTGGTTACAACACTTTCTTGTAAAGGTGATGCGAACAGTTTGCAAAGCTTTTAGCAAAGTAGGTGAATCATACACAATTTGTGAATTACACTGGAGGAATATCATCAGGACCAAATACCTTGGCCTAATTAACAGCTTGGAATAATATACCAATCCCGTTAACTCAATATCTGACCTTCAGCATGCGATCTAGCTTAGCAGGCGGTGTGAATCTAACAATATGTGAGCAAGGCGGCATGCAGATGACGAATAACCACTGCAAAGTTTTGTTTGACATACATTATTGTTTATTCAAAAACTAGTGCAGGCATGAGGTAAATAAATTAGTAGAGGAGGAGGCCCTGAGTAGAAACTGTCAGGGGGACCTCCTGTTATTAATTGTATATATGACACATATTAAACATATGGCAGATAGAAACTACATATCAGAAAACAGGTGCAGCAGGAATTAACAATCACAACAAAAAATTAGATTAAGCATGCTCAATTTTACAAACTCATTAAGGAACATGGCAAAAAGAGAACACAATACTATACAAAAGCACTCAAGCAATAAAAGCCATACACAATAAATACAAGGTTCATTGGCATGGCAAATGAAGGTAATTAAAAAGTATACACTTTTTCAACCTTTTATGAAATGATGCTTCTGTACTAGATGATGTGATGATTGTTAGTAGAGAGTTGCAGACAGTGATTGCTGAGAACAATGAATAAAAACGAAACTCTAGAATATCATCACTTTTCAAGCCAGGTATAGAGCTGTTGTCCGCACCAAAAAAAATATTTCCGGGCGTAGTGTACAGTATACCGTGCAGAGACTGTAAAACCATGTGCATGTGGGTGAAAGTGGAAACTTCGTTGAAAGGTTGAAACAACACCAGAATGATGTTGCAAACAAGAAAGCTTCGTCAAATGCACTCGTCGAAAATTCTGAAAGCAAGCAGCATCATATAGATTGAGCAACGCGTGCATTTTGAAAACAGAAAAGAATCTCCAGAGCTGTCTATATCTAGAATCCTTAATGATTCAGACAACCAAACACACTCTTAATCGCACTGACGGGGCACTTCCTAGTGCATACGCCCGCTGCCTAGGGCACATTTTCAAGCTTAAATAGCCAGCCTTACACGTCTGCACCTGTTTGTGAACAAGGCTCCCGTGTGGGAGCTGAAACATCATTTAGGAGTTCATTTAATTTTGCGTACAGCCCCGACCAGACAGGTTTCCGTCCAACCTTCGACTTCATGCAGCAAGCATATAGTTTCTAGAAAGCCCAACAGGGAACCTAAACTCAAACGTCAGCATGTGTTAGTTCATGCTCTAGGTCATCCTGCTAGGATTGCAGCCACGGCAAAAAAATGTGAAGTTGCTTCCATGCATGTTGCACAAAGCATTATCTAACATTGTCTCTAATCCTAAGTTTCAGTGTACTCCAAAAATGCAGAAAGATGACCCTGAGAAACTGCCAGAAAGCACATGTTAGGTCCAACAGGTTTGCAGCATAAGAATCCAGTTGTCTAAAAGCTTCCTGCTACATTTTATTCCATTGCAAGGAAAGTTACTTCAAACACTCTGTGGACTGCAGTTACTAGCCTGCTAAATATACCTATTAACTGAAACAGGTGCAATCAGACTCCACAGCCTTGGCAAAAGAAGAATAGGAAATTGGAAAGGGGTAGGTAATGCAGGCAGCACTGCAGCAAAAACCCTCTTATAACCAAAGAGTAGACATGAAGGTTCATCGTGAGAGGCACTGAATGGAACTGTAAAGTGAGAGTGCGATTGATTTTTGTCCCAAGTCTGTGTACACAATGCTGTATCAAAAATATCGTTACAATAGGATGCATATATTCTTAAATACTGAATAGAAAATTCCTGTTGACAGTGTCAGCACGGAGCCCCTTGTTTTTGAGTTTCAGATTGTTAACTGTTCTAGGGCAAGGATAATATTGGGGAATGGAAGATGCTCTTGGAATGCACATTCAGAATGTAGTCCAAAGTGTTTAAGGGAAACATTAGAGGTGAAATGCATTTAAATTAGGCTGTAATTACTCATGAGTTTCTACTTGATCACAGTTATACGGTTGCAGAGCAAAGCTAGACAGCTTTCTCAGAAGCTTTGCAGCTGAAGGAAAATTTGTCTTAGTCTGGGGATAAAACCAGAGACCACTGCTTGCCTGGGCAGTCACTCTACATTTAAGCTAACCAGGATGCCTAGCAGATGTCATGGTGAGGTCAAATTGATCAACAACCTGAAGCAAGAACGGTGGTAGTCTCGCTCTGAGCTGTTGATCAGTTAGCTCTCTTTACCTAAATGGTTTGAAGCTTCTGACACCATGAGACACTACGCAGGAAATAGTTCGGGATAGCCCTTGGCCTTTTGCTTCTGACAGCCTATGCAAACGTTCTCGAGGCAGCATGGTCACATTGCATTAAGTGTATGTCTCTTCAGTCTTCTTTACATGCTTGAAATTAATCCGGAGCCCTCCACTAAGGCGATCCTTGTAGCCGGCGGGTTGTTTTTGGATGTTAAACCCTACAATTTACAAATTTTCCACGTGCGGTACGCTGGTGCCGTAGATGGGGCAGAGAGAAAGTCAAGAAGAGAGGCAATCCAGTGATCTTTACGCTGCTCAGAAGTCATGTCGCAGGTGTTGAACAAAGGCGCAGTGGATTCGAGGGCAGAGAGGCTGGCAAGCTCGGCCAGTAGCGGCGAGCGGGACAGGGCGTCAGCATCATGGTGCTTGCGGCCCGACCGATATACATCAAGCCATGGCAAGCGACCGGAGGGATCTTTTAGCAAGATAGCCTGCATAGGGCGTGGTGGTTGGTGACCGCGTCAAAAGGACGGCCATTATGATAAAGTCGAAACTTGCCAAGGCCTCAGACAATGGCCAAGCTAGGCCACCTTAGCCAAGCACTCTTTAGTATACTTCATACATTATTTGGCGACTGACTACTGAGGTGGAGCTGCAATAAACGTTTTTCCAAGAACTCTCGTCCCGCAAACTTTTGTGTCCGATAGTACATATGTGAATAGTGGCGTGTCGCGTCCGCGAAATATGGGTGCGCAGCTGCTGTATTCTTGTAAAGGCGGCTTATCTCAGCCTGCAATCTTTACCCGTCCAATTGTGAAACGAGATATGACGCCTCGAGAAAAGGGGTTGAGACTGCATAATTATAATAGCTTCGCCATATCTTCCATGTACCTCCATGAATGCCAGCACCTCCGTTCAGCCGCTGCTGTGGTTATTGTGCTCGGCTCCTGAGCCAAAAGATGCGGGTTCGATCCCGCGGCGGCTGTCGCATTTCGATGGAGGCGTTAATGCTAGAGGCCCGTGTACTGTTTGATGGCAGTGCACGCTATTGAACCGAAACCAATGTTGTTTCGGTTAGGAGAGAGCATTTGATTCGCGAAAGAGTATCTAGACCTACGGTGTACATATGTAGCTTGTAAATTTCTGTTTGAAATACTTCTCATGCCTGACAGATCTGCCGCTGCCGTGACGCAGGCGCTGTCGCGACTCGGACAGGAAAAAAATGGTGCCGGTTTTAGGAATAACATTTTCACGCTTCAAATTGAGACTCAAGTTGGTGCAGCTGTAGGTCAACGCGCTTCGATGACAAAAAAAAATGGTGAAGTTACCTACCGAGTGCATTCCTTGCAGAGTTTCGGTTTTGATTTTACGGTTGGCAGTTTTGTCTAAAATCTGTACTTCCGTTATTTTTGCTGTCAGCTTTCATTGTTTTTATGGTGCTATTGTGGTGTCATTTCTTAAAAATTGTGAGCCATGTTTCCAGCGCATTTCGTATCAGTTGCAGAAAAAGTTCATTTCGTGCGTAGCGTTGTAGCGCCATCTGCCTGGGACGACCTGCCCATCGACATCAGCATCATCCTGCGTGCCGCGGGTCGTTTGTATCTGTGGCTGGATTGGTGCTGTTCTTGCGTTTGTTGTAACACTGAGTGCATCTTTAAGCGCAAGCATAGAAGTTATGCTGCAGTGTTCAAGTATGACACGTTGGAGCCAGTTCAGGTGAGCTTTCCGTGCTGCGCGGCTACCTACACGGCCTTCGTTAGTACTGTACTAATTTTTAGGAAAACAGCAGTTGAGGTACCTTATGGTCACTTTTCTTTTCGGAGGCTTTTACTGCTGCGTAATCTTATCGGACAGAGTCGAGTTCATACCGCGTAAATGTACAGTATTGTGCGTTTTTATCGCTGACACTTTCAAAAATTTCCCCGCCTCAACCGCTGGCTCGTTTGCGGTGAAACTGCACACAGAGCTTGCGTATTATGGTAACTTTTGTATCGTAGCAAGTTTGACAATGGTACTTACTTAGTTCAGGCGCACATGATGCGAAAACGCAAGCGTCTACGAGAGATCGGCGAGCCAAAACCCGCAGACGACGCTTTTTCGCCGAGAACCGGCAGTGGCGCCATCTGTTTTGGGCAGCGGAAAGCGTCACGACTAGGCTTTCCGCTGCCGAAAACAGATGGCGCCACTGCCGGTTCTCGGCGAAAAAGCGTCGTCTGCGGGTTTTGGCTCGCCGATCTCTCGTAGACGCTTGCGTTTTCGCATCATGTGCGCCTGAACTAAGTAAGTACCATTGTCAAACTTGCTACGATACAAAAGTTACCATAATACGCAAGCTCTGTGTGCAGTTTCACCGCAAACGAGCCAGCGGTTGAGGCGGGGAAATTTTTGAAAGTGTCAGCGATAAAAACGCACAACACTGTATGTACCACCAGGAGCAAAAGTTATTGGGGTGCGTGTTCTCGGGGAAGAAAAGTTATTGGGGGCTTCCTCGCGACCTAGTGCTTTAAAAATGCTACCAGCGTGTGGCGAATGCAAGTCCCCTCGTTCAGCCACTTCGAGCGATTGGCTTAGGTGGCGCTTGGCTACTGTGCCGGAGTTCCCGGGTTTGAATCCGACTGCGGCGGCCGCGTTATCGATGGAGGCCAAACGCAAAGACGCCCGTGTGCTGTGCGATGTGAGCGCGCACGTTATACATCCCTAGGTGGTCGAAATTATTCCGGAGCCGTACATTACGGCACATCTTTCTTCCTTTCTTCTCTCAGTCCCTCCTTTACCCCTTCCCTTACGGCACGGTTCAGTTGTCCGCCAAGATGCGAGACAGATACTGCGCCATTTCTTTTCCCCAAAAACCAATCTTCTTCTTCCCCGTGCCCCGCCGCGGTGGCTCAGTGGTTAGGGCGCTCGACTACTGATCCGGAGTTCCCGGGTTCGAACCCGACCGCGGCGGCTGCGTTTTTATGGAGGAAAAACGATAAGGCGCCCGTGTGCTGTGCGATGTCAGTGCACGTTAAAGATCCCCAGGTGGTCGAAATTATTCCGGAGCCCTCCACTACGGCACCTCTTCTTCTTTCTTCTTTCACTCCCTCCTTTATCCCTTCCCTTACGGCGCGGTTCAGGTGTCCAAAGATATATGAGACAGATACTGCGCCATTTCCTTTCCCCCAAAACCAATTATTATTATCTTCTTCCCCATACACTCCCACCTCGTAAATGTTGCCTGCCGATAGTACCTCCGTGTGACGTGATTCGAAATTGATCACTTCAGGCCTGACCTGTTCAATTAAGCGAGTTCACACAGTTAATCTTCTTAGAAATACTGAGCGCAGTGCGCGAGCTCAGCCACTGTGGCCCTGTATAGTAAACGGGTACCGCACAAGGGGGGGGGGGGGGGGAGGGGGGGGAATGGTAGGGTTTTAACGTAGTTAAACCGAGTGTATGTGTGAAAGCACGTGTTTAGCCTAGTTGTCTCATGGTTTTGCTTTGCTAGGTCGTCGGCACTTCTGGCGACGTGATTAGTTCTAGAGTAGTTTTAGTTGATGGAAGACGACGACATGCAATGCACAGCGCGAGCGTGTGTTTCAGTTTAACGCGAGCCGAGGTCGTCTGCGGCAGCAGCATAGTGCTCTCGTGCACAAGCCAGCGAAATTGATCTGCTCGCGCCGCCGCGGGTTCAAATCCCAGTTGCGGCAATATCTATTTTATTATGTTTGCCAAGGTCATCCTCAAGGTCAAGCTTCACACTAACTCTGTGAGCCAGTTAGACCTCGTGAAGTAGTACTTTCACACTAAAATATTAGCCCTCCTGAGCCAAAATGACAGTGTTTACAATTGCTGTACAGTTGATGCCTTCATAACCGTATAAAGACATTCCATAGGCACGTTTCTGACCAGTCCAGCTCGATTCAGCACCTCAAATGAGTGTGAACGCGGCTACCAGTTCAGATTGACATAACTAGTGTTAACAGAGGTCATCAACATGCTTCATCAAAGCATCTGTATTTGATAGCCTCTTCTCTCTCTTTTTTTTACTGTAAGTGTTTTTCACTACCACTGCCTGCTCATGACAAATGCTACAATTGGTTAACATGCCTTGTATTTGGCAACAGCATGGCAAGACAGCCTAATACATTTGTAGCGAAGTCTGCCAAACAAGTTGTGGTACTATGTATTGCTGAACTTGGCATGACCGTATGCTGATATTGTGAAATAACATTGAGTGGCCGTTATGTCTTGCGTTTTTCTCAGATCTGTCTGCTGTAGGCCAAAGTTTGGGCACATGAGCGCAAAACAGATTTGTTGAAAATACTTTTCATGAAAACAGTTACTTATGGTACTGAGTACTGTGTAACAAGAAAGTATCTGCTGAGACTATGTTCAACTGTAAAAAATGTCTGAACAGTGAAAAGTAAATCATTCATAGTGTCGTGGCGCAGGGGTTCACTCGAACCCGGGCTCCGTTGGGTAACGTGTCCGCGCCTTCGGGTTGAAGAAATATGGAACTTCAAGCTTGGGAAAGCGAAAAACAAACGGGTTTACTGGCACTTTTCATGAAACTTGATTACATAACTTAAAAGGAAAGAGAAAGAGCAAACAGTCAAGAATTAAAAGTTCATAGAGTCGAGCAACTGGATGAGCCTTGTCGTCAGGGCCCAGAGCGATCGTTCGTACTCGGGACACTCGTTAAATACACTGAGGCTCCGCCGCTTTCACCACACGATTCACAGATCGGAAGAGTCGCCGCACATAGCACGCTGAGCCCTGCGGGAATGGGCGAGGAGGATACGGAGGTCCGCTGCTATTTCGTCCTCGGGAATGCGCTTCTGCCCGCTTCCTTTCGTCATCTTGTCCATCGTCGGTCGCATCTCACGGTCCGACACAAGGGGAGCGTGCGTGGGAGATTCCACGGGTAGTTTCCCCTATACATCTTTTTTTCTTTTTCGTAAGGTCAACCAGGGGTCAAACAACGTGTCCCTAGGAGGGTTGTAACAATAGGTAACAGCAAATTGAGAATAATAAAAGGAGCATTACAAAAAACCTGTTTACTTATAAGAACAGATAACACAGTGTCCCCAAAAATATCTGGGAGGAATGTATGCAAAAGGACATAGCAAACATGTTTGAAGTTTTCTGCCAGCATCTCGCCTCACACCCCCCCCCCCCCCCCTCTTCCCAGAAAAAAAAAAAAACGAAGCATGTTAAGAGTAATTCAAGAATGGGTAGAAGTGTTTAAGTTCATTCTAAATATAGATTTTTTAAAGCATTTGCAAGATGCCAAGTTATCATGAGAAGTACTGAATATAGAATATTCAGTCTGTGGTAGAAGAAGCACCAAAAGATATTGACAGAAGAACTAGGGGGCTGTGCTGATCCTGTGCCATTGTCTTGTGGTGCTGCTGTTGCCATGGTATACCAACAACTCACCAATGTACGGTTCTCCTCTGTTGTATGTTAGCTATGTGCATGTTTGACAGAGTTTTCCATGGCCACTTTTGTTAAATCCTATCATCCAGAAATCTTGAGTCATGACCTTGTGCTGCACTGCTATCTTCTGTTTTGTCAGCCTCAAAAGTTAGCAGAATGTGGCTGTGTAGGAAAAACTTCACTGGTGTGCTGGTGCCTTGTGTACCAGTTGCCTGGCATTATGCCAGTGAATGGAGCGTGCATGTTCCCTCATGATTGCCTTGGAAATGTTGCTATGGGTTATGGCGCATGTATATGGGTTTTTCTGCGCACCCAAATTTCGTTGTTTTGTCAGGATCATACATGTCAGAAGGGTTGGTAGTTATTATATCAGAGCAGTATGAATGTGAAAAAACATACTGCAGTGGGTAAATGAAAACTAAAAAGACTGGTACGATGTAAAGCTGCTGAAACCGCTCACCAGTCCTTGAAAAAGTGAACATATCACCACTAAATTAAAGCTTCTGTTTCGGCGAGTTGGTAATGATCCATTTGCTTCAGTGGTTGTGTTGCTTGTCTTCCTTTCATGTGTCCCGTCTTCCTGCACTCTTTAACAATCACATCACTACTACGCTTCACAATTTTTTACCTAATGTGTTTGTCTTGGGTGGCTTGCAAAAATGGCTCAAGCTTGCAGATATGCAATGTCAACAGGCCGGCATATCAAGGTCCACAGAATGTTAAATTACTGAATAGCTTGGACGGTGATCTGCGTGCATTGCTAAATAATCAATGTCAAAAAGAACTGCCTAACTATGTTATTGACATTGTTGTAATGAAATGCTGTGTAGCCCACCCCTGTTATGCCTCTAAGAGAAGAGACAGCAGTATGTGTAAATAAATAAAAAATACTTGAATGCTTCCTTCCCAAAAAATTGATGCCATGCAATGACACCATTTTTTAGACATCAACTGATAATCCTTATCACATGCTTTGTAGCATTTCCAGCCTTTGTAGCGTTTCCAGCAGTTAGCCTGTCTGTAAAGGCGTTTTTTGTTATTGTTTCAGCGATGTAGGTGCCGATTAAACCAAGGCGCAGTGTTAGTGCATGAATCTGTCAATAAGAACAGCATGTTTATTACTGTTTATCAACGTGTACTGTACGCGTTAAGTGGCATATGAACCAAGTCACTCACACATGGATAATTTAGTCCGCAGAAAATGTTGCTTATTTCGCACGAAACGTGACCACAGAATGGAAAAAACCAATTCAGCAGCAAGAAGAGGTAATCGATGTGTTGCGGGTGTGAAAAATGAGATCTATGCATGGGGACAGAATGCCGAAAAAAAACTCCGGACCATAATCAGCTCGGCATTCTTTCCGGCTTTCCTCAGCAGCGCCTCGCGGAAAGTCAACTTCACGCGACCGCATGTTCCCTTTAACAGTGTACCATACTGTACAGAAAACTAACATCCACATCAGTGTGACGCTGCATGTGACCGAAGGTGTGGTTTGACTGCCAATTTATGTGGACTGGAAGGAATACATCACTCGTCTGACATCCGCACTGTGCAGAAAGTTGTGTGGACTCTGTTGTGCAGCTTCTTAACTTATGTTTCGAACAGAAAACTCGCAGTGCCTTGGTGCGAAGTACACTGTAGGAAATGGCTTGTTTGATGAGAAGGGGCCTGGTCTTGCAGCGTCAGTAATCGTAATTTTTATTTTTGGTTAAGTACACAGACAATGAATACAGGGGAAAGGATGATGCACTGCTGCTGCTGCTTGCCATTTACTGTTCGCACTCTTGCACAGACTTATGCAGTAAAGAGTGCTGGCACTGTGAATGAATAAGAATCACCATGTCGAGTGCTTAAGGCGATGGATACCTAATCCATTGGGTTCTGCCTGTGTGGGTTCGAATCCCAACTGTGAATGAATAAGAATCACCATCATGACGGCAGGTTTCTGCAGTAAAATGTCGGCCGGAGTAGATGTGCAGTTTTCTCTTTTCAGACTATGAATTATTTCTGTTCAGACAATTTCTCAGGTTATCAGATATGCTTCTTCCCGTTACAATATGTCAGATATGTTGGCATCTGCATACTCTGCAATGAAAGCTGAGGTAACCACCATTCTCTGACTTACATTTTTGCAATGCTCGTGAAAACAATCATTCAAATGTACCCCAGTCTGCCGTTAAAGAAACCGTACCTAAGACAGCGGGATCCAATGTACAATAAATCCTGTGCACTGAAAAAATCCGATGTTATGTTTGTTTTTTTTTCGCATTCTATTCGTGCAAGAAATGGTTGGCCTAGTCATCTGGCAGAACGATTGCAGCTCGTTTGGCACAGAAAACAACCACTTTGACATTGAATCGTTGAATCACTGTCCGATTTTCTCTTGGCTATATATATGGCAGTTTGGTTGCTCTGAAGAGCAATGAGGAGACAGTGCCTTTGTTAAAGGACTGCTTCCATACAATTCATTCCACCGTAAACTTGTCAAGACAGCTATCGTGAAAACATCTCTTCAATGTCATGTTCACACCATGTTGGCATCAGGTCCTCAAAGAATGCACACTTAGCAGAAGCACAGTATGTCAACTATGTTTTGGCAAATGTTGCTGAAGGGTTATGGGGGCTTAACGTCCCAAAGCGACTCAGGCTATGAGGGACGCCGTAGTGAAAGGCTCCGGAAATTTCGACCACCTAGGGTTCTTTAACGTGCACTGACATCGCACAGTACACTTGCCTCTAGAATTTCGCCTCCATCGAAATTCAGCCGCCACGGCCGGGATTGAACCCGCGTCTTTCGGGCCAGCAGCCGAGCGCCATAACCACTGAGCCACCGCGGCGGGTGTTGCTGAAGGCTTCATGGTATAGTCTCCAGGGCATTTCAGCTGTTGCATAGCTTGAAAATCAGGCAGCAAACTAATGTCAGTGTTTTTTTTTCTGCACAGCACTTGTTGCATTACTTTGTAGCTGGGAAAAAAGTGTACAAAAAAATATGTAAGGAAAAAATTCCACTGCACAATATTCAGTGTATTAGACCCTGCTGTCATCGGGCAGGTGTTCAGAAGGGCACACTGGGGTACATATGTTTCCCGCTCCTCAAGCCACAGTTTCATCTGAGGCTGCAGGATGTGAAAATAAATAAATTTTCAAATGACCACCTCCATAAGCATTTCAACATTGTAAAGAAAAGAATGGAAGCTTCGTCAACCTTTGTTGCGCCAACCTGCGCTTGCAAAGAGAACAAAGCCACTCAAAAAATAATGAAAACAAAGCTGTTCACTTGCATTGTGATGACCACTCGGGAAAAAAAGCACACAAGAAAAACAGTTGCGGTGAAAATTAAGCGGTATTTGGTCTTGAGATATGACTGCGGTTAAGTGCAGAGGAACTGAGCTTAACAGCAGTTCAAAGCTCTAAATTTACAAGTATAAACAGCAAGAACAATTTAATTTAGTCCAACCAGTGAGGAATGAAACCGAAATTAAACTTTGGGAGTTAGACAGGTTCAACACTTTACCTCAGCTTTGACGCACAGACTCTAGCATCGATACTGCCAGATTCGGGAACGGCTCAACTCAGCAGTGCAGTGTCTGCCATTGTGCAGACATCCTGCACAAGAATTGGAATTTCGTTAGGGAACATGCAAATGGTGCTAACATGAACACAGAAACATATGCAAACAGATAGGTGAACCAGGGAACCTATAACTCCAGTACAAAAGGTGCAAACGCCACAGAAACCTGGAAGGATTCTGCATAGCCAACAAAGCCCACATATACATTGGCTTACCATCGTTGCTACAGAGCAGCCAAGAAACCGCATTCCTCACAGGGAGGTCACAGGCAAATGAATGTGCGCATCAATGACATCCTCCTCGTGAGTCTTCAGGAATGCCTGCAGCTGATGCAGTATACCAGGAAGTGATGAACAACTGGTGAACAAGCAAGTCGTCTACAGGGCCACTGTGGATACAACAGCAAACACAGAATCGGACACCCAGTGCGAATCTTGCCATCATGTCTCTCACGGCCTGTGAGGCACTTCGCACCGCAGTACAACTTTTGCGACCGGGAAAATGTTCAAGTTTCTAAGATTATAATTTGCTATTCACTGCTTGTTGTTATGCAGAAAAGCGTACTGTAATCCCAGTGTATATAACTGAATAAATGTCTTCTTTTTATTTTGCTTCCCAATTTGTTATGGACAGTTTTGACGGGGGACGAAAGTACCATATTAACGAGGCATGCCTCTATAACCATGCAGTATTCGAAAAACACCACCTGGTTTCGCATGATATGCATGGCCTTCCTAAAGAACGTCCCTCATCCTTGCTATGACAAAAAAAATGCAGAAATGGTAGGGCAGTAAGTTGAGCACACAGAAAAGGTATTATGCAAAACTTTCTGAAGTAAACAGCAGCCAGCCAAACAAGCTTCGGTGTTCATTTTGAGAGTCCTTTCAATGTTCCTGTTATGAGGAAGCCCACTAACTTTGCATGCATCTTCTAATGTGGCTGTATCAAAGGACGAACAGCATGATAAACACTGCCACTATAGTGGGAGTGATGCATAGGGAGACTCTTTGGATACAAATGATGGCAGGGGGTCACCTTTATCTCGGCCATGGAAGAACAGATGTGGTAACTTGCAGACAGTGGCTACATACAGAGTGCTACAACGTGGAGTTTCTGGAGTGCACCCATGGCAATAAACAGACTCACAGTAAAGTATTCCTGCATCATGGTCGGCTGCTGAAGTGTCAAGCTAGAGTGATTTCTGCATATTTCCAACCAGTCTGCTGGCACTTAGTGATTGCCAAATGGCCATTACTTCAAACAACATTTCTGGTCATGTGCCACTCTGTGTCAAAAAGAGGTGGCACCTTGCCCATTTTCAAAGTTCACTCGCACTTGACAAGTGAATGCGAGAACCAGTCAGAAAGGCAATGAAGCAAGCAATACGGCACTTGATGTAAACAATAGGATTTCAAGTCAGCATGATATGTCTGGCAGTCTGTCCCACACCTCCATTTCAGAAGGGACGCAACTTTCAACAAAATTTAGTTTATTTCTAGCTGTATTTACATGACATTTTTTGAGCAATTTAAAAATAATTTTATGACTGCTCTCATCAAATGTCACTGTTTTATGTGCAGAACATTATTTTATGATATATATTTTTCTTGAAACCTGCAAAGCTAAGAAAATATGGCAGAAGGCTAGTTCAACATTCATTGTTCTTGCAGGGTAAGTCATTCTTGTAATTCATTTTGTTTTGCAAAGCTCAAATTTTTGTTTTCAATTTTTGAGATTCAGTGTTCGTTGACATATTAAAGTGAGAAGACAATTTCATACAAGAAATTTAAAATTCATAAATTTGAAAAAAAAAACAGTTTTCTAGACCTGCGCTGCGGTCCTAGGAGTGCAACAAAACAAGTGGTCCAGAAAACATAAAACTGTTGGGGACAAGTATGCTCCATAAGGCATGTATCTAGGCAGAAAACCTTAAGAGAAAATTGCCCGTTTCTTGAATGTTTCGTCACTATTCACAGCCGCCGAGGTTCATGAAACAATTTTTTTTACAGTACTTCCCAGTCGATTTAAAGAATTAAATTTGGGGACAGCAGAGTCATTCCATGCGAAAAAAGATGCACCGAATTCTTGGTATTTTAGATTTTGCTGAGAAAATTCATGGAAGACCAGTCCCAACAGAAGTGTAGAGACCTTCTTTCAAAGAATAAAATTTTTGCTCCACATATCATGCTCCAAAGTGTAAGACATCACCTTCATCTGGGCATTTTGCAAGAATTATTGTTCAGGGACTGGCCCTTGTTGGCAAAGTTTATCTCCGCATGTAGTCAGGTATCAAGGTGCCCTGTCATGCCTCAAAAAATAAAACTGTGGATGATGCCATTTTGGTTTAAAATGGAAGTGATTAACAGGAGAAAAATTTGAAGATTTCCGCATTTTTTAAACTAAACTTGGAGTCTAAATTTAAGCAAACTTTTTTTGAGTTTTGCCTGAAACCTTAATCTAGCACTGTTTGAATTAAACTTGAACCTTGCGTTGTTCTGTAATTTAATAGAAAGTACGTAGATTTCTGCGGAAACGGCCACATTGAGGACCAGAAAATGCTATGTGGGCAACGGTGCTAGACAAAAAAATTTGCCAAATGGTCAACCCATTTAGTTTCGCATATTAAAAAAAAACTAGAAAAATATTTTTGTTGGCGAGAAATAAATTTTTATAAAGGAGTTCCAGCGATGTGGTGCCAGCACCTGTTATGGTCCGTCCGGTAAAACTCTGCTTTTCTTTCCGGCCTTGCTAAACTCTAGCAATTGCCATTATCATTGGACATATTGTGAGAAGATGGCGCAACGGAGCCATTTCAGTGTTTTCATTTATTCTTAAAGAATATGTTTGGGTGGAATACTCATGGTATACAGTGTGTGCCATGTTATTCCCTATAGATAGACCTAAATGCAGGATTTAAAAAGCCAATCTGAAAGTGTTAGTTGTATAAGCATTTATTATTTACATTGCACTTGACTGAGGCATCAGCCTCACCGATTATTCAACTTCCAAAGCTGTGGTGTACATCAAATGCAATGTTTAATAAACCATTTGTATTGAATTAAATCGGACACGTTGTATATGCACAAAGTATGAAGGGAGACTGCATACTACAGCAAAAAAGGGCTATAACATCATGTGGCCTGAATTGGGAACAGCTGGGGATAAGAGTTAATGGAGAATACCTAAATAATCTGTGATTTGCTGATGACATTGTCTTGCTGAGTCACTCACGAGATGAATTGCAAAGCATGATCAATGATTTAGACAGGCAGAGCAGAACGGTGGGTCTAAATATTAACATGCAGAAAGCCAAAGTAATGTTCAATAGCCTAGCAAGGGAACAGCAGTTCACAATTGGAAGCGAGATGCTGGAAGTGGTAAGGGAATATGTCTACTTAGGGCAGGCAGAGACCTGATCCAGATCATGAAAGGGATATAACTAGAAGGATAAGAAGGGCGGAGCGTATATGGCAGGTTCTCCCAGATCATGAATAGCAGTTTACCAATATCCCTCAACAGAAAAGTGTACAACAGCTGTATCTTGCCGGTACTCGCCTATGGGGCAGAAACGTAGAGGCTAACGAAAAGGGTTCAGTTTAAGTTAAGGACAACACAGCGAGCCATGGAAAGAAAAATGTTAGGTGTAACGTTATGAGACCGGAAGCGGGCAGAGTGGGTTAGGGAACAAACACGGGTTAATGGCATCCTAGTCGAAATTAAGAGGAAGAAATGGGCTTGGGCAGGGCATGTAATGCGAAGGCAAAACAACCATTGGTCCTTAGGGGTAACGGAGTGGATTCCAAGAGAAGGCAACAGTAGCAGGGGACGGCAGAAAGTTAAGTGGGCGGATGAGATTAGGAAGTTTACGGGGATACGGTGGCTGCAGCTGGCAAAGGACAGGGTTAATGGGAGGGACATGGGAGAGGCCTTTGCCCTGCAGTGGGCGCAGTCATGCTGATGATGATAATGATGAAGATAGATGGCGTGCTTATATACTTTTGTCGGCATTCTTAGCGATATGAAAGCCTCAGTTACCTTCCTTTCAGCTTTACCTCTTGCCTTTGCAAAGAACACTGTGTTTTCAAGGGCAGGGCAGCAGCCATATGTTTCTTGCATTTACTACAGTGCATTGTCAAATGGACATACTCCCACACGGTAGGCGAATCTCGGCCTGTATTCCAATTTGTGTCCCTGTTGAAAACGTCCCTTTCAGCGACACCTAATTGGCCAAAATGCCAGAAGTAGATGTGCATCTACTTCCGCTATCTGGGGCAGTCAGGTGTCACCGAATGGAATTTTGAAAAAAGACTGCGCAAAACCAACAACACAGGAGAAAGACAGACGAAACGACTGCAACTCTGCAACTGTGTATTCACTTGGAAAGCGAGTGAATAGATCAGCAAAAAGGCAAGACCAGGCTTCAACAAGATGGCTATCCTACTCTGCTCAGTTGCCAAAGTGTTACTGAAAAAGGTTAAAAAAAGAAAAGTGTAATAACGGAGCAAAAAACGATGTTGCCAAACAGAAAACTAAACCTGTGATAATTCCTTATATTCATAAGATGGCACACAATTTGAAACATGTTGAGGCAAAGTTTAAAGTTCGTGTAGTTTTTCCACCCCCAAGAAGCTGTTCTCCTTGTGTGGCAAAATGGATTCACACAAACCAAAAAAAGCAGAATGCCAGAAAAAGCATGTGACACCATTTGTGAAATGTGCAGTGGGTGTAGTTTATCAGATCCCGCTGACGTGTGGGAAATCTTACATTGACCAAACGGGCTGATGTATTAATGATAGCCTTGCTGACCATAATCACGCATTAAAGAACGGCGCGGGTTCTTTCTTACCACATTACTGTAAAGCCTGCAGGGAAAAAGAAGAAAAAATGCCAGGCGAAGCTGAAGGAAACAAAAATCCTAAGCAGGGGCAAAGATACTACAGCCCGTGAACTTATAAAGGCGTTCTACATCAACAAAGGCAGAAGAGATTATGTAAGCACACCCTCGCTTACAATTGACAGAAAAGAAAGTGTCTTTTTAGATATGTGCTGAGACACATTTTTTTTCTATAGCCGTTTGTTACCTTATTGTTTCTGCTTGTGCGTGTGTGTAGGTCCCTCTCTGCTCTTGCCTTTTTGTCTATTTATTCACTTGCTTCAATAGGTGAATAAACAGTTGCACTTGTTTCGTCTGTCTTCCCCCAACGTTGTCTGCTTTGCGCGTCCGTTTTCAAAACCATGCACCAACTTAGCCCCCCAGAGAGTATTACCGAATGGGATGTTTTTGAATGAGCCGCAAGTTGGAATAAAGGGCCGTGTTGATGGCCCTGAGGCGCATTGTGTTTGCTTATGTCTTTTTTTTGTTAACTCTTTCAGCTCTTAATCTTTTGCTCAACCTTAAGTACACCTTGGCAAGCTTACGAGAGGAGGTCTAAAATTTGTGGCCGTTAGTTGATGGAACGAAAGACAATGGTTGTACCAAAAGAGTCTATTCATTCAGACATCTCTCAACATATTTGCCATTGATGTCAGTGTGTTTCTTGTTGTGGCAGATTTGTTTTTCCTAATATGCTTTGAAATTATTCCTTTGTAGCTTTTGCAATTCACTGTTCCGAGTGGCAGTGGTCTCATTTCTGAAAATAAACAGTGGTCCTAGATGAATCTTCATTCACAAAATGCTGTTGGAATTCAACAAATCAATAGGTGGGTCTGAGCTCATAGTGAAAATGGTGCAGTATCCTTGTTCATTTTTGTTCTTTCAAGAATGTCGCCGTTGTCTTTGCACCATCTCCACATTTTTCTCATATTTATAGTCAGTATGTGTATTTGTAAAAGCACCATGAAGCAGTTATGCCTCTAAAACGACATAGGAACGCCACTCTAAGCTTGACAAGACAGAACATTCATGCAGCAAAATGTATTGCCAAAGTCCACAAAAATTTGGAGCTCCTCGCATAAATGGCACCAAAAACATAGGCTTACTCGTTACCTGCCTGCAGCTTTCTTGACGTGAGAAACATAATGCAGGTAAGGCAAGGAACACACTCGCTACCTCTCTTCATTGCTCTTCAAATTCTGTGTGTGTGTGTGTAGTTCTCATTCCTTTTCCTTCCTTTCTTGCTTTTTCACTTTTTACAGGACTATACCCACACCAAATCTTTGCGTGTTTTTTTGTTTGAAACGATGCGTTAGACATTAGTATATATGGATCACCCCATACACATCAGTGGCTAAATAATTTACAATCGAATTTCCTCTTGATGCTGTTTTGATTCCAGCAGCTATGAGATGGTTGTGATATCAAAGGTCGGTGTACGCCACATGCGGCATAAAATAAACTGCAATATAACTGCTCCTTCTTTGTTTTCATTAACTGCAATGCTAAAACCAGCCTGTCTCAAGAGTGAGAATGACTACAAATGAAGAAGCAGTGACCTATACTGACCTTTGATGTCATAGCCATTGTCCGGCTGTCTAAACCGAAACAGCATGAGAAAATAAATTGAATTTTAAGTCACATAGCAGGCCTAGCTAAATACCATGTGGTGATTCATGTATTCTAATATCTTATGCTTCACTACAGAGAAGACAAGATGTAACGAAAATTAGGTGTCATTTTCGAAATTGAGTGACAGTATGACATTTACTGTGGCCTCCCTTTATTCTTGTTTAACCATGTTCACAATACATCAACCTTTTCATGCAGTTCAAATCATAGTAACTGCATGAAGCTTATCTATGTAATAAAGTACACTACTTCCGCAATGTATGAAAGAACTCTGACTGGCACCTACAAAATGTGCCAACTTTCTTCTTCTGTCATGAGCATGTTTGCAATTCGTAACGGTTGGAGAAAGCTTAGCTAGCAGCACAAGCGGCCATCTCAGCAAGAATGAAACTATTAATGACCTCACTGACACCATGTCTGGCCTCTTTTTTTTAAATGCATATAATTTCATACATGTAGAATTGCAAGGGAAATTAAAATTAGCACAGCTCAAAACGGGACTAAGCCTTTGCAAGTTTGTTCAGCGTTACACTACGTGTATGACCCTTTCAAATGTTGAGAACTGGAAGTGATTTCCTCACTAAATTCCCTTCAGATATAAATTCATGCACCTACATTTCGAGCAATCTATCTCGAGTCAACATACACTGAAGCTGGGTGCAACACTAATGAGGTGTATATTTCAGTGTTTGCCATTCAGAAACTTTGTGCACCACAGCTCTCTAGAATATAAAATTGCGCATATGAAAGATCTGTTTTTAGATGGACCAGCTTATTATTAGTCATTATACAACCTCACTTACACAGCTTTAGACCCTTTATCTAAAAGCAATCTTTGTACAACGTACAGTTATGAGCAGGTTTTATTGCTCTCTCAGTGCATAGCAATCGTGAACCTCATGTTAACTAAATTATTTAAGGATGAAGTGCACTTTTGAGAGTAATTTTAAAGTTCTCTGAAAAATTTCAGCCCCCAAATGAATGCTGCATAACTACACACAATATAAGCTTCAGTTATGACTGGGCACAAATTAAACAAAACTTAAAAGAACATTGAGGATAAATTAAAGTTGACCTGCTACTCGACAGACTATGATATTCTAATGTCAAAGGAACTGCTGTCACCGAAAACTGAGCTTTAATAAGACGGAAAACACCAAAAGGTGAACTACAGGTGTTGTCCTCACCAGCTGATTTTGCAAGTAAACTGCGTGCGTGCGTAGGCACCAAATTTTGGGCATATACAAAAAAAAAGCCAGAAAATACCAGGAGTTTCTAAAACATTTGCATGATTGAACAAGATGAAAATAGCCCAAGTTGTGGAAAATTTCTAACAAAAAAAGACCATTACCTAGAATATTTACCTGTACCATTCACGGTACCTTGTTCTTCACAACTTCTTTCTGTTCCTCTCTAAGAAGAAAGTCCACAGGGTAAACTGTTCTGTGGTCGTGGAACGCAGCCATTTGCACATACATTGAATTAAGCTTGCCCAAACGGCACTCTTTTACGCCATGTATTCATGCAGTCTCTTACGCACTAAAAAAAAAACAAACTGGGACAGCCCAATGTCTCAGATAAATTGGCCAAACGGCACTATTTTACGCAATGTATTCATTTAGTCTCTTACGCGCTAAAAAAAACTGGGACAGCACAGTTGTCCCAGATAAATTGCTCACCTTCATTAAACTTATCCCATACCACCCCTACGGCAAAAATCGTTGCTTCACCGCCTCACCGGCGTCGATGCAAAGAATGAAAGCGAACAAAATCGCCGCAAGCGGCAGTCATCGTTGCTGTCATCGAAAAGCACGAACACCCAGAGGCATCAGGGCGCCGCCATTTGCAATTACCGGCGTCGCGTCTATTTTCCACACTTTGCCATGGGAACAGCTACTCCGCGTGCGCGTTGGCAACAATGGCATGTACATAGTTGTCATGGCAACAGTTGCTCAGCGCGCGCGTTGGTGTGGGCAACATTGGGCTTGTCTGCAGCGGCTAGCAAACGGAAATACGCAACCGGGTCAACGCCGTCTTCTATGGGAGTTCTCCTCCCGAGAGGTATCACGTGACCGCTCTGTAGCCCGCCCCCCCCCCTCCCCTGTCTTGTCACATGGCGCCGCAGCTTACCTCTCATTACACCCAAAATCGACGCAAGGTGTTCTAAAAGTGATCAGTGCGGCCGCTAATCGCTTCGCGAGTAAACGTAGGAACGTTTTTTGACCGCAGCTTCGAAAAACAATTGCCCTCGGAAATTAACAGCGTAGAACAAATCATTAAAAACTAAACATTTTGACAGATTTGTCTGTCTAGTTGGGTTTGAAGACTTGTAATAAACTGCACATCTCCAAACAAAAGTTTTAATTTTTGGTTGGAACATTCCGAGGACTCCGACCGTAGAATCAACTTCGAAGAAACCCGCATCCTGGGAACCGAAACAAATTACCACAAAAGGCTCCTTCTGGAATCCTGGCATTTTCAAACCACCCCGAACAACATCAACCGCACAAAAGGAAACCTGCCCCCAGTATATGCCCAGGGACTTCGCTCTTCAACTCAACAAAAAAAAGTCGCCATTGACCGCCTCTCCACAGTGCGACAACGTGACTAACAGCCTTAACACCCTCTCTCCCTCCACCATGCCTTTCGCATCACAGCTGTCATTCCTTTGACCCCCTCCTCCCCTCAATACTTAAAAGACGCTAGCTACAGCCCTCAGACACCCCTGATGAAGGAGCCGAGTAAGCCTGGAAACGTTGAGTTAAAATTAAAATTTTTGGTTGGAGATGTGCAGTTTATTAAAAGAACAAATCATCAAGCAAGCTGCTGCAGTTCACTGCATTCTGAGTAAATTTGTGTCATGGAACTATAAATGTTGGGAGGAAAGTAACGGAAGAGTTACGTTACTTTCCTGAGGCTGTAATTCACCCCGGTATTCATATACATTTCTGAGGGAGTCATTTCAATTGTACTCGGTTGCTTATTTTCTGTAAGGTGTTGAAGAATGACATATAACGGAGCTGTGTCAACATTTAGTTTTCTTTCTAGCAATAGTATAGTAGCGATTGTCGTACATGTAAGAATTAGCAGAAGCAGAAATCGAAAACAGGCTTTTTCAGCTTAAGTGCGTGCACTTGCTCATTTTCTAACTTATACGCTATATTTCAAATAACTTATATTAAAGCACGCTTGCACCACCTTCATAGTGGCTGCCATTTTAGAGACCAGAAGCGCAGAGCATATGTACATTCGCGATATTTCCTACCGCACACTTCTTTTATTATTCAGCCGTCAAGAAAACAGGCGATTTTCTATTCGGACAGTTAACCAAGGAATTTTTTACATATGCGCAGAAGCAAGCACCCGGCCGGGAAGGGCCGCTGCACGTGCACAGCAGGCGTATCTAAAGCCGGTAGTATGTCTCCGGTATGCTAAATCCCTCTACCAAGAAAGCATACGCGGGGGACACGCGGAATCCGGTCCGGGGAACAAAAAGAAGAGAAGAAAAAATCTGCCCGCAGGAGGAGGAAAGCGCGACCTGTCATGGCACTGCCCGATACTGGCACCTGCTGCAGGGCGCAGCTTGCACTTCGCGTCTCTGGACAGTCTGTCATGCTATCTGCTGTCCGACTCTGTACCTGTGGTGTGCAGTCGCCGAGCGAATAACGCGTTTCGATAGCCTGCCAACAGGCTAACTTTGCGATGACGCCGTATCAGTCCTGGTAAGTACGGTCGACTGTTTATCTGCTTGTATTTTGTAGAGGGCGGGTGGTGGTGGGCAATTACTTACGCTCATGTACACTTTTAGTAAAACAACTCAATTTCGCCCTCGCCAGTTCGTGGATCTTAGAATAGATATTAATTGTCATGGTCCAAATTGTGCAATGCACCCTTATATCTCCAGCAATAAGTTGTGGATACGAAGCAATTAGCTGTTTTCGGCACAGTCGCCTTTCTTGAACTCTTGGCGGCGGGTGTACGCTTCCAAATGCATGCGACCTCAAGCATGAGTGCAGCTAATTTGGCCTATGAGCTTCAGAGGGTGAGTCCTACTTTCTTTCAGAACCTTGATGATTGCTCTGAGCGGTTGAAGTTTAAAAATTGATTGAACTGGAGTACAAACCTTTTTTATGATGAGGCCCAACGCCATATGGCATCTTTTTTCCAGACGCAGCTGAGTGGCGCGGTCAGGATTTGCTCTTCTTTTAATGCAGAAAAGGGCCTTTTTTTTCCCCCGAACTCGAGCATTAGCTCCATGCTGCTATGGTCCTGCTTAATCTTCACCAAACATTTTTCTATCGCTATTCCTAGTCACTTAATCCTGACGAGAGTTGACAACTTGCAAAATAGACCATTTGCAGAAATGTGTAAGTCAGCTTCTCCGCAAGGCTTGTTTTCCGACCAAAAGGTCTCGTTCCCGGACGACACTCTCGCATTTTTTGTGGAAACGAAAAGAGTGAAGTTCCCTCTTCTGAGTAAGCTCGGGAATGTCGCCCGTTTACTTCAAAGTGGCCTGGAGAGAGCCATCAAGAGTACAATTGTGCTCATGCAGTCAACCTTCGGTAGCACTGCAGTAGAGGCTAGGCAGGAAATAGAAGGGAATGGGCCTTTGTTCCTGTGCGCCGGAAGTGGTGAGCTACCTCACGCTAAACTTTCTAAAACTTTTCTACTGAACAACACCGTCGCGCTAACTTCCGTCCCTTCCCCCTCCCCCGCGCACTCCTAGCCAGTACGAGGAACAACCCACTCCCCACTGCTCTGTGAGGAAGGACGGTATCCCTCCTTTTTCTGCCTACACTCCGCTGCAGGCAGTGGGCGCCCATCCGGAGTTTTCATTCGCTCGAAGAATGTGAGTGTGTCCTCTGGGTTCGAGACATTTACCACAGTCTTCGTTATCACTTCCTGTTCTTGCCACGAAAGGGGAGATGGGTTAGTCGGTCCCGAAATAGATTAAGGGGAATCCAACCTTTTTCTGAAAATGCGAGACTGCTGTCTGTAAACGAGTACTTTTGGTCGGAAGACATACTTTTGAAGAAGCTGACATATAATATTCCAAGTAGTTGCAGAAAGAAACGCACTATCTCAGTGCACATACGCTTTTGTTGCGCGCAGGCGGCAAAAATTCTGCCACAATTTTGCTAGCTAGCGCCAAAAGCATAACTGGACAACAGCTGAACAAGAGCTCACTTCAGGTCATTTTTGTTTGCAAAAAGATCTTCCATGGTCATACACTGACTCTAACTAGATGGTAGCACCACTGCATGCACGATAGCAACGGGGTGAGTGAAGACGCCCTGCTTATCATTTTACAAGCGTCAAATATACTGCGGTACGGTTTCTTATGTCTTGTAGATTTCAGCTGCAAAATCGGGCCCCTTTGAATAAACGCCGAAAGAAAGCTGTAATAAAAAAAAACTAGGTAATTTACGGAAGTTGGAGCTGCGCTCTATACTTCCACTGCATGTGAGATATGTGTACTGCACACCAAATGTAGGAGCCTTCTAGTTTGGTCTAGCTGGTGGGGCATGCATGTTCTTCAATCAGTGCCATGAACGATTATGCAATGATTTTGTATCCAGAGCTTGTGTTGTTTAATCTTTTACTTATTTCTTGGCCTGTACAGCATGCTCGCTTGGAAAACACCACACATACGCCTTCGCGCTTCAGACCAAATTGTCGCAGATTAAATTTTGATCTCATAATTACAATTTATGCGTTAGATGTGTGTACTGCCCGTCATGTTTCAAGGATTTCTTTTTGTCACACAGGTTCGCTTGGAGAATGGATGCCATCATGACGTTGACAGAAGACTGCTGAGTTATGCTGCCATTTTAAATTCCATAAAAAATAAACCCTGTCGTGCATACTGGTGTACAATCACTGGAGTCCAAAACTGCACTCTGAAGTGCAGCACGGCACGCCACAATCTTATCGCACTAACACGAACATAACCAGGAATGTGGGAGAGAAAAACATCTGTGAACTTGATGGCAGTGAGGTGCTTATCATGCCTTTTCAGCAAGCAGCTTTGTTCTGTAGGTGTATTGTAATGCTGCGTTTGGTTTTGATGTGTGTAATACTAAAGTAGATGCACCATTACCGACACCTACAAAGTGAAGTGGTTTGCTTTACAGGCCCAAAAACGATCTTACTTTAATAACAATGGATGCCTAGTATCGCAGCGAAAGTGCCTGTGCCCTACATTCGAGAAGTTATAACAATACACTGTAATATGGGATACATTCCTCTGGACGGTAACGTTACCCGTCCAAAAGAGACGTAAGGACGCACCTAAAAGAGCAAAACATACACACTTTCAGAGCAATGTTATGCCCACTGACGTGGTGCAAAGTTGCACCATAGAAGCGTTTTAAAAAACTCATTAGGTAACTATAGCCCCTGCGAGGGTAAGCTTACGCTTACGTTACCCTTCCTAACATGGCGTAAAGGTGCACCTAAAAGAGGAACCCATATGCTCTTGCAGATCAATGTTACGCTCATTGATAAGGTGCAAAGTTGCTCTGTAGGAGGGTTGTAATAAGCTCATTAGACAGGATTAACTGTAGCCCTTGCGAGTATAAGTTTGCGCCCTGGGATTGAGCGTAAGCTTAGTCTGAGTGGGCGCAAACATGCACCAGAAAGTGAAGCATATGTTTACACTTTCATGGCCTAAGCGTTAGTCTTTCTGAGGAGGGGTAACGTTAGTCATCAAAGGGTTATACTTACACTTCGCCAGACGGAATAACATTACCCCGATAACAGCCTAAACATTACACTGTGCGCACTTAGGCCCCCGACGAAGGTGTAACGTTACACCAAAAGGGGGTCGCCACAGCGTCAGTGGATTTACCCCCTCAAAGGACTAAGACCACTCCTTTTTTTCTTAGAGTGCAGTTGTTTCACGCGTGGTTAGTTCTTGTCTGAGTGTATGGTTTTTCTTGAAAGAAGGCTAATGGTGATAATACAGGCGTGTGCAAGATGTTAGCCTGAGCGCCTGTCGCGATATCAGTCCTTTCTGTTCTCGTAACGACCTTTCGTGCAATTTGTTCAGGGTAAAATCATGGCAAGGTTTGTGGAGCGACGGCGTCCATGCAAGTACCGGGTTCATCCCGCATCGCAAGCAGCGAGTACTACCTGTCCGTTGTGGCCACGCGAATTTGTCGCTCCGGATGAGCACCTGTCAACATTGCCCATAAATATGAGCTGTAGAACAGTCATTGAGTAACCATCACAGAAAACTATATTGCAGGGCTTAATTCACATTATAAAAAATGCGTGGTCACTTCTCTTCAGCGGCGGTAGCCGGTGGCACAATAGTTGTGGTGCTCGGCCCTAAAGACGCATGGTTGGATCCAGGCCGCGGCAGCCGCATTTCGATGGAGGCGAAATGCTGGAGGGCTGCAAGCATTAGCGTTTACTATCGCTCGCCTCCGGCGTGGCACAAACGCACAATAAACAATACCATGGCAGCAGCTCCCTAAGCGGCAGGCCTGCTGTCGAAATGCATCGACCAAAATAAAACCTGTTCAAAAGTAGACCTAATTTCGTATATTTTAGCAGCACACGAGAACTATACTTGCTTCCTGCATTTCTTCGCCTTTATCGTCGGCAGGCAGACATATGAATCCGTGCAAAGTTTGTAGCTGTTTCCCAGTGGCGCTCCGAATGTGTTTTGGACGCGTAATAAGTCTCTGGCCCCGCCGCGGTGGCTCAGTGGTTAGGGCGCTCGACTACTGATCCGGAGTTCCCGGGTTCGAACCCGACCGCGGCGGCTGCGTTTTTATGGAGGAAAAACGCTAAGGCGCCCGTGTGCTGTGCGATGTCAGTGCACGTTAAAGATCCCCAGGTGGTCGAAATTATTCCGGAGCCCTCCACTACGGCACCTATTCTTCCTTTCTTCTTTCACTCCCTCCTTTATCCCTTCCCTTACGGCGCGGTTCAGGTGTCCAAAGATATATGACACAGATACTGCGCCATTTCCTTTCCCCCAAAAACCAATTATTAATAAGTCTCTGCAAAGCCACTTGCAGACCTATGCGCCACGGAAAGGCCAACTGACCACCCATCACTCATTTGTACAGCCTCAGTTGCCAGGAAATAGACTTTCCGAGGAGCACAGGCCGTACAAAGGCTATCGCAGGGCGCGCTCGAAGCCCGAGCAGAGGAGGCACTGGCCACAATAATCTTCAAAGATGACGACATTCCACCGCTTTCCCGTTTCTCCAAGAGATGGCGGCAGTTTTGCATAAGCTCTACTAGAGGTTGCAAGGAAAGAAAGGGCGCCGTAGTGGGCTCGCTCTGCATAGGCACCTGGATTGTGCCATGAACAAACAAATGAAGGAGTTTAAGGGGCAGACCATGCTGCAGAAATGCCTTAACAATCAGGTGGGAGTGCTAAGGTGCCCGTGTGCTGTGCGATTTCAGTGCACGTTAAAGATCCCCAGGTGATCGAAATTATTCCGGAGCCCTCCACTACGGCACCTCTCTCTTCCTTTCTTCTTTTAATCCTTCCTTTATCCCTTCCCTTACGGCGCTGTTCAGGTGTCCAACGATATATGAGACAGATACTGCGCCATTTCCTTTCCCCCAAAACCAATTATTATTATTACTATCAGGCGGTAGTATCTCATCGCGTCCTGCGCTGCGGCCAGATGCGAAGCTGGTCCAATCCTGGCTGCGTAATCACTACGGTTCCGCTTTCTCGCTTCCTCCTTTCACGCCCCCTTCACCCTTCCCTCACATGGCGGTTCAGGTGCCCACCAAGAAGTGAGACAGTTACTGCATCAATTTTCCCTGAAAACCCAATGTGCGGACTCGTCATGCTGACAGCACCGACTACACAAAAAGAATGGTCGGGATCACTTGCTCGTAGGCGTCGAGCCTTCACCTTAAGAGTTATCGCTCTAAAAAATAAGAAACGCAATATCAATTTGATAAAGGCTAGGAGGTTCATTTTGTTAGGCTAGTAAGTTCACCAGTGCCACCCCAGTAAGATATCTAGAAATCTGTAAAAAAAATCATCGATAAGCCGAAGACACCGGATCAGTATGTCGACCTGGCCCAAAGGGCTATGTCATTAAAGAGAAGTTTTTTAATTGTACTGACCTTAGAGACGGCTTTCCCTCAAAGAAGAAGGCAATGCAGCAAACACTTAGCAACTCTAGCTGCTTAAGACAGTTGTAAGGGATCTGGGGATGCCCGCGGCTTTGTGAGAAGTATCCGTCCTTTTGTTGCTAGCTCGGCGCCGCGGAGTGACTATTTGCCCTCACAAATTCCTGTCGGTGGGTCGGCAAGAAGCGGGTAATACCGCATTTACACTGGCGACCTTAACCACAGTTAAGATAACTACGGTTCCTCGTAAATATAGTTAGCCGCGCTCACACTGCAGACGAAACTGCAGTTACGCCACCTAACCACAGTTACCCAAACCGAGCTTGCCGACCCGTGGCCTCCGCGATCGGCTCCGACCTTGCGCCGTTGCTCAGGCCGTCCCATTCGGCGCGTAGCGCAATGGAGAAGTGTAATCACGGCCGGTCTCTAGGGGAGCGCGCGCTTTCCTTCTTATGGCCTTCGCATTCGCCGCGGAAGCAATTGGAGTTTTTCTCCAAGAGTTACGCCTTTCGCCGCTGCCAGGGGCGCGACGACCCCACTGCTAGGGACCGCTCTCTGCCCGCCTGCTTCTGCGGCGGCGGGCGGTGATCGCCTGGTTTCGTGCTGTTTTTTCGCTGCTTCTTGTTCAACGATTCACCGAAACGAAAGAAAACAAAAACCAAATGATTTATCTACATGTCAGCCAATAAGTTCACACGTGAACGGAGTTTTCATAGAAAAATTCGAACCATAGAAACATCAAAGGTCCAATCACTCTCGTTCCTTAAAGGTATGACAGGGAAATGACAGATGGTGCGGTCTGAAATGCCGAAGGTCGTATTTCGGTCAATTTCTTGCATGTCTCATAGTCCATGCCGAAGTGAAGTGCTGGTAGAGAATTTAGTTAATGCGAAGGTTAACGGAATGGTTTATGGTTTATGGGGGTTTAATGTCCCAAAGCGACTCGGGCTATGAGGGACGCCAATGTGAAGGGCTCTGGAAATTTCGACCACCTGGCGTTCTTCAACGTGCACAGACACTGCACAGTACACGGGAATCTAGAATTTCGCCTTCATAGAAATGGCTCAGTAGGTTAGCACTCCAACCACTAAGCCATCGCGGCGGATTCATATAAGTTTCAATGCCGCCATAACCATTGCTTTCTTTTTCTCGCCACATTGTCAGGAATAGGGTGTATCGTCTCCTGACTCGGCTACCTGACGACGCCATTGTCGCCGCTGCTTCCGCGAACTGCATTCCTCGCAGCTGCGTGTCGTATTATGTCTCGAATTCCGACTCATCCGCCTTTATATTGGTTTTCTAATAATCCTCCCAAGGTCCGAATTCGCCGATCTTAACGTGCAGAAAAGCCTGCCAACTTGAAATCCCTCTTATGTGCGAAGCGCAAACGTCACTGTTGGTCTGCGCTTGCTTTTTTTTTCCGAGCCTCGCATATTTCTTTGATGTCGCTTCTTTGATATCTGAAAATTTTCTCAGAATACTTCTTGTTAACTACACCAAGAAAGTCACCGACAGGAACGAGAAGCCAGCTAATTATGTGCATAAACCATCCAGGAAGCTTTTCCGACTGTGAACTTTTCTTCTTTTTGTTTGGCGCTCTTCTTACTTCCACAGCGTTGTTCATGCCATTTTCTTTGATGGGAAGTTGTTGATCACTCATGTACTAAACCGACTGAATCTGCAATAGATGTGCGTCAGTCGCGATGCTATAGATATGTAGAGTGTTTCAACCAACTGATATGTTCTGAACTTAAACATATTGAAGTTATGGATCTGAGCGCACCGCATTGGACACCTTGAATTTAGCTGTGAATAAATTTGTTTTCGTTTCTCTGAATCCGTCCAGCGTCATGAATTCTTGCTAAATCCGCTTTCGTGCAAAACAAAAACGGCAGCGCTTGAGATTTCAGGAGCTATATTTTATACGCTTCGGAATTCTTAGGAATCTGTCATATAAACGCTTCAGGTCGCTTATAATTCTACACACTGGTTAAAACCTGTCTGTAGGCAATCTGAAGATGCTGATAGATTTCTCTCCAAATTTAACGGGTAGAAAGTGTTGACGTGAGTGTACCAAAGCCTCATGCGACCATGCAGTCATACTGAAGAAGAGCACGCGATGGCGCGCGGTAGTTATTTTGTTGATTATAACTCTTAGCTGTCAAATCGAAGAGGCTGATTGCGCGGTCCTTGCATAATGCATAGGGGTGAAATATCAGGACCTTACGGTTACCACTCACGCGGGACGGACTTGGAGCGGGCGCGCGTTCTCCTTCCGCGTGAACGGCGGTCACAGCGGCGGAGCAGTGGGGCAGTGGCGACCCCTCCGCGGTGCGGTGGGAGGCGGAAACAGACCCCATTGCGAAGGCCGTAAGAAGAGAAGCGCGCGCACTACTCGAGACCGGCCGTGGTGTAATTATGCTAACTCTGTAACACGCCGCGAGGTGGCGACATCACGACCTACTGTATAAAGTAGGTCGTGGGCGACATCAACCCTGTTGGCACGTTTTCACGCAGAAGAACAGTGAATACGAAGTCAATTTCTTTAGACTCCTTCTTGCAGCTACAAAGAAGTCGAGGTACGTTGTTAAACAGTCACGGATTACTTTTGCATGCAGCTTTAGCGGTCGTCTAAAAGCCGACTGGGGCAACCGAGGCTTTTACCGTGCAACATTTCGTCCAGATTGCATGCCATCGTGCTGAATGGTTTTTGTGTGTGTGTGTTGCAAAAGTTGCCGCGCTGTATGACAAAACTCAGGTATGCTTTTTGTGCCTTTCACTCGATTTTTAAAGTACTGGGCAGCTACTTTACAGCGAAGCCCTCTCTGTCTCGAACAACATAATTAATTACGATAAGCGCTCGTGCATTGTTTATACGGCACCACGAGAGTCAGAAATTCTGAGCTCTGCTTTTTTTGCTCTTGAAGCGAGAACTTTTTGCTGGGCTTTGTTTCGCTATGTTGCATGTGTTCCTGGTAGGTGCAAGTGGTTTCGTGTAGCTAATGTGATCCCGCAATTAAATTATTTGCTCTGTGATAAAAACTGCATCGGTTCTCTGTCATGAGCTTCGCACCACAATCCTATCTGCTTCTGTATTTTTCAGATAAATGTACTTCTGCGTACCTTTCTGCCACTCTGACAGAAAAAAAACTTGGAATAAGTTTTCACGAGTTTCCCGCGAATGATGATCGCCGCCAAGCATGGCTGAAGGCCATGTCAAGAAAAGATTTTGTCCCAAATGACAAGTCTGCTAGCAGTGTCGTCTGCAGCCTTCACTTTTTAGATTCGGATTATACTTTGGGGTCTACAAAGCTGCGGCGCCTGAAACGGGATGCTGTTCCGAGCGTGTTCACGGGTTACCCAAGCTACATGCAGCCACAACCGCCACAAAAAAGACGTAAGTTGGAGCGATTTACGCAGAATTCTACTCCAAACCAATAAAGGGCACCAAATTTATCGAGCGGCCCTGATGAAGCTGCTGGTTCAGCCTGTGGTCGCGAAAAGAGCACAGGCCATTCGGCAACTTCTACCTGCTCGTTTTCTGTAGTGTATGAAGATAGCCTGATTCATACACCCTTGTTAGAAGATGAAGAAGCAAGTCCTAAAGGTGCAGGATATGAGAAACCAAGTGCACAATATGGAGTCGGTGAATTACAGCAGTCTAGTGAGGCCCTTTATTGCGCAACGCAAACTACCGATGACCTTCTTCCGCGCAACCAGTCGGATTCAAGGAATATAAACCGAATGAGAGTGCAATTGTTCAGGAAAGTAGATGCTATCGGGAGACTGCAGCGAGAAAACAGCCGCCGAAAAAAGAAGTTCAGTGGTTTTGAAAACCACACTCTCCACTCGGCGTTGAGAAAGTGCTTGGACAAGGTCGGCACAGCCCAGTTCTGCTTAGAAGACTGCCTAGCGGAACAGATCGCCAATGCGTCAAGGCAACGGCCCGTGTTGTCTCCAGACTTTGTCCGGGATTGTGTAGTTTTTTACTACTTGCCCCTAAGGCATTCCGTTACATACGCAACAGAGGACTGTTGAAATTGCCTTCAAAAACACGCTACTTCGCTATGTTGGCAAATCCAACAGTGAAAGTGGTATCACACCATTAATGAAAGAACGCCTAAAGCAAAAGGTGGGGCAGCTGAAAGAGCAAGCGCGGTTTTCCAATTATTGTGGATGAAATGGCTATAAGCTCCAAATACATCTACGATCGTAAAATGAACTGCTTTTTTTGGTCAGCAAACTGTGAGAGAAGACGCTGGGAGTGGAGAGAATGTAAACAACATCGTGCTTGCCAACAGGGTGCTGTGTTTCGTTGCAACAGGCCTGTCCACGTCGTACAAAATTCATTGCGGCTTTTTCTTCACTAACTGGTTAAGTGGCAAGCTCCTGTATCAGCTGGCAAAAGAAGTGATCGCTGAAGTTGAAAAGTGTGGCCTCTACGTCGTTCGGATCGTCACGGATAACCACAAGATTAATGTCAAAATGATGCGCCACCTGGGCTATGGCTCCCTCAAGCCAGTGCTCAGTCATCCATGTGATCCAGAAAGAAGCCTATTCTTGTCCTTTGACCAGTGTCATATTAAAAAAAAACGTGCGAAGCCTTCTTCTGGACGGGGAAATGACAGATGGCAGTCAGCCAATAACTGGAGAGTTTGTGAAGCAGCTCTATGTCCTTCAAAAAAAACGAGATTGTGAAACCAGTTCGATTCCTGACACAGAAGCACATCGAGCAAACTAATTTTGAGAAGATGCATGTGGGCAGAGCAGTGCAGCTGTTTTCAGATGAAGTTATCTCGGCGCTTTCTTTTTTGAAAGAATACCCCAGTTAATTACCACCCTCAGGCAGAACAGTTCAGGAACGCAGACGCAACAATATTGTTTATGAAGATAATGCAGAAGTGCTTTGCCATCCACAATGTGCCAACCGAACAGCACATGTGCATATGATAAAGCCTGACCAAATGCACTTTTTTTTGCGCTACCGACGAACGCCTACAATGGCTGGAGAAGGAGTTCCCAGACTACCTCAAAACTCTCTACAATGCCTGAAAAAGGAGCAGGAAAAAGTTTCTTAGTGCTGCAACCTGCGAAGCTATCTTGCTGACAAGCAAATCTACGGTACTATGCATTAAGTACCTTCTCGACAGCGGCTTCTTTTATGTTTTAACAAGGAACTTCTCGAGTGACCCCGTCGAGCTCCTCTTCAGTTATTTGCGGCAAATGGCTGGCGGAAACGACTGTCTGAATGCAAGAGCCGTGACATTTAGCTTGGAGAGGATCTTGCGGACTGGCAGCCTGTGCCCATCCCAAGCTTCAATAGTTGAAAACAAACATAATGTTTTGAGGTAGGTGCATGTTATCTGAGCTCCGGGACGAGTGCTCATAGTTGTGAACTGGTTGTCTCTTGTTTCAAAATAGAAAGCTTATCACATTTCAGGCCCTTGAACAACTACGATTTCACGATGCGAGCAGCTACTAGTGTTGCAGCCTGCCTGCTGACTGGAATTTTTTACAGTTCAGAACACACGAGCACGCAAATCCTGCTGTGCCGATGGGCAATGTGTTACAAGCACTTTTTGCTTCTATGTGGCTGCTGCTTAGTAGTGGTGGTAACTGCTTTACATGTATTGCAGTATGCATGGTGCCTCCCTGAATGTGACGTCCTCCGAACTTGATGTTCCGGCTGAAGCAACAGCACAGGCAACCACGCATGAATCGACCGAGACAGCGCAAGTTGCCCAGCCAGGTATATCTTGCATCAAATGTTTCTCAAGAGCTTACGCTTGGCTGGCTCGCTGGACTACTAGTGCTCTTTTTTTGCAGCCAACAGCGATTTGTCTAATACATATATTTGGCTGTTATGAATAGTGTGCATATTTTTGTTTCAGGTTCACGGGAACTGAAGATTTTGTGATGCACATTGACGAGCTCTTCACATCCCTGAAAGCGATGCTTCGTTCACCTACTCCTCGTTCACCTACTCCACCCATGTGAAGTGCCACCAAAAAGCGATCATTTCGCGTTATGTCAAGGTGAGTCGTACAACTGAGTGGTATCAATGCCCAAAATTTGAAAATTTTGATGGAATGCACGTTGAGTGGCTACATGATAAATGTCATATTTGGTTTATGCACAAGCTTTGTCTCTACATGCTGTCTAAAATTTGCTCTGCGGAACTTTTTTGTAGGTTAGTGCCAAAAGCTGTTTTTTTTTGTGCTCTCACAAATGGGAATACATTGCAGAATGTCTAGCTTCATATACTAATATGGGTATGTTCTATTTCAGTGTAGCGGCCCCCATCAACCACAGCAAATGCCAGCATCTCTTATATAGCAGGGTTCGTGGCGAGAGCAGTTGAGGAGCGGAGAACATGCAGCTTCTGCCCTCCCCTCCACCAGTCGGATGGA
This sequence comes from Amblyomma americanum, assembly GCF_052857255.1. Taxonomy (NCBI): domain Eukaryota; kingdom Metazoa; phylum Arthropoda; class Arachnida; order Ixodida; family Ixodidae; genus Amblyomma; species Amblyomma americanum. The sequence continues at coordinate 20,356,040 of NC_135497.1, read as the reverse complement.
CCCAGTCCCGTGCTGATGGGGCTCATTCACCTGCAATCAAGGGGTGGGCTAACATTCCCAAAGTCAGAATTTGTCACGGTCCTTGTGACCGTTAAGAAGGCTGTTGACATTGCCCTGCCGCACATAAAAAAGAGCAACGTGCGTGAGCAGCTGGCTGAACTGTTATTGCCTCGACTAGAGCAGTGCCCCCTTTTCGTTTTCCCAGCAAGGGATGACCACGCCGCAAGCACACTATCTGCAGTGTTTGATAAGTTCATGAGGCCACTCTTAGCCAACGTCGGCGCTACTGTGACAGACAGGGCTGCTTACCGCAAAAACCTGGCCTGCAAGCCACGGCACAGGAAAGTGCTCCGTGTTTAAAGTAAACACAATGTAAAAACGGATGCCGAACAATATGGCTCCGATTTTGTCTTTGTAAATAAAATGCCATTTATCCTCAAATGGTTTTATCTGTCCTCTTGCCAAGCTGTAGCTCCGGTGCTTTAAACCCTCTTTTTTGCTTGCCGCGCACGAAAGCAAAAAAAGAGACTAAATTCGCCTCAGTTCCAACCATACACAACGTAAAAAAGACCTTATGCATGGCAGGCTTTTATTTATTTGGGGATACTGCTATCCTCTTTCGGAGGCTGTAGCAGGATTTGGGTATAATATGTATACATTTGAACACGTCACAAAGGAGCCATCCACAAAAAGGAAGCCGAACATTTGACTGGGACAATGCATTCAGTGGCATCTGTAAGCAATAAAGGGACTATGCAATAAATTAATTGTGATTACGTAAAACAGTCGAGAGATAGGCATTCGATCACTCGTCACCCCAGTGCAAGAATTTTTGAGCTAGCATCAATAACAGCGAAGATATAGACGATTAAAAATTACGCTCCTCCTCTCCCTCTTCAACTCGTACACGAGGAGCACCAGAAAAAATAAAGAGAACAGCTCTGGGACTGGGCACCGCCCATGAATACGTCATCCGCTGGCGTTTATTTTTCAACTTCCGGTTGTCGCTCCTAGCTCCCCAGCAGCAGCGTCGGCGGCGTGACGGCATCTCTCCGGTCTCTTCTCCTTCCTGGATTGCGGCGCGCGTCGGGTTTCTTTGCTTGTCATCTGTGATAATTAGCAGTAATAAACCTGGGCCTCGAGGTGCGACTGCTCGCTTTTACGGCCACGATGGGCATCGAGCCCTATGCGTGCCCACGAAGAGCCGTGCGAGTGGCTCCGGAACTCCCCACAGAAAGAGGCGGCAGAGGAAAATTGAAACCATATGCGCGAAGGCAATGCCCTGGCTCGCGCTTGCGCGAGAGGGTCGCGCGGTGGCACGAGCAGACGATTTTCACGGCTACCGGAAGTGTGCCCGTGACGTCGTGGCTGCCGTGGCTCCAGCGAATGAGAGCGTGTGGTGGCCTGGCGACGTCATGGTACAGTGACGTCTTTGTTCCGCGATTTTAGTTCCAAAATATTCGTTGCATAGTGCTTTTAAAAGCTAAACATATTACACGCATGTAAGTACAAATCATATTTGTACCATTTCTAGAGGAAAACTGACAAAACTCCTTGATCTCTACATATCAAAAGTAATTTCAGGTTCTAAACTAATATGTAAAAGAACTGCAGAATTAAAATAATCCTCTCCGCTCAACTGTAAAATGTTCCGTGTTTTGAAACCATGAACGGCTTCAGAACTAAAGAAAATTGCCTGCGTGTTGTGAAACGAACGCTCTCATGACGGTCTGCCTCACCCCGGTCCTAAGTTTGCGTCATAATTTAAAAAAAGCAATTGCCTAATTGCACCAGTCAGCTACTTGTGCTGTGCGATAATTTTCTAGTGCTCGTCGCACACAGAATGCGACAACTGCGTTTTCGTCCTCTGCCCCCGTCCGCATCAGGAAAAGCGAGCCTTCGGTTGGTAGGTAGGAAAGACTTTTAATGCTCTAGAAAGGTGCTAGTAGCAGACGAGAAAGAAGAGGTCCATCTTCCTTCTTCTCACAGGGTCGGTGCCCCTATTCCAGGGCTCCGCTGAGCTTCGCTGCTCGTTGGGCGTGCTGGATCAGACCTTGTTGGCAACCCAGATCGCCGCTGGAGAGCCGGCTCTCCCACTGTTCCGCACTCGGGTCTTTGCGAAAGCTGTCGTTTTTACTGCATTCCCACGTGATGTGGTACAACGATGGTTTGCTGCCACACCACGGGCAAGTGTCCCGATATTGCGTCGGGTAAATCTTGCTAAGGATATGCAGGTTTGGGAATGTTCCTGTCTGCAATCTTCGCCAATACACTGCCTCTAGTTGATTTAGATCAGGATGAGGCGGCGGATAGCGGATCCGTACCCCCTTATAGTAGTTGAGAATGTCTGAGTACGTAGGACTGACTCGGTCGGGTAGATCGTCCGATTGGGAGGAAGCTCGGCTCGTATACCCTCGAGCTACCTCGTCGGCGCGTTCGTTCCCCGCTATGTCGGTGTGTCCTGGTACCCAGTAAATGCTATGTATGACTTTTGGTGGGGTCGCGCTCTGGAGGAGCCGGAGCGCGGCGCGACCTATGCGGCCGTTCATGTAGTTACGGCACGCTTCTCTCGAATCTGTAAGGATGGTAAGGGACATGTTGCTTCGATAACCGGCTACCGCCGCTAGAGCTACGGCCAGCTCCTCCCCTTCGGTTACCGTGCAATCCCTTACTGAGGCGCTAGCTAATTCCTTTAAGTTCGAATCAATAACTACCGCCACTGTGCTGTTATGTGAGCTTCTTGTATACGGAGCCGCGTCCGTGTATACCGTTGTGGATTTTGTAGCTAGATTTTGTTGTACATACCTCGCCCGGGCTGCCCTACGGGCCGCATGCAAGTTGGGGTCCATGTTCCGGGGAAGGGAGCGAACCTTTAGCGTCTGGCGGATTGCGTCCGGTATGCTCGCAGTACGATTCTCGAATTCCGCAGTTCCGCCTAGCCCCAGTCGGCTAAGGAGCGAGCGCCCCGTAGGAGTCTGCTGGAGCCTAGCTAACTGCGTGACCATTTGGGCTTCTTTGATCTCTTCGAAGGTGTTGTGAATTCCAAGAGCCAATAGTTTTTCGTTGGAGGTGTTCATTGGTAGATGCAGGGCTGTCTTGTAAGCTTTGCGGAGTATGGTGTCTGCACTATCCACTTCTCCTTTGTTGAGGTTGAAGTACGGGAGGGCGTAACCCACGCGACTAACCACCAGGCTCTGAACCAGGCGCAGGGTATCCCCCTCTCGCATGCCGCTCCGCTTCTGCGACACGCGCGTGATCATTCTGGCGACCTGATTGGTCGATTGCTTGAGAAGGCCGAGCGTATGGCCGCATCGCTGGTTGCTCTGCAGCCACATTCCCAAGACGCGTATCTTGTCTCGTTCGGGAATTAGCTGTCCTTCGAGGGAGACATTGAGGGACCCTTCCTTGTGTTTCCCTTTGTGGACTCGCAGGAGTTCTGATTTTTCGGTGGAGCAGGCGAGGCCTCGTGCACTGGCATATTCTTCCACGCAGGCAGCCGCTGCTTGCAGTCGTTCTTCTTTCTGGCCGAGCGACCCAGTGGTAACCCAGACCGTGACGTCGTCAGCGTATATTGCGTGCTGTATGCCTTCGATCTTCTCGAGTTGTCTTGCGAGGCCGATCATGGCCACGTTGAAAAGTAGTGGCGAGATGACGGACCCTTGAGGTGTGCCTTTGTTTGGGGTCGAAAATTTAGCGCTACGAAGGTCTCCGAGCCCAACCGTTGCAGTGCGGTTGGAGAGAAAGGCCTTCACGTAGCTGTGAATTTTCTCGCCGCAGTGGAGGTTGTCGAGTCCTTCCATTACAGCCGTGTGGCTAACGTTGTCAAAGGCTCCTTTGATGTCGAGGGTCATAACCACGTTCTCGCCTACGCTCGGGACGTTGGTGAGGACTTCCTCTTTGAGTTGTAAGAGGATGTCCTGGGTGGAGAGGTGGGCTCGGAAGCCGAACATACTGTGGGGGTACAGGTCTTCGTCTTCCATGTAGCTTTGGAGCCTCCGAGTAACGACTCGCTCGTAGAGCTTGCCTAGGCAGGAGGTGAGTGAGATAGGTCGGAGATTTTCGATCTGGAGTTTCTTACCCGGTTTGGGGATCATTACGACCTCTGCATGCTTCCACTCTTCAGGAACCGTTCCTGCGGCCCAGTGCCCGTTGAGGAAGGTGGTCAGTTGGTCGACCGCCTCGTCGCAGAGGTTGCGTATGAGTGCGTTCTGGATCTTGTCTGCTCCCGCCGCAGTGTTGCGCGTGCATGTCTTTATGGTAGCGAACACTTCTTCCCTGGTGATCGGCCTGTCTAAGTGGGTGTTCGGTTTCCCCAGGTATGGTTTCGCGTATGCCGCAGGCAAGGTCGTGCCGTAGCATTTCTCTTTGGCCTTATCTAGCAGTTCCTCTTCCGTACCCTCGAAGGTGTGGACGAGTCTGCGGATAGCTTTCCCGCTTTCGGCCCTGGTTTGGGTAGGGTCGAGGAGGGTCTTGAGTATACGCCACGTTTTGGCCGTGCTGAGGGTGCCGTCCAGCGAGCTACTGAACTGCTGCCAGCTCTGCCTGGCCAGTTGGGTCGCGTACTCCTCCGCTATCTTGGTGACTTCTGCGATCCTGAGCTTGAGCTTCCTGTTAAAGCGCTGCTTCTTCCAGCGCTTGGTGAGTCCTCGACGTGCCTCCCACAGCCTGATGAGCCGAGGGTCCACCTCAGGTGTTTGCTCGGTGCGATCCACTTCCTGAGTGTACCGCTTCTGGATGTCTTTAAGTTGTTGACACCAATCATCTATGGAAGTAATCCCCCCTTCCAGGTCCGCGCAAGCCTTGCGGAAAGCCGGCCAGTTGGTGATCTTGGCCGTGCCGAGCTTGCGCTTGATGTTGGTGGCTGCTATCGTGGTCTTCAGGATATAGTGGTCACTGCCTAGATTCTCCAGCAGATTCTCCCACGTTGCGTGCTTCACTCCCCTGACGAACGTTAAGTCCGGACACGTATCCGGGCAGATCGAAGTGCCAAGGCGCGTGGGATGAAGTTGGTCTGTTAAGAGGGTACATTGGATCGCTTCCGCCGCGTCCTCGACCTGTATACCTTTGTGATTATTAGTGGGGTATCCCCATTGCTGTCCGCGAGCGTTGAAGTCGCCTGCAATGAGCAACGAGTTGCTTTTCGCAAGTTTGCTGGCCCCTAGAAAGAGTATATCAAAATTCGCGTCCCGCTGGCGAGGCGGGCTATAGAGGTTTACTAGAAAGACACTCTTTTCCTTACGCTTCTTTTTGGGAATAATTTCCGTCACTAAGTGTTCAATGTTGGTGTTGGGAATTGGGTCATGGGCTATGGCTACCAACTTTTTGCTGACCAAGGTTGCCGTGCGTCCGCTATCGTAGCACGTATATCCCCTGAGTGACGGTGTCGTGTTAGTTTCCTGTAAAGCTATTATATCGGGTGTTGAACCTTGCGTATGTAAAAACTGCATTAGGAGTCCCTGCTTTTGGCGGTACCCCCTGCAGTTCCATTGCCAGATTTCTAGTGGAGTTTGTTTAGCCATTGTTTTGGGCATTGTTCTGATTGGAGCCTTCAGTTCCGAAACGGCGCTCGTGTATGAGCCTGTCCCGGGCCTCGTTTGTTATTCGTTGCGTATTTTGACTTTTGACGTGGCTGCGGAAACTTTGGTCCTGCAACGCAACTTTTTGCTGTAGTAATGTGATGTTCTGTTCTGACAGGTTGAGTTGGACCTGCATGGCATCTAATCTTGCATGAGTGTGTCGGAACTGTCCTTCGGTGCGAATCATGAAATCCTCCATGCTTGCTCGCGCCACTGTGCGGCGAGAGGAGCGGTCACACCGCTTTCTCCAAGGCCGGTCTCGAGGGGAGCGCGCGCGTTCTTTCATACGGCCTGCGCATTCGCCGCGGAAGCAATGCTAGTTCAAGGCCGGTCTCTAGGGGAGCGCGCGCTCGCGTCAAGACCGGCCCTGGCTAGTTTTTCTCCGGCAGTTACGCCGCCCGCCGCCGCTAGAGGCGCGACGACCCCACCGCTCGCTCCCCGCCTGCATCTGTGGCGGCGGATGGCTTTTGCCTGCTTTCGCGCTGTGGTGCGCTGCTTCATGGTGAGCGCAGCACGGAAGTCAAAGAAAACAAAATGCAGATGCTTAAGCTGCGTATCTTCAGCACAGATCCTTCGTCACAACATTTGCTCGATGAAAACATTTAAAATGAGGAATCACTCTCCCATTCCTCAAAACTATGTCGAGAATTTCTTGTTTTTAATCCAGAAGGAAATACTGTGATCACTTCATCTCTTATATATCATGGTCCGTGATTAAATGACAAGTTAATGCTGAGAGGAAGATAATGAAAACTCTGAGAACGAACGTTTTGTGCTCGTCCCATAAAAATGTACTATATCGGGGAAAAAATTATCTACGACGCTTGAGCCGTAAATCTGATAGCGCCGTAGCTGGTGGCTTGAGACGATACTTGAGTCGTTGAACTGTAAAATAAATTGCAAGATTGCTGGGAGGCGTATATAGTACTTAATTACGCCGATATCGCTTTTCGCAAGTCCTGAATGAACTTACTTTCACCCTCTTATACGCCACAACTTCCTTAAACGAGAGGGCTGTATTGATATCTCAAAAGAATGCTAATTACTAATGTGCGATCAAGTGTCAAGAAGCATTGTAATGAATTTTTATCTGCTCAAAGCCAATGGCCCGTGGCCTTTCTGCTTTTGTTGTCAAACAAGAAGCCACCAGATTTCTCTGGAATGTCTGTAGCCGCGTGCAAGTCTCTCTTCATGTTCAAAATTGTCGTAAGCGCATTAGGCGTCTAATGTTCCAAGTTCCTGGTCACCTTTAAATTTTGCAAGGCAGAGAGCGACCACCATTCTGACCTTCGTCGACCGAGCACTTGTTTAATCGCTGCGCCGCTTAACTCCATGCTTTCTGTTTGAGGACACGAGTTAGCCCAATAAACAATTTTCTAGTTGGACTCAAGCTTCCTTGTCGTCATTCTGACCTGACTAACATTAATAGAACATACAGAACCAACCAGTACAAGCTGCGTATGCTGCCACAGATATTGACATGTACTGAGTATTGCAATTTCAGAAAGTATGTATGTCCAATGAGTGACTTCAGCTACCATAAAGAGCGCCATTTTTTGTTCTCCACGTATATTCAACCTGCGACGTGTACTGAACCTCCCTAAAAAATTTGGTTTAAATATCATTCTGAAAGACATCAGATTATGGACTTGAATGCCGAATGCCCTTTATTCTCCTAAATTAAAGGGATTTTACTAAAATGTAAGCATTGCAAATGTTCATTTTCTGTTCCTTACATTGTAAGCTGTAAGCTGGTATAACGCGCATTGCTGTGAGGTTTAGTGGAGCTCCGTTAAGTTGCGGAAAACTTCTTTTTGTGTTGCTACTTTGTTTCCTGAATGACGTGTGGAAAGTTCATGCTCACGGGAGGTTTATCGAAAGCGAGGACGAGGCTAAATATGCAGGAGAATAATGCAAAGCTGGTAGTCATCGCATCTCAGATAAGTTTGCTCGCTCGTCAAGGCCGATTTTATTAAGACAGCGCGCAGTTCCTAATTTTGCTTTGCTGGCAGTTAGTGTATGCTTGCAGTTACTGTAAACAAGAGACTTAATATTCGCATTGTCATGTGGTGGGATAGGCGGTCGTGAGACGCCGTCAATCTTCAAAATCCTTTCAAGAGGAAATCTTGGACGTCACATGCTTGCAACGTGTTCTGCTCCAGCAGCCAGGGTTGGGTTCCGTCTATAATCGTCCCTTTCGCGAATGACATGGCGCGTTTTCCTGGGTTGCACCATGAATTCTTGCTAATGCCGCGGTTGTGCAAACTTAAAGCAGCTGCGCTTGAAATTTGAGTAGCTATATTTTCTCTGCAGAATCCTTTACTCTTTGAAACTTGCCATCCAAGTATTACATGCCGCATATCATTCTACACGCTCATAAAGAACCTGCCGTAAGACGAACTATAGAAGCTGAAAGCCTTGCTTTTTAGCCAAATATAAGGGTAGAACGTGTTGACGTCTGTGCTTGAAGCATATGTTCGACCATTAACAGTCGGGCTCAAGGAGTGAGCGCGCAAACGTTAATCCGTTGTTTCAGATTTCGCCCATGGGAAAGGGCTGACTACGCGGTCTTTGCGCAAAGCGTAAGAGGTAAAATATAAAGGCTTGACAGTTACCACTGACGCGGGCCGAATTGGGAGCGAGCGCGCGTTCTCTCCTTCGGAGTGAACGGCGGTCGCAGCGGCGCAGCGGTGGGGCAGTGGCGACCCCACCGAGGTGCGGCGGGAGGCGGAAACTGACCCCATTGTGAAGGCCGTAAGAAGAAAAACGCGCCCTCCTCGAGACCGGCCGTGCTTTCTCCGATTACGCTCTCTCCCTGCGAATGGGACGGCCGGAGTAGAGTTAACTAGAAGAAAGAGTGTGTCAAACGAAAGCCGAAAAGTGAGGAAAAAAGAGGGTAATTTCCGCTAGGATCGCTGCGAACGTTATCCTTCCGTAGGTGCTTTTTTTAAGGGCGGCAGAACCTGCGTGCTGCGTGGCGTAGTGAACTCGCATCATACGCGTAAGACCAGGGTTCGATTCCCGCTGAACGAACTAACTTTTTTCATTTTATTTTATTTTAAATCACAGTTTATTTTATGCAAACAAGCCGTGGTAGCAAAAAAAGGAAACCGAAACCGAAACTGAAGTTTGTGAAGCGTCGTCTTGCTGCTGCCGTCAAAATATAAAGGCCCCAGAATCTCCGTGCCACCTGCAGCGCCAACTTTGAATGCGCGCTTAGAGCACGCCCGAAGTTACTCTCCAAGCTTCGATCTGTGCTTTTAGCAGATGGGTAAGACAAACACTCCTTTCAAACGATGCTAGGAATTGTTTCTTTCAGCTTGACGTCTGCAAGCTGCACAGAGTGCGCTGTCACTTAATGACGGCCAGCTGTGGGGCGCGAGTTGATGCATGACTGAAAAAACTTCGGCGCAATGAACACAACCGAAGGAAGAAAAAGTCAACACATGCGCACACTACCAACTGTTTATTGGAACAAAAGGGGCCCATTTATAACCCTCATTCACCATTCTATCGCTCACAACCCAGTAACAACTAATATGCAAATTACAAGATTAAAAGCAAAACGCAGAAGGCTTATCTACAATTCGCTTAAACCCCTAGCTTATGTAAAGATTGCACAAAGCACTAGGTTATAATCGAAAGATAAAACAAACAAAATCTTAGCAATAGCAGTGTCACTCAATCGTGGCAAAAGCAGTTTCATGCATTCGACGCAAAAGCAGTGAAAACGTTAAACGTAAAAACAAATCAAAATAAAATATTAAAAACATAATAATAAAAGCAACAACAACCGCCCCACCCAGGTTTGGGAGTCGGACGCCGGAAAGGAAGAGAGAATTCTTGGCGGCACAGGTCTTCAAAAAAACGTTTCAAGATTGCAAATTCATTATGTCGCAGAGCTACAGCTATCACTAATGCATCTGATCCCCTTCTTTTCAATCATAAAAGCCACATCATAATCATAAAAGTGGCGTCACATGGTATGTGAGGGTTGTACATATGTGCCCCTTCCAATTACATTCTTCTTTATGCTCGGCAGCTGAGAAAAATGTGTTCTATATAACGTGCAAAAAATGGCTTGATATTTGCAAGAGATAGAAAGCACAGAGAGGTATCCGCACTGCACAAGTTTAAAACCGTGCAACCAGCAGGGAGCAACATATCCGAAGGAAACTTACAATCTCTCTGGTACATTCCAGTACTGGCGTAATTATTTTAAAATGGCTTGCTCGCGGAAAGATGTTTTCTCAGTGCTTCATATCGCCACTTTATCATTTCTTTCACCCAGTCCCTCCACCCCAACCCGAGCTTTTCCCCTTCGGTCTACGTTTTTTGTTTGCTCTATTTGTTTATTTTGTCGTTCAACTTTTTCCTTATGCCCTGAAGCTCTTGCTGTAATTTCTCAGGAACCCTTGGCTTCTGCAATGCTTCCCCCCTTCCTTTCGTAATTTCTTTAATCTCACCCCCATTCTCTCTTTTTCCTCTAATTCCTTTTTTTGTTCCCCCGCATTTCTCTCTGACATGCTGCTTCATTGCTTCATCAGTCCGGCGTCCGACTCCCAAACCTGGGTAGGGCTGTTGTTGTGGCTTTTATTATTATGTTTTTATTACTTTATTTTGATTTTATTTTAAGTTTAAGGTTTTCACTGCTTTTGCATCGAATGCATGACACTACTTTTGCTACGATCGAGTGACACTGCTATTACCAAGATTTTGTTTGGTTTATCTTTCTATTATAACCTAGTGCTTTGTACAATCTTTACATAAGCTAGGGCTTTAAGCGCATTGTAGAGAAGCCTTCTGCGTTTTGTTTTTAATCCGGTAATTTGCATACTACTTGTTACTGGGTTGTGAGCGATAGAGCGGTGTCACATGGTGAATGAGGGTTATAAATGTGCCCCTTTTGTTCCTATAAACAGTTGGTAGTGTGCCCATGTGTTGTCTTTTTCTTCCTTCGGTTCTCTTCATTGCGCCGAAGTTTTTTCAGTCATGCATCAACTCGCGCCCCACAGCTGGCCGTCATTAAGTGACAGCGCACTCTGTGCAGCTCGCAGACGTCAGGCTGAAAGAAACAATTCCCAGCATTGTTTTAAAGGAGTGTTTGTCTTTCCCATCTGCTAAAAGCACAGATCGAAGCTTGGAGAGGAGGAGGAAGGTAAACTTTATTAAAGAAAAGGTCTTTGGCGCGGGTTGGGGTGACGTTCCCCTCCCCGCGGTGGGCACCTCTTCTAGGCCGGACACCAGGTGGCCGACCGACGATGTCGCTCGGCGACCTCTTCGGCCCGCTCCTTGACTCGGAGTTGAACCTCCGGGTCCGAGCTGAGCAGCGCGGCCTCCCACTGCGATTGGGTAGAGAGCTGCAGATTGTTCGACGGCTTGTCTCGAGGACATGAGTATAGAATGTGGGGTGTGTCTGCCTTATGGTGCCCACAGAGAGAACAGATGGGGCTGAACTGCTCTGGGAACCATATGGAGTACATGTACGGATTAAAGAAAGTGTTTGTTTGGAGCAGCCGCCAACTGACTTGTGTTTTACTTAGAGATCTATGTGGGTCTGGGAAGATTTGTCTTTCTTTCTTGAAGTGGGTAGTAATTTCATTGTAGGTCATCATTGACTCCTTGGCCGACCTGAGCTCGGGGTAACGCACCTCCCTGTTAACTACGAATCCTGGGGCAAATTGGTGCGCCGCCTCGTTTCCAGGATGGCCCGAATGGTCGGGGGCCCAGATCAATGTGATCTGGCGGGTATTGGAGATTTCTTGTAATATATTGATGGCTGCTGAGTGGGCCCTTCCTTTGCAAAAATTTCGAATTGCGGTTTTAGAGTCGCTGATGATGTATTTGGCAGTGGTGGAGGTAATTGCTAAAGCTATGGCAGCTTCTTCGGCCTCCTCCGGAAATTTTGTTTTATTGATTGTCGCCGATACGACGGGAGAACCTCGATGATCGACAACTGCCAGGGAAAAGGCGTCTCTGTCCGCATGTTCTGCCACGTCCACATGCGCCGTGTCTTTTTGAACTGAAAATCTTTCGTGAAGTTTTTGTGCCCTAGCCTTTCTTCTGTCTGTATCATAGTGTGGATGCATGTTTTTGGGCAGAGGATGGACTAATAAGTGTTCGTGCACGAGTCTTGGAATTGGCAAGGTGTGTGCACGGATTGCTTCATATTGTATTCCTGCCTTCTTTAGGATGAAACGCCCCGTTTCAGTGCCTGATAGTCTTTCGTATTGTGCGGTGAGGTGTGCTTCCATCATTTCCGCTAAGGTGTTATGAATTCCTAACTGTATTAGTTTTTCATTTGGGGTATGACGAGGGAGGTTCAGCGCAATTTTGTAGGATTGTCGAATTAGAGAATCCACTTCGTTCCTTTTTCTGACAGTGAGGGTGACGTAGGGTGTGGAGTAGATGACTCTGCTAAGAACGAAGGCCTGGATTAGTTTCCTGGTCTCGGCGTCTTTAACTCCTCCTCGCCTATTCGCGATGCGTCTGATGAGGAAGGAGATTTGGTTGACGGTGTTTCTCAGCTTCTTAATTAGTGTGTCGTTTTTTCGGTTTGACTGTATCAGCATTCCCAAGATTCTTAGTGTTTCCACTTCTGGGATGGCTGCCCCTTCCGCGTTTATTTTGATCTCAGGCGCTTTATTTTTTTGACGCTTTGGGTGTAGGATGAGGAGTTCAGATATTTTGGGGGGGAACACGCAAGTCCCGCGGCTTGTGCCTCCTCTACTACTACATCTGCCGCTTGTTGTAGCGTATCTTGTATCGTGCCGATACTCCCCTTGGTGGTCCAAAGGGTGATATCGTCCGCGTACAAGGAGTGTTCTAGGTCTGGAATTTTGGCGAGTTCGCGTGCCATTTTGATGAGGGTTATATAGAATAAGAAGGGGGAGAGAACCGATCCTTGCGGCGTTCCTCTGTCTCCTAAAGTAAAGGTGTCAGATTTGATTGTGCCAATTCGAATTTTAGCCGTTCTATCGGAGAGAAAGTCCTTGATGTAGTTAAACGTTCTTTCGCCTACATTCAACGGTGAAAGAGAATCTATGATTGCTTTGTGTTGGACGTTATCAAATGCTTTGGTTAAATCTAGAGCTAGGATTGCTCTTGTGCTCCTTTCTTGCTCCTGAGATAGGACCTCGTTTGCTAGTCTGAGCATCGTATCCTGTGTTGATAAATATGATCTAAAGCCGACCATAGTGTTTGGATATAAATTCTCTTTGTGCATGTGGGACTGCAGTCTGTCGAGTATGACGTGCTCAATCATTTTTCCTAAGCAAGAAGTAAGCGAAATAGGTCTGAGATTTTCGAGCGCGAGCTTTTTTCCCGGTTTTGGAATGAATTTAACGATGGCGTGTTTCCAAGACTCTGGGAGTTTTCCTTCCCTCCAACATCCGTTCGCAAAGTCTATGAGGGCTGTGATGGAAGCGTCGTCTAGGTTTCTGAGTGTCTTATTGTTAATGCAGTCCTCACCCGGAGCGGATGTCGTGCGTATCTTAAGGAGGGCTGCTCTTATTTCCGCCATCGTTATCTCAGCGTCCAGGATGGGGTTAGGTTGTCCTTTATAATCCGATAGGGACTGCGTCTCTCGGGTTGTGCAGAAGTATTTCTGCTGGACCGTGTTTATAATATCTTGATCCGTGCCTGGGTCTGTATTTAGAATTTTGGTGATTTCCTTTTGAGTCGTAGCTTTGTTCGATTCCGCATCAAGGAGATGCTGCAGAAGATTCCACGTCTCTCTCGTGCCTAGATTGCCATTTATATTTTCGCAGATATGTTTCCACTGCTGTCTCGCGAGTTCTGCGAAGTGGTGTTGAATTTCTTCCGTGAGTGTGACTATCCTATTTCTAAGCTTTTTGTTGTATTTTTGCTTAAGCCATCTTTTTTCTAGGCTTTGCCTTGCCTCCCACGGCTGTCAATCATACTTACACCTAGGTCATGCACTACGTCTTTAGTGCCCTTTCCCACGTCTGATAGGAGGGTTTGTGTCCACTGTGCTAGGTCTGCGATCGGTTCCTGATTTTTGTCACGCATCGTCCGAAATTTGTCCCAGTCAGTGATTCTGTTTTTTCTGGGTTGGGGTTTGAGATTGCCAATGACGATTTTTGACATTATGATATAAAGGTCACTTCCCAGATTTTGTCTGGTGTTGCTCCAGCTTAAGTCTGGGAGATTTTTGCCCATCGTGAGGTCCGGGCACGTGTCCCTGTTCACGCTGTTGCCTATCCTGGTAGGCTGCATGGGGTCCGTATATTGGGTTAGCCCTCTTTGCTGGATAAAATCTATTAGGGCCGTGCCTTTCCTGGATATTGTTGCGTGTCCCCATTGCACGTGTTGAGCGTTGAAGACGCCCACAATTAGGATTGGGTTTTGGCCTGCAATTTGTAGGGCTTTGAGTATAGCGGCTTTCGCTGGTCCAGCCTGTGCCCTGGGGTGGCTGTATGCGCTAAGTATGAACAGAGAAGAGGAGTTTCTTTTGCTAGGTAGAATTTCGATTAATATACAATCGAGCTCTACGTCTTCAATCTCCTGGTTAACCACGGTAAGGTTTCTATGTACCATTGCAGTGGTTAATGGCTGTTCTGCGATGTGACATGGCAGAACTGCCCGGTACCCTGGCAGTTTTAGTCGAGACATTCTGGGTTCTTGGATCGCAATTACGTCAGGTTTTTCGGATTGCGATTGAATGTGTAACTGCAGATGTGCTTTTATGTTGCGCATAGACCTGCAGTTCCACTGCCAAATTGTTATGGTTTTAGGATTGGCCATTTTGCTGGGATTGATCGATTGGCGCCCCTTGAGCTGACGGGGGAAGGCGACGTAAAATTTCCTGTAAAACGGTGTCGAGTACTCCAAACTTGTCATTTACGTCCTGTATGTGTTGTTCGAGGCTTTGTGTTAAATTGTCAACTCTTTGGGTTTGATTATCGAGTTTCTGGCTGTGCTCTTCCACTTTTTGTTCGAGTTTTGGGACTCTATCTTCCAGTGAGGTATTTCTTACGTCAGCTACTGCTCGTTTCTTGCGAGGTGTTTCTTCCTTGCTTACTACGCTTACTGGTGTTTCGACTGATGCGGCCACAGTAGTTTCCATTTCTATGACCTCCGGCATTGGGAGTGGTTTTGGAAGAGGGTCCTTAGATTTTGCAGGGGCTTTTAGTTTACTATTTTCCTGTTCCAAGTGTTTAATGCGGTCCGTGAGCATTTGAATGTGGTGGAGTGCCTGATCGAGTTTAGACTGTAATGACTGCAGCACCGTCCCCATTCCGTGAGAGGCCACTCCCGCCCAGCTCACCTGTTTCGGTCCGGGACTCTGAGTCCGGCTGTTGGTGCCGTTGCCACCTCCGCTGCGACTGCTGCTGCGTCCGCTGCGGCTGCTGCTGCATCCGCTGTCCAAGGACTGGAAGGAGCTCGAGCGGTCCTTCCTTGGGGTGGATGGTGGGTCGTCGCAGGTCCGGGATTTGGATCTTGACTGGTGCTACGATGTTTTCGTTTGGGGTCGTTGAAATCGTTTCTTGCAACTCTTATCGCCTGTGCGGTGCCCTCCTCCGCAGACAATGCAAACTGGGTCGCAGATTTCTTCCTTTAGGTGCTGGTTGCCGCAGTACGGGCACCGTTGTTGCGGTGGCTCCGGACATACGTCTCTTCTGTGTCCCACTCTTCTGCAGTTCGTGCATGCCTCTACTTTCGGATTGAAGGGATAAACTGGGTACAGGACTCCGAAGTAGACGATACTATCTGATAGTTCGTCCGCGTCGAAGCGGAGCAGAAGGGACTTCGATGTTCTTCCCATGATTCGTGCTTGTACGATGTCAGGGTTTCTTTTGCGGAATTCTGTCATCATTTCATGGGGAGTTTCGCCATCGTAAGCCCGATAGATGATGCCTTGCAGGGCCCTGTCCGGAGGGGCGATGTACGACGTCATGACGACGTCTTTGCCTTCTAACTTGATTTGCTTGACTGCGACGTAGCGTAGTGCGTTTGCCTGCACCGGCGTCAATATGGTGAAAACATTTTTTGCAGAATTTGTTCGAGATTGGTCTTTATCAGCCTCGGTCGCGGTGATGCCGCTCGCTGTCGCGATCGCGGGCCTGATAGACTTCTCGGTATAGCGCGTGAAGTCGACGCCACCCGTTGGTCTGCAGATGATTTTATAGTCCTCCTCCGGGAGTCAGGGAAGTGGTTTCTTAGGATGCAGTGGAGGGAGAGGTTCCGCCTGCGGCTTCTCGGTCTGCTTATTTGGCTTCTAAGCTGTTGATGACTCATCTTTGGGGTTCTTATTGCGGTAGGAAACAATCGTTTTCCAATCGGTCGTATTGAATTCAACTGGGGAGGCGTTAGTCCCAACTACGGCGTACTCCATGACTGCCGCCGAGGCGTTCGCGCCGCGCTAGGCCTGGCGTTCGGGTAAGTTAGGTCGCCGGGGCGACGCTGGCTTCAGACTGTCGGAGCTCGGTCGCCCGAGCTCCGATTTGCTTAAAAGAGGTCTTGAAAGGTGCCTTATACACTCGCGCTTCTTGTCCGTGTGTCGGCGTCGGCGTATCCTGGTGTTTTCCTTTGCAGCAGGTGCTCGAACACGGAGCCCAAAACGAAGCACATGCGTCGCCGTTGGACCCCTAGCGGGCAAAACCCTGGAGAGTAACGTCGGGTGTGCTCTAAACGCGCATTCAAAGTTGGCGCTGCCGGTGGCACGGAGATTCTGGGGCCGTTATATTTTGACAGCAGCAGCAAGACGACGCTTCACAAACTTCAGTTTCGGTTCCGGTTTGCTTTTTTTTTGCTACCACGGCTTGTTTGCACTAAAACAAACTGTGATTTAAAATAAAACAGAAAAGAAAAAAGTTCTTCGTTCAGCGGGAATCGAACCCTGGTCTTACGCGTGTGAAGCGAGTTCACTACGCCACGCAGCGCGCAGGTTCTGCCGCCCTTAAAAAAACACCTACGGAAGGATTACGTTCGCAGCGATCCTAGCAGAAATTACCCTCTTTTTGCCTCACTTTTCGGCTTTCGTTTGACACACTCTTTCCTCTAGTTCACTCTAGCCGGAACAACGGCACGCCGCCGGAGCTGATCGCGGAGGCCACGGCTGACCACAGTTTGCTACCTTCACCGACAAGATGGCGGCGCCCGTGGCCGCAGCAACATCGAACGACTCGTCCTCCCACAGTTGTGTCATCTGGCTTGATTCTACAACCGCGGCCCTGATACTCATCTGATACGGTAACACGCGCAACGCTCGGATATATGCTGCGATTGTAGCAGAACTGAACGCCGGGCTGCCGCAGGGACAAGGCCCATACACCAGCAAACAAGTGAAGCTGAAAATGGAAAACCTCAACAAGAAATACGGTAAGTGCGACTTTTACTGAACGATGCTCGTGCCATCGGGTTCTTGGCGCTGTTTTCATAGTGCAGCTGAACTGCTGAAGTCAGCCTCGCAGGTGCGACAGTAGCATGTGTTGTCGCTGGAGCAACGCGTCGATTCTCTTCGCCGTCGTCGTACAGGTCTGGAGTGTCGAAGACGATTTTGAGAATGCAATGTTGAGGTAGTAAGGGCTCCAGAGTAATGTCCACAGGCAGGAGCATCATACGCAGCACTTATAATCTTCGCTCGTGCACGCGTGCACGGCGCTGCATGCAAACTTCGTCTTCCTCGTTACACACGTGTTGTTCGTCGTTTTTATTTGCAAATTGCGAGCTGCAGCGCTGACAGTACTGCTGTACGCGTCGCGATTTCTGGCCACCTGCTAGAGCAACAATGTAGTTAATTGAATTTCTAGATTTATTTCATATTTCTTTACCAGGCTTTACTTTGTACTAGTAGCATTTGTGAAGTAGTATACACAGGGCAGCCTGGGAAAGATATATGAAAGAAATAAATCTATAAATTAACCAAGTAAGATATTGCTAGAATGACAATAGTTGAACCATAATGCACAGTCGTGGCTTCAATTGCAAAGCAGCAACTAGCAGGATGTAGTTTAGCCACATTGCAAATGTAAATTGCATGCATTAATTTCACCAGTACCTGTGCATATGCATTAGACACTTATCTATGAAATCTTATTCTCGCCCTGAGAATATGTACAGTGCAGCTTAATCCACTGAGAGAAATGCTGTGATCACAACCTTGAAATGTTTTTTTAGCAACATATTCAATAGCTCACATCATTTTTATTTGTCCAGGCAGCTGAGACGGACAGGCACTTCAACTGGGTCGCCTGGTGTCCCATGGATCTTCTACTGGCAGCTCCAGTTTCCTCGGCTGCCTTCCCATCAACGATGATGGGCGAGTCGAGGAAAGTTCAGAGGTAATTTGTGATTTATACCATTGCGTGTAATCTGTCGTTCAGATCACTTCAGAATTTTATTGCTGTGCATTTCTCAGTGCGGAACTTCTACTCATTATAAAATGCTGGCCAACAATAGATAACAAAGAACAGACTCAAGCAGTTGTGTAAGTCACTCTCACAAACATGGGCACTGGCCTCCAAGTCTACATTTTTGCCTTCTGCTGTTGTTCTTTGTCATGAAACGTGAAGCACCCAGCCAAGCAACTCCCACTGCTCGTCCATAAATCCTTGTTTTTTTCTAGCAATTCTACATATCGGTAGTTAGCTGGTTGTCTCCCCATATACTTAACGTTACCATGCCAGAGCAAAGTCCGCTTTGTTGTACAGGGAGTTCAATGTGCATTGCTGGTTTAGGTTACGTCCTTTTTTTTCAGGTGGGAATCATATGTCAAAAGGCACACACTGCAGATAGATACGACTTAAGTCTCTAGTAAGATGAAGTTATGGTACGCATCAGAATTTCGGTGCCTTTATTTGCGTGATATATTAATATTGCTAGTGCTGTATGACAATTCATCTTTCACACCTGTGCACATGCAGCTTCATCTTCATCCTTCTCTCTTGTAGATACTCATCTTCGTCCATTGATTCTGTTAGCAACTGGGCTTGAATACAGTGGAGTAATACAGCAACCTGTGGATCATAAGCTGTTATTGCGAACTCTTGTTTTTCTACAGGGACACTGAAGGGAAGTAGCGAAGTAGATAATAAATTTCGATGTGATATCTGTAATGTCCAAGTAATTCAATAAAACAAAGTGGTGGGCTAGTTGGTGATTCATACTTGGAATGAACGACAGCGTAAAAAAGGACAACCACACAAGAGAAGCGCTCTTTGTGTCGCTTCCTTTATTGTGGTTGTCCTTTTTTGCGCTGTCTTCGTTCGAAGTATATAAGTAATATCTGTATTGTATTGCGTTTTTGTCTAGAAGCTCTTTGTGCATGCTTTCTGTATTTATTGCCATTCACATAAAATACACTCAATTGCAGGTTCAGTGCTGTCTATTCCTTCTTTCTGTGTCTTCCCATTTTTCATGCTGTTTTTAAGCCTTGAATAATGAACTAACTGACCCAGCAATCCTTCCTTTGGAACCATTGAACAGACTCCGGGAGGGGGGGGGGGGGGGGTATTTAGGGTAAGCTACTCCCACAAGCATGGGCATTAATGGCAATGGGGAGCGGAAATGGCACTTGCATCTTCAAATCGCAGTGCCTTGTCGTGCCAGAGTTCGCACCTCACCTTCCATGTACTTCTGCTCAACTCAACCTCATCAGCTCTGTTTACCCTTGGTCAACCATGCCCCACATTCTTGCAAATGTTTAACATATTGCTTGTTATTGACTTTGATCAGTTTGGTATAATGTCTTGTTCATTCATTGATTTTTTTGTACATACTGCCAGCCATAACTTTGGCCCAAGCAGGAGGGCACACAATTATAAAAGCCATAAAACCATTAGCCGCAACCGCCACAAGTCATTTAAAGGACATAGAATCCAACATTCATCACAACACCAACACTAGGAGCCGTACAAAAATCCTCCAACTCCTTCACAAATTATTTCGAGTCACATAAACCTAAAGGAAGGCGATTGCACTCCGCAACAGTATTCAGGAAAAAACTGAACTGAACCCATTGGTTCATGTGAAAGTTGGGGCTAGGGAATGCTGATGTACATGGCTGGATCTTCATATATCTATTTAGTTATGTTCAGGAAAACAAAAATTTGAACCGCTGCCTTCATTCCAGTTTGGCCATGATAAGTTAGTGTTTTTGTAATATATTGTGGAAGCAGATGATTGCATAACATTAGGACACATTTAACCTCTTTTCTGAGATGATAACATGTTTTCTTGTATGTTTCATCATGTGCAGCTGCCAGTTGTCAATGAGGTACCAGACGGCTCGGAAGTGCTGCTGTCATGAGAGGACAGCCTGCCTGAAGGAAGCAGAAAAGACGACCTCTCACAACTTGCAGCCAGCTCCCCCATTTGCAATGTCAGTGCTGCAGTACCTGTACTGCAAAGCACAGGCAACAGCAGTGGCGACACAAGCAGAGCCAGTGCTGGCGTAAACAGCAGTGCCAGTGCTGGCACAAGTGCCAAAGGGAGGGAACCCCAAAAGAGCCGCCATAACCGACAAGGATCTGCTATAGAGCAGCTAGTTGCCGTCCATAAAGGAGAAAGCGAGGCAGCAGCAAAGCCGACCGCAAGGCACACAAAATGCGCAAGATAATGGTGCGCCTCCAGAAGGAAGCGAATGCCATAAATTCAAGCATGGTGCAGCTGCTTGCAAAATTTCTAGACAACAAAGGAAACAATGACTTGCTCAATAAAGAGTGATCAAAACCGCTGGAAGTTATTTGATATTACAGCATGTGATGAGATGAAAGATCTTTTAGTGCTGAAAGTTTTGTATTGTGTTTTAAACAGTGAATTGTATTGTGCGGGCTGGCTACCGTAGTAGCTTGCAGTATTAGTTATTAAAAGAGCCCATGCATACACTGCAGGGGTACACAAGTGCAATAATCAAACAAGTCTGTTGCAAGTGCATTGCTGCTGCTCTCACAGTAACACTCCACCTGCTTCTCCACTCAGAGCCAATGGCTCTTGCATGTTCACCAGGAACTGTTTGCTGCAAGGCTGATATTTTTCTTGCAACATAACTGTTTTTTTGGGAGGGGGGCAAGTTATAAAACAGTGGGGAATTTTGACAACAGCAAAATAGTAATGACATGAAATTGTTCACAGAAAGCGTACTTTGGTTTCACGAGCTGGGATGGGAATGTAATCAAATTTATCACACTGTATGTCTTTCAAAGCTCTCACCATTGGGTCACATTTACGTCACATTTTTGTGTTTGCGTTGTATGTGGATGATGTGTGCAAAAATATGAAGCTTCCACCTGTGGCAGACATGATTTCGTTACCTTCATGAGCAAAAGGAAAAATTTCTCGCAACTATTGCTTAATCTTCGACTAGATATAAAATGTTCACTGTAATATGATTGTAAGTACCAACAGCTTTCTTTGGTCAGAGGTATCTGCTTCCACTGGGCTACATCAGGTGCATGCAACAGCCTAGCGAAAAAATATGGTGAATTCCTTATTGAAAAGGACAATATAGTGAATGCATTTCATTCATTATACTGCTTTCAGAATAAAGTTGAATGGCGCAACAGAACAAACACAGAGACAGAAAAGCACCACTGCTGTGTCTTCCTGTGTTTGTTCCTTTGTGTCATTCAACTTTTGTGATGAACCAACTAACGCCTCAGTGAGCACTTCTGCTTTCATAAGTAGGAGTGCAAGACTAAAAGCTTGTACTGCTTGACAAGGTACCAACAAGCTGCTGATTGGCTATGTGGCAAGACGATGGCCAGTTATACACGAAACTTATGAGCAAACAGCAAGTGATAGAATAGCTGCCAATACGCAGACCATGTGACATAAACACAACAATGAAAAAGGTACTACAATGGCAATGAAACAGCAACATAAACAGCAGTGCTCAACAAGAATGAATCATATAAAAATTGAAAGCTCATGCTGGCATTTTGCTATCGTGTCTATGAGCAAAACTGTTTGAAGAAAGAGAGTTGTTTACAGGAAGCAATGAAATCTTCATTATTAGTTCATTAGAGATGGTTGCATGTAAGTGAAGGTTTGTTTGTCATAAGGAGTACTAGTAGTTGGTACGAACCACTTCGTTTTGTCGTTTAACAAAAACCAATAATTAACATTAGCTATATACTGCAAGACTGTTTTCTGAAAACCTGGCGACGACGGCGGCTTTTCAATGGAGGTGTAAATCAAGACACTCGTGTACTGTGCAATGTCAGTGCATGTTAATGAACCCCATGTGGTCGAAAATCCTGCAGCCCTTCACTACGGCATCACTCATAGCCCAAGCCGCTTTAGAACGTTAAAGTCCATAAATCAAACCTATTTTATGAAGAACATGTAGGTTACGAAAATTACACTAGTTGTAACCCTAATAACCATCACCCGAGTAGGTAGTATGCATCATGTGCGTGCAATGGTAGCCATTTAAGGTGAGCCGAGCCCAGTGTCTGCTCCTTCAATGATGTGTGTGTAGCTCTGTTCAGGGCTGTTTCCTCTTGGTAGAGGTGTCCTTCTGAGCTGCTCTTGAGTTTCCCACAGACTGGGTTCTAGCTCAAGGCAAGGTGCTTGGCCAGGGCGTCCCGATGGCCACACCTGACGTCTCTTCCTGGTTGCTTGTGCACACCGGCTGAGGCCCCGCCTTTCATCAGTGCTCTGCACCACACCAAACTAGCTTGAATCACAGCGGTCACTGATCTGCTCACAAATGTTGTACAGCCCACAAGCAGCACGGATCACATAACTGACATTGTGGATGTTCCACTCAAGGCCCTTCAGCACCATACTAAAGCGTGCCTTGACACGTCCAAAAGCATTTTCGACAACACGTCTGGCACTCGGCAGCCGGTAGTTAAAGGCCTGAGAGGAGGACCCAGAGGCACCTGGAAGCGGTACAGCTTCATCAGGTGTGTCTGCAAGGAGAAAGCTTGATCACCAAGAAGAATTGTGCCAACTCTTACACCTTCAATGAGCTATGTTTCTTGTCGGAACAGCTCACTCGCCAGAGTAGCTGGCAGTCGAGAATTCTGAAACAATGCCGGGTCATTGTTCCTACCAGGGCTCCCAACATTCGCGCATAGGAACATGTATGTGTGGTCGACGACAGCAAGTAGAGTGACACTGTACCACCCCTTATGATTGTATTATTCAGCAGCTTCTTGCTTTGGGGGGCACACCTCGATATGACAGCCATCCACTGCACCGACACCTTGAGTGAAACCCCAGACTGCTGTGAATTTGCACATGTGCTCGTAAATCTCAGCTGGTGTTGGGAAATGCACAAATCGTGCTTCCAACTACTCCACTTACCATGCCGCAAAATTCGTGAAATATTAAATTAACGCAGTGACTGCTGTGAATTTACACATGTGCTCGTGAAGCTCAGCTGGTGCTGGGAAATGCACAAATCGTGCTTCCAACTACTGCACTACCACGCCGCAAAATTCGTGAAATATTAAATTAACGCAGTGACTGCTGTGAATTTACACATGTGCTCTGAAGCTCAGCTGGTGTTGGGAAATGCACAAATAGTGCTTCCAACTGCTCCACAACCGCGCTGCAAAATTCGTGACATTAAATTAACTGACGCAGTGCTCACGCCAAACAAGTTGGCAGCAGCCCGCTCTTCTGGTGATGTTGCGAGGCGGTACAAGCCGATCGCCACGCGTTTCTCCAGCGGAATCGCTTTCCGCATGTTGGTATCTTGCCGCTCATGCTTCCACAAACAGCCACCATGTACCGGAATGTGCCGCGGTTGATCCAAAAGTTTTCTCGGAGTCCGCTGTCCGGAAGGTGCGGAAGCGTGGTCTCGTACCACGAGTCTGGGCGCCGGTACGCCGACAGATTTCGCTCACGGACGGACAGGTGCGTCACCGCCAACAAAAAGAGCTTCGGCCGCCCCCGGTGTCACTTCCTCTCCTCTTCAAGGATGACAATTTCAGCGCTCAGCGCCAACATCTGTACGCGCAGGCGTTGTAGTGCTGCCTGATGCGCCACGAACGCAGCCCGAAATTGAGCGTCCCCCTCGTTCACGACAGGCCTGCTAAGGGCCAACATAAGCTTGACACACAATACGTCCGCAGGATCTTAACTACACAAGCACAGCACTCACTGTGAAAGAAAAGCCATGGAAATAAACAACGATAGCAGTGAGCAGTCACGGGGGAAAGAGGCTAAAGTAGCCAAAGTAGAACGCGCAGTCGGCTACGAAGTCGACTGTGGTCATTGTTTAGAACTTGTTTTTAGATTTCGGCTAACAGCCACAAGCACAAAGGAAAAAGTTTTTAAGCAGGTCTTAGCACAAGAAACAACGTTTTTTCTCTTATGTGTTCTTTTCAACGTAGCACTGTTTAATAATACGCCTCAGTCGGCGACGTTTCAACTTCCATGAGGCGATTATCACATGATCGGTTTCGTGGCACTAACCGAGATGGCTAAACTGTGTGTAAGCGCGGCTCACTGCAGTTATCTCTTACTGCGGTTAACCGCGTTAACTGCAGCTAAGCTTAGCCACGGTTAAGGCTGCCCGTGTAAAGAGGGTATACATGGCTTGCACGTGACGTTGTGATGACCCCCCATAATGCGCAGGTCCACACGGGACGGAGAGGCAAAGAGACACCGTATGGCTCAGTTTAAACAAACAGATATATTCAATAATTACACATGATTAAGATTATACATCAGAGGCTGGGGCGTCCGAGCTTACGTGCCGACGACTTCATGGGGACGATGGAGGCGCTCCGGAGTTGAGCTCGAACGGTTGCTGGCAGAAGCTGCACGCCGTCGGGCTTCGGCGCTGAAGGCCCCCTTGGCGAACGATGTCGTCCTGAGCGTGCCTTCTTCAGTACTCCTTGTCGATTTTTATATCCTCTTATCCCCACACTCCCTAGGGTGAGGACGCCCACACCGGGAAAATGGGGGGGCCTAGGGCTTTCACTTGGGCGCACAAACACCCCACCGCACTTATGGTCTCGCCCCCCTCACGTGTTGAGTCCGAGGGAAAGAAGGTTGTCTTCGAGGTAGCGCATAGCGTCCGCTGTGGTAAGGCGCGCTCTGGCCCGCTGTCGGTTCCCGCGGGTCACCGGCCTCCGTTCTCCATCAAATGACACTCGGCCCTCAAGGCCGGAACGCGAGGTCACTAAAAGGCCGGGAAAGTGGTCCCTTGTCCTGGGATGTGCTCGGGAGGGTTGACTGATGAGGCCCGCCGTCTTGCCACGGGGCCAGGCCCGCCTAAACGAGGCCGCCCTGGAACGGCCACGGCAATTGGGGAAGATAATCTCCCCGCGGCGGTGGCGGCGGCGGCGTTCGTCTCGTGCCGACACTATGGAAAGGGGGTCCGGTTGGGCTTAAACCCCTTCGTTCTGGTCGTCACTCTCAACGAGTATGGCTCGGTAATTGATGCTGCCGCTGTCATCTGGGTCGTCTCCGTGCGGTCCACGGCGGCAGGCCCAAAAGCAATCTCACTCAAGTTGCTTGCAGCCATATACAGTAGAAACATGAAAGGGGGTCCGGTTTGTGCTTTCGCCGCCACTGGGGGCTCCGTCTACGCCGCGCCGTCGAACGCGGAACCTCGTAGCACACACAAGGAACGTCACACTCGCTCACCCTCCAGAAGAATGTTCTCCGAACATTTGAGTCCATGCAGCTCCCCTTGTCTTTCTGAATCGCCTCGCACAGTGCGTCCGACAAAACACTTTTCGCTGCAATCAACACCACTGCACGACACCATATGCCTCCGCTGTCATAACTGGCGTCTCCAGGGGCAGCACTGATCTTCTTTTACAGATAAACATGAAACTCAGCACCCAAGCCCCTCCTTTCTAGTCCAAACTGGACGAAATAAATTTACCACAGTTACAAAGGAGCTCCCACTTCTAGCACGATCACGGCACAGACAAAAATATAGATAACGAAAGGAAGTAGGGCAGGTTCTGCATGCGCTCCGCATGCTCTCCTGTGAAGGTGTTACTTAATGACAGAAAAGTTTAACTACCAACTCCGATAACTTAACACATAAGCACATAGCAATGTTATGAGCTGCGGCATTACACAATTCTAACCAGTTCACAACTCCGCTCTGTTTACGCCATTAGTCCGACTTAGCTTTCCGATTTCGCAGCGGATATCGGCCTTCATGAGTCATACTAAGTAAGTCTGTCACCCTTTGTCTGCTTTGGGACTCGCGAGGGCTCGTGGCAGGAGCCTCTCCTGGCGTTATCTGCGCGGCAACCTAGCGCGCTTCTTCTTCTAGCAATGCATGAAGTAAATCCGGTGGCATTCCGGCCGTCACCTCTGGCGCCTGCCGAACAAATGCAGGAGAGGGCGTTTCTTGCGAACTATCTGCGCGCTCCGCTTCACTTCTGTCCCCATCAAAATCCGCGCTTTCCCTTTCCTCATTTCGTGAATACTGAACCGGTGCCGACTTGAGGCGATTTGCGTGTATCCTTATCAGGCGCCGGTTCACGTCTCGGACTCTGAAGTTTACCGGAGAAAGCTTCTCGACAACCTCGCACGGTCCTCTCCACTTCGTCTGGAACTTACGAGCTAGCCCAATCTGCCTTTGGCAGTTTTCAATGTACCCGCTGTCCCCCACATCAAACGGCGCGTCTCTAGCACTGCGATCGTGCACCTCCTTCCTGCGCTTCGCCGCTTTTTTTAAGGCCTCCTTTGCGATGTCCCTCGCCACTTGCAAGCGCGATTCTAGCTCAACCTTATAGTCGTCCAGTGAAGCGTATGGGACACGACGGGGGCCCTCTGGCACTTCACTAGGCTGGTCCGGGTCTCGGCCGTAGAGAAGAAAGAATGGCGATTCGCCCGTGCTCTCGTGTGCGGCGGAATTGTAGGCAAACATTGCATACGGGAGCCACAAGTCCCAGTCCCGCTGGTCGCGCGAAACAAAATGCGACAGGAACCCGGCCACGGTTTGGTTCAGTCGCTCCACCGCGCCGTTGCAAGCCGGATGGTACGGTGTTGTCTGCTTCTTAGCGTTCTTAAGCAGCTCGCAAACTCTCCTCATTAGCTGCGACACGAAGTTCGTTCCCCGATCTGTCAAGAGTTGCCTCGGGGGTCCATGTCGGAGCACGATCTGTTCGACAAATGCTCTTGCAACCGTGTCTGCCTTCTGATCTGGGAGTGCTACCGCTTCCGCGTATTTTGAAAGGTGATCGACAAATACTAAAATGTACTTGTTTCCGGAAGTGGTCGTGGGCAATGGGCCCATTATGTCCATACCTGTCCGCTCGAAGGGAGCCGAAACCTCAGGGAACGGCTGAATTGGAGCTGGTCTTCGTCCCTTGGGTGTTTTTCTTTCGAGACAGGAATGACACTTCGCACAGTAGTATCTATCATCCTGTCGCATGCCACTCCAAAAGTACAAACGCTCCACACGCCTGCGTGTCTTCGCTACGCCAAAATGACCGGCGCATGGCGCATCGTGAAACGCGCGAAGAACCCTTTCTGTCCACGACCGAGGTATGACGACTCTCTCCCAAGCGGTTTTCTCTGGTCTCCCTTTCCTGGTTGGCCTCGTGCGCCGATACAGGGTGCCGTCTTTGCTAATGAAATAACCTAGCTGTTCGGGGTGAGACGGTGCGCCCTCTAAGCTTTCGATTATTCGCTTCAGGTCAGGATCTTTGCACTGCTCTGTGCGTAATTCGGCGGGGTCGACTACGGGGACAAACTCATCTATAGCTGCCACGGCAGCTATGCGGCTGAGTGCATCAGCATTCAGATGTGTCTTTCCTGACTTGTGCTCAACTTCAAAGCAGTATTCCTGCAGGTGTAGATTCCATCTAGCGAGTCGCGAGCTAGGGTCCCTGACACTCATCACCCATTTCAGAGGATGACAGTCTGTGACTAGCTTGAATTTGCGGCCGTAAAGGTAGCATCTGAAGTGCTTTACTGCCCAGACAACGGCGAGGGACTCCCTTTCCGTAGCTCCGTACTTTTGCTCTGTGGGGCTCAGCTGTCGGCTAGCAAAAGCAACGGGATGTTCTTTGCCCTCGATAACCTGAGATAGCACGGCACCAACTGCGAACTTTGACGCATCTGTGGCCATAACGAAGGGCAAATTAAAATCCGGGTGGCGCAACAGCGGTGCACTCATTAGCTTCCTTTTCAGGGCCCCAAAAGCATCCTCCGCGTTTTCGTCCCAGCGAAAGGCGACATTTTTGGCTGTTAAGGCGGTGAGCGGCTTAGCGAGCTTGGCGAACTCCTCTATGTGCCTTCGGTAGTAACCGATCAGGCCGAGAAACTGCCGGACCTGGCGGACGCTAGTCGGGGATGGAAAATCCGAGACACACCTTAGTTTCTCAGGGTCCGGTCGCACGCCGTCAGCTGAAACGTGCCCGAGATATTTCACCTCGTTTTTGAGGAATTGGCACTTAGAGGGCTTCAGCTTGAGACCCGCTCCTCTTAGTCGCACCAAAGCCTGCTCAATATAGCGCAAATGGTTCTCAAAACTGTCACTGTATATGATTATGTCATCCATATACACGAAGCACAGCCTCCCCAGAAGACCTGCCAGGATAACATCAGCGGTTCTCTGCCAGACAGCAGGGCTGTTGGCCAGACCCATCGGCATTCTTTTCCATTCATAGTGCCCTGAGGGCGAGTTGAATGCCGTTTTCTCGGCATCTGCCGGATCCATTGCTATCTGCCAGAATCCCGCCGCCATGTCCACTACCGTGAAGTACCTGGCAGAGCCCAGCTGAGAAAGCGTCTCCTGTATATTGGGGATGGGGTATGGATCGATGCGAGTTACGGCATTTAGTTTGCGGTAGTCCACTACCAATCGATACGAGCCATCTGGTTTTTCCACCAATAGTGCTGGTGCTCCCCAGGGTGACTTTGAGTGTTCGACAATGCCGCGATCAATCAGGTCCTGCACCTGCCGCTCCATCTCCTCACGTTGGGAGTAAGGAATCCTGTACGCACGCTGGTAAATGGGCGATGAAGTGCCGGTTTCTATCCTGTGCTTTATAACGCCACAGCAGCCCAAATCCAGGTTGGACGCGGCGACTACCTCCGAGTAGTCGTTCAGCAAACCAGCCAGAGCCTCCCTCTCCCTGGATTTTACGTGAGAAAGATCGAACGACACCTTTGGAGCAGCCGAATGACTAGCATGCTCTACAGTTGCGAGTACCGTATCGGTGGGCTCACGTTTCTCTATCGCAGAGGTGAAGAAAGCCAATGTTTTGTTCTTGGGAAGGCTCAGTGGCTGCTGGCTACAGTTAACCACCCGTAGGGGCACTCTGTGGGCGTCATTAACTGTCACGAGGCACGCGGCTGCCTTCAGGCCATTGCTGAGAGAGTCGACCGGCTCAAGCACTCCCACGGCGCCGCTCTCTACATCTGAAGGCACAAACGCGTACAAAATGTGCTCCGACCAAGGAAGGACGACTGCCTCATCGACCAGCCTGACGGCAACCCGCGAATACACCTTCTCCAATGATCCCACTGTTTGACGGGTGTCAATATCGGTAATGCGAATCTCAGCCCCTCTCCTGTTCAAAAACAGAACTTTTGAGCCGCCCGCATTAACCTCTTCCTCAGAGAATGAGACTACTACCTTCCCTTTTCTCAAAAAATTCTGCCCTAATATACCTGACACTCCGTTTGGCAGAGACACCGTGTCCGGGCATACGTAGCAGGGGTGCTCCAATGCAATTCCGCCGAGAGAGAAGTGTAACCGGTAGAGTCCACTTATGCCAAGAGGATCCCCCGTTATGCCTACAAATTTGGTTGCCATACCACCAGACGCTTCAAACACCTCGCGGTCCCCCTTCCTTCGAAGCGTGTTAAAACTGCTCTCCTTAAGCAATGTCACCTTTGACCCCGTATCTATCAACAATTCCATGCAACAACCATTTAACTTGCAACGCACAACAGGGCATGCCTCGTCGGCCACACAAACTACCACCACCTCATCATCCACTGCTCCCTCCCCACGCTCCTCAGGCTGGGGAGGACTATCTAGTTTTTTGTCTCGGTATCTGGAGCCCCGCTGTAGGCTTGCTTAGGGCGTGTCTCGCCTGCTTGTCTTTGTGGCTCCCCACGGCGCACGTTTTGGCAGAACCTGGCGATGTGTCCGCGACCCTGGCAAGCGAAGCATACGATTTCTTCAAAATCTCGCATACCGCGCCTGTAGCTTTGTGGCGGTCTCCGGTTTCCAGCGAATGGGCGCTGTTGAGTGCGCGCTTCAACCTGGCGTTCTACCTGCTGAGATAGCAGCTGTTCTAAGCGATCTAACCGCTCTGTCAAGAGAGCAACCTCAGGGTTGAGCACCGCTCTCTCTATGACGCGTACTCTCGCTGCGGCTGTCGTTAACGCCTCATTTCGTTCCTCATCCAATGCGGCCTCCACGGCTTGGTCGAAATTGCTCGGCTTGCGCGAGAGCACGAACCGGCGCACGGGGTCTTGCAGACCAGCCACGAACAAAGCGGTCATTTCCTCTTTAAGTATATCCTCCGCGTATTTCTTCTTTAGCTGGTCTCCTTCCTCCTCCCTGCTTAACGTATCGCGTGCTAGGCGCGGAAGCCGCGACGCAAACGTTCGCACGTCCTCCCCTACCATCTGTCCGGCGTCACGGAACCTCTGTACCCGCACGTGACGTGGTTCAGTGTCGAAATGCTCAAACGCGAGCTTCTTAAATTCCGCAAATGATTTTGTGGTTTTTACTTTTTCGTCTCGCCATGCAAAATCATGAGCAGCTCCTGCCATCTTACACCTCGCCATTCCCAGCATTTGAGCATCGGACCATCCCCCCATTTTCCCAATCTCTTCTAGCATGGAAAAGAAATCGCATATTGGAACCCCTGTCTTATCTCCTGTAAACGTCGGAATGACGCTTCCTAATGCCAGCATGCTTGCTCCGAGCGACGGCTGTGGAGTGGGAGCTCCCTCAGATACAGACATTTTTTTTTCAAGCCCTCCGGTGCCTCAAGCCTTTCAAATGGGGGTAAAAGTCCCACAATCAGTCCCGTGATTCCCTTTTGATTACAATTTTGAAGTCATGAATGTCGCAGCATTCAGAGGACATTTGCTTTTGAGACCCCACTTCTGACACCAGTGTGATGACCCCCCATAATGCACAGGTCCACACGGGACAGAGAGGCAAAGAGACACCGTATGGCTCAGTTTAAACAAACAGATATATTCAATAATTACACATGATTAAGATTATACATCAGAGGCTGGGGCGTCCGAGCTTACGTGCCGACGACTTCATGGGGCCGATGGAGGCGCTCCGGAGTTGAGCTCGAACGGTTGCTGGCAGAAGCTGCACGCCGTCGGGCTTCGGCGCTGAAGGCCCCCTTGGCGAACGATGACGTCCTGAGCGTCTTCTTCGGTACTCCTTGTCGATTTTTATATCCTCTTATCCCCACACTCCCTAGGGTGAGGACGCCCACGCCGGGAAAATGGGGGGGGCCTAGGGCTTTCACTTGGGCGCACAAACACCCCACCGCACTTATGGTCTCGCCCCCCTCACGTGTTGAGTCCGAGGGAAAGAAGGTTGTCTTCGAGGTAGCGCATAGCGTCCGCTGTGGTAAGGCGCGCTCTGGCCCGCTGTCGGTTCCCGCGGGTCACCGGCCTCCGTTCTTCGTCAAATGACACTCGGCCCTCAAAGCCGGAACGCGAGGTCACTAAAAGGCCGGGAAAGTGGTCCCTTGTCCTGGGATGTGCTCGGGAGGGTTGACTGATGAGGCCCGCCTAAATGAGGCCGCCCTGGAACGGCCACGGCAATTTGGGGAAGATAATCTCCCCGCGGCGGCGGTGGCGGCGGCGGCGTTCCTCTCGTGCCGACACTATGGAAAGGGGGTCCGGTTGGGCTTAAACCCCTTCGTTCTGGTCGTCACTCTCAACGAGTATGGCTCGGTAATTGATGATGCCGCTGTCATCTGGGTGGTCTCCGTGCGGTCCACGGCGGCAGGCCCAAAAGCAATCTCACTCAAGTTGCTTGCAGCCATATACAGTAGAAACATGAAAGGGGGTCCGGTTTGTGCTTTCGCCGCCACTGGGGGCTCCGTCTACGCCGCGCCTACGAACGCGGAACCTCGTAGCACACACAAGGAACGTCACAAAGTCACATCCGCCTGCTCGTTGACCCGGCGACCATGCTTGCGACCCTGTCGCTCAGTCTTCGTTCAGTGCTGTGCTGCCGCGGATGCTTTCAAATTCGTGGCACCAGCACCGTTCACAGCTCTTCTTCATCCGATTTGTGCCTGCTATGGCGCCGCATGAACCTTTAAACGCGGGTTATTACTCTGAACTTATCGGCAGTATTCGCCTTCGTTACGAAGACAAGTTGAAACTGTGCGATGATATCGATCCATACACGCTGCGGCCCGGAGTGGACACAAGTGCCGATGTGAGTGGCTTCCCCTAGATTTCGCACGGCGACGTCGTCACGTATCTTGTGTTTTCCGCGAACTTTGTGACTTTGGAAAACATGAAAGCGTACAAAGCTTTGGAGTCCCACAATTATTTTACAAGCGGCTGGGTGAAGCACCTTTCTGCCAAGGAATTCCAGGACGGCAAAGTTGTCCTGCTCGGCGAGGTAAGCATTACGAATCCATTTGATGATTGCAAACCTTGTTAATCTGTATGAGCAAAGCTGTGACGAATGGTCCGTACGCCGTTTGCGCTAAGCGCTCTGTGTGGCGCATCTGAAGCGCGACATTCGGTTATGTATGTACGCGAGCACGTGAAGTGCCCGCAAAGCGTGAAAGGAGGCGTAAAAACCTTATCGGTTAAAAAAAACAAACTGAAAAACGGACCTTGAGGTCAAATCTAGGTGATCAGAATACTTTGCTTCGTGATGACCTCGGTGGCTCGCTCGAGGACCCGGCGTTGAACAGCCAAGTCCGAGCTGGGCAGCGCAGTCTCCCAAAGATTAAAAGAACCGAGTTGCAGCTCCCATTATGTGCCTTTGTTTTTATTTTGCACAGTCTGAATGGCATTGCAAATGAGCAGGTTCAGACAGACAAGTTCGTGCACCGCAACTCTGAAAAAAAAACGGCTCAAATGTTTTGTTCTAAGAAGACATCCCTAGGCAAAGTGCAACTGAACCGCAGCAATTTTGAAACGATAGGTCAGTAAAGCCGACGTTTTTTTCTCGTTGTCTTCGCAGGTGAACCACTCACAGAGGCTGGGGCACAAACCTCTCCAAGTGTGGATTTTGTGCAAGAAGGATGGCGCTGTGATCACTGCGCACTGCACATGTATGGCTGGAGCAGGGGAAGCATGCTCCCATGTTGGAGCCTGTTTGTTTGCAGTTGAGACCGGCATCAAAATGATGAAGTCAAGAAGTTGCACCCAGAAGGATAATATGTGGCTGCCCGCTTATGTCGAAAAAGTACAATATAAGCGACTCAAGGACATAAACTTCACATCATTTAAAGGGAAAAAGCGGCAGCTTGATAGCAATTCCTTTGAGGCAGGTCCAGTCAAGGAGCGGGCTCATGTCCCGCCACTTTCAGAGCAGGAGCGTACCAAGCTTTACGGCTCAATTCAGGATGCCGGCATTGTTCCTTCAATTTTTTCAGTCCTCCCCGGATATGATGAACACTTTCAAAATCCTGTACCGATGCATGATACCCGTTTGAGAAACCTCTACTCCGAAGAAATGTTGGCGCATGATTTGGATGTTTTGGTTAAGAAAGCCAATGATGTCATGCCATCAATAATTATAAGTGAAGAGACCGTAAAGGCCGTTGAAGCATTGACAAGGCAACAGAGCAGCTCGTCTAATTGGTTTTTGTACCGAGCGGGCAGGGTGACTGCTTCTGTAATGAAAAGGGTGTGCCACACAAGCATTGATAACCCTAGCATATCACTGCTAAAACTGATATGCTATCCTGAAAAGCAGTCGCTGAAGACGCCTTCCATCACATGGGGAGTGAAAAATGAGCCCCGTGCCTTCAGGACATACCAAACCAGTGAAGCCGCGAAGCACGACATGTTCAAGTGCTCCAAGTCGGGGCTGCACCTGAGTACAAGATATCCGTTTGTTGGAGCAACACCAGACGGTCTTGTTTGTTGCGCATGCTGTGGGAAGAATGTTGTTGAACTTAAGTGCCCATTTTCGCTCAGGGAAGTGAAGGACGTTACAGAGATGGCTACTGCAGGTTCCTGCCTGGAAACTGTCAATGGTGTAGTCCAGCTACGGCGACAACACGGATATTTCTACCAAGTGCAGACACAAATGGCTGTATGTGATGTTCAGTGGTGCGACTTCGTGGTGTGGACACCTAATTTGTTGCACGTGGAGAGAATACAGAAAGACAGGCACTTTTGTGAGGAAATTCTGGCTGATGGAAGAAAATTCTTCATTTATGCAATCCTGCCCGAGCTTTTCAGCACCTACTTCACCAGGCAGCATGCTGGTCCAGTGGTAAACTCTCCCAGTGATGTCTACTGTTTCTGCCGTGGACCAGAAACTGGAAAGATGGTTGCTTGCGACAACGCATCCTGCCACTACAAATGGTTCCACTTTTCATGCGTGGCACTCAAGCGAGCACCAAAAACTACACTGTGGTTTTGTCCAGAGTGCAAAGGACCCAAAGGCTAAGCAACCTGTAACACAACTTGGACAGCTGCCTCATGTTTCAACCTTGGAAGTGCGTCTTGAGGCTGGAACACACGTGGCCCATATGGGACACGCTGAAATCTGGCGTTGAGAAATGACAATGCCGTCAGCAGATTCTGAGTTTGCTTTATTCAGACATGCAGGAGCAGGACTCACAATCACTTATCCACTGAGGCCGAAGCCTGCTGTCCAGTGCTTTATTCAGACATGCTGAAGCAGGATTCACAATCACTCATCCACTGAGGCTGAAGCCTGCTGTCCAGTGGCGTCCTTTGGTGCAGCAACAATTGATGCACACAAGTTAGATAGCACACAACACACAGTTACAATTTTGTCGAGTGGTGCGACTTCATCTCCTGGCCGGCACACAACGTAATCGATTGGCACGACAGACTTCAGAAAAATAAACTTATTCCTAATGAGTCCAATTACTCTTTCCACGTGTATTCGCACGTTTGCGAGCTTTCTTGTGCTCTGCACATCTTCTGCTGAAAGTTGTTTCTTTCCCCTGGTAAACGCTGGCACGTGAAGCTTTGCACAGTAGAAACCAACTCTTTCGCTGATGTTAAAACCCCTGTCTGCGAGTACAACGTCTCCAGGCACCAAGTTGTCCAAAAACCCACAGTGTTCGGTGATATGTTTGTCACTTTCCCTGCCTCCCCAACCTTCGGATATATATGTAACAACACCTTGTGGAGCAATCCCAATCAGGAACTTGGCTGTATTGCTACCTTCATACTGGGACCATGTTTCACATCTTGGAAGATACGATGATGGCCTTTCTATCTTGATTTCGAAGCAATCGATGATGACTGCTACATTCGCACCAAACGAGTCGTAGAATGCCTGTGGCATTGTCTTTTGCAAAGCATCTCGTGTGGGCCAGATTATTTCATCTTTAAGTCTGCAATACGCCACGTGCAGCCACTTGTCGAAAATGCGCGATACTGTAGCCTCTGAAATATTGAACCGAAATGCAAGGTCAGCGTTTTGCAGATTTACTTTTAGCTTCATCATGAACAGAACGAATTCTTGAAATTTTGTGAGCTTATTGTTGACATTGTGTGAAATGAAGCTTGCTAGTGCTTCGAACACAGCAAATAAAACAGCAAAGTTTGGCATCCCAGTGTACAGTCGCACCTTTGCTTCACAACTTTTCAGTGAGTCTTCAGTCACCTCGAGCTGCTCTTTCTCTTTCTGCAATGTGTACAGATGTTCATTCAGCACTACAGGATGCTGCTCCAGTGCCTGTATGTCTTGCATGGTCATGTCGGTTTGAACAGCGATTCCTGTATAAAAAAAAAGTTTATAAGCTCGTAAACTAGAGTGGCAGCCAGCGAAACTGCATGCTGGCTAGGCATCACAAGCACTAGGTAAGCGGACCGACGCACCAAAGGCCTTGGAATGCATCGTAAGCAAAAACAAATGACCATGCATTACTATGAAAAAAAAAATGCCTACTGACCTGTCTCATTTTCATCGGCGCTGACTACCTCGGCTTGCTGTGGCTGTGGGGAATCGGGACAGGCACGCGGCGACGCCTCCGATGCCACTGCTGTCGCTTCAACATCGGCCCGTCGCTTGTGAGCGAGTCTTTTTGCTCTGCGATCGTGCCGCGCGGAACCAGCATGCCTGGTCCCGTGGCCGAGACTGAGAGACGGGGCCCAGTCTGGATTTGTCTCGTCGAACAGGTTGGACGGTTCTCCTGCGGACGCAAAGCTGTTTTCAAAGCGTTCCACGTAGTCGTGTTGGCTTTTTTCTATAAAAGGGAGATACATACAGTGGGCTCACCTTTTATGAAATGCACACCGCAGACGCGCACATTGGGGCTTTCGTGGTTGAAATTAGCACGTTTTATGCGTGCTAACCACAAGCTGCGGCGCTTCGCACTCAGAGTCTTGGTTCGCTCGCACTGGTTTTCGATCACTTTCGGCAGAGAGAAAAACCTCGCGCTAGTTGGCCTTTTCTTTCTCCCTGTAACGTCGCTGCGATTGGAGCAGCCCACAACGGCGCAGTTGACAATGCTGAGACTGCAACGCTTACGCACACGCGGAAAACAACACGAGCTGGCACTACCGCGACCACTCCAGTGCGCACGGAGCGGCGGTGGGTCATGAATATGGCGGCCGCGTATCCCAGCATTCCTGTTGATGACGTCGGTGCAAGCCATGTATATGGCGACGTAGATGGGTTGACCAGCCAGGGCCACGACAAAGCTAGAGGGAAGGAGAAGACACTTTTTTCTTGGGAACTACCCGAGGATTTGGGGCCCCCCGTGGCGGCGACGACGCGGCTGCACGCGGAGACACGAGCAGAGACCCTGTGAAAGCCGCCATACGCAGGCCGCCCCCCGATGCTTAGCCATGTAGAGCGAAGTATTAAGTTTCTTCACGCAATCTCAGAATCTTGGCTAAGATCAAAGTGTCTTTGTAGAAGCAAACCCACCAGCTTTTCGTCGTGTCAGTGCTGGTTCCTGGGAAGAACGTTGAGGCACCACCCGCCGTACGATCTGGACAGGAGCCTGCGCAGTGCTACGTTTGTCGGCCTCCTTGGCGATCGCCGTCCCGGCGCCGTGCCGTCCGCCGGCCGCCCGGGAGCCGTTTCCTGATTCGGCGGAGCTGACTGCCGCTGCCCGAGCTGCCATCATGCCTCCTGCCGGTCCTGCTGCTGTTCCGGAGTTCCGGGCGCCTCCACCCAAGGCGCACTGTTTCTTGTTCGTGCTCAGCGCTGATGCAACGTCCCACGACGTCGTCGACGGCCTAGAAGCAATAATCGGCCCCAAAGGGTTGGAAAGCCTCCAGCATCAAGGAGGATTGAAGTTCTGTGTCGCCGTGACCTCGGCCGCGGCGGCACAAAAGCTGCTAGCGGAGGGCGCCTTCACTGTGGATGGAACCTACGTGCCTGTCGCCTGCGTCGGCCCATCCGTGGTCGTCGTGACAGCGTTCCTAGTACCGCACTTCGTCGGGGACGCTGCACTAGCTACAGCACTGAGCGCCTATGGAAAAGTCCTGGAAATCACCCACCCTACGCTCAAGGGACGCCGTAACGTAGGAAACGGCCAACGCCTCATTAAGATGGAGATGAAGCAGGCCGTTCCAAACTTCATGACAGTGTAGGGGCACCGAGTCATGTTCGACTACCGGGGAGTGCGGAAAGTCTGCTCGCGCTGCGCGCAGGATGGACACGTCGGCGCGGCCTGCCGGACGCCACGGTGCGCCCGCTGCGACGTTTTCGGAAACGATACGGCTGGGTGCGAGGCGAGCTGCCGACGCTGCTCCGGGAGACACGCGACGGCCGACTGCCTTCGCCCGCGCTCCTACGCGGCGGCTGCTTCCCCCGGCAATGCTCCGAAGAAACCCGACCTGCCTGCGGCGCCCGACCTGCCCGCGGCGCCCCAGCCCGAGAACCTTTATCCCGCTTCGACGCCGAGGGAGGTTGCTGTGCCCTCATCGAGCCGAGACGCGGACATGCCTGCTGCAGAAGCAGACCACTTTGCCGCGAGCCAGCCCGGACACGGAGGACTCGGAGACACGGAGGACTCGACCGAGTCTCTCATGTTCCCACCGGACAGTGACCTCCCGCCGCTCTTCAATTCGGCATCGTCTAGCGATAGCGACTCGCGCGATTCCGCGGAGGAGAACGACCCAGCGACCCCACGTGACGCTCCGCCTGACCAGGGACATCCGCTGCGAGCAACCCCCACGACCCGGCTTGCCAAACGCAGCAGGTGCGTCTCGACGACGACGGCGGCGCCGGTCGCCATCGGACACCCCAGACGAAGCCACCCTGGAATCCAAGGACCATGCCCTGGTTGCGCCACAGCCTACCGACCCCGCCCAGCGTGACTCGGTAAGAGACACCACCGACCCGCACTCCTAGAAAGGGTCAACGGGCAAGCATGCACTGTCGCCGGCCAAAGACTCCGATGCCACTCCCGAAGGGGCCACTCGGTCAAAGCCGAAAAAGGTCGCGCGAGCGTACAACTCCGTCAATGGCGGATATATTTAGAATTGTAAGCAGAATGTCGGCGGCCTGTTTATTCGCAATGGCGGCCGTGGATCTCCTCTCCTTGAATGTTCAGGGATTTCGATCACTATACAGACAGAGGGAGGTGATGCATTTCGCCCGCGCGCAGGGCGTCGACATTCTGTTCCTCCAAGAATGTAATTTCCGTCACCCACATGATGTCACCAGCTTTAAGGACCACTTCCTCGCACCCGCGTTCTTCTCACCCACTGAACCCGCTTCGTGCGTGTCGGTGTAGTATTTCTGAACAGCTCCTTGCGCTCTGGCGCGCACTGTACCTACGGTATCGACGGCCGCACGCTGGTGGTCGATTTCGTGCTAAACGGCAGACATATCAGGGCATTGGTGGTTTACGCGCCGGCACGACGGAGCGATTCTTCGCAATTTTTTGGATCACTAGATTCTTTTTTTCTCGATACCTACCCCACTTTCATGGTCGGCGACTTCAACTGTCTGGTCGACCCCTCGCGAGATGTGCGCGGCCCCGGGCAAGGTCGGCCCTACGCCGGAGCACGGTCGCTGCGGGACATCTGCGTCCAGTTTCGTTTATCAGATGCATGGGTGTCTCAGCACGGCAACACCTTCGGGCCTACATGGGAAAGAGGACATTCCGCCAGCAGTCTAGATAAGTTTCTTCTCCCCCCCACCCCCCCGAGCTTGCGCGCTTCGTCACCTCTTGTAGTGTGCTCGAGTTCCCCAGGGACACTCCGCGCATCTGACTATCGACCGCTGTCAGTAGTGATAGACTTCGGCGGGTGCGCCCCACGTGTGAACACGTGGCGAATGGACTCCAGTATACTCACAGACGCGTCGAGCGTCGCATAGTTAAAACGT
The DNA here is from genome assembly GCF_052857255.1 of Amblyomma americanum. Lineage (NCBI taxonomy): Eukaryota > Metazoa > Arthropoda > Arachnida > Ixodida > Ixodidae > Amblyomma > Amblyomma americanum. The sequence continues at coordinate 20,317,049 of NC_135497.1, read as the reverse complement.
GCGCTGAGTGCCCCTGGCGCGCGTAATGACTCACCCGTGCCCTGGTATGAGCGGAAAGCCGAGTGGCGCTCCCTCCTCATCGGAGAGTGCCGCCTACGGAGATCATGCATCACGCGAGAGCTTAATGAGACTCGGACGCGCATTCGTATCATGAAAAGAGGCGCGCCGCTCACCTTCGCTATGAAGGACTATTTAAACCTGCTAAAGGCGCGGTACGGGACGCTGCTGCGGCAGTCGTCGCGTGCGGCGAGCCAAGCTTTCATCCAGGGCAGGCCCATAGCATACCCCTTAGTCTTGCGCCAGGTGCGCGCGGGTGCCCTCAACGAGGACTTTTTTTATAGAAGAGGTTTATAGAAGAGGTCTAGACGTCTTTTTTTATAGAAGAGGGGCCAGGAGCAGCAGCGCCACTGACATTCGTGATGTGCTTACACGCCATGTGTCACAGCTGTTTGCTTCTGGCGTCGAACGGGAGGGTGGCCCGGAGTTTTGCGAGGTGATCCGCGAGTTTTGCCGGGACCTTCCCGTAATCCCGGAGGAGCTTTCGGCTCACCTCTGCTCGCCGGTGTCGCGGGACGAGATCCGCGCCACGCTAAATGCAATGAACACCGCCTCGGCCCCTGGCCCTGACGGAATCCCGTCTGACGGAATACGCGTTTTTATGAGCTGTTAGGGGGTCACCTGCTCGACATGGTGAACAAGTTGGTGATAGATGGAGCTAGACCGTACTACTTCCGGGAAAGCAGAGTCGTGCCCAACCTGAAGCCCGGCGGGTGCCCATCGGACCCGCAAGCATGGCGCCCGATCACTGCTCAACGCAGACTACAAGATCGTGGCGTCACTGCTGGCGAACAGGCTGAGCGCGACTCTGCTCACGCTCATCAATCCTGCGCAGACGTGCAGCGTGCCGGGCCGCTCGGTGTTCTCCGCTCTCGCACTCACTCGTGACTTGTTCACGTTCACCTCGAGAGCGGGGATACCGGGCTGCTTCGTCTCGTTGGACCAGGCCAAGGCGTTCGACCGTGTCGAGCACCGGTACCTCCTGGGAGTCCTAGAAACCTTTGGGTTCCCTTCCGAATTCATTGAAAGAATTAATCTTCTTTACTCGGGGCTTTCAGCCAGTTTAAGTATAAATGCAGTGATTAGCGCTCCTTTCTACATCTCTCGCGGCATTAGGCAGGGATGCCCATTGTCACCCATGCCTTTCATACTCTGCATCGACCCATTGCTACGCCGCATAGCCGACAGTCCATCAGTACGCGGATTCCCCCTGCCTGGCCAGGTTAAGGTCTCTGCGTACGCCGATGACGTGTCCCTGTTTTTGCGGGACGAGGACAGCTACGCGGCGTTTTTACGGCTCTTTGAAGTATACAGCGAGCTGTCCGGCGCCCTGCTGAACAGGGGCAAGCGCAGAGCACTGCGCTTCGGCACATTCTCATCGGATGTGCTGTGCGACGTGCAGTGGGTCTCCGCCGTGAAAGTATTGGGTGTTCACTTTCTCGCGTCCGGAGAGGCGAGCCGAGAAACGTGGACTCAGCTCAGAGCTACCGCAGAAAGACGCTTGACCGTAGCGGCGCGATTTCGTCTCTACCTCGCAGAGCGCGCGTTTTTCATCGGCTCATCGGTATGCGCCCCCCGGACCTGCGTCGCCCGAGTCGCCTACCCTCCCCACAACCTCACGCGACGCATCTTTTTCTGGGAAGGAAAGACCGAGCCTGTAGCACGCGCTCTGCTCAGACTTCCCACAGAAATGGGGGGATTTAGCCTCCTTCACCTGCCCACATTGTGCAGTGTCCTTGCCTTGCGAGGGGTCCGCGACCTTGTCGACAATGCCGACTACCCGGGAAGGGGGCTTCTTGCCTACTTTCTCGGAACGTCGCGCCCCCTTTTCTTCTCGGAACACAGTGTCGGCCCCTCAGCCTTGCGGCCCCATCGGTTTTTCCAGAAAGCCTGCCGTGTCCCCAGGTCTCTCACCGCAGCCCTGCCTGGTGTGTAGATATTCGCCACGCCACCCAAACGGGTATGCGAGCTCCCCGCAGTGCAAGAAGCAACGCCGGCCAAGGAGCGGGCAGGCGCGGTGGCGAGGTCTGAGGCATTCATCCCTCCCTGTGCAGGTGCGTGACTTTGGCTGGCTGCGAGGCTGGCGGATTTTACCCACGGCTGACCGCATCGCAGCATGGGGCTGACACCCTCCTCCCGTTGCCCGCAGTGCGGTTTGAAGAAACAATAGAGCATGCAATGTTCGAATGCGTACTAGCCAGAATCTTCTGGCGGCTCATGTCAAGCATGTTTGGGGCTCATCTCGGCTCCAACACAAGATCGCGTGAGCCATTCACCCGCATGCTACTTTGCGTCGGCTCATTCGTACTATGGCGGCAGAGGGGAGCAGCAGCGTTGCGCGGCCGACAACAAAGGGCCATGTACCTTCTGCTGCAGCGTGTATGTGCACGCATGCTAGAGCAAGCATGCGAAGACCTTGTAACACTGGAGGAACACAAATTCCTTCGGTGGTGGTCCACCCGCTTCATCGATGTGCGTCGCGGCCGTGTGGCTGTGCTGCCTCTGCCGTTCTAGCCACCGGCACAATGTGCGCGTGGTTCTGCTGTGTGCCGTGGACTACAAGTGACACGAGTGCGGGGCAAACTTCACGACGTGAACTTCTGCGACATCGCTCAAGAACTTTTTCAGTGCACTCTTGTCATGTGTATTCCTGTCATATGTGTTTGTTTTGTCATGTGTTTTCGTCATGTGCGGTTTTTGTACCACCGACGACTTAGGTCGTTTTTGTATCACTGTTTTCTTGAGGGACGAGAGTTCCTGCGAGTGTTCAGTCAAAGAAATTTCTCCTTAATCTGGTTACCTGAACAGTATAGCATCTTCTTTTCAAATATTGTGAAAAAAACACTAATTTTAATCAGGAATAACTTTTAAATTGAATTAGGCGGATGAATTATATTTTCAGAAAGGAAGGACGATTACACGATCTCAAACTGCGCAAAAAGTCGCCGCAGGACAATGCATATCCCAAAACTTATTGCAGATTAAATTGTTGTCTTCAACGTTTCTCAAACATGCGTGGCTAATAAACTAACTTATACACATATTTCTAATGGCTTAACCATGCTCATTAGCGTAGATCTCAAAGTATCTCGAAAGATTTTTCTCCAGGTGCAATAGGTTTTTTACAACTTTGCATTTCCTGAGACAAGTTGCGCTCAACTGCCATTTTTCATCTGCGTTTTCTTTTACAGTTGAAACAAATTAGCAGCTATTGTTAAACCACATGCATCATTTCAAAGCAGATGAAATTAGGTTTTCGGAAATATCTGAAACATATTTATGAAGCTAACGAGCGAGGTACAGTAGACGTACAAATATCACCAAACATGTTTTCCGTTCACTTCCGAGTGGGACCGCCACCTTGAAGCGAAAGGTTTACTGGCCGCGAACTTGCGCTTTCGCCGTGGCAGCGGTTCGAGGAGGCACATGACGTCATAACGCGCGCCTAGCCGCGGATATTTCTCTCTCTCACGCTCTCTGGTCAGAACTGCGCATGCGCGACTAGCAGCGCCGAGCCACAGGTGTTCCGCCGCTCCTCAGTGCTGCGCCTTTCCTCAAAATGCAACTTTCAATTTTCAATTTTCTCTCTTTTTTCCCTCCATCCGTTATCCCTTCCTTTACAGCGTGGTTCGTGTGTCCACCGAAATATGTGAGACGGTCACTGTGCTTTGCGCGCTCGCCGCGCCATCTGGCATGACGTCACACCGCGCGGCTCGACGCCGCCGCCGTTTGGTATGACGTCACACCGCGTTCCTCATCGTTTCGCTCACCTTCTCTCGTTTCGCCAGCTGCGTCGCATGCCTGATAACATGTCGGAGGATTGAAAAGGAGAGCTCGCGTGCGCCGCAACCACTGTTGTGTTGTCTTTAATGCGACAACATAGCTAGACAACCAGACTAATACCCCTGTCACACGGGGCTTCTTCTCGGCCTTTGCCGTAAAGTTGTCTTATTGCACTAAAGGAGGAAAACCGAAAAGGAGCAGCGACGCTGCTACACGGCAAATCCAAAGGAGCTAGAACGCGGCCTCCGTGAATGCCAAAAGTCACCGCTGTGTGTGCAGCGGCGCTAGTAGCATTATGAAATTAAAGCAGACGGCAGCACTTCAGCTAAGAGTGCTTTCGTTTATGTTGGAAAAAGTAGCTATCACGATAATAAACGAGCGTTCTGACGGTGAGAAATGGATATTTTGAAACAAAGTTTCTTTTTTTTTTCATCGTTCTCGGTCCGACCACGGTAGGCGCACTTTTCCGTTCGGCTCCTCGTCGTGTTCGAGAAGCGTGCTTTGTTGCTTGTGTCTTTGTGCACACAAGCAAACTCAAAACACGCACACAACAAAGAGCAAACGAAGAAAAAAACAGCAAAGCGAGATGCGCAAGCACGTGTGTGTCGATGCGGCTGCTGAAAAGCGTTCAAGTCCTTTCTTAGCAGTGTGGATGTCTTTAGTCATAGCCTCCTCTACGGTTAAGTGCACTGTAACGCAAAATTAACCATTAAATAAGATAAATTAGATATTTTTACGGTTTCAAAACTAAAAAATGCGTCAATTTTTTATTATTTGAGCTCGCTAGCTGGCGCTGCCGTCTGGGTTGCTCCTTTAAGCAACTTTAAGGCCGCTGATGGCCGCCTTTATTGCTACGGACCTTTATCGCAAAGGACTCGACGCTTTGCCGTGTAGATGCGCGTCACGCGCCTTTGGGGCAAATGACCTTAATTTCTAAGGCCTTACAAGTGCCCGTGTGACAGGGGTATAACCTGGACTTGCAATCAAGATTAACCAAGGCTAACCACGCTATGCCTTAGCTTTCGCTGCGTATAGCCTGGCGTAGTCGAGCTAAGCCACTTCCAATTTTTTATACCGCAGATCTTCACTATGGCACCTCTTCTTTCCTTTCCTTCTTTCAGTCCCTCCTTTATTCCTTCCCTTACAGCGACATCATAAGGGGACAAATATAGAAACAGAAGTTGCGATCGCGCTGGCTTGCGTCAGATCAGATGCCGAATATATTATAAGCGACAGTAAAACTGGAATTCGAAATTTCGGTACAGCGAGGGTCTCTCCTCTAACAGCCAAAAATTTAATACAATCAAAATTGGACACGCCAATTAACATAATCTGGACCCCGCGTACGAATCTGTCCTTGGTAACGAGGCTGCCCATGAGCTGGCTCGGGATCTCTAACACCGAGTAGCTCAATAAGGGCCCCACCTCGAGAACCACAGAAAAGAAAGGCGACTAATATCATATCAGGAAGTCACTCAGCAGTACAGGCAACACCGCAGGCTACTTCCCTCGCCCAGTGTGAAGCTTAATAATCAGCAAACGGTGGCGTGGAGACGTCTTCAAACAGGCGTCTACCCGCACCCGATATTAATTAAACATATCCCGATAATTCAACCTGACAAATGTAAGACATGTGGAGCGAGTGGGACCCTCGACCATATTACTTGGAAGCATACACAATCCCCAGGCAGGACGAATAAAATAGATTGTAGAGACGCCTGGGAGACCTTGCTGCGTAGCCCGTACCCTGAGCACCAGCTCCTAGACGTCCAACTTGCTGAAGAGGCCGCCGGGATACAAGAAATCCAGGCTAGAGTCTGACGCGGCAACCCTGCCCACCCAATCACTCCTGGCCCTCATCTCTCGACTTAGAGGCAAAGCCCAAGGGTATGATGAGTCGCCTTTTTCTGTGGGAAAAAAGTCTTTCACTCACTCACTCACTCACTCATCCACTCACTTTCCACCGACATATGTGAGGCAGTTACTGCGTTATTTCCTTTCCTCAAAACCAGTTTTCATTTTTCCGGTTGGCTTGCCCCTATCAGGCATGCATGAGCCATCTCCTTTTCAAACGTCGAAGCACCTTCTGTCGAATTATCACATGGAATTACAGAAATCGGACCCACTAATCTACATTACCAACTGATCACCAGTAATGCGACGCAATCTATTTCCTGGGGTGGAGCGTAAGCAAAAGCCGTCACCTTAACTGCCCCACTGCTCTGGAGGGGAAGCCCATGAAAGCCAAGATGAGATAAGGCTCGACGCTCAGCGCAAACAGTATTGGCGAGGGGAGACAATCCTGCCGAAACATACGCGGGGAAGGGGGAACTCTCGCCATTCATAGTGAGAGTGCTGTGGATACAGGTGAAAATAACGAAATTCTGAAGTCGCCTATGACCATTACGTAGCGGCCACATTTACGCTCCGATATGCGAAACCATTTCAAAAATGTTAATCGATCACATCAGAATGAGAACAGACGAAGGAGAAAATTAAACGCCATCGAACTCCGTAGCAAGGTTTCACTTCAAAAACAATTTTCCTTGCACATACTATGAATTCCGGGAAAAACCGCTTTCGAGATCGACAAAACGATTTTTCAGCATCAGGGGTCTTTGCGCTGAGCCCCCTAAGATGCTCTAAGTATTTCGGCTAAGGAAGTGAAATTACCACATGGACTTTGTTCCTCAACCTTTCTCTGCGAGCCGTTAGCTATTTCTTGCCATCCCACATATTACTGATATTCAAAAAAGGTATTCAATACGGACAAGGCTGGATAGGAGAACCGACTGAGCTGAAATCAGCACGCTGCCAGCCTACCAGTCGTAGCAGGAGTTTCGGAAAAAAATTAATGTGGATTAGCTCAGCTAATCCAGGATGTACAAAGCGAAAGATATCAGCGTTCACTGTGTTCTTTGGCGTTGGCAATGTTCTAGACGCCGATGGCTTTGAGCAAAGGAAGGGCGCATAACTGGCTCCCTGGATATGTGGACGCCTCATTCATGCTTTGTTTCCTGGTGAGAGAGAGATGTGGAATGAATGAATTAGCGCTGACAGCGCTGTGGCTGACATGCGGCACTGCAGCAATACCTAGGCCGCAGCGTTCATTTGGTGATTAATCTCTCGCGATCAACCATTAACTGCATGCGACCTCCCAGGGTGGCAGGGGGGGGGGGGGGCGCTGCCTATTCAGTGTGCGGAACGCAATCAAAGCAGCCTTTTGACACCGACGCCATGTACATGAAAGCGAGATTGAAGTCTCCACTGACCCACGGAGCTGGCTGTGCGCCGTTCCTTTCGTGAAAATGAACAGCCTTTGCAAAGTTGTCAACGCAAATGAATTCTGTGAACGCCGTCGGTTCACTTGTTTTGTTTGGTTTTAAGGGAAGGAAATGGCACAGTAATCGCCTCACATATCTCGGTCTACACCCGAACCGTACCGTAAACGAAGAGATAAAGAAGGGAGGGAAAGAAGAAAGAAGAAAACTGAAAACTGAAAGTTGCATTTTGAGGAAAGGCGCGACGCTGCAGTGGCGGAACACCTGTGGCTCGGTGTGACTAGGGAGCGAGAGAGATAGAAAAGGCGACGGAGTCGGCGGCGGCCACCTCCGCCGTGCGTGACGTCACTCGTGTTCCGACAGACGCCGGCTCGCGCGAACGGTGGTGTTGACTAGCGTAGTGAAACTTTTCGCTTCAATAACAGAAAGGCGGGGTTATACCCCTGTGACACGGCAAATTTAATGCCATTTCAATCAAATGACATTCGATAGTAACGTCATTAGTTTGCTGTCGCACGGGAAAAATTAACCACATTCGATGAAAACGACATTGCCCATCTAATGAGCTTGGGGAACTCATTGGCATTCGCTCCTCGGCCAAAAGCGTATCCTCGACACCAGTAACATAGGAATGGGCAGCGTAAATAAATAAAATATAATGCATTAAAAATGTGTAAAAGGGATTTATTTTACCTCTCAAGTTTTTCTTATGTTTACAACGTCGAAAGGATAACAATACTTAAACTCACCGAGCTACCCTCGTTTCAGGCAGCCGCAGCGGGCACGCGGCCATGTTTGTTGTAGTATTGTAGCACGTGAAGAGCAGTTCGTACGTTCTGGAGCTGCTTCACGCTACACCGCAGAAGAAAAAAAAATGCAACACTCCTGATTCGGGCATGTGCAGCGGGCAAGAACAGAACTAGGCGCCGGTGCAAAGCTGGAAATCTGCTAATGCAAGCAGCAACAGCCATTTCATTCAAGTAAAGGAATGGGTTCAAATTAAATGTGGTCTTTGCCTTGGCAGATCAACGGTTCCATTGATACTACAGGACTCTCAGAAACAGGGCAACGTCGGTATTGCAGAACCAACCACCATGCAACAATGCTTAGAACATTTCAAAGAACTGAAATAAGCCTTGTTATTGTAGCTTTGAATCTGTGCAGAAATGGTACTGTCGTGACCACACAAATGCGAAAGGATAAGTGGGCTAGGAAAACCTAGCCGATCACTGGGGAAGGTGCAAATATGCGTCTATATGTCAGCAAATAAATTTTTGTTAGTGTAAAATGTAATAAAGATTAAGGAAATCTGGGAAGCGTTCTACACTGTCGATACACAGCTGATTGTGCTTGCCATCGCCGTCACTCAGCAGACAAGTAATCATGTCCGTAGCAAGCAGTCACAGGCAAACGAAGGTAGCAGGGTGCATGGGCATTCTGACATCTCCTTCTCAAGGCTTCGAAATTGTGTTGTCAAACAAACTGGTGCGGCTGTCCCAGGGAGTGCTGCTGAATAACCACTTAACACCATCAAAGCAGAGTTCACGAGCTGCTCTGCAACAATAGCGTTGTGCACACATCCACTTTCGTACCGCTGATCTTCTGATCGAAAGGAACCGTGAGAAAAATCAACAGTGTCACGGTTCATGAGGCGCTTCAAGATCACCGAATTTTTCTCATTACCGTGGAAGCCAAGATCCCACTTCAACTTCATGATATATATATATATATATACACGTTCTACGTCACACTCGCGGTATAACAGGTCGTGCTACGTCCACCGCTATGGTCGAGGGTGGCGCTGGTGAACACTCTCAAGGTTCGCTTACACGCAGTAAACATAAATACCCACGAAAGCAGCAGATTGGACAGCCGTCGCCGTAGCTCAGTTGGTAAGAGCACCGGACGCGATGTTCGGAGGTCGTGGGTTCGGATCCCACCGGCGGCATGGTTGTTTTTTCTGCTGCTTTATAAGTAATTTTCTTTAAACCGATTGATTGGCACTACAAATAAAAAAAAAGATTTGAAAAAATTCCCCTATGCCCCTTGGTTTCCGTGACTGTTGGCTTCCTATATATATATATATATATATATATATATATATATATATATATATATATATATATATATATATAGACTCGTTATGACCAACTTGTTCTGTGGACAATTTTTACCCCATAAGCTTCTGCCACAGTTATTTTTTTTTTTGCGTAACAGAGTGGAATGCTCATTGAAAAGTAGACTCATGAGTTAACACATATTAGAGATTCTAGACTGTGAAATAGCCGTGATTTAAATGCGGCAATGATTCTTGTTCGTAATCGCGTAATACCATGTTGTCACAACATAAACCGAAATGGCTAGAGGAAGTGTTCAGTCACCCATTCATCGCGCAAATATTTATTGCAGACAAATGTCTGCACAGCGGGCAGGAAATAAAAAGAAATGACGCCCCCGAAGATACATCTGCACTGCACACCCATGTTTTCACAAAAGTCACACAGTCGGCCAGCCACTCGTAAGCCAAGCACCCATAATCACAAAATGTATTGAATGGAGCACCAGGACGCAAAAGGGTGGCGGCGTTGCTTTTGTCGCCGCACAATATAGTCTGACGGCCGTGCACCCAAGATCGTGTCATGTCGCACACACGGCAGTACTCGAGCACAGTGCCCGCACGAATCGCGATCAAAATGGTAATGGATACGTAGCAGAAATAACGTCGTGTGGTCGCGATCACTGCAACCATCGCAACGAATGCGACTAGCTGCGCAACGCCACGATTATTTCAGCATTCGGAAAACACGGCGTCCGTCGTGAGCTTTCGCAGGTACACATTTCACTGCCTTGACGTAAAAGCACTCGCTCCGATCGCAATCACGTTCACTACGCTGACACTTGTCACTGTGCTATGCAGCTCATGCACGCACAAGAAATTCATCGTGAGCAGCTGTTGCTCGCCGCTGTCCGTGATGATCCTCGCAGGAATTACAAACACTTGCAACAACCACAAACAGCTCGAAATAAACACTTCGTGACACCGCCACTGCACAGGTCTTGCATCGGTTTGAAGAGGCGCTCTGTCAACTCCGTCAGCGTAGATGATTACTGCTGAACGCGGCGAAGTTTGCAGTCGCTCTGAACACTGGTAATATCAAGATGTGTACAATATAATATGCTTCGCGACATCGCTGCCACTGCCCAGGCCGCGCTCCCCAGTTCAGTCGACGGACGGCCATCTTGCCCCGGCAGTGCAGAACCGAGGCGGAGGGGCTCGAGACGTCACTGACATCACGGGAAAAGCAGCCAATAGCTGCAATCCGGTCGCCTGCCGGATGCGCTCGTCCACCTGAAAGTTGAAGTTTGACCAACTTTCCATCCGTTCGCCGGACGAGGCGGAAGCCGCTTCGAAACGATCGTACAACGGCCCTTAGCGAAGACCTTCTAGGTTAGAAGGTCGGCAGTGTTTTTTTTTTAAGGGCTAAAATCACTGTGCGAGACGGCCCGAGCGCTCGCGCTTCACCGGGAGTAATTAAGCGGAGCGTACGGTCAGGTGCGAACGCGACTAGTCGGCGCCGCGGCGACTCCGACGCGCAAGGACGCCGCGAAGGGAGCAACGACAGGCTTGGCGCCCATTTACAGATTTGGGGCACGCCTGTCAACAGTTGTTACCCGCGGTGGTGGCGGCTCGGGTGAAATCGATAATTGCCCTAAAGGTGGGAACCGCCAGAGTGGCGGGTTCCCAGGGAACATGCGCACGTGAGAGTGTTTTTAATGTATTTTCGTGTGTTTCTCTTTTTACTTTCTAGGAGAGAGTTTGAGTAATACTGTGGAAGTATTGGGCGTGGCACGTAAACATAATGGGCCAATAATTTCGGGGACCCATTTTCGCAATGCCATTATCTTAAAGAAACTGATGTTCTGTTCGTGATTTGTGTTTTAGGGAGAGCGTTTGTACTTGAGAAACTGAAGGTGCGCTATGCAGTTTGTTAACCAATCATGCTAATAGTTTGATATCATTGCACGCTACCGAATGTGGGCCGGGTCTCTAGGCGTTAACACCAGGGCCCAGAGCCCTGGAAAATTGTTCTGGGCTACGGCCAGATGTAATGCATCTTCGGCTATGCCGAGTAGAGGCCTCCCCTAGTGTTAATCAGTTCCACCTTTTTTCTGTTTAAAACTTTTTCCCTATTCAAGTTGTCTCCAGTGAACCAATTTGTATGATGTAAATTTTTGTACATAAAGCTTCCAGTCGTATTCCCTTTATACCTGCATATTAATCCATCGCAAGAACGTCTCTGACGGAGCACTACTGGTGAGAAGAATCCTTCAGTCAGCCATATCAAGCAACCGCCTCCGGCGGTGGGCAACCCTGGTGCTAAGAAGATAAAGAACCAAGTAGGCCAGCAAGGACCTAAACCTTACTGCAGTGGTAACACCAACATACGAGGAGTCCCACCAAATCCAACAGTGAGTGATAGCGCTGCGCTGAGCCTACTGCGCACACGGGTCACAGTCCACGGTCCAAGCGGCGCACACAACGCGCGCTTGCACTACGGCCTTGTAATGAAGGGGCCGTACATAGACGTCGCTTAGGTACAACACAATAAAGTGGGTGGACCAGGGCTGGAAAAACTGGTGCTGTTTCAGCGTAACCAGTTCCACGCACTCTTGTTTTCACAGTAACGTGCGCACTCGTTACAGCAGGGGGAACAGGGCCGTGTGCCGGCGTCCGTGCCACGGAGCCACACCTCCCTGGCGCCACAACCCATATTCCCCCACACAAAGCAAAATTTTCACGACAGTGTCTCGAGACCCAGTGTCCGCACCCAGGATCTCGCCGAACATTCGTCACAATAGTCGCCAAAAACTTGCAGCCACAACACAGTCAAGCAGCGCATGCTGCAGTCTCCACGAGGCCGCACTGCGGGCGCTTCATTCCACGCCGCAATGCGATCTCCTAAGAACCTCCCCCCCCCCCCCCCCAAAAAAAAAAATCGAAGCTGGCCATAGTCTCTCAGGTCAGGCAGTAAGGGTCGAGGACTTCAGATCCCTCCACCGCGCCTGCCTGCTCCCTTGGAGCGGTTCGTATGGGGCTTCCTCTGCAGCGAGTTCCTCGCACTCTCGAGAGGGCGGCGTGTCGAAAACATCTACATCGGGCATGGCTGCCGTGAAGGAGCCGAGTGACTGACGGATCTAGCGATGGAAACCTGGCTGCTAAAGGGCTGCTGGCCCACACGGCGCTCGCGAAAATAGTGGTGCCGCGAGTCCCCGAAAAATTACGTCAGAAGCCCCTTCCCCGGGTAGTCGTTAGTACAGATTAGGTTAGTACAGATTAGGTACAGCAGTGCGCTGCACATTGCGCGCAAGTTGGGCCGGCTGAACCTGCCCATGCCCATAGGGAGCCGCAGTAGCGCGCGCAGCAACGTCTCGGTCTCCCCTGGCCAAAAAAAAATGATCCATGCAACATGGCTAACCCACGCATGAAAGTCGTGGCGGGCGTATATGCAACACGAGCGATGTAAAAGCGCGATGCGCACTTCGACGTCCTTATAATGAAAGCGCGTTCCATCAGCGACCGGCGAAAAGGCGCCTCGTGCGACAAGCGCGTCTCGGCGGCCACTCCCAAACACGTCCATGTCTCGCGGTCAGCTTTCCCGGACGCGGAAAAACCACGCCAGGAAACTCACGGCCGAAACCCACTCCACGTCGCCCCGTAGATCCTACGCGAAAGCGCCGAAACGGAGCGCCTTGCTCTAGCCATGTTCGGTAGGGCGCCTGAGAGTTAACTCTGAGCACGAAAAGCCGTAAAACTTTCCTCGTCGCTCAGAAACACGAACAGGCAGTCTGCGTGCGCGCAAACTTTAACCTGGCCTTAGCCAGCCAGCGGGAAGCCCCGTATGGACGGGCTATCCGCGGCGCGACGTAGTATCGGGTCGCTACATAACACAAAGCCCAGAGGCGACAGAAGACATCGCAGCCTAATGCCGCGTGCTACGCTGAATGGAGCGCCTTCGCCTGGTCAAGTGAGTCAAAGCAGTCCGGTACTCCCGTCATCAAAGTGAATTCAGTACAGTCGATTAGAACCCGCCGCGGTGGCTCAGTGGTTAGGGCACTCGACTACTGATCCGGAGTTCCCGGGTTCGAACCCGACCGCGGCAGCTGCGTTTTTATGGAGGAAAAACGCTAAGGCCCCCTGTGCCGTGCGATGTCAGTGCACGTTAAAGATCCCTAGGTGTTCGAAATTATTCCGGAGCCCTCCACTACGGCACCTCTCCCTTTCTTTCACTCCCTTCTTTATCCATTCCCTTACGGTGCGCTTCAGGTGTCCAACGATATATGAGACAGGTACTGTGCGATTTCCTTTCCCTAAAAACCAATTATTATTATTATTATTACAGTCCATTAAAAAAAGGTTTATTAGACATTATACCAATGGATATTATTAGTAAATATTTTACTAATAATTCGGAGGTCGTCGGCTCGGCTCTTGCCGGTGGCATGTGGTTAATTTCTTTCTGCTTTTCTAATCAGTATGTACCTTTCCGCGAACAAATATTTGCCAATAATATCCATTGATCAACGCCACAAACTAAAAAAACATGGCTGAGGTTTATCTCCGCTTACCTAGCGACAGGTGCCAAACGAAAGCTTGGTTTGGCTGTGTTTTTACTTGGTCAGGCGGTCCCGATCTTTTTCCATATACTTTGCATGGCCAGGAATGTCTTTGGGATCGTCAGACTCGGCCCGGCACCGCCGGTATACAGTCGCAACGGATGGCTGGGTATATATGTCTAAATATTAAAATGATTCGCAGATGCGAAATCAAATGAAGAGCGTTAGATAAGTTGTTTTCTCCTATGATTTCGACAAATTCGGATACCAACGTGTAAATCACGAAACGACGATTCGTACACTACACACACAACACACACAGTCGCAACGGATGGCTGAGTATATATGTATAAATAATAAAATTGATTCGCAGATGCGAAATCAAATGAAGAGCGTTAGATAAGTTGTTTCCTCCTATGATTTCGACAAATTCGGATACCAACGTGTAAATCACGAAACGACGATTCGTACACACACAACACACACAGTCGCAACGGATGGCTGGGTATATATGTCTAAATATTAAAATGATTCGCAGATGCGAAATCAAATGAAGAGCGTTAGATAAGTTGTTTTCTCCTATTATTTTGACAAATTCGGATACCAACGTGTAAATCACGAAACGACTATTCGTTTGGTACCACCCGTATCCCTCTGAGACCACCAGTTGGCCCGCCACTGCTCGCTTCTCAATAAGGTTTTGAGGACCAATGGTCATTTCGTACGAATCCCTCGCACAAGCCAGTGTTCAACTCGAATAAAAACTTTGTGCGCGGAATTGGGCTAGTTTCCATTTGACGTCGCTCCAAACCCTCTGCGCACAAAGGATGGTCCACAATTTTGTCAAATGGTGGCTTCAAGTGGCACCAGTCTCGGCACACGCTCGTATCCATACGGTACATACACAGCAAAACGCCAGCCGCGTGCTGAAAGTAGCAGAGTCGAAAGATAAGAGAGCAGCGTAGCAGCGGTAGTAGCCAACGTTGGTTGTGGCTCAACCTGAGCCAGGAGGCAGGCCCCTGCACTTTCCGAATCATTTTTCCTACCAGCAATAGCAGAGAGAGAGAGAGAGAGAGACAACTTTATTGAGCCCAGCTCGACGTCTTCTTAGACGCTGTCGATGGAAGTGGTTCGCTCTTCACGGGACCCATATGCTTCCCTGTAGCCGCCTGGCCCCTGGAGATCACGACGAGCTGGTTCTCCATGCCGAGGCTGGTTAGCTAGGTCTCCCATCGCTCGGTAAGCGAGGATGATGGATTGGGCGGGGTAGTGGGGCCGGTAAGAGGTGGGTGGATTGCCTTGACGAAATCGCACACTCCAATGACGTGTTGCAGCGTGCCTACTAACTGAGTCTTGCAGAAATAACATTCCTTCTCGTACCTTTCCGGGTACATCTTGTTTTGAAGGTAATTAAAGGTACGGGAAGGATCCTGCCTGTATCTGCCTCTACATCGCTTGCTGTTCTCTGCTAAGCGATTTGTGAGGATCGCGGTAACGTCGCCTCTCTGTCTTGTAATGGTCCATAATGTCCCTATAACTAATTATGGACTGTGGCTCACCTTCCTCTACCCGGTGTTCCATCTCTCGGGCGAACGGGTGGGCAAGTTCTTTGCCCTCTAGCCCAGAGTGAGCCGGTGTCCATACCAACTCAACTTTCCTTTCAGGTACGTCGCGTTTATTCTTGAGAATGTCTAGTGCCGCAATAGAAGCACGCCACTTTCTCTAGCTGTTATACACCTTTTGCGAGTCAGTGACAATGCTTCCCACTTTGGGCTGCGGGAGTGCTAGCGCTATCGTTGCCTCTTTTGCCACTCCCGGAAATGACGTCTCGATGGAGGTGCAGGTTACGAGTACATCCCGCATCGTAACTGACAGTGTGGCTTTCGATGAAAACTTTTGTAACGAAGCGTCTGTGAAGAGAGTGACACCCTCTTCCTCTTCTTATGTTTGATCTAAAGTCTCCATCAATGCCGCAATACGAGGTGAGTCCTAGCGCCTTCTTGGCAGTGAAACACATAAGCATTCTTGTACTGTACAAGTCATTTTGCACGTTAAATAACCAGATGTAGTCTAAGATAACCTGGAGCCGTCTAGTGCTGCATAGCACACAGCCGACATGCAGAACCACAGTTTATCCAAACTAATCCGAAGCTCTCAGCTGCACCATGACACAAAAAACCCTCATGCAGCTTCGGGGCATTAAACTCCATTTGCCGCTCGTCTTGATTTTCTTTTTAACTCACAGGAGGCGACTTCAATGACCAGATTCCTCTAGAAGCAGTGTATATCCAAACTTTACTTTTTTTCACAGTGAAAACGGTGCTTGGGAATCTCAGTGAAGCAAATAGGGCAGGCCTTCAGGAACTAACACATGAAGGACTCAAATGAGTAATTCCATACGTTGGCGCCACTTCTCTGTTTTTGAAAAGGAAAGGGGCTAAGGAGCCGTATTTAGATCACAATTTTCCACTCCACAGGGCCTTGCCAATGAATGTGTAGACTAGTGAGGGGTACCATCACGCAATCTGTGTGGCAAGCAGCACCACTACAGGTTTTTAATTTTTTATATTTACGCTGTTCAGTTATCCTGTGTCATGACAGGTTTTGGCAAAGAGCGGTCAGTAAAACTACTTTAAAATATGAGTGACATAGCAAAGGAAGACAATTAATGGTCATCTTGGCTTCCACTCAGAAGCTGCACAGAGCTGTTGACTCGAAAGTTTTCAGAATTGTTTGAGATTGAACATGTGGGCACTCCTATGTCACCATTCCCGATGTTTTCAATTGGACGAAGAACATTCCCACCTTGCTACAACTGTGCAATGTGTGAAGCATCTCTGCAGAGGAGTTTTGGTGGTTTCACTGGCTTTCTTTCTGTACAAAACATAATTGCTCCCACTATTCTGCTGCAGACAAGATATAAACTAGGTCGGCGCGTTCGCTTGTGCCTCCTTTTTCACATTTTTCAGTCTGGCTTTCAATGTTCATGTACAAAGAAAGTTGCGTTCTTTTCCTGCGGTGTGAAAAATCGCACATGAAAGTTGTACAGAATGAACGAAGTGATGGAGTGAAAGATTGCTGTCATAATGAGTGCATTACCCTCATAAATAGGAATAGTGCACAACAGTGCTGTATTCTTCGTGCAATAAAACTGTTTACAGTTAGGTAAACGTTCGCCCAGCGCGGTTCTTGCTTTTTGCAGCGCCTATGCATTGAAGCAAGTGGCAAAGATTCGCGGTGAAAATTAAGCAGTTTCTACACCCGCCTCCAGTGGCTTCCAGGTGACTCATGGCTTGCTGGATTTGATTGATATTCAATGTCGAGCAGGCCATGAGCTAGCTGCAGGCCACAGGACACGAGTGTGTAAAGACTGGTTAATATTCCCCGCGAAGCTCTCAAGTTTACAAGAGTAAGAAGGAGAGGGATCCAAGACAAAGCCGCATTAATACAGCTTGCCATCGGTTTCCGGGACACTGTCGGTGGATGGTTGGACAGAGGTCTCAAAGCGATTGATTCTTATTTGGGCTGTCATTCGCACATGACATCGGGCCACATACCAAACAATTCAAATTCCGTCTCGACTGTGCATAGGCTATTTCATCCGCCCTATGTCGGGAAGAAAAACACCTGTGGCTGCAGAACACTTCCAAAAGCGACATGACCGCGGAATTAGAAGACATAGTTTCTACTGTCCACGTTTGGAGCTGGTGCCGAAAAGTTGCTATGTCCTCGTCGTCGTTTTCGTGATCGGCTTCACAATCAGAAAAGTGTACACCTGTACGCATAGGCATGCACGCGCACTCACGCACGCATACTCTTAGCATGAATACGCCTATATGGGAGTAAAAAAGGAGTAGCTTACTCCCATTTTACACATTTCTGTTTAGAGTGCACGCGCGCGTAGGCATGCGCACGCACACTCTAAACACCAATACGCCTATATGGGAGGAAAAAAAGGAGTAGCTTAATACTATTTTACTCCTTTCTGTTTAGAGTGCACACGCGCACGCACGTACGCACACTCTAAACACGAATACACCAATATGGAAGTAGAAAAGGAGTAGCTTACTCCCATTTTACCCATTTCTGTTTAGAGTGCACGCGCGCGTAGGCATGCGCACGCACACTCTAAACACCAATACGCCTATATGGGAGGAAAAAAAGGAGTAGCTTAATACTATTTTACTCCTTTCTGTTTAGAGTGCACACGCGCACGCACGTACGCACACTCTAAACACGAATACACCAATATGGAAGTAGAAAAGGAGTAGCTTACTCCCATTTTACCCATTTCTGTTTAGAGTGCACGCGCGCGTAGGCATGCGCACGCACACTCTAAACACCAATACGCCTATATGGGAGGAAAAAAAGGAGTAGCTTAATACTATTTTACTCCTTTCTGTTTAGAGTGCACACGCGCACGCACGTACGCACACTCTAAACACGAATACACCAATATGGAAGTAGAAAAGGAGTAGCTTACTCCCATTTTACCCATTTCTGTTTAGAGTGCACGCGCGCGTAGGCATGCGCACGCACACTCTAAACACCAATACGCCTATATGGGAGGAAAAAAAGGAGTAGCTTAATACTATTTTACTCCTTTCTGTTTAGAGTGCACACGCGCACGCACGTACGCACACTCTAAACACGAATACACCAATATGGAAGTAGAAAAGGAGTAGCTTACTCCCATTTTACCCATTTCTGTTTAGAGTGCACGCGCGCGTAGGCATGCGCACGCACACTCTAAACACCAATACGCCTATATGGGAGGAAAAAAAGGAGTAGCTTAATACTATTTTACTCCTTTCTGTTTAGAGTGCACACGCGCACGCACGTACGCACACTCTAAACACGAATACACCAATATGGAAGTAGAAAAGGAGTAGCTTACTCCCATTTTACCCATTTCTGTTTAGAGTGCACGCGCGCGTAGGCATGCGCACGCACACTCTAAACACCAATACGCCTATATGGGAGGAAAAAAAGGAGTAGCTTAATACTATTTTACTCCTTTCTGTTTAGAGTGCACACGCGCACGCACGTACGCACACTCTAAACACGAATACACCAATATGGAAGTAGAAAAGGAGTAGCTTACTCCCATTTTACCCATTTCTGTTTAGAGTGCACGCGCGCGTAGGCATGCGCACGCACACTCTAAACACCAATACGCCTATATGGGAGGAAAAAAAGGAGTAGCTTAATACTATTTTACTCCTTTCTGTTTAGAGTGCACACGCGCACGCACGTACGCACACTCTAAACACGAATACACCAATATGGAAGTAGAAAAGGAGTAGCTTACTCCCATTTTACCCATTTCTGTTTAGAGTGCACGCGCGCGTAGGCATGCGCACGCACACTCTAAACACCAATACGCCTATATGGGAGGAAAAAAAGGAGTAGCTTAATACTATTTTACTCCTTTCTGTTTAGAGTGCACACGCGCACGCACGTACGCACACTCTAAACACGAATACACCAATATGGAAGTAGAAAAGGAGTAGCTTACTCCCATTTTACCCATTTCTGTTTAGAGTGCACGCGCGCGTAGGCATGCGCACGCACACTCTAAACACCAATACGCCTATATGGGAGGAAAAAAAGGAGTAGCTTAATACTATTTTACTCCTTTCTGTTTAGAGTGCACACGCGCACGCACGTACGCACACTCTAAACACGAATACACCAATATGGAAGTAGAAAAGGAGTAGCTTACTCCCATTTTACCCATTTCTGTTTAGAGTGCACGCGCGCGTAGGCATGCGCACGCACACTCTAAACACCAATACGCCTATATGGGAGGAAAAAAAGGAGTAGCTTAATACTATTTTACTCCTTTCTGTTTAGAGTGCACACGCGCACGCACGTACGCACACTCTAAACACGAATACACCAATATGGAAGTAGAAAAGGAGTAGCTTACTCCCATTTTACCCATTTCTGTTTAGAGTGCACGCGCGCGTAGGCATGCGCACGCACACTCTAAACACCAATACGCCTATATGGGAGGAAAAAAAGGAGTAGCTTAATACTATTTTACTCCTTTCTGTTTAGAGTGCACACGCGCACGCACGTACGCACACTCTAAACACGAATACACCAATATGGAAGTAGAAAAGGAGTAGCTTACTCCCATTTTACCCATTTCTGTTTAGAGTGCACGCGCGCGTAGGCATGCGCACGCACACTCTAAACACCAATACGCCTATATGGGAGGAAAAAAAGGAGTAGCTTAATACTATTTTACTCCTTTCTGTTTAGAGTGCACACGCGCACGCACGTACGCACACTCTAAACACGAATACACCAATATGGAAGTAGAAAAGGAGTAGCTTACTCCCATTTTACCCATTTCTGTTTAGAGTGCACGCGCGCGTAGGCATGCGCACGCACACTCTAAACACCAATACGCCTATATGGGAGGAAAAAAAGGAGTAGCTTAATACTATTTTACTCCTTTCTGTTTAGAGTGCACACGCGCACGCACGTACGCACACTCTAAACACGAATACACCAATATGGAAGTAGAAAAGGAGTAGCTTACTCCCATTTTACCCATTTCTGTTTAGAGTGCACGCGCGCGTAGGCATGCGCACGCACACTCTAAACACCAATACGCCTATATGGGAGGAAAAAAAGGAGTAGCTTAATACTATTTTACTCCTTTCTGTTTAGAGTGCACACGCGCACGCACGTACGCACACTCTAAACACGAATACACCAATATGGAAGTAGAAAAGGAGTAGCTTACTCCCATTTTACCCATTTCTGTTTAGAGTGCACGCGCGCGTAGGCATGCGCACGCACACTCTAAACACCAATACGCCTATATGGGAGGAAAAAAAGGAGTAGCTTAATACTATTTTACTCCTTTCTGTTTAGAGTGCACACGCGCACGCACGTACGCACACTCTAAACACGAATACACCAATATGGAAGTAGAAAAGGAGTAGCTTACTCCCATTTTACCCATTTCTGTTTAGAGTGCACACGTGCGTAGGCACGCGCACGCACCTTCTAAACACGAATAAGCCTATATTGGAGTAAAAAGGAGTAGCCTACTCTCATTTTACTAATTTATGTTTAGAGTGCACACGCGCAATCACGCTCGTACACTCTAAACACGAATACACCTATTTGGGAGTAAAAAGGAGTAGCTTGGTCGCTCATCTGCTCGCTCAGCTGTCTGGATTTCATTCCTCGTTGGTTCTCTTCCCTCCTTATTGGTTTGCAACGATATGCTGGCTGGTGTTCGGGTGCTACCTGAGGTTCGGGAATCCGACTTAGTTGAGATGCGAGCTGGCGAGCTTTCTACCTTGTCAAAGCTAGTATCACCCCGCTTCCGAGCTTCTGGCTTCTCTCGCGTAGCAATTGGTCTGATCGATTCGAGAAGAGGTAAGGATATTGAAGTGACACGGCCTTCGAAACTGCGGCCTCAGTGATTAGCTGTCCAAACGGTCCACAAATTCGCACTCTAGCTATGGGAAGGCATACACTGTGTTCTTCTACTGCCTGTTTTATCCACGAGACTTCTCCCGTAAAATCGTTCGCTGAAACGTAAGACGGACGGACAACGTCCATCGTTGCGGCGCTATCACGAAGCACCCTGCACGTTTTCCCGTTAACGTGCAGCTCGTGCAGGTATGGCTTAAGGAGCTCTAGACTCTCGGCGTTATCCTCGACGCACGAGAACACCAAACGTTGCTTTGTACACTTGGCTGCAAAGTGCCCGACGCCATTGCAGTTGTAGCAACGAAATGGCCTACTATAGTCGGATACAACTTAAGTCTGCAGTGAAGCTCCGCCTACATTCAGGACCGGCGCACAGAATTCCTCCACGACAAAAATGTAGGCCGTTGTTAAAACTTCTCTTGTCACCTAAACAAGAAGCTAACCATGCATGAGAAAAAAGTTGTAAGCTCTAGAATTTTGATACCTGGCTTGTTTAATAAAGTCAAATATTAAAAAGCTGATTTCGTTCACTTTTGTGACTGGCTAGCGGAGTAATACAGTACACCGCGGACCGTGGCCCAGTATTAACAACTGCTGTTTTTTTTTTAAGTTGTATCCTACTATAGCCTCAAACTCTATTTTCGCGGCTTTGTCTGCTCCCTGTCTCTTAGCCTGTTCTTCACGCTTTTCTGGCGCTACCTTCGTTGCCTTCGATTGCTCCGAACTTCTAGCACTTCGCGTCTTTCTGCTAGGCCCTTTATCTCGCATCGCGTTTCGAGCGTGTGACGCACCCTCTTCAGTGCTCAGCCTTCTGCGCGAAACGTACTCCTCTGCTAGCTCAGCGGCCCTTTCAACTGTGTCGACTTGTTCCCTGTCTTGAACCCACAGTTTCACCACTTGGGGAATGCTCCGCTAAAATTGCTCAAGGCAAAAACACTCGATGATTTTGTCTCGGCTTTAGTAAACCTCGGCTCCTTTTAGCCAGTCTAGCAGATTCGTCTTTAGGCCATACGCGAAATCCGGGTAGCCCTCGCTATCGTTTTTCATTGTGCTTCTGAAGCGCTGTCAGAAAGCTTCGGCTTACAGCCGGTAACTGGTTAGCAGGCTGGCTTTGACTTTTTCATAGTCAGCTGCGTCTTGTGTGCTAAGTCTCGCTACGACTTCAGCCAGTTCACATGGCAAGAGTGTCAGATGCCGTTGCGGCCATGTACTGCGAGCAAAGTTTTCCCTTTCGCAAGCTCTCTCAAAGTTTTCCAGGTACAATCCTATATCCCTTCCACTTTCATAGGGCTGAATGAATCTGGTCATTCTATATGATTGTACATTGCTTGCTCTTTCAGGAGTCTCGGCTCTCGTACTGTCGCCTTTTTCCCGATTTTCCTTTACAAGCTGCAATCGCTTTAGATTTCTTTCTTCTTTTTCAGCTTCCCACCTTTGCCGCTCCTTCTCCTTTTCCCATTCCGCTTCCCTTTTTATTTTTTCCTTTTGGTCGGCTTTCTCTTTACATGCTTTTTCTTCCCGTACCAAATTTATTTTTTTTATTTCAATATACTTTCAACCCCAACCGGGGTTTTTTTTTTTTATTCGAGAAGTGTGCCATGAGGCATAAGTTGAAAAGGAAAGGGGGAAGGAATGCACGGGATTGAAAGTTAAAAGAAGGAGTGATGAACCGTTGCGGGGGTTTTTACAGGGGTGGGCGGATGTCAGAAAATACCCAACTTCCAGATAAAACAATTATAGAACAGCAAGCAGTTGTACAATGAAAGGGATGGGTCTGCTTAAATCAAGACAAGAATAAATAAATTCGAGGTAATCAGTTACACAGAACACAGTATATATCACCAACATTTTAACAATATTTAGTCAGTTTTGTGGCAGCATACTCAGCTCAGCAAGCTCCAAAAATTTGATGACTGTCGGCTGCATTACAGTCGAAGCGTCAAGGGCATTTCATTCGCGCACTGCTCGCGGAAAATAGGAAAAATAGAATGTGTTATTGCAACAAAAAAAATTCTTCAAGTGTAAGAGGATGTTTGCGGCGGGTGATTCTGGAGTGGCTGATATTGACGAGGTCTTCAGACTTAAGCTTAAATGAATTCTGCAGAAGCAAGTACAGGAATTTCAAGCGGTGCAGTTTCGATCGGATAGATAAAGGCTGAAGTCCTGCGCGATGCAAAAGTTCAGTAGGTGAATCTGTGCGCCTGTACTGGTTATAGATAAATCGCGCAGCTTTTCCCTGCACACTTTCCACTGCAGCTACGCTAGTGCCTGTATAAGGGAACCCTGTAAAGTTCGCATATTCTAATACCGGGCGTATAAGTGTAGTGTATGCCAAAAGCTTTACTTCGGGAGGCGAGTTTTTCAAGGCACGTTTGAGAAAAAACAGCTTGTTCATTGCCTTATTTGCTACATACTGAACGTACGTCGTCCAGTTCAGGTCGGATGAGATAAGGATGCCCAGATATCGATATTCCGTAACAGTTCGTAGCGCAGTGTTATCAGAACCATAAGTGAACTTAAGCGGATTTTTTTTCTTTTTGACGGACATAGAAGCAGTCTTGTCTTTGTTAATGACCATACTCCAATCATAACACCACTGAAAAACTTTCTTCAAAACGCTATTTAGTTTGGTCTGGTCAGACTGATGTTTATTTTCATGATAAAGAACGCAATCGTCTGCAAAAAGTCTCATTTGTACTTCACTTTGGTTAGTTATATCATTAATAAATAGCAAAAATAACAGAGGCGCCAGTACAGATCCTTGGGGAACACCAGATACTACGGGAATAATGTCGGAGGTATGTCCGTCAAATTGGACAAATTGGTAATGTTCAGACAAAAAACTGCTGATCCATTGTGCAACGGGACCATAACCAATTAAATGCTTGAGTTTGTACATCAATTTTTGGTGCGACACCCGGTCTAACGCTTTAGAAAAGTGAAGGAAAATTGTATCGAATTGCGACTGATTGTTAATACCATGCGCAAGATCATGCACGAATTCAACAAGTTGTGTTATAGTCGATAGACCATTTCTAAAACCGTGCTGGCAAGGCTGAATTACCTTTTTAGCCTCTACGTACTGAGTCAGAAATTTTAGGATAATGTGTTCCAGTATTTCCCCACATGTACATGTCAGAGATATGGGTCGATATTCATTCGAGGAGTGTTTGTCACCTGATTTGTGGACAGGGATTTCTTTGGCGATTTTCCATTCAGAGAAAATACAACATTGACGAATTGATTTCTGGAAGAGAAGACAAAGATATTTGCTACAAGGCTTGGCATAACGTTTCATAAAACCATTAGGAATGTCATCTGGGCCACTACTTTCTTTTCATCAACATTTAGAAGCAAGGATAGCACACCAGCCTCAGAAACTGTAGGCGTACCAACGAGATGCTCGTGGCCATATTGTTGTGGCGCAATCTGGCCAACGTGGTTTTTATCAACAGTGAAGACCGAGTGAAAATATTTGTTGAACGAATCTGCTTTAAGTTTGCCGTCCAGAGATGACATGGGAAGTCTTATCTTTTGCTTTGGGCTCAAGTAACGCCAAAATTTGCTTGGTGCAGTTTTAATAAAGTTTTGTAGTGTAGTGTTGCAGAAATGTTTTGCATGTTTAAGTTGCCTATTTAATGAATTAAGGCGAGAGTAGTAGTCAGGAATGGAGTGAAATTTGTTCCGCTGTCTGAGTCTTTTGATCCTTCGTTTAATATGAATTATTTTACGCGTGATCCAGGGATTGTGGTTTTTGACAACTTTTCGAACTGTTGGGACGAAGCTTTCCATGCAATGCATAACAAGATTTTTAAAAAACTGCCAGACGCTGTCAATGCTGAACTGTTTATCTAGACATAAATTGGAAAAGTTCTGGTATTCATGAACGAGATAAGCCATAACAGCATCATCATTGGCCCTATTAAATGCGAAGACACGTTTTTAAGTACGATCCGGGCTAACAAGGTTATAGGCAATTTACACACTATTAATTCATGATCTGATAGCCCATGAAGTGTTTCAATTGTTATGGCACTGCTTGGAAAGTGATCGCTAACGAAGAATAGGTCTAGAATAGAACTGGTTTGGTTATGAACACGAGTCGGCGTGTCAACAATCTGCGTAAGGTTGAACATAACAAGAAATCTATCATGAGGTTATTTGTAGCATTTCCGGGGTTAAGAGACTTCCAGTTAATATCTGGTAGATTAAAGTCCCCAGCCATCACAATTTTGCTGCCGGGGGTATATCTAAGCATGTAGTCGAACGGCTCTAGATACATTGCATCGGAATTTGGAGGTCTGTAGACAGCTCCAACGTGACCAACGCCATCGGTTAAATGAATCTTGCACCATACAGCCTCAACACCTGCCACTTCCGGCATGATGGAGTATACAATTGCTTGTTTAAGCAGAATTGAATTTGTTTTTTACATTATCTAAAACGATGAGGGTTATTGCTCCTGCGGCAATGAAGCTAGGTCATCACATTGTGCACATGCTTGCACACAGAGCTCTAAAACAATCACACGCATTTGTTTGCAACCTGTTAACAATGCTTCGGAAACATAATATTTTCTACTCATTTGTCAAACAAAAATAAGAGACACAAATGTTAATTACCATGGCAACAGTACCATGTATCAAACAGCCTTCTCGAGCTGGCATGCAGTCATTTTGAAGGATTCCCCGACTGCAATTACGCGATTGCAATTACATACGCCCGATATCTGGGCATGGGGTCGAAGGCTCGCTGGTTATAAGTAACCAGCTTGACTGTGGCCTGAGAGGTCAATTTTAGTGACTCGCGCATGGGCTGCGAGGAAGAGACCACCACCCAGCACAGCTTTATTCCGAACATGGTCCATGAAAACCGCGCTTCTCGGAACGAAGTTCGACAGTAGCACCAAGACATGTAATACACAGACTGACGGCACGCGTTGTCCGCTCGCATGGGTGTGAACTGCATAATCTGTACTAGCGGTTCCTAGGAGCGTGAGTCGTCCTTCTTTTCTGTTCCTGATTCAGCCTCGGGTAATTGTTATAAAAGGCCGCACGCCTAAACTTACGAGCAGTAGGTCTCGCTACACACGCAGACGCAACTGACAGGAACTGAAAGGACGCCGTCTCGGTTTCCGCATGAATAGTTTGTTCTTGCGGATATGTTCTGCACTTACGCTCGCAGACTTTCTAAGATAGAAGCCTTTCTTTCTAGATGGGCTATCTAATCCTGGTTGACATGTTCGTTCCGTTCGCCGTTCGGAAAGGGTGCATGGCGAATGGGCGCGAACAGGGGCAGTTCTTGAGCAGCTCGGTTCCGTGAAGCTGATTTACTCTCATAGTTCCTGCAATTCACAACTCAGCATGCATTTCCTCTGCCTTTGCACATCTTGGTAGAAAAACTACATTCAGCAGCCACCCGCGATAGTTACACTGCTGCGCCACTGCATACACACCGGTGATTTACGAGGCCCGTAATGGCGGTGTGTTCTGAGCGCGCTTGTGGCGCCATCTGGGTCCGTAAGGAAGAAGTCCGCGCTGTAAACGGTCCATACTATAGGCGGCTGCTGGCTCAACCTGAATTGTGTTGGACCCTTAACTGGTTGTCAGGGTTTGTTACAGCAGTGCATTCCTCTTCGTCCATGTCATTACTTGTGTCGTCGTACTCCGTGTCGTCTTTGAAATGAAATAAATTTTATGTTTTGCACAATACAAATCTTCAGCATTATTTTTACGGCACAGTGTCTGTTCACATGCCTACAGTAGGCATAGATTTCTGAGTGGGAATTTAAATTTCACAAATTTGAAAAAGAAAATTCTTGGTTTGCAGCATGGTCCTAGAAGTACAGCAAAGCAAACGGTACAGATAAGTGGAACAGTTTAGGAGAAATCTGCTGCACAAGCTGGTGAGCAACTAGGCAGAAAAAATGGAATGGAGAATGCAAACTGTTCGAGTGCTTTTCCTATATGCAGACGCACAACGGTTTCTGAAACAATTTTTCTAGAATGCTTGGTGCATTTCAGCAATGAAACATAAGGACAGCTTAGAAAAGCTGCCATAGAAGTGGATGCAATGGTTAACAAAAAAATACTTTTTTGATAGACTTTTATTGGCCAATTTTTCTGATTTAAAAGCCGTGTCCTGCCTTAAGGTCTCTTATTGCGTAGAAGGTGTGGTGTGTCGTAAACCTCTCTCTCGAAGCAAGTAGTGTGTTAGACAGAATGGGCGGCCTCGTAATGAAAGACTCCCGTGGCATGCTAGCAGGATGAAAACTGGCCATGTAGCACTTGGCTGCACATTGTAGCTCCAGTGGGTTCATACCTTGGCTCAGACTAATTCTCAAAAACATAAGTAGGAAACTACAGAAGCTGAGAAGACTGCATAGGAGGCGATAAATGTATCAATATATGCCAGTGTCTTGCCAAAATGCACTCCTAGCGCAGGGGGACATCCGGGTCTGTTCTTATCCATGTGTGTATGCTTGGTTACCTGCCATAAATATTGTTACGAGCAATTCGAAGGAGAACCTCCGGAGACGAGACGCAAAACTGTGGCGGTCCCTAAGTGGTCCGAGCGCGCAAGCGGGAGAGAAACATCTTTCTCCACGGATGCAGGCGCTTTTTCTTCTTCTTCCACAGTGTCACGTATCAATATAATTACGGCATTGTATTTTGGTTTTCAGTGAGCACAGCGTTTGTGTGGCTGCATTCTTTCTGCCTTCTTTATGCATTGTTTTCTGGAAAACTGCCAGAAAGCCGAAATACTTATTGTAGTTCTATGCTGTTGGGATGTCATGCTTGCTCAAGCTGCCTTATTTATCAGCATATCGCATTTTGGTTTTCAGCATCGCTTCCTGGATGCAATGAAGGCACCCAAGAAGCACCTTTTCACTGCTGATGGCTAACACCTGCCAGCTGGCGAATGTGTCCAGGAGGTGGCAGAGGTCTTCGTCAGGGCCTCACAAAATTCTATTGAGCGGGCATCCTGGCACCGTTCTCAGGTGCGCCTGCCAGGTATATCATCCACCAGTGCCATCAGTGCGGATCCAAGGGCCACCGGCATGGGGACTTCTATGAGTACTGCAGGCCATAGGACCTGCACTACAGCCTGCAGTACTTACAACAGTGGGCAGTGCAGTGATTGCAAGGTTTTGATGAGTAACTTGGTGGCAGTGGAACCTGTTCCTGATATGTTTCTGAGCTGCATCTGCTCTGTGGAGTCTGCAGCATCAAGTAGGTGTTCACTGACATTGCCCAGCACCGAGGCATTTTTGCATTAGGCTTCATTGAATCTGCCATTGGTGTGGCTTATATTAATTGAAAGCTTTCCTCGTTGGCATCTCTTATATGCAATGTGCTCCTTCGTGACAAACCCCTCGTGGCAAGCATTATTCACATCCATGAAACTGCTGGCCTACTTTATTATGCCAGGGATTGGTGAGCCGGAACTATTGGACAGGAAAGAACAGTTGGTAATTATATGAAGAATCTGTGGAACCTCTAAGCTGTGTCCCTGTGAATGACGAACTGGCTTTTACATGTGTGGTGAGGCCACACCTTTATCTAAAATAGTAGTGCCTCACTACCATGTAATGCTGTGTTAGCACAAGGGGAATCTTTTCATGCAGCCATAGCATTCGCAGAACTTTGCAGTACGCTTTCACAAATGTCGTTGCCACTATACCTGGTTCCGTGTGTATTACAAATGCTTTTCAACACAATGTGCAACAAATGCTTTTCAACACAATGTGCAATGGTTTGGTTTGCTGTGGGTTTAACATCCCAAAGCGACTAAGGGTATGAGGGCTGCCGTAGTGAAGGTCTCCAGAAATTTCTACCGCCTGGGCTTCATTAACTTGCACTGACATCGCACAGCACACGGACCCCTATAATTTCGCCTCCACCGAAATTAGACCGCCGTGACCGGGGTCGAACCCACGTCTTTCGAGTCAGCAGCCGAACACCACAACCACTAGGCAACCGCGGTGGACTGCAGTGTGTAACGGTAGGAAAAGTGCACGTAGTAAAAAAATTGGTGCCAGATACATGGATTCCTATGGCTGGTTCAAAGCCATTGCTATGTTAAATCCATCATTTCATCATAAACAGTTTCGTTCTAGCAAGGCTTGACTGCATTTTTTGCTATTGAAGAATGAAGCAGACATCCAGTTCCTCTCCAGTCGTTGAATGAGTGTCCGGAAGAATTTTTGGATGCAGTGACGCTGTGACTCAGCTTCATTGATTTGCCTGCCCCTGTGTGACTGTGGAGCACTTGTGCTTTCGCTCTTCTGCATCTCCTGATGTGACTATAGTGGGAGGTGCTTCCACAAGCATGAACCACGCACCGTGCTGGTTAGCGAGGAAAAGGCCCAAAGCACATGGCGTATGTAGCCGAGAAAGCAGTGAGGCCACCTAGCGCAGCAAACACTACACCACCCTTGTTTAAGAAAGGAACAAAAATGCAAAGTATGCTCAGGACTACACAAGCACAAGTTCAGTCTTCTAGGCCTCCAGATCAGTTTTCTAAATCTTGACAGTCAAAAGGGTGAACTTGAAAGTTGTGACGAGGGTGAAGCCATGAAGTTGGGCCAAGAACTACCTGCGTCCCTGCTGTATTAGTCTCACTCTTTGATGGCTTCCTCTTGGTTTCATCTCCAGCAACACGTTTGGCAGGACCCTCGGACCTTGGGACATTGTACAGTGGGATGAGAAATAACCTGTAACATTGAAGAACTACCTTCACGTCCTCCCCTACATACGGCCGGGGGATGTTGAACTGGTCCCAGAACCATCGCAGGGCTATCTGCCACGCACCCGGACTTGCCCACTCGTCTGAAGTGGGCACTGTACCTTAGGTGCATTCCTTTTCCCATTAGCTTGATCGCTTAGATTAAAAGACTTAAACGAGGGCCAGCCTCGTTCAAGCTGCTTTGATGTCTTACGAACTCTTGTTTACGTCTGCCTATGAGAAGTTGTGCTGGGCTTACTTCACTGACGCCAGGAATTTCCTGTTAGACAAGCAGTGCGAGGAAAACGTCCGCCTTGTGCACCAGGTTCTTGACAGTCCACGCCATCCTGTCCACCTCAGCTTTGGACTGTAGGAATCTTGGGCTGCTGGTGATATGCCTAAAGCCTTAAAGGCTGCGCGAAAGTAAAGATGATGTCGGATGAGGATTATGGACCATTGTCGCTGTGGACTACCACTGGGATCTAATGGTTGGCAAACTCTCTTGATGGCTGCGATAACTGCCGGTGTTGTAGTAGAGTGCTGACTAGTGACTTCAGGGAAGATTGGAAGAGGACAACTCCCACCTCCAGCTGGGGAAGGCTTGGAGTCTGATAAGGCATTGTTGGTTCTACGCTCTTGCCTCAGTTAGTCTTGGTGTGCCTCTTGGCTATGGGTCACCGCAATGAATCTTAAGCAATGGCTTTGCATCGGTTAATACCCTGATGCTCGTCATGAATGAGATCCGTATAGAATGATGAAGAGCCATTGACATAGCAATGCGGGCTCCTTTGAGAAATGGCTGTCGAAAACACTGAGGTTTCCTTGACGTTGCCAGTACTTCCTAAATGTGAACAGTAGTATAGACTGCCTGGGCCAACCTTTGGTGCAATACTCGAGTAGAAATTTGGACGTTCGTCTTAGCGAGCGGAGAAAAAATCTGCGAGTGTGCAAAGAATCCTTCCAAGAAACAGCTCAACAAGATCAGCTTGTCTGGGCGGTGTGCCATCCGGTAGTGCACATCGGAGCATGTCCACAGTGGCTAACAGCTTGCTGGGTACATATGGCACCTGGCACTGGAAGCGCATCAGCTTCAGACAGAACCGCTGAATCTGCGGAGGTGACAAGCAGACATTCATGCTCCCATCATTGCCAGTTGCAGCTGGTGGTCCATCTCAAGGAAGAAATGTAGACCGCAGACATACTCTTCAATGCGAAGCATTGGCTAGCCTGATGCCGAAGCCTCCATCTCTGTCTGATTGTGCCAACGTTTTGTTGCTGCGAGTGATGGAAAAACTGGTGGACGCTCACCGGAAGGCTGCTTTAGTTGCAGGATGGCACCAAGACCAAAAAAGCTGCCTTCGGCTGATACTTTCATCTTGATCGAAGTGTAGCACCAAGTACGGTCAGAGCAGTTTCTTAAGTTTGGCAAAGGCAGACTTTTGAGCGTGGTTCTTAGTCCACTCCCATCAGCAGCAAAGCTCGGATTGGTGCTTTTGCTTTTGATATGCGAGGTAGGAAGCATCCAGTGCAGCTAACGAGTTTGGTGTGAAAAACGCGCTACACACTTACAGAACGACAACTGGAACAGGGGACACAGGACACAGGACCTCCTCTATAAACTACAATACACTGGCTTTGGTACCTATTTAAACGCCAAAATGAACTGCTTCCGAAGCTGTCTACCACAATAAGACCACAGAAATGAGCGAAAGAGAGATGCGGGTCCACACTGCCATTCGCTGTTATTTTCGACTGAGAGGCCACACCTCCACTGCTCTATCGTCTGCTCGCCGGCATGGCCATCTCGAATACACTCGACAGCATTCAAAGTAGTTCCAAATGTTTTCATTAGACTTGGCAACGCTGATTTTCATTGCGAAGCAATACTACTTTAGATCGCACTTCAGCCCGTTCCGTGGCGAGGCGGTGGTAGGCACCATTGACCTTTAGCGTGACCTCGCTGCGTGACGTCACACCACGTGACCTAGAGTGACGCGACAATGTGTCTTCACCAGACCTTAGTTTGCGAGGCTCCTAAGTAGGGCTCCCTTAGGCCTGCGTGCCGGGGGGTCCAAAAAGGAGTTTAATTTCGGTGGAAATAAACGTTTTGATGATGATGAGTGACGTCACACCAGCTGTGTAAAAACGTGGCCCCATCTCACGCCGTCGCGAGGCGAGGCGATAGCCACCAACGGCGGCCTAACTCCCGCTCCTCTCACCAGGGGCGCTACGGTCGGTGTGACGTCACACCAGCTGTGTAAAAACGGGGCCCCATCTCACGCCATCGCGAGGCGAGGCGGTAGCCACCAACGGCGGCCTAACTGCCGCTCCTCTCACCAGGGGCGCTACGGTCAGAGTGACGTCACACCAGCTGTATAAAACAGCTCCGCTCCTCTCGCCAAGGCAGTCATACAGCCAGATGTTACAATTGCTTCGCAATCACCAGGCTTAACCAAGCTAAGCCGCGGCCGTTTTTTCTTTTTGTGTGTGTGTGTGTTTACTGTGAACAAAAATATAGTCCCAGTGTAGCCGGCGCTGCTTGACCGGCGGGCACGACAATAAATTTCCATTAGCTCGCTGCTTTTGCTCGTTTTGGTCACGAATATAGGTCGACAGCTAATTGTGGGTAACATTTCTGAAAAAAAGATGTCTACCTATATGGGAGTAAATACGGTACCTTTTTCACTCTGTACTATGGCTAGGAATTCTACTTAGTGATGTCCAAAACAATATTTGTTTTTGCTGAGCTTTACATTCTTTTTACACCCATGTTGCCAAATGATCCATAAGTTCAGCTAACTTTGGCCATGTTCTTTCTTTCCCAAAGAACCTGAATGTCGTCAAATTGACGAATGGTTTTCCAGTATTCTGGACATTTCTCTTTGAAAGAATTCTGGGGCAGGTGTTATTTGAAACGGTAGTTAACCGTAGCAGTAATGATCCACAGGCACGATGATTTTAGTCAATTCGTGACAATTTTCGCAAAAGACTTATTTCACGAAATCCAGCTCTGGCATCCAGCTTTGAGAAAGCCTTGCCATCACCAAGTTGGCCTAAAACCCGTCCAACTGTATGTGAGACATTCCATTCCCTAAGAACTTCCTTGTTGATTATCGCCAGATCTATATAGAGGCGGTATCTACCCAAAGCTTTTAGAGAACCGCGATTAGGCTAGCGCACTATGGTGTAGGTTTATCGATATGCTTAACAACTCCTTGTTTTTCAAGGATGTCAAGCTCTTCCTTCACCACATTACGAGAGGCTGGGAAATGCTACGAGGTACGCTAATGGTGAAAGGCTTTGCATTCGGCTGGAGTCTGATAGTGTATTCCGCACCGAAAGTCCCTAGGCTATCAATGATTTCTTGCATTTGCATCTGAGGGAGATATGCACCCTGGCTTGCTTGAGGAGAATGTTGAAGTGCATCTGCAAAATGCACAACTTCAATGCCTGTTATGCTGAGTAACCAAGAAGTGGTGACGGCGACGACAGCTGGACATAGATTCTCTGTTACGAAGTGCAACCCTTTCATTTGAGAATAGTGGAAAATTGACCAGAAACCCACAGCTAGCAGTTGTCTCGCCCGGTGAGAGTCCCCTCCAGCGTGTCCAGCACCGACGAAAAGCCTGGAAAGGTGCCGGGAACTGCAGTCACTTCTGCACCTTAGTCCACTTATAAATTTGGGAAGAAGTCTGTTGACCTTCATGCGCACAAACTTCGTGCCCTCAAGTCTTTTCCTCCGTGATGGGACAGAAATTGCGTGCAAGTGTCTTGGAGATAAGCATTGCTTAGCAAGACAGACAGGTTTGCGGAGACGCTCTCGTCAGGTCTCTTCTTTTTGCAAAACTTAAATACACCGTTGCGCACAGGGCAGAAGGCATGCACATGACCTTCGGGTCCGCAAAAGTTACAAGATTTCTTCAATGTTTTTTTTACGTGTCTCCGTTAGAACGGATTTGTGATGCACGTGCCTGCGTGCACAGACCCATCTTGCGCCCTTTCTATTGTTTCCTTCTGCGCGTCTTTGTGCAAGCAATCATGCAAAAATGCTTTGTCAAGAGTCAGATCTGGCGTGCTACACAGCTGTTCTGTAAGCTTGGCGTCGAGCAGGCCAACAACAAACGGTCAATTTCCAGCCTGTTCTCGGCAGTTGAAGGCGCAAAGTTACTTCTTTACCATCGAACGCAGGGCAAAGTAGAATGCGTCCACGCTTTCGGATAGTTGCTGTATGTGCTTATGAAAGCGAAAACTTCTGTAATCGGCTGTGAAGTGTTGCTTGACTTGTGTGTACTAGCACATTCCACCTTCGAATGCAAAGTGAATTGAGGACATGGTGCGCCTAAACTCCCGCACACTACAGATGCATACGAACCTTGATTTCATTCATTTCCAGAGACTCTGCCGTAGCAACAGAAAATCTTCAAATTGTTCCACCCGTGGTGATCAGGAAGCCAGCTCACCGAAATTGAACGCTGGTGGTGGTGCTAGGCCTACCAAACCGGCGAACAGAGGTCACGTCTCAGACAGACAGTGGAGTATAACGAAGAAGCGTGAGCATTCACTACGAAGAAGATGGTCTTGAGTTAACGTAGCTTGAAGGAACTTTATCCCGGA
Organism: Amblyomma americanum; assembly: GCF_052857255.1. Lineage (NCBI taxonomy): Eukaryota > Metazoa > Arthropoda > Arachnida > Ixodida > Ixodidae > Amblyomma > Amblyomma americanum. Next base: position 20,282,511 of record NC_135497.1, on the reverse strand, counting down.
TTGCAAGCAATTGTGACGCCAGTGGACATGGCCGTGTTACAGAACTCAGTCAGCCGCTACACCTAGCCTTGATCTAGGCTAGCAGATGGCGCCACAGCAACCGAGACGCTCTCAACACCAGATGGCAAAAAGCATTTATTTCAGCCAGCGTTAGTAAAAAGATTTTGCTTGGTGCACACGCAACTGGTGGAAATGAATTGAATGTGCTCCATACTTTGAACAGGCACGATGTTTACAATGTAAAGCGTAAGTTTCATATTGGAAATGAGGAGCAGTAAGACCCAGATGAGTTTGTCAGCATGAGGATGTGGATTGATGAGCTTCAAGAAACCTCAGCTTGGCTGTATGCTAATAAAGAGCTGCTTACAGAACAAGGCATAGGGAAGTTTAAAATGGCTCTTATGAATACCATTTGGAGGAAATTCCTGCTCGAATATTGTAAGAAAAGTTTGTGCATAGACTCGACTCATAGCAACTGGTTCTCATTGCCTGCAACTAACAACATTGCTGGCAACTGGCGACAACTGGTCGGAGACTCCATGTGCCTACCTTCTCCCAAAAAGTACTACGGAGGAAACTATGGTGGGTTTTTTTTTCAGGCAATCAAGGACCGACTTGGTGAGGCACTTTGCACAGAGCTCTTCATGTCGGATGATGCGCCAGCATATTATAATGTTTGGGCAAGGGTAATGGGGAGGCCCCAGAAACGCTTGCTCTGTACTTGGCATGTGAAGCGTAATTAGAACTTGCATGTCAGTAAAGTGAGTGGCAGAGAAAACCAGAAAGTGATCAAGGAAACTCTGCGCACATTGATGCTTTGCCCGAGCGTGCCAGAATTTGAGGCTATTCTTGCAAAATTTCTGGCATCAGTCTGTGGTTGAGCTCAGTCCCTTTATTGAGTATTTTTAAAGGTATTATGCAAACCGTCCAGAGCAGTGGGCACTCGGCTATAGGGAGGGTAGCAACCTCACTACTAACAACCATTTGGAGAGCATGCATAATGAACTGAAGACGGTTTACTTGGAGAGGAAGCAGTGCCAGCGGTCATACAAGCTGTTGATTACTTTGCGGCGGTTCACTAATGAACGGCTCCTGAAGCAGCTTGTTTCTGAGGTGAGGCCCAGGGCAGACCACCGCACAGCTGCGAACTTCACGAAGCATTGTGCAGGCGTCGCTATATCTAAATCCGGCGTTAGCAAAGCACTTGATGGTGCCTGGCTTGTGAAGTCGCAATCCTTGAAACAACATCAGTACATAGCAGTACTGATGTTGCAATGACGGTTTCAAAACGAAACTTAAACACTTCGATATTTATCAAACACGTAACCTTCGTGCATGTTTGTCAGCCTCAGAGATTCGAGATACCTTTTCGCCTATTTCGTCACCGTGCTTGTACTTGCGAGACTGGCCTGTAGCGAGGATACCTGGATATTAGTTCGTGCTCTTTTGTACATTACAAGGGTGTTTTCTGTTAAGACGCCAACAGGACATGTTTATTCCAGCCAGGCGAATACCGGGTCGAGCACGAGACGCGTGCGAGCACGCAGCAGCCCAGCCAAGCCAAGCCAAGCAGACGGCCTAGCCACTGCATGTGTCTAGGCCGGGAGTCAGAGGATTCTTTGTCCGCAACTGCCTCGCCATTAATAGTTCAGAGGGGCTGTAGCCATTTTTCAATGGAGTTGACCTGTAGGACAAGAGGGTCAGGTACGGGTCTTGGGTCTTCTTCATTGAAGTTTTCATGATTTTCACAGCATCCTCAGTGATTCCGTTGCTCTGAGGGTGTTCTGGGCTTGATGTGACGTGTTTAAACCCGTATTCTTGAGCAAACTTAGCGAAGTCAGAGGACGAGAACTGCGTACCATTATCGGAGACCACCATCTCTGGGATGCCGTGTCGGGCGAAAATTGATTAGTAGTGATTTATCACTGTACTCGATGATAGCTTCTCTAGACGAGTCAGTTCCGGATATCTGGAGTAATAATCAGTCACGATTAATCACCAGTGGCTATTGAAGGACAGGTTCATTGCAACTCTCCCATGGTCTTGAAGGAAACTCGGTGCTTTGAAGGGACATTTTTTTGGTTGCTGGACGTCTTGACACATTCTGGACAATATTTTACCGTGGTTGCGATGTCTTTGGCCACTGTAGGCCACCAAACGGAGTACTTAGCACGGGTCTGGGTATTCATGATGCCGAAATGACCTTCGTGCAAAAGGCGCAGAATTTCTTTCTGCACGTGAGTGGGACAGAAACACGGGCTGCTTAGAGTAGCAGATCGTCCTCTACGTGAACTGTTGACGATGCTCGTAGAAGCTAGGATCTCACTTCAAGGGGTAAATCTCGTCGAGAAGGCCACTCTTTTGTGCAGAGTTCTCGGAGATACAAGCACACGCGATCTGATTTTTGGGATTCTTTCAGCCACTCAAGGCAGTGCTGCCTGATGGGAAGGGTGGTCCTCACTTTCCTTGCGACGACGTTGACGAAGGTTTGCACCTGCAAGTCTTTGATGACGGGCTTGCCGAGTAAGGATGTGCGGACATCTTCCAGGCGTTTGAATTAATCAGGTGTGGCCGCTGAGGCAGATTATGATGCTTTTTATTGTGACACAAAATCTGAATACGGACCCTGGTATTCTATCCATACAAGCCCACATCGATTTCTCCTCAGTGTCTCTTTAAGAATTGTTAAACTAAATTTATGGAATGACCTATTAAAAAGGCTTCTTTTGGGTGATCGCACGCACTACAGCTAACAATAACTAATCTATCATCATAACATCGGGTGTTCCTCAACGGCCTGTATTAGGACCTCTCTTCTTCATAATCTGTATTAATTATCTTTGAGATGTCATAACATCATAAATTAGGCTGTTTGCCAATGATTGTGACATATACTGAGACGTGTGCACCCCATCCGATACTGTTTTTCTTAAGTCTGACATTATTAACATTTCTTCTTCGTGCGACATTTGGGTTATGAAGCTTATTGTACCATATGTAAAACACTTCGTGACATGAATTCCTCACAAAGCTAATATACATTCATACGTTTTTAAGGGGCTGTAGAAGAGTGCTCGCAATAAAGGTGTGGTATGCATTGGATGTTAAAGGTCGCCACTCAACGATTATCCTGCAGTAAACGTTCCAAAGTCCATGCTGTCATGCTTCCGTGGTCCATATGGTCCATGCTCCACTGCTTGGTACCGCACGCAAGAACAGCTCTTGCAATGGCATTGCAGGCTGAAGCCGACTTTATCGCTGCATCAGTTGTCGAGAAGGCATTCACCGACCACTTCATACATCCACTCAAGCTAAATGAATCTGCCTGTTTCCACCGCCGGATGGAGCAACCGTTTTTTTTTCAGTGCTGTGCATACAGTGGTTAAGCACTAACACGACACACCATCTGCTACTGAAAATAGGCTTGTTCTGAGATTGCTTCATCATCGGTTTGGTGGACTACAATCTTTCAGACCAGCTCTGTTGCAGCCCGAAGTTGTGCGAGGCATTTCTGCAGGGCGCTGCTCTGTCCCATTATTTTTTAAATTGCCTTGGTGTGTGATTTGAGAGGGAAAACATAGAGGTCGTTTTTAATTGCAGATACCTGTGAGCTACACAGGCTACATTCTCTTTGGCGGCCAGTCTCGCAAGTACAAGTGTAATGACGAAATAAGCAAAAAGGAGTCGCGAATCACTGAGGCTCACAACCATGCGTGAAGGTTTCGTTTTTGATAAATATTGAAGTGCATAAATTTTGTTCTGAAACCGCTGATGCACCTTTATTATGCGGGGAAGATGGCGAAAAAACATCCTGAATGTTGTCGGCAAAAGAAAGCCTGTAATTTGTTGCGCAACAGGTGGCCAGCTGGGTTTCGGTATGTTTTGGGGTCTCTCATGGCTATGCGCATTGTGCGGCCACGTGGTTTCGTTTCACATTCCTCAGTTTACAAGGGTGGGGCAGCAGCGGACCTCCAACTGCCGCTCTAAGTGCTCCTTGGGCGAAGTGCATGCACCATCGGGCACCTGCGACAAGGAAAACAGCTGCGGCTAGCTAATGTTGCAAACGCCTCGACGTTAGCAAACACACCGCTCAGCACGTTTGCATCGTCACCGTACCGAGATGCTGGATTGCATAACCAGCCCTACGAGGACCATTATAGCATGTACCAGTTTTTGCACATTTGTCATGGTAGTCGTGGCTACCGACTCCTCTGCTTGGAAAGCTCAGAAAGCCACTGCTAAGCCACTTTGGATGGGACTGCCCGTTCGATGACTCTCACCCTGTTTTGTTGCTATTTGGTGTTTCATTGAAGGCCTCTTAGATTGCTTCTGTGGACACTTATCACGTAGACATTAATAAAACGAGGCGCGATGCAAGCCGAAACTATATTTCCTTCAGCATGTCTGATAATTAGAGCGATGTTATGATGACACTGGACTGCATACCCTGTACAACACTAAAACTCATGGCCACTGTTGATATGAATAACAGGAACTTCTACATCATTGAGAAGCATTTGTTTTAAGTAGTCCTGCTGCAAAACCGTAGGTGCTGGAAAGCATGCAGACGAAGCAGATGCAGAGGTGCGGTGCTCTCTGGCCCAATAATCTGACTGCTTCTCGAGTTTTTTGTTACTAGGAACGGAATTCGGTAGGGATGGCTGCTTGTCTCGGAATTGTTTAACATTTTGCCTAACTACGTGAAGTTTCTTCGTCACAAATTCTACCTTTGACGGATCAACCGGAGCCTCCTTGCTCGTGAGGTCTTGTAGAATATATATCTGCAGTCAGGGCGCAAACGCCTTCCAGGTTACAATTTTGTGGCTGAAGAATAGAATCAGCCTGAATGCTAACAAGAAGTGCCCGAGGCTAGTCCAACGGAAATGAACTAGTCTGCACAGAAGTTGACGAATGGGATCCATCTTCATCATGTGGGCCTTGAAACCCAAAATTTTGTTCCAGTTCCCATTGTGCAACAGCATGAATGTGCCTGCACAAACTCAAGCTGTTCCCGAAGTCATTGCATGTGCAATGGAAACAGTGAATACAAATGTTGCATTCCTGACAGCTCATCCTGCAACCTGTGCATGCCGTGCACCCCTTTACTACGGTCATTCCACGCCAAACGTCCCAGGCGTTGCGCTCGACCATCTCCAGTTTGTTCAAAAAAATTCATGGAAACTTGTCGTAATGTGCGTAATGAAAACCTTAAATACTTTTGCTGAAAAAAAATTTATTCGTGAGGTGAGGGCAGTTTGAATATTTAGAAAAGGCGAGAAACCAGATACTGCTCAATAATTAATAAGAAGTTCACATTTTTAGAAAACACTTCATTTTTTTCATTGACTTTTGCACAGATTTGGAGCATGCTGCTTTACACGGCATAAATATTTTTTTAAATCGAAAAAAAGAATGAAAATGTGTCATTTTTTGTTTTAAGCATAAACTATCTCTCGGAAATCCGGAAATAGCCGTTTTGTTTCTCTAGACGTCTAGTACCAATAATAAGTGTTACAGCTGATGAAACTGCGTACACAGAAGTAAAAAAAAATACTAAATTTGCAAAAATGCGTTTTGAGCCAAAAGCACTCGTTAATTTCACCCTGAGGTAGTCCAAGTAAGAACACAAACAATAGCGGGTTACACAGAATGGTTTATTGCCCTTAATTTTTGAAATTTTTGTCGAGGTCATTTTTGTTTAAAGCGAGAAAAAAATTCCTTGAAGTTGAGCTCTCGGGCCGCAAGTTACGTCGTGTCTTTAACGCCTTTTCACCGCAGAGTACGATACTGCAGACACTGTAGCCAAATGAAATCTATAGTTCCTGTTCTTAAGTGAGGCTTGCACTGCAGGCAAACACGGGAACGTTGAGCAGTCTAACAGGTATTCGCGGGAAAAGATTTTCTTAACGTTGCTAGGGCGGCACATGCCCAAGTGAGCTAATTGTTTGGTGTAGTTCTGTCGCAGTCAGTCATTCTTCTCGGCGCCATTACAGACGTAATCACCAGCATAAGTGCTTGTGAGACGCCGATCTGTAAATGACCAGAACGATCCGGTGTTGAAACAATCCGCAACGCAGTAGGACCACATGGTACCTGAGCCTAGTGGCCGTCAGAGGCTCATGCCCGGTTGTTTCCGATGTGATGTGTTTGTTGTATTTGATTTAATCAGTCCAATTTCTGCATTAATACTCCAGCGACAACTGTAGACGAGCCACTATGCTCGCGAAGCACCTTCATGCGAGCGGGCCGCGTTATTCGCCGAAGTGGTGTGCACTTCGCACCTCCACGTGCATGCGCTCCGAGGCGTGCCCTCTCCGAGATCTTGTTCGGATATAAATAAAGTACTTGTGATACGCCTGCCATGCCAGCTGGTCAGCCCTCCTCGTGGTCCATGTGAGACAGCACGCTGAATGCCCTTGTTTTTCTTCTCTTGGCCACCCCGCACCAAAGCGGGTCTGTTGGAACTTCGAAAGCGAAAACGATCTCGTTTATTGCACACCACCCGCCGAATGTCGCTCGATATCTTCTTCAGCTCCAGGCCTGAAAATGCACGGCAGCGAACGAAGTTCTCTGGATATGTGTTATGCCATGCCAGGTGCCGTGTTCTGCGGTAAAGAGGCGTTAAGAGACGACGCAACTTGCGGCCCAAGAGCTCAACTTCAAAAATTCTTTTCTTGTTTTAAACAAAAATTACTTCGATAAAATTTTCGGAAGTGAAAGGCAATAAACTGTTCTACGTAACCCGTCATTCTTTGTATTTTTACTTGGACCACCTCAGGGTGACATGAACGAGTGTTTTTGGCTCAAAACTCACTTTTTACAACTTTAGTATTTATTTTACTTTGGCGCACGCAGTTTCATCACCTGTAACAATTATTATAGGTACTAGACATCTAGGGAAACAAATTGGCTTTTTCAAAATTTCCGAGAGCAAGTTGATATTTAAAACAAAAAACGGCAAAAATGGTAAATTTTCATAACATTTTCGATTTTTTTTAAATCTTTATGCCATGTAAAGCTGCATCCTCTGAATCATATCGAAAGGCAGAATCTGTGAAAATGTCGATGGGAAAATTTTTTGTGTTTTCTAAAAATTTGACCTTGTTATTGGTTATTGAGCAGTGCCTGGTTGGTTCCTCGCCTTTTCTAAATATTCAAACTGCCCTCACCTCACGAAAAAATTTTTTTCGGCAAAAATATTTCGGGCTTTCATTACGCACATTACGATAAGTTTGCATGAATTTTTTTGAACAATTTGGAGATGGTCGAGCGCAATGTCTGGGATTTTTGGCGTGGAATGACCCTACTGTGCACTGATGTTGTCTTAAGGATTGCGACTCCACAAGCCAGGCACCATCAAGTGATTTGCTAATGCTGGATTTCGATATAGCGACATCTGCACAATGCTTCTTGAAGTTGTCAGCTGTGCGGTGGTCTGCCCTGGACCTCACTTCAGAAACAAGCTGCTTCAGGAGCCGTTCATTAGTGAACCGCCGGAAAGTAATCAACAGCTTGTCTAACCACTGGCACTGCTTCCTCTCTAAGTAAACAGTCTTCAGTTCATTATGCATGCTCTCCAAATGGCTGTTAGTAGTGAGGTTGTTACCCTCCCTACAGAAGAGTGCCCATTGCTCTGGACGGTTTGCATAATACCTTTAAAAGTACTCAATAAAGGGACTGAGTTCAACCACAGACTGACGCCAGAAATTTTGCAAGAATAGCCTCAAATTCTGGCACGCTAGGGCAAAGCATCAATGTGCGCAGAGTTTCCTTGACCACTTTCTGGTTTTCTCTGCCACTCACTTTACTGACATGCAAGTTCTAATTACGCTTCACATGCCAAGTACAGAGCAAGCGTTTCTGGGGCCTCCCCATTACCCTTGCCCAAACATTATAATATGCTGGCGCATCATCCGACATGAAGAGCTCTGTGCAAAGTGCCTCACCAAGTCTGTCCTTGATTGCCTGAAAAAAAAAACCATAGTTTCCTCCGTAGTACTTTTTGGGAGAAGGTAGGCACATGGAATCCCTGACCAGTCGTAGCCAATTACCAGCAATGTTGTTAATTGCAGGCAATAAGAACCAGTGGCCATGAGTCGAGTCTATGCACAAACTTTTCTTACAATATTCGAGCAGGAATTTCCTCCAAATGGTATTCATAAGAGCCATTTTAAACTTCCCTATGCCTTGTTCTGTAAGCAGCTCTTTATCAGCATACAGCAAAGCTGAGGTTTCTTGAAGCTCATCAATCCACATCATCATGCTGACAAACTCATCTGGGTCTTACTGCTCCTCATTTCCAATATGAAACTTGCGTTTTACATTGTAAACATCGTGCCTGTTCAAAGTATGGAGCACATTCAATTTATCTCCACCAGTTGCGTGTGCATCCAGCAAAATCGTCGTTATTAGGGACTCCTAGGCTTAGTTTTGCTGCTATGGCATTCTTCTGGGTGAATGTCAAGCGCTGATGCTTCACACTTCTGTCATGGCCATAATGCTCAGCCTGGTACTCAACAGTTACGTTCTCACCTTCTTGTGAGATATCCATAGTTGCAAAGCAGTGCTTGTTGCACTTCACACTGCCCACTAACTTTGGCTGCCGCTTCCCTTCTCCAGTTTTTTCATGCATTCCTGACCTACTGCACAACAGGTACATCTTCGTTACTCCTGAGGACGAACGCTTAGGCCCACTAGATGCTATGAATTGCACTTGCTCCTTCATTTCTTCCGTTTCCTTCCAGGCTGCAAAATCTGCAAATGCACATATTTAATGAAAACATATTACACAATGAGCAAACTCGATTTGCTAACCATTTAGCTGAAGTTCAAGATGTCAGGCAGCCATCAGAACAACATGGGCTAGAAGTGATCGCTCAAGGGTCACTCAATGTGCATAAGGCCCACCTACCCCAGCACCTACTCGCACCTCGTGGGTGACACATTGTAACTGCTCTGATGTTACTAATTATAACCTGCCTTAATTGCCCTTTAAAAGCGGTGCAGTACAGTTGTGTGAGTTATGGCTGCCATACGTTTCAAAAGTCTAGCAACCTAATGCAAGCTATAAGAAATCAAAAGCTGAAAACACAGGCATACAGCACGATATACTAAAGGCAACTACCATATAACTGTTAAGTACACCAGAAATCCTTGCATCAACTACAGGTACTCTTGCGCTGAATGCATAGTGCTTGAAAAAAATTCCGTCACACAGACGTGCGGGCAAATTTCCCTTAATCTATAAGTAGTGGTTATGGCACTTGGATATGCCGCTGAAAATGCTTATCTTTAAGTAATGGTGCATGGCTGAAAAGCATGTCCAGCCCTGCCGTGATGACTCAGTGGTTAGGGCACCGGGAAAGGCTGACTCGATGCCAGCCATAGTGGCCATATTTTAGTAGATGTGAAATGTGAGATACCATGACAACAGAAATTATCAGTATTCCACTGTGTCGTCCCTCATTTCTAGAGTTGCCTTGGGACGTTAAGCCCCACTTTAAAAAAAGGCCGGGGGGGGGGGGGGGGGGGGCACTTCACGTCTGCCTTTAAAGGGTCCCTGAAAGCGTTTAACAAGGTGGCTATGAAATGCGTGCAACTATGTAGAGGAAATATCAATTGGGTGTGCATTGCGCACACAAGTCCTCAAAAAAGCTTACTGTTTACAACACATCATTAAAAATCCCAGCTTTTGAACAACACGGTAGTCAGGGAACACTGTCGCTAGTTCACCACAGCCGCAACGAAGAAGGTGAGGTGCTTGCCTGGCCTTGGCAGGAGAATGCACTGTGTGCCCTTCCCACTCTCTCCTTTGTTTTCTAACCGCAGTGGGGAAGCAGGCAGCAAAGAGAAAAATTTAAGAATAATTCGCCAATGCGAAATCAAATGAAGAGCATTAGCTAAGTTGCTTTCACCTATGCTTTTGACAAATTTGGATACCAATGTGTGCACCACGCAACGACGATTCGTTTGCTACCACTCGCATCCCTCTGCAACCACTGGTTCACCCGCCACGGCCCTCTAAAGGTTGCCTCCATTACGGTTTCGAAGACCAAATGTCATGGGTACAAACCCCCTCACACATCGGGTTTAAACTCAACTAACAACTTTATGTGCCGAATCATGCAGTTTTGTATGCCACACTCTGAACCCTCTGCGCCAAACAGGCGGGCCACGATTTTGTCACCAATGGTGATCCCAAGCGGCACAAGTTTTGGCGCCCGCTCAGATGGTACACATATAGCTGAACGCCAGTATAGGGTGTAATCCGGCCGCTGTGCCGGCCTAAGAACTGCACGCATGGGCACGTGGTGGGGTGTCACATTTTGCTGACCTGAAGTGTTGATGGTGGGAGAACAGCGCAACAAAGGCGGGACAAGGCGCTTGTCTTGCCTTTGTTGCGCTGTTCACACACCATGAATGCTTACCAACTCGCCCAAATTTCAGCTTTACTCGACCTGAGGTGTTACGGCAATGGTCACGCGATTTAGCCCCCATCTTGAAATTTGAGAGCAGACGCGAAACAAGCAAATGGAAGTAGTAAGAGCTTACACTCTTAAAAAAAGTAGCCAAGTGTGCCGAGTTACCTAGTAATGCTTTGTGGGTGGAGTGCAGCACAGGTCTATAATGTGATTATTTTTTTACTTCACTGTGCGTGTGATTTGAGAGAGAAAACGCAGAAGTTGTTTTTAATTGCAGATATCTGGAGAGCTACAGAGCCTAGAAGAAAAATTTTCACGGAAGGATGATACGCGATTCAGTATACATCATTACCATCACCTTTTTTACCCCCTATCAGTTCCCTTTTAAGGGTATGGCACAGCAGCATTAATGGCCACTGTCTGCACCTCTCTTTGCTAATCCATGTTCGCATACACGCATTTTGCTACTAATTTAATCACTAATCCCTTAATTTGCGCCTCTATTATCTCACATATACTCGTAGTATACACTCGTAACCTACCACATCATGTGAAAAACCACCAGAACAGATATAATAATGATAATAAATATAATAATATTAATAATAATAATAATTGGTTTTTGGGGAAGGAAATGGCGCAGTATCTTCACGGTGGGTGGAACAGCGCGAACAGACGAGAGACGAGAGGAGAAAGACACAGACAAGCGCTGTCTGTGTCTTTCTCTTCTCGTCTCTCGTCTGTTCGCGCGGTTCCACCCACCATGAACTGTTACCAACTCACCCAGCTTTCCATCCTTCTTTGGCGCAGTATCTGTCTCATATATCGTTGGACACCTGAACCGCACCGTAAGGGAAGGGATAAAGGAGAGAGTGAAAGAAGAAAGAAGTGCCGTAGTGGAGGTCTCCGGTAATTTCGGCCACCTGGGGATCTTTAACGTGCACTGACATCGCACAGCACACGGGCGCCTTAACGTTTTTCCTCCATAAAGACGCAGCCGCCGCGGTCTGGTTCGAACACGGGAGGAACTCCGGATCAGTAGTCGAGCGCCCTAACCACTTAGCCACCGCGGCGGGTACCGAACAGATATTAAACCCCGTTTTTCACCAGGGATGCATACCAACGTGCCTACATGGCCTAAGGGTAGCATGTTTGACTCTGGATTCAAGGGTTCGGTAGCAATCTCGCCTTCTGTTGAAGAGTTCCCAACTCTGCTATGTCACATGTTGCCTCTCGTCACACAACTGCAGACAAATCAGTGCCAGGCCATGTCACCTGCCAACTACCACCTGCCAGAGGCATTCTCGTTCTACGGCACTCGACGACAGCCTTAGCACTGTTGTGTTAAAAAAGTATGCCTCTTAAGGATATGAGGCAAAATGGGTTTGGGTTATGGGGGTTTAACGTCCCAAAGTGACTCAGGCTATGAGGGACGCCGTAGTGAAGGGCTCCGGAAATTTCGACCACCTGGGGTTCTTTAACGTGCACTGACATCGCACAGCACACGGGCCTCTAGAATTTCGCCTCCATCGAAATTAGACCGCCGCGGTCGGGATCGAACCCGCTTCTTTCGGGCCAGCAGCCGAGCGCCATAACCACTGAGCCACCGCGTCGACATATGAGGCAAAATCATTCCCACTGCTAGGAAAAATCTGCCCAATTTAATCGCCTTCACCTGAGACTCTGCGTGCACATTGATAACAACCTGTGGCGTAGTGAGCATTGTCCCCCCCCCCCACCCCCGAGGACTGGGAGCTACGCCGAGGAGCTACCCGAGGACTTGTACAAGCCAGGCTCGTAGCAGGCCGACAGCCATTTATGCTTCAAAACTACACTCAGTTTCATACATCAAGGGCAGCGCAATCAAAGCTAGCGCTCTTGTTTGCGCTGCCTACACCCACGACCAAAACGTAGTAGACTCTATAACATAGGAAATGCTTTGCCTGCAGGCTTACTACACCCCACATTTGTCATGAACCCGATTAAATGCACTTATACTGCTGACGACACGCTGTCACTTTCTCGTGCCTTAGACCACTCGGTCACAGAACAAGTGTGAGTAACACGCCTCCCTTTATTTTTCCGCATGGACTACTTCTGTACCTTTCAGAACGTTGCACCTGATGTATGAAACGGAATATAATCCACCTCGTCGTATGCTTTGTGGCCCTCCCTTCTGTGTCCGATTTGCAGCTAGTACAGCTTGTCGAACACAAATTTCTTTTCAGGCGACATACGGTTCAGCCAAAGGCCATTTTGGCTGAACATTCAAAAGGCAAAAAAATGTCCTCGAAACTAAACGAGAACCTACGTGTTGGGGTCCCGCACAATGCAGGACTGCTGGAATTCAAGCCGCACATAACGTACGCAGAGAAAGGATTCTGGTGCAGTGTTTAACATTGTGTTCAGCTGGCTTGAAATTTCTCTTAGAACAATTCACATCCTGCCTTGAGATAACGGTGCAAGAACTATTTATATCGTTACACCACACCAAAAAGTGCGACCAGATCTTGTTTGCCAATCATGTATTTTAGTGCAGAATAACTGCGCCACAAGAAGCAGGCCCATCAAGCCACAGTGGCCGTCACCACTCGGTGCGGCAGCGTGTACGTATGTGTGCAGCACGGACATCAGTCAGTACCTTGTCATATTTCTTTACTTTGTGTTTTACTTGCTGGGACTACATGAATGGGCGGGAAAACAGCAAGAAGAGTTCTCGTATTTCGGTGCTTGCCGTCGAAATGCATTTATTGCGACTTTTTATTTATCCTCATATGGCTGCTAGGAACATGATTAACCAAAAAAAGAATTTTACCGCAATGCATGCACTACTACATTTAATCAATCAGTCTATATTTTGCCCGAGCAAAAGGCAGATCACAGAAGAAAAGTCTGTGGTGAGCATGACTAAAAAGGCTAGATGGGCCAAAGAGCATTTACGTACATTCAAACAACGCTTGAGCAGTAAATACACCAACGCCGTGAGGTGCTAAGGCCTGCCATGCACCGAACATAGTTATCTTTGGCCACCTGGGGTCATTTTCATTTGTTCTGCGACATAAAAGCAGCCCGTGCATGCTGATGCAGTAACCGCATCGTTTGCCACCACCATGAGCCGCCGTAACAATCTGCGCAATCTGATTCGCACCATTGTGCGTGAAGAGCTTCGCAAGTTTTGCAGCTTACGCTAGGTTTGATCTCCGCTCTTGTTTGCAAAAAGGCGAAACAGGCGTCCGGGGCTCTATTGTGGAAACAGCACGTCCACCGGGAGACTACCTCCGTACCACCTATGGTGAGGTTGTGCGGCATTTGGTTCCCACTTCATCAGCACCGATTCATGCAACCCATCCTGTTATGCTGCCCTCGGTGCCAACAATGATCGCGAAGCGCCCCTGCGGAAGGCCGACATCTGATGCACATCTGACAGCTGGCCACATTGCTTTCAATTCGGAGAACCAGGCCACCTGTAGCGCTATTGCTTTTATTGACGCCTCATCCTGTACGGTTTTCGCACCAATTCTCCGAGACCCCAGATTGGCCAGCGACCCCCTGCCATTGAAGACTTTCTTGTGGTTATATTCTGCGCATTTCTCGATCACCTGATTGATAGTGTGAATATGATCTATTGTAGAATATCTTTTACGAAAGCCTGCGTGATCATTTGGTTGATTAAAGTCTAACGTTGCCCGGACTCAATTAGCGATTACCTTAGTAAATTCTTTGTAGGCAACGGATAGTAAGCTGGTCGGTCTGTAATTTTTCAAGTCCTTCGCGTCTCCTTTCTTATGAATTAGGATGTTTGCATTCTTCCAAGCTTCTGGTACAGTCGAGGCATTGCGTATACAGGCATTGCGTATACAGGGTGGCTAGTTTTTTTATCACGACGTCCCCTCCATCCTTCAACCGACCTGCTGTTACCTGATCCTCCCCAGCTGCTTTTCCCCTTTGCATTGCTCCTAAGGCTTTCTTTACCTCATCTTTCGTTCCTGGCGGGATGACGCACTGCTGTGCACCCATGTCTTCCTCACTAACGCTCTGATTACATTGGCTGCTGTACAGGTCTGTGTAGGTCCTCTTGCACGCGAGGCGGATGTTCTACCTCTACGCCATCACTGCATCTACCCTGCATCGCTGCATCGCCGCAGCCGTGGCCTCGTGGTAGAGCACCCGCCTCGGCCTCGGGAGGTGGTGGTTTCGACTCCCGCTGCCGGCTGGGCACCCACAGGTTTCCTCAAAATGGGTACCAGCTGTGACTCGGCCTGGTGCTCGGCTTAGTTGGGTTACATGGCTTGGAAAAGGAGCCTGCGGCTTCAAATCCCGTCGTTGTTAGCTTCGTTTTTTTTACGCAGGAGTGCCTTGAACTCGGCCTCACACAGTGTTGGGCCCTCACGCACCCTGAGAAGCCGAGCACCAGGCCGGGGAATGGCTTGTACCCATTTTGAAAAAACCGGTGGGTAACCGGCCGGCGGCGGGAGTCGAACCCACCACCTCCCGTAGCCGAGGCGGGTGCTCTACCACGAGGCCACGGCTGCGGTGACACCACATGGCCTCTATGAATTCAAAGTGCTCCCTTTGAGCTTGTGCAACACCCATTCCATGTTTCAACGGATGGTGGACACTGTCGCACAGGTCTCAAGCGGCAAAGCTGTCTTATGTACTTGGGTGCCATCGTTTTTCGAAAACGCTTGATGAGCATCCGCAGCGACTGCAGGCTGTCCTCGAAGGCCTCCGGTCGGCAGACCTGAAGCCCCAGAAGTTCCATTTCAGTTAGCAAGACCTCAAATTTCTGGGTCACGTTGTGAGAGCTGAAGGAATGCGGCCGTACAACCGAGAAGACTGCCGCCGTCGCACATTTTCGCATTCCTACTGACAAGCCGTCAAGCACTTCCGGGGTCCCTGTGCGTATTACTGGCGTTTTATTGCCGACTTCACAACTGCAGAGCCGTTGACGTGCCTCACTAGTAATACTACCTCCTTCGTCTGGACCAGCAAGCAACACACTGCTTTCACCATGCTACGCCAGCACCTTCAAACATCTCCCGTTTTTGCACACTACAAAGATGCCAGCAACATCGGTTTTGACGCTGTTCTTGTCCAACACCAAGACAGCTTTGAGAGGGTTACTACATATGCTATCCGCACTCTTTCTTACGCCGAAAGCAATTACTCTAAGTCTGAAAAAGAATGTCTTGTGGTCATGTGGGCCACCATGAAATTGCCCTTTCGTAACCAGTCATCACTATCTACGCTGGCTTGCAAATTTGCGAGACCCGTCTGGGCGCCTGCCACGCTCGAACTTACGGCTTCAGGAATTTGACATCACTACTGTATAAAAGTCAGTCCGTAAACACGAACATGCTAAAACACTGGCTCGCACACCACCTGATGATGAAAGTGGCCTCCTTGGTACCCTCACCGCCTCAGACCCGATGACCCAGCAGCAGGTGGATGCGGACATTCACCCTCTCATTGACTACCTTGAAGGTAACAATACGAATCTATCTTGACACTCCTCTTGATATCTCAGCTCCTTTTGTTTGCGGCATGGTCTCCTGTACAACTCGAGGCCACAATAAAGCTTACCATATCGTAATTCCAGCTGATATTCATGCCGACGTTCTTTTCGCTTGCCACAATAGTCCACATGTGGCCACTTGCGTTTCTCACGAATGCTCGTCACAGTGCGGAGCATATACTGCTGGCCTGGACTCACCAGCGCTGTCAAACGTTACATTAAAAGCTCCAGAGAATGCGAGCACCGGAAGGCGCCACCATTTAAGCCCATTACAGTCCCTCGCGCTCCTTTCGACCAAACAGGTACGGACCTCCTCAGCCCTTTCCCTTTGTCGCTGACCGGAAACAATGGGATTATAGCTGGCCCAGACTACTTCGCTCGCTATGCCAAAACCACGGCAATCCGTCGTAGTACAGCTTCTGATGTCACAGTTTTTCATGCACAATGTCTGGCGGCATGGCGCCTTTTGTACATGATTACTGACAGATGATCAGCGTTTACGCCGCAGTTAATTGATTTTTCAGTTAAGCTCCTATCATCCATTGAACACGACCATCGCGGACATGCTGGCAATGTATGTAGATGCGCAGCACAAAGCTTGGGATGAGGTCCTGCCGTATGTCACCTTCGCCAACAACACTCCCTGAAGGAAATTATGCGCTTCACGCCGTTTCACCTCGTGTGCAGATGTGAGGTACAGAGTATGCCTGATCTTGATGAGGTTCACTGGTCACTGACCAAGGTCAACAAAATAACTATGTTTCGGGAGCGCTACGGCTCCCTTGTTCACAATGAGCAACCAGCTGGACGTCCCGGGCTTTTTGTAGCGGTTACTATCGTTCTGAGGCATTTCGCGTAGATAGGGTGCAATGTGCTGTCATTCTTATTTATTGTGTGGGGCGTAGTCTGGATGATTAATGACTCGAGATTTCGGCGGGCTGATACATTCTTTTCCGTTGTCACTATATCTGCTTCATCCCAGTTAATTTCATGACCAGTCTCTTGCGCATGCTCCGCGATTGCGTTCGTTGTCACTTTTCCTTTTCGTACATCGTACTGATGTTCTTTCAGGCGTCTCTTTAAATCTTTCGTTTCGACAACGTCAAGTTTTTTGGCTATCTTACTGCAGCCCAACAAGATGGCGTCATTCTGGTACCCTGCTTCTCTTAATCTTTTAGCCTGTTCGTTGAAGCTCTGATTAATCAAATGGTCACAAGATTTCGACAAAGCAGAAAACAACGATGAGACAACAATTCCTGTTTTTACTGTTTTAGGATGATGTGACTTGTAATTCAACAACGGCTTGCCGGCCCTTGGCAAGTATTCCCAGCAAATATGTCCCGTATGAACTTCCAGGCTCAAATCTAAAAACTGCAGCTTGTTATCGGCCGTGACCTCTGTGGTGAATTCCGGATAGCGCTGGTCCTGTTGTTTTCTTCACTTGTCCCCGTCTTTTGCGCTATTTTCCCTTAAGTAATGTATCACCAACTCGCCCGTCTTGCCATTGTGTTGAACCTCATCAAGCCATGATTCCTGACCAGACGGTATGCCGTCGAACCCTCGACTACATGCCTGATCTTGTGCCCAGATGATGACCAACTCGTCCCAGGCACCCAAAAATTTGCCCAACAAGCTGAAGAAGGCAGTCAGGTGGCCCACGTGCACATCCGGCAACAGCACAGCACAGGTGCACGCCAATACAACCTTTGCCATCACCGGGTTGACCACAAACCCGGCGACCAAATCTGGATATGGACTCCTGTTCATAGCCACGGCATGTCTGAGAAACTACTGTGGCGCTATTTCGGCCCTTACAGAGTGCTACGGTGTGTCAGTGATGTCGACTATGAAGTGCTTCCGGACAGTGCCGTGCAACCATGATGACAACCGCTTAGAATAACGTCCTTAGAGGCGAGTTGGTGCATGATTAAATGAACAGCGGCGCAAAAAAAGGGTACTAATAAGAAAGAGACACCACATGCGCACATTATTAAAAAGAAGCGAAGCACATGTGTTAGCGACTCTTCTATATCCCTCCATAGAAATGAAGTTTCATTTATTGATAGTTTTATGTGACATCATGTTCAGTGCGACTTTTCAGCCCTCCTTTTCTATCGGCCGTCTGTGGTGTTTTTTTAGGAAAATTTTTGTTATTCGGTTTAACTTTTTAGTGTTTGTTGTTTTTTGGTTTCTGAATGCTTTTGCTTCATTTGTTTGACTCTGCTTTTGCTACGATTATTTGTTATTGGTTTTTTACTGTCCGACTGCTTTTGCTTCTCATGTATGACTCTGCTATTGCTACGATTGTGTGACACTGATTTTGCTAAGAGATGCCCCCCCCCCCTGTTTTTTTAATTCCTTTTATCAAAATCTGTTACTTTTTTCTGCAGGGGCTAAATTTTCTTGTTTGTTTTCCTGATGTTGATTCTGATGCGATGTCACATGCTTGAGCTGAATGTTTAAATATGCCACCTTTCCGCGCAATAAAGAGTTGGTAGCGCGCATGTGGTGTCTCTTGTTTGTGTCCTTGCTTGCGCCGCCGTTCATTTCTTCCAACAGCTCAGCTCTGACATTGTGCACTTTGTGCGGCTTAAGCCGTTCTATACATTGTAACGGTAAGCAAACATGTTGAAGTCGTAACACGCTTCAGCTGGAATGCTTTGCTCACTCCCCCCCCCCCCCCCCTCCCCGTTTATTTTTAATTTTAACATTACGTCGACCGCAATGCTGTCGGCATCACGACAACGCTTCTCTTTCTCGGAAGGGGCAATAATGCCACTTATAGTCGGATACGACCTAAAAAAAGAGAGCAGTTGCTATCAGTGGGCCACGACCCGCGGCGTATTCTATTACTCCGCTGGCCAATCAAAATAGTAAACTAAATCAGCTTTTTTTATTGTCTGAGTACAGCAAACAAGCCACGTTTTCAAAACACTACAGCTTACAATTATTTCTCTTGTAAGTAGTTTTTTCCTTAGGTGAAAAGAAAAGTTTTAGCAACAGATTACTTTTTGTTGTGGAATAATTGTGTGGAGAGGTCCTGAATGTGGGCCGGAGCTTCGCTCCAGACTTGAGTTGTATCAGACTAGTATTTCCAGGTGGCATCTGGCTGACCTGGAAGACTATGATGTAGCGCTCATGCTGTCATGCATCGGCCACCAATGTTGTACCGTCTTGACCAGCCCCATGTATTAAAACACCCTTCATCAACAAGTATGTTACAATATAGAGAATCGAGCATGCTCTAACTAGCTATAAACTAGCCATAGACAAAAAATTGGAAATGGCTTAGCTCAGCTATGCCAGGATATATGTATCGAGAGGTATACGTTTCTCTGGCTGAGCTTGCTGCGGTCTTTGTATGTTTAGCAATGAGAGACATTGGGCTCCATGTCAGAGGCTTTGCGCCGTCTATTACACTCGGCAGTCTGGCATCTCAGTTTGGCAAGCCGTTCCTCTCTGTTCGGGCGTCTCCGCTGCTTTCTTCGCCTTCTTGCGCTCATTAGCTCTTTGCTGAGTAGCCAAGTTTATGGGGGTTTAACGTCCCAAAGCGACTCAGGCTATGAGGGACGCCGTAGTGAAGGGCTCCAAAAATTTTGACCACCGGGGGTTCTTTAACATGCACTGACATCGCACAGTACATGGGCCTCTTGAATTTCGCCTTCATAGAAATTCCGCCACCGCGATCGAACCCTCATCTTTCGGGTCAGCAGCCGAGCGGCGTAACTACTGAGCCACCGCGGCGAGTATGAGTGACCAAGTGCCAGGCGACAACCTCAGGACCGGAAGAGTTAATCTTCTCTTGTCTATACCGCCATTAAAAAGCAGCTGGACTCGCCTTCTCTACATCCATGTCAAACGTTGTGATAGAGACGCCCATTACATCTCCGCCTTTTATACGCAACGCTGCACTTGCGACGCGCGGTTCGGGTGATAGAGGGGCGTGTGGCAAGGCGGCGACTAAGAACGCGGCGCACCTGAGTGACCAAGTGCCAGGCGACAACCTCAGGACCGGAAGAGTTAATCTTCTCTTGTCTATACCGCCATTAAAAAGCAGCTGGACTCGCCTTCTCTATACTCCGTTTCATACATAGCTGTCTACACAGCCAAAGGTGCGGAAGTAGTCCGTCAAAAAAAAACTAACAAAATGTGTCACTCCGCCTCGCGTCGTGGCTGAGTGGTACGAAGCGCGGGCATGTTTGTTCATTTTGTGAGGGGGCCCAGGTTCGATCCTCAGCGTAGGTTTGTTCTTTTTTTATCTTTTTTCGGCGAATCTCTAGATAGAAAGTCTAAATGCGAGCCATATATAAGTGGCCTTTTTTGTTATCAAAATGAAATGACTTCTTTAATAAGAAGCGTGCTGTTAACTTTTTCCGCAGGGAAACGAAAGTGAAGTGAGAGTTGGCAACGGACGTGCTGAGAGGCGCTGTTTTTCGGTGTTCACGGATTTTTTCGCATGCTGCACACAATGAATCATTAATTGTGGGGTGATAGAATTCAGTGTGGCTTCAAATATTTTACTCCGCCAGAAAGACCTTTCTTAAACCTCACAACTGTCCGAGGGCTCACTCCGGTCATCTCGCCCACAATTGCGAGAACGTCACGCACAGTCTTCTCGGGGTGGAGCTTCCTTATGCTTGCATAGACATTAACTATCACCGCCTTGCAGTCTTTAGAAAACTTTGGAGACTTCACCTTGGAAAAGAGGCGAACAGGAGATGTTTTCGAAGTCGAAGCGGGGGAAGAAAACAAGCGAGCAGGTGACAGCGACGCCATTTTCACAAACAGACCTGCCGGCTCAGCTGCGAAAACCTGATACAGCCGGCGCCTGAGAAAACGAAAAATCTGCGTCACTCGGTTCTGGAAAACATAAAAGAAAAATCAATCTATTTGCAAAATAAAACACTTCCATCGGTCTACTATAATATCAACTACTGTTCACTTTGCTTGTCAATTCATTTCTATTTTTATTTTTGACGCACTATATTATGATGCGGACGAGGATCGCAAACAGGCACCGTAGCCTTGGCTGCGTAGACAGCTAAGTATGAAACGGAGTATACATCCATGTCAAACGTTGTGATAGAGACGCCCATTACATCTCCGCCTTTTATACGCAACGCTGCACTTGCGACGCGCGGTTCGGGTGATAGAGGGGCGTGTGGCAAGGCGGCGACTAAGAACGCGGCGCACCTGAGTGACCAAGTGCCAGGCGACAACCTCAGGACCGGAAGAGTTAATCTTCTCTTGTCTATACCGCCATTAAAAAGCAGCTGGACTCGCCTTCTCTACATCCATGTCAAACGTTGTGATAGAGACGCCCATTACATCTCCGCCTTTTATACGCAACGCTGCACTTGCGACGCGCGGTTCGGGTGATAGAGGGGCGTGTGGCAAGGCGGCGACTAAGAACGCGGCGCACCTGAGTGACCAAGTGCCAGGCGACAACCTCAGGACCGGAAGAGTTAATCTTCTCTTGTCTATACCGCCATTAAAAAGCAGCTGGACTCGCCTTCTCTACATCCATGTCAAACGTTGTGATAGAGACGCCCATTACATCTCCGCCTTTTATACGCAACGCTGCACTTGCGACGCGCGGTTCGGGTGATAGAGGGGCGTGTGGCAAGGCGACGACTAAGAACGCGGCGCACCTGCTGCTCCTCTCCGGTTGCCATGGTAACGCCACATGCGCACAACTTTCCTCTCCAGGTCGCCGCGAAATGCTCGACTGGTAACCCAGTGTAGCTCTCGCTAGAAAATCAGATGTATTCGTTAAGAGACAGTGTCATTCTATAGAGTAGCCAATGCAATCAGGCCATTAATAATGTGAGGCAGTAGCGAACAGCACTGTGACATACCACCAGCAACAAAAGAGCAAGTGAAGAAAGCCTTAGGAGCAATGCAAATGGGGAAAGCAGCTGGTGAGGATCTGGTAACAGCATATCTGTTGGGAAGGACGGAGGGGAGATCGTGCTTAGATAAACTAGCCACCCTGTATACATAGGGTTTTTTTTGTTTTCAGGTAAAACCTGACTTTACCCTATTTAAAATTTTTACACCTCAAAGATGTTCTTAAAAGATCGGATGAAACGCAACTTACCTGGTTTCTGAACTACAATGCCCTTAAGTTGGCGCGGCAAAGAGGGGCGGCCGACAGAAGAAGGAAACCATTTAACATTATAGAAGTTGGCAGCCATACTGGATCCACTCCAGAAACGCTTGCCGAGTCATTCATCTGATAAATACCGACCACTTTTGATTTCCGTGACCGATGCACACTCTTTTTGCGAGCAGTTTAACCAGTACACAGTCGATCACACTTGCCTGTATACAGCGCTCGAACGGTGCAGTCCCCTGGAAATAAAGCAAAATTATAAAGTAGGTATTGACATTCACTGATAATACTTGCGCTGAAGAGCAGCCTAATATCCATGTGAAACGCACACGCACCAGCGCCTTACCCTAAGCAAAGCAGCTGCGATAATATTTAACTTCATTTGCTCCACAGCACACCGCTCGAGCGCTCTAGACAAGCGTGATCGACTCTGTACTTGCTGGAAGTGAAGCAAGCCCCCCAAATACAGGTGTTGAAGTCATGAACTAACGGTGCGATGCAACTGTGTGCTACCCCGGCTAGCAAATGGTGTGTTGACAGTTGCAATACTGTACACAATAAAAAAGTTTCACAAAGACTGCAGGCACAAATGTTTCAAATTACAGTGAAAAAAAAAATCGGTGGGAAAAAAACTCCAGCTTTAAGGGTATGACACGATAGCATAGTGGATTAATTCCCACGAATGCAAAAGGTCATTCTCTACTTTAAATGCATGGATCCCTTCGGGTCCTCATACCCCTTCTTGTGTAGTGGTGCAGCGTATAAGCAATTCACCATGCACTGCCCTGAAATGGCAGCTGCTCCCAGCGGCAGGTCTTAAATGACCCAGGCTGCTCTTCCCATATACCAATCGTTCATTTAGCTGCCACCTGCCAAGGTGGGCAGTTTGCAATGGGCAGGCTTTGAGGACGCCACAAGTTCACGTGACGTAGGCAGGCCACCTGCCTCCTAGCTTGCTCCCTTGGGACTACTTTCCAGAGTCATACTCGTGATATTTCGCTTACAATGCCAACAACACCGACACAGGACTTTCTTGACAATGAGACTTTCAACGCTACTACGTTAAAAAGACGCACACACTTAAGACTGTTAGTGAACGGCGTGATGTAATCAGATGCCATGCCGCCGATAATTGTACATCTGCATGGCTCTACATAGCCACCACCAAAACACTGCTGCACCCCTTGTGACCTGCACGCTAACCTCTTGAAGGCAGTCGCCGCCGTACCACAGCCCGTGCTCCGCCATAATAAGGGTATGATGCGATAGCTGATGCGTCAATGCCCATATATGCTGAATTAGTCTACTTTCCTGGGAGTGGTGCAGCAGTTAAGTGGTGCCTCAGTGCCCTGGGGTAGCAGGTGCTGCCAAAGGAAGAATTTGTGCAATCCAGGTAGCGCTTCACAAGCCACTACCCTGGGATGGCAGATGCTGCCACCAGTGGAATTTGTGCGGTGCAGGTGTTGTAGGCAGTAGCCTAGCCACTGCATAGGGCTAGGGCGAGAACGCGCCTGGCTGCGCGATCACGTGGTGCACGCTGTGCGAATCGCGCGACAGACAGACAGACAGAAAAACTTTATTGAGCAAGTGAGTTTTAGACCCAGCTGGGTCCCTGGGCCACTGCGCGGTCCCGCACTGCATCAAGTAGGTCATGCCGGGACATGACGTCGGCAGCCCGAGTCACCGCAGCAAGCTGCGATGTCGGGTCTGCAGACATAAGCAGGACCTCCCAGTCCTCCCAGCTCGAGATGGTGTGCTGTCCCCGCGGGGGAGGGTCTACAGGGCAGCCGAAAAGGATATGGAAGAGTGTGGCGTGGGGGTCACCGCATAGGGATAATGCAGGGGATGTGCCGCAATAGGGGGATAAAAGCTGAGGGGATGACCTGCAGAGAGCGGGTCTGGAGGCGTCTGAAGAGGATCTGTTGGGAGTGCGTAAGAGAGGGGTGGGGAGGAAAGTAAGTCCGACGGTCCAAACGGGGTATTTGCGTGAGCCCCGCAAAGGTGTGCACCCGCTCCCTCGAGAATCCTGGATCGAGACTGTCCTGAGCCCGGCAAATCAAACCTCGGGCCAATTTACCGGCAACCTCGTTTCCAGGGTTCCCGGAGTGAGCCGGCACCCACTGAAGCTTGACCCTGCGCGGTAAATTATGGTTAGGGGTGTTCAACAATTGCCAGGAAGGGGCGTGAATCCTGCCCCTGGCAAAGTTGGACAGAGCCGTTTTGGAGTCGCTGAAGATGTTTTGGGCGTCCGAATGTGCAAGGGCTAGGGTGATGGCGGTCTCCTCTGCCTCCTCAGGCATAGAGCCCGAGGGAAGACGGTGAGTTAGGGGGTGAGGTAGGGTTGTATTGTAGGCAACTGCTACCGCTTCATGCGCTGTACATGCGGCGTCTACCCAAACGGCATCGTGGGCTTGTCCATAATACTTACGGAGGGCATTAGCCCGAGCTACGCGGCGAGGGATGTGATATTGGGGATGGACGTTTCAAGGAAGGGGTTTCACAACGAGAGGTGTATGGATGTGTCGAGGGATGGGTATAAGGGTTGACTGGTTAGCGGGTATGTTGATGCGAAGGGAGGAGAGTATATGCCGGCCAGTGGCGCTCGTGGCAAGTCTAAGGCACTGTGTCTGAAGGTGCGCGTCAACCAGTTCCTGAATGGTGTTATGCATGCCTAGTGCAAGAAGTTTGGCTGTGCTAGTGCTACGAGGTAGGTTTAGGGCTGCCTTAGTCGCAAGGCGGATCATTGCGTTCACGCGTTCGGTTTCCTTGCGGTTCAATTTGAGATATGGGGTTGCGTATAGAATGCGGCTAAGCGTAAATCCATGCACTACTTTCATGCTATCCGCTTCGTCTAAACCCTTGTTAAGGGAGGACACTCGGCGTAGACGGTGCAACATGGATTGCGTGGAGGCCTTGAGTATTTTAAGGGTGTGTTCATTTCGTCGAGAATCCTGCAAGTGGAGGCCAAGAATGCGGAGGGCGGGTGTGATGGGGATAGGGGATCCTTTTAAATTGATTTGGATGGGCGAGTTAGCGCCAGATTTTGGCCTAATTAGGAAGCGCGCGGACTTAGATGGGGAACATTCGAGCCCGATAGATGACGCGTGAGAGGAGATAGTGCCTGCTGCTAACTGAAGAGTTTCCTCAATTTCCCCGTCAGAGCCATGAGTGGTCCATGTGGTAATATCATCAGCGTACAGGGTATGCTTTAGGTGTGGGATTAGAGCCAGTTTCTGAGCTAGGGGGATGAGAGCAACGTTAAAGAAAAGGGGAGAAAGGACCAGCCCTTGAGGGGTTCCGAGCTCTCCGAGTGTATAAGGGGATGTGGTAATCTGATCTATGTGCAGGGAGGCAGTGCGGCCCGAGAGAAACGCGCGAGCGTAGTTGTAGGTTTTAGGGCCTACCTGTAGAGCCTGCAGTTCCCGTAAGATGGCATCGTGTCGAATTCTGTCAAATGCCTTGGTGAGGTCAACTGCCAGGATAGCTTTAGTGTGGTGGGGGATGGTATCATCAAGCACGTCATGCGCAATTTGAAGTGGGGCGTCCTGTGCAGATAGATGCGCACGAAAGCCGAGCATACTGTGGGGGAAAAGGTGGTTGTCTTCCATGTACGTAGTTAGCCGAGCAAGAATTATGTGCTCGAAGACCTTGCCTAGACAGGATGTAAGAGAAATGGGGCGGATGTTGTTTAGGGTGATAGGCTTGTGGGGTTTTGGAATAAAAATAATTTGCTGGGTTTTTGAATAAAAATAAGCAATAAACCGGTCGCTGGTCCGGCTTTCTTCAACTCAACAGCAGGTTGTCCCTCCCGAGCAAGCTCCCGCAGCCAATCATTAATTTAACTGCTACATTCCAGGTTGCATGAGTTCACCATTTTTTATGGGTACCATTGAACTGAGTAAAACTTGTTGGGGGGCTAGTTGGTGCATGTTTCCATAAAAGGGTTGTAGCGCCGAAAAGGGCAACACATAGCAAGCAGAGACGTTGCATACTGTAGAAGAAAGGTAACTGAGTAAAAGCCCCTATGTCCCGTCTCGCTTGCTATGTGTTGTCCTTTTCGGCGCTACAGCCCTTTTCTGGTACCATTGAACGTTAACACACACAAACAGTTTTCGCTCCATAGGGTAAGCAAGGCTTCTGCCTCAAAACCAGTTTTGTATTTGCACTAGTAACCTGCACATGCAATATGCATAGCATGCAGAAAGTAGCCATACTCCTTTATTAAGAACACAGAGTGAGCACTGATGACTTTTTAGTGAACGATACATTATCGTCATCTGTTCAGAAAAAGAAATGACCATCATTTCGCCAGTTGTGGGAAATATTTCCTAGCAAGAGGAACATTATGCTCAAGCTTGTAGCTCCATTGTGTCCGAGTTCTCACCCTCGAAAATACTGCATGTTTGCCAAAGCGGAAAGAAGAGGTGCACTGTTGCTCCAAGTTGTGCATTAAAAATTACAGAGGAGAGAGCAATATACACAGTAGATAAGCACAAGCATATAGGTGCATAATGTTTCCCCTTCATTAGCAATTCTCAGGCTGTTTTTTTTTCTAATGCATCTTGCGCTTCTGCTGCTGTTCTGGGGGCAGTCTCAATGGTTGTGCCTGCGAATAGCGTCGTTCGAATAAACCAGAAAGTCCTGCATTTGTTGTGCTTGTTCCTTACTTTACCCAGCGATATAATTTGCAATGCACTGGTATGTACTGACGTTACCCGACTTGTCAAGCACGCTCTGCTGCGGGAGGAAAGGTGAAGTTTGGAATCTGCTATACTGGTGACTCGACCGTCATACCTCTGTCGCTCATGTAGGTACGTGGAAGCGCTTTAATGTGTTGCTGTGACACCACTGCCTGCTTTAAAATTTCGCTCCCTTTCCCTCCGCAGAACACTACGCGAGCGCTCTAACGCAAGCCTACTCGCGTTTGTACACAAGCTTACACTTTTTTTCGTGCATGCACACACACACAAAAAAAAGGCGCCGAGAACACGTGCATGTTCCTCACCATAATAGGAAGAGAACTGATGCGTACTGAGCCTCGACACGAACCCGTGATTCTGCTCGTGGTGCTGCAACAATTGGCCACGGCGGGCAAACACATTAGTACACTGATCACAACTGTAGGAGGCTTTCGCACTACCACTAAGAGAGCTTGCAGCTTCGGGATGCTGCTTTCGCACATGCCTCCTCCGAGATTGATCCAAAACAAACTCAGCTTGGCACACAGGACACTGATACTTATCTCGTACAGGTGACTCTGCGGGTGGTTCACTTGGTCCCTCCATTCCTACAAGGGCGCCTCGGCGACAGACACAAACACAATTCACATTGGCAAACAAAGAACGCGCAACGGAGCAAACAAAAAGAAACTCTCAATAGCAGAACAGTGCGCACCCAGCGCAACACAGAATATAGCAACGGCAAAAAAGAAAGCTCAACGGAGCTGCGACTGGACAATGCGGTAATAAAACAGTGCAATTACTGCAAAGTACACAGCAATTAGCGAAACAGCAAGAACGCAGACCGAGGGATCACCGACGACGCTTGCCGGATAGAGCGGAGCGGCATAGCCAAAATATACAAAAGCTTTGTTCGATTCAGCCGTGGTTCTCTGCACCGCCGGCATCGGTTCACGGTGCGCTGCACCAAAGCCCTCGATTCACAGCGCCCCCTGCACCACTGTCCGCGATTGATTTGGGTGCAGTGGTGTGGTGCAAGGAACCATAGCACCGTCCGCGATGGAGGTGCAGGAAAGTTGTGCACGTGCAGACAGCTTTGAGCAGACGACGCCCAGACGACGCCAACGTGCTCCTATATATTGACGGTGAATTGAGGGAGGTCTTCGCTGTAGTCGACGGGGCCTATGTCATTTTGCGAGAAAATGACGCTGAAATATACGCGACAGCAGGTAACTTTCTGTGTTTTTTGTTGTACCTGCTACTTGTAACAGATAGCTAAGCCGTCCGTGTGCGTGCGAGTTCACATAAAACATTTTTTTTTTCAGACGGCGCAACAATGGTGTGTGGGCTGTTGAAAAAAAAAATACGGGCAGGGCGAATCGCGGGCGTGTTTTGCCGGCGCCGGTACCTCTGCCTGCTGCGCTAGCCAGATGCTGCTGGTTCGCCGCTGCCTGTACATTAATTCTGCTGCGGCTACGGAGAATGCCGGGGCTCACGCAAAGCAGCGAGGTAGCTTTTAAACTGCTTTTAAAGAGCTAAATGAGCGAGGCGGGCTCTCGACGGTAATTTGTGGGCGCCCCCCTATAGGCGTCGGAAAATATGCAGGGCCTTGAAGCGCGCCGAAACTTCATGGAACGACTCTCTAGACAGTCTGAACAGCCTCATGAAATCGAAATTGAAGTAGCAATTGCAACCACGCTTTTACAGTACTTCGGAATTCGGCTGCAATCGGTCCAAACAATTAAGTGAGTTGCGGCAAAAGACACACGGAATCAGTTCCCTGGTATTCACTGTAGTAAGAGTATAACTACTCCATAACAAGGAACTATGTGATGTCCCCGTCGTCGACCATGGCCAACTCCATGGACGACGCAAGTCTCGTTATGCACGAAATCGACCGCACACAAAAGACACACGCGAGAACTGCACCACTAAACACCTCCACGGCGAGCAGACGACAAGAACTGCCTGCACGCGCAAATTGTCGCACATCTAGTGAACTAGAATACTGGTCTAGTGGCGCGAACGGGAGCGCGCGGGCGTACTCTTTGGCGTAGCAGCCACCAGATGACGCCACTGCAACTTTTTTTAACGGCGCCGTCGCTGCTGCTTCAGGGGCTTGAGTATGTTTCTCCGCATCGTCGTAACGATGGGGTGCATAATACGCCCCTAGTTAAGAAAATTGCATGCCATTGGCTTCAACTAACTTCAACGTAACCTCCTAGGCACCTTTTTTTCCTCACCGTGCCCCTTTTAGCATTTTTGCGATGATGAAAAATCGCGTTGTTCTATGTCGTCTGCTACCGACAGAGGGCAATGCGAAATGCTCAGTTTTGCTGCTGGATGTAATTTTTTTAGGTGCATCTCTTACTGAGCTGATTTTGTTCACACGCGACTATTTAGCTACCCTAGTGATTCATCTGTGAGGGAACTTTACGAGTGATCTCCTAAATAACTTTTTTGAAGCGGTTCAGCGGCCTCAGAAACACATTTTATTCACAAAAATTTACCCACGAATAAAAACATTTTCACCCCAATTTTAGGCAAGGCTTGCCTTGTAAGTGCAAATATTGGTGAAAAGAGATTATAGCAAATCTTGGCTTCCTGGCAGGCACATTCTTCGAGCAACCAGCCGAAATTATGCGCAATGGAATTTCACTCTAACAGGTCCTTTCCAGGTCTACGCGCACCGATTATTTTTCTTGTACTCAATCTTTTTACTTCCGGTCGTTCAAAAATGGAGGGCGGTTTTGTTGTGTAAAAAGTAGTGATAGCTAGGCACTACAGCAGTGAGCTCGGCTGCCAAATTTTCACAGAGGCCAGAGAGCCAGATCTCTGTTTTTGCCTTAAACACCTGTACAATATCAAGGGTACTGTCTGCATGTAGCTTTATAGGAGGCTAAAGCATGCCATGTATTTTCCAGGTCAGCTACAATTGGTTGATGAAGCCCTGCAGAGGATAACGAAAGTCACCCTTGTCGTTCATGCGAGTGAACTCGGCTGGCTTGAGTTCGCTGTCGCTTCTTTGGTAATTCGAAGCAAATTCAGACAGCCTTCACAGCTTGTTATCAAGACGCCATCTTTTTTTGCTACATAACCATGCAGCTAACAATACGAAACAGCGCTAACAATACGCGCGCCATAGACGAGACGTGCACATGAGCGCTTGTGTGTACCATCCATCGCGACGGAAAGAAACGCACGAACCCGCGGCGCCTACGCGCTCCGCTGTTGGAATTTCTTTTGACCGCGCTTTTACCTCGGTGGCAAGAAGAAGACGTTAGAGTCATCCTAGCAAGCATCACGGACGACTCTCGCGTCCTTTAGCTACCACCGAAGTAAAAGCGCGATCAAAAGAAATTCCAACAGCGCCGCGTTTCTTTCGATCGCCCCTTATACATATTGTCTCTGCGCCCCCAAATTAATTGTTAGCGCTGTGTTTTAAGAATGATCCACCACCAACACTCCCAAGCTTCTCCATTAGAATATTAACCTCCTGTCACTTGATGCTACAGTGCAAGTGGAGTGGTACGGCGGTATTTTTACAATTCAGTTCTGCGCCTGCTGCATCTGCATGTTGCCTGCATCTAGAGTTTATCATCAAGCTCCTGCGTGCCACTGGGACAGCTTTGCTGGCCAGCATCTGCGTACAAAATGGCAATGAGGATGCCAGGCTCGAGGTTTCCCGTAGAAACTGAGTGGGAAAGGTTGTTAAATGCAAGGCAGATTCCAGTATCACTAGGAACGTCTGCTCAGGAACTGGGTATGGGTATTGCAGCCAGAACGAAGACTGGCGCAAAATTCTGTTAAGATGCCCGGCTGGATCCTGGCTCACTCTACTTGTCATCAGGTAACTGAAACCTACACGTTCTATTAGGTACTCCAATGGTGACAACACGTACGCTATAGACGGTGTCGCACGCACTCCTGTAGCTGTCGACTAGCTTATAAAAGCCTTTCATTCCATTAGTCTGGTTTTCCCACACACTCAGCTAGGTGCGACAGAAATAAATGAAATTTAACAGATGCAGAATTGGGACCTAGAACACCAGCAATGAGGCGCGAAAAAGCAAGTGTTGAGCCGTTCCTACTGCTCGGCCAGCACGGCGGCAGAGGCGCGGAGCTAGTAAAAGGCGCGGTAGCGCCCCTTGCGGCGAGGAGAGGCGTTTTGCTACAGCCGCTCCGCTGCCGCGCGCCTCCGTTCGCAACACTAGACCAGTATGCTAGTTCACTATAGTCGCACATAAAGTGCGGCGCTGCTGACGCGCTGCACCTGCACCACAGAATTGGTTCTGCACTGCGCTGGCACCAGCGACACTTTTTCAGGACTGGTGCCGTGAACCAGCTCTGAATCGAAAAAAGCTAAATATTGTAGCCCAAAAATAGCCAACCATGAAACTAGGCCAAGACAGTTAAGAGCCAAAAAATAGCCAACGTTGTGATTACAAAATTGCCGTTAAATCAGCCATTGGAAAGTGATACGAACATTGTTTTTTTATTTGCAATTTAAACTCCAAACACGATAAACCACACATCATGTGACACAGCAGAAATTGAAGCATATCACATATACGCCAGTTGATACCCTTGAATAAAGGGGCAGAGACAACAAATTCTCGGGTTGTTCGTTTGGGACTTAGATGCTTCGTAGTGACCATAAGCATAGAACACGGTGTTAGAAGCATCAAAACACATTAAAAAATTGTTATCGTATTATTTCTACTAGGTCGTTCCGGTTTCGGTTCGTAGTTTCCAGGTTTTTATGTGACGTCAGAAGAGCGTAGATATCCTGCTCCCCTCCGCTTTCAGGGTGGGGACACCCTTTGTGCTTCCCCGCGCCGCCGTTTCCAGCGACATGTTGGGTCCTACGCGTCAGTTGCGTGCAGTGCGCTATGCGTCTGGCACGGTTTCTGTGCGGTCGCGTGGCGACTGTATTAATGCTGCTGATCTGGAAATAGACAGTAAATGCTTGTTTCACTCGTGGCAGTAGTGTTTTTGCAGTTTTGAGCGTATTTTATGCATGATGCACTCGCTCCGACTGCACGACAATCGAAAAGTTATGACGGACTGCTGTGTTTCCCAGTCAACGGCTGCACTTTAAAAAAGGACAGCAGTTATTTGTGTTCCTTGATAGTAATAATATAAACTTTATTAGGGTCACCAAATTCCATAGAATTATGCTGTTTTTGTTGTTTTGAACGTAAAGACTGTTCACAGGGCCCTAAATTTCTCTTGTATATAAGGAGCGCGGAGCATACATGGCCTGCCAAATATAATATTTTGGCGTTGTCAACATCCACTTTCCCAACATTTTCTGAAGTGCCTTTGTCTTGATGCTGCACCGTATGTGAAAAGTTCCACGTAATAATGTCAAATTTCTCTTGCAAGTAATCTAGCTGTCGCCTCACTGCTCTAGAGGGAAAAGGTGAGGACACGTCTGAAACCAAATGGTAATCTTTTCTGAACTGCCTCGATCCCTTAGTGGCTTGTGCCGCAACAAAATAATTCAGTTGCTTGCGTTTCCTTTTGAAGTGTTGACTACACGTAGACTGATGATGCGATATGCGATGACGTCTTCCTAATTCGTAGTGACTAAGTCGCTTTATTCGGGAACAGATTTATCTTAACAATTCATTTTTCCTTTCAAAAGATGAAGAAAAATAATAAAAATCGACTGATCCACAAAGAGACCTCGCAAAATCAGCCTCTGGTAACTACTTATTTTCAATCCCATTGTCCCTGCCAGGGTAAACTAAGAAAGAGGAGCCGGAGGAACACAGGGGAAAAATAGTAATAAATAATAATAATTGGTTTTGGGGGAAAGGAAATGGCGCAGTATCTGTCTAATATATCGAAGGACACCTGAACCGCGCCGTAAGAGAAGGGATAAAGGAGGGAGTGAAAGAAGAAAGGAAGGGAGAGGTGCCGTAGTGGAGGGCTCCGGAATAATTTCGACCACCTGGGGATCTTTAGCATGCACTGACATCGCACAGCACACGGGCGCCTTAGCGTTTTTCCTTCCGTGTGCTGTGCGATGTCAGTGCACGTTAAAGATCCCCAGGTGGTCGAAATTATTCCGGAGCCCTCCACTACGGCACCGCTCTTTTCCTTTCTTCTTTCACTCCCTCCTTTATCCCTTCCTTATGGCGCGGTTTGGTTTTTGAGGAAAGGAAATGGCGCAGTAATTGTCTCGCATGTCTCGATGGGCACCCGAACCACAGGTAAGTAAAAGGAGGAAGGTAGGAGTAAAAGAGCAAACAGAGAAAGTGGTTCCATAGTAGAGAGCTCCGGAATAATTTCGACCACCTGAGGACCATTGACGTGCACTGACATCGCATAGCACACGGGCGCCTTTGCGTCTCGTCTCCATCGAAACGCGGCCACCGCGGTTAATTTCGAACTCCTTACTCGCTTCTGCGGAACTGTCTCCTCCAGTTGCTGACGCTAGCTTGCTTTAATTCTCACTCGATAGTCGTCGGCCAAGGCAATTATAGATCTCTTATTAAAGGGACACTGAGGAGAACTCTATCATTTTTTTGTTAGCTTAATCTGATGGTTCGGCATTTCATGACTTTGTTGCCGCTTGTCCGGGCGCGAAAGATGCATTTATTTCAAAGAAATTTGGATTCGAAGATGAAAAAGTTTTTCCGCTCTGATTCAAACTCAGGGAACTCTTATGACGCCACGGCAACTCTTATGACGTCTCAGAACGGAGTGACGTGATACGTGACGTAAACGCGGACTCCGTGATTTCTGACAGCTAGCGGTGCGGTGCGCAACCTACCTTTGCCAGCCTCAGAGATTCGTGGCTTCCATGAAGTAAGGAAAATTCCTCCAAGGTGGCGCCTCTTGTCCTAGGAAGTCATCACGCTTGTACTTGCGAGATTGGCCTGTGGCGGCGACACCTGTATTTTGGTTCTTGCTATTTTCTACATTACAAGAGCTTTGTTTTCAGTAAGAGTGGCGTTTTTGTGATCAGGAGCTGCTATTCTATCGATACAAGCCAACTTCAATTTCTCCTCAGTGTCCCTTTAAGGAAGGAGTGTGGGCTAGTCGTGAAACGCTTGAGGTAAAGCACGCAGGAAGACGCGGGCCAGTGAACACGACTGACAAGCTTTTATCCCAGCTGCTGCTGTCGTCGAAAGAGGCAAAAAAAAGTAATCTATAGGTTATGGTTGGCCAGAAACACGCGTGACGAATTTTACTGACGTGTCTGCGTGACGGCAATGAAAAGAGCCTTTTTTCCCCAGTTGTGGTTTCTTTAGAAGCGACACGAAAAGGAAGGAAATAAACCATTACCGGGGAAAAACGCCGCCTTTCGTTCGCGTCACGCAGCCGCGGCTTCTTGGCTTACTGACGCACAGAAGATAGGATTGGCGCCAGGATATTCGTAGTGAGCTGGCGCAAAGCAGTAGAAAGAGGGGAGGGGTAATAATGCCTTCGTAGTATTAAGATAAAACAAATAATAAACTGATCAAAACGCTGCGACGAGAATACGCTTATCCGCAGGAGCGCCCAAATAATATAGATGCCTTATTGGGAGACGTCCTTTGTGATCAGGTTGTGAAGAAGCCGCTCGGCAAATTTTGATGTAGCCTGGCAGGTTTTAACACTCGCCTTTCAGCTTTCTTGACCTACGTTTTATGGCCTTGGCCTAGTGCAAGCGCTTGTGGTCTGGTGGACGCAACACGCGACTTTTGACAGCGTAGTGCAGAACGTGCGACATGTGTACCGAGGCGCCTCTAATCGGAAGAAGAAAGGCGGCTGAGAACGCACAAAACTTGCAAAACCGAGGCGAAAACGGGACACGCCCTTTTGCTTGATGTGAGCTCGTAGTGTACGTATACGTAGGTGATGTAGCAGTCAGAGACCAAGTTATGAGGGACTGTTGTGTTCCCCGGGTGTTCTGCCTACACTATTAAAGTGCACCGGCTATTTGGCTTTGCTCGTGACAGCGCGCGCCGAAAAAATTGCCAATCGCAGGTAAACTAGACTGTCTGACCAACAGTTAACCCCAAAGTATGAGAGATAAGGCATGCGAAATGCTTGTTTTTCAGAACAATTTCTGCTGCTGCTGATCCGACTGCTGATCCGGAGTTCCCGGGTTCGAACCCGACCGCGGCGGCTGCGTTTTTATGGAGGAAAAACGCTAAGGCGCCCGTGTGCTGTGCGATGTCAGTGCACGTTAAAGATTCCCAGGTGGTCGAAATTATTCCGGAGCCCTCCACTACGGCACCTCTCTCTTCCTCTCTTCTTTCACTCCCTCCTTTACCCTTCCCTTACGGCGCGGTTCAGCTAGGTGTCCAACGATATATGAGACAGATACTGTGCCATTTCCTTTCCCCCAAAACCAATTATTATTATTAGAACAATTTCTGCTGGGGAGGGAGGTATAATGCACAACTTATCTTCGCATCCTCATAATTATTTAAATTATCAGCCATAAAACGCACCTTTTCGCATTGATTTCATGGCTCAAAATAAGTAATCCTGAATTTTTTAAAAATAATTGAAATGTACAATATCCCGGTCAAGAGATTGCAGTGCAATATGCTACGCAAGTTGCAAGAATGCTAGTATTGTGAATGAACACAGCGCAAAAAGAACAGTACAGAAAACCAACACGCATGAGTGCACCGACTGTTCATAAGCCGCCGGCTTTCTCGGCGGATAAGCTGCGAATGATAGTATACTTTAAAGCAACTACCTCTGATTCCCTGTTCAAACAATCTCTGGTACCACTCTGTCTCAGCAGAACACCACATTTCCTGAATTCCACGCGGTAGCTGCAGTTTTCTCTTCGAAACGGCGCGCCGCCGCATTGCGCTCAATGCAGCTGAACGGGAGAGTGGGACCCAACACGCCTCCGCCGAGAGCGTCTGAATTATAGTGAGCTAGAATACTAGTCTGAACTGTTTGAACACGCCGCACCTAGGGTGCCTCATGCAGCTTTCTTGAAATGGATGGAGCAAGGATTTTCCTTCCTCCGTGTTGAAATGGAACACAGGATTGAGGAATAGGGCATAGCTTCTATTTTTTCTG
This sequence comes from Amblyomma americanum, assembly GCF_052857255.1. Classification (NCBI taxonomy): domain Eukaryota; kingdom Metazoa; phylum Arthropoda; class Arachnida; order Ixodida; family Ixodidae; genus Amblyomma; species Amblyomma americanum. The sequence continues at coordinate 20,246,739 of NC_135497.1, read as the reverse complement.
GAGACACGATCCGCGACGCCGCCGTTCCGTGCTTCATAGGTGGCGTCCAGTCACCGAATGCTGTCTCGTGACGTCACGTTCTCACGTTGCTGGTTGCGATAATAATAATAATGGATGATGGCAACCCGAAGGGCCCATCTACCAATATCTCTTGATGCACCTCCAGCAGGCTCCGATGCCGGGCGTGAACTCTTTGAAGGCTGCAGAAACGGTGACGTGACCCGTGTCAAGAAGCTGGTTACCCCGCATAATGTGAACTCGCGGGACACAACAGGTCGAAAGTCCACTCCTCTTCACTTTGCCGCTGGTAGGCTTAACGTTCTGCTCTCTCAAGCTCATCCCTCTGGAGTGGCTAATAAACGTGCTTATTTATTTAATGCTTAATGATCTTAATGCACGTACTCTCTGCTCTCTCTCGTGTGGGCATTGCTTGCGTGGACGTGTGATGCGCGGCTCACTTTGTTCAGCCTGTTCCGTTAACTGTCACGTCTTACAATAACAAAAAACGGCACACCAATTCACTGCTGTGCAGGTGTGTGTATGTGGGCGTATGGGTATGTGTGTGTGTCTGTTTGTGTGTGTGTGTGTGTGTAGCTCAAATAGCTGCTGCAATTTCACCTCTTCCTCTCGCCACAATCAAAAAGCGCTTCATTGTCGTTTCTTGGTTGGTTAAATTGGTGCTGGATATTGAATCCTTCCGCTGAACGAAGTTCAGCAAATATATTTATCGCATGTTTGGTAATTTTGAACACCGGGTGAATGTTTTCTATGTTGACAGTGTTTGCTTAAAACAGCATTGTGGAATGAAGGGCCAAAGCAGAGGCACGTATTTACGCGTCTGTGCGCGCCTCGTTCGCCCTTCGAAGTACGATCGACTATGTGGTTTTATCCAACGTGAAACATACCCGTGTTGCGCGGTTAACCGACTTGAACTGCCAGCTTTTGGCCTCTTAGAATGTTAAATTTTTTTACTGCGTACTAAGATCTGTGACTCAAGTACCGATTTAAACCATTCTGCCCATTCCTTTCTGATAAGCCAGTCATCTGAGAGGGACATATTTCAAAGTGATGCTTCAAGCTGCTGGCAAAGGCTGCGAGACGGGAAAGCTTTGTCTTTGAAAGGGCTCTAAAGCCTGTTAGATGCAAATTTTCACCATTGAGTTAAGTTCCTCATGAGGATGCAGTAAGAAGGGCAGTACAGCTTCTCTGGCCATGACTTCCACATTTTTGGATGCCAAGTTTAGGTAGCAAAGGTGGGAAGTTGTAATGCCAGTTGCTCCCAAAAAGTGGAGGTTTGGGGGCACTGGTACTGTACAGTGATGCAGTGAGGTGCTTCAAGCAACGGTGTAGGAATAATGTGTGCTTCAAGGTTTTGTGATAGGGACTACTACTTATGGCTTCTAGTTTTCAGCTTTTTCTGAATTTGGATACTTTTGTTTCCGAATTTTAAAATCAACATGTGCTTTTAAAGTGCTTTAAAGGGTCACTACTTAAGATTTTGAGACTTTTTCAGCTGACTGTTGCATTACATTTTTTGGACCTCCCTAGCTTAGTTGCTATGAGCAGTTTTTCAAAACAATCAGAAAAACAATTATAAAACAGCAAAGACCACGAAACCACGGCCAAAACTGGGTGTCAAAGTATGGCATCATAGATACTGTTGCAGTCTCTTGTGTGTGCATTGATTGGCTAAACTGGCATCTGTGACAATTTTGATGATTAGTTGTCTCAAGTGACCAAACCAGCTTGTAATTTTTTTCTTCAGCGAACGCAGAGTGAAAATCGACGGGTGAGCACCTCACGATTTCACACATGCTTGGTCGCCTGTGGAAATCCCCACGATTGTGGCCACGAAACGGGAGGATTTAAAATTTCATTTGTACCAAAACAAAATGCTGTCCAACTGTGAAATTTGGCACAAAGAATTAGAAGACTCTGGAGAACCTACCTTGAAAGTTTCAGTAAAATGTGTCTAGGTAAAATCTATCCTCAGAGTTAAAACTAGAGCTTTTTCAAGTTTATGTCCACATTTGTGGACATTGCAGCCAAGTTTGCAAGCGGCTTTTGTCATGTATTGTTTTCTTTGAAGTTTTTCAGCTGCAATTGTATTAGGTATGTTCGAATACATGTGTATCCGGGAGAAAGTTAGTGAAGTGGGTCAAGAAATTGTGGCAATGGCTTCTATGGCAAGCCATGTTATTTTGACAGGGGCATTGTAAATCTTGCATCAGCACATGTGGGTGGTTGCTGTAAGTGTAGGCAACGTGAAATGGTGAAATAAAGCAACAGTTGCTAAAGTTGTCATTGTGTCCCTAAACCTTTATGTAATACAGTGCTTATCTTACTCTAATGTAGGCATTAGAGGAGTTCAGGGGATCCTGAAGTGATCTTGATGGTCATTCTAGTGCAGTAGATCGATAGAGGTGGTCTTTGAGTATTGAAGTCAGTTTTGAAAGGTTTACGTGGACCCTATAATCTACAAATAATTTCTAAAAATTGCTGCTTGCAGTAGCTTGCAACTGATTAGGGCAACACCCCACCGTATATTCTTAGCTGCCCCTACCCTGATGATGTCAGTGGGCAGTCTGGGTGAGCCTTCTCAGTGGGAGTGCCCAGCTGGTGTTGGCGGGATGGGGCTTGATGGTACACGGAGGAGTGCAGTCCCGAACTGTTTCCTTTATTTTTTCCGGCGTGTCAGCATGTATGATGAAGGGGACGAGGAGGAGCATCTTTTCTAATTGGCGATGTCTGGTGTTAATGAAGCTAGCTTAAAAATTCTTGTGGTGTTGTGGTGAGTGATGGGATACCGATTGCTTGTGTGCTTTTCCTAACCTCAGTAAATAGAATTTCATGGCCCCCTGGGCTTTACTTCGTCATGCCTTTGTAGCATGTGTGGATGGAAACACAAAATGGACCACGAGGGTGTTGTACAGTTTACTTTATTTGTGCTCTCATATAGGGTGTCTGAATAAAGCTTGAGTATGTGTGAAAAGGCGAGTCATAAAAAAAATTATGTAATGTATACTGATAAGGGTTAATGCTGACTCCTTGCCACATACAACAAGGTGGTGTAAAAGAAGCCTTCTATGCTGCATGAGAAAATGTTCATGTGTGATCTCAGCACTTATGGTTTGTTGTTTCACAAAATGCACAATGATGCAAAAAAGATTGCTATGCTTGTAATGGCTGAGTCTGCTGACCAAGTCATTATTTTGCTAGTCTGTCCAGACGAATTTGTGGGAGGTGCTGGCAAGGTGATTGTGGGGAGATCCTAACAAGAGAAAAGAGGTACTAGGCAATGCACTAGCAGCTGTGTTGGGCATGCAACGAATTAGAAAAAGTGTCCTTTGATAACTTCCTGTGAAGTTTGACACTGGGGCACGAAAGGCATCAGCGTCATTTTGAGGGCAGCAAGCTGTCATTCTGCAACGAGAGAGGGATTGCTGTCTTAAGAGAGTTATGAATTGTGCATGGAGTGGATTGCAGGAATTGAGATGCAAGTTCTATGCTTTCATAGCACTTTTGCTCGTGCTGTATGGGACAGCAATACATTAGGGATCTCTGAAGCCACGTGTGTATTGAATGGTAAATTTCTTTTCAGATAGAAAGCTGTGACCTCTAATTGACACGGCACAGTTATTTCAGGTGGCTTATGGTAGCATTATGCATAATTTTCATGAAGGGCCAAGAGACCTCCACAAGGCGTGCTTGCAAGCAAGGGAGTCTTGGTGTAGCTGGTGCATGGATCAGCTGCATGCCTGTCATGCAAAGTAAACATATCTCTTAGTTATGGAGCTGTACTGCCTTGTTTCACAAGTACAAGTGGCATATGTTGCTGTGAAAGGCAAACATTGTTTCTGTTCTCTTAAAGCTTATTACGAACTGGGACCGTTACGATTACAAATGTGCGCATAATTGAAATACAAATACTTCGGAGATGTTTCTTTTTTTTGGCGGCATGTTTATAACACCGTTTAAGGTAGCAAAAAGAGGATGTTGTTGTGCCAAGATGTTTCAGTTTATGCCTGAGGGCCATACCAAGAAATGTTGAAGCATAGTGAAGAATTCCAAATTGGTAGAATTCAGAATTTGTCAGAAAGATTGCTTATTGTGAGGTGCACAACAAATCATCGGGGGATTTTTGAGTGTGGTGCGTCGACAGCGGAGTGCTACACGTGCCAGCGCAACGTAGTGTGTGTGCACATGCTAATGGTGTTTGCAAGCCGACGATGACGAACAGTGTGGCGAGCACGAGGAGCGGAGAGCTGATGTGTGTGAAAACAGGTGTGAAGGGAGACTGCGCAGCGGAGGTCGTGTCATTCAAGCATGGAGGTGGCAACTGTTGGACGTTGGGTCCGTGCTGCCGTGGACTTCCCGTGGATCACTGACACAAGCCTCCTGCGTCCCTTTCAAGCGTGGCCGATAGCCGATAGATTGAGGGTCTGTGCTGCCAAAAGGCTCCCTTGGATAGCCTGCATTAAGCCTATGGTGTTTCGGGACGCCGACGATGTGTGCTAGCTACGCTACTCTTGCTGCTGCCAAGTTCTTGGAGCGGCTGACGGGAGTCCTTCAGCGTCTTCCTGTAGTCCTCTCCGCTCCTACTATCACTTGACTCCGTTCCGCTGCTTCCTTCGACGCAACACCGGCGACATGTTGCAGTTCATCCACCCGCGTCAGCCCTGTCTCCAAGGCATCCCCGCTTCACCTGGGACGCTCAAGTTCTGGTGAACTCTTTCCTTTAACCTGTAGTGCTACACGCGTGCGTGTTGAGTGTGTGTTCTGCTTTGAGTTTTCGTTTCTTACTCACTCTTTTTCTTTCTTTTTTCAAATTGTAAACGCTGCTTTGTTTTGTTTTTGTTTGATCTGTTTGTTGTCTCGTTCGAACCTGCACGCAATAGCGTTCCCCTTCTGCAGCTGGGGACGCGTATAGAGATTCGCGGCAATTGGAGTCCACGACTCTTATGTCCTTTGACTGGTAGACACTTCATGGCTGATAAAGTGCGAACAGAAGATAAGCACCAGAAAAAGGTTGATGCTGTCTGTATCACTGTCCATATACTGAGTGTCATAAATGTTAGATCTCTGGTAGATGCACACAGGTTGTGCATAGAAGTGTGATCTCATTTAGACACTAGTGCACTATACTGATTGCACATATTTGAAGAGCGTTAGCTCTTACTCATCACATTTCTCGATTTCTTGGGTTCTGCTACCTCCTACCTTTGGCATGAAATTTTCTAAGTCTGAGGAATTCAAGGTGGCGACCCCCGTATTAAATGATATAGCAACCTAATTGGGGATTGATTCGTGACGTCATTAGTATATCGAATTGGTGATTGATTGGTGACTCATTCATATTGTCATGAAGACGACGAAGCTGGCAGTGGCGCGGCAGTGGCCAGCTTCGTCGTCTTAATTCTAGTGAACCAAACAGCTAACGCTCGTTACTTCAGCGTCTTCCAGACAGCTAATGCTCGTTACTTCATCTTCGAGACGGTGGCGGCAACTTTTTTTACAGGGTTGTCCTGCAGTGGGCAGATCTTAGCTGGTGACCGCACCGTCAAGGGACAAGGAGGAAGAAGGATGACACCAGTGCTCTTGTCGTCCTTCCTTCTTCCTGTCAAAAATGGACACATTTCAACTTGTTCGGCTTTCCATTTTTCTGCACTTAGGTTTTTGTAGGAGTGACACCAAATAGACTCTCATATGAGTGCACCTGTCATCCTAATGTATTGTTGAATGCTAGATTGGGCTGCTTGTAGAAACTGTGCACAAGACAATGAACAAGCAAGTTGACTGCATGAGCGCTGACCTAATTGGTACGTCATATTTGTAGAAACTGAAAAAAATGGACACTTGTTTTTCCATGGTCATTTGCGTTTTCTACAAATACATATGAGGTGCCAACTAGCTCAACTTTCCATTTTACTGCATTAAATTGGGATTGCCATGTCTACTTGATTAATGGTGGTAAGAATAAAAAATATGTCAGTGGATTTGGGTAATTAGGCCAAATGTGGATAAGTTCGCTAGCAAGATGTGTTTTGGTGGTGCGCTGCTCTGCTAGATTAGGGTTGTTGGTGTGTGTGTTCTTTCATGCAAAAGTGAAAGGAGGACATGGCAACACCCGCCATTGCACCTGCCTTGTGCCACTGCGCGACTGTGCTCTGCCCACCAGCTACATCTTAACAAGTAAGCCACCCGGTGGTCAGGTGAGCAGTGGTGCAGTGGCACAAGGCAGGTGCTATGGCAGGTGTTGCCATCGGTGGGATTTGGGTTGTTTGGGTTGGATTCTGATCCAGGTCGCTCTTCTCGAGCAGCCTCTTACAATTAAATGGGCTGCCACTTGACATGGTGGGCATGTTGCCCACCACCCGGTGGGGAGGTGAGCAGCCTGCCACAAAACCGGCTTCAGACAGGCAGACAGACAGACAACGCCCAAACATGCGGAATGGCCACTATAAGTGCTAGCGCACTAAAAACTTGGGACAATGGTTAACTAGCCCTTAAGAATATAATGCGGTAGCATTAGAGATCCCTCCTGTGCAAGTACTCCTTTTCTTGCGTAAATTCATGGGTTGCAGAGTCGTCATATCACTACTGACGCAGTGGTTAAGTGATGCGCCACTGTCCCAGAAGGTGGGTGCTTCAAACAACCATTAGTGGGGCTTGCTGGACCCAGGTTGCTTCTCTCGAGCTCCTGTGAGGCTCATTTTAGCACCGATAGTTATTTGGGAGACTGCCTATCTCTTGACCTATGAGCTGATACCACAGTGGGAAGGTGCAGGGGTGTAAGTGCTGCACAAATCGTGCCATTTTAAGCCAATCTGGCCTGCTGCGCCTAACTGCAATTTACGCGGTAATTGCCCATCGCAAGTATGCAGCGCCAAATTTAGCCGAGTGTTATCGTCGGCTGAGCAACAATGGGCACTCGCTACAAAAAGGACGCAGCTTAGACATATCCACATCCATGACAGTTTGTTTCACTCGTGGTACTTGTCCTGAAGTTGTTATCGCCACGGCTTTCACGAAAGGCTGATGGCACTGGCATGAGTAAAAGTAAGTACTTTTAACTATTATTTAATAATATAACGAGTTTATTGCTAATATAACTTCAGTGCGGCCAATATAGCTGATTTACCTCATGTAGCAAGCCGTATTTATTGTGTGGACAACAAAATAAGTTAGCCACCATGGTGGCTCAGTGGTTATGCGCTCGGCTGCTGACCCGAAAGCTGCGGGTTCAATCCCGGCCGTGGTGGTTGAATTTCTATGTAGGTGAAATTCTAGAGGCCAGTGTACTGTGTTGTCAGTGCACGTTAAAGAACCCTAGGCAGTCGAAATTTCCGGAGTCCTTTACTACGGCGTCCCTCATAGCCTGAGTCGCTTTGGGACGTTAAACCCCCATAAACCATGACAAAAATGTCGTTTGTCTATATATACCTCCCACTGGCCTACCTCAGTGTCGCACCAGGTTTCCTGACATTCGTACCAAAATTGTGACGCAGCCGTTTGTACCAAAATTGTGACGGAGACTAGCTTGCAACAAGGATTTGAACTGATGACATATGCGCCTTCAGTTGTATGCCTTGCCAGTTTACCCCTTTCCAGAAGAATGGTCAGTTGGGCGAGTTGGATGTAGTTCATTTTGGCGGTAAAATTCAGCACGAACGGACGTTGGACACAGAAAGGGGACAAAACAAGCGCTGTCTCGCAACTAAGCTTTATTAAGAAGGAACGCTAAAATATATACATATACAGAAAAACGACTTAGGTGCGATAGGTACGAAGTACCCCTTTCCAGTTTACCGCTTCCCTTAAGGCGTGGTTGAGGTATCCACTGAAATGTGAGACCGCTACCGCGCCACTTCGTTTCCTCAAAAAAACAATTTTCTTATCAAAATTATGATGCAACCATTCGTCGTACAGCGTTCTGGGTAGTGTCACACGTGTATATGTGGAAGGTGTGTGTGTGGGTGGGTGTCAGTGCATCCAGGGACAGTAATGCTTTTGCATTCCCACATGTAAGCAGTCTTGCATGTCTCTTGCAGAGTTTATTAATTTCCACTACGTTAGTTCTCATTGAGGAGGATTTTGACAATTTCTTGGGGGTGACAAAAATTGCTACAGCACATCAGGGCAGCACTTGCATTTTGCCCACCCCAACCAAGGTAACCTTGACTCCTGGACCGTAAGAAAAAAAGCTTCTGGCTGGAGCAGCTTTTGTTTTTTTCACTTCCTGTACTGACATGAAGCACGCATACCGCCTGCACCTAAGTATACCTCTGTGCATAACTGCTTAGGTAAGCTTTCGTATGTAGTTGGTTCATAAATAACTTTTGACATGTACTGCAGAGCTACTTGCATTGGCCAAGCATGCTGCTGGTAAAGCTTTGAGCAGTGCTTATAATCTGTGCCTTCTGTGCACAAATCCTTACTGCTTCACTGAGATTTTTAACGTGATAGCCTCATTGTCCAGAAAATCTGATGTCGGCGTTGTAAGCAAATAATCACGGGCATGATCTGCCAGTTGGTGCCCAGAGAGCAACGTAGGAGGCAGGTGAGCCATATAAGGCACGCAACTTTGCGGTGTCATCACAACCTGCTCATTGGATAGTGAGAAAACTGCCCACTGTGGCAGGCTGCAGTTAAATTATTGATTGGTCGCTCGGGAAGATCAACCTGGGCCCACTGCTGGGAGCAGCTGCCATCACAGGGCAGTGGCGCATCGCTTAACGGAAACGGAACATTTCTTAATATAACTGCAAAATGAAAAATGGACCGCTGCACCACTGTGCCAGGAAGGGTATGAGGACTCCCAGAGATCTGTGAATGTAAAGTAGAGAATCACATTCTGCATATATAGGAATTAACCCACTACTCTATTGCATCATACCTTTAAGGTGGAGCTTAAGCTCCTCCTTTAATTTTTTTGCTTACAGGGTTTGGACGCCGTGACGTGGTCGAGCACCTTCTTCAAAATGGAGCCAATGTGCATGCCAAGGATGATGGTGGCCTGATACCCTTGCACAATGCTTGCTCCTTTGGCCACGCAGAGGTGGTGCAGCTTCTGCTCAAGCATGGGGCTGACCCCAATGCGCGGGACAACTGGAACTATACACCGCTGCATGAGGCTGCCATCAAGGGGAAGGTTGATGTGTGCATAGGTGAGTGGTGTATAGCAGAACTGTGCCTGGTGGGGTCCTTTTCCTTCAGGGGTATAAGCTGTGCAAAATGGTCATGTACTGTGGCAGTTCTTTTGTGTTTTAAGATATTTTACTGTAAGGTGTTGAAGCTGAGATGTGGAAGACAGCACATCTATTGTTAGAAAGGGAACCACGAAGAGAAGCCATCCCACCTACTACGTTGTCGGCCTAAACAAGTAGTGCAGGGCACCCTGCTTCAGCGCTTCGCCATCGCTGCACGGTATCCATGTGGCCCATCTTCCAGAACTGCCTTGGTGCATTTTTGTCTTCTGGGGGAACATGGTGGTGCCAAGTTGTATTGACACAATTGTTATAGTTGCACTGATGAGAGCTGGACAAAAATCGTGTGCGTGTGTCCAGAGATAGCACCTTTCCGAAGGTGCCAATGCAGCATTTTCCTGAGGCAGGAAGAATAATGGAAGCAGGGCCAGCCTTTGGCCAGTGAGGGAAGATGATATAGAACAGATGGAGTTGACTTGGCATGTTGTGAGTTGAGTATTGCTTCAGCTTGAGTGGTAGTGTTGTGGATGCCTCAATGCTGTATGAGTAGCCTGAAGTTAATCTCCTTAGTGCAGGTTGTTTGGGCAGAGTTTATAGTTCCTATATTCCTCCCCTCCAAGGAGCTTGTTCAGAGACCATCTTATGCTCGTGGTAGTACAGGGTGTTCTACGTCGGCAGCTATGGATGAGGGTGGCCCTGGTGAACACAGTCAAGGTTTTATTACACTACACATAAATACCCCCAAAAGTAGAAGATTGGACAGCCATTGCTGTAGCTTTGTTGGTAGAGCATCCGACGCGAAATTTGGAGGCCTTGGGTTCGGTTCCCACCACCTCTTTTCCTTTGCATTGTCTGCTCAGTCTTATGCTTAGTAAAGTATGACTGTGTCTCCTCCTCCTTCACTAAATCATGTTGCTGTTTGTCTTTAAAGTCTTTCTTTCTGAAGTTCTTGCTGTTCTGTGCACAATGTACAATCTGCCAGAGGCTTTGCCTAACCTTTGAGTGGTGATGGTGGAGCTTTCAGAGATGACATTGATAACTGGCTTGAGGTGAACAATTCGTACTGCTGCACTTGGTGAAGGGCAGTCTTGTACGTGTTACAGAAAACAAGTAATCGATTGCAATTACTTCGTATGGAACGTAACTGATTTCAGTGGTCAATTACAACTCGTGAAAAGTAACTTAGCAATTAGAGAAGTAATCATTTACTATTACAATAGTTTTCATCCATCTTTTATTAGCAAAGCACAAATATACCCGGACAAGAATAAGCTCCTGTGGCTTGCTTGATCTGTAGTTTGTTGCAGGGCATGCAGTAAAACTGCGTTTTTTCGAAGTCACTGGGACCGCGAAAAATCTTTGAATTAACCGGGTTTTCGAATTAACCGAGCGCAGCAAAAAATATGAGACCCAGGTAAAAAATATTGTTGAGGGAACACGCTACCTATATTGTACAAACATTGCAGTTACTGTATACTGCCGCGTAAAAGTCTACCCTCCAAAATGTAGCCTCTGCTGGTGAAAAAAAAAAATGTTTACTTCAAATACGGGTCGATGCACGCATCGCCCCCCTCCCCCTCTCCTCCTCCTGCATTGTCCTGCCACCGCATTTTGTTTTGTAATTTCCCGTGGGACGGAATTGTGGCGCGCACACAGCTCAAAGTATCGTATTTACACGATTGGTAGTCGACCTATTTTCAAAATCTGAAAATCCAAAGTGGGGGGGTTGACTTAAAATCGAAACCAAAGCATCGCTCCATAAATAAAGGCGAGACAAACAAGATATCAGGCATGCTACTGCGTGGTTGCACTTTTGGTGCGCAGCTCTGTTGCATCGCTCTTCGTGCTGGCCTTGAGCAGCTGTTATGTCAACGTGCAGAACTGGCATCCCCACCCCGCGCGTGGCCTCCGATGGTGGCTGTCGATAAGTAGCTAACTGGCACCAGCCCACTCCCCACACGTGGCCGCAGATTATATCTGCTGATAAGCGGCAGCGGCCCGATAACGCATTCGCATTCTACTCTTAATAGGCCTCGTCAAAGTTTTTTTTATTTACTTTCAACCGCACATTCGGCACTCAAGGGTGCATCGATTGATGGAAGGGCCGCTGTTTCAATCGTGGCGGCTCGCCTACTCGGAACCGCAGCAGCGCTGGAGAGTGTCGGTAGCCAACGGAAGAGTTGACGCCGCTCGTGCGTAGTTTCTCTTTGGCTCTGACGTATTTGACTACTGCTGGCTGCGTTTCACAAGTTTGTAACGTAGTGCTTTGTCATTTGTGCTCCGGGTCCAGTAAGCAACCGGCGCTCGTTCACGGCTACATTCGAGCTGGCTGTCATTTTTTACGCCGAAGAAACGAACAGCGCGCTGGGCTGCAAGTTTGACTTTCTCACCGGCTGATACAGGTGTGGCAGCTGCAGTGAGGCAAAATGTTCAGCTGTTCTGCTCAATGTCTTGATGTGGCTGTTTGCGAAGTGCGGGATATCGCTGCGAGACGATGTTGGAACAACCAGCTGTGGGACCGCAGCAGCGATCATGACGGCAGCGCTAGTGGGGACGATGGCGCAAGTGTGGACGAGTAGTCCAATGACTAATACATTTTCATTTTGGAATGTGCCCCGGGTGCTCCCGCGCGCGGCGCCAGCCGATGGTGCTTCTGCGCGCGGCAGCCGATGGCGATAAGCGGAGGCCGCAGGATAGTGCTTTCGCGTTGTATTACTAAAGGCCAAGCTTAAACGACCTCTTTTTTTTTCTGAAATGTGATATGGAGGGTCGACTTACATTCGAGTCGACTTACTATTGTGTAAATACGGTACTTTGCTAGCATTTTGCTTAAGTCTCAAGTTCGCCGAACTGCACGAACACATTACAGAAGCTCAAAGCAATAGCAGAAAAACAAAAACTTCCCTCTGGAGCAGGCATGCATGAGGACTACAATGAGGTTATCACAATGCAGGAATTCAATAATTATCCTCCGGTAAAAAGACAGCACCAGGCCCAGACAACGTGCATTACACTATGCTTGCCCATCTGTCTTGAGGCTGCCGTAGGGGCACTCTTGAAATTCTTTAATAAAATATGGGTATGGGTAACTGAGAAAGCACCTGAGGCTATAGTACATTTTCTTAAACCCGGAAAATCACGAAATCCTAGCAGTTACAGACTGATAGCTCTCATCAGCTGTATTGCAGAAGCATTCGAAAGTGTTGTGAACATAAGACTGACTTTCATATCTGAATCCAGTCGACTATTAGACCTCCATCAATATGTATTTAGAAAAAATGTTCAACTACTGATCACCTTGTCCTCCTAGAAAATACCATCCAGGAGGTGTTCATCCACAAGCAGCACTGTATCAGTGTTGTCTTTGACCTGGAGAAGGCATTTCGTACCACGTGAAGGTTCAGAATTCTACCACATATTAACAGACTTGAAAAGAAAGCTTCTCAAGCCCTCAATGTTGTAACAGTGCTCTCATGAAAATCTATCGCCCTCTGGTGTGCTCTAAGCTGGACTGTGAGGAGTGCATAGTATATGGTTATATAAAGCAAGAGCATCGTAAGCTGGACTATGAGGAGTGCATATAAAGTAAGAGCATTGTACCTGAAACTAATCGATTAGACCCTGTTCATAATTTTGGTCTGCGCCTATCATCTGGAGCATACAGAACATCGCCGGTAGCCAGTCTTTACTTCGAAGCTAATGAGCTCGCTTTAGAGGATCGAAGAGTCACACTTACATGTACATACGTCCTAAAAATCTGTTCTCTCCAGAGACATCTCTGCCATCCCATTGTCGCCTAGTGTCCATTCAAAAGATTATTCAACAACAAACCGCATTTTATCAGGCCTTTAATGATGCGGTTTTAAGATAAATGTGAGTACAAGATTTGTTTGCACTGCAAGAAAAATATGGCACCTACGCTGAATTTTTCACTGATGGCTCAAAAACAGAAATTCATGTTGTAAGTGTAGTGGTTCAGGAACAAAGTGAAAAGACGATACGACTGCCACAGTGTGCATGGGTTTTTACTGCCGAGTGTTATGCCATCTATGTGGCTGTAGAGCAAATAGTAAAAGGGAACATCAGAAATAGCATAATTTACACCGATTCCCCGAGTATGCTCACAGCATTGTACTCTAGAAATGCTGCTGAACCCTTAATAGGAAACATTGAAAATAGTGTAGTTAGTCACAATGCAAAAAAATAACATTAAATTCTGCTGGGTTTCTAGCCATGTCGGAATTGTGGGTAATGAGAAAGCAAATGCATGTGCTGCACAAGCACGATATGGCCAAATAAATCAAGTAAACATACTGCACAGGGATTTTTTCAACTTAATCTGCAGTACACTGAGAAATAAGTGGAAGACTACATGGGAAGAGCAAGTAAACAACAAACTACATTCTGTAAAGCCCATTTTAGGAGATAAGAAATTGCATGGACATTAATAATGTTTCACAGGAGTTATTTTGTGTCGACTAAGGATTGGACACGGACACCTTACACACAACTTCTGACAAAACAAGAGAAACTTCTCTGCGAAATATGTGGTGGTGAATTCACAGTAAACTACGTGTTTTGTGTATAAAACTTTAACTAAGAAAAAAGTATTTTACAACATTCTACAATGAATATATCCCATTACACCCCATGCTGCTTTTAGGTGATCTAGAGCTTGTTGATTTTTCATGTATTATTAAATTTCTCAAGGAAGCCAGCATTTTAAACAAACTATAGGCATTAAAAGCTTCACCTTTAACACAAAACATTTTAACCCTGTGTTTGAGGCATCATAGTCTTGGTTGCTTTAGTGCCGTTAGACTCCATATGTCATTGTTTTCCAGGGGGAGGAGGTGGGGGGGGGGGGGGGTGTATTTGTTGATGTGCATTGTCAGGATTTCATCACACGCACACTTGCGCTCATTCAGCCTCTCATTTAGGCCTGTCTGGCCCACGTATACCTTCTTGCATGTAGTGGGATCTTTTAGATAACACCTTGCAAGCAGTCTACATGTGGATTCTTGTGCTTGATGCCACGCGTGCTTTTCTTCTTGCTTGGGTCATCATGGGGGTTCACCATCTTGCAGAACCCTCTCATCTTGGTGGCTTCCAACAGCACCACAGGAATGTCGTGTTTTTCCCCAATCTCGTGCAGTCAATGTGAAAGTTTTGCACGTATGGCACAACTACTGGACGGGCATTTTTTTCCTTCTATTTTATTGTTCCTGCTCCTCTTCCTGTTCTGAATTCTTTGAGAAGGCCTTCTGCTGTTTGTGAGATGAACAGCTCAGTGTTCCCACTGGCTTCTAATCTTTCTGCTTAAATTTTGAGTTTTTTCTCTGCTTTCTATGGACAGGATTTCTTAACAGAATGTTTTAGGTGGGACATTGTGACACCTCTTTTGGTAATCTTGGAATGCCAAGAATGGAATCCCATGATGCCTTTTTCACTTCTTGTCTTGTACATCCAACATGTGTAGGTAGCGGTTATCTTGTTCTGGATGCTAAGAAGTTGCAGGCAAGAACTGTTGGGGACTTTGCAGCTGAATTCTAGGTTTTGGAAAACATTGCTCCATTTTTCTAGGATCCTGTCTTCGACAAATCTTCTTGCTTGCTCTAGAGGCAGGCGAATCAGATAGTCATCGACATATCTAAAGCAAGCCTTGATGTTTAGGCCCTCTAGTGGTTGTGCGAGTTTCCGGTTGTCCCTGGCCATGAACAAATTTGACAGAACTGGGGCAAGACAGGACCTGGTACTGATGCCTTCTTTCTGGAGGTACACTTTTCCTTCATATTCACTGTACAGAGTTATTAGGTATAAGGCAAGTAAACTGAGAAACCCATAAACATCATGCCGCAAAGGTTCTGGAACCTAATGTCGTACTGTGCAGTGCACTTTTCTACAAATTTGCGGAATGTTGTAGTACATGTCTCTCACGTCTATTGAGAAGCATGTCACGTGCAATGTCGTTTTGAAGAAGTCTATACCAGGAAGGGATCCTGTACTAGGAGGGTCGAGAGCTATTTTGCAGAAATTTGGCGAGGCATCTCTGCCATGTTTCCTTATCTTCTGCTGTCACCCAGAAAGGTGTTTCTTCTTTATTGGTCTTGATGGTAAGGAATGGCCTGAGACCACGTTGCATACTCCAGGGCATGTCCATCCTGGAAGAAGGAAAAGCAAATAGTCACCCTAAAGACAAAGGAAAACATTTAATTTAAAAAAGCGCAAAGGCAATTTGCTCTTACAAACACATTGTCCTTCACCGCAAAATCAAACTTCACCAATGTGGTGCATGGGTTTGGCACACCGCACCAGGCTTCGGCACCTTTCTAGGCCAAACTCAGTGTGCCCGCAGTCAGGGCCATCCGTGCCCGCATTCAGGGTAGCTCACGCTACTCCGCCACTCTTAAAGCAGGCTGCGCAGACCCTCAGGTTGGTGGGCCTCAAGGCCTCTTCTCACAGGTTGAGGTTGAACTCGAATGTCCATGTGCCCTCTGCACAGTCGTCCACCTCCTGTGTAGAGGCAGTGGGCACGACCCAAGGCAGCGCTGTGCTGCGCTGTGGCATTTTAAGCGCTTGTTGCGTCCAGTACCTCGCCATGGCTGACCTTACATACAGAGGAAGCCCATAACAAGCTTACTATAGCCTCAAAATTTGATGTCCCAACCCCTTTAAACTCAATTTCTCCTGTTGCTTTATGTCTGCAAGAAACCAATTTAGGTTCTCATCACACAAATGAGCTTAAGAAATATACTGTCTTCTGCTGTGACCGAGAAGGGGCGGGCAGGCTCTCGGGAGGCGTAGCCATCATTGTAAAACCTGATGTAGCAGTTTGTGAGCTGGAACTGAAAACTGGATTCGAAGCCCTAGCAGCTAGTGCGGTTATTTACAAAACGATTACACTGTGCTCTGTATATTTTGAACTGCACTTCAGAGTAACACTCAAGAATTCGAGAACCTTTTATAACAGTTACCGGAGCCATACCTGGTAGTTGGAGATTTTAATGCACACTCTTCTTTTTGGGGCAGTGAGAAAACCAACATCAGAGGTCAAATTGAGGTTTTATGGACGTTCGCATTACGTATGCTGTTTTTCGAATTTAGCGTGCGTGATCATGCTTGCGCATGGAAAAATAGTGTTGTCAACATGGCGGTGCCCATGTCACCCACTTTGGAGAGAATTTTTAAATATTATTGGGTTTTTAGTCATATTCATTGCCGTTTAATGGTACATGCGATATTCACTTTGCCTCCTCTCGTCGACAGCAGAATGAATGAGGGATAAACTTGCGCATATTCGATTCTGTGTAATGATTTTGCCGTTCTTAACCCTAACAGGACACCACCGACTGTGGCTTGCCTTGATTTGTATTTTTACCCCAAGGTAGTCATAGCCTTGCCAAATGTCGTTTTGGCGGTGGGCAGATGGGCCTGAAAGAACTCAACATGACGTTATGGTGTAATGACGTTATTAAAAACCTTGCTCGGTTCAGTTACCTAAAAGAAATTAAGCCGTGGCTCGACTTACCTGGCCATGAAACTGGCTGTCTGCGGGATACGACTTAGATAACCTTGGCTAAGTGCGAAAAATTATTCACAAAATATTTTCACATTTTAACACCAGACTGCGGCCTTCGGCCTGCGCTATTGTTGTGCTCGGGTTGGCATACGATAAACTAAGTGCTCATGCTATTTCTAGTGTAACCTTTTGCTAAATGCTTGCATATAACGTACGTAAGCTCTTATACGCTGTACTGAAAGTTTCTAATGCCCTGCTTAGGTCTGTCTTTTAGTTCGTCTGTTTTTAGCGATTTTAAATGGGGTATTTTAGAAAACCCATATGGGAGTGATTACCTGCCAGTTTTTATCAGCATGTCACCGTCGCCTGCAGTCAACTGAACTAAACCACGACATTGGAAGCTTCATTTCGCTGACTGGGTATTCTTCAGAGAAAAGCCAGTTTAGAATAATTTTCTCAGGAACACTTAGCACAGGTGAACTCGGTGAAATGCTCACGAATTTTATCATCGATGCTGCATGCCCAGCGGAGGCTTCCTTGTTGATTCGTGGCATAACCTGTGGACCACGCAGACCACTGACTAATGGCCCTTCAGGTTTCAAGCTTCTTGATTGCAGCATTATAGTGAGCAGGACTGCTGTGCGCTTCTGCAGTGTGCTCTCGCCGCGCATTCCCGCCGTTCTTGGTGTGGGCAGATGCCAGCACGCTTGCTCCCTTATCCTCGCTGGTAGTTTGAAAGTCGTTCTTCACGTGGCACTCGCAGTTAATGTGTCCTCGTCGATTTTTTTTGCACCTAGCTGGCCTGTTCCTAGTTTTGGTTGTAATAAATATCACGTCAGTGATCATGCCTTGCCTTCTCCGTGGCACACGGATGCGACTGCGGTTTGCAAGCGCTGGTATCGCATCCGCGGAGTGGGTGAGAAACCCCACAAGTTAACCCATTCACTTACAGAGACAGTGATTCGCCGTCCTCGCTTTAAAACATTCACTTTAAATGCACATCAAAACAGCGCACCACATGCTTGGCTGCTACTTTTTGGATAGTAGTCTTCACACTGCATGACACTAGTTGCTCACTAGTTTTGAAAATATATATTGCAGGAAAAAAATTTTCTCACCGCTTCTTTGAAACATGACCATGGTGTTGCAGAAAATTTCAGGGGCTCGGGAATTCGTGTGCTGGTTTTTGAAGGTGAGGGGTCTGCAATTTGTAAGTAACCTAAATTTTTAGATGATGTAAAGCAGTGAGTGACTTTTTTGCAAGGTGAGAATTAGGACTCGAACTGTGAGCCTAGCACTTCAGACATAGCTTGAGTCCTGGTTCGAAAATTCAGAGCTTGCAGGGAAATATTCGCTGTTTACAGCAGTTACATATTCTACTTAAAAGCGACCGGGAAAAAATGTGGTATACCAAGAGTAAAGTTTATCTCGTCGAAAAGATTGTTCATATGGCTGCGTTGCCCTGGGACAAGAGCACTGGAAACCAGTTGTAGCTTCATTCCAAATGTGTCTAGAGGCTTTTCAATAGAACCAATTTGATCCCCAAATACCTGCGAATTACAGCATAGCAGAAAGCGTTGCGCAATGTTTAGTTTTCAAAGCCCCGGTAAAAAAAGCGAAAGCTGTCGGGAGTGCAACAAATACCACTTCGCACTTCACACACCTGACTGCTTCGAGATTTTTCACAGAAAAGAGAAATTTTACTTGCTCTAGATTTGTGATAGTCTTGCCAGCTGAAAAAAATAAAAAAATCCTCACATGCAACCTTTTCAGTGCGGGCTATTGTAGATTCTCTTTAAACAAGCGAGGTCTTGCTGTGCCCGTGCGGACCAATCATGGAAGCAAATGGGTTAAGTTAAAATGTCTCTTGTAATCGAGGTTCTTGATAAATATTCAAAGGTTACTTGGCCATTGTTACCGAATGTCTTCTACACCTGATGTCTGTTACAAAAGTGATCACTTAACTCTTTCCTACCATGAAAAAAGTGACCAATTTTGAGCGCTTTAAAATAAAAATTTTCTTCTAGAGGTGCTAAATGCACTGTGCATTGTAATGCTTCAAACTGTTGCTTAATGATTATTCCAAACGAAAAAAGTGCCAGAGTTGTGTGTGCAAATCTTTTCAAAAATTTATTGGTTAACTATGCTGGTAACACAAAAAGAATACAAGCAGAACAAAATTAAGACTGCACTGAGCCAGAAATTGATTACAAAAAATATAAAATGTACAAAACGTTGCACGTGTTCTTAGCCACCATTAATGAGATTTTCAGCTGCATACATAATGCACTGCACTTTTGGGGGCCTTTCAAGTTAAGGGGGGAAGAGGGTCTTAGTAAAAAATTTTTATTAATGAAGTCACAATTATGAAATCTTCAGGGAACATGTATTTTTGTGTGCTGATTCCAAATATGGAATTTAATTTAATGTACAACAATTTCTTGAGCACTTGTGCAATATGTTAATGTAACTTATTGTGGAGAGCTTTCAAGAAATCCTGCTGCAGGGAACTTGCTAGAATGCATGCCATTGGTTTCTATTGACATTAAGCTATGCAATAAAGCTATAATTATCATCCTGCCTGTCATAGAAGTTGAGTTATAGAATTTTGAAATTGTCACTTCAGAAACAGGAAGACAAATTTTTCTTCCCGTTTGTGAAGTACGAAGTTCAAAACCCTATAACTCAACTTCTGTGATAGGCAGGATAATAATTTTACCCTTATTGCATAGCTTGTTGTCAAGACAAGCGGACGGCATACATTCTAGCAAGTTCCCTGCAGCAGAATTTCGTTAAAGCTCTCCACAAAAAGTTACATAACATATTGTATGATGTCCACAAGGACTTGTTGTATATTAAATTAAATTTCATATTTGGAATCAGTGCGCAAAAATACATGTTCCCTGAAGATTTCATAATTGTGACTTAATTCATAAAAAAATTTTTTCTAAGACCAGCTTCCCCCCTTAAGCAAAATGACTGCTCTGCCAGTAGAGGAAGCAGTCGCGTGAGGACATGGAGTGGAGGTAGATGTGGATGTGCTGCACATTACACTTGTTCTGAGTTCTCGTTTTTTTGCAGCAGAGCTTGCAGTTCCTACTTTTTTCATTTTTTTTTTCTGGTTGGTAGTGAATGACTTTTATGGGTGAAAAGGGGGCGTAGCCTTCCTTGACATCATTATAAAAAAATCTGCTGGCTCATTTGGTAAAATATATGGGCAGTATGTCGCAGAGACCCTAAAACGCCAGATGAAACCACTCATCGTTTACAGGTGAAGCGTGTTGCATAGAATACATTGTGAATGGCCAAATGAAACACACGAGCACGAGCTGATGTCCCGGGCCTCTGAGACGAAGTCTCGCAGCTGAAACTGAAATCGAACCATTCCACGGGGTGGCCTAACTCACCACTACTGCAAAAAAAAAAAAGAAAGAAAGAAAAGACAGCATAAGAACCAACAAAAGTGCTCACTGTAGCCTTTTGCCTGCGAGGAGTGCGCAGCGAAGCGGATGTCATGATTGGTGACTGGAGGAATACGTACAGTCAGAAATTCATTTTTCACGTCGCCTTCTTACTTTAGAAGATGAAAAAAATTGGTGGTGGTTTAGCTCTGGTTAAACCTGGAGTGACGAGACAGCTGGCTGAGTGGAACTTGCTCAGTTGAATTGCAAAGTCAGTCTTTTGCTGCTCCGTTTCGCTGGGCGTTCCTTCTTCATCTTCGTCCCACTTGACACGGCGCATGCGCACAGCTGTGGCAGCTCGGTTTCGCTGGCGCGCTGCGCTGCTGGCCGCAGTAGCTGCTCTGCACCACGTGGCTGGTCACGTGACCAACCATGTGACGAACCACGTGATCAGCCACGGCGTTGCGCCGCTGGCAGCTGCTCCGCACTACGTGACAGTGTGGCGGCACAGCCATGGGGTGGCAGCGCTGCCACCGCCACGGCGCCGCCACTCTGAAGGCTGAAATGCTACCGTAATGTAGCTATCGCTACAAAACAAAGCTGAAACTAAAGAAATGGTTTTATAGAAGCAAACTAGATGGTGCAGCATATGCAGGAGTGCTGTCTTGAATTTTCGGCAGCAGATTCAAAGCGTCAGTCATATATATGACTGATGGCCTATGGTGCTGTAAGGAAAGAGTTAATAGGAGAGATAGTGTGGCCAACCATGAGAGTGAAAAATATCTCTTATACCCGACTGTCTGTTACATTCATGTCTCTCTCTTGTAATGAGGTTCAACTGTGTATGCCAGTGGTCATATGAGTATGCCGCTTGTTCATGTATCGACATTTTTAAGTGTATCAAAGTAACTTTTTTGTTCAATTTTACCTACTGTTCATTGCGACCTCCTATAGTATGCTGACATACTTTTGAATGTTCGCTCATATTGTGTGTAATGTCCTGTGTGTCTCCTTTCCTGTTCTCCCGAGTGCAGTGCTTCTGCAGCATGGGGCAGATGCCTCTATCCGCAACACAGATGGCAAAATTCCGCTGGACCTGGCAGACCCATCAACTCGTAGCGTGCTCACCGGTGACTACCGCAAGGATGAGCTGCTTGAGTCTGCCCGCAGTGGAAACGAGGAGAAGTTGTTGTCACTCCTCACATCCATTAATGTCAACTGCCACGCCAGCGATGGCCGTAAGGTGACCAAAGCATTTTCCATTGATGTTACGAGATAGATGAGAAACGTACTTGTGTTCTTGTGTCATTACATTGGGTGGCAGTTCTGACCAGGCCTGTAGCCAGAAATTATTTTCGGGAGCGGCCCGAGGTAGTTGTATAGCCATGGGTGGGGGTGGGAATGGGGGGGGGGGGGGGGGGGGGGGGGGGGCAGGGCTTATGCCTAACAAGAACACTGATGGTGGGGGGGGGGGGGGGGGGGGGGGGGGTTCCGGTGTTGGATACGTCCCTGGTTCTGATGTATGCCATCTGGCTGAAACACAGCTAGTCCTGACTGCATTTTATTCCTTGGTGTTCTTGTCTAGTCTTTCTACTGCTGATTGTCAATACAGTAGTGCAATGCATCATGGAAGCAAAGTTTATTTGCTGTATCCAGTATCATGTGGAGTGGTTTATGAATGATCCTAGTTAGGCATATTGAGTTCAGAATAATCAAGGAACAAAGTCAATTCTTAAAGCGAACTCAACAGAAATTGCCCGCTTTCTAGGAAGGGGCAAATGTAATGTATGATGATGACTCAAACAGCACTGAAGTTTGATGCGTACAGTGTGCGAGGTCAGAAGCAAGCTAGAGGACAGCAGAAGGCAGTCACTACAGCAATTTTTCCAGCTCTGACTAGCACCATGCCACTCATAGCATTATGGCTGTAGTGGTGAAAGGAATGAACCAGGACTGGCATGCTAGAGTTGAGTAGGTCTTGATTTATGCACCCACAGCGGGCTACATTCTACTATGGAGGGCACTTTGCATTCGTCAATATGCCATAGCCCAAGGAATGCTTCCTGCTCTGTGTGTCCATCAGTGCAAATCGTGGCACTGCAATGATGGTGCATACTGGAGAGAAGTGCTCAGAGAATTTCATGATCTTGCACACAGAAAACGTTCCATGCCGTTAGTTTGCTTCACAAAATGTGCTTTGTACACAATTGTATGCATAGCGAGCGCTCAGCTTTTTCCGAGTGTGTGCTGCACCTAATGGTGATTTCTTTGTTTCAGGTGTGTTTGCATAATTCATGTTGCAAATCAGTTGATATTTATGCCCTATATTTTACAAAACATTGAGCGGGGTAGTGCATTGTCCGCCATATTTACGCAGACAAATTTTGCTGCCAGTAATGAAATTGGTTATTTTTTTTTCTGAATTTCGGGTTTAATGTGTATCCATATTGTGGCAAACTGCATTTGGTAAATGAAGTAAGAAATGCATGTGTTAAAAAATTTAGGAACAGTTTGATTTAGGCAATAATTCATAATATCTGTGTTCTTTATATCGAGGTTTGACTGCATTTGTTTTATTTCAGATTGTCATTGGACAGCTTGCTTGCCTTATGTATTGACACAATGAAACAAATTGCACTTGAGGTATAGTTTAAGTACGTCAAACCCACTTATAACAATACTGGTTATAACAACATATCAGATATAACAATTCCCGCTTCTTTCACGTGTTCTTCTTTCACGCATGGCACACATTAGCCATGCGTGCCATGCGTACTCCCAAATCAGTCGGTGTGGGGCACGTGCGTTGCCAGCGTGCTTTTTCTCTTGTCAGCTGTCACCATACCCTTGGTTCTGCAAGCTCCTTGGATTTCCCGTAAGAATTGTTTCCGGAAAGCGGGCTTGATGCCAGTGACGCGGAGGCGCACGAAGCTCCCACTGGTGTAGTGATGATGGGGCTTTAGTCATTGGTGAATGCTGGTGATTGTGGCATTCCGAGTTGAAGAATTCTTGCACACTGACGATGCAATCATGACAAATGACCTCATCGACCAGGCAATCATGGCAGCTGTCACCGGCATGGACAGCAACGAACAGGAACCTTTGCAAGTTGTAATAGAATAGCAAAAACTCACAATTCGACCTACATTAATTTGGAAATCTGGCTAATTCAAACTGCACCCATGTAAGTCTGTGGCGTCGTATGCTCAATAATTCAGACATTATGGGTCTCACACCGGTTAATTCGAACGGGTTCCTGAAGGGAAGCTGCATCCAGGTATGACTGGCGCGGCAAATGATTGATGAAATAGCCCTGTTCAAACCTGAATTCTATGTTGGTGAGTCATCCGTGCTCCTGAGAGGTGCATACAACACTAGGCATGACGACAAACGCACGGCCCCGTCTCGAAATTAGTCAGATCGCATAGTTTCGGTTTCGCTTTTCTGAGCTTCATGCAAGCCCGTAGCAGCTAGCTAACCGAACCCCGCTGCGCGCCGTTTCGGGCGCTGATTGGCGGGATCACAGTCGTCCGCGTGGTTTATTCTCCGGTTAGTGCGCCGAAACTGCAAGCTCGTCATGTGCCGTTCGCTGTTATTGCAGTGACACGGGACGCTGCTGCTTGTGAGGAGTGTGACACGGTAGTGGTGGAGCTGCAGTGCTTGCACGTCGCACTGTGAACATTGTTGGGGAGGCCCTTAGCACTTTTGAGCAGTCCTGCTTCGATGCTCCCAGCCGCCGCGGTGGCTGAGTGGTTATGGCGCTCGGCTGCTGGCCCGAAAGACGCGGGTTCGATCCCGGCCGCGGCGGTCGAATTTCGATGGAGGCGAAATTCTAGAGGCCTGTGTACTGTGCGATGTCAGTGCACATTAAAGAACCCCAGGCGGTCGAAATTTCCGGAGCCCTTCACTACGGCGTCTCTCATAGCCTGAGTCGCTTTGGGACGTTAAACCCCCTTAAACCTTAAACGTGCGTCGATGCTCCCAACAGTATGCATGTAATAAAGCGTTTATGAAAATGTTGAAAAAAAAACCTAATCGTCGCGCCATTCTCATCTCAAAAGCAAGGAACCATTGTCCTGTCTTTCATCAAACAAATATGCTGTGATGCAATCGGTTATTGTTAGTAGTTTTTCAGGATAATTTGGTAATTTGAAAATTTTTCCGGTCCCCTGAAGTTTGAATCAATGTGATTTTATTGGCATTAGAACAATCAAACCCCTCCGGGTCTTTCCTGTCAGTAAATGCTCTAAAGTTTGTCATCTTTTCTTTTTTTCGGTACAATGCGGTTAAAACAATTATCAGTTATAACCGGGTTATTTCCATGGCTCTTCAATATTGTTATAGTAAGGGGGTTTGACTGTAGTATGGTCAAAATCATTACAGCAAGTCGTAGATGAATACAGGCAAGCTAACGGTGGTGCTTGGATGGGCTGTAGTGTCCAGTTCTCCACCTCTGCAGTCACATAAATAGCATATTCTCTGGGAGAAAAATCGCACCTCTTTTTATCCCATGTGACTTTGGGATGTGTACTGCATCTCATAGGGTGGGTTTGCTGATTGGGGAATGCTTTTTATGTGCAGTCAACACCGCTCCACCTGGCAGCAGGTTACAACCGAGTACGAATTGTCCAGCTTCTTCTTCAGCACGGAGCTGATGTTCATGCCAAAGATAAGGGGTAAGGCCAGTCCCACTGTAGCTTCCACGTTGTACAAACTCTGCAGTGAGAGAGCAATTGTGGGAGTGCAACAAGTGCCAGCAGCCATTTTGACTTTTTACATTTATACATTGTGAATGAGCACTCAGAAGAGATGGGAAGTAAGAATTTTTTTCACTCACCATGTGCATGTATGCAGGACTAAAAGGAGAGCCCTTAGGCTTTGGAAGCAATAGTTTGGAAGCAGTGGTCTTTGGTTTGCAGAGGGGATACAATTTAAGCCTGGATGTAACGAAATTTAAAAGTCAGATTTTTTTGTTTCATGCAGTTTTCACATGAAGGCTCACGTGGGCAATGCAAAATGGACCCCAAAATGAAAATAAGTAGGCAAATGTAGCTGACACCCACTGTAAACCCAGAAACAGGATGCAGCTATGTGTGGGGTGGGGAGAGTTGAGGAGGAAGCAACCACCTCTTACGGTGGGTGCAGCACGATTGGGTGCGCTCAGCTTGTTCCATGCTTTTGTTGTGTCCTACTGTTGTGCGGTGCTTTTGAACATGAACTGTTGTAGCGCCACTTGGTGTGACGCTACAAAAAGTGAAAGCTGTGGTGACTGCTGCACTTGCCATAAAGAGGTATTGATTGTTCTGAGGTGTGGCGTGTTGTGTCAACTGCATTCGATCGTTTACGCTCTTCTCGTGGCAGTTTGTGTTTCGTCATCATGAGACTTCCATGTGATGTGGCCAAATTAAAATGACATTGCTAACAGCTAGTAGGATTAGCGAGTTTGTTACATCCAGGTCACTTGCCACAATACCTTCTTTTCATGGAGTTCGCAAATACACATGCTTCAATGGGGGCGGCGTTGGGGAATTGAAAGAGGAAATTGAAAAATTCTCGTCGGGTTTTAATGTAGTTCAGCCGAGTAGACATGCGAAAGCATGTGTGTAGCCTGGTTGGCTTGTGGTTCTGCTTTCCTGGGTCGGCACGTCTGTTGACGATATTAGTTCGATAGTAGTGAAGGTTGGTGTATAGGGACGTGGGAAACGCTGGCGACGAAAACTCTTGCACAAGTAATTGATGAGCCAGCAGGGTGAGAGGCAGGGTCGTCACAAGAAGCAGTTCTCCAGTATGAGTGTCAGCCGGCCCCCTCAAGAGCTTCGTTGTCGGCGCATGGTCATCTTCATTCCAGTAGTGTTAGTTGATGAAGATGATGGTGTGCAATGCGCAGTGCCAGAGTGTGTATATTAGTTACATATTATTATTAGTTGATGAAGACGGCCATGTACAATGCACAGTGCGAGAGTGTATTGCAGTTTAATATGAGGCGTGATTGGCTGCGGCGACGGCATTGTGCCCTCGTGCAGTGGTCAGCGAAGCTGTGCCGCCGCAGGTTCAAATCTGAAACATGGCAGTATTTATTTATTTAATTAATATATGGCTTGGAAAAGGTCACCCTCAAGGTCAAGCTGCACACAAACTCGGTGAGCCAGTTTAACCTCGTGAAGTAGGTGCTTTCGCACTAAAACTTGGCAGTGTCAAGGAATTCGCTACAAGCAGGTTTGTTACATCCAAAGTTAACTGTATAACACGTGTTTGGTTTTTGCTGCAGTCATTGTCGTCACTTTGGTGCAGATGGGTGCGGTGCATGTCTGTTCTCTCTTTTTCTGTCACCTCTTGATTCTGTCAACAGTCTTTCTGCATGAGGCAGTGACAGTGGTTCGTTTGATGCCAGTAAAACGGTCTGTTTGCTTTTCTTTTCTTCCTTCATACAGCCACTCATGCACTCATGCTGGCTGCTCATTACCAATTCTCTGAAAATGTTGGCGCTTCCTTCCTTGTGCTGTCTGTTGCGGTGCAACCACACTGCTGTGACAATTACGGGGCCTGTGCGAGCAGTGGCTGTGTGTGAAGTTTTACCAGCCGCATTGCAGTATCTGCTGGCTGGAGTGTTTCACAAGAGGCCCTTGTTCCCTCGTAAATGCAAGGTGTAGTTTCTAGATTCTAATAGACGAGAATTGACCTTAAATGTTCAAGCAGTGAGCGATAATATCGCAGATATTGTTACGGAGTGCGCAGTATAAGTAGGCGGTAGGATGGTTTGACAGGGTACTGGCAAGCTCTCTCAGGTGACGAAAGATCTGATTAAGAAACGTCAAAGCCTGAAAGCATCGAACCGAACACACAGAATAGAACTGGCAGCGCTATCAAAGTTAATAAAAAGCGCGAGGTAGCCGAAATAAAGAAGTCTAATATCGAGAGAATCGAGCATGCTCTAAAGAACAGAGGTAGCCTAAAAGCAATGAAGAGGAAACTACGCACAGGTAAAAACGAGATGTATGCGTTAAGAGACAAAGAAGGCAATGTCATTAGCAATGTGGATAAGATAGTTAAAGTGGCCGAAGAGTTCTACACAAGTGTTATACACTTGGCAATGCAATCATAACGTTAATCAGAGAGGCAGTAACACACTGCATTGGGACATCCAGTGTGTAATGAAAAAGGAAGTGAAGAAAGGCTTAGGAGCAATGCAAAGAGGAAAATCAGCTGGTGAGGGTCACGTAACAGCAGATCTGCTGAAGGATGCAGGGGAGCTTGTGCTAGAAAAACTAGGCACCCTGCATACGCAGTGCCTTGTGACCTTGAGAGTATCAGAAGCTTGGAGGAACGCTAAAATTATCTTAATTCATAACAAAAGAGACGTCAAGGACTTTAAAAATTACAGACCGATCAGCTTGCTATCCATTGCCTGCAAGGTATTTACTAAGGTAATCGCTAATAGAATGAGGACAACCTTAGACTTCAATCAACCAAATGGTCAGGCAGGCTTTCATAAAGGATAATCGACAATAGACCATAATCACACTATCAGTCAGGTGATAGAGAAATATGCAGAATATAACCAACCCCTATATATACAGTAGAACCCCGCTATATATACAGTAGAACCCCGTTCCTCACTGCTGCGTTTTCCCGGCTGTTACGTCATTTTCGTCCGGTCCCGGCATAGCTCCCATAGGATCCAATGTATTGGGTACCCCGCTGTTACGTTGTAGCTGTGAAAGCGTTCCCGCATGATACGTCGCAACCTGGCACCCCGAACCCGGCCGGGCAACGCGCTCCAACCGCCATTTTGACGAGTCTTGGCCAGGCTTGGCTACGGAATTGGCTACAAGACCGTGGCCTCCGAGATCACCCCCTTGCACGCGTGTGGGTAATCTCAGAGGCCATAAAAAGCTGCACGCGAGTTGGAGAGATTGCCACTAGATGGCCACTGCCTCGTCAGCTGAAGCGAGTAAAACCCGCAGGCCCGCAGCAACCCAGTCTTTCTTGTTTGTGCGGTTCAACCCATCCGAGTCGTCCGTGTCCTCCCGTCAACACCTACGCTGCCTACGCCTCGTCGGGCCTCGCTAACACCGCGAGCGATTTGTCGTCCTTTGATGGCGTCGCGCAAGCGCAAGGCGCTTTCCCTCGAGGAAAAGCTGGTTGTTCTCAATGCAGTCGACAGGCAGCCAGCGCGGAAAAGTGTCGACATCGCCAAGGATCTTGGTCTGCCACCCTCGACGCCTAACAGCATCGTCTCGAAGCGTGCCGAGATACAAGGGAATGCCGCGCTCTTCGGCCCAAAAGCTAAGCAGGCTCGTGGCGCCCAGTATGGAAACCTCGACGAGTCGCTTCTTACTTCGTTTAAACAAGCTCGCGCTGCCGGTGTTAACTTCGACGGCAGCATTTTGCGCGAGAAGGCGATGGAAAAGCCGACCGACTGGGCATCAGTGACTTTGCGGCGTCAAATGGCTGGATCGACTGTTTCCGGAAGAGGCACGGCATCGCGTATAAGACGGTATCCGGGGAAGCAGCAAGTGTAAACTTGGAAACAGTCGACGATTGGAAGGCCACACTATCTGCCATAATTGAGGGGTATGAGCCTCGTGACATTTACAGTGCCGACGAAACGGGTCTTTTCTTTCGGGTGCAGCCATCCAAGTCGTTAAGCCTGAAGGGCGAAGCATGGCATGGAGGCAAATGCATCAAAGAACGATTGACGGTGCTCCTTTGCTGCAACATGGATGGCTCGGACAAGCTGAAGCCATGGGTAATCGGAAAATACCGAAACCCACGGTGCTTAAGGAACATTCGCCTGCTGCCATGTCACTAAAGAAGCAACAGTCGTGCATGGATGACAGGTTCTTTGTTCGAAGAATTTCTTCGTTACTTCGACAACAAGATGGGCTCCCAGTGCAGGAGTGTTGTCCTTTTTCTGGACAATTGTGCTGCCCACCCGAGAGACCCGTCGTTTCTTCGGAACGTTAAGCTTGTTTTTTTTCCTGCAAACACTACAAGCCACTTGCAGCCGTTGGATGCCGGTGTCATAAAGAACTTAAAGCACTCGTACAGGAAGTCCATCGTAAAGCGCTGTCTGGCGCATATTGATCGCGGACAGCAGCCTATGATCGTTTCAATACTGGACGCTATGCACCACGTCGCTTCAGCGTGGACTGCAGTGAGCGCGTCAACTGCACAGCACTGCTTCGCGCGGTGTGGCTTTCGCATGGACGGCGGAGAGGGAACTGCCACGGAAGCTGAAGAGATGGAAGCAGCCTCTCATGATCAAGAGCTGAGTGAAGCTTTGAATGCGCTGGGTGCCACGGGAGTCACGTATGACGACTACGTCGCCGTGGATGCTGCTGTCGTGACGTCCGAGTGTCAGAGTATCGCCGAGATCGTTGCAGACTCGGTCGCGAGTGAAGCCTCAGACTGTGATGACGACGAGGAGCACGAGCCGCATGATTCCGGGGAGTTGGCGGACCCGAGCTTTGGAGAAGCCGTCGCGGCTCTGGACCTCCTCCGCAGGTACGTCGCACCTCAAAGCGACGCTGAGAGCAATGCGGCTTTCCAGGCCATCGAGAAACGCGTGGTGTTTTCCAGCGAGCGGAAAAAACGGCAATCGACCATTCTCGATTTTTTTAAGACCTAAGCTCACTTGATGTCGAAATAAATTGTTTCAAGGCAAAGCTGCACTGTTTTCATTAATTTTCGGACCTTTCCTCACTGTTGTGTTTTCCTGGTTGTTACGTTTTTTTTTCGCGGTCCGGTGAAAAACGTATGAACGGGGTTCCACTGTATAGCCTTTATTGATAACGGGAAAGCATTTGACTCAGGGGAAACCTCCGCAGTCATGCAGACATTGTGGAATCAGAATTTATAAAAGCCTTGTGTGATAATACTGGAAGATATCTATAATGGCTGCGTAGCTACCATAGTCCTCCATAAAGTCAGCAATAAAATTCCAATAAGGAAGGAAGATGGTGAGGCAGGGAGACTCGATCTGTTCGATGCTATTCACCGCCTTCTTGCAGTAGGTGTCCTGAAGCCCGGATTGGGAACAATTGGGGATAAGAGTTAATAGAGAATACCTAAATAATCTGCAATTCACTGATGACATTGCCTTGCTGAGTCACTCAGGAGATGAACTGCAAATTATGATCAATGAGTTAGACAGACAGAGCAGTACGGTGGGTCTAAAAATTAACGTGCAGAAAACCAAGGTAATGTTCGACGGCATCGCAAGGGAACAGCAGTTCGCATTTGGTAGTGAGGTGCTTGAGGTGGTAAGGTAATGTGTCTACTTATTGCAGGTTGTGATGGCAGATCCGGATCTTGAGAGGGAAATAACTAGAAGGACAAGAATGAGGTGAAGTGCATATGGGAGGTTCTCTCAAATCATGAATGGCAATTTACCAATTTCCCTCAAGAGAAAAGTGTACAACAGCTTTGTCTTATCAGTACTCACCTACGGGGCAGAAACGTGTAGCCTAACGAAAAGCGTTCAGCTTAAGTTAAGGACAACGCAGCGAACCATGGAAAGAAAAATGATAGGTGTAACGTTAAGAGACCGCAAGCGGGCAGAGTGGATGAGGGAACAAACGTGGGTTAATGGCATTCTAGTCGAAATCAAGAGGAAGGAATGGACTTGGGCAGGGCATGTAATGCTAAGGTAAGATAACCGCTGGTCCTGAAGGGTAAGGCCCGTTTCACATGCTGCGAATTTTGCCCCACCGACACTACGAATTCAGTGCCGCCGCAATGCGATTGCCGCTCAGTCCTTTCACATGCAACGCAGAACCTGCGAATTCATTCGGTTGTGACAACACGGTTGCCAGATGTCTGCTTATCAAACCTGTGAATAAATGTGGCAGTAATGTAACATGGAGTGTTTTTATGTTGTTGTAGTGATGCGCACTTTTAGATACAAGGTGGCATTCCGTTTCTTTTTATCAAAGTAAACAGTTCCGAATTATTTGAAAAGTACACGATGGCCAAAGCCAAGCCTGACAGAGAGCCAAGCAGTGGATGCTCCCTATTGGTCAATCGCAGAGCGAACACACCGACGCTGCGAGTGAATTCCAACCAGACGGAAATTGTTCGCAATCCGTCTGTGGCAAGAGCGGCGGCCCTCTCCAGCCGCAGACCGAACGAATTCGCAGTGTCGGATGGTGAAATTCGCAGCATGTGAAATGGGCCTAACTGAGTGGATTCCAAGAGAAAGCAAGCATAGCAGGGGGTGGCTGAAAGTTAGGTGTGCTAATGAGATTAAGAAGTTTGCGGGGATATGTTGGCTGCGGCTGGCAAAGGACAGGGTTAATCGGAGAGACATGGGAAAGGCCTTTGCCCTGCACTGGTTGTAGTCAGGCTGATGATGATGTTGAGTGCCACTGACTTGCATACATTTCTGACGGGATGGAGCAGGGAGGCCGAGTTTTCGAATGAACAAGGTTTGACTGTATGTTCAAGAACATGCAGTCATTGCATACACAAGGCGGATAGTGCCACCTTTTGCCTACACAACGAAAATCACTGCTGACATCAGCAGCGCTGCATATCTGTGGCATCACGTCCTGACCTTGTCTAATTTGGAGTGAACTTTCTTCTGGTCAGCGAGGGCTGTAAGTTGGGGGTCGGCTCGTACTATTCGGAGTCTACTTATGCATGGCAATATATGGCAATATTCAGTGTTTTGCATTGTGAAACGAATTGGCTTTTACGCATTTACACAGAGAGGCTCACCACAGTGGCTTTGAGGTGAAGTGTATCACCCTAATCCGGTTGGAGGTACTGCCGGCTGTGAATTTTAAGTTTTACTGAAGTACTCTCCGAACTTAGTCTCGAATAATCTGTCATGAATAAAAAGCATTAAGGGAAGCTTAAAATTGTCACTGTACTGAAAGCATTCCTGGGGGGGTCTACACAATATGCCCACTAATTTTCTGCGTTGTCTTCAGCTTTGTCCGCTGGAAAGCCAAGTTTCTTAGAAGGCTTAATTTCTTGTAGAAATCAAGTAAGACCTTATTTTTAAGAAATCTTTACGAGGTGCAAGAATCGGGTAAAATCAAGTTTGACCTGAAAACAAAGGGTCCTACTTATACAGTGCTGTACTGAATCAAGCAGTTTTTTTTCTTTACTGCTACGACACAGACTGACAAAGTGCAATGGAACTAGGACGAGTACAAGAAACACGAAACACAGGACAGGCGCTTCCTGTTTCTTCTACTCGTCCTAGTTCCGTTGCACTTTGTCAGTCTGTGTCGTAGCAGTATGAACCAATTAGCCCACACCAAGGTCCTCTTAGAATATTTTTTTTTCTTTAGTTTTGCAATAATGCCACTACTTTTTGTGTTCTTGAACAGCTAGATTGTAAACTTAATTTTGTGTTTTTGAAGAGCTAGATTGTAAACTTAGATGAGAATATGACATGGAACATCTATGTAAAGAAATGGTACTGTGATAAGTGATATTTTCTGCGCGTTGTGCGAAAATTGGGCTTCCATTTTAAAACTAAGGATTGGACTTTTCGGTTTTTATTTATGAAAATTCGGCGGGCTTTTTCGATGAGTTATTGTGGTAGCCCTATGTGGTCAAAAGTCATGTAGAGTATCTCAGCGTTTTTGAGCATAAATTATTTCTTTGCCAATAATTAATGTCCAAATTCGAGCTGTGCTTCTACAAGGAATTACTGTCAATAATAAATGTAATGAAAGGGGAGAGGGAGCGAGGGAAGGGGATGTTAACTGCCATCCTTCAAGTTGGAAGAAGGGACAGAGGGAGAGAGGAATCATCTAACAACTAGGATAACGTTATTCGTTGGGTAGAGCAGGACATCATGTGGTTTGTGTGCCACAACATGATAAAGCCTATGCACGATTGTGTAAGTGTCGTACGTGCTGTTGATAAACCTACTTAATTGACTAATGTTGTAAGTGTGCTTAGCCAGCAGGTGGTGAGGAAGTGGTGTTCCCGGGGATATAAGGCGGGTAAACTAGCGGTTCAATACCTCAGTCTCATCATGGGCTTGGCTTCCCTATTTAGTCAATTTTAAACTTTTACCGAGTAACTCGTACTCAACAGCCAGCTGGCTATGCCTTGCACGCAAAGAGTACTGACCTTCGGTTGAAAGTGAATTTCGAACACTGAATTCGGCATGCTTTTCTCGTCTTTTTTTTCCGGTGTTAACCGAAAAGTCGGAACTCCTACTTATTTAGTAATAACAAAAACTAGAAAACGTGGAATGCACCAGGGTGCTGTTATATGTACAGTCAAACTCTGGTACAACGAACGAAATTTCTCCCTCAACAAAGTATCTCCGATTCCCCGTTAGCAAACCATGTACAGCAATTTGATTGTTTCCCCTGCTGTGAACAATCTTTGGAGCGCAGTTCCATTTCAGTCAAGTTTTCATGAGTAAGCAGCCGATTTTTTTCTTTGCACATCCAAAAACACTCAGAGTATCGAGTGTGGTTCACCACAAACGGCCGGCAAAGTCACTTTGAACTTTCAGTGGCTCCACTGACATTCCACGCAGAATCGTAATTAATGTGCAGACATGTGCACTTAAAGATGCGATCAGGCGCACGAGTGCCAGTGACGGTTCTGCCTCGGACAGCTCGGATTCCTCACATGTTACATGTGGCCATTGATGCTAGGCAGTTTTTGGCAGGCCCTTTTTTTTTCGCTCACTTTGCTGACGAAGTTAGGACCGGAATCAGTTTTATGTTCATTTTAATGTGAAGTTACTGTGTTGGTGGTAGCAGGCAACAAAGGTAGACGTTTTATGAGAAGTGGTGGCTATAGCTTTTGCTGCGGCTTCAGTGCGGAGACCGTTAGTCCAAGCGGCACCTAAGAAACTGTGCGCAACCAACTATCGCTGCCCAGCGTGCGGGCGGTCGGCACGTGTTTGTTAATTACAGGCTGCCTGTTTGGAGTCATCAGTGTCAAAAGCATCAGCATCCGAAACCGGCGTAGAAAGCATCTGTTTTGATGTGCATGCGGCGTGAGGGCATGTGTGCCTCGTCGACGCCTAAATGCGTACAGGCAGCACGGTCTCTGTACGAATTCTCTCATGTCAAAAATCGGAATTTTTATAGCCTGGGTGGAAAAAAAACGTGTTTCGGTGGCCAATGGAGGCTGTGTGTTTGTTAGACGAATACGTCCGCTGGTCGAAATTTCCAGTCTACCCCGGAAATCGTGCTGACTTCAAAACAACAAAAACCAAAGCTAAGAAAATGTAGGAAATAAATCTTGTGCATGAGTCTTCCAGTGTTACCAACCAGTGTTCTAGTTTAATTTCACATCCATGAGGTTTCTGCTTCAGCGAAATTTTTGAGGGTACCATGAATTTTGTTGTAGCAGGATTCGACAGTACAATTGCCAACCGGTTTTTCGCACTTTCTAGGTGCCACGAAAACATCTGAAAAATTGTGCAGTCTGAAAAATCAAATTTCACCGTAAAAATCACTATACACCATGTGCAAAACGGTCGCTGCGCTGCCTGTTGGCAAGCCCGCGAAGCGTGAGCGGTTGCGTCTGCCGCTTTCCCCGTCCGTTTCAACGTGCCTTCGCAATGCGCTTGTGTTTTGATAGCTTACATCTTGTCGAGTATTGCTTAATCGCGGATATATTTTCATGTAAGTCTTCAGCGACATAAAGGAATGTACTTCTGCTTAGCTGGCTGCTTGAAAACTTTGACAATTCTTCAGAAACACGCCCATGTCTCCTCTCTGCACCTTCGCTCAGCAGCGATAGATCATGGCTGTTTGACAAGAAAAAATAAATGTTTGTGTCGTATTCTATTTGCATGCGCGATCGTTTATTGCCTTTCATGTATTTCTCTCCCCCACACACACACACACACACACACACACATTTTCACGTGTGTAGTTTCCTTGTTATGGCTCGCACTGTGCAAAATAGGCACGCTGATTGCAAATGCGACAGGTCGCCCTCCTTTCGATGCAAGGTTGCTTGTAAAGAAAAAAAAAAAGAGCTAAGTTGTGAGTGGCTCACTGCTTCTTTATGCTTCTAACAATGTCTATAATGAGAAGCAGAAATGACGGCTGAAAAGAATGCACCACACAAGACCGCGTACCCGCGACTATCATGGTACTGACTGTTGCTCAACATTTAGGTTACACCTAAATGCAGCCTGTCAGTTTAAAATTATCGATTGACGCTCTCCGCTATGCACATGTTGATAATCTGCCAGGCCGGCCACGCTGTTTGTTGCAATTCAGTCGCTAAATCAAGGGGCTGTGTTATTGCACTCACATTTTTGAGCGCTGTACTCTTGCGACATTACATCGTTTGCGAGAGCTTTGTCGTATGACTTCATGGGGGTCAAAAAAGCCTGAACTTCGGAGCCATGGTGCCCATAACCTTTGTACATTGTCATGCTGCCCGCAAGGGCTCTACGCACCATGCTTGCTTTCACGAACTCTACACAGCTTCGTCTGCTTTATTACTGCTTGGTAATGTTGCTTGGCTAGATTCGTTGTTTGTTCATGGGGTGGAATAGATCGAACCGGACTGGATGAGCCTTTCCAGGCTGCACATTAGATATTTCGCCTAGAAAGCCACCCTAATCCACGCCAATCGAATGTACCCACCCTTTAAAACCAAACATTAAAAAAGAAATGTTCTGCTCTCGTCAGTTGGGCACTGTTTCAGCGATATGCCTTTGTGGTGTAATCTCATTAACTTTCCCCGTGAAGATCATCCATTCGCTCCGCGCTTGTAACGATGAGAGCACTTCAAATACAGTGAAAGCTTGTTGATTCGAACCTCGATAATTCGAATTTTTGGATAACTCGAACTACACTACTTGGTCCTGCCAAACTCCAGAGAGATCTGTGTATAAAAAAGCCCGTTAATTCGAAAGTGAGTCAGTTCCGCTATAGATAATCCAAACTACGCGCCACCGCATCTGGCCGGCTTGGCACACAGCACGTGGCCAAAAAAAAAACAAAAGGAAAGCACCTCTGCATAGTTGGAGGCCGCGCCTGTGCTAAACGGGGACAGAAGATGGAACCAGATAAAACCGTGGAAGAGTGGCAGTACGTTATTGCATGCACTCTACAGTGGCTTGCACGTAATGAGACATTTTGTCTGTCATCAAAAATGCAAGTTTTTATGGTGTTGCAATAGAACAGTTCCGGCTACGGTGAATTTTGTCGCGAGTACGAGCCCTTTGCTTCACCGCCATTTTCTTACACTAGCAGTCTGTGGGAAGCTGTATATCTCCGATGCAATTTGCTGCTGCCTTTTTGTATAAGAGGTATGAAAAGGCTTGGCTGAGGCGAGTTCCACAAGCTGTGTCTAATATCCCAAGTTTGTGCATCGAACGATGCACGAGATAGGTAATCGGTACGAGCTCTTAATAATGCATGAGGAATGTGCTTATCCACGGAGAATATCAGGTCTGCCCTTTAAGAAGTTTCCTTTTAGCTTTAGTTTCACTTTATTCGATCAAGTTTTCAGTACCCCTTGAAGTTTGAGCTAACGAGGTTCCACTGTGCATGTAATATAGCAGCTTGGGTGTTGGTGGTAATGCTGCGGCAAGTGCCAATAAGC
This sequence comes from Amblyomma americanum, assembly GCF_052857255.1. NCBI lineage: Eukaryota > Metazoa > Arthropoda > Arachnida > Ixodida > Ixodidae > Amblyomma > Amblyomma americanum. The sequence continues at coordinate 20,210,056 of NC_135497.1, read as the reverse complement.
TTTGAAAAATTGAGTAATCAGCTGCGTTGCATCCAAAATTTCATATGCTCTTGTACATTATTCTTTGGGTCATGTCGCAGTGCTGTGAAAAAGTCCGAATAATCAAGCGTGTCCGAATCTTCAGTCAGTGGCTTGCTGGTTGAAAGACGCCTTAAACTTTGGGCTGCGGTAAAAATAAAACACTGCTGTAGTGTGTTGTGCTTAGGAGAAGACCCATTTTTTCCATGGTGGTTCTCCTTGGTCTTCTATATTGCTAATAAATGCCAACATTTGTGATGCTGTGCAAGTTCGGTTCAGTGTAGACGGTAGACTCCCTTTAAGACAAACTTGAATAGACCAGAAAATTTGTTTGTTTTATCATAAGTGTGTGAGCATACTTGACAATCCGAATATATGTTGCATGAAAAGAGGGCAATTGCAAATGGGCATTTAGTATTCCATAGTGGCTGCTATTTGTGTTTTCTTCTGATTTTTGCTTTCCATCCTGCTCCGAGCACTTAAAAGGTGCCCAGCAGGGTGCGTCTCTCTCTTATCTTGTTCCTTCTGCAGCATAGCTGTCACCAATGCCACGAGCAGGTGCACCACGCACCTTTCGGTATGGTGCAGGCAATGTGTGCTGCACCGATATCTGGCCATCTCTGCACTCCGATTGCACATGTTATGTTGATGCATTTGTGTAATGTGTTCTTTTTTTGCGATGTATTCAGCTTTGTGAACTAGAAAATCAACATTGTTTAAAAGGCCCAGTTTCGTGGAGAAATCAGGTTTAACCCAAATTTTAAGAAATTTGTACAGGGTGCGAGAATCGGGAAAAATTGGGTTTTACTCAAAAATGAAAGGCCCTAATCATACATTATCTTCATATTCATTTGTACATTTGTGTGTAAATAGTTCTCATAGTTGAGTAACGAATATTTTTTAACTGGCAGCTAACTTGTTGCTGTGTTGCCTCTTCCAGTGGCCTGGTTCCCTTGCATAATGCGTGTTCCTATGGTCATTTTGAAGTTACTGAAATGCTGGTAAAGGTGCGTGATGTTCAACTTTCTTTATTTCTTACATCCTGACATGCTTATGCTTGGAAGGATTGTGTGGGCAGTGGGGTGCATTGTTGGTGTGGCACTTGGGGCCATTTGAAATAAGGGAGTATATAGCATCCACCCAAGTGCAGCCATACGGCTACAAAAGAAAGTTGTAAAACTTTTAGAAGAACTTCATAATTTTAGAAAAAATTTTCCCTTGTCCAGGGATTAAACCTGATGCCACCGCTTGCCTGAGGCAGTTTGTTCTACTAAGCTTCTGAACTAACTGAGCTTCTGAATTGATCAACTCGATGTGAGAACCATGCTAGTCCGGTGTGTTTGAAGGGATCCCATAAGGAACTTGGATGGATGCTAAGAAGCAATTATTCCTTTATTTCATAAGTGTTTGACCAATGCTGGTTATTGGGGCAAATTTTTTTTTCTTGCCAAAAGTGCTGTATAAGGAAATTCAGTACCAAAGAGAGGGGGTGAATTTTAATTAAAAGGCAGGAAAAAAAGTGTCTCAACACCTAAGTCAGGTCGCATTTGGCTAGTGGCTAGAAGGGCTCTCAAAATAGCATGAACATGCCTGCAAATTTATCAGAATTTTCTGTAAAATGTACGAATTTGGACCCGTATTACGATTTTACGAATCTTGCCTCAAATTTTATGAAAAATCTGCGTCGCCTTCTCGCTGCGCTCTGACCTGGTGCCATGGTTGCCTTCCATTGGCTGTTGCTCCTGGACTGATCATTCCCCAAACCAGCCGGTTTGTGCAGGAAGCGGCGCGCAGAAAGCTTTCTACTGGTTCTTCGTTGCGCGGGGCTCTGGCTTCGGGAGCTCATTTATTCAGACAAGCCCCCGAAGTGGTGCTTTGTCACGGTATGACCTGCTCAATGAGTTGCAAAGAGGGTATTAGTCTGGGCTAGTCGGTACATTTCGCAGGAAAAGGTACAGCGCAAAAAGACGGGACTAAAGGAGCGGACAGAGTTGATCGCCCAAATATTCGTCCCCAGGCCTGAACTGGATATTACATTGCTTCCGGCACTCCTCTGACATGTGCACACAACTGCAGGTGTTTTAAAGATTGGCAGGCTCCCGGCAATAGGCCGATAGAGAGTCTGGCCGCGTAGTTTCGTTTTTGGAGCTTCGCCGTTAGCCTAGAGCGGTGGCGGCTGTCGTCTGCGCTTATCAGTCAGCCAGCCAAGCTACACATTTAGAACAACAATTGCGTTATGAACATTCTCTTGCTTGTTTATTTATTTATGGAAGGCGTCTTAAGTTTAAAATAGAACCTCGCTGCTACGCTCCTGGGTTTTCCTGGCTGCTACACTTTCGTGAGCCCATGCAAGCTCCCATAGAAACCCATGTGATACAGACCTTGCTGTTACGCCGCAACTATGGCAGTGTTCTCGTATGCTATGTCGCGGATGTCATTTCGTAATAGTGGTTTGCCCCATGCTGGCATTTTAACAGCCTACATTTAACGAACGTGCGGCTTCCTCCGTTTCGCACCCACGCTGAGCGCATTAATAGACGGCATGAGTGTTGTTTTGGCTGTTAGTGCATTTCCATTGCCACTGTGGCGTGAGCGTGAATGACCGAAGGTGGGAAAACGAAACCATGTCACGACAGGTGCCGCACAAGCAGCGGTCTATGAGGTGCGCTCGCTTGGTTGGCTTCGAGGCATGTTACTATCATTCGTGTTTTCTTTGTTGCCTGCAGCCTAGAAATGCAATTTCTCTCTTCCAATAGACGAGGATTGCGCAGGATTAAAGCGGCTCACGCGAAAACTGCACAGAAGCACGCATGTGTGCCCCCTTCGCTGCTGCCTGCCTTCCACCAGTGGCGAGAGCCATTACCGACTATGAAAGCCGCTAAAGCCTTGCAAATTTCAGAAAAGCATGTTGCCCTTACTAGAAGTTAAAAAGAAAAAGAAAATGGCAGACAATGATGTAAATTTTGTTTTCATGTGCTTCCTGGCTACTACGCTTCCCGAAAGGCTGGTGTTTGTTTCGGTATTGGACAGGGGGTTAGAAATGGGAACTACTTTTTAAGTTCAGAAATGGGTACTAACTGGGTTGTTGAAAAGGTTGTCCTATAATTTGTGTTTCTTCGGGTCTTTGTTCAAGTGAAAATAATTAACTACGAGCACTTGTCTTGCTATGGGACGTGAAAAGACACAATGAAAGTTCGTTAAATTCAGTTTCGTTAATTCAAACTGTATGACTTGGTCTGCCCATGCGCCATGCCTATTTAAAATGTAACCCGTTAATTCGAATGCAGATCGGTTTTGACACCGACAATTTGATTTATACGTTGCCACGGCTGGGCGCCCAGGCCGCAGGGCCAACCGAGCAACGTACTCATGATAAATGAACTTTGTTTTTGAGGAAAGGAAAGACATAGTAACTGTCTCACTACTCGGAGGACACAGCATTAAGGTGGGAGGGAAAGAAGGAAGAGAAAAAGGCCATAGTGGAGGGCTCAGGCATAACTTTGATCACCTGGGGATATTTAACATGTACTCGCATCACACAGCACATGGGCGTCTTTTGCATCTCACCTTCGTCGAAACGCAACCACTGCAGGCTGGGGTTGAACCCGGGTCCTCTGGCTCAGTAGCCAAGCGTGCTAACCACTGAGCCACTGCAGCAAGTGGAGATATGGAGCGTTTAAAAGCAGCGTGTGAGAACAAGGGGGTTGGGTTCGTGTTAGCGGCGGCATGACGGCAGCAAGCTTGCAATGGCTGATCTCGAAGGCTTTAGGAGCTTTCTATGTTACCATTGTTGAGCGATGGAGGCTGTGACTAGTGCCGAGATACAGGGAATCAGGCATGTTGCAGCATTGCCGGCACTTCGAAATCGTGGTTATGCATGAAACTTTGACGTGAGCGAAATGAACGAATTGGAGCTTTCCCTCATGTTTGCTGTGTGCGTTAGTTTCGGTTTTCTAGTTTAGAGTATCCTGATTTCACCCAACACTGCCCTCCATCCTATGCTGCGCACGCTAGCCCTGGTGCTTGGAGCCAAAATTCAGGTGGCACTGCTCCCCAGTAATACAGTAAAAGCTCATTCATTTGAACTTATGGTTAATTCGACCTGACGCCCGGGTCCCGGCACAGCCCTGTGTATTTCTGTGGGGGAAAACTCCCAATAATTGTACTGTAGCGGTGGCGTAGTCATTTGAGCATCCGCCTCGCATGCGAGAGGTGCAAGGTTCGATCCCCAGTGCCGCCGTATACCCACCAGTGATACAGTGGATACAAGCTTTCTCCTGCCTGGTGCTTAGCTTCTTTAGGGTGAAAAATTCTTGGGAAATGGGTCTTTGACCCCACCTTGGGAAGACGAAAAAACACCTTGTGCCATGGCGCTCTTTGGCCACTGACGCCCTTGCGCCATAGAAATGCATCATTATCAAACTCCCAATAATTCGAACAAGTTGGCATCTGGAACAGGCAGTTCGGAAGGAGCCCCTGGCTGGCACCACTCCTCGTAGATAGAAGTTGACCCTTAGCGAGTACAGTCGTCTTCAGACCTGTTTAGATCAGTCGAACTCCGTGCCGTCTGCGCTCTGCAGCGCGTAGGTGATGTCTAACGGCAGCGCCTGGTTCAGTGTAATCTGCATGGACTCACTTAGCCTGCCCACGGTACTACATTCCAGAAATGCTATCAAACCCTCAGTAGGAAACATAATACACAACGGAGAAAAAGTCACAACCCAGGGTTACAGTTAGGCCTATTTACAGTCGACGATCGATTTTTCGGACCCTCTAGGGATCGCGAAAACGAGCGAAAAATCAAATTTCACCGAAAAAATCATGAACTTATTGGCATTATGCTGGAGGAAGAGGTCAGTTCTGTTGCACACATTCTAAAGCTCCTAATGACTAAACTTCGCCGCACGACACATGCACAGATGACAGGCAGCGACCGCTTTCACGAACTCGGCCTGGCTGTGCTACCCTCAGCATGTCGCCGATAAACGCACGGGTTGGGACAAAGTCTAAATGGGAAAGCGAACACGCCGCTGCGGGAACTGCATTGTGCCCGCAGTACGATGGGCCCAGAACGAGAACGCGAAGGTGGTGAAACATTAAGAACCGAGAAACGGCCGAAGCAAGCGCTCCGTCGGCGTTGGCCTTTGTCATTAGGCCTAGCAACTAGATCCAAAATCGTATTCGGCGATGTGCGCTCTGCGGTGGCTTGCGTATAATGAGGGGCGTTTTGCCTGTCATCGAAACGCCAGTTATTTACGGTTTTACGATAGAAAAGTCAGGGTTGCGGTGCGTTTTGCGGCGGGTACTCTGACCTCGCTTTAAAATGCCCCTCCATTCCCTCCCGTGCTTGCCGTCACCGTGAAGCCGTATGCCTCCCACGCGCTTCGCTGCTACCTCTTTCCGTATTCGGGATGAAAGACTCGGCACAGATGACTTCCGTGAACTCTGACTCCGGTTCAAGTTCGTGCGGCGGAAGGCATTCAAGAAGAGTACGAATTCGAAACCACGTGGGCGCAATGTGCCGACTCGCACAGAATTTCAGCATTGCAAGTTAAGAGGCTCCCTTTAAGCTTGAATTTCCTTTTATTTGATGGAGTTTTCGATCTCTCCTGCAGCTTGAAGTAATGAGGTTCCACTGTACACATTACATGGCGGCTTGGGTGTTGGCGGCGAGTGCGAACGAGGTCCGAAAATTCGAGCAGTCAGTTGTGGTGTGTCCGAAATGTCAGGTGCTCTTATGCATTGGCTCTATGGGCCAGGTCGTGGTGCCGCGAAAAAGTCCGAATAATGAAGCGTGTCCTAAAAATCAGGCATCCGAATTTTCAGTCGTCGACTGTATAATGAACCTGGGGCCGAATCCACAAGAGTTCGCTTTGGAACCGGTTCGTTTTGCCGCTACGTCATTTTGATGTAGGCATGGGTGGGGCGAACTTTGTGGGAGGATGAGGGGAGACTGCAGCCAATCAGCGGTCACGCGAGATTTTTTTTTTCCAGTTCCCGAGAGGGCGCCACTCATTTAGAACTTGCTCGGGAAGCTTAGGGTACTGCAGAACTTCCATTACTGTCGTTTTCGTGTGATGTGGTGACAGTGCCGTCTGGGTCTCTACTACTCACTGCGCGCCACTGTGGGCTGCCATTTGAGCTCATGGAGTAGTATAGTTGAAGTCGGACTAGTTGGTGAACAAGCAATGCAGAAAAAATGGCACTCTTAAGCAGACGCCGGACAATGACACGTGTGGACGAAATATTAATGCAAATATGACAGTATATCTACACTGCACCTAATGAAAAAAGAAAGCATATGAGCAGGAGACAGCACCCAAAGTAACGTGCCATTATAGTTAAATTAGCGTCCACGAATCGCACCTCGCCACCCACTACAGATGGCTGGCTGCTACATTCTAAGCCACCACAGTGGCTTAGTGCTTATACGCCATGGACCAGCGCTTGCTGCGCCGCCTGTCGTCGCTCTTGCGAAGCAGCAACGGGGCTGCTCCTGCTGGCCTGCTGCTGTTTGCTGGCCATTTGCTGACGCGTCTCTCTCAGAAACTCTCCATATATGCATGTGCCGCCAGGCTTTACGGATTCAAGTAATAATCGGACAAGCATGTTATTACTCTCACAAGCAGGTTTACCTTTGGAAATCACGATTTTCCTTCCTGTGGGATTTGGGCGCGCTGTCTTGTGTATGACGTGGCTCGCAATAGACCCATGGCTAAATATCGTGAAAAAAGACTCTTCTGGGGATGAGATCAATCTAAGTCTATCCCTGCTTGAAACTTCATAGTGTACCTATTTGTTTGCAATACGTTTCGTTGCTAATAATACTCACGAAATGTAGTGATTTCGTTTTGTTTATTTTTTCTTCTGTGTTCAATATTTTTTAGTGAGAGAAAAGTGGTCTGAATATACGTGAGGTGTAACATAGCGAAACCTCACATGGACTGTGTACAATGGCTTAGCAACTGGGGTCTGGATTAATCCGAGGTTCTTTAACGTGCACTGACATTGCACACTGCTGGAATGCTTTTGCATTCCTCTTCCGTCAAAATGAGGTTGCTGCAGTCAGCATTTAATCCCACGGCATTGGCTCAGTAGCCATGTTTGAGCGAGTGCCTGTTGCGCTATGGCGAACTTTTTGAGCGGTTGCACCGTGCGTGTCCTCGTTTCAGGGGCTCTCTTCGGGTCAAGCTCTTCGTGCGGTTCGAGTAATGCGACCTAAAATGCATGCGTTTGGGTCGGGACCGGAAGAAATTTCTAATAAAACGATATTTCGAGTAAAGTGATTTCGTTATAACGAGGGATTACTGTATTATGTTTAGCACTGCAGTGCCATACCGCAGTGCTTTCAAATCAAGCACATCAGTGGTGGATCCCTAAATGCAGTGTATAAGGAGATCATTCCCCCCCCCCTTTTTTTCAATCTGCTCAGGCGTCGATAACTGTCCGAGTTACGGTGGTGTCACGGTATAGAATTTCATTGAGCATCGCACTGTTCTATCAAAACTCTTTGGTAACTGCACCGAAAGGTTAGGTTTCTGCAATGGTGTGGTAATTTACAGGCAAGACATTCCATCCGTGGTGCACGGTTGCACTTAGCGCACACGCCCATTGGGCTTGCCGTACTGCAGTGGCGTCGAAGATGCGACTACTCTCGTTGAGCGCCGGTCCATCTCTACCTCAGATTTCTGTAGCTATAGAAATATCCTTCACAGGAAAGAAAGCACAAAGATGAAGTCAAAGCGAACCACTGTGGCTACAACAAACCGGAAATGAGGCCGGCAAACGCGTGCCAACGGGGCGGTGCGCGGCCAGCGGACCCCACTGCTTATTTCGGAATCGGTCGCGAGAGGGATTTCAGTGGCGCCCCTAGAGGCAGTGCTTGTGGCGTGCAGTGCTCGGCTGCTGACCCGAAAGATGCGGGTTCGATCCCGACCGCAGTGGTCGCATTTCGATGGAGGCAAAATAATAGAGACCTGTGTAATTTGCGATGGCAGTGCATTTAAAAAGCCCCAGGTGGTAAAAATTATCCGAAGCCCTCCACTACTATGTCCCTCATATCTTGAGATGCTTTGGGATGTTAAACCCTATAAAGCTAACCAAACATGCACTACTACTTTCTCTAATGATATATGCTCTACCAGCTCTTGAGTAAATCTAGTCCTTATGGTAATAAAAATGCTAGTTTTAGCTCGAAGCGTGTGGCATCTCTTCTTTTCCACACTACTGAGACAAATGTTAACACAACTGATCCGGGCAAAGTTTACTTCAAGAAAACAGGAGCTTGTTTACAACCACGCAGACGCAGGGTACTTACCATGTCTCGTGGTTAACTTGGCAAAGGAAGGATGTATGGCTCAGTGAAAAGCAGCAGCGTTATATGGTAAATGCTTCATTTGGACTCAACCGGCTGACCAAGAAGGCACAGCTCTGGCAAGAGACTTTTCTGCTATCACCGCAGCGAAAAACGAAAGTTTTTGAAGAACAAATGCTATAGCGTGCGTCACGAAAAAGCGTTTACGATGATACAGAGCTCACTGATAGTGCTTTCTTATCCATTCTTCGCACAGCAAGTACGCGTGGCGACACTCGGAGGGGCAAATACAGATTCTCAATAGCACCTTGTTCATCATTTTCTGCACGTATCACAGGTATAAGCCAGCCGACCGCACGTTTATGCTGAGTAGTGCCTGATGTCCTCCTGCTGGACGTCCACTCAGAAGCCTAGGCTCACAAAAAACCGAAGGGCACAGATGCCATTTCTCTACTGTCATCGTGGCCTGAGTTGGTCATCACATGTCGTCACACCGGCGGTGAGGACACGCGGCCAATCGCGCGGCGGCATGCGGTGGCCGGCGAGGAAACGAACCAGTTCCAAAGCGAGCTGTTTTGGTGGATTCGGCCCCTGACGGTCATGCAGATAGCGTTCGTAGTATCCGAAGTTCGTAGTAAGTGGAATTTTCATATCACAGCCAAAAACATCAAAGGCAGACATATGTGGTGTTTTTTTTCTATGAGAACTGAGGGTCGCGCGTCTGCTTCTTCTGAGCAAGCACCCTCAACAAGCTTTTCTAGCTCTCCAGCACGATCATGTGAGCCTCACCAGAAGCCAGCTGCTGACGAGCTGCTTTAGTGGCTTTAGGTTCATCTTGAGAAACAGCGTGAAAGGCGGGACAAAAGTAAGACTGATGAAGAGTTTTGTCCAGTCTTTTGTTTCTCAAGATTAACTCACCAACTAGCTCGATTGTCTATGCTTCAGCTGTTTTAGGGCTGTGATATAAATAATGGCATCTAAAACATTGGCGAAAGCCGGGGGTAGGTTGACCTCCTCTGTCGTTGCTTTGATCAGATTCCCGACAGTCGCACATAACATCTCATTTAAAGCATTGACGACAGCCGGGGGTAGGTTGGCCTTCTTTGTCATTGCTTTGATCAGATTCCTGACAGTTGTACATAACTAATTGCATTTAAAGCATTGAAGGAAACCGAGGGTAGGTTGGCCTTCTTTGTCATTGCTTTGACCAGATTCCTGACAGTTGCACATAACTAATCGCATTTAAAGCATTGACGACAGCCGGGGCTAGGTTGGCCTTCTTTGTCATTGGTTTGATCAGATTCCTGACAGTTGCACATAACTAATCGCATTTAAAGCATTGACGACAGCCGGGGGTAGGTTGGCCTTCTTTGTCATTGCTTTGATCAGATTCCTGACAGTTGCACATAACTAATCGCGTTTAAAGCATTGAAGGCAACCGAGGGTAGGTTGGCCTTCTTGTCATTGCTTTGATCAGATTCCTGACAGTCGCACATAACTAATCGCATTTAAAGCATTGACGACAGCCGGGGCTAGGTTGGCCTTCTTTGTCATTGGTTTGATCAGATTCCTGACAGTCGCACATAACTAATCGCATTTAAAGCATTGACGACAGCCGGGGGAAGGTTGGCCTTCTTTGTCATTGCTTTGATCAGATTCCGGACAGTTGCACATAACTAATCGCATTTAAAGCATTGAAGGCAACCGAGGGTAGGTTGGCCTTCTTGTCATTGCTTTGATCAGATTCCTGACAGTCGCACATAACTAATCGCATTTAAAGCATTGACGACAGCCGGGGCTAGGTTGGCCTTCTTTGTCATTGGCTTGATCAGATTCCTGACAGTTGCACATAACTAATCGCATTTAAAGCATTGACGACAGCCGGGGGTAGGTTGGCCTTCTTTGTCATTGCTTTGATCAGATTCCTGACAGTTGCACATAACTAATCGCGTTTAAAGCATTGAAGGCAACCGAGGGTAGGTTGGCCTTCTCTGTCATTGGTTTGATCAGATTCCTGACAGTTGCACAATGCTCGTATTTCGCGGCAACCGGCGTTAGGTTGCCCTTCCCTGTCATTGCGTTGATCAGATTCCTCATAGTCGTGCAATGCTTGTATTCCACAAGCAGTCAGTGCATGGTTTTGCAATGTCGGCGTCATCATTTGCATCAATGAAGTCATCTGAGGTGAAGCCAGCTCATGCCAAATTAGCACCAACGACGCGCTACCACAACTTGTATGGTAACGTGTGTGTTTGACGGCGTCTGCCTTCGTTCTTGGCCCCGTAAACAACACCTTATTTGTGGGGCACTGCACACTCAATTCCATCCATGCAGCTTTTATCATTTCTACTGAGGTGAACAAAGGGATTCGACTTGGGATATTGGCATTTGGTTAAATACCTCCAATAGGACACCTTGCGAGTAAAAAAAAATGTCAATGTCCAGTGGCTTGATCTTGCATATCACATTTGGCGGCAAGTTTTTTGCACCTTAAGGAAGTTCATTAAGAATGGGTGCCTTCGTTGCGGTGTCGAGAATCTTTTCGCAGTCAAAGTAGAACTTCGGACACAGCCCGCCTTCATACGTGGTATTGCAGCACTTGCACTCATTTGATGAAGCATCCTTATAGGCTTGAATCCTTGACAAGCTGTAAGGATGCAGTGAATAAGAGTCCCGCCATGGTGGCTCAGTGGTTAGGGCGCTTGGCTACTGAGCTGGTGTTCTCGGGTTCGAACCCGACCGCGGCAGCCTCGTTGCGATGGAGACGAAACACAAAGGCACCTTTGTTCTGTGTGATGTCAGTGCATGTTGAAGATTCCCAGGTGGTCGAAATTATTCCAGAGCCCCCCACTACGGCACCTCTTTCTTTCTTCATTCTTCACTTCCACCTCCTTTCCCTTACGACATGGTTCAGATGTCCACTGAGATGCGAGACAATTACTGCGCCACATCCTTTCTTTAAAAAAAAAAATGAAGAAATCCAAAAACCAGTTAATAAGATACCACAGCTTACATTCACAGAGAACTTATCAGCTGGAGTGCCTACGAGCTGGCTGGCCAGGCGACGTATGCCACATGACTGGCTGGGTCAGCAGTTGGCTTAACACGTACAGATTGGCATCCAAACTTCTCCAGTCGCTCCCATTGGTTGATCAGCAACTGTTTGCAGCAGTTTTATCTTTCAACCACCGCTGCCCCCCTAGCCACACTTCTCCTTCAACTTTTGATGCTTTGCACAGCCGCAACGACATACTTAGACAAACCTTGAAGCCTTGTCAGTGCACGCTTAGCCGGCAGTTGTCTGCAGGTTCAGTGCACCCTTTCCTATTGTTTTTTTTTTTTTTTTGCGAGCGGGGGGGGGGGGGGGGGGTGGAAGGCAGGTGTCACGGGTCCTAGGAGGCGCTCTTTGATCTCCGTTCACCTGCAGGAATTGTGAGTGTTTCGACTGCAGGGACAAGTTTTGCAGTGCCTCTTTGTTCGTTATAACCGAGTGGGGTGGCCGCAATTGTTCGTTCTACCTGAAACACAGTCCCATTGCCTTAATACGTATTTTGATGGTGCACCGCCTTGGTTTGTAATAACGGAGTGCTTGTTATAACTGCGGCCGTTATAAGTGGGCTCAACTGTGTACGATAAAATTCTGGTGAGTGCTGAGCCATCTCGGAATAGATGGAAATCAGAGCCAACCTATGTGCTGCAAAAGCTCGCAGTCGTGAAATAAAGAAAGTCAGCATACCCCATGGAGACTGCATGAAATTAGCACTCAGAAGTTTGAAGGCTAAATGGCAGACAACTCGGGTATATGAAATACACAAGCTCCATTTTGTAAAACCTTTCCCGGGGGAATGGAAATCCTGCGTGCACTAGGAACATTTAATAGAAGCAATTTTATGTCGTCTCCGCATTGGACACGCACACCTTGCATACAACTTCATACTGACAACACAAGAGAAACCTGCTTGTGAAAAATGTGGAGATGATCTGACAGTAAATCACATCAAATTCTCGTGTCTAAAACTTGAAAAACTAAGGAAAAACTGCTTTACTCAATTCTATAACGAATGCATTCCTTTTCACTCAACATTGCTCTTAAGTGGTAATGCAATTGCTGACATGTCTTGTGTTTTTAGCTTTTTAAGGGGGGACGTGGCATTCGGGATCAACTTTCCTATTTCTTCATGGATTCTGATAAAAATTGGCAGGGTTACTGATAATGTTTCTGTGATATCACCATAAAAATTTCAAACTGATATCTCAACAACTTTTTTATTTATAAAATTTTCCTCCTTTTCATCTTGTACCAGGCTTGAGCGACTTACAAAATAAGATAGAAGACTTCTACAAAGTGTGTTGCATTCCAAAATGAATGGATGAGGTCGTGACATTCTTAGATTTTTTTATTTACAATGTAAAAGTTTCTAGTTTTAATATTTTATGAGCAGACATTACAATGGGCACCTAAACAGTGAACAACTAGTCGAATCAGTAAGTCAGCAAACGGGATGCCGGAAAACCAAGAATGTCACGACCTAAAACATTTCTCTAGGAATGCAGCGAAAAAAACCGTATCAAAATAGCCCCAGCGGTCGCGAAGAAATCAGTGGAACAATCAGAGCAAATGACAAAAAAAACAGTTTTGAGAAAATGGCTTCCAAAGTTGCACCTTGTATTTCACTCATCAAAAGGCACCGGGGTTGTAGTCTTTTGTGTCCTTTTTAACACGGGGCTTCTTAGATGCCTTGCCTCGAGATTGAAGTGCTTTCGCTGCCCTTCTTTTCCGCAAGGCGTCCTTTTCCGCTGCTCTGCGAAGAGCATGTTGGCCAGTTTGCAGCCCAAGTGTCGAACAGTACTCTGTGTAAGCACGGCGGGTCCCTGCATTGAACTTGCAAACCGCTGCGTTGAGAGCTGTCTCTGTTGCAGTCAAAGATGCGTTTTTATGCCAAGAGGACCCGCGACATGCGCGGGGCCTTCATCACTTGATGTTTCCGACACAAAACGCGGCTCCAGGTGCGCCTGGTGCTCGTGGACGGCGTGGCGTCGTCGCGTGAAGTGCCAAGAGGACCCGCGACATGCGCGGTGCCTTCATCACTTGATGTTTCCGACACAAAACGCGGCTCCAGGTGCGCCTGAATGGTGCGCCCGGTGCTCGTGGACGGCGTGGCGTCATCGCGTGAAGTGCCAAGAGAACCCGCGACACGCGCGGTGCCTTCATCGCTTGATGCTTCTGGCGATGCAGAGCGCGAAGTAGAAAGTTCAGAAGAGTCCCCCGTGCTCGCACACGATGTTTCGTCCGTGTGTGAAGTGCTCGGCAGCGGCTCTGGAGCGGCGCCACCAACAGTCGTAGCCGCGCACGAAGTACTCGCCTGCGAGCCCGTAACTTCGTCAGTGCGCTGCACATCAGAAGTAATTGAAGCAGACGACTTCTTCTTCTTCACCATCGGCGATTTTTGCTTACGGGTGCCATAGGCACGCGCCGTCTTGTACTTCAGAGGTCGCTGACCCATGACCGCCAGTGAAAGCCGCTTCCGAAACTATGCTCCGCGCGTACTGACGAACATGGCGGCCGCGTAATCCGTATTCGAAACTAAGCTCTGCGCAAGAGACAGTCACGGCGAGCCGAGGTTCTCTGCTCAAATGACTAAACCCCATCGTACACGACGAGCAGCGGAGCCGCAGAGTCGAGAGGCACGCGTAGCAGACGACGCACCCGCCAAGGAGACCAATTGCGCAGCGCGCTGCTGTCACGTGACGTGCGGAGCCAATCGGAAATCACCGCGCGACCATTAAACTTTTGCTTTTTATGCGTTTGTTTCCGCTCTGAGGAGAACGTTGAAGCGGGAAATTTGAAGTCGGAGGAACGCGCTTTCCATAGAGACCAAGATGGCCGCGCTACGTTGGGCGGTTGCCGAGAGATCGGGGCTTGGAAAAGCGGCGTTTTTTCGCTACTTGGAAGAAATTTTCCGCTACCCTTGATCATCAAAACAATGATTTGGCGCACTTCTTGATGGTTTTCGACGATGAAAATTTGTAATCACACAAAATATGACTTGTAAAAGCAGAAAATAAATATTTCAAAAAATCGCTTTTTTGACCATTTTCCGCGAGTTGAAAGCCGCGTCCCCCCTTAAGAGAAGCTGATTTTCTCAAGAAACTCTAAATTCTGACCCATTGCTTTGATTGTTTATTTCAATGCAGCTTAGCCACCTTCTCATTTCTGAGAAGGCTGAGATCTTTATTTGATTGGTTAGGTGCCTCGAGATCTTTGCCCAGCCAAGGATGGCCGCTGAGGTTACCCAACTCTTTTTAAAGCTTTTAGTGGTAGCATTTGTAAAATTTGTTTTCTTTGTAATCACTAGGTAGTAATAATATTTTGGGCCCTCTGCACCACTGATGATTTTTCGTATTTCTCTAAAATTCAGCAAAAAACTTTCGCTATACCTTGTGCTTGGCACATGATGGCTTTAGTTGCGTATGTGCCATAAAACCCAACACTGCCGAGTTTCCCGTCATCAGCACACGCGCGCCGCGAAGACAACTGACTTTTTGACTCTTTGTGTAAATAATGTATATAGTATATTTATTTTGCATTTATAGTGTTCGCTTTTAATGTTTTTATGCAGTGTATATTTATTTTATGTAGTGTACTATTTACCTCCCCCCATGTCTTTCTTCTGTCCCCTCACCTCTTTTATTTCATTTCTCCCACCTGCCTGCTATCCTTTCTTTCCGCTGCCCCAGCTCAGGTGCCGCCGCACGTGATGGCAGATGCTGGGGCTAGCAAAAATCTTTTACCTTCCTTTTATGTTATTTTAAATAAACCACTACTACTACTACTACTACTACAACACAACATAACCGATTTTAGCCTCATTAGTAATTTTACAGTTCTTAAGATAGCAACATTATGGTAATAACATGCATCTATAAACTTTGCAAAATTACAAATTTTTGAAGTGTGATTGAACAATTGGTGCTTTGATTATTGCACGCATTGTGCCTTCAGCTTCCCTTAGCAAACAATATGACATCTCTGTCTCTTCTAGATGGTGAGATATCGACATACGAAGACAGCCAGGGGTCCAAAATTTTCATGTAGTTTGACTGCTCCTGCACAAATTCAGCTGGTTGATTTGAAGACTAATAGCTGTAAATTCCAGAAACATCATTTTTATAAAATAGATTTCTTGGTAATTTTTTTTGTCCTAAAGACCAGTGTCCCCCCTTAACAATAATCAGTGAGGCATTTTCGCCAACTCCTTAAATTTCAGTCGACAGCAGACTGACTATACGGACCGCCTGTCCCTTCATGATGAGGCTTAGCCGTCCGCAGGATACGTGTGTGTGATTTCGGCGATTGTGGAGAGCGAATTCACAAGTTTTAGCGCATGCAAATGCTGTTGACCATAGTTCTGGCTACAGTGACCTCAAAGTGATGATTGCTTACATTGCAGGACATGCATGCATTAAGAAAGATGTGCTCATGTGACCCTGTCTGCACCCTGATGAGAATAAGATGGGCAACCACTCACTTCGAACAATCACAGCTAGAATGTGTGCTATTTTTTCTTTAATTCTTCAGTAATGTGTTATGTACCTAACGCCTACACCCATGTCATTCATCCTGTTGCCTTCCGAATTGTCCTAATGTGAGCTCCTGCATCTCGTTTTGGTCAGCTATGATTTTGGGAAAGCCCTCTTGTGGAATTTTGCATGAGGCTCCCAAAGGGGCGAGTAGCGGTGTCACAGCAGGGCAAGTGGTCATGTAAAAATTGCGCCTCTTGCATGGTGCGTTGTTACCCGCGCACCTCTCATGTGCGCATAGCGATAGGCATGATTATGATCAGAGGGCTCCTCTTGCTAGGCCAGAAAAGAGCCTGGCCACACAGTTTGTTCTTGAGCATCGCCGCTAGCCTGCAGTGACGGCAGCTGCTGGCCCATGCATTCACCGGCTATGGCACTTTTGGATCCAATGCCATTGTGCATTTCCCTCGCTTACACCTGCATTTTTCTTTCAACACGCCAAAACTGTGTATTCGTCACGAGCTGTTCTGTTGTGCGAAGGAGCCTTCTCATAAGTCTTGACCACATTTTTGCATTTGTGGCAGTTTTTTCTTTTTCTGTGCAGCAGGGCATTTTATTAATCGATCTTTGGATAATCTGGGCATTTTTTTCACGTCCTTTGCATGACCACATTACAGATTGCATACTGTTGTGCTGCCTAATCAAACAGTATACATTTCTCTGCAAATTTTTTAAGTGGCGCTGAGTCAGTCTAGTTTTGTTTATTTCAGTTGCAAAGACCATACGCTATTGTGAAAAAAACAAGTTTCAGAATTTGCCTGTTCATCTTTTTCAATTTTTTTTTTTCATACTGAACTGGTATTTATATTCGTATTTGATGCACATTCGAAAATTTTAGTATTTGCACACCCCTAGTTGTTACTTGTTGCTACCAGATGTTGGGTAGATGTTGTGTGGGCAAGGCTGCTAATTGGTATGCTACTGTTTCATGAACCTCTCAGGTGTTGTCAGTATGAAGCAACTTAATATATATGTTTTGGTTTCATTAAAGTGTGGGAAGCACAATTTTATGACAGGTGGTGTTCATCTTTGGTTTACAGGTCCTAGGTGTTTCTTGCACACTACAACCCTAACTTTCAGGGTAAAAGCCTAGTTTTGCCGTGCAGTTTAGGTCATTGAGTTTGCAGTTAGCCCTTTGTTGTATGCATTATGTGAGTGTATTTATGCATTGCGTCAAGATGTCTTGTCTTGATGTGGTTGGGTTGTATAATTTAAACAGCCCTGCTTATTACAGCACGGGGCCAATGTGAATGCCATGGATCTGTGGCAATTCACACCACTGCATGAAGCAGCCTCCAAGAATCGAGCTGAAGTATGCTCGCTACTACTGGCACATGGAGCTGATCCCGGTCTGCTGAACTGCCACTCAAAAAGTCCTGTCATGGTTGCACCTTCCCGTGAACTTCAGGACCGCATGCTTTGTGAGTGTATTAGTGGTCATCACTACAGCCATACAAATGCATTTATGAGTCCCTTTCTTTATACAGTGGAGTCTTGTTTATTTGAACTGGCTTATTGAAACTGGCATTTTAGCTCCATCAAAGGCCCATGTGTTACAGTTTGAGAAAATGTTTGGTAATTTGAATACATGGGCGTATGCGATGGTAAATTAGCTCAGGTTGTACAGCTGCAGCTGGTGAAGCACTGCAGCACAGTAGTTTGTCTCGGGCCCAGGAGCAATTGTGCTGCTTATTTACTCTCATAATGAATGCACCCCATGCCTTGGCCTTCAGAAATTTTTTCGATTGCATAATAAACGTTCCCCATTCTTTTGGGGTGCATTCTGCCGATGATGATAGCGAATACTACCAGGCGGCCTTCTTTGACGCTGAAACAACCACGCCATCTGTCGAATGCCGAGATACATTACTGCATGGAAAGAACAGCCAGTCAAGAAAGTTCTGCGAGGAATTCTAGAACCACGCCTAGGCACAAAGGGTTTCTGTCTTCCAACTGCCACGTTGAAGGACTGTAGACACCAAGTTTTTACTCGCGTGTTTTCTTATTTCAAATGATGCATTAGACATACATATACATGGGTCACTCCGTGATATTGGCGTACGACTACTAAATAACTTCTAATTGAATTTCTTCTTGATGCCAATTCGGTTTGTTTTATCAGCCGAATGGTGCCTGTGACGTGTAGTTTACCTTCAGGTCACATGAAGCATGAAAAAAAAACGATATATAATTGCAAGACTCGTAGCAGTTCTTGAAACCCTTAAAAATCATTGATTTCTAAAACGCCATATTCAAGGCCTTGAAAACCCTTGAATTTTTCGAAGCACTGGGAAGGCTTTGAATTTTATGCTCGGCTGAGCGTCTGGCTACAGCGCGGTTCACTGGCAGTGAAGAAAACTTCAGAGTTTTCCGTTATGCCAGGAAGGTGCAAGTTTCAGCTGTCCTGGCTGGACCATGATTTTTATAAGCAATGGATTGCTCTGGTCCCTTTGGACTCTCATGCGATGTAGGCCATGTGGTAAATCTTTTGATGTTTTCTCATGGGGAGTCAGCACTCGGAAGTCACTTGAGCACATTGCAAATGCAAAAAGAGGTGTGCAAGAAAACTTGATTCGGACCTACACGGCGGGTACCGGCAGTGAGCGAACGGAAAGCATCATACGCCATGCATGCATGCAGAATGAGTGAGCTTGTGACCGATGGCTGAGGTACTGTGAGCTTTGAAAATGGCAGCTTCCCACTACTTGTACAATTCATCATCGCACACAGGGGAACTGTTCCAGAAGATGTTTCCCAACAGTGAAATCGTGAAAGCCTTCTGCGGTGAAAAGAAATGCGCATACGTCCTGTGTTACGGCCTGCGGCCGTATTTTCACTCGTGTTTGCAATGTGCAATAGGACAGTGCAGCTGTTAAGCTGTCCTGTTCGATGGTCGTTAAACGACTGCCTGCAGCGAAATGGACAGATGGACATCCACATGCCATACTGGGATGCCTTTTCTGAACACGTAACTACGATGTATTGTACATCTGTCTTCATGGGACATAGCACAGCGGAAGGCATCCAGCAAAAGCTTTTGAGTGCCCTGGAATGTTTGCCACAGGTAAAAATGGTTCACCTATCTATGGATGGGCCTAATGTAAACTTTAAATGTTTGAAAAATTTGCAGTCACCTGCAAAACAGCTATCAAGCTCATTGTCTGGAGTTTGGGACTTATGGTCTTCACACACTACGTAATGCCTACAGGCCAGGTGTTGTTGGCAGTGAGTGGTGTCTGGACACTCTCCTTTCAAGCCTCAGTGGCCTTTTCTTGGACGCCTCTGTTACTGGCCAGGCAACATATCCTCTCAGCTTTGTCTCACACTGCTGGGGTTGAGAATGTACCTGTTATTGAGCGTGCCATTCTTCTGTGGCCCACCGCAGCGGTGGCCTAGTGGTCTGAGCATGCGGGAGGTGTGGGGTACAATCCCTAGTGCCACCGGGTACCCATTGGTGATACAATGGGTACAAGCTTTCCCCTGTTGTGGTCATCGGCTTACAGTCGGCGACCGATTTTTCGGACTGTCTAGCGTCTGCGAAAACGACCAAAAAATCGGGCAGTCCGGAAAATCAAATTTTACCAAAAAAATCACGAACTTATTACCAATATGCAGGAGGAAGCGGTCAGTAGTATTGCACATTCTAAAGCTCGTCATGACTAAATTTTGCCGCGCGACATGTGCACAGACGACGGGCGGCGATTGCTTTCACGAGCTTGGGCTTGCTGTGCTGCCCTCGACATGTCGCCGATGAATGCACGGGTGGGGACAAAGTCTAAATGGGAAAGCGAACACGCCGCTACGGGAACTGCGCTGCGCCCGCAATACGATGGGCCCGGAATGAGAACGTGAAGATGGTGAAACAATAAGAACCGAGAAACTGCTGAAGCAAGCGCTCCTTCGGCATTGGCTTTTGTCTTTAGGCCTAGCGACTAGAGCCAAATCTGCATCCTGTCTGGTGGTATGCACTCTGTGGTGGCTTGCGTATAATGAGGTGTCTTGCCTGTCATCGAAACGGCAGTTGTTTACGGTTTTAAAATAGAAGAGTCAGGTTTGCAGTGCATTTTGCTGTGGGTACGCTGACCTTGCTTTGAAATGCACCACTGTTTCCTCCCGTGCTTGCCGTCTCCGTGAGGCCGTACGCCTCCCACTCGCTTCACTATTACATCTTTCCGTATTCGGGACGAAAGACTCGGCACAGATGAGTTCCGTGAACTGTGACTACGGTTCAAGTTCGTGCGGCAGAAGACATTCAAGAACAGTACGAATTCAAAACCATGTGGGCGCAATGTGCCGACTCGCGCAGAATTCCAGCATAGCTAGCTAAGAGGCTCCCTTTAAGCTTGAATTTCGTTTTGTTTGATCAATTTTTCGATCTCTCCTTGCAGTTCGAATTAATGAGGTTTCAATTCATGACCCACGTAGCTATCATTCGTTCTAGGAGGGAGCTTGCATAGAGTGGACATACGCGCTATCGGGTGAAGGTTGCATAACCTGCTAGGGTCCTTTCCGGGCTTAGGGATCGGCACCACTTAAGCATATTTCCACGATGTTGGGACGTCTCCGGATGTCCAAATTGTGTTCAGAGCTTCAAGTAACCACTTCAATGCCGGGCTTTCGATATTTTTTAAAACCCCATATGTAAGTCCATCTGGCCCAGGAGAGTTACTCAGTTTTGTTTGATTTATGACTACAAGAAACTCAGCCATGGTGAACAGCGTCTGCCTATCTTCAAGGTCATCTTTGCTCAGAGTCGAGCCCGCCTCTGATGGAAGAGTATTCAGGTAGATGAATGGCACTGGTGGTTGGTCGAAAGCTCCGCAGTACTGACTTGGCGTCGGTCCCGAAGCAAAACATGTTGAACTTGTGGGGTCTTTTGAGCGCTTGCCGATTTCCATCAGACGAAAGATGCGCCATATTGATGCAGTTGTTGACGATGAGCCAAGAGACGTGCACCAGTTCTGCCATCGCTGGTGAAAAACTCACTTCTCATGGTGGCGTGGCGCAGCTGTTAAACGATGTAATGTGTTCCGGCGTTGCAACGAAGATGGGTCTTGAGTGACCGGCAGTTCCGCCCGATGACGGGCTGCCCAGAGTCGAAGATCCGGAGGCGGTTGGTTTTCCTCCACCCAACTTGAATGAGTGACATTTTGAAACGCTGCACACAAAGCTTTGTGCAGATCCAATGGAGCTGACAGCAGGAAGTCGTTGAGTGCCCTCCTGAACTCTGTGACATGGCAACAGCGCTTACGGCTATGCTGGGAATCAGGATCTAACCCGATAAACAGTGGGTGGTGATCGCTGTCCCAGCAGTCTAGTTCTCGGCCCCAGGATACAGGGTGTGCACCATGTTAGGCCTGGAGATGAAGGATGAGACTGGGGATGATCCCATCGGCAGGTTGCGGTGCCTGGGGAATTGAGAAGCACAAACTCTGCCTCATTAAAAGTGTCCAGCACTACATTTCCCTGCACACTAGAGCAGGGGTAACCCCATGTCTGATGTAGGTGCATTGAAATCACCGCCAACCAAAATAGGGCGTCGCGGGTATGTGCCGTGAAGGTGAGCTATCCATCCTAGCTGTAGGCGAGGAGCTCTGCCAGTGTAGGGACGTATGTAGCACGACACAAGAATCACGTCAGTGCGGGGAAGCCGAACCAGCACAGCCACAACTTTTTGCCAATTGTTGCACCAAGATGCCAATGTAATATCAGTCTGAGGATAGCAAGTGGCTACGTAGACGGCGGCCTTTCCTGGTGTTCTGGAGGCAGTACTGCAACGGCCGTCTGGGATAGCTGGGCAGGAGTAGGCAGCAAGTTCAGAAAGCATGGGCAGAGCTTTAGTCTCTTGTAGAAGTAATGCCCACATAGCAAGTTTTACCTAAGCACAGTCGATGAAGGATCTCGCCTGCCTTGTTCAGGAAACCCCAGCAGTTCCATTGTAACACATATCGGTGGATGTTCAATCTTGAGTCCATATTTAGGGAACTGAAGGAAGGTTAGCTGTCAACACTTTTGTCAGTTGTTGTATTTGTCGCCCCACGAACTTTCATCAATGTCACGTTGTGCGGGGGTGTCTTCACTAAGCGCCAGTAGTGCAGAGCGGTTCGATGTAGGCAAGACACCATTTAACTACTCCGCCATTGGATTTGGGCGAGCACCCTTGGAACGTTTGTGCCATTTCTCTATGGCGCGGGCCGCCGCGGTGGCAGAGTGGTTACGGCGCTCGGCTGCTGGCCCAAAAGACGCGGGTTCGATCCCGGCCGCGGCGTCGAATTTCGATGGAGGTGAAATTCTAGAGGCCCCCGTACTGTGCGATGTCAGTGCACGTTAAAGAACCCCAGGTGGTCGAAATTTCTGGAGACCTTCACTACGGCGTCTCTCACAGCCTGAGTTGCTTTAGGACGTTAAACCCCCCCATAAACCATCTCTATAACGTGGTGCTTCACTGGGTAGTCTTTGGATGTAATATTGTAACCGTCCTTGTGACAAAGGCCGCAGCAATGTTGCTCGAAATTAGAAGCCTCCTTAGAGGTGTCTGCGGGATAGGGGCAAGGCGCTCTCATATGTCGTGGCCGAAATCAACGATAACAGTAAACGACTCCAGGTTTGTGGAGGTGGTGTTGCAAGGTGCCCCCATAAAATGAGGTGCGAGTCGGAGCAGACAGAAGTCCTTGCGTAGTAACAAGACACATACGTCCCTTGCGCATGAAGCGAGCTTCCACCACTTTATGTGCGGAACAATCCAACGAAGAAACAAGTTCCTTGGGTGTGACATCTCGGCCTACACCCGACACGACATAACGCCAAAGATCTGAACCAGATGCCAGGTAAGCTTTAACAGTCACGGTGGTCGAAGCAGAGGCAGGCAAATTCTGCAGTTTGCTGTGGCGGTCGACGTCTGATAACGAGCGCACCCAAACAGTCACAGTGTTGGTAGGGCGGAGAATTGGGAAGCCTTGAAATCCACGTGTTCTAAGGCACTTGTCGAAGGCCGGTTGAAGGAGATGGTGTGATAAAATTGACACATCGAAGCATTCGCGCAGCTTAACCACGACCTTGTACAGCGGCGATACGCCAGGAAGGCCTGCCTCTCTTCTAAGCGGTTTCTTGGAAGGATGTTTCAGACTGGCATGTCGATTCAGCAGCACGCTTGGTTGGAGACATAGAGCCCAGAGGACAACAGTGTTCCATCATAGGCCTAGCTTGCTGCAGCTGCAGAGCTGCGAGGGTCGCTGACTATGGGTGAGACGAGTCCGTGATCAGATGGCGGCTAACCACCACCGCATGCAGCAAAGCTGCGGCAATGGCTTTGCAGTCAATCGCTGTCCAAGTGGTCAAAATTGATGGAGCTCACTGAAAACATGCTCTGTCCAGGCTGCACTTCATATGTTTGTCAAATTTTGTCATATGTTGACATATGACATGTGACAACATATGACGAAATTAAGCTGTGTTGTATTTCACATTAGGGAGTACTGAAATTGTCAGTACCTTTCTGGTCTTTTCCCAGGTGTCTTGGTCTTAGCCCAGATGTCACTTTTGGGCATTTAACCTTACAGTTTACAATTGAGAGGAATGTTGCATGTCAGCCACAGTGATTATCTGTGCACTAATGTAAAAATATTTGAAATAAAACAATGACTTGTGCAGATGAATACAAGGGACATGCACTGCTGGATGCTGCCCGGCAGTCTGACCTGGCACGTATCAAGAAGTATAACACCCCCGACATGGCCAACTTCAAGCACCCTTTCACAGGAGACACAGCACTGGTGAGGGGCCCACTTTTTTTACTCTTAAAGTGATGCAGTGTTTTGGCCACGTGCCGTTTTGTTGACTGCACAGACATGGCCAGAACAAAGCTCCATTCTTTAACTCCTTTTTCCTAAAAGTTCACCCATTTTGCTCTTAACTGCTAATTCGAGCTGGGATCCAGAATTTCCGAGACTGGTTATACAGCATTTGTAATGGTACATCTTGCAACAGTTTGTGCAAGTGCTGCACAGCGTACTTCAAGCTGAGTAAACCCATGCATCAAGATGTGCTTGGTTTGCTCGTGAAGTGTATCGCGACATGTAGGGATTTTTGTGATGAAAATCAGTTTTGGTGACAGATGTGGGCCAGAGACTGTACCAATGTGGCAAGGGCTTTGCATGGGTGTGTTCATTTTAGGCATTGCCAGGATGATGAGCGCACAAGGTGCCCTTTAGCCGCAGCACACATTGTTTTCTCTTGATGATTTGCTTTGAGTCCATTTCAGGTGACCCACAGCTGTGACATTTTGCTGTGGGTTACATTTGAAAAAGTGCTCCCTAATGTTGTGTAGTGGTAAAGGTAGTAGGCTTTTTAGGAGATCCTTGAAAATACGGTAGTAGCAGTCACACTCTCGCCTTTTTCTTCTGTCACCGTGGACCTCATGGTTTGCTGATCACATGGCATGTTGACATGCTGTACGCTTGAATGATCACTTGTCATTCATTATCAAGTTTGTGTGTTCAGAGACAGATTCTGTCACTGAATGGACTGTGTTAGTGTCACTTTTGGTTGTTTTTATTTTATATGTGCAGCTAGCTGAAAAGTGCCAGCATATGTTTCACCTGACAGCAGCCATCTAGCTGCCGTGCTACTTATAAATCTGATAAGAGGTTGCTGGCAATGATGCACATATAATCTTATAACACATTAATAGGGTTGTGTGAATATTCGAATGTTCCGAATATTGGAGCAAATAATGAGGCATTCGATTCGATCTTCGAAGTGAATATCAGTATTCAAAAGTCTTCCAAGTTTTTCGAAGTTTGTGAACTGAGGAAAATAAGTTGTTTGAAGAAGCAATCGATGGTCTTATGCACACTGTGGCACTTCCTCGCAATTGCTCCGCTCTGGATGTCTGCACGCGTC
This sequence comes from Amblyomma americanum, assembly GCF_052857255.1. Lineage (NCBI taxonomy): Eukaryota > Metazoa > Arthropoda > Arachnida > Ixodida > Ixodidae > Amblyomma > Amblyomma americanum. The sequence goes on along the minus strand of NC_135497.1, from coordinate 20,185,242 downwards.
GTGTGTTCTTACGGCGCTGCAGCTGTGTCCACAAACTCTGTTTGACGGCTGCATGGTTCGGCATGCTCTCAGGAGCACGTGGGATGTGGCAAAGCCCTGATGTGAAAGCGAACGTGGTGCAGTGGGAACTGCACTACGCCCACCGCATGGAGGGCCTGAAACAATGACTAAAAATGCACAACTACCACCATGAGCGAGGCGAGTGCTCCGACAGCGTTGGTTGAAGCTAGATTAGAGGTGAAATGCCCATTTTCTTAGGAGCAGCGTCTGGCTGCTTAGCCACCGGTCAAGTGCTTATTTGCCTCTGCATAACAAAAGGTGCAATGTTGTACAGAACGCCAACGTCTTCTGGACATCAATGTTTTATTACCAGTTGCGGCAATAGTCAACAAAAGTATAAAAAAAAATGCTGCAAATATGTACACACACCATGTTATGCGAAGATCTTAGTGCAGCTGCGATGTCTATTTCTTCACCGCTTTCCCGCGTTCCCCGAGTTGCATTGGCAGTGAATGTAGTTGGTGAAAAGAAAATACTTGCGCCAACAACAAGCTTACGCATCAGCGGACTTTGTGAGTGAAATGCAGACAGAAACAAACCCACTGTCTGTGCTTAATATCAGGCGTGGAACGAAGCACAGCCCTGGTTTACCAAACTATACTCTGCACATAACTTTAGGAGATTAAGCTTTTGGATGATTTTGGCAAAGCTGCTTTATTTCATCAGCACACTATGTAAGGGCTTCAGAAATTTGGCCACAACTACATTTTGCCACCCTACATGTTCAAAAATATCAGGAGTGTGTGGTCATCGGCACCTGAAAAAAAAAAACATCATGCCGTTCGTACAAAAATACTAATCTAATTTGCGCAGCATGGCGTGATTGGAGGCGGCGACATGAACTTTTACCCAACTGCAGAGTGAGCAAAATGCAGCCACAGCAACGTAAAAAGAAAGAACACACCTCATGCATGGGACAGTAAACTCTTCATGCATTGTAATAAATGGTTCGACCAAAATCGCATCGAATGCACTGTAAAAAAGTCCACTCATTTAGACGATGCATAATTGTGCCAGAGATACAAAAAACTCCCACCGACTGAGGTTGGAATTCTCAACGCAGGTGCAGCGATTCGGCCTGCCGGTAAGCGGTAATAGCGTCCATTAGCGTACCAACCTATCAGTCCGTGTAATTACACATTTTCCGGTATTTGTGAACCAGTGAGTACTGGCGGGAGTGGAGGAGGCAGGAATGCATATTGCTTTCAGTGAACTGGCTTGTAATGGAGTAATTGCTCATTGGCATACACCCAAGTGCAGCCATACGGTTACTAACGAAAGCTGTACAGCTTTCTCAGACACTTTGCAGTGAAAGAAAAATTCGTCCTGGTCCGGGATTCGAGCCCAGGACCACTGCTTCACCGGAGCATCTCTTGTATCGCTTGTATGAACAGACCTATGCAAGCGGCAGGAGGGACCGAATTTCAGTTTTGTCGCACATTTCGCCGCAAACAAAAATTGCAATGACCAGACGTGGGTTCATTTTGGTCACATAGCTCGCTGTTGTCTCCCGAATGTCCAGTTTGTGAACGGAGTACTCTGTCATAAGCGCTGCATCTGAATTGTCACACTCTCCATGTCCAAGCAGACAGCTAAAGCGTTCATGAGAAACTATGCTGCACGAGAAACTTGATATTCGATTGCTCTCCCTGATCTTCAGTTTAAACACATTTTGCTTTCATTTTTCGATCATGCAATACAGAGCCACGTTTGCCCTACTGGCAACAGGCGACAAAGACTACACGCGTGAACTGCGAGCATGGCACTCACTGATGCTGATCATTTGCTCCGTTGAAGCACGGTCGCCTGCTCCCAGTCGGTTGCTGCAGGCGCTAATGGCTTAGCACACATGAGGTGAACCCCACGTGCAATTTCTAGGCTTGGCAAGAATAAAATGGGCGGATGACACTTCCAGAGATCACACGCTGCTTCGTCCGCAGCCCATGGGTTGCAAATTATCAGCCCATGATGGTGTCAGTGTTAGGCGGTGCCCAGCAGTAACAAAACAAAAATCATGTATAGACACGAGTGGGCATCGCTGTCACAACTAACCTGTTCTCTGCCACCGTGCAAGGCATCATCTTGGGTTTAAACTGTGTCAATCGTACAGACTGGCTCGGATGGGGTAGGATATTTGTACCTCATCATTGCCACCCACTTCTGATAATGCCACGCTCTTTGTGCCATTGCGATGGTCTGCAAAGAGCGTGCCACACATTGAAATGGACAGCTGTAGCATCTGCTGCAGCTTGGACGACGGCACCCGCGATGTGGGGCAGATGGAGGGGCGGGGGTTGCATTGGGAGGCGCACGCTTCTGCTTGCATTATCCCATGGGTTACCTCTGCTGGTCCTTGCAAGCATTGTTGCCCATGTAAACAGACTCCTTGTTTCGCACAGCACGTGAATTCGTTCACGGCATGACCTGTGGCAGCATCACACTGTCTGGTATCGTGATTCGAGGTGATGCGGATATCAAAACATGATTGGCCCAGAGTCAGTCTAATATGATCGCTTGCAAGCGGAACGTGGGGAATGGGGAAGTTCATGATTTTTAAAGCCGGTTTTTCGTGGAAAGTTTATTTTTTGAAGTTCGTGAATTTTTGGACTGCTCAATTATTCGGACCATTTTCCCAGCCCCGCCGAGTCCGAAAAATCGGTCGGCGACTGTGCATGCCGTGGCAGACTGACGTTCTATGATCAAATGCGAGTGTATTGGAGAGTGATGTTCGGGGTGCACTGTCAAACAAAACATGGAAGAAGAAACTTGATGGTAGGCAGGGATGATTCCAGGCCTTCCACTACACGGTGGCATTAGAGGGGCACAGTTTTTCAGAGAGCCGAGGAATTCCAAACATGGCAGTTGCCTTCAGAACAGTAAATTTCAGTCAGATTGCCACAGATCTCATAGAAGGGTTAGGGTTTGGGCTAGCTGGTAATCGACATGAGGTTTCATAGTGCACAACAAGCGCTATAGCATCAGGTTCCATAGTGCTTCCCTTCCTTGTTGTGTACTATGGAACCTCATGTAGATCTCATAGCTTCTGTTATACTTCCTTGTCCAGTCTCTGAGCGCATAATGTGTGCATTTCAATGGTACTGGGTGTGCTATTGCTTCAAACCTTTTATAAAGTGGCAGATTTGGAGGCTTGCGTTAGCGTGTGTAAAGAAAGGAGAGAGGAGTGCCATTTACTGCAGCCAGTTATTGTTGTGCTTTGCATTACTACTGCTTATTACAATAAAAGGGCTTCTTGTGTGTTTTTTGCAGCACATGGCTGCAGTGTCTCCTTTTCCAAAGCGCAAGCAGGCTGTTGAGTTACTGCTCCGAAAAAGTGCCAATGTCAACGAAAAGAATGAAGAGTGAGTTTGGCTCTTTTTGTGGGTGTTGTGGGAGGTACTGTTTTTCTTGACCCTTTCAGACACTCAATTGTGTGCATTTTTTCTTAGAGTGCACTGTAGCTTGCACTGATTTCTTTGTTTCAGACAAATTTAGCACTGTTCAAATCTTAACTTTAATGTAAACTAGTGAATGCAGTGAGTTTGGGCGCACAGTCTCATGGACAAATTTTGCCGTACATTATAGGCCCGTTCGATTCACCTGCACCAGTTCTGTAAAGTTCCGCGGCGGTGCCATGAGCGTGCAGCGCCAGTTCCAGAAGTTCAAGTGCTGCTTGGCACTGGCTGCTTCCAAAACGAATGGTCAAGTGCAGGCCAGTTCGCCTGCTAGCCTTGGCGTCGCCACCAAACTGCAGCCAGCAGCGTGGCGCGCAAATCAATGGCCGCCAACACCCCGAATCGCGTGAAGAATTTTCAAACAGTACATCGCAGCGAAGTGTTGCCATGAATCACCCTCGATGTAACCTCGCGGCAGCTAAGCGCTGCATGCACATGTTTACTTTTTAGTTATCATAACCAGCTTTGAGTACTAATATAACTTTATTAGTACAAAGGAACGACACCGGTGACGAGTCCGTCGAGGGCACGATGGTCGAGAGATGCAAGGTGCCGGCGAGGGCCGCTGTCCCCACCTTCGTCGCCGCATTCTTGGGCGGCCACTCACGTTCCATGAGAGTCGGCGGGCCCGTGTGAGGAATCGTTCTCATTGGCGAGTGGAACAATTTGAGTGTCTTCACCGTTCATCGCAAAGCGCAAGCCATCATGCATAGCGCAAGCCGTCGTCTGCTTCCGTGGCGCCTGCAGCTGCACCATTTCGGCACCAACCACTGAGGAGGCGCACAGTTTTCCTGAACTAGGCCTGCACGTCTGCACTTTTTTGAAATGAATGGCATCGTGCAGACGGCACCATCTTGCACCACTGAAACGAATGGTGAAGTGCAGCACCGCGAGAACCAGTTCACGTAGTGCAGGTGAATCGAACGGACCTAATATAATTTTTTTCCTGGTTTTTTGCATTATGGGCATCTAGGGAAAAAAGTGTTCATTTGGTAAACCCTGGTGTTTTGATGTTTACAGTTTCCAGTTGTTTTGATGCTTTGTACATTTTGTACAGGACTGCGGAAAATTACCGTACCGTATTTACTTGTGTAAGGAACCCAGTTTTTTCCAGAAAATTTGGCATTAGTTTGGAGGAAGGGTTCGTTGCCAAGGAAAAAAAATGTTTGACATTTTCTTGTGAGAGTCGAAATTTCATGTAATAGGCCCATCCGTCCACCGGTCCGTTCATCCAGTAAAAAAAGCACATGGTCAGCCGTGTTTGTGGCACCAGTGTTAAGCATCATTCTTTTGCACTTCGAAAGGTGTTTGCTGTATCACGGCCTCATCTGAGGATTTGGTTATAGTTGACGGTGCCGGCCAGTTGCAGCGAGATAAAGCAAACATACTGAACACCAATCCGGTAGGCCAAGTGCGTGTTTTTTGTGTGAACTTAAAAAAACTCACAGGATGGTTACGAATGTGCAGTGTAAATGTTTTAGCGTTAGCTGTGGTGCTCGATCTCTCCAAATCTCTTGGATGTCTGAAGGTCCTGCTTCCTCCTTGGCATTTAGTGTAAAGGATGTTTTATAGCATTCTGGTTTAAACAGCTACGCTCCTCTCCAATGCTCTTGTGCTTGCCAGCTTTCTAAGCATACATTGGCACAGCAGAGCGCGTAGCAGCGTGCTGAGCAAGCCACTGCCGCCGGCGCTCCCGTCAAGGGCCCTGCAGCGTCTTGACGCCCTGCCAAGTTAACTGAGCGCGCCACCCCAGCAGAAGCCCCTGTCAAAAGATAAACACACTGTGATGTTATCGGCACGCAGAATCTTGGTGCGCTGCCAAGGCCTGCGCTGCAGATGGCGTGAAACTGAGGAACGTGCTAAGAAAAGGCAACACTTTGAAAGAAAGAAAAAGTAATTCTCAACTATAAAGTTGTGGGTGGGTTTATTATGCGAGCAGATACGTATTGTTATGTGGCGGCCAGCCGATGAATGAGGCAAGATGAACGATGGCAGTGAGATGATTTATGGCCGCTGGCCTAGTGCGAGCGCTCCGTACCGCGCCACTGCCAGCTTCGTCGTCTTCGTCACACTACCCGGGGCCACTGAGCAATCGTCCTGATCGGTGACAAAGAGACGCGCGAAATGGTGATGGGCTTCAGAGGATAAGGGGGCAGGAAAAAGAAAGTGGTAGGGTGCTGGCCGCCACGATAAAGGAGATGGCTGAATGATTCCTGGCCCGCAAAGCACCCGGGCTGCGGGTCACGAGGAGCCGACAGCCGAGCCCCCAGGACGCCCCGAATGGCATGGGCAGGGGAACAGTGTCGTCACATGTGAGCAGCACCTCCACGAAATCATACAAGGTGGAAATCCAAGGGACATGATGACATGATGGCAGATGAAAATATGATTTAATAGCTCAGGGCCTAGCCCGAGTGCTAAATCCCGCACCACTGGCCTCTTCTTCGTCTTCATAACAGTATATTGCTGCATATATGTCGGCATTTATTTTTTCCTTCAGAAATGATCATCCAAAATTGGAGAGTCAACCTGTACATGGACCCAACCTTATATGCGGGTTCTAAGATAATTTTGGCCAAGACGCGAGTAGTACACACATGATGCCGGCACACATTCCTGGCTGGATGCATGGAGCTCCACGTATCGAAAAAAGAAAAAAAAAGGTTCCTTCATGTGCAAATCAATTTGCTATAAAAATACTAATTGTGCACCGTTTACCCAGCTCGCTTAACCTGGTGGCCGCTTCCCTTACGAGCGGTAGACAGTGCGAGAGCAAGCTTTCAGCAACCTCCGGAGCGCACATGTCCACACTTTGTGCCGGAATCCAAAATCCGAAACCACAAGATCATATTTAGTTCGGTTTTCCGCAACAGTCGAGCCCATTTATAACGAACATGAGCGTCACGCGACATCCATTCGCTATATCCCAAAGTTCGTAGTAAGTGGACCACAGCTTTAAAGACAGTTGCTTGTCAAAACACAAAATTTTTTCTTTGCGGAAAAGTTCGTGATGGACGCCTATTTTTGCAACGCAGATCCGATGAAGGAGATTTCGAGTTTATTTGAAGCAGAAGCATGCTCTTCGCCGAGGCCCTTGGCATAGACAAGTTGTCTGAGGCTCATTATGTAGCCCATTGCAGGCGCGCTTATGGGTGCTGGCTTCGAAGTTTCGTCCTCATCCGATTCCTCCGCGTCACTCTCGTCCCGCACTTCAGAAACGATGCCCTCATCCGTGCACGGTTCCGCGGTGTCAGTGTTGTCATCGACAGAAATAAAATAATTCCAATCAATGTCATGACCCCCCATGTCTGAGTAGACGATGCAGCCACAAATCGCTACCGGGCTGGTCATCTTCCAAAGCATCAGGCTGGGCAGCAGACACTGTGTCGACGAAGCCGGCCTTGCAGAAGCAGTTCTGCACTCAAGTGGCCGTCACCTCCGCCCAGGCTGCTTTCATTATCTCTACTGCTGAATACAATGAAAATGGGCATGGTGTTCCCATCCGCCATCCCGAATTGCAATCAGGGCCCGAGATTTGAACGAAGCCAATGAAACATCCGCACCGCAACAAGAGTGACAAAAGCGCGCGACGGGCTAGACGTGCAATGTGTGTGGTGTTTCGCAGGACGACACATCGACGAAGACTAATGCGTGGCCCCCAGGCCCATGCCCAAAGGAAATAAGCCCCCCGTTTATTGCAACCTAACAAGTATACATACAGACACTGAGTACGTCACGCATGCGCCGAGCATCACAAGAGTACACGTGCACTCGCTACGATAGATACTATCACACGAGGATCGATAACGCCACATCTTCCCTTTTCCTTTGAGAAAACTAAAGCAGCAACTTGCAAAACAAAATACAACAACTATTCACTGGAAGCGGTTCCATGAGTGACATTTGCAAATACCGTACCGTTCCGGCTTTCTTACTTTTCTACCAAAGCGTGTGACATGTTCACCCTGCGCCGCAGGCGAAGAGGTTTCCGGCGGCGGCTGCAACGGATCACTTGGAAGAGCTTCGGTTCCGTTCTCCTCGGGACCGTCTGGGACAGTTTGTTCAATAGATACAGAGTTTCCGTCCTCCTCTGTACCGTCTAGGCTAGACAGAAATTCATACTCCCCGTCCTTGGAATCCGAGCCTCTGTTTGGCGCCTGCTTGATTAGCGCTCGCCGGTTTCGTTCAATCTGGCCCCCGCTCTCCAAAACCACAATATACGAGCGGGGCCGCTTTGCGCGCTGAAGCACCACACCTTTTCGCCTGTAGTCCTTGACCCAAACAGAATCACCTGGCACCAACGGGAACATATGTCGGGCAGCATGCCGGCGATCATAATTTTGCCGCTGAGTCTCCCTGAAAGCCGCGTCTTTTTCCCGTGCTTCTTTGAGATTGGGGGTCTTGGGTGCCAGCTTCTTTGTGTGGAGCGGCAAGGTAGTGCGAAGGCGCCGCCCCATGAGTAGCTTTGCTGGCGTTTTTCCTAGGGGTCCCGGCGTGTCCCTGTATGCTAACAAAGCCAGATGTAGGTCACCAGATTTTAGCAACAGCTCTTTCACAGTTTTTACCATTCTTTCTACCTCCCCATTTGCCTGCGGGTACCTAGGGCTGCACGTCACACGTTTGAATCCATAACAGTTCGCGAACTGGCTGAACTCTTGGCTGACAAATTGAGCACCGTTATCGGTTACCAGCGTTTCCGGTATACCGTGAGTAGAAAACACCTTCTTAAAATGATAAATAACTTCTGTGCTGCTAAGAGAGGTCAGTGGACACAATTCTGGAAATCGAGATAAGTAATCAACTATGAGCAAGTAGTTACAGCCTTTCACATGGCAGACATCCGCGCCAACCCTTTGCCATGGCCGAAAAGGTGTCTCGGTCGGGATCATTGGCTCGCACGGCCGGAAGCGAAATTGGTAACATGTGCGGCAGTCGGCAGTGAATACCGCAAGCTGAGCGCTTAAACCTGGCCACCACACGGACTCCCTTGCCCTTGCTCTACACCTTACAACACCCTGGTGGCCCTCATGAAGCAGTTTTAACATTCTGCTTCTAAGGCAGTGTGGCACAACAATGCGAGTGCCGTGCATGAGGACACCTTTACATACGCTCAAAACCCAAAAGCCAAAGGGTAGCCGCTCAAAGCAATAACGGCCAAACGGAGTAATGAAGGTTGTGAGCGGCTGACATTCCTTTGCTAACCTCACTTGATGGAAACCCGAGTTTGCGTCGAGTTTGGAAAACTTGACGGCACCGCTGAGCAACCCGAGTGTCTCGTCAACAGTGGGGAGCACAAACCGTTCGCGTTGCACCGATTTGTTCAGTTGAGTCAGGTCCACGCATATTCGCACTTTTCCTGACGGCTTCAAGACGGGCACTATGCCAGCACACCACTCCGTAGGCCCTTGAACTTTATGAATGACCCCATTCTTTTCCATCTCTTCCAGCTCTTGTTTTACGCCGTCTCGCAGCGGGATGGGTATGCGACGAGCAGTGTGAATGGCATAGGGCACGACATCTGGTTTAAGACGAATAGAGTATTCGCCTTTCATGGTCCCCAGACCACGGAACAAGGAACCAAAACGCGTCTGCACTACCTGATGAACTGATGCTTCGTCCACAAATTTAACTATTCCCAGGGCTTGTATTGCGGGTAAGCCAAGAATCACATTGCTCACCGAATCGACAACGAAAACATCCTGTCTAACGGCAGCACGCTTCCACAGAATGTCGGCAGTAAATTTTCCCTTCAAGTTCAACCTGTCACCGCCTGGTTCCATCAGAATAACATCAGTAGGCTGTAGTACCTTTGGCAGCGCTGGAAACGACCCTGGGACAACATTTACCTCGGCTCCCGTGTCAACTTTCGCCGAAACAACTGCACCATTAATAGCAATCTGAACAAAGCGAGCCTTTGCAGATGACACAGCCAAATCTCCCACGGAAAATGTCACACAGTTCATGTTCGGTTGCTCACCCCGAGGACTGCAGATGCCTACCTCTGAAGGCCATGCTTCTGGTTCCGTGGTCCTGTGTGTCCACGAGCAGACAGCTGCGAAATGTCCCCGGCGCTGGCACAGGTAGCACAGTGCTCCTCTGGCCGGGCACGACGACCTCGAATGAGGGCCCCTACCGCAAGCGGCACACGTCTGGTGATCCGGACGTCTCTGGTTCGATGTCCGCCTATGAACAATGTCGACTTCGGCCCTCGTCAGGGATTCATGCTCTTCGCGGTCCACAACGCTCCGAAGATCCTGCTGCTGTTTCTGCACAGCTTCTTTCAGGCGTGCCTTGGTGAGAGCACTTTTTAGAGTCAGCGCCGCATCTATTTGAAGAGCTTCCGACAACTTTGCGTCCCGTAGTCCAACTACAAACCGGTCGAGAATCATCCGTTCTTTCATCTCCCCGTAGTCGCATCTATCGGCCAGCGTATGTAACTCTGTAACATACTGATCTACAGACTCGCCTGGTTCTTGGCGGCGGCGATAGAAGCACGCACTTTCGTAGACTAAGTTCCTTGTGGCGACAAAATGGGTGTCGAACTGTGTCTTCACCATGTCGTATTTCTTCGAATCTTCCTCGGACAAGTTGAAAGTCTTGAAAATGTTGCGTGCCTGTCGTCCCATCGTGTACAGCAACGTACGCACCGGAGCCTCTTGAGTTCGCTCATTAAGTCCTGAGGCGAATCGGTAGTCATCGAATTCTTGTATCCACCCAGGCCACTCGGACGTCTTGTCGAAGTTGAAGCTCACTGGCGGCTGCACCAAAAAAGGCTGAGACGAAACCTTCGTTTCTTCCGACATTTTCTGGGCTGTTATCCGGCTGGTAAACGATGCTGCTGGCGGCCGGCCACAGGCGGTAACCTTAGGTCTGCCGTGGGTCCCGTATAATCTGGACAACCACTTCTGACACCATGTGGTGTTTCGCAGGACGACACATCGACGAAGACTAATGCGTGGCCCCCAGGCCCATGCCCAAAGGAAATAAGCCCCCCGTTTATTGCAACCTGACAAGTATATATACAGACACTGAGTACGTCATGCATGCGCCGAGCATCACAAGAGTACACGTGCACTTGCTACGATAGATACTATCACACGAGGATCGATAACGCCACAATGTGCACAAGCACCAATCAAGCTAAAGATACAGACGCACAGCGCAAGCGGAGAGATCATTGAGGGCCGTCCGTGAGTGTCGGTGCAGGCACCTTTTGGCTCCCACAGAAGGCTTGCTTCACGGAGCGTGGCCTCCGTGATCAGTACAGGCGGCGGTGCGGCTGATTTGCGAGAGAGTGAGGAGAGGGGAGCGGAGTTGCGAGGAGGGGCGGGAGGGCGATCTTGGAAGGCGCGCGTCAGCGGGGAAGGGTAGCCCACTTGAGAGCGGCACAAAACTGGGCAGGCAGTTCGCCTGCGATGAGGTTCAGGAAAACATAGCGCGCCGGGCGCACAAAGGGGGTCGGAGGCAGGTTATCTCGCATCGCGTGCCGGGTTTACGCCGTCCTTTCACTGTAACCGATCAGCAGGGCTTATTGATGTTCTTTATACGTGTGATTTTGTGCCATTGAAATAATGTATATCTTGACGGTCGTGTACGTCTTATTTGTTATAAGCGAAAGTTTGTCTTAAGTGGAGCCATTATATGTGGGCTCGACTGTATTCAGCTGGCCACACACAAGCATGGAAGGCTGGATTGGGTGCTGTTTCATCGCCCTCGATCATCATCTGCCGTTGGCTGCTGCCTTAGCAAGTGCAACATTACACGATTTTCGATTTGATTGCTTTGAGCTGCGCACGCGTCGCGATTCCTTTGCGTGGAGGGAGGGAGTAGGTAGGAAGGGGCTCAGTAAAAACTGGAATATAGGAAATATAGCAGCGTGGTGTGATAATCTGTGTGCTGGAGGGTATGTAAGGCCATTCTCCCAGTCTGAAATGTAGTACGTTGCAGCATATTCTATCGACTTTTTCTTGAAAGCTGTGGTGAATTGCTGGTGGCATCCACTAATTTCGAGAGAAAAGGGGGAAAAGCAGCACAGAACCAAAGGAGCTTTGCAGCATCAACAAAAATGCAAAATGGCATTGTTATGTTGCACAGCTGACAATGGTAATCAGGCTGTTGACTTCAGGTCTCTGTTATTGCGAGACTCCTGTAGTTTTTCTTACAGTGACTGCTATATGAGAGGGGGTTGACTTTTTGCATGGTGTTTTGAAAAAAAAAGTTCGACCTATATTTCTGTTCTTACGCTGGGTACTGTATTTACTCGATTGTAAGTCGACCTATTATTCAAATTTTGAAAGTCCGAAGTGGGGGGGTCAACTTAAAATCGAAGCCTAAGCATCGCACCATAAATAAAGGCGAGACAAACGAAATATCAGGCATGCTACAGCATGGTTGCATTTTTGCTGCGCGACTCTGTCGCATCGCTCTTGGTGCTGGCCTTGAGCAGCTGCTATGTCAACGCGCAGAACCGGCATCCCCACCTTGCGTGCGGTGGCCGATGGTGGCTGTCGATAAGCAGCAAACCGGCTCCAGCCCACTCCCCACACATGGCCATAGATTGAGGCTGCTGATAAGCGGCGGCAGCTGATAACGCGTTCGCATTCTGCTCTTAATAGGCGTTGTCCAAGTTTTTTTTTTTTGTTTACTTTCAACCGTGCACTCGGCGCTCAAGGGAGCATCGATAGTTGATGGAAGGGCCGCTGTTCCAATTGCAGTGGCACCGCCACTCAGAACCGCAGCGGCGCAGGGAGTGTCAGTAGCCGATGGAAGAGCCGACGCCGCTCATGCGTAGTTTCTCTTTGGTTCTGATGCATTTGACTACTGCCGGCTGCGTTTCACAAGTTTTTAATGTAGTGCTTCGTCATTCGTCGTTTGTGCTCCAGGTCCGGTAAGCGACCGGCGCTCGTTCATGGCTACATTCAAGATGGCTGTCATTCTTTACGACGAAGAAACGAACAACTGCGCTCCGGGCCGCAAGTTTGAAATTCGCAATGGGTGATACAGGTGTGGCAGCTGCAGAGAGGCAAAATTTTCAGCTGTTCCACGCGATGTCGTGATGTGGCTGTTTACGATGTGTGCGATTTCACTGCACAACAATGTTAGAACGACTAGCTGTGGGACCATGGCAGCGATCACGACGGCATTACTAGCTCAAGGGAGCATCGATAGTTGATGGACAAGTGTGGATGAGTAGTCCAGTGACTAATGCATTTATCATTTTGGTATGTGTCCACGGGTGCGCCCGCGCGCTGCAGCCGATAGTTGCTGGCGAAAAGCGGAGGCTGCCAGTCAGTACTATCGCGTTCAATTATTAAAGGCCAAGCGTAAAGACCTCCAAGTTTTTCTTCTTTTTTTTTTTCAGAAATGTGATGTGAGGGGTCGACTTACAGTCGTGTAAATACGGTATATATGCGTCAGCTTGTCTATGTAGGCAAGTGTCATGTTTGTAAACAAAGGTGGCGCTGTAGTCATTAGTGGTACGGGGTGTAGGTAAAAATGCAGCATGTCTACGATGCGCCAGGCAATGCTGCCTTTGAAACCAACTCACGTGCACGAATATTTCAAAGCATGCGCGTCACTTGTGGTTAGTAACATTTTTGTTGATTCCTCGAGCGTAGCTTTACACTTTTTTCAACCTGTTCGCCAGATGGAATTACCTGTCGGAGCTCTTCTTTGGCTTCCTTTCGCTGGCTTCTGCGCTCCTAGTTTCAAGCAACAGCACTGCTACAGTGGGTGACTATGTTGACTTATTAAATGAAACCGAGAAAGTACGAGCTATACAGAGAACCTAATCATCAACAGTCTCAACTTCTGTTTTGATACAGCATACTCGATTGCTAAGTAGAAGAAGCAGGACAATGGGATGCATGACGCAAAGCAGCTTTTTCACATGACGAGCCTCATGATGCACTGCCCGGTTTCTCTGAGCCCACTCCAGAGAACGCGGAACATTTCTGTAGACTTAAATCGTACAGTTACTTTTTAATAATGCAAGTGCCATCTTTCTGTTCTTCGGAGTGCACAGCCAATTTAAGTGCTTTATATTGCTTCTTGAAACGACATTTGTGGCAGGAGTTTGCGTCTCGCTCCACCGTTAAGGTCTTTAAAAATGCTTTTTTTGTTCTCGTCTTTGGGAGAGCTGCACAAGCGCATATATAGGCATTTTCATTGAGCTTCCAATGAAATTTACATTCGCTATGCAGAGCTAAATATTTGCCAGATTCTCATTGACCTGCCATGGAAAAATTCAAGTATAATCTGGAAACAACACTGCGTCACTTTGCCAAGATCCTAGTGACAGTTATTCGCTTTTTAAGACTGATTTTGAAAAAAAAAAAAAAGCAGTTTAAGCTCGCGAAATCTAAAATAAGAGTTATACATACTGCTATCTCAGTCAGTGCTGCTTCAGACATCGCATGTAGTGGGTCGCTATGAACGCTGAAGGTGAAGGGCAGAAGCTGCTTTGCCTTTTTTTTTTTTGCTCGAAAAAAGAAGCCCGGCAAGTAATCCGGGTGATTGAAATCTGAAAAGGGCCCCCTGCGTTCAACTTACGTTCGCATGCAAACTTAATGTCGTCTAAACTTCTCATAATGAGAACCCGACAGATAGCGAACGAGTTGCAGGCGTTGATTCTTCTACTGTTCAACATACGACTGAAGAGTAACTATGTGGATCAAAAGATGCAAACTATCAGATTTCGATGCGGAAATGCAAAACTAGCCATGCAGCCAATCCGTTACCAAGCTTGTCCCGTTCCACAAACGCTGGCCATCGCTTTCGGCCCGATGTGACCACGATAAACTTGTGGAAACTAATGCCGCTTCCTTTCTTTTGCCTTGCGGCTCAACCAACTGCGCCACAACTCGTCGGCATATCATGAGTTACAGTAAAACCTTATCATGAGTTACAGTAAAAACGTCCAATTTATCGAAATGTCGTATTATCAAATGTCCCTCAAAACTTCCAAAAACCATTCGCGTGAAAGTGAAATTTATTTTGTGGGAACCTTGGCAATTTTTGTCTCCTTCTGAAACGAAAACTGCACGACAACAGTGATTTCTTACCGTGCCATCAAATATTTTAATTTGTGCTCGCTATCGCTAGTGACAGAAGCAGAATTGCTCCACAATGGTAAGGTTCTCTGTTTCTTCTTTTGTTGTTCAAAACAGTAGCACTAGAGCTTATTTGTGTGTAGCATCGCATGTGAGGAGGCTTCACCGCTCAAACGGCGAACAGCATGTGACGAGTGCGGAGTTTTGGTGCACTGGAAGATGTGAAATACCGTATAAATGCGTGTAAGGGCCGCACTTTTTTTCCCAGACTTGAAGGAGGGGGGGGGAATGCACGGCATCTGGAATGCACGGCATTTATTTACTGTTCAGGCATCGCTCATGGAGTCTTCAGACTCCGAGCTGGTGCTGTGTTCAGGTAAATGTTCAGCCCACAGAAAGTCGTCTTCGGTCCCGTCTAAACTGTTTGAAATTCCGGTCACTTTGAAACTCCGGGTTACAATGTCGGTTGACACGGAATTCCACGCGGACAAAATCCATCCAAGCACAGTCGCGAGCGGTGCCCTCTTAAGCCGCCCTGTCGGCGTCTCGTCGTGATTGCCATTGGCCATCCATTCCGAATACTGCCTTCGAAATTCAACCTTAAAAGGCCGATTGATGCTTACATCCAGGGGTTGCAGCATGCCGGTGAGGCCGCCCAGTATCACGGCCATGTCTGTGTGGATACCGCGCAGGCGTTCCTTAACCCTACCCGTCAAGTGACCGCGGAAGCTGTCCAAGACGAGGAGCGATCGTCGGGCCAGCATGGCGCCTGGGCGCTTCTCCCAAACGCTTTTTACCCAGTCGAGCACAAGCTCATCGTCCATCCAGCCCTTTTCTTGGGCGCGAACTACAATTCCCTTGGGGAAAACGCCTTTAGGAATCGTTTTTCTTTTCAGAATGACATAAGGGGGCAGCTTCCGCCCGTCCGCGGTGACGCACAGCATAACGGTACACCGTTGGCGCTCTGCGCCGGTTGTCCGCATGAAAACACTCTTCTTTCCTTTCAGTTCAACTGTGCAGCTCTCGGGACAGTCGAACCACACGGGGGTCTGGTCGGTGTCCGCTATCTGCGAAAATATATAGTTGTGCTCGCGACGCAGACCAATGACATACTTCTGAAAGCTGAGCACCTTGTCGGTGTAGTCGGGGGGCAGCCGCTGGCACAGCGTGGTCCTTCGCCGAAATGATAGGCCCTTCCTCTTCAGAAATCTTCGTACCCAGCCGGCACTAGCCTTGAAGTCCTCGTGCGGTATTCTTTTAGCACGCGCAGCATGTCCGTTGTCAACGCGTAGCCGTTGTTCCGCACTTCCATTGAATAGCATAGCAGCTCTTCTTCTAGCTCAGGAAATTTGCATGGCTTGCCTCGGAAAGCGCGCTTTTTGGAGCTGGTATTTTTCAACGCATCCCTTTGTCCACACCACCGTTGGACACACTTCTCGTCCACGTCAAATTTTCTGCCTGCGGCACGCTTGCCGTGTTCGAGAGCGAACTCCACTACTTTCAGTTTAAAGCCCGCCGTGTAGCTGTTGAGGTGCTTGCCCATCGTGCAACAGTGACAATGCTCGAAGGCAGTTCATGAAAAAGTGAAGAACGACAGCGCACGAGAGCAACAACTATGCCGAGCGACCACGCTAACACAACCACCAAAAAATGCATGCTTTGACAGCCAGAACAGAACAAAGTTAGACGTGGCAATACCGATGCCGATACGGATAGCGGAAGTACAGTAGCAGAAGCTCGCGGCAGAAGAAAAGATGATGATGATGACCCTCGGGCGCCATCCATGGGCGGCACCTCGAAGCTCCTGTGCGCATGTATTTCAAAGGCTATTCTTGCGTGTTTCCTGGAAAGTTTGGGTGCGGCCCTTACACGGATTTTTTTTTTTTTTTTTCAAATATTTCCTTTGGGAATACGGGGTGCGGCCCTTAAGCCCGTTTCACATGCAAGCGAACCGCTCGCGAACTCCGCCGCCGCGGCGCATAGACCCTCTCTCAAGCGGCGGAGGAAGCCCCAGCGGCTGGAGCGGCGAGGTTCGGGCAAGTTGGAAATTTTCGCGGCAGCGACGCGGCAGCACCACATCTCAACCAATGACCTCCCGGCAAGGGTGGCTAGACTGGCCCGGCGTTGCCACGCGAGTTTGTACGCCGCACGTACGAACTTTTGTTTAGGAAAGAAATTGTATAAAGCGCTGTTTAATGCTTAAAACGCAATAATTATATTTATTTAAATAAACTATGAAAAGAAATGACAAAATAATGCTTTTATATTACGCTTTTTTTGTGTTTGCAGGCCACCAAAACCGGTTGCAGGCGCATATCTTTTGCCCGCAACATTGGTTTTCGCAGCGGTGGGAAACGCGGAGCGGCGATGCATGTGAAACGAAAGCTCGCGAACCGCTTCGCAGCGCTGCGCCGCTGTTCGCTCTGTTCGCCAGTTCGCTTGCATGTGAACCGCCCTTTACACGGGTGCGGCTCTTACACGCGTTTATACGGTATTACATGGATGAAAGCAAGGGAAGCGTGCATTGGCGCCAGAGCGACGCCTTCGCAAAACAAACAAAAAAGGATCGGCAACAGTGCAGTACCACTACAATCAGCAACATCGTTGTACGAAATGACGGGTCAGCAACAGTTGTACCAAACGGTGCGTGTCTTGTCTGGCTCGCTGATATGATGGTCGCTGTCACCGCGGACTGATGATGCCTGGCGACAAAGCTCCAATAACGAAACTATGGGACCGGACTCTCTCTCTGCCTTTTGGCGGGAACCTGCTGACTGTCGACATGCCTCCCTTTGCACACACATCGGATGGGTGCGGGAGGAAATTTAATACCCAATTCAGGCCTGTAGATGAATATCTGGACAATCGCTGGCCGACCATGTCATATCTCGACACGGCACCCCTTCGTGGGCACGCCTGAATTGACTGATGTGGGCCCCGCAGCGTTCAAATAAACGAGCTTCCGGCACCATCATCTTGCATGGATGCTTGGTGGGACTTCGGTGACAGGCCGAATTTTTTAATTAATGGGGGCTGAATAAATGAGGTTTTACTGTAGCAGCGCTGCCTCTCGTGTAAGTTTTCGGTTTCGAAATGGAGGGTGGCTTCCAGCCCGGCACTGGCTTCCGGATGATGACGGTAGTGATGTGTGTGTCGAAAACTGACTTCAGCACCGTTCCTGGCATGTCTTCAGGCCTAATTAAACAGTGCGCGTGCGATTTCACTCCGAATTAACGAGTGTGTAGTGCCACTCATGTTGAAAAAGTGAACAGTAATCTCACAGAGTGCGCAGTAGAAGTAGGCGGTAGGATGGTTCAACAGGATACCGGCAAGCTATCTCAGGACACGAAAAATCTGATAAAGAAATATCGAAGCGTGAAAGCGTCTAACCCTACAGACAGAATAGAACTGGCAGAGCTATCAAAGTTAATAAAGCGCAAGGTAGCCGACATAATGAAGTCTAATATGAAGAGAATCGAGCATGCTCTAAAGAACAGAGGTAGCCTAAAAGCAATGAAGAGGAAACTACGCACAGGTAAAAATCAGATGTAGGCATTGAGAGACAAAAAGGCAATGTCATTAGCAATGTGGATAAGATATTTAAAGTAGCCGAAGAGTTCTACACAAGTGTATACAGTAGGCAATGCAATCAGAACGTTAATCAGAGAGGCAGTAACACACTGCATAGGGACAACCAGTGTGTAATGAAAAAGGAAGTGAAGAAAGGCTTAGGAGCAATGCAAAGAGGGAAATCAGTTGGTGAGGGTCACGTAACAGCAGATCTGCTGAAGGATGAAGGGGAGCTTGTGCTAGAAAAACTAGGCGCCCTGCATACGCAGTGCCTTATGACCTTGAGAGTACCAGAAGCTTGGAAGAATGCTAAAATTATCTTAATTCATAACAAAGGATACGTCAAGGACTTGAAAAATTGCTGACAGATCAGCTTGCTATCTATTGCCTGCAAGGTACTTACTAAGGTAATCGCTAATAGAATGAGGACAGCCTTAGAGTTCAGTCAACCAAATGGTCAGGCAGGCTTTCATAAAGGGTAATTGACAATAGACCATATTCACACTATCAGTCAGGTGATAGAGAAATTCGCAGAATATAACTAACCCCTTTATATAGCCTTCATTGATAACTGTCACGGATCTCTCCGGAGAGCACTCGGACCAAAAGAATGGACTAGGCAATGGGTGTACCCACACACACACACATTTAATACACCCTACGTGACACACACACTAGAACACAAAACTAACACAAAGCACAAAGACTATAAATACACACGACCCGGGCACACTGCTACTAGCGTCTACTACTAGTGTTCTCCTATTAGTGCTTGGGCTGGCGTCACTGGCTGTGTTATACAAGCTCCCGGTCCAAGCGCCCATGGAGGTGATGCCGGTGTTGTTGGCATTGGGGGCACCACCCGGATGGGTGGCAACAGCGCTGGAGACACCCCTGGCCGTAGCAGGTGATAGCGTCCTCTGTTGACTCCCCGGAACGGGCACAGCCACGGCAGGAAGTCCACGGTGCAGAGTCGTAGAACGCGAGCTCACCGGAGCAGTAGCCGGCGTCGCTCTATTCCAGCCGATGTGTCCCTGACCCGCCGGAGCCTCCGCTTCTCTGCTGTTCCCCCCAGTGCCTCGCTCTCACTCGTCCTTTTATAGCCTCGGTGTTAGTCCACGTAGGCCTTGTCGTCGTCTTCTTCTCTTCTCCACCAATCATCTCTCTCTACCTCACCGAATGCTTCTCTACCAATCATCTCTCTCCACCTTAACGAATGCTTCTTCCTCTTTTTTATTCTTTGGTTAATTCGCATCCTCTTCTTCACACCATTTTCCTTTAAAATTTAATTTAGGCTCCTTAATATATGTGACAATAACGAGAAAGCATTTGACTCTCTGGAAACCTCAGCAGTCATGCAGACATTGTGGAATCAGAATGTAGAAGAGCCTTCTGTGAAAATACTGGAAGATATCTATAACGACTTCACAGCTACCATAGGTTTCCATAAAGTCAGCAGTGAAATTCCAATAAGGAAGGAAGATGGTGAGGCAGGGAGACACAATCTCGCCAGTGCTGTTCACCGCCTCCTTGGAGCAGGTGTTCCGAGGCCCGGATTGGGAACAGTTGGGATAAGAGTTAATAGAGAATACTGTAAGTAATCTGCGATTCACTGATGACATTGCCTTGCTGAGTCACTCAGGAGATGAACTGCTAATCATGATCAATGAGTTGGACAGGCAGAGCAGAACAGTGGGTTTAAAAATTAACATCCAGAAAACCAAAGTAATGTTTGACGGTATCGCAAGGGAACAGCAGTGGACAATTGGTGGCAAGGTGCTGGAAGTGGTAGGGGAATATGTCTACTTATTGCAGGTTGTGACGGCAGACCCGGATCTTGAGAGGGAATTAACTAGAATAAGAATGGGGTGGAGCGCATATAGCAGGTTCTCGCAGATCATGAGCGGCAGTTTACCAATTTCCCTCAAGAGAAAAGTGTACAACAGCTGCATCTTGCCGGTACTCACCTATGGGGCAGAAACGTGGAGGCTAATGAAAGGGGTTCAGCTCAAGTTAGCAACAACGCAGCGAGCTATGGAAAGAAAAATGATAGGTGTAATGTTAAGAGACTGGAAGCGGGCAGAGTGGGTGAGGGAACAAACGTGGGTTAATGACATCCTATTCGAAATCCAGAGGAAGAAATGGGATTCTTGGGCAGGGCATGCAATGCGAAGGTAGGATAACCACTGGTCCTGAAGGTTAACGGTGTGGATTCCAAGAGAAGGCAAGCGTAGCGGGGGCTGGCAGAAAGTTAGGTAGGCTAATGAGATTAAGAAGTTTGCTGGGATATGGTGGCTGCGGCTAGCAAAGGACAGGGTTAATTGGAGAGACATGGGAGAGGCCTTTACCCTGCACTTGGCGTAGTAAGGCTGATGATGATGTTGAGTGCCATTGACTTGTGTGCATTTTTGACGTGACTGAGCAGGAGCGTCGAATTATACGAATTTCCGAATTGATGAGGTTTGACTGTATGTTTAAAAACACGCAGTCATGCATACATAAGGCGAACAGTCCTGCTTTTTGCCTATACAACGAAAGTCACTGCTGACATCAGCACTGCCGCATCTTTGTGATGTCGCGGCCTGACACTTGTCTGTATTTGGAGTGAACTTCCTTTTTTGGTCAGCGAGGGCTGCAAGTTTGGGGTCGACTTGTATGCGGAGTCTACTTATACATGGCAATATGGTGTTTTTCACTGCAAAACTAATTGGCTTTATTGAGGCTTGCATTTACTCACAGAGGCTCACCACAGTGGCTTAGCTTCTTTGGCATCCAACTAGTCCAGAGGTCGGAGGATCGAGTCTCAGCAGTAGCAGCTGCATTTAATAGTGGTGAAATTCAAAAAACGCCCACATGCTGTGCGATGTTGGTGCACGCTAAAGAAACCCGGGTGATCTAATTAATCTGGAGCTCTCCACTATGGTGTCCCTCATAGCCTATATGTCGCTTTGTGGCACATAGGAGATATGTATAGGCAGAAGTTAATGACACCATTCCTCCTTTTATTTTAACTAGCTTTCCAGTTCGTTAAAAATTGAATGGGGTTTTTCTGCTCATAGGCAATAATAGTAAGTGTGTATTCTGTTCTGGATGAACAGTAACTCTTAAAATGAGCCAGGCTGAATCGACTGGGGACCTTTGTTTCGCGTGAAATAAATCTGATACAAATTGTCAACTTGCGCCTGTCGGTAAATGTGAATTCATATCGAGCCACAGTGACTGGCACCAAGCAGCCATTCAACTTGTATTATTGTGTATTATTCTTGAAGGAAAGCCAAAGCAATAGAGAGAGCAGTAGCGCACAAATAATGATTAAATACGTTTGTACGTGTGGACGTTCTTGTCACCTGAGGAGCGATTGCTTTGCAAATGGATTGGCATGTGTCTTTTAATTGGGCACATTTTTTTTCTTGTGAGGGTTGTGAAAAGCCTTCAGGAAACATTGGGCAGATGTTGTATTCTGGAAAGTGCTAAAACCCACTACTTAGGGGTTGACTGCATGGGCTGATTAGGATTTGTGAGCTTAATACTGATGCATTTGTTGTGCTATCATCTTCTGTGAGTCACAGAACCGCCACTTGTCATCTGCAGTCTCGGGAGCCGCTGACAAAGCGGCGAAAGAATCGACGTTCTATCATTTTGAATGACTTCTGTGTAGCAGTTGGAACTCTAGCTGTAATAAATTATTGAATGCATGTTTTTAGCTCTGTAGTCTTTAAGATCTTGTTCAAAATGGTTACAACCAACCAGAAAAGATGCACACACCGCAGAGAACAGGGTTGTGTGAATAGCACTTTTTTTTAACTGAATTGAATATGAGTATAGTTAAAAACTGAATTGAATAGTGAAAGAACAGAATCGAGTATGAATTGAATATTAGTGTTATTATTCACTACTTGCACGACTAATTTGTACTCAAATGAATATTCATGCGACAGTGAAGCCCTAGCAGCGGTACTGTAGCCGTGGACTTAAGGTGTGGGTGTCGAAACACACAACACTGACTCTTCCATTTGGGGACACACAATACAAAGTCAGTATATTGACTTTATGATAGTCATGTCATGCGCATAATAAGACTACCTTTTGCTGCTGATGACAGTGAACAAACTAGCACCATGTCTCAGCAGGCTGGAAGGATGAGAGTTTGAACCATGGTCGAACTTTGTCACGATGCCCAATCTTGAAGTCCATGTGTGAGCGTTATCAGCGCTGCTATATGAATCAACCGCGTCGCGGCACTGAATCTTTCCTTCTATGAAGAATAATCGTGGCCGTATGCTTGTCTATGAAGAATAATCGTGGCCGTATGCTGTGTGGTGTCGGAGTGGACACTCTTATTGAAACAGTTGTTATAAAACTACGGTGTGCCCTATTTGAACTGTGTGCAAATTATTTTAAAACTATTCGAAAACTTGCGAACAGATTTGATTCATTTGAAATAATTTTGAAAATTCAATATTTGGTTTGTACAGTGAATCAAACAGAAGAATATTTGATTCACTATTCGAAAATATCGAATTTCTACACCCCTGGTTGTGACACCTTTGAACACAGCATTAACAACAAGGTGACCACACAGCCTTGCTAAGATCCTGTGCACTGCTGTCAACAACGACAACAAAACAGAGCATCAAAACTAACAACAGTTGTTAGTGCAGCCCTTGTCGTGTGCTATTTGCTGACATGTGTATGCTTTTTTGGTTGGTTGTAACCCTTTTGAACAGTGTCTTGGAAACTACAGATGCTGAGAAAATTTGAATTGAAAAGGAAGCATTTTTTTTTGTCTTTTCATATGAACACCTGACATCAGCACAGAAAAGAACTCTCGTGTTGACCATTGGGGAAGCAAATGGTGGTGTGGTCTATCCTTGGAGACCTGCAACAAAAAAAAATTCTTGCAGTTGCCTTATGTGAAAACTTAGCTTCTGTTGTCTATGAAAGTAACCTCATTGTCATGACAATTCAGTAACCTATCAATACAGGTCAACTTCCCTTTCCCTTTTCAGGTATTTGACACCCTTGCACCTGGCGGCTGACAAGTCTCATTTTGATGTGGTGGATGTTCTGCTCAAGAATGGTGCAAAGGTGGGTCTACACAGAATGCAGCTTGTGCTGTCCTGTTGAGAGAATGATATTTACTGGCACATTCCGTATATCACAAGACAGACCACATAGTGTCCTGTATGGTGCACATTTCCTCTATGTTTGAGCCACGTGGAAAGCTTTGTTTGTTGCTTGAAAGAGTGATGTGGTATGCATGACCCTGAAGGAAATGGTATGGTAGAGCATGTAATCGTCAGCAAATAATCTGATGTGCGAAGAAATACAGGTAGGTAATGTAAACTGGAAATAACAAAGGACCAATCACACTGCCCTGAAGAATGCCAGATGTAACCAAATCAAGAAAAGAGAGTATGATCAGTGGAGGTAATCTCAAGATGAATCTTATCCAGTCTGGTACATCACTGGGAACACTTTAATTTTTGTACAAGTCTGTGATGTTGGACACGGTTGAGTGCTCTGGAGAAGTAGGCAATTGTAGCATTGACCGGGCACATATTGGCTCGTATTGCAAGGTGTGCTCATCTTGATAGAGTAAGGTCAGGGGCTGCTATAGGATGCAACAAAAGCAGCAGCTTTGGCTGCAGTGCATTCTTCCACTGGTTGAAGTGCTGCCCCTTCTGGCCTATTCGTGGAAGAGCCATTGTGAGCTTTTGGCAGTGGCTTCATTCAAAATTTACACACGACCGATGCCTGCTACGAAGAAAAACCTGTCATAAAATCGGGCCTGTATAGTTCATAAACGTTATTTCCAAAAATTTGGTCTTTCGTTGTTTCGAAATTGAAACGAGGCCACAAGGAAGGCTTTGCTAAATGTGTTATGACATGCCCCTCGAAGTGCGCTTCCAAGCGCATCTGGTATATTTCCCCGGTTCTGTCTGTTTTGACGAATTCCGGAGGCTGGTCGGCAGGCATCTCCTTGATACCGGCACCACGAGTGACTCAGTTCCTTCGTAGAGCAACAGCTTGCTCCGGCCATTCGACCAGATCCCATCCTCGTCGCCACTGGTGTGTTGTGACACGTACATCAAGCGAACAACAAGGAAAAGACAACGTCTATTTCAGGAGCCGCGTTTTTGTAGTGGCACCCTCTGATGTCACCGTGACTGGTGCCTCCTTTATCGCTGAGCGATCATCGTTTCGCTTCGCAGCAGAAATTAGCACCGTGGCACAAATTTGTTGATACTCTAGAAATTGTAAATGCCAAACAAACGACATATTTCATAATAAACACACCGGATACCAAAACGCACATTATTTTTTGTGTATGCGTTATAAAACCGCCCCTATTCTTGTCCTGCGAGAGTTTTTGCTGGGACCACTTTTGACATTGACGAGGCGCACATGCGTTCTCGTCACTGCGTTAAAAAAGAACCACATCACCTCAAAATCGGTGCTTTGGCTGCGTGGTAGAAATGTGGTTGGCCTGATTCTTCGGAAGACGCGTAGTACGAACATACGTGCTACATTAAGTTTTTGAGAGACCGCCTGAACTGCCGCTGCTTTGCCAGTTATGTGGCGGTGCATGTGCCAGGTGCACCAGAGAGGCCAAAAGCACCCACACTGGTGGCACGCTGCCTGCAATGACATTGTTTCACATTGCTTGCGCTGTGTCGCAAGGCCCAATATGCTCCTCAGGGAAGCTGTAGCGAAAGTGCTTTGGAACTAGCCAGTGCCTATCTTAGAAAGTCTTAGCAATATTACTTGTTCACTAATTTCACACTGAAATGAACGTAAAGCTGATTTCAATCTAGCCTTAGACAGGGAGGGGTGCGAAAAAAGGGAACAGCTCAATGCCACCTCGCACCAATGACCATCGCAGGCAGTCCTGCACAAGATTGGATATGGAAGCTGGTCCATTGAAATGGAGGCTCTTTCCGAAAATTGTTTGTTCTGGGGGAAAAATGACCGCATTGCCTTAAACGGTTAGACCTGGATGTAATAAACCTCCATGTAACGATTTCCTTGATATTGCAAAGTTTCTCAATTCCCCGGCATCGACCCCATTGAAGCATGTGTATACGTGTCCTCCATGTAGCGAAGGTGTTAAGGCAGTTGACCTTGATATAACGAACTCGCTACGCTGGCTATCTGTTAGGGAGTACTGTCTTAATTGAAATTTGGCCGAAGCGCATCAAAAGTGCCATGACAAAAAACATGAACTGCTATGAGAGGAACATCTACGATTGCAACAAGCGAACACAGTTGACACAGTGTGCCATGCTCCAGCGCGATTGGCATCTCTTGATGGCAAATGCAGCAATTTCCGCAGATTTGCTTTTTTAGTGTCGCACCAAGTGGTGCTAAAACAGTTCACATTCACTTATACCGCCTGGTGGATAAATCAGAGAAAAACGAAAAAAAAATCTGTTTAATCGCACGTTTGTTTGGGCTGAAATTTCGCACAGAGGTTGCATTTGGTGGTCATTTTTTTTATACTGCATTTAGGTGGCGTACTTGCCTGATTCGATCAGAATTAATTGAAAATGTCCATCGTCTGCCGTGATGGTGGACCGAAACGGCAAGCTTTCACAGCAGTTGTACCCGTAGCGCCATCTGTGCTCGACAAAGGAGCAAGCACACTACCATTGAGGAAAAGCGGCTGCCTGGCTGGTTTGAAAGTGCTTTCTCGGCTACTTTATCAAAATTAGGTGCAGAAAATGCTGTTGCACGCAACTGCCCGCCTCCCCACACCTTACGCTTCTCTCGTGAGTTTCTCCGCAGCCTTCCTGCACGGTAGAGTGCTCGTTCATCCAGAGGATGCATGATGGCGCTACCGGCATCATTACTGCGGAAGCTCGCAGGTTTTGCTCGCCGTCGCCACAGACGATGAACATTTCCGATTAATTTTGACCGTATTAGGCAAGTACACCACCCAAACGTAACATAAAACAAAACTGACCACCAAATGCCACCTTTGTGTGAATTTTGAGCGCTAACAAGCGGGCGGCTAGGCCAAGGGAACTTTTTTCGATTTTCTCTGGTTTACTCAACAGGCATAGTATATTTGGAGTCAACTTTAATTCTTTCGCTATCGTGCCATAGGCCATCGGTCATATTGTCACTGACTAGAAGACAACAAAGTGAGCAGTGGCGCGGCACGGTGTGCTCGCACTAGGTCCACTGCCATGAAATGATTCCTTCGCCATCTGTCATGTAGTCCTCTCTTCATCGGCTTTCTGTCACGTAACATTTAGTGTAAGGTGTGGGGTACATTCATC
This sequence comes from Amblyomma americanum, assembly GCF_052857255.1. Lineage (NCBI taxonomy): Eukaryota > Metazoa > Arthropoda > Arachnida > Ixodida > Ixodidae > Amblyomma > Amblyomma americanum. The sequence continues at coordinate 20,158,824 of NC_135497.1, read as the reverse complement.
ATCCCGGTCCTGGAGCTCAGGAGCCTGCTGTCCGCCGAGGTCTTCTGTGGAGTGCTTGTGGTTCGCACCTGCCGGTGATTCCCCAGCCTGCCACGTATGCCCCGACACCGCCGCTCTCCTCCGCCCCGCCCCACGCCTCGACCAGAAGACTTGACGATACGGCGACCGCTGCCACTGACCGGAGACCCCACTGACCATCCACACGAGAACCGATAACCTACGACCCCACTGAACCGAGACCGCTGCTACTGACCAGAGACCCCACTGACCACCCACTCACACATGACAACACAGTACCCCAGCCCCTGCCATTGGGTGCATCCACGGGCCTCGGCGTTGACTTCCTGAGACTGGTGGCTCCTCTATCTTTGTGGACCTGGCTTCACCCGCTCATCATCTACTCATCTGTTTCATCGTGATGGCGAGCCCTGCATCTTCACTTCTCCGTTCATACCTTCTGCCACGCCTATCGCCACGTCTTACGTTTCATCGTCACTGCATTCTCCTAGTTCGCGTGATCGGGACAATTGCTCGGCAGCACCTGGGTAGTGTCACTGACTAGAAGACAACAAAGTGGGCAGTGGCGCGGCATGGAGCGCTCACGCTAAGTCGACCACCGTTGAATCGCTCCTTATGGCTCTCGGCTGCTGACCCGAAAGACATGGGTTCGATCCCGGCCGCGGCGGTTGAATTTCGACGGAGGCGAATTTGATACAACATATCTTTGTTTTAAGTTTTTTTTTTTCATTTTTTGATGCGAGGAGGGATGTGAAAAATGAAACTCTGACTGGATGTAGTCCGCTGGTTGGTGATCATGGTGTCTGTTGCGCCATGTGCTCCTGGATGGCGGAAGGCTACACTGAGCACCCTTTTTTTTTTTTTTTTTAGAGCAGCAGTGGTGAGTTAGCAACCATGTGAAATTTTTGGATTTCAGCTGCAAATGCAAGGTTTCGTCTCGGAGGCGCGGGACATCAGCGCGTGCTCGCACATGTTTCATTTTACCGTTCATGTTTTATTTTATGTAGTGCGCTTGATTTGTAAATGATGACAGTGGTTTTGTTTGATGCTGTAGGGTATTTGCAAAATACTGCCAAGGTATTTTATCGACTGTGCCAGCATATTTTCGATTCTGATGATGTCAAGGAATGCCACGCCCCTTTTCACCCATAGAATCTATTTGCTACGCACAAAAAAAGAAAAGGAGGAACTGCAAGCTCCGCTATAAAAACAAGAATAAAACTCAGAACAAGTGTAATCTGCAGCACATCATATATCTACCTCCACTTTACACAACGACTGCTTTCTCTAGTGGCATAGCAGTCTAGTGGAAAGTGCAGTGTATTCAGTTGCACAGGCTGGCGTCTCTTTCTGGGTTCTTTTCTCAGATGATATGGCTTTTAAAAAGGGTGTATCAGATAAAATCTGTGTAGGATGAAAGTGATCAGTGTGAAAATGCCCTATGGGCATTATGGAGCTGAAAATACAAGAATGGTTTTAGCGACACGTGCAGCACTTTGTATATTTTAATTTTTTTGTAACCAACTTCTGGCTGAGTGCAGTGGCTTATTTTTGTTTTGCTTGTATTTTTTGGTTACAAGCATATTTAACCCATTAATTTTTGAAGTTTTGCGCACACAACTGGCATTTTTTTTTTGCTCAGAAGTATAACCAATAAGCTACAGTTTGTATTTAGCACATCTTGAAGAAATAATTTTTATTTTAAAATGCCAAAATCAATCGTGGTAGCGAAAGAGTTAATGCAAAATTATTACATGGCTCATTGGCAACGAAGCCCGCCATTGTTGACCGCCTAAGTTATCACGAAAAATCCCGGATGACGTCACCGTGGCATCAAAGAAAAATTTCTTCCTAAGGTGGGGGGACTTTCAGATTGTGAGGCGAGCACGCAACCAATAGGCCACAAGACCGCGTTGCTTTTTGGTGAACAAAGGTGAACCTAGTACTGGGTGCGCGAGGTATTTGAGAACACTGCTCTCTATTACCATAGATACCAGCAGTCTCACCATATCTATCTAGGCGTGCAGCTTCTTGTAAATTGACACCTTATCATTCATACTGCGAAGTTGGTTCTAAGATGGAAGCGTATAGGTTGATGCAGGAAATGTAACCCCATGCTGTCCTCATTGTGTTGGCTGACACCATAGTGCCTCGGAAATTGCCACCTTTCTGAATGTGGTGAAGTCTCGTTTACGAGGTGCGGAAAGGGCTGATGTGCCCTGACGGTGACTTGGCATCTGTGGCGACTTAGAAATAGCACAGTCAGCGGTTAGATGTCACCGGAACAAGTGATTCTCACCAGCGGCTGCAAGCCATCATGAATGATGACCCTGGAAAGTCTATGAGGGCCATTGCAAAGCAGCTTCAAGTCGCAGAGTCAACTGCCAGGCTCACTGTGCATGAGGACTTGAGGTTGTGGGATACACTAGTACCCATTCGTTCCTCGTGCCAGCGGCAAGCGCGCCGGAGTCAAGACCACGCGTGCGCAACACTGGAAATGTGGAGAGAAGGCACTCCTTCTACTCTTGCCGTTCCCAAAAATGATGTGACATCATGACAGCGCTCTGGCCACTTAGGGACGGGTTGCATGCCTGAGCTTGTGAGTAACGTATTTCTCCTAGCTAGGCAATGCCCAAGGGGTTGAAAACAGGAGTGTGCGGCGGGAAACCCCGCTCTTGCTGCTGGCCTCTTGCTTACCTGCCCTGAGGGGTCCTTTTCTGCCCACTGATCCACGGACCCAACGCCAATCGACTGCAATGACTTAGTGAGCCTACCAAACCTCTATTTTATCGGATAGAACACTCTTCTGCAGTGTGCTTTACCTTGCGTTAAGACAGTGAACTATTTCCTAGTGTGCTCTGCCGTTGCCTATTTCATCCATACCTGCCGTGGCTGCAACTCTGCACCACGGGTTGGGGAAACGTCGTGCATGAGTAACACCTGCATGTAGCTGGGATGGAAGATCGCCTTTCCCGGCTGGCTGGACTTAGAATAACCCCCACAAGGTACCATTCCTTTGTCTTGAGGAGGGGCCAATTTATATCCGATAAAAAAGACCCTTGAGGAGCGTGGAATGCTCTTTTTTTTTTTTCAAGTCAAAAAGAACTTTGACTAAGAGCAAAAAGCTAACCACCATAACAACCGGTGGCTTTGCGCAATGATGAAATGAACAACGGCGCAAGCACTGAGGAAGTGCTTACTGTGATGCACATTAAGTTTCCATTGCCTGTGATGGTGTTAGCTGTCATCAGCAACGAGGGTGATGTCGTGCTACCACACTTTTTTGCAGAAGGACTCCGCATAAATGCTGCTGTCTATGTGGAGGTGCTTGACATTGTTATAAAGCCCTGGATAGAGACCGTTTCAAAAGGAAGACCTTTTGTCTTTCTGCAAGATTCCGGCTCCTGCCCACACTGCTAGAGTTACCCAGGAGTGCCTGTCCGACAATCTCCACGACTGTGCCACTCCCAACTTGTGCCCTCCTAGTTCTCCGGGTTCATTGAGTAATTCTGGAAATACACAATACTAGAAGCAGTTCCCAAATTTTGGTGTAAATATGGTTATTTTCACTGGAGAAATACCATATTTACACGATTGTAAGTCTACCTATTTTTTTTAATTTGAAAATCCGAAGTGGGCGGTCGACTTACAATCGAAACGAAAACATCGCACTATAAGTAAAGGCGAGACAAACGAAATATCAGGCATGCTACAGCGTAGTTTAATTTTTGCGCGTGGCTCTGTCTCATCGCTCTTGGTGCTGGCCTTGAGCAGCTGCTATGTCAATGCGCAAAACTGGCATCCCCTCCCCGCACGTGCGGCGGCGGCCGATGGTGGCTATCGATAAACAGCAAACTGGCATCCACACTCCCCACACGTGGCTGCTGACTGTGGTTGCTGATAAGCGAAGGCGGCCCAACAACACAATCGTGTTCTAGGGGAAGCTCAAGCATCCAACAAGTTTTCTTTTTACTTTCAAATGCGCGCTCGGCGCTCTAGGGATCATTGTAGTTGATGGAAGGGCCACTGTTCCGCACTATGAGTAAAGGCGAGACAAATGAGATATCAGGAATGCTACAGCATGGTTGCATTTTTGCTGCACGACTCCGTTGCATCGCTCTTGGTGCTGGCCTTGAGTAGCTGCTACATCAACGCGCAGAACTTGCATACCCTCCCAGCGCATGCAGGCGGCGGCCGATGATGGCTATCGATACAAGCAGCAAACTGTCACCCTACACGTGGCTGCTGACTGCGGTTGCTGATAAGCGGCAGCGGCCCAATAACGCAATCTCGTTGTACAGGAACCACAAGCATCCATCAAGTTTTCTTTTCACTTGAAAATGCGCGCTCGGTGCTCAACGGAGCGTTGATAGTTGATGGAAGGGCCGCTGTTCCAATCGAGGCGGCACTCCCCACTTGGAACGGCAGCGGTGCCGGGGAGGTCGGTAGCCGATGGAAGAGCCGACGCCATTCACACGTAGTTTCTCTTTGGCTCTGACGCATTTGACCACTGCCGGCCACATTTAACAAGTTTTTAATATAGTGCTTTGTCATTTCGTCATTTGTGCTCCAGGTCCGGTATGCGACCGGCGCTCGTTCACGGCTACATTCAAGATGGCTGCCAATTTTTACGCCGAATGAACGAACTGCCGCGCGCCGGGCCACAAGTTCGACGTTCGCAATGGGTGATATAGGTGTGGCAGCTGCAGCAAGGAAAATTTTCAGCTGTTCCACGCGATGTCGTGATGTGGCTGATTGGGAAGTGCATGATTTCGCTGGACGACGACGTTAGAACGACGTGGTATGGGACTGCAGCGGCGATGACGACGGCAGCGCTAGTGAGCACTATGGCGCAAATGTAGACGAGTAGGCCAGTGACTAATACATTTTTGTTTTGGAATGTGCCCGCGGGCGCGCCTGCGCGCGGCAGCCGATTGTGGCTGGCAATAAACGGCGGCCGCTGGATAATGCTATTACATTCAGCTATTCAAAGCCAAGCTTAAACAACCTCGGAAGCTTTTTTATTTTTCGGAAATGTGATTTGGGTGGGTCGACTTACATTCGAGTCGACTTACAATCGTGTAAATGCAGTAGTTCTGTGCCTGAAGTAAACATAGAGTGTGCTCAAATACCTCGTGCACCCGGTAAATGCATTGCCTTATGATTGTATGGTAATGAATAGGTGTGTCATTGGAAAGGAAAAGAAAATTTTAAAATAATATAAAAGGAAATGAAAATAAAAACAATGCTTCTACATTCAAAGCTCGTAAGTAGTCTTAAGTGCCTTGCATAATTATTTTGGCCAACGAGAAGCAAGAATTTTGGGGTCGACTTATACGCAGCAATAAAGTGTTTACATTGTGCGTTATGACCTTTGTAGAGTTTCTTTTGGACATGTTCGTAAAATCACATAATTTGCGCACCCCCTTTTTGAAGCAGTAATTTTAGGGAAAAAAGTGCACCAACTACGTTAGTAAATATGGTACTTTGTTGTGGTGGAGTTTTCGTTTTAGTCAAGTTCGTTGTAACGGGGTTGTATGGTACAAATTTTTGTGCCACTTTCGACGTTTGGCAACAATGTTAGTCAAAGCTGATGGCATTCAAGACATGCTTTGAGAACACTGTCAGTTTGAAAAAACATTCTGGAAGCTTTTCTTACGGCACCTGCTTTAAGGTAACAACTGTGAATTTGAGACTGTGGCGAGGTAAGCGTCCAGAAAGTGAAAACAAAACTACATCACAGACTCTCAGTGCTTTGTAAGGTGCAGTTGCACAGACTGGCTTTTCACTCTGGGTTCTTTTCTCAGGCGATGTCGTTTTTAGAAAGGTTGCTTTTTAGGTAGGATTGGATGAAATTTTTGTAGGATGAAAGTGGTCAGTGTGAAAGTGCCCTGTGGGCATGCATTTTCAAGTGTTTGAGAGCCATTCTCAAGAGCCAGGGCTTGTCTATAAATTTATCCTCTGGGACACACACCCTTCAAAAGTGCCCAAATTCTATTGATAATGACTATTTGCTGTGTTATTGGGATTTAATCCCAGCGAGCGTGTCCACTTTTCAGTTGAGGTGAGCCGGGAAGTGCTGAAACAATACAGAACAGGCTGCCTGTGGCGCTTCGAGGTATAGGTTTTCTTTCGCTTCCAATATTTAGGTAATATTTTTTCGATCTTTCGTGTTTGGTAAAATTGCACTAGCAGTTTTGAAACAAAACTTAGTTTAGTATTAAGACTTTAGACCCTCATGCAGATTTGTCAGTCTAGAAGATTTGTGGTTTTTCAGTGTGTTCGTCATCACGCTTGTGCTTGTGAGGTTTGCCTGTGGTGGCAATACCTGTATTTTAGTTATTGCTTTTTTCTACCTTATCAGAGCTTTGTTTTCAGTAACAATGGTCTTTTTGTGATTGCGAGCTGGTATTCTGTTGCTCAGTGTCTCTTCAGGTGCATAAGAAATTGGTCAGCTATAGAACTAGTCCAGAGGCTTTTCTGGTGCCCAAATAGACTTTAAGACACAGGAAAAAATTTTTTTTTGCACGCATGAAGAGATTTGTGTGGTATTCAGTAGTTGTGTTTATATAACCTTGGTGGCGCTTGGCACGCACCTTTTCATGTCAGCTAACATATGCATCTGTATACAGGGTGTTTCACCTAAGACCTTACGCAATTTTTAAAAATAGGCTTTTTGAGTTAAAAGAGCGCTTTTTTTGACATAGCAGTGTCAGGGATTTAGTACATTAGAATACAGCTAAGGCGTACTATCTAGCAGCCGCATATGACCAAGTCCTGCTGAGCCCTGAAAGCAGAGAATTGACTACCTTCATAACCGATAGTGGACTGTACAGATTCAAGCGCGTCTGCTTTGGCCTTGTATCAGCACCGTCTCCTTTTCTGAAAATGATGGCCACTATTTTGCAGAACTGCAAAAACACTTTGTGCTACATAGATGATGTCATTGCGTATAGAAACAGACGTGAGGAACACTTCCAGGAATGCGAACAAGTTTTGCACTTCATTGCAAAGTCTGGATTGAAGCTGAATGACAAATGCATTTTCAGTATACAAGAAATAAACTTCCTTGGCCACGGGATCAGTCACAAGGGGATACGCCCTTTACAAAGAAACATCGACGGCATCAAGGCTGCGCCATTGCCAACAGATGTCAGTACCCTGGGCTCATTCTTGGGCATGGTAGGCTATTATGCCAAGTTTGTACCTGACTATGCGATTTTTGATCCTGCGGGTGATCCTGCGGGTGTCATTTGATACTGCTGGTGGCATTATTGTCACTACGGATGCCTCATCCAATGGCTTAGGAGCATTGTTGCAACAGACAAGAAATGATGAGCCAGTAACGATTGATTTTGCTTCTCGCAGGCTTGCCCCACAGGAACAGAAGTACTCCATTGGGGAACTAGAAGCCCTTGCTTGCTTGTAGGCATGGGAATATTGAAGAGTATACCTTTGGGGTCGTCCATTCATATTACTCACTGACTACCAGGCTCTGGTCACACTCCTAAGTACAAAGGGGGTAGGTCGCTGACCGTTCCGGATTGCAAGGTGGCACGCCAGGCTCCTGGCGTACAACTTTACGCTTGAATTCCAGAAGGGTGACAAGAATACTGTTGGTGATGCTCTTTCAAGGATGCCCCTCCCTGTTCGTGTGGAGGAGGAAGAGAGTGGGGAGACCGTTTGTGCTGTCTCAACATGCGTTGCTCACGCAGAGTTTGTCGTTGAAATAATGCAAGACCTGCTGTTGCAACAGGTTATAAAGTGGATGACTTCGGCATGGCCTGCAGTGAAGATGTTGCCTGCCGAGGCAGTCCCGTTTTATTAGGCGCAGACCGAGTTCTCGGTTGTTGAAGACCTCCTGCTTCGTGAAGACAATTTAGTTGCACCTTCGTCCCTCATAGCATGGCTTCTTGACACAGCCCACAAGTCCCATCTGGGAATAACAAGGACAAAGCAGCAACTATGTGAATAATACTGGTGGCCTGCGATGTGCAAGCAAGTAGAGCATTTGATTGCATCTTGTGGGGTATGCCAATCTGTTGACAAGTCTGCAAAACTGGTGACACCACCTCTGCAGCCAGTTGCATTCCCATCGGCACTATGGCAAAACCTAGGACTTGATATTGTGGGCCCTTTTCCGAATGTACCTGCAGATTGTCATTTTGCTATTATGGCCATCGATTACTTCAGCAAGTGGCCAGAGGTTTGTTTCTCTGCGAAAGTGACTACTGCAACAATCATCTCCTTTCTGCGAAGCATCTTGAGCAAGGAAGGATATCCAGACGAGATTGTGAGTGATCATGATGCTCAGTTTACTGCCTGTGAGTTTGAGTTTTCTCAAGTAATGCGGCATCACCTATGCATATTCGACACGAGTGCTGGCACTGTCGACACGGGCGCAGATAGCACCCGTGTTGTCTTCTCTTTAATTCCTAGGTCCGTTGTCCGTTTTGCGCTGGCCCACAATATGAAAGAGGTTTAATTGGGTACTCAAAGAGTACTCTCAAGTCTGCACACAAGAACGTTGGCCTTTGAAGGAAGCAGTCACCGAATACCTCGGAGTCTACTGTTTCACACCGCATGCCACCACAGGAGTGAAGTCTTCCATCCTTCACAGCCGCCATCCCAGAACAAAACTGGATCTTGTAGGAGCACCAGGTAAACAGTTTTTCTAAGACCCGCAGGCAGCGATGAAGTCCATCTGCAGCAGAGGACCACAAAAGCAATAAGCAAGTAAACCTACACTGACAGTCGACGCGCTGCGAAGCATTCGCCATTAAGAACAGGTCAACCGATGCGAGTCAAGTTGCCAGATCACGTGTCTAAGGGCGCTTTGAGCTACTCAAAGCTGTTCATCATTGTTGGCTAATGTGGTCAAGACACCTGCAAACTTAACGATGCTGCAGCTGGAATCTGAATCGCCTGGTGCCCTGCTCTCGACCATTTACACCACCCACGGTTGCAAAAAGCTGTTCGCCTGAAGCAGTAACACCATTTGGCGAGCCACAGCAGGAAAGGTACGACCAACCTCAACAGTCATCTGTTTGGACACCTGTTGAAAGGGACGTTCCAGAACTGAAGCATTCGACAAGGCAAAGAAGACCACCATCGCGATTTAAAGATTATCAAAAACATTGAGTGTTTATAGGGTTTCCAGTTGTTAGTTACTAAGTCACTCTTTTTGAGGGGGAAAATGTGGTATTCAGCAGTTGTGTTTATATGACCTAGATCATGCTAGGCACATGCCTTATCATGTCAGCTCTCACATGCATCTGTATTTATACCCATCACGGACTAAGAATAAAGGAGAGTTGTTCGAGGTATGAGGGACCGCTTGACTTCACGGTTCTCCGGCTTAGCGGGGCAGGGCGTGGCAGAGGACACAACAATGTGCTGCGGGACACATTTGTCCCTCTGTGCCTAAAAACAATTCTTGGCAGGAATAGCCATTTACCTTCGATGTGTGGCAGTTTCTTAAGTGCTTAGCAGTATATACTAGCAATAACATCATAAACAGTGCGAGATTTCAGTCTGAAATAGTACTGACGTGATTGCAGAGACACTGCTCACCTACTTTGGCAACTTCTTCCTTGTTTGGCACGCTTTTTGTAGAACTGATGCCAAGCCATGGGCGATATCTAGCATGTAGCTGCTGCTAACAGTAGCGGTTGCTGTGACGCAACCACCGTTGCTCCCACTAAAAAATGGGAAACATATGTCTACCTTGTACAGTGGTGGTCAGAGAGGGGTTAAGGTGTGAGTGGGGAACCCACTTGGAGGATGCCTGGTTTACAGGGTACTCTTCAAAGAATGTGCTCTTTTGCAGGTGAACGCATTGGACAGCTTAGGGCAGACTGCCCTGCACCGGTGCTCCCGAGAAGGAAATGTACAGGCCTGCCGCTTGCTCCTCTCGGGTGGGGCTGACCCTGGCATAGTCAGCGTACAAGGCTGCACAGCAGCACAGCTGGCCAGTGATGCTGTTCAGCAGCTGTTGCACGGTGAGCTTCCTAGCCTGCCAGCTGGGTTACTCTTCTTTTTCTCCTTTAGGTGGGGAAAAGCCTTTCTCAGAAATTGTATTCATTAGTACGTTAAAATAGTACGGAGCTGTTTAATTCGCACTTCAAGGGACCAGAAGAAATGTTTTAATCATCCAAAAGTTCGAATTATCGAATGACCCGAAAAAAAAAAATGAAAAGAGCCGCTTGTATGTTAGTAAATTTAATTGGCTGAGACTCGGTAATGGTCTCCTGTTTTTGAGGTGGGAATCGCATGTCTAAGACAATGGCTGCAGTAAAACCTTGTTAATTCATTTGGACTGTGAATATTCTGATTAAATGGGACTTCGAATGAGCCGAGTATAGCAAAAAAAAAAAGAGGGGCCCAGGCAAAAGAGTTTGTTCTGGGAACACGATACTTTCTTTGGACGAAGTTTGCTAATAGTTTAAGTAATTGGAGACGCTAGTAACCTGAACCCCTGATCTCGTAACCATAGCACATTACACAAAGAAACAGCGCAGGCCGCTGTGGTGCGCAGCCAATCCGTCGCAGGTGTGGTGGAAGAATGATCGCGTTGTGGGACATGCACTGATGCTGCTAGGAGTGGAGAATACTTCAATGACAGTGCCAAGCGCACATGACCTTGAAACCGGTATGTCCTTATGTCCTGCTGCTTTGCACTGAAGCACATCTTCTCCTCTGCGGGCAGTCCGCGAGCCGTATCGTAGGCCTGTTTATGTGCAGTAACTGTCTGGGACTGGGACACCTCACCTGTCAAGCATCGGTGTTACTATGTGGTGGCGTCTCACTGCGTTGAGGGGCTGTCGCTTCACTGGGTTTGTGGTGAAACCGGGATTACGCATTCCCGCCTGTTGGTGCAAATCTTCAAATTAAGCAGGCTGGTGCAGAATGCTGGTGCGAATTATTTGGCAAAATTTACGTTAGAAATTCTGGGACGGCAGAAATTCTTTTAATTATCCGCGAATTATTAGGGTTCTGCGGTATTTTACACATTTGTATCTACACTTTATTGTGAGCATGCAAGCAAAACTGCTCTAAAATGGTGACTGCCCTGAATCATACATGGTGTGACACGGGAGCAGTGGAACCCTCTTATCAGCTGCACCGTCATGTGTGAGACTTCACCACACAAACAGCGAATGGCACAAGTTTTGCCACTCTGGAATAGCTGAAGAATCATGCTAACGGAAGGGAGGGAAGGGAAACTTGCAGCGATGCCAAAGCTGCAAGAGCAAGAAAGAAAGAAAAAAAAAACAGAACAATATCTAGGGGTGAGCGAATATTTAATATTTTGAATATGGTTCGAATGTATCTGGTATTTGGTTCATGGTCGATGCGGAAAATGAATATTCGGAAATTTCCAAATACCATATTTATTTGATTCTAGCGCACACCGTTATTTATGGAAAAAAACTTATAAATAAGACATGCGCGTTAGAATCAAGTACGAAAATAAAACTACCGCACCAACAAAGAAGGTCTTGCTGCAGTAGTTTATTTTCATACTTGATTCTAACGTGCATGTAATTTTTCGACGATGCAAAATTACAATATCTGGACAAACTATCCAAAGGTCGTGTTTAAAATTCAGGAACATGGTACTAAAGCATCCTAGTTGCTTTCATCTCTGTTGTTTATCTCAATTCAATTTATTTCAACATCAGTGGAGTTTAGAACTGCAGACAAAAAGCCCAAAGATGGGCTTGACGGAGTCCATGGCTCCATGACAACATGCAGCAAGCATACATAATTATAGAATGCATGATCTTATAGGTTTACATGACGCAAGTTATAAGCTATACAGCACCATGCATCGTGTGACTGGTCGCATTCCGCTACTTGTGTTACTGGACGCTGCTAAGCTACGAAATTCCATTAGTGGGCTTTCCCACATAGTACACACAACAGAAAAACAAGGTGGCCAACCTCCCATTTCAAACAAGTGCAATGCTAAAGTGACATTCATTTTTTTATTATTTCATAATGCACTGCATACTTACCGCCCACACTGATGGCAGTCGTCCTGTTGGCTTCACAACCCTTCTAGCGAATGGTCTGCCATATTGTTTTAGTCAACTGTGATATGCGGTAAAGCCCAGTTGGAAATTTCGTATGGCGTAGCCAAAAGGGAGCGGAGTTTAGATGTCAGTGGCAGGGAAAGTGATTGCGCAGGTATTCCATCTGTTGCATGGCAGTCGTGATGACGATAGGAGGACCCTTGCCACTAGGTCAAAAAATAGCCTTCCAAATTATTGTCCTGTGCGGCCGATTTGCCTAATTTAAGTCGGACTAAACGTCCCGGCTCCCGCCTTTTTTTGAACTGAACGCGGTAGGTAGGTGGAGTCAACCAACGCATCAGCCAGTCCCGTGGCAGCTTCGCGTTTGCTTTTATTTTGTTTTTTTAGGTTTCTGTGAATAAACAGTTTCAGTCGCAGACAATAAATATAGCTGCAAATTAGGCCCATGGAAATAAAAATACATGTGGACTCTTTCTTTGATTTACGTATCACTTCGCCAATGGCAGAGCGGCAAACTGCCGCGGGACTGGCTGACGCATTGGTTGACTCCGCCTACCTACCGCGTTGAGTTAAAAAAAAAAGGCGGGAGCCGGGACGTTTAATTCGATTTAATTAGGGCAATCGGCCGCACAGGACAGTAGTAATTGAAAGTTTCTAAGAATGCTGGCAACGTATAGATCGAGTTACCGGGATAAAAAGACGAGTCCGGATTCCTCTGTAGTGCACCTTTAATTGGCATGTCTTATTCTTTTCAAAAGCGGTCTCACCATTCTGACACTCACGTGCATTTCCTGTTCCTTGCATCTGCGTTGTTCTTCTTGCACACCAAAATTGTGCACTTATCACAGGCTGTTTGTTGTTTGTATGATAGAGCTTCCTTCTGGGAGGGCATTTGGTAGCATGACTTTCAGGTAATTTGGGCATTTGTTTTGATCCCCGGTTGTCAAGTTTTACTATCTATCATGCTATTTTATTTTAATTGTCATGTAGTTTTGTGCCAGTTCATGGCTTGCGTTTTGTCACTCATTTTGCATGAGTACATTACAGGCTGCATACTGTTATGTTGTCTAACCAATGAGTATAAATTTTTGTGCGCATCATTTTTTTTATATGGTGCTAAGTAAATCTGGCTAATAAAGGCAATAAATAAAGGCAACAACATTTGCCTATTTATTTATTTATGAAATTTTTATGCTGATCAGATATTCGATTCCATATTCAGATCCATTATTTCTTCATATTTGTATTTCATTTGTGCTTGAAAATTTCAATATTAGCACATGGTTATAATCACTATTAGCACATGGTTATAATCAGTGACATTACAAATTATACAAAATGTAATAAATGAAAATGTCCTATGCATAATAAAAAAAACAGTAATGCTTTTTTAGGTGATGACAGAAATGTGTGCGTAGTGATGCATAACATACAGACACAAGCTCCAAGAGAAAGTGAAACTGGGTGTGCATTTTTGCTGTCAACAAGGGTGACAGTTGCTCCATGCAAAAGCATAAGCTAGGATGGGGCTAGTAAGGAAGTAGAGCTCATGCAGTAGCAGCAAAGAGGGTACATCTACTGTATGCTTGCAGATATTTTTAGCTTTGTGGTTATCCACAATACAAAATGTTCGGTGATTTGGTTTTTGACTTTCAGAACTAGAGCACATTTGATGGAACAGTGTCCTGCTCTCTGGTCCGTCAAACATGCTGTTATTGTGTGGTTATGTCCATGGTGTTGTAGCGCCTGAAAAGCCCGGACCAAATAGATAACATGTGCGCTAGCAACAGCAGTCAGCAGAATAAGATCTGTGCCCTTCAGTGTACGCTCACAAATGGATGATTTAAATGTTCAACTCCGTGCAGAGCCTCAAAGAAGCAGTGCAGATGTGGAATTCCAGCTGCTAGAAGCTGCAAAGGCAGGAGATCTAGAAGTTGTAAAGGTATGTATCTCTTTTTTATACGCTGCTTAGAGGACCCTCAAAGGGATTCCAAAGAATGGTCCTGCTTTCCTGTAACTGCAGTTTTCGTAGTGTGGTGCCCTCTTCTGCTCTCTTGGTGCATTCGAGGGTGTGCAGCTGCAGTTGGAGCAGGAGAGGAAGCATAGGAGCAGAAAGCCACACAGGCAGCATTAAAGCACACAGTGCCACCCTTGGGGGAAAAACTTTAGCTTTAGTTGCAGTTTTTTTTTGTTATTCGAGAAGTGTGCCATGAGGCATAAGTTGAAAAAAAAAAAAAGAAATGTGTTGGAGCTGTGGTGAACAATTTGCTTTGTGAGGTGGCCCCAATGAACTATAATAGACTGCCTTGAAAATGAACTCCAAGGGACCGTGAAAATTGTTTGTCTTGTCAGAAGTTTGTTTAGACAGAAGTGCTTCCAAAAATGTTTGAGCTTGCAGAGTGTGCCCAAATACCTTGTATATGAGAATAAATGGATGAAATGGCCTTTCAGGAAAAAAATAACTGCAATATAAGCATTTATTGGACTACTGATGGTCTACTACGCATTGCACTAGTAAGGGATCAGGCACTGTTGACTGTTACCCAGTCTGTTATTTTTTTTTGTGTGTCTGTCGTGAAAATTCACTGGCTGCTACAAAAGCAGACATCTCATTTAACTTTCTAAGATATTCTTCAATGCCCCCACACTGTTAGAAAAACTGCACTAAAGTATCCAGGCAAGCGTCAGCTGCATCAGAGGCCACTAGCGCAGTTTCAGGGATAACATCTTTGCTGTCATCATCAGCAGCAGTTTCTGATGTTAGGTCGAGCACCTCTTCAATCATACTCAGTTTCATACAACAAGTGCAACACTGTCAAAGCTAGCGCTTTTGTTTGCCCTGCCTGCATCCGCGACCAAATAGTAGTGCATTCCTTGTGGTGAGCGAAACATAGTAAATGCTTTTGCCTGCAGGTTTACTATATGCCACATTTGTCATGAGCTTGGTTAAATGTACTCTTATTGCTGACGGACCGCAGCGGTGGCCGAGTGGTTGAGCATCCGCCTCGCATGCGGGAGGTGCAGGGTTCAGTCCCCAGTGCCACCGGGTACCCACCGGTGATACAATGGGTACAAGCTTTCCCCTGGTCTGGTGCTCGGCTTATTTAGGGTGAAATGCTTGGGAAATGGGTCTTTGACCCCACCTTGGGAAGACGAAAAAACACCTTGTGCCATGGCGCTCTTTGGCCTCTGATGCCCTTGCGCCATAAAAATTCATCATCATCATCATCTTATTGCTGACGACACGCTGTCGATTTCTTGCGCCTTAGACCACTCAGCCATAGAACAAGCGTGGAGTAACTCGCCTGCCTTTCTTTTCTCGTGCGGACTACTTCCGTACCTTTGATAGCATTGCACCTGGTGTACGAAATGGAGTTTAGAGCTTCTAGCTTCCAGAGTGTCATCCCTACACATTTGCACACTTTCATCAATGCTGACATATGAACTCATGTCAACAGAAACCCCCTTACTGCTCAGCATAGAAACAATGCTTCTCTGCTCTAAGTTCGCAGGGCAGGCCTTACTCAAAGTATTGCAGTCGTTCTCTGCTGAGCAGTCACTAGGTGCCATAAACTCTGTGTGGCGGAAGGCATTGGCAGTGTTGGCTTCATTAACTTGCTCCCGGGCACTTCTCAGTAAGTGGAGAGCACTTAACAGGTTCACTGTGTATTTCTTACTGCTCGCCATGCAAATTAGCATCCTTTGTAGCAGAGAGCAACGATAATGCCTCTTTGAGCTGTTTATCACTCCCTGATCCGTAGGCTGCACCTTTGTTATTGTGTTTGCTGGTAGGAACTTCAGACGGATGGCAGAAAGACGGATGGCATGACTGTGTCCAGGACAATTATCGACCAGAAAGAGAACTTTTCTCTTTTCTCTCTCTGGAATTGGTGATCCATCTCCTGAAACCTGTGCTCGAAAAGCGGCTGCATCATCCACATTTTCGAATTAATCAAGTACCGTAAAAACCCGCTTATAATACGAACCCGAATATAATACGAGGTGAAGTTTTAGAGTCGCGAAATGGAAAAAAGACTTTTACCTGCATATAATACGAATGACGAAAGCTCAGAGAAGACATTTATTCTAATCGCGTCCCGCGCTTCACTTCAATCACTTTCATCTTCAGCAGCGCTTTCTTCGTACATTTCTTTGTCCGACAAATCATTCCAAATGTAATCATCTTCCGTGCCATCGAAGGCGTTCGAGATGACGCACTTCTTAAAAGAACGGCGCACAACATCTTCTGGGATGGCTGCCCACACGTCCACGATCCATTTGCACAGCATGGCTGGCGAAGCCTGCTTCAGCCACCCAGTTGCCGTCACTGCAGGCTCACCTGAGTGCATCCACTCTGCGTAGCACCACTTGACTGCGTCCTTGAAGGGTTTGTTTACGCAAACATCAAGGGGCTGTAGTTGTGACATCATCCCACCCAGAATCATGAGTTCAGTGCGGCAGTCACGTACCGTATTTACACAATTGTAAGTCGACTCGAATGTAAGTCGACCCCCCCAAATCGCATGTCCGAAAAAAAAAAAAAGTTGACGCGAATGTAAGTCTACCCCCCCAATCGCATGTCTGGAAAAAAAACACCGGTGGAGCGCTTCAAAAACGAAAATTTATTGCATAGATGGGCTATTTATCCTCACTTCAGTTATCTTCAGTGGTACTGCTGTCGTCATCGTTGCCGCTGCGATCCCACAGCACATCGTCCTCCATGGAAAGCCCGCACTTCCTAAATGACCGCACCACGACATCGCGTGGAATGGCCGCCGAAGCGGAAATCACCCATCCGCACACAGCCACCAGGGAGGCTCTCTTCACGCGCCCCGTTGGCGTAAGTTCCCGCTCTTCTGCCGCCAGCCACTTGTTGTACTCGCCGGAGCAAGTCCTTAAATGGCTTGTTAATGCCGACGTCTAGCGGCTGCAGCTGCCCCGTCAGACCGCCGGGAATCACCAGCATATCTGTATCTTCTTTTCGGAGCTCTGCCTTCACTTTCGCGGTAAGGTGGCCGCGAAATGAGTCCAGCACGAGGAGGGTCGGTTTGCGATTTTTGAGGGATGCCCCTGGCCTCAAAAGGCACACCCGACGGTACCAATCAATAACTAAGTCGTCCTTCATAAAGCATTTTTCATTCACTCGCACAATCACACCTTTCGGGAACATTTCCTTTGGCATAGTTTTTCTTTTGAAGACGGTGTACGGTCGGAGCTTTGTGCCATCTGCCAAGCATGATACCATAACAGTGAACCGAAGTTTCTCGTTTCCTGTCGTGAGAAGCTTAACCTCGCGAGCTCCCCTCACGCTCACTGTTGTGTTGCTCGTCATGTCGAAGTAGACGGGAGTCTGGTCCGCATTGCCGATTTGGCCGAGCAGGTATCACCGTGAGTCGCGGAGCTTGAGGTAGTGCCTATGGAAGGCGAGAACTTTCTCCTCGTACGCAGCAGGCAGCTTCTGGCATACACTAGTACGCCAACGAAGAGAGAAGCCAGCCCTCTTCATAAATTTCGAAGCCCAAGCCCTGCTGGCTTTGAAGTCTGTTCGAAGTAATTCCAGCTTCCGCAGCAAAGACCCGGCCTTGTTGCGTGATCATTTCGCATGTCACTGGAAGGGACTGATCACGTATTTCGGTGACATACGCTGCAAGCTTGACCTCCAGCTCCAGAAAGCGTCCCGACTTCGGCCCGCGGAAACCTCTTCGCTTGGAGTCGCAATCAAAAATTTTGTCTCGCTGCTTCCGCCACTCCCGTACCAACCGTTCAGAAACGTCGAACTTGCGGCCCGCCGTGCAGTTGTTGGTTTCTTTGGCGTAAATGATGGCCTCCCTCTTGAACGCTGCAGTGAATGAGCGCCGAATGCTTGTCGAACCTGGAGAGCTCATGGCGAAGCACGCGGCCGGCAGTCGAGTCAAAAGCACCAACTCCAAGCACCACCAAACAAAGAGTGATCGGTGTCGGGTCGTCGGCTCTTCCAGCAAACATCGGCATTCCCCAGAAGCACCGCTGTTACGTATTGCACAACCAACTTAAATAGCGGCTCTTCCATCAGTTAGCGACACTCCCGGGCGCTGGCGCAGACTCCGTGATTGGAACAGCGGGACAGCGGCCCTTCCCGCAAGTGAAATGAAATGAAATTGGTTTTGGGGGAAAGGAACTGGAGCAGTATTTGTCTCAAATATCGGCGGAAACCCAGTTGTAAGGGAAGAGATAAAGGAGGGAGTGAAAGAAGGGAGGAAGAACAAGGGGCCGTAGTGAAGGGCTCCCGAATAATTTCGACCACCTGGGGATCTTTAACCTGCTGTACTGACGTCGCACAGCACACGGGCGCCTTTGCGTTTCGCTTCCATCGAAACGCTGCCGCCGCGGTCGGGTTCTAACCCGGGTATCCTGTTCAGTAGCACTGAACCATCGTGGTGGGTAACGGTGTGCGCAGTAAAAATAAAAAATGAAAAATCCTGGCCAAAAAGCCCGCGGAATACCTGAATGCTACGCTTGGAGCCGTAGAGCAAACAAAAACTTCTAACATCGCTGTAGCGTCCCTGATAGATTGTTTTTCTTGCTTTTATTGGTAGTTCAAGGTTTCGTTACGATTGTAAGTCGAGCCCCCCACTTCGGAATTTTAAATTTCAAAAAAAGGGTCGACTTACAATCGTGTAAATACGGTAGCAGCCTCTTCACCGAGTCGGCCAAATGGCAACGAAATGCATTCAGAACAAGGATGGATGGCAGAGACTGTGCACCAGGTTGCCTACACCACACGGATTTTACCCAGTCCAAGACTAGATCCTCATTCATCCACCCTTTCTCATGACATCTCACGATGGCATTTTTCGACAGCTCCTCACCTTTCGGCATTGTTTTCCTCTTGAAGATCACGTAACGGGGGAGCTTGCGGCCATCTGCCATGCATGATACTGTAACTCGCGTCTTCTCGTTGCCAGTGGACCGGACGCTAACTTGTTTAGACTGCTTCTCGTGTACGGTGAGGGGTGATGGCATGTCCAGGTAAACTGGCGTCTGATCGGCATTGCCTATTTGGTCCAACAGAAAGTTCTTTGACTTGCACAGAAAAAAATAACGTGGTGCTGAAAACTCACAAGCAGCTCTTCGAACGCTTCAGGCAGCTTCTGTGAAATCGAGGTCCGCCGGCGTAGTGAAAAGCCTGCACGGCACATGTTGCAATGGATCCAGTGCTTGCTCGCTTTGAACGCAGAGCACGGGATCCCTTTTTATTTTGCAAGCTCTCTAGCTTTTGCCTGCATAAGCTCCACGCTCATAGCTAGATGCGCCATTGTTCAGGCCGCGAAAGCTTCGTCACGTTCCGCTGCACGCTTAAAAAGGCTTCTTTCTGTCGTCGCCATCCACGAGTATTTCCCTCGATGACACCAAGCCCCCTCCCGGCCACACTGTCAAAGATTTTATATTATTCTATCCCCCAAGACAAGTTACTTTTATACGTAGAACAGTGCATAGACCGTAAAGGCTCAGTAGATTTCCAAAATGCCTCAGGGGTGTCTGTGCAAGGGTTCCTTGAACTGTTAACAATGTACCTATCCTGGACATTTTGCTCTTAGGATGGAACCGTATACCTTCAAAAAACGGGTGTTCCTATAGTCTCTTGCGTCGCACCAATTTTAAACGACATCTTTCTGGCATCAGTGTACAGAGAGCTAGCTCAGATTCTGGGAGGTTTCTCTGTGGTTAAAATTTTTCGGTACGTAGACGACTATTTGGTTTTGACAAGTGTAAGCAGACAGATCTTTCACGCCAGTGTGGAAGAAATCCTAAAATGCTTTAGCACGACCTTACCTCCCTTGACCATAACTCGTGAGATGCCAGAAGGTCTATCTATTCAATTCCTGGACATAAAACTGCACCTCCAGGCACGTCACACCTGCTGGTCCTATGAACCACGATGCAAAAAACAGGTCCTTCCGTACCACTCAGCGCATTCAGAAATAGTGAAATGTGCCATCGCTAACTTATGCCTCTCCAACACACTGAAAAAGTCCTGTACACATTGTACGGCGTCTAGTTCTATTAATCAGTGCAACAGGCTAAAGGGAGCAGGCTACCCGCCTTATTTTCTACTTTCTGTGGCTCAGATGTTGCTGAAGCATACAATGTCTCATTTCGGAAAGGCCGAACTTAGAGCCTATTCCAGAGAAAGAAAAGAAAAACAAACAAAAAGTGACTGTTATACCATATTGCCACACCCTTTCTCACAATCTAAAAGAGGATAATGAGCCGCGTGAAAGTACAGTTGGTGTTCTCCGCTCCTGACAAGTTATCAATCTTGTGTAATCGCGTGAACCCTCGTCCTAAAAAAGCCGAAAAATGTAAAAAGAAGCTTAAGGACCCATATGTCACCTATGAAAAGAATGTAATCTACTCTATTCCATTGAAATGCCGCGGGAAATACATAGGGCAGACAGGCAGATGCCTCAATGACAGGTTGCGAGAACCCAACAATGATGTCAGGAATGGTGTCAAAGGGTATCTTGCTGGCCACATCGACGCAAAAGAAAAAGATGGAAAAAGAAAGAAGTGCCCTGGTTGTTATCCAGATTTTAAAAGCTCTCCTATCATTGATTGCCACAAAGGTCAGCTTACAAGGGAAATTATCAGTGCTGCCTCAGTGTTTTTATCTGACAAAGAAAATGTTGTTCGATGATAACCTTGTTTGAGTGTTACCTCTTCTTCACTGTTAAGAAAGTGCTTAGATTTCCCGGTTTTATGCAATAAAAGTTCAGTTGTAAGTTAGCGCCCCTCCTGTTTGTCTCCCTGTGTCATTGTCTGTTTAGCGCTATCAAGTGAATTGTCACCAACTCGCCCAAGCTTCCACTCTGGCAAAAAAACCTCGTAATATATGCGAGTTTTTACGGTAGGTGACTGGCAGCATTTTTATGTTTTTAAAGCAGTGTGGTACTTTAGACCTAGCAATCACCAGCAACTTTAGTTTGTTAGTCCCAGTCATATTTGCGCCCACGAGGACTGTTACCCGAAGCTTGCTGTGCTTGCCCACCACGCAGTTATCACCAGCAAGTGCGAGTCTTTTGTTAGGAAGCAGCTGGTGGAAAAAGACAGTTTCATCCACATTGTATATATCTTGAGGGATGTATTCCTCCATGAGGTCATTCAGTTTGTTCCGCCGCAAATCGCTACAGGCCGTTTCGTCCACTGCAGCGGTCTCGCCGACAACACAATAAAAGGCCAGTCCATGCCTTCTCTGAATATGGTCAAGCCACCCATCGCTGCATGCAAACTCAACATTCAGTTGCAGCGCAATTTCTTCACCTTTGCTTTCAATATCACTCCATTCACTGGCAAATTCGTGCTATGTGCTCTCTTCACCCAAGCAAGCAGAACGTCCTCAAGGACTCTATGCATAGCTGTGCACATCCTTTTTCGCTTCAACGTAAATTCTAGTAATCGGCACTAGTAATCCGTGCTAGTAATCCACGCTTCGTCTTTCACAACACTGCTCACGGTACTTTTCGCGATGCTGAACTTGCGCGCTATTGCAGCCTTTGAAAACCGGCCGGCGCGAGCTTCAGTCAAACCTTCGACCTTCTCATGAAGCTCAAGTGACTTTTTCCTAGTTGTTGGCTGACTACTTGTACTAGCAACACAGTGAACAGGGCTCACACTAAAACAAACAATGCACACCATGAGGTGATGGCATACGGCCTGGTAGGATATTGCGGGACACAGCAAGGACACATACCCACCGCAGTGGCTCAGTAGTTACGGCGCTCTGCTGCTGACCTGAAAGATGCGGTTTCGATCTCGGTGGCGGAATTTCTAGAGGCCCGTGTACTGTGCGATGTCAGTGCACGTTAGAACCCCAGGTGGTCGAAATTTCCGGAGCCCTTTACTACGGTGTCCCTCATAGCCTGAGTTGCTTTGGGACGTTAAACCCCGATAAACCAAGCACAGCAAGGACACGGCATACACGCACACCACAAGCAATGAATGTGCGTACTGTGTAGTTGGCGTGGTTGGTTGGCAGTTAGCAAGTTGCGGAGGTCGATAACACTGGCATGATCACGCTATCACATGATCACCATTGGGGAATGACATTGGCTGCCTTTTCTTCTAAGAATCGCATTTTCGACGCCGACGTTGTTTGGTCTCCACACGTCGGGGACACGGATGGTCGATGGTGTTGAAAAGCTTTCATTTTTCTTGCTTTTTCTTTCTGCTGAAGTGTTGCTCAGACGTTTGAGTGAAGTTGCACGAATGGGGCGCAGCTGGCCATGAAAGTTTATCTCAACTGATTAGCGCGTGTGAAGTGTTCATCTTAAGTGTATTTTTTTTGCATTGATTCTATGGGAGACCAAACAAATGACCTCTACCGTTTTTTTCTCATGTAGTCAGATAGCCGAAAAGCCGGACTAGCCCATGACCGCAGTGATACTCAGTGATATGCAGTGATGTATTTTTTGGCTATATTTTTTAAGTGAAAGCTTTGCTGCATGAATGATCTTGAATGGCGCAGATATGAACTTGAAGCGACCTTAATTAATTTTTAAAAAAACAAGAAAATTGTGCTGTTGGTGGAAATCGAACCCGGGCCTCCGGCATTTGAGATAGGGACGCTTTCACTCCGGCACGACTGTTCAACTCGTCAAAGTGAATGAAGGCTAATATAGTGAATGCACAGATGTCTAAGAAACGTTTCTCCGAGATGTGTACTGACGTGTGCATGAATAATTTAATTATGAGCATGAAAATTAGATATCCTAGTTAAGCAAGTAGTGAAGTACATTTCCGGTGAATTTCCTTCCTGCATTGCGTGCAGTCATAGTGCCATCATGTGCAGCTCACTGAAACCCCAACGTGCAATGTATGGCGATGTGGTCCAGCATATGGCACACGTGTAGTGAATGCACAGATGTCTAAGAAACGTTTCTCCGAGTTGTGTACTGAGGTGTTCATGAACGGACGACATGAATGGGAATGAAGACGCAGGTGCTTCGACGAGTTCTGGTGCTGGTATTTGTCCGGAACGCAGTCAACGTTACAGATGCTAAGCCACGTCTAGTTGGTCGATACACCACAGCTTTCGCTCTCTAACCAGGTTCAACAGTAGTTAAACCACAGCTAATCTTTCCTCTTCATTCAAGGGGACGGTATCAGGGAGGTAATCATGGGTGTGGTATATGTATTGTTTCCAGCTGTGTTTTATGGTACTGGTTTAGTGTTGCAGTCACGTGTTTTCTGAATCAAGTTCAATTTCAGTACAGCTTAGAAACAAGTTTTTAATAGTTTCATCTCTTACATGCGATCTGCAAGCCTGTGTTACTGGTAATTAATAGTCATGTGAAACAGCTGTGCTGATTAATGCACTGGCACTTTTTGTGGCATCTTGACCGTGAAGTTATTGAAAGATAGGGGCTGGATATCAGGGCTGCTCGAAAAAAGTGCAGCGTTCACATGGCTAAAATGCAGAGCTGCGCATATCATCTCTGTCATGCACTGATTATCGTTTCTTGGTTAGGATGGTGCCTTCGTACCTTGTTGCCACGGGCCACGTTTTGATGTTGTGAGCTTATGCAGTTTTGATTGATTTGTAAACTGTTATCAGTGGGCTGCTGAGAAGAAAAAAAAGACATTGGGAAGGTGGTAAACAGTCTTTTGTATTTACACACATGGGTGGTGTTTTTCCATTTTTCCTTCCTTTCCTTACTCCAGGAAACTTTTTCTCAATGGCTGTTGCAGCCACAATTTTGTGGAAAAGTTGGCTTCTTATAGCAGCTCGTGAGTGTAGTGGTGAAGCTCGCTGTAGCTATGTTGAAAAGCAGCGAGAAAAAAAAAAATGACATTACGGTATAAACGCGTGTAAGGGCTGCAATTTTTTTTCCAGACTTGGGGGCCAATTTTCGAGGTGTGGCCCGGCCCATACACGCGATTTGTGAAAAAAAAAAAACTTTTTTAAAAGTGAAAATACACCAATCGGGAAATCAGCTGCATTTATCCTACTTTCAGTCACCACTCGCGGTGTATTCCGACTCAGTGGTGGTGCTGTGCTCCACTGCACGCTCATCCCACAAGAAGTCGCGCAGCACATTCACTGTCAACTCGTCGCCGTTGTTCCGGACTTCCATCACTTAACAGAGCAGCTATTCTTCCAGTTCGGGAGACTTGCATGGCTTGCCTCGGAAAGCACGCTTTTTGCAGCTTGTGTTCTTCAATGCATCCTTTTGGTTGCACCATCGTCGGACCATGGACGCACTTCTCGGCCACGCACGCTTGCCGTGCTCGACAGCAAATGCCCAGCCGTGTAGCTATTAAGGTGCTTACCGATCGTGCTAAAACTGCTAAAACTACAACACTCAGCGGCAACACGTGAAAGCCACAACTACGGTGAACCACAACTCCTGTGCCTTTGACAGCCACAAAACGTGGGAGCTGGTGATACTGATGCCGATATGGATAATGGGAGCTCGCGGCGGAGGAAAAAGTTGAGGGTTATGAGTCGCGGCCTCTGGCGCCATCCGTGGGCGGCACCTGGAACCTCCTGTGCGCATGCGTCACCTCCGCGATCAAGCGCGCTGTTGCTCGCAGCCGGAGCTGATCGATTGTTTTTTTATATTTCCTTCTGGAAAAGAGGGTGTGGCCCATACACGGGTGCGGCCCTTACACGCATTTATACGGTATATTTCTATCTTGGTTTCGAATATAACACGAGGTGTGTCCTGAAATTGATTAACTGAAGGAAAAAACTCGCTATATTTATGTAAATTAAAAAGACTCGTTTGTGCTTTGCAGAAATTAGTGGCTTGCCATGCTGACATTGTCAACTGCCGAGATGTGGATGGACGACAGTCAACACCATTGCACTTTGCAGCTGGGTACAACCGTGTTGCAGTGGTTGAATATCTACTTCAGCATGGTGCCGATGTTCATGCCAAAGACAAAGGGTATGGCTGTGCTTGATTTGTTCCTGTGAGCGGTGCTGTGAGCCGACTGTTGTTACTGTAGTGTTTTGCAGTTTAACTGGAGGTGGGGATGGCACTTCCTCTTTCAGGGGCCTGGTTCCTCTGCACAATGCTTGCTCCTATGGTCACTATGAGGTAGCTGATCTCTTAGTAAAGGTACGCAGCCTGGGCATGTTCGATACCCTGCAGTGGTGTTGAGAAAGAAGTGCCCATAGTAAAAGCAGCAACTTTTTCATTTTTCACAGCATGGTGCCAGTGTGAATGTATCCGATCTCTGGAAGTTCACACCGCTGCATGAAGCTACTGCCAAAGGAAAATATGACATTGTCAAGCTGTTGCTCAAGGTATGCACATTTGTGCAGCACCTGATCATGTTGTACTGACTGGTTGATGCTTGTTTTTATCTGCCCTGCTTTAGCACGGAGCTGACCCAAGCAAGAAAAACCGTGATGGTAACACCCCTCTCGACTTGGTCAAGGATGGTGACCAAGATGTGGCAGACCTCTTAAAAGGTAGGTTACTTAGCTGGCCTCTCACAAAAGTGCCATGGCGTTGATTCCTTCTTGCTTTTAAGCCACCATGGCAGTGACAGTTTTCTGGACTCGAATAATTCGGATCTACATGAAATCTTTGACTTCATTGAGGCATGGTCACGCTCCATATTCGAGGCCAATATTTCGGATTTGATGGATTTTTCAACCTTCTTAACTTGCTGCCACAAACTTGCTAACTCTGTGCCATCCTGAAAGATGGCATCTTGAGTTCTTAAAAGGATTCATTTGGACAGATTGGCTTGGCTAGGTGCTTGCAATTGTTTTCGTACTTGCCACTCAAGTTAATTGTATGTCGTTTGTTCCCATCACAGTGTTAACGAGGCAGCAGCAGTGCCTGCTGCTACCTGTGATGCAGGCAGGATGGTGGGAGGGCAGTCTGAGGGGCTCACGCGTGTCCGTGGGTTCCCTTCGTGACTTTCATTGCCCATGGAAATCGATGCTGTCGTCTTTTCGCATGGCACACGTAGGGCGGTGAGGGGCTTGCAATGCGGCGTGACACAGCTTCATATTTTTGGTATGAAGTGCAAATGGACATGATGAAATCACCTTTGGCTCAAGTTGTGCCACTTGTTTCATACTTATCTGTCCAGGTTGCAAAAACTTCTGCGCAAACTGCTGGTCTATTTGGGATCAGCCACCGACCACAAGTTCGTGTATAATAGTGTGCGTTTTTCTGCAGATAATTTAACAGTGGAGCTTGCCTAGATTGTCTGTAATCGGCAAAAAAACTGCAAAGCAGAGTTTTCGTTGAGGCGAGTGAAGCAACCGATTTGAGAGGCTGCACCATTTCGTGAACATGCGTGGCAACCAAAGTCACTGCTAGGAGCCTGAGTGGGTCTCGCTGTTTGCCAGATGCCGCAGCCTCTTAAATCGGCTGTTCTGCTCGCCTCGTCAAATTCTGTGTCAGGCTACTGCAGTTTGTCACCAATTCGAGACAATCCAGGCAAGTTCCGATGTTAAATTGTCGAAAGACGCAGGCTATCATAAGCTACCATTTGGTTGGTGTACCAATCATACAAATGAAGGAAAAAGAGGTGCTCGTTATGGCATAAGTGACGCAAGCCAACAGCCACCAAAACCAAGGAGCATAGGAGATCTCTTTCTTTTTTTTTTAATTTGTAGTGTTTTATCAATGGGAGGTTAATAAAAGCAGAAGAAAAAACAACCACATGCCACCGGCAGGGTCTGAACCCAGGACCTCTGAATTTTTCATCTGGTGCTCTACCAACTGAGCTACGGCTATGGCTGTCTGATCTGCTGCTTTGGGGGTACCAAAAAAACCCGCGTATATTACGAACCCGAATATAATACGAGGTGAAGTTTTAGACACGTGAAATGGAAGAAAAAAAAATTTCCCGCGTATAATACGAGTGATGAAAGCTCAGAGAAGACATTTATTCAAATCACATCCTGCACGTCACCTCAGTCACTTTCATCTTCAGCACTGCTTTTTGGACATTTCTTTGTCCGACAAATCATCCCAAATGTACGCATCTTCCATGCCATCGAAGGCATTCAAGATGCCGCACTTCTTAAAAGAACGATGCACAAGATCTTCTGGGATGGTCGCCCGCTCGCGCGTCCACGATCTATTTGCACAGTGTGGTGGCGAAGCCTGCTTCAGCCGCCCAGTTGGCGCCACTGCAGGCTCACCTGAGCGCATCCACACTGCATAGCAACGCTTGACTGCGTCCTTGAAGCGTTTGTCTATACAGACATCAAGGGGCTGTAGTTGTGACGTCATCCCACCCGGAATCACGAGTTCAGTGCCGCAGTTGCGTAGCAGCCTCTTGACCAAGTCGGCCAAATGGCAACGAAACGCATCCAGCACAAGGATGGATGGTAGAGACAACAGTGTACCACGTCGCCTGCACCACACAGACTTTACCCAGTCCAACACTAGATCCTCATTCATCCACCCTTTCTCATGACATCTCACGATGACATTTTTCGGCAGCTCCTCACCGTTCAGCATTGTTTTCCTCTTGAAGATCACGTAACGGGGGAGCTTGCGGCCGTCTGCCGTGCATGATAACATGACTGTAACTCGCGTCTTCTCGTTGCCAGTGGACCGGACGCTAACTTGTTTATACCCCTTTTTGTGCACGGTGAGGGGTGATGGCATGTCCAGGTAAACCGGCGTCTGATCTGCATTGCCTATTTGGTCCAACAGAAAGTTCTTTGACTTGCGCAAAAAAATAACATGGCGCTGAAAACTCACAAGCAGCTCTTCGAACGCTTCAGGCAGCGTCTGTGAAATCGAGGTCCGCCAGCGTAGTGAAAAGCCTGCACGGCACATGTAGCGATGGATCCTGTGCTTGCTCGCTTTGAAGGCAGAGCGCGGTATCCCTTTTTCTTTTGCAAGCTCTCTAGCCTTTGCCTGCATAAGCTCCATGCTCGCAGCTAGATGTGAGCTCGCTGTTGCCGTACGAACTCCGTCAGGCCAAGTTCAATTTCTGGCAATGCGCCATTCTTTGGGCCGCGTAAACTTCGTCGTGTTCCGCTGCACACGAAAAGGGCTTCTTCCTGTCGTCACCATCCACGAATGCTTTTTTTGACGGCACCATACTGCCTCCTGGCCGCACTGTTGCCAATGTTCTCCGCAGCTAAAATCACTTTTCGCTTGAAAGCAGCCAAGTACTGTTTTCGAGACCCTGACATCTTGCTCCCAAAAAAACATCCTCTCCACGAAGCGTGGCTTACATGCGAGCACGTGCGTTGTCAACTGGCACACAGCACACCACGATCGCCCGGCACACCCAACGAACACCCAACGCGCTGCATGCGCGAGTGTCAGGCACTGTCCGAGAACAGATTGCGTGAGCGACTACCATTTGCTTAATTTACAAGACATAAAAAAGAACTGTATGTACAAAGCCGCACGCGGCACACTGCAAGCTGCATGGATGATGCACCTGGCCGCATATCGTCTGAAGTAGCTCATTCGTGGAGGGTTCACGTCACGACTCATGTGGACTCACTCATTTCAACTCATAACTCATCTTGATTCACGTCTCATCGCGCTCACTCATTCGGGCTCACTCGCTCATTCCAACTCATGACTCAGCCAGTCTCTCCTTGACTTACGACTCCTATAAGCTCACTGATCAGATAAATCTGCTTTACGCCCAACGGCCAATGTCACGCGCCTGAAAGAACATTTACATGTGGCAACTATGGCACCTGTACTTGTACTTTTTTATGATTTTGTGCTCTAGAATTCACTGACGATTTTGGGCAACTTTTAGAGCATACATAGACACTGCTTTTGGTGTTTCAATCTTTTTGCCTTTATTGTCTTTTTGTTTCTATTCTGTGCTACGTTTTCTCCAGAATTAATCCCATTATCAAGCCTTTAAATCGGGCTGTTTCTGTATTTGAACCATATGTTACGCCCCTCTCAAGAGCAGAGAGAGCCTCCCATAAAGACTTTAGCACCGCTACGTTACTGTTATTTGCATTACTGCTGTATACAGTTGTTACTAATTTTCCTATTATACATCTTTTCTCCTCTGCGACCCTTCTCCCTTATTATCCCTTAACGGATCCCATCTGGAGCAAATTGGTTAGTCTCATTGTCAGGGTTGCATCCTCTGCCGTTTTCTTTCTTATCGGCACTTCATGGACGTGAGCAAATATTGTGCTTTCTTGGGTGTGATTAGTCCACCAAACACCTTAATTGGGTCCAAGCTTCACCGATTCACCACGGACACACAAACGCTTGTGCAGCGGTCTGGCTCGCACACATCTGGAGGTAGGAGAGAGGCGAGGCTTGCCACCGAAAACAGGCCCCCTAGTTCACAAAAATTATGCGGGCACCTGAGCAATTCTTATGATGCGTAAAGGCGAAAGCACTGCTTGTCTCTGAGTTTTTGTCGGGGACTTGGGAGGTGATTGTTGTTTCGCTACAGCAGCTCACTTCGCACGTTTCGCTGCGTTGGTCACATACTTAATCGGCTATGAACTGCTGCCTCCGGGGCCTGCCACGCTTTGCTGTCCCGACTGATGGTGTAGATGCGAGCGATTCAACTGAAGGCCAAATCACTGCGGCAGCAAGTACTTTCCCTTTTGTGTAAACTAGCCATGCTTACATGAATACGACAGGAGTGCATCGTGTTTCCGAGTGTATCTCGTGTAGGCGACACGCTACTGTTTACGTGACCATCAAGCCATGCAGGGCAGTGTTATCTCACCCGTACGGCGAAGGGGGTCGCTAACACCCTCAGGGGAACTTTGCTTGAGCTTGGTCTGTTTTGTTATCTGAGTGACGGGGTATTGTACCCCAGGCAGGAGGAAGGGCGCCTTCAGACCTGTTTCCATTCATCGTGCAAGTCGTCTTGCCCTTCTTGGAAGGAGAAAGTTGCAATAATGTTGATGACGTCACTCGCGTGTGACATCTCTGCCACGTGTGCCTGCCATGGCTTTCTGGCTGCGGCTTGGTTTTCGCACAAGCCAAGTAGTGCGCTAGCTTCAAAAGACACGTTTATTGCAGTCTTCCTCAAGCGAAACAGGCAATCACCCTGTTCCGGGGACGCGTAGCAAGCAAGGCGCCACGGCGCACTCAGGGTGACATGGACAACGACTCTGCCGTAGGAGAGCTCCACGCGACAATGCTATGATCTCTCTCGCAACGCGCGGTACGTGTTGAATATCACTGGACCCCGTAGTGTGATATTCACTGGAAGTATTTCTGGGCTTCTCTCATGTGTACTTTAAACAACGCCCCTTTTGAACATCTAAAGAGGCATCTCCCCACATTCTTTTCGAACAAAACTGTGAACATTTCGTCTGCGAACAAGGGTTTTCATTTGGAGCGGGCTCAATATTCTGCAACTTGTCCATGCGGCAACACAAAAACGACGTTCGCAACTCCACAAGTGAGCACAATCGGATGGCCGAACATTCCGAGGACTCAGACCATAGAATCAACTTTGAGGAAAGCATCATCCTCAGGACCGTACCTAATTACCAAAAAAGGCTCTTACTCGAATCTTGGCACATCCAAACGACCCCTAACCATAATAAAAAAAAAAAATGCCATCGACCCGCACCTTTCACATCATCGCTTGCCTTCTTTCGGTCACTTTGCGCCCTGTCACGGAAATTTAAAGATATGCCAGTCACTGAGGAACAGGAGAAGTGAGCGAATAAAGAGTTCGCAAGAAATATTTGCCCGTGCTTGTCTTCATGTCGTCTTTCTTCGTTTGGTGCAGCGTTTGGTCGATTCCGTGCCGCGCTGTCAACGTAAGGCTAATTTTCGCGTTTCCGTTACTACGGTATGACGCGGAATAATTAAACAAAAAATAAATCCGCATTTAGTTTCAACATTTGCATGTATGAATTCCTTTCTTCCAGATAATGTCTAGCCTTCTTACCGTGCATACAGACTGAGGATATTTTGGGACATTGTATGCATAAAAAATAAAGAATTAAAGGTAAAAATTATGGTGCTATGGGCAACAAAACTGGGCAGACGTAATGACTTACTTAAAGTTAGAATACAAAAAAAAAATGCTAGCACTGCAATGCGATGAGCTCTTAACTGCAGCTAGCCTGTAGGAAGGCCTGCCTGGGAGGCCTGTAGCTGCCCCTCAGGGGACGCAAAGATCTGAGGCCGCTGCATGCGTTTTGCAACTAAGAAACTGCAAAAGAACTACTGCAAGCGCGTTACAGCCAGACACAGGTAACATCTACCGAGACCAAGCGCGGCGGCCAATAAACATTTCTCGTGTTTTAATAACCTAGAGTGCATGAGCCACAGAAATTACTATCAGGAAACAGAGAATTTGCTTTGCATCATCATCTGGATTAGAAGCTTGATAAGTATTACGAGTGCACAGGAAACTCGACAGGACTGACCACGACTGATAATGATCTGAATGTAACCCTGGACTCACCAAGACTCAGATCATGATCTTAATGTGAGCTGGGACTCATGACTCAGGTTGCGATCTGAACATGAGTCCAGACTCATGACTCTGGTCATGATCTGAATGTGAGCCCGAACTCACAATGACTCAGATCATGATCTGAACGTGAGTCCGGACTCACTCACGATTCAGATCATGTTCTGAATGTGAGTCCGGACTCACTCACGACTCAGATCATGATCTGAAATGAGCGTGAGTGAGCCCAGGTGAGTCCACTCATTAGTGAGTTCGCCTACCTATGTCTACAGCAAGGAGGTTGGTTTACAGTCAGTCTGCCGCGCTGGTTTGCACATGCGCATGCACTGTGGTGACAGATATTACCCTACGCTATCACGTTGTGTGACCATGTGCGGAACCGACCCTCTTCTTTTTACTTTTTATGGCGGTACTCAGTTTCATACATAGCAGGCAACGGAGCAGCGGCTGCAGATGTAGTGCGCCTGAAAAACCATACTGTTCCTCCATGTATCATTTGTTCCTCTCGAAGCCTCGGTGTCTGTTTGGATGAAAACAGAGTGGTATAAAATGAAGAGGTAGCATTGGGAATCACGGTCGAAGCTGTGAGGTACTCAGTGTTTGGGCCATTTGCCTATAATTTTCACTTGAGTTTGCACTACCTTTTAGGTGCAAATGGAGTGTAAGCTATTCGCCATACTAGCAGCGTATCATACCGCCACATGTTATTCTTACTTCTCGAAATCTCGGTGAGTCACAGGATGAAAATGGGACAAGAGGGGAAACAAAGTGCAGGAGGTTCCCAGTCACGGTACTTGGTATTTGTCTAAACAATATATGCCGGTATTCGCTTTGGTTGTATGGCGAACTAATTTTTGGGCGCAGACATAGATTACGCGAACAGGCGCTTTAGCTTATGCAGCGTTGACTGCTATGTATGAAATAGAGTATGTGCTTCAGAGTTACTGCTGGACGCTCCCTCCTGAGTTTTTTTTTTTTTTTCTCTCCATGGTTTTGTGCATGTGTAGGCTTAGGTAGGCTGTCTATGTGCTGTTCACAGTGTAAAGTTGAGCATTCTTGTATGCATCTCGTGGGCATCGCACCATCATGGCGCTGTCAAAGCCCAAGAAAAGATATTTGCAGCAATTATTCAAGTTCTCTCTCATGTGAATACTTCATAAAATGAGTTGTTCATAGTAACGAATTGTGAATAAATGCAAAAAATCTTATTCACTATAAAACTTTCTGATTGAGGTCTGCTTGTTTATGTAGCACACTCTCCATGCTTTCAAGTGGGAGTCAGACATAATTTTGATGACCTGAGAATTGCATTAACCTGGTTGCTATTATGTAAAAAGAAAAAAAAAACTGCTTTGCAACGGGCCGTTATACTCTTGATGGTGTCTGTCTTCCTCTGGCTGTCCATATTTCTAAAAAAATATGAGTCTCCACCTAGATGGCTGAAATATGCTGAGTGTGATTCTGACCCACCACATTACTGGGTGTCTAGAAAGGAGATGTGAAAACTGGCTTGTCGAGGCTGGCCCCTAAACGCTGTTGTCAGTGGCACCGTCACTGTTTGATGCGGCGTCAGTTCAGTTCTTCGAGTCACCCAGAGGTGGCTCTGTGGTTTTGGCATTCAGCTGCTTAGCTTGAAGTTGCAGCATCAAGCCCTTGCTATGGCAGGCGCATTTCGAGGAAGGTGAAATGCGAAGTGGCTGTTTGCTGTGTGATGTCAGCGTATGGTAAAGAATCCCAGGTTGCCAAAATTAATGAAATGTTGGACCCACATACCACTAATCATACCATGTGCATGATTCTCAGCCGCCGCGGTGGCTGAGTGGTTATGGCGCTCGGCTGCTGGCCCGAAAGACGCGGGTTCGATCCCGGCCGCGGCGGTCGAATTTCGATGGAGGCGAAATTCTAGAGGCCCGTGTACTGTGCGATGTCAGTGCTCGTTAAAGAACCCCAGGTGGTCGAAATTCCCGGAGCCCTTCACTACGGCGTCTCTCATAGCCTGAGTCGCTTTGGGACGTTAAACCCCCATAAGCCATAAGCATGATTCTCAAAGGGCCAGGGTACAGAGGTTGTTTTTTCATTTTTTTTTGTTTCAAGAACACTTTTGTAATACTTTTGCTGCTGTGTATTGCTTGCAGGAGATGCTGCACTTTTAGACGCTGCAAAAAAAGGCAATCTTGCAAGGGTAATGAAGCTCGTGACACCAGAAAATATCAACTGTCGGGACTCTCAAGGCAGGAACTCAACACCACTCCATCTGGCAGGTAAGGTGGTGACCTTGTTCAAGAATGTCACAAAATTTTTCCTTCAGTACCCAAGTGGCAGTTTTCCACCATGAGGTAGTTGTATAATTGTTCTGTATAGTTAGCTGCCCAAAGGTTGACTGGGATAGAGGAACTAGTGGAGGGCTACAAAAGCCTGGAATGGGTTATTGCTGGATTGTATTGCACACAGGAAGGTGGCCACTAACATCACTGCTCAGATTGTATGCTGTGAATGCAGGTTACCTGGCGTGGACATTAAATTGCTTGTAAGCAGTAGTAGTGCTCCCTTGGCAGTGCCAAAGGTGCCTACCTTTCTTTTCCCGACTTCAGCAAGGAGTGTATTTTAGTTTCTTCGCTGTTTCAGAAGAGTAATTATTAGGGGTGTGCGAATGTAGTAGACTGCCTTTAAGCGAACTTGTAAAGACCAGAAAATTTGTTCATCGTATCAGAAGTTCAACTTGATAGAAGTGGTATGTAAATTCCACCACAACACTTCCTTGACCGCGACATGAAAGTATTCGTTCTTCTGCGAACAAAAAGTAGGGCCAAGAACTTTCTGGTTATATGCTGCCAAAGCTCGGAGACAGAAGCACAAAAGAATTAACCCCTCTCAAGGGGTGGGTCACAAAGAATGGACCTTTTTCCAGTATCCCACCATTCTATCAGCTGCCATTTACAATATACAAATTCATTTACAATGGTAGGGTCGGGTATACAGGCCGTAGTCAAGAGCAGTGCTGGTAGCGCCTAGTCAGAGCAGGTAAGTGACGCACCCTGGGCACACCTCCCCTTCCGCATTTCATATCTTCAGTCTGTGAAGCCGCCGCGGTGGCTGAGTGGTTACGGCGCTCGATTGCTGGCCCGAAAGACGCGGGTTCGATCCCGGCCGCGGCGGTCGAATTTCGATGGAGGCGAAATTCTAGAGGCCCGTGTACTGTGCGATGTCAGTGCACGTTAAAGAACCCCAGGTGGTCGAAATTTCCGGAGCCCTTCACTACGGCGCCCTGCATAGCCTGAGTCGCTTTGGGACGTTAAACCCCCATAAACCAAACCAATCTTCAGTCTGTGACGAAGCTGACCGCGCTTTCTTGCTTGAGGCCAGTGCGTATTCCGCCGGCTATTCTGTATTCCGCGTGGTCCGCCATCGCCACACGGAATACAAGACTGGTGACCGTGCATGAGCGTGGGTGCCGATTCGACGACGTGGCCTCAGTGAAAAGCTGATTTGTGCTTCCAGTGTTTATTTTGCATTGTCTTTGTTTTTGTTGACCGTACTTTTCCCTAAAGCATCACACCGATACTACTTTGAGAGAGAAGTAATGCCGAAACTGTTGTACTGCTTGTTTGTTCGAATTCAAAACCATTGGCACGTGGTTATATCACTTTGTTACGCGATATGAGATCAGCGTTATCTGCAAGGATTGCAACCAGGTGCAACTATTATTCTGGGTGGTTGTAGTTGCTTTTAGTGCCTTATCTCGAACGTTCCTCTTCGATGACCACCGCGCATGTTTGTTGCTATCGGCGTCGCCGAATTCTTCAGTTTATTTATGGCCGATACTCACTTCAGTAACGACTTTGTTCCACGTTAATATGCTCGTCTGTTTTTTCACGGCATTGTCACCACCTCCTGACGTTATTCAACTAAATTTCTGCTGAAATACTTCATTTCACGTCTCCTTTGCTGCTTATAATTTCACAACGGAAGAAATCAGAGTTGGGCAAAACGGAAGATGTGTGGTTTGCAAAATCACTGAGATCATACTGTTGCTATTTGCGGTGACTTTGAACGCAAATTTCATCATTGTACAAGCGACTTCCAACTGTTCTGGACGCAGTTGCTATTAGTGGTTTATTTTTAAAAAATAATAAAAATTTCAAATTAATAGAAGAAAAGATGGGCGCTGACCATGCCAACCGCGTGTGCTCTTTCTGTACATAAAAACGGCAGCACATCTGAATTGTCCTGATGTCACGGGTTTGAAAGCAAAAATTCTATACCTACTATGAGTTCCGGGAAAGTCTCATTATGCACCCTGCTGTGCTATGTCTTTTTTTTTTTTTTTTGTATCGCTCTGTGTTTATATAGCGCCCCTTCAGAACGTTTTTCTGGTTGAAATATGCGACTTTTGGCAGCATAGTGCAGGAGGTGCGACTAGGTGTGACGCATACTGAGGCGGCTCTAATTGAGTGAAGAAAGATGGTTGGGGAACGCTTGACACATGATTTTGCCAGCCAGGCCATGAACCTTTGGCATCACGTTGTTTGCACCACGGAGATGTCTATTCCAGTGTAGGGGGCTCTGAAGCCTGCGAGATCCTTTCTGCAAACAGGGCGCACCCGCGAGGAAGAGGAGGGAGTGGTTTTAGTGGGCGCCGCCTGATGGCGCTACAGGCGCGCTTCTGGGATTTTTCGTTCAGCGACGCCATCGACTTTTCTGCAACACGGGGCCCTTAATGCTGTCGCTTTAAAATGTAGGGCAGATTACACTCTCATGTAAGACTGATGACACGACGATGCTGTTTGAGTTTGGTTAAACTAAGTTGACCATGATTATACTCGTCATTTATCTGTTGTCTCTATAGTACCCCCGCTTCACTCAGTCATCAGTACGTACAAGTGTTTATTTCAGTACCACCATTCGAATTCTTTGTTAGAGCTTGCTGACATCTTGACGCATGTGGAGTAGCACGATATTCGGGATTGTACCAAAGTCGATGAATCCGTTCTCGAGCAGTGGCACGTCGGCTTTCGCACCGGACTTCCTCTTCTTTGGGAGAGAGATTCTTTTTCCGCAGCCTCATCTATCTTTGTCAGAGACACAGTCACTCTGTTGTCAGGCGCCGGAGCGCAGCTCCTTTCATTATACCACATGGTTACGCAACGCCCCCGAGGGCGTCTGCGTTTTTTGTATTAGTTGTCGGCCGCTCCGACAGGGGGTGTCAGGCATCCGTGGGTGACCTTATTACTGCGAACACAGCCACCGTTGTGCATGACGGACATGCCGCTTCGCACGACTAACGGAACAACGTCCGGCTTAAACAGCATCGCTGTTAAACCACGCCGGCAACGGGTGCGCACCGCACCAAATGATTTGGAGTACACATGGCGCGCGTGGCCAATACAGCAACGCAGTAGCTTGCCTGACGCGGTGACGCCTGCCATTGGGACACGTGGAATCTGCGAAGCAGGGACCGTGGCCAAGTTAGCGAAGAACAGGGATAAAATGGGACAGCGCACGCGCTGCTGGTGCTGGCCGTAGCTCAGATTGCAAAAACAAATGCAGGGCTGCATGAGGCAAATGCAAAAATGCACGGCTGCATGAGACAGTCGCACCATGCTCCACTCCGTTTGCGGCAGCTGTTGTGAAATGGGCCGCATAAGACAGGTTGTCTACGTCAGGCACGCCACTCGCATCATTCTCTTTCTAGTATAAACCGTCTACATATATAATCAAAATAGTCTTAAGAGTTCTTTCTGAACAATGAGCGGCACAACCAGTCGAAGTGCTTTGTGTGCCGCAGCTAAGCAAGCGGCCCGAGCAAAAGCTCGGCGCTGCCACCAAGATAACCTTGCCGTTCGTGCCGCCAAGAGGACCCAGGAGTGAGCGGTGCTAAAGCAGATGGCTGCTGTTTAGATTCTTCAGGTGTCGTGCAGCTACCATGACCGCAGCCAGTCAGCCACTCCCGCGGGTCAGGAAGCTTGTAAAGAAAATGCGCATTCTCTTAGCTGCATTGCCATCGATCAAGAGTGAGAGGCAGCTCGACCTGGCTGACTGCGGACTGTTTCCACCGCTGCTCCGTCCACTTCAGTGTAGCCAAATAAACCCCCAAATAAACCAGCCGCTTACTTGCAGAAACTTTAAGTGGAGCCACGCTCTAAAAATTTTACTGTGGGAGGAAGTAATTGCATTACTTTATATGGTTTGCTTATGGGGAATCTGAAGCTTTGTACTTATTGTTAGGCAGGAATTGGTCTTCAGGCAAAACATTCCGTGGTGAGGTAATCTAACATGACTTGCCTCATCATCTCAGTGATGATCCTTTGGGTGTACCACTACAGCGTAGAAACTTTTTGTTCCCCACTGTCACTGGCACCAGAGAATTCGCACAGCAGCACTTGTCAGTTCTTGTGTCTCGTTACTGTGCCCATGTCCATGTACCAGTGCTCCTTAAATTTATTTTCTCTATGAAATTTGAATCTGAATGCGCCTGTGAACAGTTTGGCACACACCAATTTTCCTTGGACTTGTTTTCAGCATTACTGACAATTTCATAAAAATCGCCAAATAGCCCACCGTCGCCTACTGCCCTTTCTAACATCTTTGTGCATTCTTGTATGCAGCTGGATACAACAACCTGGAAGTTGCTGAATTGCTGTTGGAGAATGGTGCAGATGTCAATGCACAGGACAAGGGTGGACTCATTCCATTGCACAACGCATCTTCTTATGGGGTAATGACAAATTTAATTTTTCAACGGCATAAAGCACCTACTTGATTTGGATTTGTATGTTGTTGAATACTCTTCAGTATGTGATTGCAGGGATCATGTTATCTGCTGCAGTAATTCATAAAAGGATGGCTAATTGGCATGAGCTCGTGTGCTTGTGGGGGTTTGAGATGTGCGAGGCCTGCACCTTGCTAGCTTAGGCATAGAGAGATTTGTACCTTACCAACTCGTGGTGGGCAAAAGATACCACGGCAGGTTCGTTGACTCACTGGCACAGCGCAGAGGAGGCTCCGGGTGGGAACAGTCAACAAAATGGGTGTATTAATGCGGAAGTATTATATGGTAATGTCGCGTCAGCAAAAAGTGTCCGCAATTTTTGTTCGCGGTCATGTCGTTCTGTGGGGATAAATCTGCACAAGTTTGATTGTGTTAGGTAGTGCATGAGTAACTCATGAAATGGGAAAAGTCTTGTTGATGAATTTTAATTAGTTTAATAAAATAATGAAAATAAATGCTGTTTTTGAAGCAGGTTTTTTGCGACTGGTTTGTTGAAAAACAATGTAAATGCGCGAGAAGGCTTACTTGATGATTTAAAAATAAAAATATAAAATAAAACGAAATTAAAAAGAGTGAAAAATAAGAAAATGAAAACAACTAAATTTCAAATAATAAAAAATTAAAAATGGAGGGAGAAAGAGAGGAGAGAGAGAAAGGCTTCTGCATTTCCGCTCCTAAGCAGGCTTAAATGCAATTCTGTCATTTTTGTCCTAATATTTGCACTATATATAAGCGCCGGGCGGTTCTCCTAGCTTGCAGGTGGAAACCCTTAGTAAGGCCGCCTGCTAGCATTACTTCAGATTGATGACTGGTCGTCGGGCATGCTTCCTTGGTACAAGTGCAGAATATAAGAATGGAACCATTACCCAAGACTCTCCCCTTTTTTTCAGCACTTGGACATAGCTGCCCTTTTGATAAAGTACAATACTGTGGTGAATGCAACTGACCGGTGGGGCTTCACACCACTGCATGAGGCTGCACAGAAAGGTCGCACACAGCTCTGTGCCCTGTTGGTGAGTCCTTTGCTTGTCTATGCAGCGCATGGGTAGTATGAGCACAGTGCAACTTGCATTGTCTGGGAAACTAAACGAGACAGAAACCACTTTCCCTAAACCACCCCGTGAGTGTACTGAGTAAGCACGTCTGGGTTGTTTGTCGCACTACTCTAGGCCCATTTCTCATGCTGCAACTAGAATGAAAATATTTGGCACAGCTGGTGATGGCACAGTGCGATTTTCTGTCAGTGCGTTTACATGAAACGCGGCCCCAGCACATTTGGTCGGAGCGACACACTGGGTTTCATGATGTTTACATAGGCAGCCCCTGGTTAAATGCAATTAATCTGCATACTTATAGACGCGAGGCGATCTTTTGTATGTTTTGATTAGAATGGCATTGGTGCAGTCCTGGCGCACAAAAATGCTGATGGCCGAGAACATCCGATTGCTTTTGCCTCGAGGAGCTTGTCACAAGCAGAACAAAACTACAGTCAACTTGACAAGGAGGCACTGGCTTCGGTGTTTGGTGTGTGGACCTGTTCCACCAGTACTTGTGGGGCATAATGTTTGAGGTACACACTGATCACAAGCCACTTCTTGGACTGTTGGGCACAAGCTTCGCCTCGAGTGGTCAGGTGGGCTCTGAAGCTTTCTGCTTACCAGTACAAACTTGTATGCAACCCGGCAAGAAGCTCGGTCATGCCGATGCTCTTACTTGACTGCTGCTGCCCAACAACACCGCACTGCCTTGCTTGCCCTGCCAAGATCTTGCTTGAGGAAGCATATCCGCGACTCCTTTCACCTGCTGTGTGGCACGAGCCACAAGGAGTGATCCAGCTCTGGGTCTTGTTGTCCTTTCTGTTTTAAAGTGGGACGCGGGGATCAGATCGTAAAAATCACGGAAAAAATCGATTTTTGGAAACCACGCGTTTCGGTATCTGCAACGCCTAATCTACGTTGCATCAAAATGCTTTTGCTGAAAACGCACAAAAAGGGCTCTTTTTGGGCTGTGATAATGAAAATTAAACAATTTTCATTACGCCATTGTCAAATCTGATGTTTAGGCCAGCTTGTTTGCTGCTTGCAGGGAAGTTTTGATAGTGTCAGGCAAAATGAGATTGCAACATAAGCACTTTTGCTTTGCTTATATAGTAGGATACAACTTTTAAAAAAATAGCGGTTGTTAACACTGGGCCACGATCCACAGCATGTGGTATTGCTTCGCTAGCCAGTCACAATAGTAAACAAAATCAGCTTTTTAATTTTTTACTTCACTAAATGAGCCATTTATAAAAATTTTAGAGCTTATAATTTTATTCTTGTGATTGGCTTCTTGTTTAGGTAACAAGAAAAGTTTTAACAGACTGCTTTTTTTGTCGTGGAGGAATTCTGTGTGGCTGCCCTGAGCTTGGATGGAGCTTCACTGCAGACTTGAGTTGTATCCGACTATAGCTTGCTTTACTGCATGACTCTTTTCAGCTGGCACATGGGGCTGATTCAACAATGAAGAACCATGAAGGGCAGACACCTCTGGACATTGCTGCAGTATGTTCTTCCTTTTTACCTTTCCTTATCTATAAGGTTGCTAGCTGCTGCATTTCACCCCTCACATTATACTTTATTTACACAATTGTAAATTAACTCAAATGTAAGTCCACTCCCCCCTTCATATCGCAACACACATATCACATGTCAGGAAAATAAAAAAGGAAGGGCATCCCTGTGGGCATATTCCACAACGAAAATGTATTAGCAACTGGGCTACTCATTCACACTTGCGCCATCATCCTCAAGCCTGTTTCACATGCAAGTGAAATGCTGGCGATCCCCATCGCCGCCGTGCAATAACCTATTTCAAGCCGACGCTGCGGCTCGGGCCTTGAGCTTGAGCTGCGGCTTGAGCTTGACTGCGCAAGCAGTCAAGTCAAATGCGTCAGAGATCCAAAGAGAAAGTGTGTGTGAGCGCATCGGCTCTTCCATTACCTACCGACACTCCGCAGAAGCGTTGCCATTCCGAGTGGCGGTGCCACCGCGAATGCAACAGCGACCTTTCCATCAATTCTCGACACTGTCATGAGCTCCGAGTGCGCAGTTGAAAGTAAAAAAAAAAGAGAAAATTCTTTTCAACGAGTGCGCCTAATAGCCGAATACTACTGAGTAGAGCCGTGGAGCAAGCATAAAATTTCAACCATACTGTGGCATCCCTGATTTCTCATTTGTCTCACCTTTATTGATGGTGTCATGCTTTGGTTTTGATTGTAAGGTGACCCCCAACTTCAGATTTTCAAATTTTTAAAATAGGTAGACTTACAATCATGCAAATACAATTTTTCATGGATGCATAGGCAGGTATAGCTCAGAAGCACAACAACTCTTAATAAAATCACCTGATGCAATGAAATAATCTCTTAATTTTATATTCTCTGATGTCTGGAGTAACGCTTCAGAGACAAAATCAGTTTGCAGCTTGAGAATAACTCATTAGCACCTGAGTGCAGCCATACAGCTATGAAAAAAAGCTGTGCAGCTTTCTCAAAAGCTTCGCAGCTGAAGAAGAATTTTTCCTGGTCCTTTTTCGGTGTTTACAGGCACCCTACAGAAGAGATGCACAGTGTGAGTGTCTCATCTCATTGTGTGTTTACCTCTGCAAAACCTTTCCTACCCATCAGCTAGGAGCCAGCGATTGAGGTGCTTTCCTACACAGCTCCTGAAATTGTTGACCTAGCATAACATCGGTGGGAGTGCCTTCGCCGTGCCAGTCTCTCGTTTTTGGCTGTGTTCTTGGCTTCAAGAAACTTGTGCTTAATTTGGCAATCACTTGCATTATTATTCCTCATGTTACTGCTAAATTTTTTAATTTCCTGTGCTATGTTGGCAAAGGCAACCTTCGCAGTACAATTGCAGTTGTAATAAATTATAGGCATGGCTTCTCTGTGTGCAGCAGTAATGGAGGGATTCTCTTACAGGCAGAAGATGTACGTTGCCTGCTGACGGATGCCATGCCACCACATGCTCTGCCTCCTTCAGCTAAGGCTGCTATTCCAGTCCAACCTCAGAATGCTTCCAGGTGTGTATTGAAAAGACAGGATCATTGAAGGCTGGCTTTGTTGGAGCAGTGGATAGGCACTAATCAGTTTTCGAAAGTGCGAAAATTTGGACTTATGCAGTATTCATTTTGGTTGATGGCCTGTCACACACCTCAGAAGAACATGTATGTACTATTGGAACTTAAATGCAAATGTGCATATGCACTATTTTTCTGCTGTGCAGCGAGGCATTTTGTAGCTGGTTTGCAAATATATACAGGATTAACTTGACAAAGTTAACTCATTAGTGACGGTGTTGAACTAGGTTAATTCTTAGCTGACTTGTCTAAGCATCGCTTTGCCTCTGTTGTTGTTGCGTTGTCTTTCATTACGCGTCATGTAAACACATGCTATGGTTTGTTCCTCTATGTGAAAGTGAAAGGACTACGAAAGTTAATCACATGGCTTGAGTGATATCGCTACTGGTGCAAATCAGAGACAGCAGCGGAAGTTGTGTTCATGTAGACCGGGTGTGCGAATATTGAAGTTTTCGAAAACAAATCGAATACAGATATGAAGAAAAAATACCTTCGAATATCGCATCAAATATAGAATATCTGTTCAGTAAGAAAAAAAAATTTCAGACAATCATAAACAAGCAAAATTTGTTGCCCTTAATTTTTTTCTAAGTGGTGTAGGGTTTTAGCAGTTGAACTAAATAAAACCAGACTGACTCGGCGCTGTATAAGAAAATATCATGTGCAAAGAAATGTTGACTGCTTGATAAGACTGCGTAACAGATCCAATCTGTAATGTGGTCATGCAAAATGAAATCCATAAAATAACCAGACTGGCAGCAAAAAAATAAATGATGGCTAGTAAAACATCATTAATTCGGTGTT
The DNA here is from genome assembly GCF_052857255.1 of Amblyomma americanum. NCBI lineage: Eukaryota > Metazoa > Arthropoda > Arachnida > Ixodida > Ixodidae > Amblyomma > Amblyomma americanum. Next base: position 20,115,666 of record NC_135497.1, on the reverse strand, counting down.
CAAGGGGCCGGAAGAAATACGCAGGTTACTCGGAGGTCGATTTTTATACCCCCCCCCCCCCCTTTCCAAAGCTGTTAAAAATGTGGTACAGCCTTACGAGGCGACTCCATTGCACAAACACCTATAAGCCTGTGACGAGCGCCCAGTTTCTACGTGCTGGAAGAACAACAAGAACTTAAGGGAGAGGGGAACGTACATTGGGGCTACGAACGGCGAGACTGCTTCTAAAATGTAAAAAAAAAGATGACTAGCGACACGCCAGCCAGCGTTCAAAAGTGGCGCGGAGCTGGGATTGGACTATGGCAAAAGCGCATGCCGACAGTTGCTGTCGCCACAGGCAAGCGGCAAAGCTTAGAAACTGAAACTACAAAGTGCTTTCGCGTTGGGATTGTTCGAAGCGAGTTCGAAGGCCATCATGTTCGCATCACGTGTGATGTGTGGGAAAGCCCACTTGCGCAGTGTCGCACGAGGTCGAAGGTCCATTCAATTTGCCTGCACTACGTGAACTGGTTCTCGCGGTGCTGCACTTCGCCATTCGTTTCAGCGGTGCAAGATGGCGCCGTCTGCACGATGCCATTCGTTTAAAAAAATTCGAGATGTTATGGAGGTCTAGGTCAGGAAAGTTCAGGAAAACTGTGCACTTGCTCAGTGGTCGGTGCCGAAATGGTGCAGCTGCAGCCGCCACGGAAGCAGACGACGGCTTGCGCGATGAATGATGGCTTGCGCTTTGCGATAAACGGTGAAGATACTCAAATTATTCCACTCGTCGATGAGAACGATTCCTCACACGGGTCCGCCGACTCTCATGGAACGTGAGTGGCCGCCCGAGAATGCGGCGACGAAGGTGGGACGGCGGCCCTCGCCGGCACCTTGGATTTCTCGACCATCGTGCTCTCGACTGATGTCAGCATAATGTCGGCAGACTTCCAACAATGCTGCCAACACGATCGGCGTCTAGTGTCATCTTATTGTGACAGGAGTTCAGGCCCATGATGCCAAAAAAAGCTAGGGTGGTCTGAAACAAGCACCGATGTTTCAAGTTCCCGCTTTGATGCTCAGCAGCAGTAAACATTTCCTCCACCCTTATACTTCAGTTAAAGGCAGTCCAGTTCTATGACAAATATAAGCCTAATCTTCGGAATTATTTCATTATTATTATTTCATGCTTACATGTTTGCATGTAAGCATGAAGTCAAACTGCTTTTCACTGAATGCAATTGTTATCCAAAGAATTGTAAACAAGGCATTGGGCTACAAAATAAAGTTTATTACTGTTACTACTACATGATGACCCCTTCCTTATTTAATGACTGGTAGGCCTTACAGGTATAGTAAATGCTCATTACTGGAAGCAAAATTTGTTTGCACTATCTTTGTTTCTTTTCATAACCGTGTATTGTGGAGAAGTACTTGTATTTTGTTTGAACTACCTACTTATATGCAAAATTATTTGAAACTATTTGATTTGATTTGCAAGTTATTTGTATTCGCTTTGCGACCCAAAATTTTATATTTTTCGTGCATATATTTGTACACATCTACTAATGCTGTCACTTACAACCAGAGCATCACAGGGCAAGGTTTGCAATTTTTTAAAGTCATTTTTTTTTTCAGTAAAGTGCTGAATGAAGTTCACAAATTTTTCGGAAAATTAATTCAATTAAACCATTATGTTGGGTCCGACTGAGTCTTTAACATTGGTCGATGACTGTGTCTATGGTAGCCATAAGTAATCTGGAAGGCAGTGAATGGCAGTTTTTAACACCATTTTCTTTGGGCTGAGTAATTTCGACTGTGCATGTTGCGTGGCGCATCCTGTGCTTTGTTTCTGCACTTGGCATCTTGTTTTTTGACCACTATAGCCGGATAAAACTCTAGAACAATGCAGTGAATGCTGCTCAAAGGAGGCCTTCCAGCTAATGTAGTGGACTAGTTGTCCTGACATCGCTGTTAATCTGCTCAAACCGTAGCTAATCCCCTTGCACCTGGAAGCCCCTGGGATGTCATGCTAGGGAGTGCAAGGTGGTGATGAAGCATGATGTTCTGACAGTCTGTTGACGCCATTGGCTGGAGGCCTCCTTTGTGGGGCATTTGTGGCTTCGTTCCTGGGCTGCAGCCAAGTGTAGTGAATACTGGCTTTGGCAGTGTACAGGCAAGGGCAGAATGTCAGGAAGGACATTTGACACAAGTGATTACTTCATATGAGTGGACATTATTATTTGGAAGGAAGTGTGCACATTGCTGCGCTCATTGAGTGCCCTCACTGTGTGTATGCAGCATGCTGGGAGCAGGCCCACTGTCAGCATTGTCACTGGAAGCACTAGAGGCCGAAATCCCTGCAGCCATGAGCCTGCTGTCAACACAACGTGCTGGCCACGTGCGTGAGGGCTCAGCAGCGAGTGAAGGTGGTGCACCTTTGACCGAGTTGACGGCCCATAACAAGGAGTTTATGCAGTTCCTCGGCAGCATTGGCTTGGGACACCTGTGTGAACTTTTTGAGAAGGAAATGGTGCGTTTGGACTTCACACATTAGCCTTTCCTCTCTAGAAAAGGCTTAACAAATTACTTGCTGTCATGTGGCTGCACAAGGTGGGCAACTTGGCCATGTGGCCATTCTCATGTGAATAGCATGCTTGTGCAAAAAAAAGAAGGGGGGGGGGGGGGGGGGGGGGGGGGGGGGGGGGGGGGGGGGGCTGCAGCTTGTGAAGTGTGAATGTGATACATTTGATTTTACAAACTTTTGGGGGGGCTAAAATGCAGCATATATTCACACAGAGATGTTTAGCATGTGGCACGAACATTTTCACCGGGGACATTTTGCATAGAAGCACCGCCCACTCTGCTGGCTGCGTTCACACCCGCGAGCACTGAGTGATGGCGTGCGGTCATAGATAAAGCCCGTCAGCCACTAACAGATTTGCATAAGTGCATTTCTTGTACTTCAACATGCGGATTTTGCTCGTTTTTTGATGATACGAATTTTGGGTGGTATCATATTTTGTGCCTGCGAGATTCTGCTGTAGTCAGTACCTATAGTACTGCTTATTGTACCTGCTTCCCCGCTGCAACCTTGCTGCAGTTTTCATCCGTGTACTTTATGCATAATTGTCGACATGAGGTAGCATTTGCGTCGGGCTGTTCAGCACCTTGATTAGCATGACACACTCACATGGTTAGGTGAAACTGAGCAGCAGTCTCTCTTGCACACTGCTTGTGCCCTGCATCTTTTCATCATTTCCAGGAACGTCTTCCCCTATGGTTTTGATACTGCAATGTAAACATCAACATAGAGCCATCTTTGTGGACTGTTATTGTGCAGAAACTGAGCATCAGTGGCATTACTGTGCCAGTAGTGTTATCAATGCTGAGCAGTTTGTCCTGTCCTACAAGGTTAAGTCAAAAGTAATCTTGAAATGTTAGTTTAAAAACTTACACCTCTGTCACATGGGCACTTTCAAATGGCTGTTGAGCTGAGACCCTTCAAAATTCTCAGCCATAGTCATGTTTGAAGTAGTTATGCCGATGCTATGTGACAAACTGAGTTGCTGTCGGGGGATACCTTCATCTCACACCAAAGTAGTGCGAGGTGGAAAACGCAGCAGTCTCTGCAACTTTCTCTTTTGTAGCATCACATCAAGTGCCACTACAACATTTGATGTTCAAAATCAGAACGAAACAATTGAATGTGGCAAAGAAGACATGGGATGAGCAGTGCGTGCCCTTCACTGCCACTTAAGTTGCTTGCGTGATTCCAGCGTAGACAGTCAACATGTGGCGGAAGTGGGGACAGCAGTGAGCGCTGGTGGTGACTGGAGGCGAAGGCAATGGAGGCTGGGCAGACTGAGAGGGGGACACACGGAAAAAGGTGTCTCCTCCGACTGCCTCGTCTCCCCCACTCTCTCACCCTCATGCATAGCGCCATCGTGCGAGCAGTGGCTGAGATGGGGATGGCTGCCGTTGCAGTCGTGCTACCAACAGGATCATGAAATGTTCCTCTTTGGGATTACTACATTAAGCAACAGGGGTTTACTTTGAGTGTTTGCTTTCATCTACATTTAATTTCTATGTAACATTCCATTCTGCATTATTCTTTCTATTCTTTTTGTGGAAACTGCATTGAGTGAAGAATTGTAGGCTTTTCTCAGTTATGTTATATGCAGAATTAGCTGTACTAAACATTGATGTCACAGCCATCAATCAGCTATTGAGATGGAGACAGAAAATGTATGAGAAAAGGAGTTTGAATTGTTTACCAGTTGTGGGTGAATCCCTCATTGTTATCCATGTATACTAAGGTGTTTTAAACCATTCAAAAGAAGAAAACACGCAACCGAAATGTGGTGTCTGCAAAGTTGCATCTTGACTGCCCCTTGTACACATCTCCTGCAGTAAGGGTGGCACCATCTAGATGCACACTTTAGGCGAGAAACCACACTTACGCTTGCTTGATTCTGGCCTTGAATACTGAGCCGCACATTCGTGGGCAAGAAAAGGAGGTTTGGGCATTGTAAATACTGCACATTCCAGATTCACTGCACATACCACTGCTATTGCTTTATTGTAAACAGCAGGAGTGTGTTAAAGGCTTGCTCTGCATGTCTTTCTCTCTCCCAGATTACGATTGACATCCTAGCTGAGATGGGTCATGAGGAACTAAAGCAAATAGGTGTTTCAGCCTATGGCCATCGGCACAAGTTGATGAAAGGCATTGAGAAGCTGCTGACTGGCCGAGGTGGGTGCTGCATCTATAGTAGACATGCACTATTGCCTTATGCTAAGGCTGCATGACGCTGTCCATTTGTGTGCTAAAACCAGCTCCTTTGCAGCAATCTCGTCAACGCTTATGCCCACTACACCCGGCACTGTTCTGGTGGACCTAACGCCCGATGATAAGGAGTACTTAGCAGTGGAAGAAGAGGCAAGTACCAGCCACTACTAGTGGGTGTAACTGTGAAATTTGCCTGTGTGAGGTGTGTGCATGTGTGCCACGAAGGGTAGCTTCCAGCACTTGCTGTTTTGCTATCCGCAAATGCTATGAAGGCCTTCACTGATAGACAAGGAACATCCCACTCTGTCCACCATTGCAAAGTCACAGGACACAGTTACTAGTGCAATTCTGCCTTTACTCTTTGAGGGTGTAATTTTTGTAAAAAAAAAAAAAAAAATTCCCGTCTCAGGTTTTTTTTATTGCAATTTTGAACAAACAAAATGAGTTAAATCGAGAAAAAAAAAATGGTCGACGATTATGCTGCTCGGTAATAAAATTTTTGAGCAGAGCTGCTGCGGTATTTGAACTGTAGGCTACAGTAGACGGAACACGCAGTGCCGAACGGAGGCGGATCTGGGTTTATGCTTCGGCAGCCTCCACTGAGCTTATAGCTGAGCCTTTCCTGGGCGAATCCTCACTGGAAACTTTTGCGAATGGCATTACATCCTTAATCACATGACGATGATGCAAGAAAGGATGTCAACTGAAATGTCATTCTTCGGAAAGGACATAAAATTGGTAGTTTCTTGGAAATCAGTGGATTCTACAGCGCAATTTGGTGCTTTCGTCGTCTCCTCTCTTCTCCTCCTAATTCCTTAAATTTTGAAGGATTGCTCGTCAATCACGTGCTTAGCTGCTCACATGACAAATCGTATTACACACTACAGTCGAACCTCGTTATAACGAACACTGATATAGCGAATTATCGGTTATAGCGAACTAATTACGAATTTTGGTTGGTCATGCTTCATTTCAGTGACATTTATTCTTTTATAACGAAACCGAAAACGCGAGATCCGCCGCGATATCGGCTGTAACGAAGAAATATTTGGTTTACACGAGGCTCAGAACTTGAAAGTAGCATAAAAAAAACAAAAACCAAAATGAAAATCGAAGGCCGATACACAGCTGAATTTTTTTTTTTATCGTTTGAAAAAGTTTTGCAGTCTGGCACAAAAATCGCGTTTGGATGGTCGCGCCACCTGTGAACAGAGCGCGAAAACTCTGAAAGCTCATGACATGACAGAGGGCCGAAAGGCGGCGCCACTTGTCCAGCGGTAAAGAAAGGCAAGCGCAGCAACATTGGCAACTTTGAGGCCGGCGTTCTGACATCAGCACAGCGGCCAGTCTTGTTGTTGCAGCGCTCGAAATGGCATCGAAGAGGAAAGCGATCTCGCTCCAGACAAAGCTGCAGATACTGAGAGCTGTGGACAGTGGCCGCAAGAAAAAGGATATTGCTTCGGAATTCGGCGTTCCTCCAAGTACGTTATCCACCATTTTGGCCACTAGAAAGAAGATTGAGGGCAACACCGAGGACGCCATAAAAGCCGACCGTAAACGAGTTAGGCCTTGCCATCACCCGGACGTGGAAGCGGCTTTGCTTTCTTGGTTTAAAGATGTGAGGGCGCGAAATTTGCCGGTGTCGGGAGCACTTCTTCAACGGAAGGCCCACAGCCTGGCCTGCGTACTGGGGCATGACGATTTCTGTGCAAGCAGCGGTTGGCTGCAACGTTTCAAAGATAGGCACGAGATCGCGTGCCACACTTTGTCTGGCGAAGGGTCCGCTGTCGACATGGAGACATGTCAAACGTGGCTGGAGAATTTTCGTCCTCTGCTCCAGGAGTACGACGAGTGCGACGTATACAACGTCGACGAAACCGGCGTGTTTTTCAAGTTGTTGCCAGAGCGGTCACTGGCGATGAAGAACGAGACCTGCCATGGGGGCAAGAAAAACAAAGACCGGGTGACTGTCGTCGTTGCCGTGAACATGGACGGCTCCGACAAAAGACGGCTCACCGTCATCGGCAAGTCGGCACATCCGAGGTGCCTGAAAGGCGTCCGGAATTTGCAGGTTCAATACACGTCGAACAAAAAAGCGTGGATGACGACCAAGCTTTTCGAGGACTGGCTGAGAGCGTTCGAACAGGACATGGAGAGGCAGCACAGGAAGGTCCTGTTGCTTTTGGACAACTGTTCGGCGCATAAAGTTTCGATCGTGCTGAAGGCAGTTCGCTTGCAGTTTTTGCCACCGAACGCAACTTCTGCTTTGCAGCCTTTAGACAAAGGCATTATTCGTTCGCTTAAGTGCAATTATAGGAAGCGTTTGGTGACGCAACTGGTGTTTGACATCGATCGACATAGATCGACAACAATAAACATCAAGACGACACTCGAAATGTTGTACGGGTCGTGGAATGAGGTGAGGCAGTCGACAATAAGGAACTGTTTCGCGGATGCCGGTTTTGTTCTGCCTGCCGACGAAGAAGAAGTGCAGCCCGAAGACCAGGCAGAGCTGGACAGAACTTGGGATCGGCTGGCAGTCCCAGGCGTCGAATTCGACGATTTCGTTTCGGCCGATGAGAACTTGGCCGTGGCGCCCGAGCTGACGGATCAAGAAATTGTGGATCGCGTTTTGTTGCCCGAGGATGACAGCAGCAGCGACAGCGGTGAGAGTGAACGGGATGAACCACCGATGAGCAGTGCGGATGCCGCGGACATGGCCAGGAGGCTGAAAGGATATTTGGAAAAACTCCCGACGACGAAAACTGCTGACGTAGAAAAGGCCCTCTTGAGCATGGACAATGTAGAAAACTTCATTCTGCGCAGCGCTGTGAAAAGCCACCAGACGAAGATAACATCTTTCTTCAAATGAACGAATGCAAACCTGTTTGGCTGATCCCGGCCTGGCGTTGCATATGTCTCCTCGCCCAACGCCGCCTCTCCTCCTTCTCTTCTCGCCCAACGCCCCCTCTCCTCCTCCTCCTCTTCTCTCAAAGCTGCTTTGGCAGCTTTTTTTTTTTCAACGGTCCCTCTCGGGGCCACCAATCGCGCTTCGGCAGAGCACGCAGGCGCGATGGTTCCCGCTGTGTCTCACTCGAGTTCCTCTCTCTACACCAAGTCGCCTATGCGCAGACACATGGTGCAGTCGTTTCGCGCCACGCACTTTCACGTGCGCGGCGACGTAAGAACAGTCGTGTCAACCTTCCCATATTCCGGCCTATTTTGATTGAATGCCACAAGGAGACAGGTAAGGATTACCACGTTTGTAGTGGGTTCAAAGCCAAGTATATAATGCATTTTAGTGTCTAGAATATTTGCGCCAGCCAAATTACGAATTTGTCACAGCCGATATTTATGTCTACTGTTACAACGAATATCGGATATAACGAACTGATTTACGGTCCCGATGCTACTTCGTTATAACGAGGTTCGACTGTATTTGCGCTTATGATACACCATTTAACACAAAATGTCGCACATCACTGTTTAGGTACAAACGGTCTCATACGGGAGTAGGATGATTCCGCACATGCTAATTAAAACAGCACGGCAAAATGTCACAGGCAATGGCATAGCTGCTCTTCACCATGGTAATTTCAATAAGGAATTCATTCAGGCAGATTGGGGGTAAGAAGGGAGAGGTGATTGCCACACGCCGCAGACAGTAGCTCATTAATCAAGTCGTAGATGCGTGATCTACAAATATATACCACTGTTTACAACCAAGTACGAAATTTCTGGAAGGGGACGGCCGCCGCGGTGCTGGGAAAGGGAGCAGGCGCCGCAGTTAGCATCAAGCTGCGTCTCCTTCCACCTGATATCTCAAGAGGGCTCAAAGAAATTCTAACAGTCTGTCCGCGTGCTGTTTTGCCAAGTTTGTGGGGAGAAGAGGACCAGGGCTGTGAGCTCAGACGTGCAAGCGGGAGCGTGAGCCTTCAAGCGTGCTCCAGAAGAATCGTTTCCTTCTTTCTTGCCGCAGGTCACTATGCCGCTGGGCAGCCTGCCTTCACGCGTTAGCACTTTGCTCCTTGGGGTCACTTTGCAGCTCTCTGCATTCGCTCTCAGTTATCCTCCGAAGCGCTCGTTCGCTCAGTTACGCTGAGGAATCTAGGAACGGGTTCCCAAGAGCTGCACTCTATAAAAAGGAAGAAAATTTTAGGGACAGTTTTAGTCGCAGCGTAACTCAAAGCTGAAAAATGTTCAGCGTTTTCACCATGTGATAGTCCTTGAATCACGGCTATACGCACAATGCCTTGTGGTCTCCAAAAAGAAAGAGAAGAAATCACGGCTCTATCTTGAGTCTCTCGTTTTTGAAACCACAGCGCATAGTGTCAATCACAATGACGGGAATTTGGCACCTATCTATCTGGAGCACTCGCTTAGTACCCGTTACTATGCAGGTCATCGGTTGTAGGTTTGGTACTGTTGTGGCCTGTTCTGTGCCTGCTGCATGAGACTAATTCATCGGCGGTATTAATTTGACACTGCATATACAAAAGGGTCGCCCGCTCGGTGGCGGCAATGCCTCCGCTCACCACTTCGCTCTAATTGGGTCAAGCCCTTTGTGCGGTTTGAGTAATGCGGCTTAAAATGCATGCGTTTGGGTCGGGACCGAAAAAATTTCGAATGAAGCGATATATCAAGTAAGGCGATTTCATTATAACAAGGGTTTACTGTATTTGCATTTTCTTGTGACCATATTGTGTGAGCATATTTTTTTTACAGTGGAGATGTAAAATTAGCTGTTTGGAGCTTGTAGTTTATTCAAAATCAAGATTTTGTCTCATCAATATCAAGTAAGGGCTCCCTCTAATGTGGGCTGTGCATTATTAAACACATTGGTTGTCTGTACTCTAAGTGAACAGACACCATGTAATGAACAGTGCCAGTAGCTCACCTTTTCACACCTTCAGTGTGCATGGCTCCTCTCCACATGTTGCTCCGCTGGTGTCATCTGCCGAAGCCGCTCTATAGCGGGTGCTTCTTGATTTTTCAGATGCTCTGTACAACTTCCTGCCTTTGCATCATTGCTTTAATTTATGCATACTAAACATGGCATGGGGATTATGTGCAATCAAGTGCTGCCGTTGTTTTCTGCATCATGCACTTAGCGCAGAACGAAACTGCTGCATACAATCTTTTATATTCTGTGCGTGAGAGTGAGACTGTCTTGTTGCAGCTTCAAGCTACCATCCGTGAACATAGGGACAATGGATATGCTGGAGGAGTGTTCATGCGCTACAACATCATTAAGGTTTGTTGTCTTTCTTGCCGCATATTTCTTTGTCTGCATACATGGTGTCATCAGCATCATGTAATAACATGCAGGTTGCGTGCACCTAACTCGTTCTGTTACTGCTGAGATTTAATGTGCTGTGAATTGCTGGAGCTTGCATTTGGAACCCTTTAAGATGAGCCACATAGAGCCATCTCAAGTCAGGCTTGGAGAAAATTTTCAAGGTGGACATGTCAGTATTTTGCGGTAGCTCTGGTATGGCTGTGGGTGTCTGTTTTCGTTTGGATTTTTTTTGGAAGCGTGAGCTGAAATGTTAAAAGCCCTAAAGCGTGCTGATTTGTCACTTTCTTACACAGGATTGAGTGAAAAGAAGTGCTTTTGAGTCTCTGTAAAAAAATTGGCTGTGGCTTAGCTAAGGTTAAGCCTGGATATCTCAAAGCGAAAAGGTTCGATGATGCTTATGGTTTAGCTTATGGTTATGCTTTGCTGCGTCGCTTAGCGAGACGTTCTTCTCGTTGTTCGGGTGTCTCGGACGCTCGTTGAGCTTTCAGCCTTTCATTTCTTCGCTCCTTTTCAGCCAACTCTGTATCGGTAGTATCACTCTCTTCCCCTTCCGTGTTTAATGCGCACGCCTATTCTCTGGCAAGCGGTTATATAGTCGGCCTCCGCTATAAATATGCACTTGCGGTGAACGTCAAACGATGACACATAGCGCGCGGCAGTGGCCACCTGCGCCGCGCGTGACGTCACGCACGGCAGCGGCGAAAGGTCAGGCGACGGAGCTGGCGGCAGCCACCTGCGCCGTGCGTGACGTCACTCGTGCTCCGACATACGCTGGCTCGCGCGAAGCACGGTGTTGACTAGCGTAGTGAAGCTTTTCGCTTCAAAACATTGTTGCACCTCGACATGGAGGTATGAGGACCCAGCAGAAATTGCATAATCAGCCATCTGGGAGGGTGGGAATTTTTTTCTGAGCTGTCTTGGCCTGTTGCTTGCAGAATTGTGGTATTTTTTTTTTTTTAAATTTCCCCCTCACTGGATAGCAATTCATGACTGAATTGTTTTTATGCAGCAGGGCAAATTTTGCATATTTTATATTTTGAGGTATTGATAGGAGCATCAAATAAAATGGCCAGTTTGGTCAAAATGGTAGATTTCTCAATTTATTTTCCTTCGTGATCCTCAGGTCAGGTCGGATCTCTCTTGTGTGGAAAAATTAGGCAGAACATGCAGTATAATATAGAAAATAACATTTTATTTATACAGTTAAACCTCGATATAACGAAGTCGGAAAAAATCGGCACTTTACTTCGTTAAATTGAAATTTCGTTACGCCGAAATTCGCCTCCCAGCATGCAAAGGAACTTCCAAAACGTGTTGTGAGTGCGGTGCACGCACGGCAAAACGCTTTATTAATGGTGAAAATAGACATCTTTTTCTGCGCTTTTTTCTTCATCAACAAAGGCGTCACACTTCGTTCGTAGGCCCAGAGTGACTGGATGGCATCTTGGTCTTCTTCTGCGCTAGCAAACCGCCTGAGCACGTCGATCGCGGTCGGCCGCTTCGCGAGTGGTTGGGATGTCGCACTTATCGTCGGCTTCGCCTTCGCTGTCGTCTTGAGAGTTTCCCAACACGTCGTTCACGATCGTTTCCACCGTCACCTCCTCCGTCGCGAGGACACAGGAGTCTCCAAAAAGATAGTCATCCAGCTCGACTCCTTCCGGGATGGCACCGTCGCTGCGAAGACGCTGCCACCTCTCATCAAGCGCCTCTTCTTCCAGCGCGGGCAAGTCCGCTTCAGAACTAGCTGCTTCAGCTGTCTTGAAGCCCGCTTTGCGGAAGCAATTCTCAAAAATCTCCTTTGAGGTGGAGTTCCAGGACGCGTACAACATCTCAAGGGCCTGAAACAAGTCCACTTTAGTGGGGCGTTCTAGTCGGAGGTCAAGCAGCAGCTTGTCAATTAGCCGCCGGCGATATGCACACTTTACGCTGTTTATTATGCCCTGGTCCAGGGGCTGAATTAGTGACGTGCAGTTCGGCGGCAGAAACTTCACCTCAGCTTGCGACAGTTCTAAATCTTCAATGTGGTGTGCGGAGCAGTTATCCAAGATGACGCACACTTTGCGTCCAGCGGTTTTCATGTCCGCGTCGAAGGCTTGCAGCCAGCCACGGAAAATATCACGCGTCATCCATGCTTTTTGGTTGGATGCGTACTGTATTTCCAGCTGGCGCGAATTGCTGAAGCACCGCGGCTTCTTGCTGCGCCCTATCACGAGCGGCACACGCTTGTCGCTGCCATCCATGTTGGCACAAAGCAAGACCGAGGTGCGCAGTTTGCTATGTTTCCCACCGTGACACTTTTCACCTTTTAATGCCAACGTACGACACGGCAGCATCTGATAGAACAACGCCGTTTCGTCGGCGTTGTAGACGTCGGCTGGATCATAGTGCGCCAAGATCTTCGGCACTTCTGTGTCGACCGAAGAAGCCGATCCTGTCGTGTCAGCTGATGTTGATTCACCACTTAAGATTTTGCCCACGATAGCATGACGGGCTTTGAAGCA